>NC_141876.1:38887500-40137500 GCF_056163025.1 Triticum urartu
ATGCATGGGTATTGCTTGTACTACAGATAAGCAACTTTTTGCACATGTATAAGTTGAGATGCATCGATGTCTGATGCATATGGTACCTATACTGGACTGGTTAGAAGCTTAGGATACAAGACTTGGAGAAAGCACGATGGTATGCTAAAAAGAAATGGAAGAATAACTACTCTTTGAAGAAAAAAATGCTAAAATACTCATGTACAAATAAGATGCGTACGTAGGGTGGGTGAAAATCATGGGTATTATTTAGTGATCAAATTTGAGTAACGAATTGTATTTTCTATAAGTTCATTTAGGAGATTCTGTATAGAACATGTCTTTACAAACATGTTCTGCTTCATATGAAGTATTCCTATTCCTCCATAGGAACAATGTTATGCAGCAATATAGTTCAAGAGGATTGATCAAATCTTGTGCCAGAATGTGTTAAACAATGCTTCTGAAAGTTAAATAGAATTGTTTGCTGATAATCATTGATAACTAGTGATTACTATGCTTTTCCATAATTACTCAACGGAACAATCTAAGTAGTACCATCATAGGAAAAATGCCCTAAATTAAACCATACCACAGGAGTCACGTCATCAATTTATTATTGCATAGAGTATATCAAATAACCCAGCTTTTCAAAAAAGAAAACTGAAGCGGCAAATATGAAAAACCTCATACATGCATTACCAAATAAAATCAGAAGAATGCTGAGTACATATAACAAGGCATGTGCTGTACAGAACCTGGACATGGTATTGTATGCAGTGGGAAGGCATGAAGCTTGTAAAGCTAAGAACGGAAGCAAATGATTATGGATTTGCCAGCCAAAAAACTACTTCCCAGGGAAGTTTGGGTTTAAACCTGGGATCTAGTAGAAACCACAGAAACAGTGCATTGAGATGCAACTGATTATCTGAAGGATTTTGTTAACGAAGACATGCATGCATGCAGATGAAAGCATCTCATCAAATCGTCAAGTCATGCATGTGTGTTTTTCTCCAGTTGCATTGTCTTTTCCAGTGACATTCCAATGCAAACTCAGTCAGCCCTTTACCCTTTTGTTTTCTTTTGGTTGCTTTTTACTACCAGGCAAGTTTTCAGTATCTCTTTTGGCCTTACCTCAAGACAAACGGAAACTCGTGATATCTGTGTCCCCTGCTTTTGCATGGCCTTGAAAGAATGCATGCAACGAAGAATCTTGGAGGACGGGTGCAACATCAATCAGAAAAGAAAGCTTTGTTGTTTTCTGATGAGCAAAAATCCATACATCTAATTTGTAAATGCAATTTATTAACAGGAGATATGTTGTGGTAATTAGTCTAGCATTTTGCCCTTCAACTTGTGATGTTAGAAAACTACATTATCCCTCTCTTGTTTTATCCAAAACAATTTTGTTATTCTCTTGGAAACACTGAAAAGGAAAGAAAAGAAAGGAGAACACATGTAGATATGTGGAGTACTCCAGTAGTCTAGCAAGAAGTATATAGGACAGAGAACAATTGAAGCTGAGGAGAAATATGAGTTGACGTCTGAAAAACGCAGACGGGTTTGAACTTGGACTCGCCTCGGAAAGCATCCAATGTCTCTTGACCGCCATTATTCATGAGAGAGAGAGACCATAGATAAGGCTGTCGCAAAATACAGCAACATGGTATCCAGTCTAGCTACTCCTACACTCTATCATGCATATAATATTGCTGCCAAGGAGATCACGCATAAATTGCTGGAGATCTCACATCAAATAATGGCAGCACTTAACTGTTTCTATGGTTCTCGAGGCACATAGACCAGTGTCTGGCAGTCCATGCCATGCCACTGCAACTGGTCAGAACCCATCAGAACACACACAAAGAACTAACCCCAGCCACATATGCTATTTACTCATCTGTCTACCTATGCATCTAGTATCTGAAACATACCATTTCAAAAAAATTATTTTTTTGCACAGGATTGACCTGAGCTTTGAGGGGGGTTAACTCATGGAAATCTGAAGGCACTACTATTGATCTACAACAACACATCAGATGGCTGCACCGCATGCTCCAATAATGAAGTGATTGTGTGGCATGGTACTAGCTAGTACTACTCCAGTACCAGTGCTGGCAGCAGACGTGTGAGTGAAAGCCCTGGGCTGAACGACTGTGCAGGTGTGTGGGTAGTAGTACCAGTTGCCACTATAGCCTCGTGATAGGTCATTAGAAAGGCCCTGGCATCATCGTGTTAGCCTTGGCACACCCTGTACATGTGCATTTTAAAATAAAATTTAGCAAAGACTAAGAACACACGTCGGACCCTATGATCTAGGCATGCATGTACATCTGGAAGACCACACCCCGGAACAAAAAGATTCTAGGACAAGAGGTAGCTGCATGGATTTCTTGAGGGAGGGAGAAAGATGACAAGAATGTTGTTCTGGCTTGCGTGACAGATGGGGGATGAACTGAGCTGAGCTGAGCTGAGCGTCTATCTCTCTCTACACAGTAAACACTCACTACACATGCATGTGTGTACAGGTAGTACTTGCTCCACTGACATACGGCAGTGAGACTCCTCGGCCTTGCACTGTTGGGCTGCACAGTGGCACCCCCCAAAACCCTAGAAGAAGAAGGCTGGCCTGCCTGGCTGGGTTTCCTTCCATCAGCATGGAGAAAAGATGGCTGAAGCAAGAACCACTCGGAGGCACATGCACATGCTCCTCCCGAAAAGGAATCGTTCTAACGCCACATAAATTCCAAGAACCGAACACACCACCAACTCGTCGATCTGGAGGAAATCAATCAATGGTTTTTGCGCAATTAATCTGTCATCAATCATGGAGTACGATGAGAAGGTGTGTGAATGGAAGAAACTGATGCGTGTGTGTTTGGAGAGGAGAGGACTATTCATTTCCAGTAGAAGAAAAGATCCATGGATGCCCAGGTTAGAAGAATCTCTAGTACGCATGCTCCTTCAGGAAAAGCCAGCGGCCAAGCCGGGAAAGAATCTTTTCGGGGGGAAACCCTGACGAGGAATGCCGCGACATTAGAACACCAAGAGCACCCTGATGAGGAATACTCTCTACCCATTCGTGCGCACAGTTCCGCACATGCAGATGCAGGCACAATCATATATACCAGGATGCACGAGAAAACGATATTTATTATGGAATTGTTTTTACGGACCCAGGAAATTTCACATTCAAAAAAATCTGTTAAATCGAAGTCAATAAATTATGATGCGCAAGAAGATGAAGAAGAAACCAGAATAGGGAGAAGCAGATGAAGAAATCATGCAGGGATCAATAGCAAGCAGCAAGACGGGGTATGGATGGATGGATTGATTCGTGGTTGCAGGAGCTAGCTAGCGAGCTGTTTTCTTTACCGGAGGAAAGGATATTGCGCAGCGATCTGCCGGAGATGGAGAGGGAGTTGAGTTGCGTCTCCACCCTCCTCAGGAACTCCATGGCCTCCTGCAGCGGCCTCGTCAGCTCCTCCCGGTACTTCACCAGCATCTCATGGTACGCCTCCTGCGCGCGCACCAGAAAAACAAGAATGAACAGGTCACCTCATGTGAGTACTAGCTACACAACCTAGGAAAAATGTTCCAAGATTTATCGGTTGGCGCACCATGAACTGGTCCAGCTCCGGCTCCGTCGCGGTGCCGAGGCTGCCGAGCGCCGTGCGCTGTCGCAGCTCCAGGTCCTGCGCCACCGCCGTCAGCCTCGCCAACACCTCCGGCGGCGCCCCCACCTACAAACCACCCAGGCTAAGCACAAGTACTTCCCAACAATAAACATGGATGCACTGTAGCTACTATTAAAAGGCAAGCAAGAAAGCATGCATGCTTCATGTTTGACATGAGATGTAGAAGAGAAACTTCTCGTGCAGGAGCAGAAGCAGATGCAGCACGGCAGGGCTGCTGTTAATGTTACCAGTACTAAGAACCATCACTTGCCTTCTGGCAGTCAAGGTAGGCGGCGAGGAGGGAGGAGTAGTGGGGGTGGGAGATGATCTTGGCCTTGATGGCCTCGACGTCGGCGGCGTAGGACGACGACGACGGCTCCTTGGCCGCCTTGGCGCACGCCTCCAGGAGGCTGCCGTTGGCCAGCTGCAGCACCGGGTTGCTACACCCGGTGCCGCCGCCGTGGCTTCCACTGGGCGGCGCCGTGTTCAGGGAGAGAGGGCTGTGCGCCAGATAGCCGGCGGACTGCTGCTGCTGCTGTTGCTGTGGGGGCGGCGCGATGACGGCGCTGAGCGGCGAAGAGCCCCATGGGAGCTGGCTGTGGTGCTGTCCGTGGGCGGTGGCTCCCAGCCCGAAGTGGTGGCCGATCTCCTCCATGGGCTATCTCTAGTGATGTAGTGGTGCAGCGATCGAGCTCTCCCGGCGACGCTGTCCCCGAGCTAGCTCCTGCGCAAAAGGAGACGGATTGAGCTTGAGGTGAAGTTCTTGGGCGGAGAGAAAGAGAAAAAGGGTTTGGGTTTGGGGAAGGAGAAGGGTACCTGCCTGCCTTGCCTTGAGCGGAATAGCCTTTTCTCCTTCTCTCTCTAAGCTATCATTAGAGGGAAGGAGATGGGGAGCGAGAGGAAAAAGCTGGAGGGCAATACTGCAGTACACATCTCGACTTTGGAGAGAGAGACAGTGTAGTGTAGGATGGTGCGCTGTTGTACTGTAATGTATAGTGCTGTGTCTGTGGGGGCTTTCTTTTTCGGGTCAAATCAAAGGGCTTGGAGTGGCTTTGTAGGGAATTTTTGTAGAATCCCCGGTGGAGACGAAGCTGGTTTTGTTTTGTTTTTCCTTTTTTTTCGCCCAAAGGATTTACTCTCGAGCCTTCTTTTGCTTATAGGATACGAATATCATACGAAGTGAGATGAATGTATCTCAACTTTTATAAGGAAAGAGATGTACAATAATTTGAAGCATATGATAATATTTTTTTCATTGAGTCTATCCTAATATTTTTTGTCTTTTAAAATGTGAAGGATGGATTTCTATCCTACGTAGGAATATGAATTCATTCATAAAAACCAAAGGGCTCCAAACGTTTTTTTTAAAATCATATCCTATAAAATACATACAAACCAAAGGAGGCCTCAGATTGTAGAGCAGGCATTGCTATTGTATTGATGCATTTCACTGACGTGTGTTTCCTCACAGCCCAGCGAGAAAATTAATCGTACTTGAACTCACTGGCTCATAACAAGAACATCATCAAACTTGAGTAACAATAGAATACGATACTTATACATGCGAATACATGACATCTACAATCATATATATGGTCTCGGCTATGATAGTGTTATCGTATTGTCGCATCGTTGCATTTCGTACGGCGCTATCCGCTGCCAAAGGAGGGAGATGATCGACGGGTAATAGGAGAATCTATTTTTTTTTAAGGAAAGCACACATATATTGTATGTGTGTGTCTAGGGCACATCTAGATGTGCTCTACTTATTGTACATCTAAGTGAGTGCATGAAGCATAAAGAGTATAAGAAAAAAGAAAAAGAAAATATCCACACGAATCTCAACATAAGATCAATGACATAGGACTTAGATGTGCAATACTTATGGCACATCTAGATGTGCTTTAGCAAAACTGATATTGTATACGTGGGCTGCTTAAATAAAATTATTTGGTTACACAGGTAGAGCTAACAACTGCAAGTACTGGGTTCAAGTCCCGGTACCCCATTTTTTTACTACTACTGTTTTTGGGCATGTAGCAAAATTTAGTAATATACAAACTTCTTCAAATTTCTTTAATATGAAAGCTGGTACAAAATTATTTTTGCAACATTAGAAACTTGATATAAACTTCAATACAAAATTGATCTATTCTATAAACTTCAATACAAAATTGATCTATTCTAAAATAAAAACTTGATACATAATCCAATATACCTAAATAGTTTATCCTCACTATCGTTATTATCTTAATATACATGCATGCCACATCATCAAATGGCCACCATAACATGCATGCTTTTATTTACGTTATTAGTTTATCATCACTACTTCTATTTATTTTAAAATGCACACATGCCACCTCATCAAAGGTCCACTCAACATGCATGTGATTTTTGCATTGTATTATGCTACTTATATTCAATAAACATTTTTCAGCTATATAATAATCATATACAATATGTAATATGTATTTTTAGTTTTTGGTCTTATATTATTTATCCAATGTTTATGTTTTATACAACTAAATCTCAAATATATATTGCAACTGATTCATGTAGCAACGCACAGGGATCATCTAAGCAAAATTGATCCATTCAGCAAAACAAACTTGATATAAAATTGGTCCATTCAGCAAAACCTGATACAAACTTGATACAAATTGCATAAGTCAGCAACAACATATGAACATGATGTTGCCATTGCGATGTTCAGCCATCTTTTCTATCAGCAACATCACAATGTTCCGTTGCAAAATTCAGAAAAATATGAACACTTTAAGCCTATGTTAAGACAAGAACAAGACCATGCTCCAACCTTGAATCATATACCAAATAAATTGAACATTCTTTCATCTTCTTCAGCAACACAAAACTCATCATAACTTGATCATGATTAATTAAACATAACTTGTTCAGCAACATAACACATCGTTATACATTACTTGATCATGACTAATTAAATATAACCTATGCATTAGTTAATCAACCATAACCATGAATCTAGCAAGGCCGGTATCAGCTGTTGAGCTAACTAGATAAACTTCTTCTGAGGGTTGGCATCATAATTAATTGTGCATAAATTTTGCAGAGAACTGGCATCATCTGTCCAGGCTAACTACATGATTTGATGTAGACGCTCTTTGACTTCATCATCCAACGAGTAGCAGCCTCCACCAGATCATCAATCAATCTGCAAAACAGCGCGGAATTAGTTAGTACATTTAAATACAAATTGATGAAACGAGGAGAAGAAACGATCGGAATAGCTAATTTGGTTGTTGCTGCCAAGCGGAGTAGCCCCTACTGCTCGTCGGCAGAGTGATGAAGGACGCCAAGCCTGCTTAGAGAGTGGGGATGCGGGAAGAACTACGAGGCAACTACAAGACCGTCGCCTACAGCTTCTCCCTGTTAGTGGCTTCGACTTATCGTCGTCCATCACCTTCTAATTCCTTGGCAACGACGCCGACACCTCCATGACCACCCCCACGGCATCATCCTCCGGACCCAACGGGTGAAAAACACAAGAAAGGTATGCCTTCCAATGCCCTTGGTGCACCGAATCCCCTCCGACTCCATCATCACCCAGTAGGTTATCTCAATCGGAAGGGCTCCGTCTCTAATCACCCGCCGCTTCTTCTCCTTCGTGACAGCCAACACAATCCCCAATGATTCCATGTAGAGCACGGCCCCGTTAGGAAACCAGCTACAGATCTCGTGGAACCTAGCGAAGAATCTCTGCGAGTTTTGGAGTGATCTCACCCAACCCAGTTTTTTTTTGTAAGAATGATCTATTCAACCCAGCAAATGGGTGGATTTCTAAAAAAAGAAAATGGACTGTAAATTCTCAGAAAGATATGGGATGCATGTCCGCAACATCATTTTTTCACCCAGTCCAGCAATTAGGTATATTTAAAGAAACTCAAATGGATTGTAAATTCTTAAAAACGCAAATGGCATAGGAATTCATGGCAAACTTCCAGAGCACGTATGTCAAGCCCCCAAATTCTATGCCCCGACCCTAGTGGTGCAGAAACTAAGAGAGTCTGTGCGAAAATTCTAGAACCGTTTACTTACAAAGAAGAACCAGATAGTTGACTACAACGACGTAGAAGCCCTAGTGGCATTTTGGAACAGCACCAATGACGAGTGGTTGTCCAGTGACTTTGGACAGTTCAAGCATAGGACCATGGCCGCTCTCACGCAAATGATGTCTACTTTTTGCGTCGATGAGGACAACTGCCTCTTAAAGAAGAAAGGCCGGAATGACAACCCGGGCACATCCGAAGTGTGAGACGAAAAGGGAAACAACAACGCAACCGGAGGAGCAAGTGTCACAGCAGGAGCAACAACAACGCCGAGGACGGCAAGGTTAATGCCGGTTTCGGCAACCGATGTTAAGGTGGCAGAAACACGAGGAAGCCCTTCCAGGGGCGTAGAGGTGATAAGTCTTAGTTGAATAAAATCTTGGACCAGCCTTGCGCCATCGATGGTAACCAGGAAAAGTTAGTGACCCACAACAACCGGAACCGTTGGGTCATCGAGCAAGCTGGGAAGATCATAGCTGAAAATCATGCCAGAATCCAACGTCCTAACGATAAAAATGGATATGAGCAACTGCCCAGGACAAGCAACGCCAGCCAAAATAGTTCCCTTCTGAGGTGAAGCACGTGAACATGATTTACGCCAGTCATGTCACCAAGAAGGAGAGGAAGAATGCGCTCCGCGAGGTATATACCGTGGAACCTGTGATGGCCTACAAGTGGACATGGTTCAGTTGTAGTCTAAGTAAGATTATGGATGCCCCAAGGTGTTGGAAGACGTTGCATGAAAAACAAAAAAAAATATGCACATGCAAGATCTATCCATGGAGATGCATAGCAACAAGAGGGGAGAGTCTGTCTACGTACCCTTGTAGATCGTAAGCGAAAGCGTTTAGTAACGCGGTTGATGTAGTCAAACTTCTTCGCGATCCAAACGATCGAGTACCGAACATACGACACCTCCGCGTTCAGCACATGTTCATCTCGGTGACGTCCACGTCTTCTTGAACCATCAAGACGGCGAGGTAGTGGATGAGTTCTGACAGCACGACAACGTGGCAACAGTGATGGAGATGCTATCTCCGCAGGGCTTCGCGTACGCACTACGAAAAAATGACCGAGGGTGTAAACGGTGGAGGGGGCGCCGCACATGTCTAAGACAATGTTATGGTTGTGCTAGGCGCCCCCCTTCGACATATATATAGGTGGGGGAGAGGGGAGAGGCCAAGGGGCGCCCCAAGTAGGGCCGAATCCTACTTGGGGACTTCTCCAAGCCGCCGCCCTTCCATATTGAAGGAAATATGCCCTAGAGGCAATAATAAAGTTGTTATTTGTATTTCCTTATATCATGATAAATGTTTATTATTCATGCTAGAATTGTATTAACCAGAAACTTAGTACATGTGTGAATACATAGACAAACAGAGTATCCCTAATATGCCTCTACTTGACTAGCTCGTTATTCAAAGATGGTTAAGTTTCCTGACCATAGACATGTGTTGTCATTTGATGAACGG
Source organism: Triticum urartu (assembly GCF_056163025.1). Classification (NCBI taxonomy): domain Eukaryota; kingdom Viridiplantae; phylum Streptophyta; class Magnoliopsida; order Poales; family Poaceae; genus Triticum; species Triticum urartu. Next base: position 38,896,717 of record NC_141876.1, read on the forward strand.
GATCACATCATTAGAGAATGATGTGATGGATAAGACTCATCCGTTAGCTTAGCATAATGATCATTTAGTTTTATTGTCGCGACCCGACCCGAATGGATCAAGCGCTCTGTGCTCAGGTGTCATCCCTGGATCAGTAATGCTGACACCACACAGTACATCCAAGGATTTATAGCAGAGTGGCAATCACACACTTATTATATCGTTGTCTCAAAAGGGAACTTATTACAATAAACATGGCTTAAGGCCATCTAGTGTCGATAACAGCGGAAGACTCGGAAGATAAATGGGTCCATCAACTCCAACGGCATCACTGAGTATAGAACCACGACCTAAAAACTCCTTACTCGTCGTCTGAAAAGTCTGCAACATGAGAAGTTGCAGCCCGAAAACGGGTCGGCACATGGAATATGCTGGCAAAGAAACACATAGAGAGTAATGGAATGAAACAGCTATACTATATGCATATATGGCTGGTGGAAAGCTCTATGGTTACAGTTTTTGCGTAAAGCCAGTTTTTCCCTACTGCAAAGGAATAAATTTATTTAACTATCATGGTGGTTGTGAAACATCGAGAATGGTTGACAGCATTCTCAATCCCAATTAAAAAATAATTAAAACCCAACAACATTAATTAGAAGTAACATGTTGAGATTCACAATGATATTCAAGTACTAGATACTCAAGATGTCCATAACCGGGGACACGGCTAATCATGATTAGTTTATACACTCTGCAGAGGTTTGCGCACTTTTCCCCACAAGACTCGATCGCCTCCGTTTGGTTTCTCGCACTACATGGTGTTTGAGAAGAAGGATGACCGAGACACAGTCTTTCAGAAGCACTAGCACCTTACATGTGGGGTAGACCGTACCACCTACAACCCCTACATCTGCTAGTCCACCCCGTAAGAGTTCGCACAACTTAGTCAACTATGCCAGAGCCCATAATGGCTTGTGGCTGCACACGGAAGTTTCTAGCATGAAAGATCTTATGATCCCTTTGAGTCTGGGTGGCGGTCCGAAAAAAAACAGGCAAGTCCTGATAGACATCAGGTGCCTCAATCCACCCAGATGTGTGTTTAAGTTGCCACCTTAGATAAACCATTAAAATTATCAACTCACATCTGTCATGGATGTCACTCACCCAATCCACGTCTACTAGCATAGCATGGCATAATAAGCAAACGTAGAAGTAACTCCCAAAGGTTTCACAATAAACAGGTAATAGGTACTACCTCATCTACTTCCCATCCCACAATTTAATTAGATCCTAATCATGCAATGTGAGAGGATTGATCTAATGCAATAAACATGGGTTGTAGAAAAGGTATGATCAAAGTGTTACTTGCCTTGCTGATGATCCGCGAAACCTAGGGTTTCGAAGTAACAGGCGGCGCAATCCGGGTGATCTATCGCAGACAAATAACAAGCACACAATAAGTACTCATCTAATGCACAGGTAAAACTCGAACAAGAGAACGAACTAGAAAGTTCAATTTAAGAACTCCGGTTGCAAAGAAAGAACGAACCAAACAAACGACGGAAAACAAACGGCAGAAGAAAACATCTCGGTTCTAGCAAGTTGAAACTAGGTCAAATTTTACCTGGGCAAAAACTTGTTTAAGTTGATTAGACGGAACGGCGGTTTCGAAACGAAACTCCAGGCGCTTGAATCACCTGGTTCCGATAAACGGGCGAGAAGATAAACTAGAACGAAGATCGGATCTGAGATCACGATCGCGGAATAAATCCGACGAGAAGAAAAAGAAGAACGGTTATACGAACGGACATTCGTTAACCTAGGATAATCCGGTAATCACGTTCGTTAGGACGAACGGTCCGGCGAACGGTCCAAAGGCAACTAAATCGGAAAAGAAAACGAATCCGATCTAGGGTTTCGGAGAAGAAAACCGAAACGAAAAACTGATCTAGAAAACGAATCGGAAGAGAAGAAAAGAATCGGAACGATTAGAAGAAAATGATCCGAGGAAAAGAGACGCGGGGCAACCTCCGGCGAGGTCTCCGGCGAGGTGCTCCGGCGGCGTGAAGTAGGGCGGCGGTGCGGGCAAGGTGCGGCGGCGGCGTGGGCAAGGTGCGGCGCGGTGGCAGTGACTTGGGGCGCGCCGCGGGTGTGGGGTGGCGCGGTGGCGGTGTAGGGCGCGGGGTGGGGCGCGACTTGGGGCTTGGGGTTTGATTTGATGGGTTTAGAGGGGGGGTGTTGGGGTATTTATATAGGTGAGGGGGGGATTTACTTGGGGTAGGGGACAAGAAATAGAGTAGGAAAAGGAATCCTAGATGAAAAAGAAAACGGAACAAAGGAAAGGGGAGGGGCTAACCTACTAGGACTCGGCCTAGAGGTGAGGCGAGGCGGCGGCGCTGCCTGCGCCTGGTGCGCGCGCGCAGGTGCTGGGGCGGCCGGCTGGCTGGGCCTTTGGCCCGGCTGGCCTGCAGGTTTTTTTTAACTGGTTCGGCGCGCAGAAAAAAAACAAAAAGAGAACTAAACGAACTCCAAAATTACTAAAGTAAATTTTCCCCGACTCCTAAAAATGAGTCGAACAAAATGAACTTTTCTCCGGACCTAAAATGCAATTTTCGAAAACGCGCATTTTTCCCTATCCAAATAAAATGCAAATAAAACTCCGGCAAAACCAAAACTTGATCTATTTATTAAATCTTCATTTTTTTCCTAAATTTGGGAAAGTCATATTATTCCCTCTCTCATATTTGATATAGGAAAATAATTAAAGATGAAATAAATAAATCAAATGATCCTCTTTTCAAATTCGAGAAAACTCTCAAATATGAAAATAACGAAATCTCCAACTCTCTCCGAGGGTCCTTGAGTTGCGTGAAATTTCTAGGATCAACCAAAATGCAAGAAATATGATATGCATGATGATCTAGTGTATAGCATTCCAAATTGCAAAATTTGGGATGTTACAAACCTACCCCCCTTAAGATGAATCTCGCCCTCGAGATTCGGGTTGGCTAGAAAATAGGTGAGGGTAGTCCTTGAGCAAATCTTCTTCTCTTTCCCAGGTGGCTTCATCCTCTGAGTGGTGGTTCCACTGAACTTTGCAAAATTTGATAACCTTGCTGCGAGTAACTCTACTGGCAAACTTGAGAATCTTGACTGGCTTCTCCTCATATGTTAAGTCGTCCTTCAACTGAATCGCTTCCAGCGGCACTGTATCTCTTAGCGGTATCTCTGCCATCTTGGCATGACATCTCTTCAGCTGAGAAACATGGAATACATCATGTACTCCTGACAGTCCCTCTGGTAATTCCAACTTATAAGCGACTTCTCCCATACGTTGGAAAATCTTGTACGGTCCAACGAAACGCGGTGCTAACTTTCCCTTAACTCCAAAGCGCTTAACTCCTCGAAGTGGGGATACTCGAAGATAAACTCTGTCTCCGGTTTCGTAAACTGTCTCCTTGCGTTTTGAATCTGCGCAGCTCTTCTGCCTGGACTGGGCTACCTTGAGCCTATCGCGAATCAACTTAACTTTCCGTTCAGACTCCTTAATCAAATCTGGTCCAAAGAATTGACGGTCTCCAACTTCGTCCCATGACAACGGTGTCCTGCACCTCCTTCCGTATAAAGCTTCGAAAGGCGCCATCTTCAAACTGGTTTGGTAACTGTTGTTATAGGAAAACTCCGCATACGGCAAGTTATCGTCCCAACTAGATCCATAATCTAGTGCACAAGCTCTCAGCATATCTTCCAAAATCTGATTGACTCTCTCGGTCTGTCCATCTGTCTGCGGATGAAAAGCTGTGCTGAACTCCAGTCTGGTTCCTAATGTTTCATGCAACTGATTCCAAAACTTTGAGGTAAATTGGGTTCCTCTATCTGATACGATACTCCTCGGAACTCCATGCAAACAAATGATCCTAGTCATGTATATCTTTGCCAACTTAGCACTGGTGTAAGTGGTCTTAACTGAAATGAAATGTGCTACCTTCGTCAAACGATCAACTACTACCCATATCGAGTCATAGCCTGCTTTCGTCCTGGGTAGTTCGGTGATAAAATCCATGCCTATCTTATCCCACTTCCATTCGGGTATCGGCAATGGTTGTAACAATCCTGCTGGCTTCTGATGCTCTGCCTTTACTCTCTGACATACGTCGCAAACTGCTACATATGCTGCAATATCCTTCTTCATTCCGGTCCACCAGAATGTTTCCTTCAAATCCAAATACATCTTGGTATTCCTTGGGTGAATCGAATACGGTGAATCATGGGCCTCTTGCAAAATCAACTTCCCGATCTCTGGGTCATTGGGCACATAAACACGGTCCTCAAACCATAAGGTATCGTGCTCATCCTCACGAAATCCCTTAGCTTTTCCTTTGCTAAGTTTCTCCTTTATAGCAGCAATCTCTTTGTTAGATCTCTGAGCTTCTCTGATCTTATCCATCAATGTTGACTGAATCTCCAATGCTGCTACATAGCCTCTCGGAACTATTTCCAAACATAGCTCACGAAGGTTTTCTGCTAACTCCTTGGGTATTTTCCCCGTCATTAGGGTATTGACATGGCTCTTACGGCTCAATGCGTCAGCTACTACATTAGCTTTTCCGGGATGGTAATGCAATCTCATATCATAATCCTTGATGAGCTCCAACCATCTCCTTTGTCGGAGGTTCAACTCCTTTTGCGTGAAAATGTACTTCAAACTCTTGTGATCCGTGTACACCTCACAATGATTTCCAATGAGGAAATGTCTCCACGTCTTCAATGCATGCACTACGGCTGCTAACTCCAAATCATGCGTGGCATAATTCAACTCATGAGGCTTCAGTTGCCGTGAAGCATACGAAACAACTCTCCCTTCCTGCATAAGCACTGCTCCAAGTCCTCGACGTGAAGCGTCGCAATACACCTCATAATCCTTGGTCTGATCTGGCAAAATCAATACTGGTGAGGTAACCAAACATTTCTTCAATTCCTGGAAACTAGCCTCACACTCCTCAGTCCATTTGAACTTAGTATCCTTCTTCAACAACTCCGTCATAGGCTTTGCAATCTTTGAAAAGTTCTCAATGAATCTCCGGTAGTATCCTGCGAGTCCAAGAAAACTCCGGATCCCTCCAACTGTCGTTGGTGATTCCCATTCGGTTACGGTCTCAACCTTTGTGGGGTCAACTGCTATACCTTCTCCAGATATAACATGTCCAAGAAATCCAACTTCCTTCAACCAAAACTCACATTTGCTGAATTTGGCGTATAACTGATGTTCCCTTAGCTTCTCCAAAACCAAACGCAAATGTTCCTTATGCTCTTCTTCATTCTTTGAATAAACCAGGATGTCATCAATGAACACTATGACGAACTTATCCAAAAACTCCATAAACACTTTGTTCATCAGGTTCATAAAATAGGCAGGTGCGTTAGTCAATCCAAATGACATAACGGTATACTCATACAGTCCATATCTTGTGGTGAATGCTGTCTTAGGTATGTCCTGATCCCGAATCTTCAATTGATGGTACCCTGATCGCAAATCGATCTTGGAAAACACTTTAGCTCCTTGCAACCGATCAAACAGATCGTTGATCATTGGCAGTGGGTACTTGTTCTTGATGGTTACTTCATTCAATCCTCGATAATCAACAACCATCCTTAATGATCCATCCTTCTTTTCCACTAGAAGTACGGGTGATCCCCAAGGCGAAGAACTTGGGCGAATGTAACCTTTATCCAATAACTCCTTAATCTGATTCTTAATTTCTACCAAATCCTTTGCTGGCATCCGGTACGGTCGCTTCGATATTGGGCCTGTACCTGGTAATAACTCAATCAAAAACTCAATGTCTCTATCCGGTGGCATTCCTGGCAATTCCTCAGGAAATACATCAGGAAAATCCTTTACTACTGGTACTTCTTCTTGCACAACCCCTGTTAAAGAATTTACTTGTGTCTTGTTTGGCACATGACGGGATACATACTTGATCCTTCTCCCTTCGGGTGTGGTAAGCAAAATTGACTTACTGGCACATTCAATGTTCCCTTCATACTTCGATAACCAATCCATGCCTAATATCACATCCAATCCTTGAGATTCCAATACTATTAGGTCTGAGGGAAACACATAGTTACCAATCCTTAATGGTAACCGATCACACCATCGTCTAGCCATAAACTCCGCTCCTGGTGAGCTTACTAACATGGGTGACCTAAGGGCTTGGGTTGGTAGGTTATATTTATCCACAAATCCCCTTGATATGTATGAATGCGATGCACCAGTATCCAAAAAGAACAAGTGCGGTAAATGACTTAACCAAAAACTTACCGATTACTGCATCGGGTTGATCTTCAACCACCTCCACATTAATGTGGTTCACCTGTCCTCTATTGAAAGGGTTCGGTTTCTTCCCAGAGCTTCCATTGCCATTTCCATTCTGGCCTTCAGGACATTCATTGGCATAATGTCCGGTCTTGGAACACTTGAAACAAGTGACTTGACTCAGATCTCTCTTGGTTGGGGTCGATGGGGTGATGCGGTTCTGTCCATTGCTTCCTCCATTCCCATTACCATTCTTGTGGCCATTATGGTTGTGCGAGCTACCTCCTCCATGGGTATGCTGAAACTGAAATCCCGGTTTAGGGGTAAAACGGGGCTTCTGCTGGGTTCCAGAGTTATACTTCCCCTGTCCATACTTCCTCTTACGGTTCTCAATATGCTGTTTCTTTCCTTCAATCATGATGGCACGATCTACCAACTCCTGGTAGTTGTTGAAAGTGGCTACCATCAACTGCATGCTTAGCTCATCATTCAATCCTTCCAGAAACTTCTCCTGCTTAGCTGCATCTGTAGCAACGTCATCTGGAGCATAACGTGCTAACTTGCTGAAGTCGTCAACGTATTGGCCAACTGTCCTTCCTCCTTGGCGTAAGTTGCGAAACTCACGCTTCTTCATGGCCATAGCTCCTGCTGAAACATGGGCAGTGCGGAAAGCTTGCTGAAACTGATCCCATGTGACAGTGTCAACTGGGTAAGTGGCTGTGAAATTCTCCCACCATGCTGCCGCGGGTCCGTCAAGCTGGTGAGCGGCAAACTTCACTTTCTCACCATCCGTGCATCCTGCAGTGGTCAACTCCCTTCCTATCTTGCGGAGCCAATCGTCTGCTACTATCGGCTCGGTGCTACTAGAAAACACCAGCGGATTCAGCCTAAGGAAACGGGCTAAGTGGTCAACAGGGGGCGGTGGTGGTGGTGGGTTGTTGTTGTTGTTCTGCTGGTTCTGGACTAACATCTGCATCAATTGATTCTGCTGCTGGATCAACTGAGTGAGCTCCGGTGGAAATCCATTGTCACGTCTCGGAGGCATCTGAGGGTTTAGAAAAGACGAGAATTAAGAATAGGGTGAGGTCTAAAGGGAAAACACTACCCCAATGCACATGAGCAAATGCACACAAAATCACTTCATTCAATCAAACAAGGGCTTACAATCGGTCTAAAACTATCGCAAAAGTGCTCGAACTATAATGATTACAGGGGGGGTGCTACTACTATCTGGTGGTCATCTAGAAATTTGAACCGGTGGAAGACTCCATGATATCTGCTCCAGCTTCGTCTTCAAAGTCGGGTTCACCTGGATCCGAATCGGTGTCGTCGATGATGATGTAGTTGTCCGGACATGCGACGTACTCGTCTTCCTCTTGGGATGCTAACTTCTTCTTGAGTTCTTCAATCTCCTGCTTAAGATCGCAATTGTGTCTAGCTAGAGCTACGATCTCGTCCATGTAGTCTTTGCGTGTAGACTTCAGTTCTCCTTCTAGCTCGATGATCCTTGCCTTCGCATTCTTCAACTCTACCATATCATTGCACATCTGGTTCTCGTGGCGTCGAATGTGCTGGTTTAACTCCTGGATGAAAGATGCAATGTACCTATCCTTCTTGGTGCTGACTAACTCCCATTGTTCATCTCGGTGTCCGCAAATCTGGTAGATAGTGTCCTTGAGGTCTTCTTGATAAACTTCTCCAATGCGTCCTATGGTGATATGAGCTGCCATGCTCTTTCCCAGACTCCAAGTTGGTGCATTGAAAACACTATCTATGGGCTTCGTAATTGGCGCGAATGTCCTTCCCGGAACGTGAGCTTGAATCTTCCAGCGCTCCTCTTCAGGCAGAGTGGCGTTGAAGGTTCCCGTGAAGCTTGGTAATCCAATGTTTAGGTACTTGGTGACTTCCTTCAGGTGAAATCCAAAAGGTGTGCCTTCATCCGGTTGAGCATACTTAATCTTCGCGTGCGTCATCCTAATAGAGTAGAAAAGATGAGGAGTTAGAAAATGAGAAGAGACTGGTGTTCTATGGCTTTAACTTAGTGGTCGTGTCCTACAGTCAGCGTGTGCTCTGATACCATTCTCTGTCGCGACCCAACCCGAATGGATCAAGCGCTCTGTGCTCAGGTGTCATCCCTGGATCAGTAATGCTGACACCACACAGTACATCGAAGGATTTATAGCAGAGTGGCAATCACACACTTATTACATCGTTGTCTCAAAAGAGAACTTATTACAATAAACATGGCTTAAGGCCATCTAGTGTCGATAACAGCGGAAGACTCGGAAGATAAATGGGTCCATCAACTCCAACGGCATCACTGAGTATAGAACCACGACCTAAAAACTCCTTACTCGTCGTCTGAAAAGTCTGCAACATGAGAAGTTGCAGCCCGAAAACGGGCCAGCACATGGAATATGCTGGCAAAGTAACACATAGAGAGTAATGGAATGAAACAGCTATACTATATGCATATATGGCTGGTGGAAAGCTCTATGGTTACAGTTTTTGCGTAAAGCCAGTTTTTCCCTACTGCAAAGGAATAAATTTATTTAACTATCATGGTGGTTGTGAAACATCGAGAATGGTTGACAGCATTCTCAATCCCAATTAAAAAATAATTAAAACCCAACAACATTAATTAGAAGTAACATGTTGAGATTCACAATGATATTCAAGTACTAGATACTCAAGATGTCCATAACCGGGGACACGGCTAATCATGATTAGTTTATACACTTTGCAGAGGTTTGCGCACTTTTCCCCACAAGACTCGATCGCCTCCGTTTGGTTTCTCGCACTACATGGTGTTTGAGAAGACGGATGACCGAGACACAGTCTTTTAGAAGCACTAGCACCTTACATGTGGGGTAGACCGTACCACCTACAACCCCTACATCTACTAGTCCACCCCGTAAGAGTTCGCACAACTTAGTCAACTATGCCAGAGCCCATAATGGCTTGTGGCTGCACACGGAAGTTTCTAGCATGAAAGATCTTATGATCCCTTTGAGCCTGGGTGGCGGTCCGAAAAAAAACAGGCAAGTCCTGATAGACATCAGGTGCCTCAATCCACCCAGATGTGTGTTTAAGTTGCCACCTTAGATAAACCATTAAAATTATCAACTCACATCTGTCATGGATGTCACTCACCCAATCCACGTCTACTAGCATAGCATGGCATAATAAGCAAACGTAGAAGTAACTCCCAAAGGTTTCATAATAAACAGGTAATAGGTACTACCTCATCTACTTCCCATCCCACAATTTAATTAGATCCTAATCATGCAATGTGAGAGGATTGATCTAATGCAATAAACATGGGTTGTAGAAAAGGTATGATCAAAGTGTTACTTGCCTTGCTGATGATCCGCGAGACCTAGGGTTTCGAAGTAACAGGCGGCGCAATCCGGGTGATCTATCGCAGACAAATAACAAGCACACAATAAGTACTCATCTAATGCACAGGTAAAACTCGAACAAGAGAACGAACCAGAAAGTTCAATTTAAGAACTCCGGTTGCAAAGAAAGAACGAACCGAACAAACGACGGAAAACAAACGGCGGAAGAAAACATCTCGGTTCTAGCAAGTTGAAACTAGGTCAAATTTTACCGGGGCAAAAACTTGTTTAAGTTGATTAGACGGAACGGCGGTTTCGAAATGAAACTCCAGGCGCTTGAATCACCTGATTCCGATAAACGGGCGAGAAGATAAACTAGAACGAAGATCGGATCTGAGATCACGATCGCGGAATAAATCCGACGAGAAGAAAAAGAAGAACGGTTATACGAACGGACGTTCGTTAACCTAGGAAAATCCGGTAATCACGTTCGTTAGGACGAACGGTCCGGCGAACGGTCCAAAGGCAACTAAATCGGAAAAGAAAAGGAATCCGATCTAGGGTTTCGGAGAAGAAAACCGAAACGAAAAACCGATCTAGAAAACGAATCAGAAGAGAAGAAAAGAATCGGAACGATTAGAAGAAAACGATCCGAGGAAAAGAGACGCGGGGAAACCTCTAGCGAGGTCTCCGGCGAGGGGCTCCGGCGGCGTGGCGTAGGGCGGCGGTGCGGGCAAGGTGCGACGGCGGCGTGGGCAAGGTGCGGCGCGGTGGCGGTGACTTGGGGCGCGGCGCGGGTGTGGGGTGGCGCGGTGGCGGTGTAGGGCGCGGGGTGGGGCACGGCTTGGGGCTTGGGGTTTCATTTGATGGGTTTAGAGGGGGGTATTGGGGTATTTATATAGGTGAGGGGGGGATTTACTTGGGGTAGGGGACAAGAAATAGAGTAGGAAAAGGAATCCTAGATGAAAAGAAAACGGAACAAAGGAAAGGGGAGGGGCTAACCTACTAGGACTCGGCCTAGAGGCGAGGCGAGGCGGTGGCGCTGCCTGCGCCTGGCACGCGCGCGCAGGGGCTGGGACGGCCGGCTGGCTGGGCCTTTGGCCCGGCTGGCCTGCAGGTTTTTTTTAACTGGTTCCGCGCGCAGAAAAAAAACAAAAAGAGAACTAAACGAACTCCAAAATTACTAAAGTAAATTTTCCCCGACTCCTAAAAATGAGTCGAACAAAATGAACTTTTCTCCGGACCTAAAATGCAATTTTCGAAAACGCGCATTTTTCCCTATCCAAATAAAATGCAAATAAAACTCCGGCAAAACCAAAACTTGATCTATTTATTAAATCTTCATTTTTTTCCTAAATTTGGGAAAGTCATATTATTCCCTCTCTCATATTTGATATAGGAAAATAATTAAAGATGAAATAAATAAATCAAATGATCCTCTTTTCAAATTCGAGAAAACTCTCAAATATGAAAATAACGAAATCTCCAACTCTCTCCGAGGGTCCTTGAGTTGCGTGAAATTTCTAGGATCAACCAAAATGCAAGAAATATGATATGCATGATGATCTAGTGTCCCTTGTGTGCCTCTACTTGACTAGCTTGTTAATCAAAGATGGTTAAATTTCCTGATCATAGACATGTGTTGTCATTTGATGAACAGGATCACATTATTAGAGAATGATGTGATGGAAAAGACCCATCCGTTAGCTTAGCATAAAGATCGTTTAGTTTTATTGCTATTGCTTTCTTCATGACTTATACATGTTCCTCTGACTATGAGATTATGCAACTCCCGAATACCAGAGGAACACCTTGTGTGCTATCAAACATCACAACGTAACTAGGTGATTGTAAAGATGCTCTACAGGTGTCTCTGATGGTGTTTGTTGAGTTGGCATAGATCGAGATTAGGATTTTTCACTCCGTGTATCGAAGAGGTATCTCTCGGCCCTCTCGGTAATGCACATCACTATGAGCCTTGCAAGCAATGTGGGTAGTGAGTTAGTTACGGGATGATGCATTACGGAACGAGTAAAGAGACTTGCCAATAACGATATTGAACTAGGTATGATGATACCGACGATCGAATCTCGGGCAAGTAACATACCCATGACAAAGGGAATAATGTATGTTGTTATGCGGTTTGACCGATAAAGATCTTTGTAGAATATGTAGGAGCCAATATGAGTATCCAGGTTCCGCTATTGGTTATTGACCGATTGTGTCTCGGTCATGTCTACATAGTTCTCGAACCCGTAGGGTCCGCACGCTTAATGTTCGATGACGATTTGTATTATGAGTTATGTGATTTGATGACCGAAGTTTGTTCGGAGTCCCAGATGAGATTACCGACATAACGAGGAGTCTCGAAATGGTCGAGAGGTAAAGATTCATATATTGGAAGGTTGTATTTGAACATCGGAATGGTTCCGAGTGGTTCGGGCATTTTTCCGGAGTACCGGGAGGTTACCGGAACCCCCCGGGAGAAGTATTGGGCCTATTGGGCCTTATTGGAGGAGAGGATAAAGGCCACGTGAGAGGGGTGCCCCCCTTTCCCAAACCGAATTGGACTAGGGGAGGGGGCGGGCCCCCTCTTTCCTTCTCCCTCTCTCTCCCTTCCCCTTTTCCCTCTCCGGTGGAAGGAAGGAGGGGGCCGAATCCTACTTGGACTAGGAGTCCAAGTAGGACTCCCCCTTATGGCGCGCTCGCTAGGCCGGCCACCTCCTCCTCGCCCATTTATATATGGAGGCGGGGGGCACCCCAAAGGCACAACAGACATCTCTAAGCCATGTGTGGTGCCCCCCTACACAGTTTACCACCTCGGTCATATCGTCGTAGTGCTTAGGCGATGCCCTGCGCCGGTAACTTTCATCACCGTCACCACATCGTCGTGCTGACTGAACTCTCCCTCATCCTCAACTGGATCAAGAGCTCGAGGGACGTCATCATGCTAAACATGTGCTGAACACGGAGGTGCCATACGTTTGGTGCTAGGATCAGTTGGATCGTGAAGACGTTCGACTACATCAGTCGCATTACTAAACACTTCCGCTTTCGGTCTACGAGGGTACGTAGACACACTCTCCCCTCTCATTTCTATGCATCTCCGAGATAGATCCTGCATGATCGTAGGAATTTTTTTGAAAAACTACGTTCCCCAACAGTGGCATCAGAGCTAGGTCTATGCGTAGATGTTATATGCACGAGTAGAACACAAAGAGTTGTGGGCGATAATAGTCATACTTCTTACCACCAACGTCTTACTTTGATTCAGCGGTATTGTTGGATGAAGTGGCCTAGGCTGACATTACATGATTGCGTTCATGATATTGGTTCTACCGACGTGCTTTGCACACAGGTGGCTGGCAGGTGTCTGTTTCTCCAACTTTAGTTGAATCAAGTTTGACTATGTCCGGTCCTTGTTGAAGGTTAAAATAGCACACTTGATGAAAAATTGTTGTGGTTTTGATCCGTAGGTAAGAACGGTTCTTGCTAGAAGACCGTAGCAGCCACGTAAAAACTTGCAACAACAAAGTAGAGGACGTCTAACTTATTTTTGCAGGGCATGTTGTGATGTGATATGGTCAAGATGTGATGAGATATAAATTGTTATATGATATGATCATGTTTTGTGGAATTTATCGGCAACTGGCATGAGCCTTATGGTTGTCGCTTTATTGTATGAAATGCAATCGGCATGTAAGTGCTTTACTTTATCACTAAGCGGTAGCGATAGTCGTGGAAGCAATAGTTGGCGAGACAACAACGATGCTACGATGGAGATCAAGGTGTCAAGCTGGTGACGATGGAGATCATGACGGTGCTTTGGAGATGGAGATCAAAGGCACAAGATGATGATGGCCATATCATGTCACATATTTTGATTGCATGTGATGTTTATCCTTTATGAATCTTATTTTGCTTAGTACGGCGGTAGCATTATAAGATGACCCCTCACTAAATTTCAAGGAACAAGTGTTCTCCTTGAGTATGCACTGTTGCTGCAGTTCGTCGTGCCGAGACACCAGGAGATGATCGGGTGTGATAAGCTCTACGTTCACATACAACGGGTGCAAGCCAGTTTTGCACGTGCAGAATACTCGGGTTAAACTTGACGAGCCTAGCATATGCAGATATGGCCTCGGAACACTGAGACCGGAAGGTCGAACATGAATCATATAGTAGATATGATCAACATAGTGATGTTCACCATTGAAAACTACTCCATCTCACGTGATGATCGGACATGGTTTAGTTGATATGGATCACGTGATCATTTAGATGACTAGAGGGATGTCTATCTAAGTGGGAGTTCTTAAGTACTATGATTAATTGAACTTTAATTTATCATGAACTTAGTACCTGATAGTATTTGCATGTCTGTGTTGTTGTAGATCAATGGCCCATGCTACCGTTCCCTTGAATTTTAGTGCGTTCATAACTTGATCATATCATATGTTGAAAGATGATGGTAGCAACTACACGGACTGGGTCCATAACTTGAGGATTATCCTCATTGTTGCACAGAAGAATTACGTCCTGGAAGCACCGCTAGGTGCAAGACCCACTGCAGGAGCAACTCCAGATGTTATGAACGTCTATCAGAGCAAAGCTGATGACTACTCGATAGTTCAGTGTGCCATGCTTTACAGCTTAGAATCAGGACTTCAAAGACATTTTGAACGTCATGGAGCATATGAGATGTTCCAGGAGTTGAAGTTAATATTTCAAGCAAATGCCCGAACTGAGAGATATGAAGTCTCCAATAAGTTCTATAGCTGCAAAATGGAGGAGAATAGTTCTATCAGTGAACATATACTCGGAATGTCTGGGTACCACAACCACTTGACTCAGCTGGGAGTTAATCTTCCTGATGATAGTGTCATTGACAAAGTTCTTCAATCACTGCCACCAAGCTACAAAAGCTCCGTGATGAACTATAATATGCAAGGGGTGGATAAGAAAATTCCCGAGCTCTTCGCGATGCTAAAGGCTAAGGAGGTAGAAATCAAGAAGGAGCATCAAGTGTTGATGGTTAACAAGACCACTAGTTTCAAGAAAAAGGGCAAAGGGAAGAAGGGGAACTTCAAGAAGAACGACAAGCAAGTTGCTGCTCAAGTGAAGAACCCCAATTCTGGACCTAAGCCCGAGACTGAGTGCTTCTACTACAAAGGGACTGGTCACTGGAAGCGGAACTGCCCCAAGTATTTGGTGGATAAGAAGGATGGCAAAGTGAAAGGCATATTTGATATACATGTTATTTATGTGTACCTTATTAATGCTTTTAGTAGCGCCTGGGTATTTGATATTGGTTCTGTTGCTCATATTTGCAACTCGAAATAGGGGCTATGGATTAAATGAAGATTGGCTAAGGACGAGCTGATGATGCGCGTGGGAAATGGTTCCAAAGTCGATGTGATCGCCATCGGCACGCTACCTCTACATCTACTGTCGGGATTAGTTTTAGACCTAAATAATTGTTATTTGGTGCCAGCGTTGAGCATGAACATTATATTTGGATCTTGTTTGATGCGAGACGGTTATTCATTTAAATCGGAGAATAATGGTTGTTCTATTTATATGAGTAATATCTTTTATGCTCATAAACCCTTGATGAGTGGTCTATTTTTATTGAATCTCGATTGTAGTGATACACATATTCACAATATTGAAGCCAAAAGATGCAAGGTTAATAATGATAGTGAAACTTACTTGTGGCACTGCCGTTTACGTCATATTGGTGTAAAGCGCATGAAGAAACTCCATGTTGATGGGCTTTTGGAATCACTTGATGCTTGCGAACCATGCCTCATGGGAAAGATGACTAAGACTCCGTTCTCCGGAACAATGGAGCGAGCAACTGACTTAGAAATAATACATACTGATGTATGCGGTCCGATGAGTGTTGAGGCTAGCGGCGGGTATCATTATTTTCTCTTGAAACAGGCTTTCGCCCCGCTTTATAGATAAAGCATACGTCCATACAACCACATCTCCAGCACAGTCATAAAAGAGAAATGCTGGGGCCATATCACAAAGACACCCAAATGAATGAAGAAGAAGAAGAAGAAGAAACAAAAAGGCCTCCAGGGGCAAGCTACAAAACGTGCGAGCGGTCGGAGAGCCGACGCGCAGTAGACACCAGGGCGTCCAGGAATAGCTGAAGTCGATCACGATCCCTCAGCCTAGCAAGCGGATGCCAGTGCTACAAGAAGGCAAGAAATTTGAAGAACGAGTCAAAAGCACGTCGCGGGAACACCCGCTCAATCACCATCTTGTTGCGAGTAGTCCAGAGAGTCCACATCATAGCCGCGAAGATGAGCCAGAACAGTCGGCGCTTACGGCCAACCTGAGTGGCCCTAACCTGCAAAAACTCTACAAGGTCATGAGCCTCCCACTCTGGCCCTAGAGCCTCAGGAACAAAGCACCAAAGTGCCTGCGCTGCTACGCAAGAGAACAAAATGTGTGTTCCCGTTTCCGGGACATGGCACAGAGGGCAAAGTCCATTTCCCGCACCATGGCGTTTCAACACCTCGGTGCCCGAAGGCAGATGGTCATGGAGGAGCTGCCATACAAAAATCTTAATCTTCAAGGGCAACAGTGCCTTCCACAATAGGGATAGCCACTATAGAGCCGACATATGACATAATGCCTGATAGGCCGAACTAACGGAGAATTCATCCGAAGGAGAAAGGCTCCAAGAAATAGTGTTAGGGTCCTGGGACATAGGAAGAGGGACTACTTCCCTCAGGTCTATCCATTCCCGTACCTCATCTGGTCCAAATGAGCGGCGGAACGCAATGTTCCATCCCTCCTCCAAAGCAGTCGCAGATACAAGAATGGCAGGATCATCACAAATCGCAAAGAGCCTCGGGAACCGTTAGCGGAGAGGCTCGCCCTCAAGCCATGGGTCCAACCAAAATTGGGTCCCAGACCCATTGCCAACCGAGAAACGCAAACCCAACCTAATCTATTCCTTGATGGCCAAAATAGATTTCCAGAACTGGGACCCAGCCGAGTGTGAGCAAGCCATGAGGGGTTGGCCCTACAAGTACTTGGACTCAACCACCTGCAGCCACAACCCCCCATCTCCCCGCAAGATCCGCCAAACCCAACGCAGCATAAGCGCAACGTTCATCCGGCGAGATGCAGGGATGCTCAACCCACCTCGGTCCTTCGACAAGCAAATGTCAGCCCACTTCACCATATGGTACTTGGGCCGACCATCCCCTACCCTCCAGAAGAACCTAGCCAGCTCCTTGTCAAAGGAGCTATGCACACCTTCGGGTAAGATGTACATCCCCATCATATACATGGGAAGGCTGGCAAGGTTAGAGCTAATGAGGACAGTTTTGCTACCTTTAGAAGTGAACCTACCGCACCAGGGCTCCACACAGGACGCTACTCGTCCCACAAGCGGATCATACCCACTCACCAAAATCCTGGACTCAGCCAGGGGCATCCCCAAGTAAGATATGGGGAATGACGCCAACCTACAATTGAGGTTATCCGCGATCCGAAGATGCTCAGCCTCCGAATAGCGAAGGACCACCACCTCGCTCTTATCAAAGTTAATCTTAAGTCCAGACATTTCCTCAAAGTAGAGCAAAAGGAACTTAAGATTAACAATGTCCAAGTCCAAGCCTTCCACCATAATCATGGTGTCATCTGCATACTGCAAGTGAGTAACCCCCCATCCGGGGTGAGGTGACTAACTACACCCTTAAGATGGCCGGCCAACTTGGCCTTATCTAAGATGCCCATAAGGGCATCAACTGCGGGGTTGAAAAGCTAGGGGGATACAGGGTCCCCTTGCTTTACCCCTCTAGAGGCCTGGAAAAAGGGTCCCACCTCGCCATTGATGTTGATCGCTGTGTTCCCAGATCTAACCAGTTGCATGATCCAGGAACACCACCTCTCGTCAAATCCTCGATGCTCCATCACCAACCTCAAAAAGGACCAGTCCAGACGGTCATACGCCTTCTGGAAGTCCAATTTGAGGAAGACCCCCTTAAGCCCCTTCGACGCCACCTCATGGACGATCTCGTGAAGGGAAAGAATCCCGTCATGGATCCGCCGGCCCTTCAGGAACGCGGACTGAAGGGGGTGAGCAATCCTTTCCGCCACTAGGAATAAGCGAGTTGCGCAAACCTTCGCAAATATTCGCTCCAACACGTTGATCACCGTGATGGGGCGAAAGTGCCGAATATCCGTCGCCCCAACTACTTTGGGGATCATAGATATGACACCATAGTTAATCCTAGCCATGTCCAGGGTTCCAATATAGAACTCATGAAACATGAGCATAATGACCGGGCGTAAGAACTCCCAGAATTTCTGGAAAAAGACTATCGGGAGGCCATCCGGCCCCGGGGCCGAGCAAGCTTTCATAGACGCAATCGCTCGACCCACCTCCTTAGGGGAGAATGGGAGAGTAAGTTCCGCATTCTCCACATCGAAGACCTGGTCAGCAAGCGGCGAGAAGTCAGCGCAGAGAGAGAGGCCTCCGCGCGGATCAGCTGAGAACAACTCCTTATAGAAGGAGTAAATATTTGTGGAGATGTCCTCTGGGCTTTCCAGAAGAACATCTCCATCCCAAAGGAAACGGATGGCACAATTCTGCCTGCGGCCATTAGCAATCGCCTGAAAGTAGGCAGTGCTCGCATCCCCCTTAAGGAGCCAGTTCTGGCCCCCTCGATGCTGCCAGAACAGCTCCTCACTCTTGTAAATGTCCGTGAGCGAGGCCTCAAGGGCGTATCTCCTAAGCTAGTCGTCAGGAGACAAGCCCTACCCATCAGCAAGGTCATCCAACACCTTAATCTGATCCAGCAGGGCCCCTTTACGGGCCCAGAGGTCAGCACCAAGGTTCGCCCCCAGCCCTTCATGGCTTGACGAGACAATTTAGCACAGTGATGCCAGACATCCACAGAACAAAACACACGAGGTGGGGACACGACTGTCTCTAGCCAGCGGTCGCAAACCATCTCAAAGAAACCCGGTTGCTCCAGCCATAATGTCTCAAAGTGGAAGCAACGGGTCCTAGGGGGGCTCATCCCCCGATGAGAAACAGGGGGGTATGATTAGAGCCAATCCGAGTGACCGCCTTGAGAGAGCACAATGGGAACATCACTACCCACTGAGCCGACACAAAGACCTGATCTAACACACTCCGGATGGTGTCCACCTGCTTATTCATCCACGTAAACCTAGCCCCTACGCGGGCTATCTCACGGAGCGCAAGGTCCGCAATGCAGTCGTTAACTAGACGCATCTGGACCCGATCAACATTAGGAAAGCTTTTATCAGAAGCCCACCTAATGAGGTTGAAGTCCCCGGCCACCACCACCGGAGTGGTGCACCTCTCCACCTTATTTGTAAGCTCGGCAAGGAAGTCAGCAGAGCGAGCATGATCCGTAGGACAATAGACGAAAATCACCTCCCAACTGAAGTGGACTCGTCAGTCAGTGACGGACATGCTCAGGAAGAATTCCCCTCAGTTTGACCTTCACAGATGATTTGAGCAGATATGGGTATATCTACTTGATCAAACATAAGTCTAAAACATTTGAAAAGTTCAAAGAATTTCAGAGTGAAGTGGAAAATCATCGTAACAAGAAAATAAAGTTTCCACGATCTGATCGCGGAGGTGAATATTGGAGTTATGAGTTTGGTCTTCATTTGAAACAATGTGGAATAGTTTCGCAACTCACACCACCTAGAACACCACAACGTAATGGTGTGTCTGAACATCGTAACCGTACTTTATTAGATACAGTGCGATCTATGATGTCTCTTACTGATTTACCGCTATCATTTTGGGGTTATGCTTTAGATACGGCTGCATTCATGTTAAATAGGGCACCATCTAAATCCGTTTAGATGACACCATATGAACTGTGGTTTGGCAAGAAACCTAAGCTGTCGAGCAGTGGCACACAGGCGTCGTGGCGTCGTCTCAGCCGTGCGCAACCCTTCGACCACACCCATGACACAGGTGGTGTCGGCACGTTGTGTGGTCTCGGATGTGCATTGCCTTTCGATTACGTCGATGGTGCAGTGTCGAGACTGGGTCTCGGTTGACCAAGGCCGTTCGATTACTCCGGCGATGCTTCAAGCTGGGTTGTCCCTCCTGCTGTCATGCCCTGCGAGCTCTACCCTTATGATCGCTGTGCTTGGGTCGTGATGAGCTTTCTCATCAATCAACTGTCTCCGAGGGTTCTTGGAGTGACTCCCTTCCCTTCCTCTTATGTGTTGTTTGGTGTGTGTGTGTGTTTTCTTTTCCTTCTTCTCTCATGTAGCCCTGTTAATTCTGGTTCATTTGAACCCATCTTGTAGAGGCTGTAGGCCTCATAGGCAACTATGAATGAAAAAATTCAGGTGGGGATTCGTCCCCCCCGGTGACCATTCAAAAAAAAGCTGTCGTTTCTTAAAGTTTGGGGCTACGATGCTTATGTGAAAAAGCTTCAGCCTATTAAGCTCGAACCCAAATCAGATAAATGTGTCTTCATAGGATACCCAAAGGAGACTGTTGGGTACACCTTCTATCACAGATCCGAAGGCAAGATATTCGTTGCTAAGAATGGATCCTTTCTAGAGAAGGAGTTTCTCTCGAGAGAAGTGAGTGGGAGGAAAGTAGAACTTGATGCGGTAATTGTACCTTTTCCCGAATTGGAAAGTGGTTCATCATAGAAATTAGTTCCAGTGATTCCTACACCAATTAGTGAGGAAGCTAATGATGATGATCATGAAACTTCAGATCAAGTTACTACCGAACCTCGTAGGTCAACCAGAGTACAATCCGCACCAGAGTGGTACGGTAATCCTATTCTGGAGGTCATGTTACTTGACCATGATGAACCTATGAACTATGAGGAAGCGATGATGAGCCCAGTTTCTGCGAAATGCCTCGAGGCCATGAAATTTGAGATGGGATCCATGTATGAGAACAGAGTGTGGACTTTGGTTGACTTGCCCGGTGATCGGCAAGCCAGAGAGAATAAATGGATCTTCAAGAAGAAGAATGACGCTGACGGTAATATTACTTTCTACAAAGCTTGACTTGTTGGGAAAGGTTTTCGACAAGTTCAAGGAGTTGACTACAATGAGACCTTCTCACCCGTAGCGATGCTTAAGTCTGTCCGAATCATGTTAGTAATTGCCGCACTTTATGATTATGAAATTTGGCAAATGGATGTCAGAACCGCATTCCTTAATGAATTTCTTAAAGAATAGTTGTATATGATGCAACCAGAAGGTTTGTCGATCCAAAAGGTGCTAACAAAGTATGCAAGCTCTAGCGATCCATTTATGGACTGGTGCAAGCCTCTCGGAGTTAGAATATACGCTTTGATAGTGTGATCAAAGCATATGGTTTTATACAGACTTTTCGAGAAGCCTGTATTTACAAGAAAGTGAGTGGGAGCTCTGTAGAATTTCTAATATTATACGTGGATGACATATTGTTGATTGGAAATAATACAGAATTTCTGGATAGCATAAAAGGATACTTGAATAAGAATTTTTCAATAAAAAACCTTGGTGGAGCTACTTATATATTGGGCATCAAGATCTATAGAGATAGATCAAGACATTTAATTGGACTTTCACAAAGCACATACCTTGATAACGTTTTGAAGAAGTTCAAAATGGATCACTCAAAGAAAGGGTTCTTACCTGTGTTACAAGGTGTGAAGTTGAGTCAGACTCAATGTCCGACCACTGCAAAAGATAGAGAGAAAATGAAAGTCATTCCCTATGCCTCAACCATAGGTTCTATCATGTATGCAATGCTATGTACCAGACCTGATTTGTGCCTTGCTATAAGTTTAGCAGGGAGGTACCAAAGTAATCTAGTAGTGGATCACTTGACAGCGGTCAAGAACATCCTGAAATACTTGAAAAGGACTAAGGATATTTTTCTCATTTATGGAGTTACAAAGAGATCGGCGTAAATGGTTAAGTCGATGCAGGCTTGGACACCGACCCCGATGACTCTAAGTCACAAACCAGATACGTATTTATATTGAATGGTGGAGCTATCAGTTGGTGCAGTTCCAAGCAGAGCGTCGTGGCGGGATCTACGTGTGAAGCGGAGTACATAGCTGCTTCAGAAGCAACAAATGAATGAGTCTGGATGAAGAAATTCATATCCGATCTAAGTGTAATACCTAGTGCATCGGGTCCAATGAAAATCTTTTGTGACAACACTGGAGCAATTGCCTTGGCGAAGGAATCTAGATTTCACAAGAGAACCAAACACATCAAGACACGCTTCAATTCCATCCGCGATCAAGTCAAGGAGGGAGACATAGAGATTTGCAAGATACATACGGATCTGAATGTTGCAGACCCATTGACTAAGCCTCTCTCACGAGCAAAACATGATCAGCACCAAGACTCCATGGGTGTTAGAATCATTACTATTTAATCTAGATTATTGACTCTAGTGCAAGTGGGAGACTGAAGGAAATATGCCCTAGAGGCAATAATAAAGTTGTTCTTTACATTTCCTTATATCATGATAAATGTTTATTATTCATGATAGAATTGTATTAACCGGAAACTTAGTACATGTGTGAATACATAGACAAAGAGAGTGTCCCTAGTGTGCCTCTACTTGACTAGCTTGTTAATCAAAGATGGTTAAATTTCCTGATCATAGACATGTGTTGTCATTTGATGAACATGATCACATTATTAGAGAATGATGTGATGGAAAAAACCCATCCGTTAGCTTAGCATAAAGATCGTTTAGTTTTATTGCTATTGCTTTCTTCATGACTTATACATGTTCCTCTGACTATGAGATTATGCAACTCCTGAGTACCGGAGGAACACCTTGTGTTCTATCAAACATCACAATGTAACTGGGTGATTATAAAGATGCTCTACAGGTGTCTTAGATGGTGTTTGTTGAGTTAGCTTAGATCGAGATTAGGATTTATCACTCAGTGTATCGTAGAGGTATCTCTGGGCCCTCTCGGTAATGCACATCACTATGAGACTTGCTAGCAATGTGACTAATGAGTTAGTTACTGGATGATGCATTAAAGAACGAGTAAAGAGACTTGACGGTAACGATATTGAACTAGGTATGATGATACCGACGATCGAATCTCGAGCAAGTAACATACCGGTGACAAAGGGAATAACGTATGTTGTTATGCGGTTTGACTGATAAAGATCTTTATAGAATATTTAGGAGACAATATGAGCATCTAGGTTCCGCTATTGGTTATTGACCGAAGATGTGTCTTGGTCATGTCTACATAGTTCTCGAAACCGTAGGGTCCGCACGCTTAACGTTTGATGACGATTTGTATTATGATTTATGTGACTTGATGACCGAACTTTGTTCGGAGTCCCGGATGATATCACGGACATGACGAGGAGTCTCGAAATGGTTGAGAGGTAAAGATTCATATTTTGGAAGGTTGCATTTGAACATTGGAATGGTTCTGAGTGGTTTGGGCATTTTCTCGGAGTACCGGGAGGTTACCGGAACCCCCTGGGAGAAGTATTGAGCCTCGTGGGCCTTATTGGAGGAGAGGAGAAAGGCCACGTGAGAGCCCCCCCCCTTTCCCAAACCGAATTGGACTAGGGGAGGGGGCCGGCCCCCCTCTTTCCTTCTCCCTCTCTCCCTTCCCCTTTTTCCTCTCCCATGGAAGGAAGGAGGGGGGGCGAATCCTACTTGGACTAGGAGTCCAAGTAGGACTCCCCCCTTATGGTGGCCCCTAGGCCGGCACCCCAAAGGCACAACAGACATCTCTTAGCCGTGTATGGTGCCCCCCTCCACAGTTTACCACCTCGGTCATATCGTCGTAGTGCTTAGGCGAAGCCCTGCGCCGGTAACTTCATCATCACCGTCACCACACCATCATGCTGACGGAATTCTCCCTCTTCCTCAACTAGATCAAGAGCTCGAGGGACGTCATCGTGCTGAATGTGAGCTAAACACGGAGGTGCCGTACGTTCGGTGCTAGGATCAGTTGGATCGTGATAACGTTCGACTACATCAACCGCGTTACTAAACACTTCCGCTTTCGGTCTACGAGAGTACGTAGACACACTCTCCCCTCTCGTTGCTATGCATCTCCTAGATAGATCTTGTGTGATTGTAGGAAATTTTTTGAAATACTGTGTTCCCCAACACATATATGAGTGGGGGAGGAAGGCAAGAGGAGGATGCGCCCCCCTTTCCTTTCTCTCACGAGGAGGGAAAGGCAGGAGGGGCCACCCCTCCCATTTCCTTCCCCTAGGGCCTGCCGGGCATGTAGAGGGGCGCACCAGTGTAACACCCTGGATGTAATTTACCTTATCTGTACTCCAACTCTTGCCGTTTCCAGCCTAAGTTATTTTATTTTCCTCGGGTTCGGGTTTTTGCCTCCATGTGTTGTTGCCTTTGTCATGCATCTCATATCATGTCATCATGTGCATTGCATTTGCATACGTGTTCATCTCATGCATCCGAGCATTTTCCCCGTTGTCCGTTTTGCATTCTGGCGCTCCTATCTCCTCCGGTGGTCCTTTCTACCTCTTTTCGTGTGTGGGGGTTAAACATTTCTGGATTGGACCAAGACTTGCCAAGCGGCCTTGGTTTACTACCGGTAGACCGCCTGTCAAGTTTCGTGCCATTTGGACTTCGTTTGATACTCCAACGGTTAACCGAGGGACCGAGAAGGCCTCGTTCGTGTTGCAGCCCAACACCCTTCCAATTTGGCCCAAAACCCACCTAAACCCTTCTATCATCTAGAGCGTTCGATCACGATCGCGTGGCCGAAAACCACACTCCATTTGGAGCTTCCTAGCTCCATCTACCTCTATAAATAGGTCCACCCCCGAAATTTTCGGGCAAACCCTAGATCCCTCCCTCTCTTTGCGCGCCGGACACAAATCTCACCGCCGGACGCGTCCGACTTACCTCTGCCGCCGCCACATGTCCGCCTCCCGTTGGCCGCCGCCTGTGCCCACTTCGCCGGCCCGGGAGCCCGCGACCGGCCCTCCCCGGCCCATCGGCGCCCGCCGCCGCATCGCCTCTCCGCCGCCGCCTTCCCCGACGACGGCGCCGCCCGCCACCGCAGGCCCCGGCGCCGACCACCGCTGCCACCATTGCCGACCGCCGCGGCCGCCTTCGAGCTCGCCGCGCGCCACCACGCCGACGTCCTCCGCCACCTCCGCTGGCCTCTCCGTCCTCCGGCAAGTCCTTCGGCCGGTACCCTCCTCTCCGGCGACCTCGTCAACGCCGGCCACCGCGTCCATTAGCTCCGGAGACGTTCATCCTCGGTTCGTGCGCCGGTGAACAGTACCCGCTACAGTAGATCTCAGATCCAAAAACCCTAGGGTTGACTTTCCCCTCTCCCCTTATTTTTTGCAATTTTCATCATGTTGTAACTCTGCATCCGTAGCTCCGATTTGTGTGTGTAGCATATCAAAATGTTCGACTCGACGAGTACATCATTTCACCTCATTGCATCATTTTCATTTGAGCTCATCTTGATGCCTGAAATGCTGTAGGAAGAGGGCTATGTGGTAAATTTGTCAGATATGTTTCATCAAATAGCTATTTGTCATTTTTGCCATGATTAATGTGTGCATGCTATGATCCTGAGCTCTACATGAGTTTTGTTATATGCCATTCCATCTTTACAGAGGTGCTTACCATGTATTTTTGTGATATTTGTGGTGACTATCACAAGCTTGCAAAGTCCTTGTCCTGATTTTGTCGTTATGCCATATGTTCATGTTGTTTCCTAGTGATCCGTGCCTCTTTTGAGGATGACCAGTAAGGATGATTTGTTAACATTGTGGTGATCTATGCACCCATGTCCTTGTTTGCATTTATGGAGTACCCTAGCTTGAACCAATCGAGCTCTACTTTTGCTATATCGTGAATCCTGGCAGATTGTTGACCTGTTAGCGATTTTGCCGAGGATGTTGCTATTGATCCGTGCATGCTATGTTGTTGTTCTTGCCATTTATAGCTTCTATGTCATGTATTCTTGATGGGTGTATGCTTAGTTTGTCATGCCATGCTCTGTAGTGAGTGCATCGAGCTCGTGAACATGCCTACTCGTTAACTGATTTTCATGCTCCAGTTTTTCACTAAGTCTGAGATCTGTTTATGTTTTTGCCATGTTCACATGCTTGTAATTGTATTTTCTGATCCCTTTTGGCTCAAGGTCACTAAGGGACTTTTGTTAAGTTCTTTGAGTAGCTTCATGCCATGCCTTGATTTGCCATGTTAAGTTCCTGTAGCTTGTAGTTTTCATGCTCTAAAGTGTGCTTCCTGATGATAAATTCCAGACTTGTGTTAATTTCATCAAGTCTGAAACCTGTTATCATTTGCACTTTTGCCATGCTTGTTTGAACCTGTTAATGGATGAATTAGCCGTAGCTCAGTGTTCATCTTTTGTCAAGCATCATGAGTGGATCCCTGCCATGTATTTTGTTGTCATGTTTGAGTGCCGTAGCATATTTATCTTGATGCATTTACATGCCTACTTGCTGATTATCGCAGACCGGTGCCATATTTGTTTTGCTTGCCATTTCCAAACCGTGCATCCGATTCCGGTGATCTTTATATCGATTTCAACCGAAACCACCTCACCTTTCCAGTGGCACTCTTGTATTTCCATGTTGAGGCCAGGTTCAATCATTCCTTGTCAAATCTTGCATATGCATCACATATCGCATCCCGCATAGCATACCATGTTTGCATCATGTTGTTTGAGCATTGCACGTGGTTGATTGTGTTCCTTTTGCTTGTTTGTCTTGTTTGGGTAGAGCCGGGAGACAAGTTCGCGAACGAGGAGCCCATTGAGTTCGCTTACGAGGATCAAGTCAACTCTGAGAACTTTGCAGGCAAGATGATCATACCCTCGAAATCACTTCTATCTTTGCTTGCTAGATGCTCGCTCTTTTGCTATGCCTATGCTACGATACCTACCACTTGCTTATAATGCCTCCCAAATTTCCATGTCAAACCTCTAACCCACCATGTCCTAGCAAACCATTAATTGGCTATGTTACCGCTTTGCTCAGCCCCTCTTATAGCGTTGCTAGTTGCAGATGAAGATTGGAGATCGTTCCTTGTTGGAACATTGTTTATTGTTGGGATATCACCATATTATCTTGTTATCTTAATGCACCTATATACTTGGTAAAGGGTGGAAGGCTCGGCCTTTTTCCTAGTGTTTTGTTCCACTCTTGCCGCCCTAGTTTCCATCATATCGGTGTTATGTTCCCAGATTTTGCGTTCCTTACGCGGTTGGGTTATAATGGGAACCCCTTGACAGTTCGCCTTGAATAAAACTCTTCTAGCAATGCCCAACATTGGTTTTACCATTCGCCACCTAGCCTATTTTTCCCTTGGGTTCCGCGGACTCAAGGGTCATCTTTATTTAAACCCCCGGGCTAGTGCTCCTCTGAGTGTTGGTCCAGCCTGTCAGCTGCCGGTGGCCACCAGGGGCAACTCTAGGATGGCCTACCGGAACCTTGGACAATCTGGTGTGCCCTGAGAACGAGATATGTGCAGCTCCTATCGGGATTTGTTGGCACATTCGGGCGGTGTTGCTGGTTAGTTTTACCATTGTCGAGGATGTCTTGTAACCGGGATTCCGAGCCTGATCGGGTCTTCTTGCTAGAAGGAATATCCTTCGTTGACCGTGAGAGCTTGTGATGGGCTAAGTTGGGACTCCCCTGCAGGGATTTGAACTTTCGAAAGCTGTGCCCGCGGTTATGGGCAGATGGGAATTTGTTAATGTCTGATTGTAGATAACATGAAACTTAACTTAATTAAAATGAATCAACCGCGTGTGTTACCGTGATGGTCTCTTCTCGGCGGAGTCCAGGAAGTGAACATGGTGTTGGAGTAATGCTTGATGTAGGTTGTTCTAGGATCACTTCTTGATCATAGTTCTTCGTTCGTGCTTTGCCTTCTCTTCTCGCTCTCTTTTGCGAACAGGTTAGCCACCATATATGCTAGTCACTTGCTGCAGCTCCACATATTACCTTGCCTTTACCTATAAGCTTAAATAGTCTTGATCGTGCGGGTGCGAGATTGCTGAGTCCCCGTGACTCACAGATTACTTCCAAAACCAGATGCAGGGACCGATGATACTGCTCCAGACGATGCGCTTGAGCTCAAGTGGGAGTTCTATGAAGACTCTCATCGTTACTATGTGTCTTTCCCAGATGATCAGTAGTGGTGCCCAGTTGGGGCGATCGGGGACTTTGTCGCATGTGGGGGTTGATCTTTATTTTGGTACCGTAGTCGGACCATGAGTGTATTGGATGATTGTAATGTTATTCATGTATTTGTGTGACATGGCGAGTGTAAGCCAACTATGTATCCTTTCCCCTTTTATCTATTTACATGGGTTGTTGTGAAGATTACCTTACTTGCGACATTGCTTTCAATGCGGTTATGCCTCTAAGTCGTGCTTTAACACGTAGGAGATATAGCCGCATTGAGGGCATTACAACCAGCCCCCTAGTGGGCTGCTTTGTCCCCTCCTCTGGCCCATTAAGCCCGTACACTTACCGGGGGTGTCCGGAACCCCTTCCAGTGACCCGATGACTACCCGATGCACTCCAGAACTATTCTGATGTCCGAATACCATCATCATATATATCAATCTTTACCTCTCGACCATTTCGAGACTCCTCGTCATGTCCATGATGTCATCTGGGACTCCAAACAACATTCGGTCACCAAATCATATAACTCATGTAACATTATATCGTCAACGAACGTTAAGAGTGTGGACCCTACGGGTTCGAGAACTATGTAGACATGACCGAGACACCTTTTGATCAATAAACAATAGCGGAACCTGGATAATCATATTGGATCCTACATATTCTACGAAGATCTTTATCAGTCGAACCTTATAACAACATACGTAATTCCCTTTGTCCATCGGTATGTTACTTGCCCGAGATTTTATCAACGGTATCTTCATACCTAGTTCTATCTCGTTACCGAAAAGTCTCTTTACTCGTTCCGTAACACATCATCTCATAACTAACTCCTTAGTCATTTGCTTGCAAGCTTATTATGATGTTTATTACCGAGAGGGCCCAAAGATACCTCTCCGATACTAGGAGTGACAAATCCCAATCTCGATCCATGCCAACTCAGCAAACACCTTCGGAGATACCTGTAGAGCATCTTTATGATCACCTAGATACGTTGTGACATTTGATAGCACACAAGTTATTCCCCTGGTATTCAGGATTTGCATGATCTCATGGTCAAAGAAACATGTATTTGACATTCAAGAAAGCAGTAGCAATAAACTGAATGATTGATACGTCTGCAATGTATTTATAATTTATGAAGTATTCATGCCATGTTTACAATAATTTTATATGGTTTTGGTATGATTTGATTAGAAGCCCGGACTGATGTTGTTTTTAGCAGAACTACTTTGGTGTCGTTTATTGTGCAGAAATAAAAGTTCTCGGAATGGGCTGAAAATTTACGGTGATTTTCTAATTTACCAAAAGAGACCCCAAGGCATCGGAGTTGGGCCAAAAGAGCCCTGAGGTGACGACGAGGTAGGGGGGCACGCCCTACCCGCCGGGGAGGGTGCTCATGTCTTGCCACTGCCTTGTGGACCCCCTTGACGTGAGGCGGACGCCAAAAATTCCTATAAATAGCAAAACCCCCAGAAAGAAACCTAGATCAGAAGTTCCGCTGGCGCAAGCCTCTATAGCCATGAAAAAACAATATAGGCCCTCTCCGGAGGCCATGGAGGAGGAAGCCAGAGGGTTCCATCATCACCATGGAGGCAAGGACCAGAGGGAGAAGCTCTCCACATCTAGGGGGAGGCCATGGAGGAGTAAGCACAAGGGGGAGACTCTCTCTCAGTGTCGCTAGAGTGCCACCGGGGGAATCATCGCCGCGGTGATTGTCTTCATCAACATCACCATCTTCATCACCTTCCTCATCTCTTTTCGGCGGTCCACACTCCTGCACCCCGTTGTAATCCCCTACTTCAACATGGTGCTTTATGCCACATATTATGATCCAATGATGTGTTGCCATCATATGATGTTGTGAGTAGATTTCTTATGTCTTTTGGGTTGATTGATGATCTAGATTGGTTTGAGTTGTATGTTTTATTTTGGTGCTGTCCTATGGTGCCTTCCGTGCCGTGCACACGTGAAGGATTCCTGCTGTAGGATGTTGCAATACGTTCATGATTCGCTTATAGTGGGTTGCTAGAGTGACAGAAGCTTAAACCCGAGTAAGGTGGTTGTTGCGTATGGGATAAAGGGGACTTGATACTTTAATGCTATGGTTGGATTTTACCTTAATGATCTTTAGTAGTTGCAGATGCTTGTAGAGTTCCAATCATAAGTGCATATGATCCAAGTAGAGAAAGTATGTTAGCTAATTCCTCCCCCTCATATAAAATTGCAATAATGATTAATGATTAACAATTGCCTAGGACAATTCCACACACCGACCCATCATTATTCCACACTTGCTATCTGTAATATATTATAATATATTCTAACTTTATGTTAACATCACCTATTTTTATACTTTAGTTCTCTGATATCATACAAAGCTATCCTCTTCATACCCACAACTTAGTTTTATTTCTTGTTTGGATTCGGTGTACGTAGAGTCGTATCAGTGGCAGATAGGATCTGATAGAGAATATTGATCTTACCTTTAGCTCCTTGTGGGTTCGACACTCCATAGTTATCACCTCCATCTTTGGAAATTGCTATGATGATTCCTTGCACTTGGGGATTATCAAGCTCTTTTCTGGCGCCGTTATCGGGAAGCAATAGCATGGGGTTGACATTCTCGTGTTTGCTTGTTTGCTTTCTTCACTAAGTAGATTTTGTTTTCACTTCTGTTTTTGAGAGATAAATTTTTTGAGAGGTATACTTTTCCCGTCAACGAAAACACCCAAGTAATTCCCAACACTTCCCATGCTAGATATATCATAGGTGGTTCCCAAATATAAAATAAAGTTTATTCCTTTTTCCACCATACTTTCACGTCCATGGCTAGCCGTATCCATGGGTATCGTCCATACCAACACTTTCCAAGGAATTTATTATTGGACAACATAAAGTAAATTTCTTTTTCATTTCGGGATTGGGCATCCCTATTACCGACGTACTCTCGTGCAATGACAAGTGAATAAACACTCATCTTGAGAATAACACATCTAGCATGAAAAATATTGGCCTACCCCTGCCGCTTCATGAGCGGTACGAGCACACAAAAAGGAAATTCATTTTGAAAATTAGAGATAGCACATACAAATTTACTTAGAACGACACGGCTTACTACATATAGGTAGGTGATACGTCTCCAACGTATCTATAATTTTTTATTGTTCCATGCTATTATATAATCTATCTTTGATGTTTTATATGCATTTATATGCTATTTTATATGATTTTTAGGACTAACCTATTAACCTAGAGCCCAGTGCTAGTTTATGTTTTTTCCTTGTTTTTGAGTTTTACAGAAAAGGAATATCAAACAGAGTCCAAACGAGCTGAAATTTTACGGTGATATTTTAAGGACCAGAAGAAGCCCCCGAAGCAAAAGAGTTGGAACAGAAGAGTCCCGAGCCAACCACAAGGGTGGAGGGCGCGCCCTACCCCCGGGAGGGTGCTCCACCCTTGTCATTGACTCGTGGACCCCCCTGACGTGAAACCGACGCCGAAAATTCCTATAAATACAGAAACCCCCGAAAAGAAACCTAGATTGATAGTTCTGCCACCGCAAGCCACTGTAGCCACAAAAAACCAATCGAGAGTCCGTTTCGGCACCCTACCGGAGGGGGAAACCATCACCAGTGGCCACCTTCATCATCCCGGCGCTCTCCATGATGAGGAGGGAGTAGTTCACCCTCGGGGCTGAGGGTATGTACCAGTAGCTATGTGTTTGATTTCTCTCTCTCTCTCTCTCTTTCTCTCTCTCTCTCTCTCTCTTGTTCTTGATTTGGCACGATCTTGATGTACCGCGAGCATTGCTATTATAGTTGGATCTTATGATGTTTTCCTCCTCTACCTTATTGTAATGGATTGAGTTTTCCCTTTGAAGTTGTCTTATCAGATTGAGTCTTTAAGGATTTGAGAACACTTGATGTATGTCTTGCATGTGCTTATTTGTGGTGACAATGGGATATTCACGTGATCTACTTGATGTATGTTTTGGTGATCAACTTGCGGGTTCTGTGACCTTGTGATCTTATGCATAGGGGTTGGCACACGTTTTCGTCTTGGCTCTCCGGTAGAAAATTTGGGGCACTCTTTGAAGTTCTTTGTGTTGGTTTGAATAGATGAATCTGAGATTGTGTGATGCATATCGTATAATCAAACCCGCGGATACTTGTGGTGACATTGGAGTATCTAGGTGACATTCGAGTTTTGGTTGATGTGTGTCTTAAGGTGTTATTTTAGTACGAACTCTAGGGCTGTTTGTGACACTTATAGGAATAGCCTAATAGATCGATCAGAAAGAATAACTTTGAGGTGGATTCATACCCTACAATAATCTCTTCGTTTATTCTCTGCTATTAGTGACTTTGGAGTGACCCTTTGTTGCATGTTGAAGGATTGTTACATGATCTATTTATGTTATCATTGTTGACAGAACTTGCACTAGTGAAAGTACGAACCATAGGCCTTGTTTCCAAGCATTGCAATACCGTTTTCGCTAACTTTTACCACTTGTTACCTTGTTGTTTTTTATATTTTCAGATTAAAAAAACTATATCTACCATCCATATTGCACTTGTATCACCATCTCTTCGCTGAACTAGTGCACCTATACAATTTACCATTGTATTGGGTGTGTTGGCGACACAAGAGACTCGTTGTTATTTGGTTGCAGCGTTGTTTGAGAGAGACCATCTTCATCCTATGCCTCCCATGGATTGATAAACCTTAGGTCATCCACTTGAGGGAAATTTTCTACTATTCTACAAAACTCTGCACTTGGAGGCCCAACAACATCTACCAGGACAAAGTTGTGTAGTAGACATCAAGCTCTTTTCTGGTGCCGTTGCCGGGGGGGCTAGGTAAGGGGCACTCACCTCCCGTCAATGAAGCTCTTTTCTGGCACAGTTGCCTGGGAGGTTAGTGCTTGAAGGTATATTTTTAGATCTTGTAATCGAATCTTTTAGTTTCTTGTTTTATCACTAGTTTAGTCTATAAAAGACAACTAAAAATGGAATTGAGGTTGCCTCATATGCCTCATCTTTTTAATGTCTTTCGTGAAAATGAGGATTCTGATAATTGTGCCAAAGTGTTAGAAGAAGAATGCATTAAAATGTTTGGCACTAAATATTTGAATGATGATCATGATTGCAATATTGTTAGTATGAATTCCTTGAATATCCATGATGCTAATGATATGCAAAGCTACAAGCTTGGGGATGCTATGGTTGATGAAGAGGATATTTTTAGTCCCCCAAGTTTTGATGAGCAAATTTGTTATGATGATAGCATGCCTCCTATTTATGATGATTATATTGATGAAAGTGGGTTTGGAAGAGTGTCAACTTAGGAAGTAATGATCCCACTATTTTGGAGTGTGTTGAATCTTATTGTGATAATTATGAAAGTGGATTTGGAGACGTCATGACTTTATTTAGTGATGAATCCACTATTTCAGAAGAGGTTCCAATTGATTATGAGAACAAAGTTGCTATCTATGATGATTATTGTAATGACATGTATGCTATAAAGAATAATGATAACCATGAAACTTGTCATCTTGATTTTAATTTTCAATTGGATGATGCCTCACATGATAGTTATTTTGCTGACTTTGCTCCCACTATTCTGAATGAGAAGAATTTTGCTTATGTGGAGAGTAATAAAATTTCTATGATTATGCATTATGAAAAGAATTCTTTATGTGATACTTATATTGTTGAATTCATTCATGATTCTAATGAAAATTATTATGAGGGAGGAATATATGCTTGTAGGAGTTGCGATAATATCAAGTTTCCTCTCTATGTGTTGAAAATCTTGAAGTTATGCTTGTTTTACCTTCCTATGCTAGTTGATTCTAGCTCTCATAAATTTTTTGCTCACAAAATCCCTATGCATAGGAAGTGGGTTAGACTTAAATGTCCTAGCCATATGCTTCATGATGCTCTATCTGTGTTTCAATTCTTATCCTTTATGTGAGCATCATTGAAATCATGATTCCTAGCTAAAAGGCATTAAAGAAAAACGCTTGTTGGGAGATAACACAATTTTATACCTACTTTTTTTGTGTGTTCACATGATTATGATACTGTATTAATCATGTTTTATAGCTTTTGTTTCAACAAAGTGCCAAGTAAGACCTTTGGGATGGCTTACGGTGATAGTTGACTTGATGTTGCTAAAAACAGAAACTTTTGCCCTCAGGGAAACAATTCTCATATTTAGAAGAAGCGTGATAAAATACTAATTATTTTAGAATAAGATTAAGAAACAAATTTCTTAGGTTTTCCTAATTTTGCAGAATTTTTGGAGTTACATAAGTATTCGAGAGCTACACATTACTACAGACTATTCTGTTTTTGACAGATTCTGTTTTCTATGTGTTGTTTGCTTATTTTGATGAATCTATGAGTAGTATCGGAGGATATGAATCATGGAGAAGTTAGAATACAGTAGATATTACACCAGTATAAATTTAGAATGAGTTCACAACAGTACCTAAGTGGTGATTTATTTTCTTATACTAATGGAGCTTATGAGTTTTCTGTTGAGTTATGTGTTGTGAAGTTTTCAAGTTTTGGGTTAAGTTTTGATGGACTACAGAATAAGGAGTGGGAAGATCCTAAGCTTGGGGATGCCCAATGCACCACAAGGTAATATTCAAGGAATACCCAAGCAACTAAGCTTGGGGATGCCCCGGATGGCATCCCCTCTTTCGTCTTCGATCATCGGTAACCTTACTTGGAGCAATATTTTTATTCACCACGTGATATGTGTTTTTCTTGGAGAATCATCTTTTTTTATTATGATTTTCTTTCTTTTATTTAGAGTAATATATTTTATCTTTTATTTCAATAAAAAGGTCAAGTATAGCCTTTACCATGCTTATTTTGCAAGTCTATATGTTGCTGTTTGAAAACAGAAAGTTTGCTGTTATGTTTTGAATATTGGTGAATAGTAAGAACATGATAAAATCTTGAATTTTTTTCATGATGAGTAACAAAAATATCTACAGTGTGGTAAGTTTTTAGAATTTTTGGAGTTAAATAAGTATGATTCCTCATGCATTCTTTATAGACTGTCCTGTTTTGACAGATTACTGTTATGATTGCATTGTTTGCATATGTTTGATTGTTTAATGATTCTATTTGAGGATAGGAGTGTTAAATATGCAGAGGCATTTAGTATGCAATGTCAAATTATAATTTTAGTGATTTTATATAGTAGAGAATGATAAGGTTTAGCATGGATTTATACTAACTTATATCACGAGTTCTTGTTGAGTTTTGTGTGGATGAAAGTTTTTAAGAATTAGGGAAACAGTGATATGAGAGGAATTAAGGAGACACAAAAGATCAAGCTTGGGGATTCCCAAGGCTTACCTAGTTAATATTCCAAGAAGTCTCAAGCATATAAGCTTGGGGATGCCCCGGTAGGCTTCCCACCTTTCTTCTTCAACAACTATCGGTCAGTTTTGGTTGAGCCTAAGTTTTTGCTTCTTCACATGATATGTGCTATCCTTGCAATGTCATTTTATTTTATTTTTCTTTCTATTTTTCGAATAAAATATTAAGATCTGAAATTCTTAAATGTTAGAGAGTCTTCACATAGTTACATAATTATTTGACTAATCATTGATCTTCACTTGTATCTTTTGGAGTAGTTTGTCATTTGCTCCAGTGCTTCACTTATATCTTTTTAGAGCATGGCGGTGGTTTTATTTTGTAGAAATTGATGAACTCTCATGCTTCAATTATATTATTTTGAGAGTCTTTAAACAGCATGCTAATTTTCTTTGGTTATAAATTTAGTCCTAATATGATAGGCATCCAAGAGGGATATAATAAAAACTTTCATATTAAGTTCATTGAATACTATGAGAAGTTTGATTCCGTATGGTTGTTTTGAGATATAAAGATGGTGATATTAGAGTCATGCTTGTGAGTAATTGTGGATTGTAGAAATACTTGTGTTAAAGTTTGTGATTCTTGTAGCATGCACATATGGTGAACCGTTATATGATGAGCATGATTTATTTATTGAATGTCTTCCTTATGAGTGGAGGACGGGGACGAGCGATGGTCTTTTCGTACCAATTTATCCCCTAGGATCATGCGCGTAGTACTTCGTTTCCATAACTAATAGATTTTTGCAATAAGTATGTGAGTTCTTTATGACTAATGTTGAGTCCATGGATTATACGCACTCTCACCCTTCCACCATTGCTAGCCTCTCTAGTGCCGCACAACTTTCGCCGGTGCACTAAACCTACCATATACCCTTTCTCAAAACAGCCATTCCGAGATATATTGCCATGCAAATTTCCACCATTCAATTTATTATGACATGCTTCGTCATTGTCATATTGCTTTGCATGATCATGTAGTTGACATCGTATTTGTGGCAAAGCCACCATTCATAATTCTTTCATGCATGTCACTCTTGATTCGTTGCACATCCCGGTACACCGCTGGAGGCACTCATATATAGTCATATCTTTGTTCTAGTATCGAGTTGTAATTCTTGAGTTGTAAGTAAATAAAAGTGTGATGATCTTCGTTATTAGTGCATTTTCCCAATGAGGAAAGGATGATGGAGACTATGATTCCCCCACAAGTCGGGATGAGACTCCAAACGAAAAAAGAGGCCAAAAAAAGAGAGGGCCCAAAAAATGAGAGAAAAAGAGAGAAGGGGCAATGCTACTATCCTTTTACCACACTTGTGCTTCAAAGTAGCACTATGATCTTCATGATAGAGAGTCTCCTATGTTGTCACTTTCGTATACTAGTGGGAAATTTTCATTATAGAACTTGGCTTGTATATTCCAATGATGGGCTTCCTCAAATTGCCCTAGGTATTCGTGAGCAAGCGAGTTGGATGCACACCCACTTAGTTTCTTTTTGAGCTTTCATAAACTTATAGCTCTAGTGCATCTATTGCATGGCAATCCCTAGGCACTCACATTGATATATATTGATGGGCATATCCATAGCCCGTTGATATGCCTAGTTGATGTGAGACTATCTCCTTCTTTTTGTCTTCTCCACAACCACCATATTCTATTCCACCTATAGTGCTATATCCATGGCTCACACTCATGTATTGCATGAAAGTTGAAAAAGTTTGAGAACATCAAAAGTATGAAACAATTGCTTGGCTTGTCATCAGGGTTGTGCATGATTTTAATATTTTGTGTGATGAAGATGGAGCATAGCCAGACTATATGATTTTGTAGGGATAACTTTCTTTAGCCATGTTATTTTGAGAAGACATGATTGCTTTATTAGTATGCTTGAAGTATTATTGTTTTTATGTCAATATTAAACTTTTGTTTTGAATCTTATGGATCTGAACATTCATGCCACAATAAAGAAAATTACATGGATAAATATGTTAGGTAGCATTCCACATCCAAAATTCTGTTTTTATCATTTACCTACTCGAGGACGAGCAGGAATTAAGCTTGAGGATGCTTGATATGTCTCCAACGTATATATAATTTTTATTGTTCATGATATTTTATATGAATTTTGGGACTAACCTATTAACCTAGAGCCTAGTGCCAGTTTCTGGTTTTTTTTCATGTTTTTGAGTTATACACAAAAGGAATATCAAACGGAGTCCAAACGAGCTGAAAATTTACGATGATTTTTTATGGACCAGAAGAAGCCCCTGAAGCAAAAGAGTTGGGCCAGAAGAGTCCCGAGCCAATCACAAGGGTGGAGGGCGCTGTCGGTGTCAAAACTGGCAGATCTCGGGTATGGTGGCCCTAGCTATGAGTCTTAGGATCAATGGCAACAACGACAATAGGAACACGGTTTTACCCAGGTTCGGGCCCTCTTAAAGGAGGTAAAACCCTACGTCCTGCTTGATTGTATTTGATGAGTATAGAGGTTAAAAGAGTTGATATACCTCGAGATCGTAATGGCTAAACCCTAGCCGTCTATCCTATGATTATTCTGATGCCCTCTGCGGACTAAACCCTCTGGTTTATATACACAGCATAGGGGCCTAGGGTTGTACAGAGTCGGTTCACAAAGGAAGGAAGTATTACACCCGGACACTAAACTTGCCGTTCTACGCACATAGGAGTCCTACCCAGACACGGGAGGTGATCTTCTGCCTCGTCTTCATGACCCATCAGTCTGGCCCATATCGAATAGACCAGACACCTGAGGACCCCCTAATCTAGACTCCCTCAGTAGCCCCCAAACTTGCCTTCAATGACAATGTAGTATCTGGCTTATGTCTTTAGCTTTGCAAGGCGGGTTCTTCATCATACACCGAATTGATGACAGTCTGGTTTTGAGCCTGCCTTTACGATTCCTTCCTATCGTCGCCTCGATTTCCATGCGCCAGGCGAATGTCAATGGTCCATAATAATGTTTTACAAATAAGCCCCTTACCACGCAGGGGCAACATCTATATAAGGAGGTTAGATCCCCAAGTGTTATCCCACATCATGCAAAGAGCGTCGGAGCAAACCACGAAAAACTTCAAAACATGGCAAACGTCCCTAGCTCTTCCTCGCGCCCTCATGGCCCTCAAGCGGGTGATTCGCAAAGCTGCTCTGTGTCTCACCTCCAGCTGAATCGACTTCAGACGGA
This sequence comes from Triticum urartu, assembly GCF_056163025.1. Lineage (NCBI taxonomy): Eukaryota > Viridiplantae > Streptophyta > Magnoliopsida > Poales > Poaceae > Triticum > Triticum urartu. The sequence goes on from NC_141876.1 coordinate 38,935,161, forward strand.
GGGATATCTCCCTCCCACAGATCTAGTCTTCATGCGGGCGGGTTTGGCCTTGATTGGCAACGAGGTGCTAGCAGAAAATTCCCCCAACCCCGACAAGGAGGAGAGGGTGTGCTTCGTCTCATTTCTTCTGAGGGGCTTAGGATTCCTGATCTACCCCTTCCTCAGAGGTCTATTGGAATTCTATGGGATCCAGCTGCACAACCTCACACCAGGTTTTATCCTGCATATTTTAGGTTTTGTCGCTCTCTGCGGGCTTTTTTTAGGCTGCGAGGCTCATTTCGAACCGTGGAGAAAGTTCTTTTGCCTCATCCCTAGTTCCCAAGGGGGTTCCATATTTGAAGTGGGCAGCATCGAAGTATGGCGCATAGCCGGATCAGGTTACCTCGTCGGAACTCCCAAGAAGGAATCCGAAGAATGGACTTCGGAATGGTTTTATATCGAGGACGTTCCCCTTCCAGACCCAGTTTGACATGGACTTCCCGAATTCTCTAGCGCTCCTTTGAATAAACACTTCATCTGGCGCCCCCAGAGCCCCGAACAAGGAGACAATGCAGAAGTAAAGAGGTTAATTAACAAGGTCAGGATACTTGCCATTCCAAACTCTTGATAATCGAAGTCATGGCCATCGCGATAAAGCGATGCATCTAGTCCCTTCAGTCTAGGGAGCACCCTTTATGGTGCTACAACGGAACAGACGATGTGTCTCGATACAAGTGATATGTCTCCAACGTATCTATATTTTTTATTATTCCATGCTATTATATTATCTGTTTTGGATGTTTATGGGATTTCTTATACACTTTTATATCATTTTTGGGACTAACCTATTAACCCAGAGCCCAGTGCCAGTTTTTGTTTTTACCTTGTTTTAGAATATCGCAGAAAAGGAAAATCAAACGGAGTCCAATTGACCTGAAACTTCACGGAACTTATTTTTGGAAGGAAAGCAACCCGGGAGACTTGGAGTCCATGTAAGGGAAGCTTCGAGGAGGCCACGAGGTAGGGGGCGCGCCCACCCCCCTAGGGCGCGCCCTCCACCCTCGTGGGCCCCTCGTGGCTCCCCTGACGTACTTCTTCCGCCTATATATCTCCATATACCCTAAAACAATCGGGGAGCACCATAGATCGGGAGTTCTGCCGCCAGAAGCCTCCGTGGCCACCGAAAGCCAATCTAGACCCGTTCCGGCACCCTGCCGGAGGGGGCAATCCCTCTCTGGTGGCCATCTTCATCATCCCGGTGCTCTCCATGACGAGGAGGGAGTAGTTCTCCCTCGGGGTTGAGGGTATGTACCAGTAGCTATGTGTTTGATCTCTCTCTCTCTCTCATGTTCTTGAGGTGATATGATCTTGATATATCGCGAGCTTTGCTATTATATTTGGATCCTATGATGTTTTCTCCCCCCTCTACTCTCTTGTAATGAACTGAGTTTTCCCTTTGAAGTTATCTTATCGGATTGAGTCTTTAAAGATTTGAGAACACTTGATGTATGTCTTTCCATGCGTATCTGTGGTGACAATGGGATATCATGTGATTCACTTGATGTATGTTTTGGTGATCAACTTGCGGGTTCCGCCCATGAACCTACGCATAGGGGTTGGCACACGTTTTCATCGTGATTCTCTGGTAGAAACTTTGGGGCACTCTTTGAGGTCCTTTGTGTTGCTTGAATAGATGAATCTGAGATTGTATGATGCATATCATATAATCATACCCACGGATACTTGAGGTGACATTGGAGTATCTAGGTGACATTAGGGTTTTGGTTGATTTGTGTCTTAAGGTGTTATTCTAGTACGAACTCTAGGGCTGTTTGTGACACCTATAGGAATAGCCCAACTGATTGATTGGAAAGAATAACTTTGAGGTGGTTTGGTACCCTACCATAATCTCTTCGTTTGTTCTCCGCTATTAGTGAGTTTGGAGTGACTCTTTGTTGCATGTTGAGGGATAGTTATGTGATCCAAGTATGTTATTATTGTCGAGGGAACTTGCACTAGCGAAAGTATGAACCCTAGGCCTTGTTTACTAGCATTGCAATACCGTTTACGCTCACTTTTATCGTTAGTTACCTTGCTGTTTTTATATTTTCAGATTACAAAAACCTATATCTACCATCCATATTGCACTTGTATCACCATCTCTTCGCCGAACTAGTGCACCTATACAATTTACCATTGTATTCGGTGTGTTGGGGACACAAGAGACTCTTTGTTATTTGGTTGCAGGGTTGCTTGAGAGAGACCATCTTCATCCTACGCCTCCTATGGATTGATAAACCTTAGGTCATCCACTTGAGGGAAATTTGCTACTGTCCTACAAATCTCTGCACTTGGAGGCCCAACAACGTCTACAAGAAGAAGGTTGTGTAGTAGACATCAAGCTCTTTTCTGGCGCCATTGCCAGGGAGGTTAGCGCTTGAAGGTATATCTTTAGATCTTGCAATCGAATCTTTTTGTTTCTTGTTTTATCACTAGTTTAGTTTATAAAAGAAAACTATATAAAAAATGGAATTAAGGGTACCTCATATGCTTCATCTTTTTAATATCTATCATGAAAATAAGGATTCGATAATTGTGCTCAAGTGTTAGAAGAAGAATGCTTTAGAATGTTTGGCACTAAATATTTGAATGATGAGCATGATTGCAATGTTGTTAGTATGAATTCCTTGAATATCCATGATGCTAATGATATGCAAAGCCACAAGCTTGGGGAAGCTATGTTTGATGAAGATGATATTTTTTGTCCCCCAAGCTTTGATGAGCAAATTTATTATGATGAAAGCATGCATCCTATTTATGATGATTATATTGATGAAAGTGGATTTGGAGATGTCATGACTTCATTTTGTGATGAATCCACTATTTCGGAAGAGGTTCCAATTGATTATGAGAACAAAGTTGCTATCTATGATGATTATTGTGATGACTTGTATGATATAAATAATAATGATATCCATGAAAATTGTCATCATTATTTTAGTTTTAAATTGGATTATGCCTCACACGATAATTATTTTGTTGAGTTTACTCCCACTTTTCCGAATGAGAAGACTTTTGCTTATGTGGAGAGTAATAAAATGTCTACGCTTGTAGATCATGAAAAGAATGCTTTAGGTGCTGGTTACATTGTTGAATTCATTCATGATTCTGCTGAAAATTATTATGAGGGAGGAATATATGCTTGTAGGATTTGCAATAATATCAAGTTTCCTCTCTATGTGCTTAAAATCTTGAAGTTATGCTTGTTTTTCTTTCCTATGCAAGTTGATTCTTGTTCCCATAAGTTGTTTGCTCACAAAATCCCTATGCATAGGAAGTGGGTTAGTCTTAAATGTGCTAGTCATATTCTTTATGATGCTCTCTTTATATTCCAATTCTTATCTTTTATGTGAGCATCATTGAAATCACCATGCCTAGCTAGGGGCGTTAAACGATAGCGCTTGTTGGGAGGCAACCCAACTTTATTTTTGTTCCTTGCTTTTTGCTCCTGTTTAGTAATAAATAATTTATCTAGCCTCTGTTATTATTTAGTTTTTATGCTTTTAATTAGTGTTTGTGCCAAGTAGAACTGTTGGGAAGACTTGGCGAAAGTCTTGTTGATCTTGCTGTAAAAAACAGAAACTTTAGCTCTCACGAGAACTGTTGCCATTTTTATTTGGAAAGTGCTATTTAGTTAATTATTTTTGCAGATGATTAATAGATAAATTTCTCACGTCCAGAAATTTATTTTAGAATTTTTGGGGTTTTAGAAGTTTGCGTTAGTCACAGATTACTACAGACTGTTCTGTTCTTGACAGATTCTGTTTTTCGTGTGTTGTTTGCTTATTTTGATGAATCTATGGCTAGTAATAGAGTTTATAAACCATAGTGAAGTTGGAAATACAGTAGGTTTAACACCAATATAAATAAAGAATGAGTTCATTACAGTACCTTGAAGTGGTGTTTTGTTTTCTTTCGCTAACGGGGCTTACGAGTTTTCTGTTAAGTTTTGTGTTGTGAAGTTTTCAAGTTTTGGGTAAAGATTCGATGGACTATGGAATAAGGAGTGGCAAGAGCCTAAGCTTGGGGATTCCCAAGGCACCCCAAGGTAATATTTAAGGACAACTGTCGGTGTCAAAACCGGCGGATCTCGGGTAGGGGGTCCCAAACTGTGCGTCTAGGCCGGATGGTAACAGGAGGCAGGGGACACGATGTTTTACCCAAGTTCGGGCCCTCTTGATGGAGGTAAAACCCTACATCCTTCTTGATTAATATTGATGATATGGGTAGTACAAGAGTAGATCTACCACGAGATCAGAGAGGCTAAACCCTAGAAGCTAGCCTATGGTATGATGGTATGTTGTGATTGTTGTCCTACGGACTAAAACCCTTCGGTTTATATAGACACCTGAGAGGGTTAGGGTTACACAAGGTCGGTTACAAAGGAGGAGATATCCATATCCATATTGCCTAGATTGCCTTCCACGCCAAGTAGAGTCCCATCCGGACACGAGACAAAGTCTTTAATCTTGTATCTTCATAGTCTACCAGTCCGGCCAATGAAGATAGTCCGGCTGTCCGGAGACCCCCTAATCCAGGACTCCCTCAGTAGCCCCTGAACCAGGCTTCAATGACGATGAGTCCGGTGCGCAGTATTTTCTTCGGCATTGCAAGGTGGGTTCCTTCTCCGAATACATCACAGAAGAATTTGAATACGAGGATAGTGTCCGACCCTGCAAAATAAGTTCCACATTCCACCGTAGAGAGAATAATATTTTCGCAGATCTAATTTGCTGGCTTGTTTTGGCAGCATGATGTTACGTCATGGCCCGGTGATTATTTGAACCGCTTCTTTTAACCAGTCCCGCACATAATGCGAGGCAGTTTTTCGACACGTCTTGTCAAAGCAGAGATCGTGTCCCCTTATTACGGGATTCTCATCAATACGGGCGTGGGTAACCCAACCGCGCCATCAATTGCGGCGCTTGGGGGATAAGCGAGTTTTACGAGGCAAGTGGGGACGCTTAGTTTCGTCCGTCCATATAAAGGGATAAGGATTCACCTTTCTATCCACGCCTTCTTCCTCCCTTACTCATCCATTCTCGCACACTCGAGCTCTAGCGCCCAAGTCCGCACTTCCCACCTCAACCTTCTCCAATCATGTACGAAGCAGGAGGCAGGTGGATGGTCTCCTTCGTCGCGGAAGGCGACATCAAGAAGCTGCGCGGAGCCGGATACCTAGCCGCGAACATCGCGCATCGGCTGCCCGCCGCGGGGCAGATCGTCCCTACCCCGGAACCTCACGAAAGGGTAGTTTTCCTACACCACTTCCTATGCGGACTAGGGTTTCCCCTCCGTCCATTCGTCCATGGTCTCATGTTCTACTACGGGTTGGACTTTCATGATCTGGCCCCGAACTTCATCCTCAACATTTCAGCGTTCATCGTCGTGTGTGAGGCTTTCCTCCGCATCCGGCCCCACTTCGACCTGTGGTTAAAGACCTTCAATATCAAGCCGAAGGTGGTATGAGGCCAACAAGCAGAATGCGGCGGAGCCATGGTGGGCAAGATGCCCAACATCATATGGCTCGAAGGCTCCTTCATGGAGACAATAAAGGGATGGCAGTCTGCGTGGTTCTACATCACCGAGCCGCGCGACGCCAAATGGGCGGCAGCCCCCGAGTTTCGATCCGGATTCCCTACATGGCTCACTTCCTGGAAAGAGAAGGGTCTGTCGTGGGGTTCATCGGTGGAGCTGGACGGACTCCAGAAATGTATCCGGAGTATGGCAAGCAAGAAGCTCAAGCTTATCAACATAGTCCAAGTTATGCTCATCCGCCGGATCCTCCCATGTCAACAGCGGGATTTTACCTCATGGGAGTTCGACCCGGCCCAGCACCAGACTCTGAGCGAGCTCTTCGATACGATGCACAAGGACGTCTGGAAGGTGCTGTTCAAGGGAGCCGAGGTCCCTCCTTCTCTCGCCGAGGATCGTGGACTAAGCGCAAAGCGCCTAGCGCGTTTGGTGAGTTCAATACGTCTCGTAAGACATTTATTTTCCCTAGCTCAATTATGTGTGGGGTCTAATCTCCAGGCCTTTGACAGGACTGGGTGGAGATGTCGGGGCAGATCGACTGTTCGGCCGCTTTGCCCGAAGATACTGTGGGCGCTCTCCTGACGGAGATGCTGACTCCGGCTCCTTACAAGGTGCCAGAGAAGACCAAGATGGCCAAGGGAACCCGAAGGAGTTCCCGGCGCCAGATGTTATCGGACTCGTCGTCCGATAACTCTGCGGCACACTCCTCCCCCGAAGACGAGGAGGAAGAAGAAGATGCTCCCCCTCCAGGCGGGGGAGACAAGAAAAGGAAGGCCGCCCCATCTGGGGAGGCCGAAGGGTCCAAGAAGGGAAGGAATCTCCTTCCGAACAGTTCCACCGCTGCCGACGAAGGCGAAGGCGAGTGGTTGCCTAGGGTCAAGCCCCCGGGGAGATCGTAAGTATTCGGATACCAGAGTAACTCATAGTATCCCGAACGCAATTATGCAGGCCGCCACGAGCCAGTATCGATGTATCATCGGACGGCTCCTTGGGCTTATCGGACATGGATAGCGATCCAGTCCCGACCGCCACCTCCCCTCATCCTGCCGACGACGCCGAGGTGTTGTCTCAAGAGGCACCGGATCGAGGGGAGAAAGTCCCGGAGGCGCCTCAAGGCGACCTTCCGGACTCTGGGAGCCGAGGGGACGGGGCCCCTGAGAGCTCCGAGTTCGGCCCTCAGCCGAACACCACACCGGAACCTCCAGCGGTTCCAGGCTCGGGCAGGCGGCCTCCTTCTAAGAGGGGCAAGACACCTATGCCGGTGACCTCTGTCCATCCAGAGGCACCGGACAATCTGCTGGAAGCGCTTCGCAGCTCTTCCAGCGACGAGGAGCACCGCACTATCATGAGTGCGGTGATCCAGAAGGTTCAGTCCGCCAAGAGCGGATTGACTGAAGCCTGTGCCAGCCTTCTAACAGGCTTCGAGACAAGTGTTTGAAAATGTAGTAGAAATATTATCGCATAGACAGTAGCCCCTGATGCTTTGTTCGGTGTTCACAAAGAAAAGCCGAACAGAGGATCAAATAATATCGCATGAGTCTAATATAAGTGTGTCAATATGCATATGCAGGCTTCACTGCTGGCATCCGCCGCACTAACTGCGGAGGTCGCCGTACTGAAGCAGGACCTCGAGGGGTCCAGGAAAGAGCTCGGCCTTGCCAAGAGGTAGCTCGAGGAGAACAAGGGTAAGTAATACCATGTCTATATTTATATATAAAAGAGGACGCGATCGCAAAATGACAGGATCATCGTATGTTTTCTAGAGGCCACGACCGAGGTGGCGACCCTGAAGCAAGCGCTAACCAAGGCCGAAGATAAAGCAGCCAAGGAGTGCACCGAGCAAGAGAAGCACGAGGCTCGGGTGGGCGAGGTGCAGCAAGAGCTCCAGGCTCTCGTGGCAAAGCACGAGGTGTTGGAGCTTGACTCAAAGACACGGCAGTATGAGCTTGCCGCGGCCCTCGAGAGTGTAAAAAGTGCCAAGGCCGAAGCCCAAAAGGCCCTCCAAGAGATCGACGCGATGAAGAAGATAGCGGCGGGTAAGGCTTTCTATATGCAAAGCAGGCATGTAAAAGTAAATTACCGATTACTTAGCCGAATTCGGAGCTCTCCAGGAACATTCCCAGATTTGCCCCGCAGTGTGTCCGATGCCGCACAATTTTACCAGGCCGAGGATGGAAGCTCAACGGAGAAGCTGTTCTGGTCTCAGTATGCTGAGGCCGAACATCCGGTGCCAATGAGCGACCAGCTGAAGCAGATGGTCGAGCTACATAAGGCGGCCGATCAGGCCATGAAGAGCTTTATAGTCCGACTGTGGCCTGGCGATGCCCTTTCAAGCAGCTTCTTCGGCTTGGTGAGGCGGCTTATGGATGCCTACCCGCGGCTGGAGGTCGTCAGGCGATCTATCTGCATTGAGGGTGCACACCGGGCTTTCGCCCATGTGAAATTGCAGTGGGTCAAGCTAGACGCCGTGAAGCTAATCAAGGAGGGGCCGCCGGAGGGCAAGGAGCACCGCCACCCCGAGATGTACTACGAGGGTGTTCTGCCGGGTGCCCGTCTCATCGCGGACGAGTGTTCAAAAATGTAATATTTGAATGAGACTTGCTCGTTTTATCCTGTATGTATGAAAACTTGTTTCATATGCACTATGCAACGCTTGTGTGAATTTAAAATATTACCTTCTGTTTGGCCGTTTATCCAATCTGAGGATGGCTAGTCCTTGGCTTCTGCCCCCATGCCACTAGTGCTGGGGTGTTCGGGATAAACCTAAGCACTCTTGTTCCCATATTTGGGTCCTTCGAGGGAGGTGCTCAGCACAACGAACAAGGCAACCAGAGTAATAATGCTTTATCACTCTCACTTATGCATAGAATTCTATAATTTTAAATTTCGGTGAAGCCCCTGGTATTCGGAAGGCCGAATTCGGGGCGCGATACACACCTGTAAGCCGGACAGGGCTGGCCCCTCGCCCTAAGCGGCATAAGTCTTTAGGGACTCGAAAAAGCTCACCGAACAACGACCAGTCTCTCGCCTTATCAGGACAGTCAGTTTTAGCTTTCTCTACTGAGGTGCTAAGCCCGGCAGAACCGGGGCACAATCGCAGTAGTTCTCCTAGCGCTACCTTAGCCGATAGAGCGGAACGTAAGGTACCAAAACATAGGAGCCGGGCAAACCCAACATTTGACCAAAGACATGATTCGGAGCTGATGCATATAATGCTGTAAGTTCGGGGTGCCGCACTTGTGAAAGTGTTCGGACTTTTCACACCGTTTTGTGGGGTACATAAGCCCCTGGTGTATTGGCCGTACCAGAGTGTACGGTTGCAAGGCATCATTAATGAACACACACACACACACACACACATATATATAACAAGAATGCAATAATAGTCGTAATGTCATGCATTGTTTATTAAAAAATTGTGTTAAAGCAGAGTGATACAGGTAGTGCGATAAGCAAAGAGTAGGACTATGTCCCTTCCAAGGGCAAGCTGTGGAATGATATTAAATTGAATATTTCACTCGTTACTGTAATCAACCTGGGAATTCCGTGGTATGACGTAGCTGTCTGCCTCCTTGGTTGCTGCATCATGTGTTTGGCAATAGTGTTGCTGGACCGTGTTTCCAGAGATTAAGGTCCTGAAAGAAAAAAGAAAAATAACCAAACGGGAAGCCCCTAGTGCGGTTTAGGCCGCGTTTTGGGGCGTGCCGCAGTTGTGCCCCCCTCCCCACCTGTGCCCATGGTATTTTTAATGCGTAATTATGTACGCGCGACACGAATTGCGCTGTTGGGCTAGGATTGGGGTGGCCTCCGTATTGCTACGCGAGCTCAGATCGCGCCAGGCGGTCTATTTGCCGATTGCCCCGAGCGCGGTTGAAGGTGTCCGGGCTTTGAAGCGCCGAACTGGTTGATTGCCTTGAGAGGCTGCTTTGCGCTTCTGCTGCGAGGGCCGTGGTGTGCTCCTCTGTTCGGAGAGAGCGCTCTGTGTTTCCATTGACTGTAATAACTCCGCAAGGTCCTGGCATCTTGAGCTTGAGGTATGCATAACGCGGTACCGCATTGAATCTAGCGAATGCGGTTCGCCCGAGCAGCGCGTGATAACCACTACGGAACGGGACTATATCGAAGATTAATTCTTTGCTTCGGAAATTATCCGGGGATTCGAAGACCACTTCCAGTGTAACTGAGCCTGTGCAATGGGCCTCTACACCTGGAATGACGCCCTTAAAGGTTGTTTTTGTGGGTTTGATCCTTGAGGGGTCTATACCCATTTTGCGCACTATGTCCTGATAAAGCAGGTTCAGGCTGCTGCCGCCATCCATAAGGACTCGAGTGAGGTGGAATCCATCAATGATTGGGTCTAGGACCAGTGCGGCGAATCCGCCATGACGGATACTAGTGGGGTGGTCCCTGCGATCGAAGGTGATCGGGCAAGAGGACCAAGGGTTGAACTTTGGGGCGACTGGCTCCAACGCATATACGTCCCTGAGCACATGCTTCTGCTCCCTCTTGGGGATGTGGGTCGCGTATATCATGTTCACCGTCCGCACTTGCGGGGGAAACCTCTTCTGCCCTCTAGTGTGTGGCTGCTGGGGCTCCTCCTCGTCATCGCTATGTGGCCCCTTGTCCTTGTTTTCGGCAATTAACTTGCCGGCCTGCTTGAACACCCAACAATCCCTGTTGGTGTGATTGGCTGGCTTGTCTGGGGTGCTGCGTATTTGACACGAGCGATCGAGTATACGGTCCAAGCTGGACGGACCCAGCGTACTTTGTTTGAATAGCTTTTTCCGCTGACCGGGTTTAGAGCCTTTGAATCCGGCATTGACTGTCGTATCCTCAGTATTTTTGCTGTTAATGTGGCGCTTATGTTTGTTGGGACGTGACCTGCTATTGCCGTCCTTGGTATCTGAGGTACCATGGTTCTTTGATATGTTATTACTGCGAGCCAGCCAGCTGTCTTCTCCCGCACAAAAGCGGGTCATGAGCGTCGTGAGAGCTACCATAGATTTTGGCTTTTCCTGACCAAGGTGCTGGGCTAGCCACTCGTCTCGGATGTTGTGCTTGAAAGCCGCTAAGGCCTACGCATCCAAACAGTCGACGATTTGATTTTTCTTTGTAAGGAACCGAGTCCAGAATTGCCTAGCTGACTCTTCTGGCTGCTGAATTATGTGGCTCAAGTCATCGGCGTCTGGTGGTCGCACATAAGTGCCCTGAAAGTTGTCGAGGAATGCGGCTTCCAGATCTTCCCAACAGCTAATGGAGTCCGTTGGCAAGCTGTTAAGCCAATGCCGCGCTGGTCCTTTGAGCTTTAATGTGAGGTATTTGATAGCGTGTAAGTCATCACCACGGGCCATGTGGATGTGGAGGAGGAAATCCTCAATCCATACTGCGGGATCTGTTGTGCCGTCGTATGATTCAATATTTACAGGTTTGAAACCTTCTGGGAATTGATGTTCCATGACTTCGTCTGTGAAGCATAAGGGGTGTGCGGCGCCTCTGTATTGGGCTATATCGCGACGCAACTCGAATGGGTCTTGCCCGCTGTGTTCGGCCTGGCCGGATTTGCTTTTACTGTATCTGACGTGACGTTTATCATCTCGCAGACTGGTGCACCGTCGTGATCCGTAGATCGATCTTGCATGCTTTGCTTTGTCCTCCAATATGTCTCGCAGGTCTGGCGTATCTCCCCATGCCTTTTTATTTGAATGGCGTCAGGGTGGAGGCTGAGCTTTTGGCTGGAATGCCTCTCTATCGCGGCCACGAGGTGGCCGATCAGCCGTATCATACGCTTCTTCCTCCAGTCGGGGTAGTAACCTGCACTTTGGATAATTCTTGGAGGGGCGCTCGAGTTTATATTCCTCGGCCGCGAGGACTTCAGTCCATCTGTCAGCTAGTAGATCTTGATCAGTTTGAAGCTGCTGCTGCTTTTTCTTCAGGCTATTTGCCGTGGCCGTAAGCCGGCGCTTGAAGCGCTCTTGTTCGACGGGATCCTCTGGGACGGCGAATTCAACGTTGCCGAGGCTTGCCTCGTCTTCGGAGGGGGGATGTAATTGTCATCCTCCTCCTCTTCGTGTGCCGCTCTCTCAGGAGAGCTGGCTCCTTCATCCTCCTGCTCTAAATCTTGCTGGAGGGGATTGTTGTTGTCTTCGACACTATCCGGAGTGTTATTATCTCCTGTGCCGGTATCACCACTTTTCCTTTGGCGGGACTTAGAGCGGCGCCGCTGACGTTGGCGCTTGGGTTGCTTCTTGGAGGGGTCATCCTCCGCTATCTCGTCGCCATTGCCTTCGTTGGGTGTATCCACCATGTATATGTCATATGATGAGGTGGCTTTCCAGTGCCCTAGAGGCGCTGGTTCATGTTCGTCTCCTACATCGTCGTCCATACCGTCGATGTCTTCGGAGTCGAAGTTGAGCATGTCGGTTAAATCATCGACAATGGCTACGAAGTGGGTGGTGGGTGGGCGTTGAATTTCTTCGTCGTTCGCATCCCAATCCTGTTGGCCATGATCCGGCCAGGGCTCTCCTGACAAAGAGAGAGAGACCTTAGTGAATTCAGAATGTCGCCGAAGGGCGAGTGCTGAAAGATATCCGCTGCGGTGAATTCCATGAACGGCGCCCAATCGGATTCGATTGGCAGGGGCGCGGATGGTTCGGAGTCCGGAAAAGAGTCCGGCACCTTGGAGTCACGGGCTGCGCAGAGGGTTAGGCTGGTGTTCGGCTCGATCGCCGTTGAGACTGTAGCCCCTGAGGTGGTGTCTAACCACCCGTCCCCGACTGACGCAGTTGGCTCCGAGCTGAGGGTCGAAGCTGATGCGGGCGCAGCCTCTGGGCTACTGTTTGGCGGTAGAGCTAGGTCATACCCATCACGACAGTGCGGCGCGCCCGGCTGTGGCTCGAATCCGTCGAAGATCAAGTCTCCGCGGATGTCGGCCGTGTAGTTCAAACTTCCAAATCTGACCTGATGGCCAGGGGCGTAGCTTTCAATCTGCTCCAGATGGCCAAGCGAATTAGCCCGCAGTGCAAAGCCGCCGAATACGAAGATCTATCCGAGGAGAAAAGTCTCACCCTGGACCGCATCGCTATCGATGATAGTAGGAGCCATCAAGCCTAACGGCGACGACACAGAGGAACTCTCAATGAAAGCACCAATGTCGGTGTCAAAACTAGCAGATCTTGGGTAGGGGGTCCCGAACTGTGCGTCTAGGCCGGATGGTAACAGGAGGCAGGGGACACGATGTTTTACCCAGGTTCGGGCCCTCTTGATGGAGGTAAAACCCTATGTCCTGCTTGATTAATATTGATGATATGGGTAGTACAAGAGTAGATCTACCACGAGATCAGAGAGGCTAAATCCTAGAAGCTAGTGTATGGTATGATGGTATGTTGTGATTGTTGTCCTACGGACTAAAACCCTTTGGTTTATATAGACACCAGAGAGGGTTAGGGTTACACAAGGTCGGTTACAAAGGAGGAGATATCCATATCCGTGTTGCCTAGCTTGCCTTCCACGCCAAGTAGAGTCCCATCCGAACACGAGACGAAGTCTTCAATCTTGTATCTTCATAGTCTAACAGTCCATCCAATGGAGATAGTCCGGCTGTCCAGAGACCCCCTATCTAGGACTCCCTCAACAACCAAAAGCCTAAGCTTGGGGATGCCCCGGAAGGCATCATCCCCTCTTTCGTCTTCGTTCATCGGTAACTTTACTTGGAGCTATATTTTTATTTACCACATGATATGTGTTTTGCTTGGAGCATCAATTTATTTTATTAGAATTTGCTTGATGTTATTTAGAACAATGTTTTGCATGTTTTATTTCAATAAAAGTGGCATTGATAGCCTCTACTATGCCTATTTTAGAAGTCCACATATTGCTGTTTGAAAACAGAAAGTTTACCGCTGTTGCAATAATTCCCTAGAAAAGTCAGAATGTGATAAAATGTTGAAATCTTTTGCATATCAAGCTCTGATAAATTTACTATAGTGGGAATTTTCTTTCATAATTTTTGGAGCTAGGGAAGTATGGATGTTGCTGCATTCTTTACAGACTGTCCTGTTTAGGAAGATTGCTGTTATGTTTGCATTGTTTGCATAAGTTTGATTCTTTAATGATTCTATTTGAGGATAGGACTATTAAATATGCAGAGGCATTTAGTATGCAATGTTGAATAATAATTTTAGTGATTTTCTACAGTAGAGTATGATAAGGTTTTTGCAATGGTTTATACTAACTTATCTCACGAGTCCTTGTTGAGTTTTGTGTGGATGAAGCTTTTGAGATTTAGGGAGACCGTGATATGAGAGGAATTAAGGAGACACAAAAGCTCAATCTTGGGAATGCCCAAGGCACCCCAAGATAATATTTCAAGAAGTCTCAAGCGTCTAAGCTTGGGGATGCCCGGTTGGCATCCCAACTTTCTTCTTCAACAACTATCGGTTAGTATCGGTTGATCCTAAGTTTTTGCTTCTTCACATGATGTTTGCTATTCTTAGAATGTAATTTTTTTTGGTTTGCTTGCTGTTTGAATAAAATACCAAGATCTGAAATTCTTTAATGTTAGAGAGTCTTCACATAGCTAAATAATTATTTAACTACTCACTGATCTTCACTTATATCTTTCGGAGTAGTTTGTTGTTGCTCTAGCGCTTCACTTATATCTTTCTAGAGCACGGTGGTGGTTTTATTTTATAGAAATTAATGAACTCTCATGCTTCACTTATATCATTTTGAGAGTCTTTAGAATAGCATGGTAGTTTTCTTTGGTTATAAAACTAGTCCTAATATGATGGGCATCCAAGAGGGATATAATAAAAACTTTCATATAAAGTGCATTGTTTTGATACTTGATGATTGTTTTGAGATATGAAGATAGTGATATTAGAGTCATGCTAGTTGAGTAGTTGTGAATTTGAGAGATACTTGTGTTCAAGTTTGTGATTCCCGTAGCATGCACGTATGGTGAACCGTTATGTGACGAAGTCGGAGCATGATTTATTTATTGATTGTCTTCCTTATGAGTGGCGGTCGGGGACGAGCGATGGTCTTTTCCTACCAATCTATCCCCCTAGGAGAATGCACATTACTTTGTTTCAATAACTAATAGAGTTTAGCAATAAGTATGTGAGTTCTTTATGACTAATGTTGAGTCCATGGATTATACGCACTCTCGTCCTTCCACCATTGCTAGCCTCTCTAGTACCGCGCAACTTTCGCCGGTACCATAAACCCACCATGTACCTTCCTCAAAACAGCTACCATACCTACCTATTATGGCATTTCCATAGCCATTCCGAGATATATTGCCATGCAACTTTCCACCGTTTCGTTTCTTATGACACGCTTCATCATTGTCATATTGCTTTGCATGATCATGTAGTTGACATCATATTTGTGGCAAAGCCACCATTCATAATTCTTTCATACATGTCACTCATGAGTCATTGCACATCCCGTTACACCGCCGGAGGCATTCACATACAGTCATATTTTGTTCTAAGTATCGAGTTGTAATTCTTGAGTTGTAAGTAAATAAAAGTGTGATGATCATCATTATTAGAGCATTGTCCCAGTGAGGAAAGGATGATGGAGACTATGATTCCCCCATAAGTTGGGATGAGACTCCGGACGAAAAAAAAGAGGCCATAAAAAAAGAGAAGGCCCAAATAAACAAATATAAAAAATGAGAGAAAAAGAGAGAAGGGGCAATGCTACTATCCTTTTTCTACACTTGTGCTTCAAAGTAGCACCACGATCTTCATGATAGAGAGTCTCCTATGTTGTCACTTTCATATACTAGCGGGAATCTTTCATTATAGAACTTGGCTTGTATATTCCAATGATGGGCTTCCTCAAAATGCCCTAGGTCTTCGTGAGCAAGCGAGTTGGATGCACACCCACTAGTTTCTTTTGTTGAGCTTTCATACATTTATAGCTCTAGTACATCCGTTGCATGGCAATCCCTACTCACTCACATTGATATCTATTGATGGGCATCTCCATAGCCCGTTGATACGCCTAGTTGATGTGAGACTATCTTTTCCTTTTTGTCTTCTCCGCAACCACCATTCTATTCCACCTATAGTGCTATGTCCATGGCTCATGCTCATGTATTGCATGAAGATTGAAAAAGTTTGATAACATCAAAAGTATAAAACAATTGCTTGGCTTGTCATCGGGGTTGTGCATGATTTAAATACTTTGTGTGGTGAAGATGGAGCATATCCAGACAATATGATTTCGTAGGGATAGCTTTCTTTGGCCATGTTATTTTGAGAAGACATGATTACTTTATTAGTATGCTTGAAGTATTATTGTTTTTATGTCAATATTAAACTTTTGTCTTGGATCTTATGGATCTGAATATTCTTGCCACAATAAAGAAGATTACATGAATAAATATGTTAGGTAGCATTCCACATCAGAAATTCTGTTTTTATCATTTACCTACTCGAGGACGAGCAGGAATTAAGCTTGGGGATGCTGATATGTCTCCACCGTATCTATAATTTTTGATTGTTCCATGCTATTATATTATCTGTTTTGGATGTTTATGGGCTTTATTATACACTTTTATATCATTTTTGGGACTAACCTATTAACCCAGAGCCCAGTGCCAGTTTCTGTTTTTACCTTGTTTTAGAATATCGCAGAAAAGGAAAATCAAACGGAGTCCAATTGACCTGAAACTTCACGGAACTTAGTTTTGGAAGGAAAGCAACCCTGGAGACTTGGAGTCCACATAAGGGAAGCTTCGAGGAGGCCACGAGGTAGGGGGGCGCGCCCACCCCCCTAGGGCGCGCCCTCCACCCTCGTGGGCCCCTCGTGGCTCCCCTGACGTACTTCTTCCTTCTATATATCTTCATATACCCTAAAACCATCGGGTAGCACAATAGATCGGGAGTTCCGCTGCCAGAAGCCTCTGTAGCCACCGAAAACCAATCTAGACCCATTCCGGCACCCTGCCGGAGGGGGCAATCCCTCTCCGGTGGCCATCTTCATCACCCCGGTACTCTCCATGACGAGGAGGGAGTAGTTCTCCCTCGAGGCTGAGGGTATGTACCCATAGCTATGTGTTTGATCTCTCTCTCTCTCGTGTTCTTGAGGTGATACGATCCTGATGTATCGCGAGCGTTGCTATTATATTTGGATCCTATGATGTTTTCTCCCCTATCTACTCTCTTGTAATGAATTGAATCTTCCCTTCGAAGTTATTATCACATTGAGTCTTTAAAGATTTGAGAACACTTGATGTATGTCTTGTCGTGCGTATCTGTGGTGACAATGGGATATCACGTGATTCACTTGATGTATGTTTTGGTGATCAACTTGCGGGTTGTCCCACGTTTTCGTCGTGATTCTCTGGTAGAAACTTTGGGGCACTCTTTGAGGTCCTTTGTGTTGGTTGAATAGATGAATCTGAGATTGTGTGATGCATATCGTATAATCATACCCACGGATACTTGAGGTGACATTGGAGTATCAAGGTGACATTAGGGTTTTGGTTGATGTGTATCTTAAGGTGTTATTCTAGTATGAACTCTAGGGCTGTTTGTGACACCTATAGGAACAGCCCAACGGATTGGTTGGAAAGAATAACTTTGAGGTGGTTTCGTACCCTACCATAATCTCTTCGTTTGTTCTCTGCTATTAGTGACTTTGATGTGACTCTTTGTTGCATGTTGAGGGATAGTTATGTGATCCAAGTATGTTATTATTGTCGAGGGAACTTGCACTAGCGAAAGTATGAACCCTAGGCCTTGTTTACTAGCATTGCAATACCGTTTACGCTCACTTTTATCGTTAGTTACCTTGCTGTTTTTATATTTTCAGATTACAAAAACCTATATCTACCATCCATATTGCACTTGTATCACCATCTCTCCGCCGAACTAGTGCACCTATACAATTTACCATTGTATTGGGTGTGCTGGGGACACAAGAGACTCTTTGTTATTTGGTTGCAGGGTTGCTTGAGAGAGACCACCTTCATCCTACGCCTCCTACGGATTGATAAACCTTAGGTCATCCACTTGAGGGAAATTTCCTACTGTCCTACAAACCTCTGCACTTGGAGGCCCAACAACATCTACAAGAAGAAGGTTGTGTAGTAGACATCAACAAGCGACAGGGCCCGGATACCCCAGCCGCTCTGGCCGCCATTCTAGCAGATCTTTATACGGGGGAGAATGAAGAATTCACCCGCTTAAATTGTCGGGAAGGTTTTTCCATGTATAACCCTATCAAATGGGTAAGTTTTTGATTATCAGCATTATCCTACCTCATTATTGTGGTGCGCTAAGCAAATTGTTCTAGTTGTCTTAAAACATACATGGAGGAAGGTGGTCGAAAAGGTTCATTGCCCCTCCCCTCAGCCAGAGGACTATGCTCGCAATGAAGACCCCAGATTCCAAGAGGATCCAGATATATTTATAGAGCTTGATGATTTAGTCTTTTATCAAGCAAGCGTTGACGGCTCAGAAGTGGCTATTATGGCTGATTACCCCGGCCTTCTTCCTTTCTCCAATATAAGTACTCAGAAGTCATCCTCAAAAAGGGAAACCCTACTTGCGCCTCATCCATCGCACTAAATCGTGCTTAATACGTCTCCAACGTATCTATAATTTTTGATTGTTCCATGCTATTATTTATCTGTTTTGGATGTTTTATATGCATAATTATGCTATTTTATATTATTTTTGGGACTAACCTATTAACCTAGAGCCCAATGGCAGTTTCTATTTTTTCCATGTTTTAGAGTTTCATAGAAAAGGAATATCAAACGGAGTCCAAAAGGAATGAAACTTTCACGATGATTTTTCTTGGACCAGAAGACATCCAGAGGACTTGGAGTACACGACAGGGAAGCCACAAGGCACCCACAAGGATGGAGGGCGCGCCCAGGGGGGTAGGGCATGCCCCCACCCTTGTGGGCCCCTCGTGACTCCACCGACATATTTCTTCTGCCTATATATTCTCAAATATTCCCAAACCAACCAGGAGGGCCACCAAAACACTTTTCCACCGCAGCAACCTTTTGCACCTGTAAGATCCCATCTAGGGGCCATTTCGGGCATCCTACCGGAGGGGGATTCGATCACGGAGGGCTTATACATCAACACCATTGCCTCTCCGATGAAGCGTGAGTAGTTTACCTCAGATATATGGGTCCATAGCTAGTAGCTAGATGGCTTCTTCTCTCTCTTTGATTCTCAATACCATGTTCTCTTCGAAGTTCTTGGAGATCTGTTCGATGTAATACTCTTTTGCAGTGTGTTTGCCGAGATCCGATGAATTGTGGATTTATGATCAGCTTATCTATGAATATTATTTGAATCTTCTCAGAATTCTTATATGCATGATTTGATAACTTTGCAAGTCTCTTCGGACTATCGATTTGGTTTGGCCAACTAGATTGGTTTTTCTTGCAATGGGAGAAGTGCTTAGCCTTGGGTTCAATCTTGCGGTGCTCGATCCCAGTGACAGAAGGGGAACCAACATGTATTGTATTGCTTCCATCGAGGATAACAAGATGGGGTTTTCATCATACTACTTGAGTTTATCTCGCTACATCATGTCATCTTACTTAATGTGTTAATCTGTTCTATGAACTTAATACTCTAGATGCAGGCAGGAGTTGGTCGATGTGTGGAGTAATAGTAGTGGATGTAGGCAGGAGTTGGTCTACTTGATACAGACGTGATGTATATATTCATGATCATTTCCTTAGATATCGTCATAACTTTGCCCCTATATCAATTGCTCGACAGTAATTTGTTCACCCACTATAATATTTTCTATCTTGAGAGAAGCCTTTAGTGAAACCTATGGCCCCTGGGTCTATTTTCCATCATACAAGTTTCTGATCTACAATTTTAGTTTCCTATTTACTTTCTTTGCAATATTTTACTTTCCGTTCCATGAACCAAAAATACCAAAAATATTACTTTACCGTTTATCCATCTCTATCAGATCTCACTTTGCAAATAACCGTGAAGGGATTGACAACCCCTTCTCGCGTTGGGTGCAAGTTGGTGTTTGTTTGTGCAGGGATTTGGTGACTTGCGCATTGTCTCCTACTAGATTGATACCTTGGTTCTCAGAACTGAGGGAGACTTACTCTACTTTGCTGCATCACCCTTTCCTCCTCAAGGGAAAAACCAACGCAAGCTCAAGAAGTAGCAGGAAGAATTTCTGGCGCCGTTGCCAGGAAGATTGATGCCAAGTCAAGAGTCAAGGTTTGTCTCCCGTCAACTTGCCAGTTTCTGGCGCCATTGCCGGGGAGATTTACGCCAAGTCAAGAGTAAAGATTTGTCTCCCATCAACTTGCCAATTTCCGGTGCTGTTGCCGGGGAGATCAATGCCAAGCCAACACATACCAAGTACCCATCATAAACTCTCATCTCCCGCATTACATTATTTGCCATTCGCCTCTCGTTTTCCTCTCCCCCACTTCTAAAACGATTTTTGAGAAGATTTGCCTTTTTCTTCGCCCCTCTTCCGTCTGCCTTCTCCGTTTGCCTTTTGTGTGCTCGTGTGTTTAAAGCGGCAGATTAGCTCTTATGGCTAGTCCTCCCATTATTGTGAGCACTCCTGATAATGAAGTCCTCAATTTCAAACAAAGGGAAGGAGAAAATTTGAAAGATGCTTCGTATAGAATTTGCAATGCTCAAAATAGATCTACTCGAAAGCAATCTACTGTTGTTCTTCTTTCCAATTTTTATGTAGGCATTACTCCTTGGAATAGACATCTTATAGATACCATTATTGGAGGAAATTTCTTAGGGAGCCATACTTTTGATTCTTATAATGCTATGATAGATTTGCTAGGCCCCCCACCTCTTTTGGTTAAGGGTACGGTTTTAACTTTGGAGCATGTGATGCAAAGACTTGATATTATTGACAATAAAATCGCTACCGTTGAGTTGATTGAAAATTTGGATAAAAAGATACATAATAAGATTACTCAATATGGATCTAAAGTAGGAGTTACCTTAATGAATTTAAGGGAAAAGGAACCAATAGTTAATGAAAAGATAGATCAGGATTCTACTAGAATTGGCAAACTAGAAGATATTATTACCAAGTTAGGTTCCGCCTTTTCTTCCGTTAAAACTACTCAAAATCTTCCTCCTACTAAGATTGCCTAGTTTACTTATGTTCCTAAGAATAAGGGTGAATCTTCTAGTAAAGACAATGAAGATCTCAAAGCGATAAGTATTGACCCTAATTTTCTCGATATTATTAAGGAACCTATTGTCACGAATGAATTTCTTGATTTCTTGCCTAGGAGTTTAATCATTGATAAAACAAAAAGAATCTCCTAAGAATCATAAGTGTGTAATTGAAGAATTGCATGCCAAAGACGATTATATCTATATCTATTCGTGTTTTATGCCTAGCTAAGGGTGTTAAACAATAGCGCTTGTTGGGAGGCAACCCAATTTTATTTTTATTTTTTTCTTTTTAGGTTCCGTTTTGCATTAAATAATTCATCTAGCCTCTGGTTAGATGTGGTTTTGTGTTTTAGTTACTGTTTGTGCCAAGTAAGACATTTGGGATAGCTTACGGTGATAGTTGATTTGATCTTGCTAAAAAACGGAAACTTTTGCGCTCAGGAAAAGAATTCTTGTTTTAGTAGGAGCATGATAAAATACTAATTCTTTTTGCATAAGATCAATAAACAAATTTCTTAGGTCATCCTAAATGTTCTGAATTTTTGGAGTTATAGAAGTATTCAAAATCTCCAGATTGCTACAGCCTGTTATGTTTTTGACTGATTCTGTTTTCTATGTGTTGTTTGCTTATTTTGATGAATCTATGGCTAGTATCGGGGATTCCAAACCATGGAAAAGTTGGAATACATTAGATATTACACCAATATCAATAAAGAATGAGTTCACAACAGTGCTTAAAGTGGTGATTTATTTTCTTATACTAACGGAGCTTGCAAGATTTTCTATTTAGTTTTGTGTTGTGAAGTTTCCAAGTTTTGGGTAAGGATTTGATGGACTATGGAATGAGGAGTGGCAATTGCCTAAGCTAGGGGATGCCGAAGGCACCCCAAGGTAAAAATCAAGGATACCTAGAGCCTAAGCTTGGGGATGCCTCGGAAGGCATCCCCTCTTTCATCTTCGTCTATCGGTAACTTTACTGAAGGCTATATTTTTATTCACCACATGATATGTGTTTTGCTTGGAGCGTCTTGTATAATTTGAGTCTTTTATTTTTAGTTTGCCACAATCATCCTTGTTGTACACACCTTTTGAGAGTGACACGCTTGAATCGTGATTTATTAGAATACTCTTTGTGCTTCACTGATATCTTTTGAGCTAGGAAATATTGCTCTAGTGCTTCACTTATATCTTTTAGAGCACGGTGGTGGTTTTATTTTATAGAAAATGATGAACTCCCATACATCACTTATATTATTTTGAGAGTCTCTAAACAGCATGGTAATTTTCTTTGGTTATAAATTTAGTCCTAATATGATCAGCATCCAAGAGGGATATAATAAAAACTTTCATATAAAGTGCATTGAATACTATGAGAAGTTTGATTCCTTATGATTGTTTTGAGATATGAAGATGGTGATATTAGAGTCATGCTACTGAGTAGTTGTGAATTTGAGAAATACTTGTGTTAAAGTTTGTGATTCTCACAACATGCACGTATGGTGAACCGTTATGTGATGAGGTCGGAGCATGATTTATTTATTGATTGTCTTACTTATGAGTGGCAGTCGGGTACGAGCGATGGTATTTTCCTATCAAACTATCCCCCCAGGAGCATGTGTGAAGTACTTTGTTTCGATAACTAATAGATATTTGCAATAAGTATATGAGTTCTTTATGACTAATGTTGAGTCCATGGATTATACGCACTCTCACCCTTCCACCATTGCTAGCCTCTCTTATGTCGCGCAACTTTCGTCAGCACCATACACCCACCATACACCTTCATCAAAATAGCCACCATACCTACCTATTATGGCATTTCCATAGCCATTCTGAGATATATTTCCATGCAACTTTCTACCGTTCCGTTTATTATGACACGCTCCATCATTGTCATATTGCTATGCATGATCATTGATACGTCTCCGTCGTATCAACTTTTCCAAACAGTTTTGCACTTGTTTTGGACTCTAACTTGCATGATTTGAATGGAACTAACCCGGACTGCCGCTGTTTTTAGCAGAATTGCCATGGTGTTATTTATGTGCAGAAACAAAATTTCTCAGAATGACCTGAAACTCCACGGAGATTATTTTTGGAAATAATAAAAAATACTGGCAAAGAATCAAGGCCAGGGGCTCACACCCTAGCCACGAGGGTGGGGGGCGCGCCTGCCCCCCTGGGCGCGCCCCCTGCCTCGTGGCCCCCTGGAGCTCCACCGACGTCCACCTTGACTCCATATATTCATGTTCGGGGAGAAAGAAATAAAGGAGAAGGATTCATCGCGTTTTACGATACGGAGCCGCTGCCAAGCCCTAAACTCTCTCGGGAGGGCCGATCTGGAGTTCGTACGGGCTCCAGAGGGGGGAATCCGTCGCCATCGTCATCATCAACCATCCTCCATCACCAATTTCATGATGCTCACCACCGTGCTTGAGTAATTCCATCGTAGGCTTGTTAGACGGTGATGGGTTGGATGAAATTTATCATGTAATCGAGTTAGTTTTGTTAGGGTTTGATCCCTAGTATCCACTATGTTCTGAGATTGATGTTGTTATGACTTTGGTATGCTTAATGCTTGTCACTAGGGCTCGAGGAGATGATCTCCATGCCATCAAGTACCTACCCCTAAAGCTCAAAGGGCCAGCTCGTCACTGGCTCAACAGTACATCCTTCATATCCAAATTTTCAAGGGACTTATGTCCGACCTCCGGATGCGGACGATTTGAGTCATATAACTCAACAGCCCGGAGAGTTAGCCCAAAAGCTTTGGAACAAGTTTCTTAGTAAAAAGAACCAGATTGTCGATTGTCCGGACGCCGAAGCCTTAGCAGCTTTCAAGCATAGCGTCCGTGACGAATGGCTTGCCAGACACCTCGGCCATAATAAGCCGAGAACGATGGCCGCATTAACAAACCTCATGATCCACTTTTGCGCGGGGGAGGACAGCTAGCTAGCCAGACGTAGCACCAGCGACCCCAGTACATCTGAAGTTAGAGATGGAAACGGGAAATCACGGTGCAACAGCAATAACAAACGCCGGAATAAAGAAGACGACACGAAGGGCGCAGCAGTAAACACCGGATTCAAAAGCTCTCGGCTAGGTCAAAAGCCGCCTAAAGGCACCAGGGATGAACTGTCCAGCCTCAACAAAATTCTGGACCAAGTATGTCAGATCCATAGTACCCCTAATAAACCTGCTAATCATACCCATAGAGAATGTTGGGTCTTCAAGCAGTCCGGCAAGCTCAACGCCGTACATAAGGGTGAGGATACACCAAGTGAAGACGAGGACGAGCCTCCCAAGCAAGACACGGTGGAACAAAAGAAATTTCCACCAGAAGTCAAAACAGTAAACGTGTTACACATAATCAAGGGAAAAAATAGTACGGCACTCCCAGGAAAGTATATCCAGGTGCCCATCACTACGAAGTCCTGCCACTGGTCATCTCAACCGATGACTTTCGACCATCGCGATTACTCAGCCAGTATCCGACACGCAGGATGGGCTGCCCTGGTATTAGACCCAGTAATTGGCGGATATGACTTCACAAGGGTCTTGATGGACGGCGGCAGTAGCCTAAACCTAATATATCAGGATACAATCCACAGGATGGGGTTAGACCCAACACAAATTCGTCATAGCAATACTACCTTTAAAGGAGTAACGCCAGGCCCAAGGGCTCGTTGTACGGGCTCCCTCTTACTACAAGTTATATTCGGCTCCCCCGATAACTTCTGCCGCGAGCATTTAACTTTCCACATCGCTCCGTTTCAAAGTGGCTATCAAGCACTGCTCGGACGCGAAGCTTTCGCTCGCTTTAATGCAATACCGCACTATGCCTCCATCACACTCAAGATGCCTGGTCCATGTGGCATCATTACAGTGCACGGAAATATCAAGCGATCTCTGCGCGCCGAAGGGAGTGAGGCTGCCTTGGCCGCCGCACACTAAAGGCGCCCGGACAAACGAAAGCATTCAATAGGTCGTCAAGACCTCAGACACAACTAATCAAGTCCGGCACCACTATTTATACAGAAATAAGTGGTCACACCCCTATTTGTCAATACGAGGGGCTCAACGCGCGCAGACAAGTGGCAATTTCTTATCATCTTGAATTACACATGGTTTCTTTAAAAAACTATCTTTTCGCATGACAACTTTTTCACTTAACTTCCTCTCTTTTACAGACGATCATCGTGCTACACCCGTCCAGGATACGGCACAACGGAGACACAGGCGCAGACGTGCAGCAGGGACCCATTCCAAGGATTCTTTTTAGATTAAGACCCTACGTAAACCTTTTTTACTGTCTCTTGTTGATACATATCCACCATTGAGAAGGATGCTGACGTCTTGGCATGTGGCCATGCCAGAATAATGCACGTACCTGGACACAAGGGGCTTCTTACAAAGGCCATTATTTAGGCCCGGTTTATACCACAAAGACCGAATACCTTAGGGAGTGTTCAGCGTCGCGAGTTTGGCCCTATATGCATCAGCTCCAAATCATTGTCTTTTGTCAAATGTTGGGTTTGCCCGGCTCCTGTGTTTTGGTGCCTTACGTTCCACTTTACCGGCTAAGGTAGCACCAGGAGAACTACTGCGATTGTGCCCTGGTTCATCCGGACGAGCACCTCAGTAGAGAAAGCCGAAAACTAACTGTCATGATATAGCGTGAGACTGGTCAACCACTCGATGACCTGTGGGAATGTTAGAATTCCTCCGCCTTAACGAAGGGCCGTTTTCCAGCCAGGCATGTACGCACCCCGGAACCGGGAGAGTGCGGAGCCACCAGGGGCTATCTAGTAGTCCCACTGTCAAACTCCTATGGCTAAGTGAAAGTGCTAAACATTATAGTCCGGTTGCCTCGCTCGCTCCGCTATCACATCCTTAATAGGACCAAGACATTGGGTTACGTGTGAACGCGTGTTTTTGCGAGCACCTCCGCATTATATGCATGGGGGCTGAAGCCAACGACTGCAATCTTTCAGGTTATACACATGTATACATAAACGGCCGCCCAGGAGGCATCAATTACTTTCAGGAAAAAGTATAAAAATAGCCTTATAAAAATTTATAAAAGCATTTCGCTTACAATGAGATTACATATCACTTAAACATAATATTTTTTGAGCACTGGGTCTCTATCAAACGGGCACCCTCAAGAACTTCTTCAAAATAGTGCTCAGCAGCCTTTCGACCTATCGCCGAATCCCGCGCTGCAACATTGGTAGCATCCATCTCCGCCCAGTATGCCTTAACACGGGCAAAGGCCATCCGAGCGCCCTCTATGCACGCCGACCTCTTCTTCGCATTAATGCGCGGCACCACGTCAAGGAACTGCTGCACCAAGCTGAAATAGCTGTTCGGTTTTGACCTTCCCAGCCACAGCTGATCCACAACTGACCTCATAGAGAGTCCGGACAACCTGTTTAGTTCGGCCCATTCGGCTAATTGGTCAGTCAATGTAAGTGGACGCTCGGGAGAATGGAATTGTCTCCAAAACAGCTGGTCTACTCCACGGTCTGTCTGACCCTGGAAGTACTTGGCCGCATTGGCAGCACTCGCCGCCAAATCCATATACACATCCTCCGAACTCTACGCCGATCCAGAGGGGCATACCGTGGATCTCCGAATTTACTCCGCAACATAAAGGATTTCCCAGCTACAATATCCCCGGCTTCCCGCAGCTCCTCCTTCTTTGCCCTCATAGCAGAGCGGAGATCCTTTTTCGTCGCAGCAGCCTTCTCAAGATCCGATGCCTTCGCTTGGTTTTCCTTTTCGAGAACCTGGCAACGGTTGGCGTCGGATTTTAATTCCACAGCCATCTTGGCCATCTTGTCTCGGGTCTCGCCATGCGCGGCCTTCTTGGCTTGCAACTCTTCGTTTGCCTTCACAGCAGCCGCATTACCTAACCTTGCTTGTTCCTTGGCTCGGGCAAGTTCTGCCCGCAAGGCTTCAATAGTGGTAGCTCCATCTGCAGTCACAACATATTTAAGATACCGGCATCATGCTGCTCTTCCTATGTGACGTTTACCAGATATTGACACTTACCCTGTGCCTCGTCAAGCCTTTTGTTAACAAGCTCGATGTCGGCGTCTGCCGCATCCAACTGCCGTTCTAAATGGGAAAACTCGCTAGTCCGGCTAGCCACTGGAGCTTCCATCACCTGCACATAGAGGCAGTATGGTTATTACCTGGGAATATGATCTTCTGTTCGTCGTCGTTTTCGACGACAACCAGAGTCTCAGGGGCTATTATCTACACAGGGCACACCTAGCATGTGCAGGACTATCATACATTCTTTTACGTACCTCAAAGCCTGTCAGTAGACTCATAAAAGCTTCATGCAATCCGCTTTTGGCGGACGATATTCTCTCCATCACCGTATTCATCAGCACACGGTGTTGATCTGAGATGGCCGCTCGCCCCACCAACTCCCTCAGAACATCCGATCGCACACTAGATGGTGCCGGACTCTTTTGTCAGCTCTCCTCGGGAGCCGAACAGTGGGAGCTTCGGGGGTCAACGGGATTATCTTCTGGCCTCACCGGACTCGGAGAGGCCCTCCGCGACGACACTTCAGGGTCGCCCACTTCCTGAGCGGAGGAGTCCGGAGGAGGCGTTTCGCTCTCCATCATCTCTGGAAGAAGATCCCCCGAAGATGATCTCATTTGAGAGGGGCTAAGGCCCGAACTGCAAAAATATATGCGGTGGTTATCTTCTCAGAAGGAAAAAATGGCATATCTGTACTATCAAAGGTATTTTGGGTCACTTACGACTCGTGGGAGGATTGATCCCCCCGCGGACTTTGTGCGGCAACAACGCCCCCCAGGGTGGGACCCTCTGTGGGAGACTTCCTCTCCTGTTTGGAAGCTTCGGCTTCCGAATCCCCAGGCGCAGTCCTTTTTCTCTTCTGGTCACCTTCCCTCATGGAGACGCTCGCTCCCTCGGCTAGAATGGGAAGCATTGGGGGCCGCGTCCACCCGCATTATCCTCTGCAGTATCTTCCTTCAAGGGCTCCGGGCGAGGTGCGGTCTGGAGCATCTTTTCCAATACCGGATTTTCCAAACCCTCAGGGAGGGGGGCCGAACACCGAATCAACTTCGCCTTTGTTAGCCAGTCCTGGTCAAAAAGCGAACTCTCAGAGATAACTTCGTAACAAAGTAGAGAAAGTATGTTCGGCCGGAAGATGCCTTACCTGTTCGACGGTGCGGTTGCTACTCAGGCCCACATCCTTGGTGATTTCCGGACACTCCGTCTGAGGTCCGAAGAATGATTTGTACATCTCCTCGTGCGTCAGGACGAGAAAATTTTGAATGGCATGCGGTCCCTCGGGATTGAACTCCCACAGACGAAGAGGCCGGCGTTTGCAAGGCTGGACTTGACGAACCAGCATAACATGTATCACCGCAACCAAACTGAAATCTCCATTGAAGAGATCTCGAACGCGGTCTTGCAGTATAGGGACGTCCTTGGCTGGCCCCCAGCTTAGGCCCCTGCTGATCCATGACATCAGTTGTGGTGGGGGGGGGGGGCGAGCGGAAAACAGGGGGGGCCGCCCACTTGGCGCTTCTAGGAGCTGTGATGTAGAACCACTCCTGTTGCCACAATTCAGACACCTCTGGGATGGAACCTTTGGGCCACGGAGCTCCCGCCATCTTGCGTATTGAGGCACCTCCACACGACGCCTGCTCCCCCTCGACCAACTTCGGCTTCACTTCAAAGGTCTTGAGCCATAGGCCAAAGTGAGGGGTAACCCGGAGGAAGGCCTCACACACGATAATAAATGTCGTGATATGAAGAAAGGGGTCCGGAGCTAGATCATGAAAATCTAGCCCGTAGTAAAACATCAAACCCCTGACGAAAGGATCCAGGGCAAGGCCTAGGCCTCGGAGGAAGTGAGAGACGAACACGACGTTCTCGTTGGGTTCGGGGGTGGGCATGGCCTGCCCCCGAGGAGGTAGCCGATGCAAGATCTCGACAGTCAGATATCTGGCCTCCCTCAACTTTTTGATGTCTTCTTCCGTGACGGAGGAGGGCACCCATCGGCCTTGAAGGCTAGATCCGGACATGATTGAAGGTTCGGAGCACCTGACCTAATCTTTGGGCGTTTGAGCTTGGGGCGGGGGAAGGATTCGATTGAGCACGGGAGGGAAAAATAAAAGCCTTGTCCCTTTATAAAGAGGGTGGATATCAAGCGTCCTCTCCGTGTCCGTTTGGACTTGCCTATGATCTAGGAGTCCTAGAAGCGGTTGGGTTACCCACGCCCGTATTGATGAGAATCCCGGAATAAGGGGGACACGATCTCTGCTTTAACAAGACGTGCCAAGGAAACCGCCTCACATAACGCGCTGAGATGGGACAGTAAAACAGTTCGAATAAAATCTTGGCCGTGGTGTGATGTCACACTACGGAATACGTTAGTAGATTAGATTTGTGTAAATATTATTCTCTCTATGGCAATATGTGGAAACTTATTTTGCAGAGCCGGACACTATCTTTGTGTTCAAAATCTTCTATGAAGTACTTGGAGGAGGAACCCGCCTTGCAATGCCGAAGACAATATGCGCGCCGGACTCGTCGTCATTGAAGCCTGGTTCAGGGGCTACTAAGGGAGTCCTGGATTAGGGGGTGTCCGGATGGCCGGACTATACCTTTAGCCGGACTCTTGGACTATGAAGATACAAGATTGAAGACTTCATCCCGTGTCCGGGAGGGACTTTCCTTGGTGTGGAAGGCAAGCTTGGCGATACAGATATACAGATCTCCTATCATTGTAACTGACTCTATGTAACCCTAACCCTACTTGGTGTCTATATAAACCGGGGGGTTTTAGTCCGTAGGACGACATACACCTCAACAATCATTACCATAGGCTAGCTTCTAGGGTTTAGCCTCCTCGATCTTGTGGTAGATCTACTCTTGTACTACCCATACCATCAATTTTAATCAAGCAGGACGTAGTGTTTTACCTCCATCGAGAGGGCCCGAACCTGGGTAAAACTTCGTGTCCCTTGTCTCCTGTTACCATCCGGCCTAGACGCACAGTTCGGGACCCCCTACCCGAGATCCGCCGGTTTTGACACCGACACATGGCTATACCTTCGGCGGATAGTACATGTCCGAGAAACCCAACTTTCTTGAGCCAAAATTTGCACTTACTAAACTTGGCGTATAGCTGATGGTCGCGGAGCCGTTGTAGTACTGCTCGGAGGTGATCCTTGTGCTCCTCTTCACCCTTGGAGTAAATGAGGATGTCATCAATGAAGACTACCACGAAATTGTCGAGGAAGTCCATAAATACTTTGTTCATCATATGCATGAAGAAAGCAGGGGCATTGGCGAGACCAAAGGACATCACGGTATATTCGTAAAGACCGTACCGAGTAGTGAATGCGGTCTTAGGAATATCTTCCTTTTTAATATTAAGCTGATGATAGCCAGTCCGTAAATCGATTTTTGAGAATACCTTAGCCCCACTGAGCTGGTCAAACAGATCATCAATCCTTGGCAGCGGGTATTTATTTTTTATGGTGACCTCACTCAGCTGGCGGTAATCTATGCACATACGGAAACTACCATCCTTTTTGCCCACGAAAATTGCAGGTGATCCCCATGCTGAAGAGCTGGGACGAATATAACCTTTATGGAGTAATTCGTCAAGCTGTTTCTTTAGCTCCACTAATTCTGATGAGGGCATCCGGTAATACTTCTTGTATAACGGTGCGGTTCCGGGCACAAGATCTATGGCAAACTCCAGTTCCCGATCTGGTGGCATGCCTGGTAGTTCTTCCGGAAACACATTAGGGTACACACTGACCACAGGGATTAATTCCAACTCAACCAAAGTGGTGCAAACTAGTTCTGGCTTGGGTATATTCTTGCGAGCGCAGAACTTGGTAAGTTGCCCATTCAGACCGGTTAAAGTGACTTCTCGGGTTGCGCAATTTATGTAAACTTGATATCGGGTCAACCAATTCATACCCAATATAATATCCAACTTTTCAGACTCAATGATTATCAGAGATGTTGGAAAGTAGACCCCGTTGATATTGATCTCCAGATCACGGCAGACCAGATTGCTCTTGATTATAGATCCCGGGGTTTGTACCAGCATATTTCTTCCCAAAATTGCACAAGGAAAATTGTTTCGGGCAGCAAAACTCCGAGAAATAAAAGAATGGGAAGCCCCAGAGTCAAATAAAATTACGACAGGTATGTCATTAACAGAAAACATACCAATGATGACTTCTGGCTTCTCTTGGGCTTCATCGGCGAAGATATGATGCACATGCCCAGTGAAGTTTTGCTGGTTTGGCCATGACTCCATAAAGTTGGCTTGTGGCCTGCTTAGGGCATTCATCTTGTTGTTCTTGGGGCACTGCTTGGCATAATGTCCGTGTTGCCCGCAAATGAAACAAGAATTATTGCGCTGACGCTCCTCATGTATTGGATTGGCCACAATATTCTTGACTTGAGTGGTGGTCTTGTTAACATTCTGCTGCCAATTTGGCTTGTATTCCACCTGAGTTTGTTGCCAGGTACGAGCCTTTTGCACTGGTTGCCCATCCTTCGTTGGCTCAAACTTTCGCTTGTTGTCGTTGTCAATAGGCGTATTATCTGCTATAAGCTTGTGCTCCCGTTCAGCAATGAAAGCCTTGTTCACCAGAGTTTGGAAGTATGCAAATCAAGCATACTAAGAGTACACCGGAGTTGTGGATTTAGACCTCCAGGAAATCTGTCAATTCTTCTTTCTTCGGTGGCCACGTCATGAAGAGAGTAATGGGCCAGATGATTGAATTTTTGCAAATACTCTGCCACAGACTGATTTCCTTGGATGAGTGCGAGAAATTCACGCTGCTTAGTCTTCATAACTCCAGTAGGGATATGATATTTTCGGAATCGATCCTTAAACTTTTCCCAAGTGATTTCCTCATCAGCCAGCCACATGGCCTTTGTATTTTCCCACCATATGGCAGCTGCGCCCTCAAGGTAATGGGTGCCAGAGGGAACTTTATCATTTCCTTCAGTACGAGCAATCTCAAGCTTTTTCTCCATTGTGCGCAACCAATCGTCTGCATCCAATGGGTCAACAATCTGACTGAAGCTGGGTGGGTTGGTCCTCTGAAAATCTGACAACTTTGAGTGATGACCATTCTGATTTCCATTCTGTCCAACCATAGCTTGAACACTTCTCAACATTTCAATCAGATCATTGTTCCTTTTCTCTTCAAACATACGCATAATTTGCTCGATGGAGGGAGGATCTGGTGGTGGAGGTGGTGGCTGAATGTACGGCTCGGGAGGATGTCTTGCCTGTCGTGTGGAATGACGAACAGGAGTTCCCTCACGAACGTTGCTACTGTTGCCTCCCCGTGTCATCCTATTGTGAATTTTTCCCAAGACAACACAATCGAGATGAGAAACACCCAAGAATAAAATTGGGGAAAAGCCAGCGACAATCCCGGAAGAAAGCAGAAGAGCGAAAAAAATACGGCGAATAAAGTCTCAACATAATTATACATAGACTCATACATGAAAAATAAACAACATGGCTGGTTCACTACTCTCATACATGCAACAAAACATCATGACTCGTACGACTACATCCATACATCATCCAGACCATTGCGGATACTCGAAGATACTACTGCTCTGCTGGTGCTGCGGTGTCCTCCCCTGAAGCGGTTTCGGATCCCGAACTGACGTGGTTAACGGAATCCTCCGGGTTAAAGGTAACACGACGATGCTGCCTCGAGGGCTCTCCCTTAGGGGCAGGGGTAGGATGAAGCATCGGGGCTACATGGGTAGCGAGAAGTGAGACCCACTCGGCAGGAGTACTGAGAGGGTTCACGGCCGAGACACCCGTGCTACTCGGGGGAGTAACCGGCAAAATAGGGGAGCTAGAACTGACTAGGACATAAGGGGTAAATCCCAGTGAAGACGGAGTAGTGGCGGATCTATAAGTGACCAAAGTAGTGGCTAAGGCAGTACGGGTACGAGTCAGCTCTCGAGCCAGCTCGTGGATCATGAGATAGCTAGCAGTGAAATAACGAGCAAGGTGGCTAGCAAAACTATCAGACTCCAGATCAATGAGAGGGAAACGGACACGACCATTGTCGTGTAGAGATGGGTAGTAGTAGAAACCTGGGTGGTTCTGCATTCGGACCTCGTTGTAGCGAAGCTCGACAAGGACCTTGAATGCAGCAAACTGGACAGCCTGAGAAGCGGTGGAGGCATAACCGCTCCGAGGAGTGTAAGAGCTGGAATCAGAACTAGTGCACAGAGTGACCACTGCGTGATACCCATACACTGAATCAGCTAGATGCTCCTGGTACACACGATAGACTGGGTCGTCTCCAAGAGGGTATAGCCGACGCCACACGTTGCGAAGGAGGTGCGGTGACATGTACGGCATCAACTACAACTGACAGGGATACGGCACCGGAGCCATCTACACCCACAACCATTATCAGGTTAGCATAAAAAATATATATAAACCAAATGCATGCAACGCAACAATCAGCACAAATTACTTCCGGCACTCAACTTAAACTCGTATCTAACATCCAGTTAACGCGTCGCAGTCTAGCATGGCCTACAGTCAGCGCAACTCTGATACCAAGCGTTGTGGCACCCCGGCTCAGAGCGACCGGTTTACCATGCATTGCCAGCCCAGAGACCATGTCTTCTGGCAACACACAACATCTTGGTACAGAAAAACAACCGCTTAATTGATGCTAGCGGAACAGAGTTTACATTACAACAGCTGTCGAGGCCAAGCGGCACACTCGGTGCGGCTAAACAATATGTACATTATTTAGTAAACATAAAGGGGCCTCGATCCTAACAACTACGTGGCAGCGGAATAACGTCGTGGCGGAATCTCCATATCACAGGGACACCGATGTGGAGACGATCTAGACTCGATCAGCGCTCCTCTCCAACGATACTTTCCTGAAATCTGGCATGACACGCAAGGTCAGTACATTGAATGTACTTGCAAGCTGACAACAGGCATAATCATAATGAAAAACAATATCATGATATTTAACCAATTATTAATAATGCAACACTATATGTCAACATGCTGTGATCATGCTCGAACGTCCCTTGGGACAGCTTACCAACTGTGATCATCTCTGGATCACAAACACACCACCAAAGTGGTCTTTCTCAAGAACAACTCGTGATCCTTACGGCGATCACAACCACGACCATCATTTGGTCCCAAATTCCTCTATGGCCTTTCTTCCATCCATCAACAATGCAAAGTTCATAGCTTAGTGTGCAATTTTTATTAAACGTTGACTCATGGTGGGACCTACTACGAGGTGTCCGTGACAGTGGACTCGGCTATCGATAGATTACACACTCTGCGGAGGTAGCAAACTGTACCCACACCACGGAACACATGGCCTCGCACTCCCATTCGGGTGGACTAATGACATTCCGACAAAACCCTTCCATTGCCACAACACTCCCCCGGCCACTCCGACCCAAATCCCCAACGGGCTGGTCCTGGGTGGCCCCGTGTCTACCAAAGACACCCTGACCACCATCGTGGTCAAAACACTCCCACTTGGGGACTTGGTACCATAATCTCATCAACGAGCACACAAGATTATGCCTGCTTACCGGGCCAGGGCAAGCACGGCATAACCTACCCTAGTTGGAGGCACCGACCAGAGGCCATGTCAATGGACCGAATCAAGGCCTTCCCACAAAGGCAAATATGGTTGCATTGGAAAGAAACTCGATTCAGTGGCACCATGACCCAGTCAACGGTATATTCAAGTTGAGTTATATTCAGGTTCAACTTTAAACTAAAAATGTCCAGTGTCATAGCACGCCATGTAATGCAAAACAACTCATGCATCATATAATGATAAAAAATGACTGATGTCATCCATACACACACCAAGCATAAACGTCAACAACTCATATTACTCT
Organism: Triticum urartu; assembly: GCF_056163025.1. Lineage (NCBI taxonomy): Eukaryota > Viridiplantae > Streptophyta > Magnoliopsida > Poales > Poaceae > Triticum > Triticum urartu. The sequence goes on from NC_141876.1 coordinate 38,969,868, forward strand.
ACTGCTCAAAATGACTCACAACTTAAACAAAACATTTTGCAACAAGTTTTATTAATTTCTTACGCAAGAAAGTAACTCCAATAAATTTCTCATATGCTTGACAAAAGATTTCACTATCAACAACTCTTAATTTCTTTATCACTAAGTCGGGTTCAAACATTCTGTAAGACAAGTAATATGATTAAAAAAGTATTTAACAGAATATTTTCTAATTTTTTTTATCAATTTTTGAAGGAAAAAACAAAGCTTTAAATAATTACTAACATGCATAACAAAATTATTTCTAACATCACCAAATAGATTTTAACTTGCTTTATCCACTAAACTAGTTTCAATCATTCTATAAATCAAGCATAACAACTAACCAATATTTAACAGAATACAAATAACTCAATAATTATTTAAATGAATGGATTAATCATTTCATTCAATTAAGAAAATCACAAATATTGAAATGACACCATGAAAATGTTGTTGTGGCTTGCCTTAGTGCAGATGAGGTTCACAAGCCTTCTGGTGATCCTCAAGACAAGCCTCACCCTCTGAAAATAAATTTAAACACAAAAAGCAAATATCAAGAACACTTCTGAAAATCACCAGAAATTCTGAACAGCTCAAAAAAATCTCATCTTTGGTGAGCTGCTAGATTTCTTATCAAAGAACACAATGCAAAAAGAATCAATTCATTTGGACTTATGGTTGAAGAGTTATAACTATTTGAAGTGTTCTGTAAATTCAAATGAATTTGAATAAAAAGAAACAGACCTGGGGGGGGGGTGACGTCGAAGGCGTAAAGCCCAGGGGAGCCACCACTCGTACCGTTTCGCGTGCGTATAGAGTGGCTGACTAGCGGGCCCCACTAGTTAGGTGGGGGAAGGGGGAGAAAGAAACAGAGAAGGCCGCGGCTTCGCCAGAGCTCTCGCCGGCGACGAGGGCTCCTTGGCCCAAACAAGAGGGAGGGATTCAGAGAGGGGATGATGGCACACATGCCCGTACCCATAGCATGTCTAGGGGTGGTCGGACGGCGTCGGAAACAAGCTCGCAAGCGGAGGCAGAACGCGGAGGTTGCCGGAGTTGAGGAAGACGGCAAACGGAGGCCACTCCAGGGGCTCCAAGTGGGCGAGACGGCCTCACTGGAGAGAGGCGGAAGCCCTGGAGGGGTTTCCCTGGCCTGGGAGGGACTAGAGCTCCCGCGGCATCCAGAGGGGATCCCCGGCGAGCTCGAGCTCGGGGGCGGCGGCCCGAGGCCTGCCCGGCCGGGCTACGGCTTCCTACGCGGTCGTGGAGTGTGTGGGAGTGCTGGATGGGGCTCGAGTAGACTGGGGGTGGCCTTATTTATAGGAGAGCAACGAGGGGCTTCGGGCTTCGCCGGTGGACACCCATCCACGGCGCCCGGCGACGAGCGACGTCAGTGAGAGGGGGAGAAGGTGACGGAGGTCATGCAGCCACTGAGGGCGGACGAAGACAAGCACAAGATCAAGAGGAAGGCGGCGAGCACAGTGCAGAGCGCACTATGGCGTTGGCCGGACCGTGCCCATGCTCGCTGCGGCGAGCTCCGGCGTCGGCGAGCGCCAGGGAGGAGTTAAAGACGCCGAGACGATGATGGTGGCGCGGTTTGGCACGCTCGGGCAGGCGAGGGAAGCGAGCACGCGCGAATAGAGCGTTCGGTGGCACCCAGAGCGCGTCGACACGCATGCCTGGCATCGTGGACACGCGTGGTCACCGCGCGAACTCTCTCCTCAGGCCAGCCTTCGTCCAAAAATCATGTCTGGCATGTTGTTCATGGTGGTTTTGAAGTTTACCACGGTTTGGTTTGGATCCAGGTGCAGTAGAGAGGATTTTACAAACCAAGTAAGTTTTTGACCAGTAACTTTGAACAGTTACTGTGGTCAAACGACTGGGAGATTGAGGCTGTGCTTTGGAGGCTAGTTATAAGTTACTAAGGTAAAGATGCACAAGAAATTTCAGTTCAAATGGAGCAAGTAAAATGGTAGTTGCTATAGAAACCACCATTTCTGTCTAGCATAGAAAAGATTTTCTATAGCAAAAATATTCCAAAAAGTGATGAAATATTTTTGCTTAGGAAGGTTCCCTAGGATTCATAGAATATTTTTGAATTATCTCAGATTTTTCTGAGCCATAAAAATTGGGGTTGCTTTGAAGCAAACAGATCTGGCTTAGGGTTTTTTGAGAGAAAATGAATATTTTTCATTTAAGAAAAATATTCTGAAGATTATTTTGGGGTGCATTAGAAGTGAAATGATGATTTTAGGAGGGAAGTGAAGCACTTGGGTGAAAGCCAAGGATGCCCAAGTGTTTAAGTCCATAAGAAAAGATTCATGAATTCCAAGTTTCAGAAAAATATCCAATGAAAATTCAAGCAGATAAGAGAGGGCAAAAACCAGGCTATCACACAAACCATCCAAGAAAAAGGATGATGAGGATTTTGAGCGCTTTGCTGAAATCATTAGACCTATCTTTTTGCTTATGCGTTTGACTAATATGCTTAAACTGAATCCTTATGCTAAGTACATGAAAGATATTGTTACTAATAAAAGAAAGATACCGAAAGCTGAAATTTCCACCATGCTTGCTAGTTATACTTTTAAGGGTGGAATACCTAAGAAACAAGGAGATCCAGGAGTACCAACTATACCATGCTCCATTAAAAGAAACTATGTTAAAACTGCTTTATGTGATCTTGGAGCCGGTGTTAGTGTTATGCCTCTCTATTTATATCATAGACTTGAATTGCATAAGTTGACACCTACTGAAATATCTTTGCAAATGGCTGATAAATCAACTGCTATACCTTTCGGTATTTGTGAGGATGTGCCTGTTGTGGTTGCAAACATTACTATTTTAACGGACTTTGTTATTCTTGATATTCCCGAGGATGATAGTATGTCTATTATTCTTGGAAGACCCTTTTTGAATACTATAGGGGCTGTTATTGATTGCAACAAGGGCAATGTCACTTTTCATGTTAATGGTAATGAGCATACGATACACTTTTCGAGGAAACAACCTCAAGTCCACAGTATCAATTCTATTGGAAGAATTCCATCGATTATTTTTGGAGGTTTTGAATTTCCTCTACCTACTGTCAAGAAGAAATATGATATTCTTATTATTGGGGATGTGCATATCCCCGTTGAGGTAACCTAGTGTTATTCGAAAATTCCCTGGTTCCATGTTATTCGGAATGAGTTTGTTAACAGGACCTGATCAACCTTGTTAATGGATTCCTTTTGATGAGCATGAGATGGATGAATTTAGAAAACACAACTCTCTGTACCCTCTTTTTACTTTCTTTTATTTATATTAAATAAAGCAAAAATGATAATTTCTGTCTGTTTTCTGAATTATCCGTGCAATATAAAAGTACCCCAAAAATAAAAGTTCTCCAAATGCCCTGAAATTTAAATATGATTTTTTCTGGAATATTTGAGAATATCTGGCACTGAGAACATAGCTAGGGGAGCAAGCACCTGGCCAAGAGGGTCCATGGCGCGCTCACCCCCTGGGCGTGCCCCCTGCCTCGTGGGCCCATGGTGGATCCCCTCCACTTATTCCTGCACCAACACACTTCTTCTTCCTCCCAAAAAATCACCATCCAGCTCAAGCACGAGTTCTAGCTCATTTTGCTGCGATTTTCGATCTCCTTGCTCAAAGCACCTCTCACAAAACTGCTTTGGGGGATTGTTCCTTGGTATGTGACTCCTCCATTGGTCCAATTAGTTTTTGTTCTAGTGCGTTATTCATTGCAAATTTGTGCTGCCCAGGTGACCATGTTCTTAAGCTTGCATGTCCAATTTATATGGTTCCAAGTAGTTCTAATGCATGATATATTCTCTAGGCACTTGTAGGAGGAGTTGCTATCAATTTTGTTGAGTTTGGTTTACTTTTATTTTGAAGTTACTTAAAATTTCAGAATTTTTCAGAAAATAATGAAGAGATTTTTGAGGAGCTCATCAGCCGAAGCTCGAAGGATAAGCAAAGTGAGGAGGATAAGAGACCCAAGTATAATCTCCCTCGCACCGCGGAGGTCCGACCGTGTGAATGGCCTTGTGATGCTTTCCTGAGAGCAGCCGGGATTTATTATGATTTCTATGAATTGGCTGAGAATGCAGGCCTCACCGCCTTCCTCCATGACCAACGCGAACAGTATCTCTTACTCACCAATATCTTTGTGCAAAACTTTCATTTCCAAGCTAGGAGCTCACCACCTACGGCGGAGTTTTATTTATATGATGAGCATAAGGAGATGTCACTTCATGATTTTTGTCGGGTTTGTTTGATCCCTTTCGAGGGCATCATAGCGGAACCACATCGTGACGATGTGGATGGGTTTATTGATACCATCACTGTAGGGGAAACGAGGAAGGTTTCCGACGCACGAACTACTAGCATACATTTTCCCGTTCTACGTTACTTTGCTATATTTGCTAGTAGATGCTTAATTGGGCGTGGAAACTGTGGAAACCTGAGTGCCCCTAATATTTTTATTTTGTGCCATGCCTTATTTCGTGATGATACATTCAGCATGGGTGCTATTATTGCAAAGCGGTTAAATCTTAACCATACTAAGGGCCCCGTCTTTGGAGGCATCTTCACCTCGCGCCTAGCTGCACATTTTAACATACCCATTAGGCATTATGGGAAGGAAGAAAAATTGATGCCTCCTGTTTATTTAGATTATAAGAGTATGGTAGCACATGATTTTATTGTTAGGAATAGGGAAAATGAGCTTAAATACAAATTGTTCTTTGATAAACATCATCCTGAGACTATTACCTTGCCTGCTCCTTCCTTGTTTGATTTATCTGCAGGCAAGTACCTTGTTCCATTGGAGGCCATTCATGCCTACCGGAACCCTACAGCAGCCACAGAGCCAGAGCCGGAATCACCATTTGATCCTCCACGACAGTCTGATTATCAGTGGGATCCGGAGGCCATTGCCCGCCAGTGGCAATCTGACTATGCATCTCAGTACGACCCCAACTACAACTTTGGATATACGCCAGGCCATCCATGGCATTAGACCAACTTAGACCAAAATCCTAAGCTTGGGGGAGTACGTATTTATCACCAACATTAAATTCATGTTCACACACTCATTGCTAGATGTCGGTGCTCATAATTTTTCATTGTAATATCCATGCTAGTTTATTTCCTTTTTATGCTTTCTTCTTGTGTGTTTGATAAACCTTAAGAAAAAACAAAAAAATAGTTGTAGCTTTTAGCTAGTTTTAATTTCCATGCTTGTAGTAGTAATTAAAAAGAAAACCCAAAAATATTTCATGTTCTTTTTTTTCTTGTTGGGATCTTTCCCTTGTAAATAGTTTTATTTATTTTCTTTTCTTTGGGGGTCGAGAGGAGAAGACCATAATTAAAATGTTAAAGTGGCTCTTATATGTATTATTGTTGATCTGACAAAGAGCCCATATTACCTTGTCTTCTCTCTTGAATTGAATGCCTGCAGATTCTAGCTTAGTCCAATGCACGTGCACTATTATTATTATCCACACTATTTGGTCATGCAAGTGAAAGGCAATAATGATGATTATATGATGAACTTATTGAGGTGAGAAAAGCTGGTATGAACTGGACCTCTTTTGTTTTTTTGTAAATATGATTAGTTCATCGTTCCTGATTCAGCCTATTATGAATAACATGTTTGCAATGACAATTAGATATTGTGGTTGCTTATGCCATGCTTAATTAGCTAGGAGCTTATAATGGCTTACCTTGCGTGCCAACATGCTATTAAAATGGTTTTGATGTGGTATGATAGGGTGGTATCCTCTTTTGAACGATTCGAGTGGCTTGACTTGGCACATGTTCACGCATGTAGTTGAAACAAAATCAACATAGCCTCTACGATATTTATGTTCATGGTGCATTATATCCTACTCATGCTTGCATTTGGTGTTGATTAATTTTAATGCATATTCATGATTGTTGTCGCTCTCTAGCTGGTCGCTTCCTAGTCTTTTTCTAGCCTTCACCTGTACTAAGCGGGAATACTGCTTGTGCATCCAATCCCATAAACCCCAAAGTTATTCCATATGAGTCCACCATACCTACCTATATACGGTATCTACCTATCGTTCCAAGTAAATTTGTATGTGCCAAACTCTAAACCTTCAAATAAACATTCTGTTTTGTATGCTCGAATAGCTCATGTATCAACTAGGGTTGTCCGTATCTTCCATGTTAGGCGGGTTATTCTCAAGAGGAGTGGACTCCGCTCCTCACTCACGAGATAATGGCTGGTCACCGGGATGCCCAGTCCCATGCTTTATGCAAATCAAATCAAAATAATTGCAAACAGAACTGCCCCGGGACTATTGTTAGTTGGAGGCACTCGTTGTTTCAAGCAAGCCATGGATTGATGCTTGTTGGTGGATGGGGAGTATAAACTTTACCATTCTGTTTGGGAACCGCCTATAATGTGTGTAGCATGGAAGATATCGCCATCTCTTAGTTGTTATGTTGACAATGAAATTATACCACTAAAAATATTATTCACCTCTATTTCAAAATCAAGCTCTGGCACCTCTACAAATCCCTGCTTCCCTCTGCGAAGGGCCTATCTGTTTACTTTTATGTTGAGTCATCATCCTCTTATTAAAAAGCACCAGTTGGAGAGCACCGCTGTCATTTGCATTCATTACTGTTAGTTTACATTGAGTATGACTTGACTGGATCTCTTTTACCATGAATTACAATGTCTAGTCTGTCCTTGATTTTAAAGGTGATCTGCATTTATGTTTTGTGGTCTCAGAAAGGGCTAGCGAGATACCATCTTGTTATATCATATTATGATTGTTTTGAGAAAGTGTTGTCATCCAAGATTTATTATTATTGCTCGCTAGTTGATTATGCCATTGATATGAGTAAACATGAGACCTAAGAGTTATTGTGAATATGGTTAGTTCATAATCTTTGTTGAAAACTTAAATGATGGCTTTACATATTTACCACAACACGAGCAAACAGAGCTTGTAAAAAAATTCTTTATCACTTTCAGTTTGTCAACTGAATTGCTTGAGGACAAGCAAAGGTTTAAGCTTGGGGGAGTTGATACGTCTCCGTTGTATCTACTTTTCCAAACACTTTTGCCCTTGTTTTGGACTCTAACTTGCATGGTTTGAATGGAACTAACCCGGACTGACGCTGTTTTCAGCAGAATTGCCATGGTGTTATTTATGTGCAGAAACAAAAGTTCTCGAAATGACCTGAAACTCCACGGAGATTATTTTTGGAAATAATAAAAAATACTAGCAAAGAATCAAGGCCAGGGGGCCCACACCCTAGCCATGAGGGTGGGGGGCGCGCCCCCTGCCTCGTGGGCCCCCTAGAGCTCGACCGACGTCCACCTTGACTCCATATATTCGTGTTCAGGGAGAAAGAAATAAAGGAGAAGGATTCATCGCGTTTTACGATACGGAGACGCTGCCAAGCCCTAAACTCTCTTGAGAGGGCTGATCTGGAGTCCGTTCGGGCTCTGGAGAGGGGAATCCGTCGCCATCGTCATCACCAACCATCCTCCATCACCAATTTCATGATGCTCACCGCCGTGCGTGAGTAATTCCATCGTAGGCTTGCTGGACGGTGATGGGTTGGGTGAGATTTATGATGTAATCGGGTTAGTTTTGTTAGGGTTTGATCCCTAGTACCCACTATGTTCTGAGATTGATGTTGATATGACTTTGCTATGCTTAATGCTTGTCACTAGGGCCCGAGTACCATGATTTAAGATCTGAACCTATTATGTTTTCATGAATATATGTGAGTTCTTGATCCTATGTTGCAAGTCTATAGTCACCTACTATGTGTTATGATCCGGCAACCCCGAAGTGACAATAATCGGGACCACTCTCGGTGATGACCGTAGTTTGAGGAGTTCATGTATTAACTATGTGTTAATTCTTTGGTCTGGTACTGTATTAAAAGGAGGCCTTAATATCCCTTAGTTTCCACTAGGACCCCGCTGCCACGGGAGGGTAGGACAAAAGATGTCATGCAAGTTCTTTTCCATAAGCATGTATGACTATATTCAGAATACATGCCTACATTACATTGATGAATTGGAGCTAGTTCTGTGTCACCCTAGGTTACGACTGTTACATGATGAACCGCATCCGACATAATTCTCTATCACCGATCCATTGCCTACGAGCTTTCAATATATTGTTCTTCGCTTATTTACTTTTCCATTGCTATTGTTATCATCAGTACAAAATACCAAAAATATTACTTTTGCTATCGTTACCTTTTGCTACCATTACTACTACTATCATATTACTTTGCTACTAAACACTTTGCTGCAGATATTAAGTTTCTAGGTGTGGTTGAATTGACAACTCAGCTGCTAATACTTGAGAATATTCTTTGGCTCCCCTTGTGTCGAATCAATAAATTTGGGTTGAATACTCTACCCTCGAAAGTTTTTGTGATCCCCTATATTTGTGGGTTATCAATCATGTAGTTGACATCGTATTTGTGGCAAAGACACCATTCATAATTCTTTCATACATGTCACTCTTGATTCATTGCACATCCCGGCACACCACCGGAGGCATTCACATAGAGTCATATTTTGTTCTAATTATCGAGTTGTAATTCTTGAGTTGTAAGTAAATAAAAGTGTGATGATATTCATTATTAGAGCATTGTCCCATGTGAGGAAAGGATGATGGAGACTATGATTCCCCCACAAGTCGGGATGAGACTCCGGACCAAAAAAAAGAGGCCAAAAAATGAGAGAAGACCCAAATAAAAAAATGAGAGAAAAGAAAGAAGGGGCAGCGCTACTATCCTTTTACCACACTTGTGCTTCAAAGTAGCACCATGATCTTCATGATAGAGAGCCTCCTATATTGTGACTTTAATATACTAGTGAGAATTTTTCATTATAGAACTTGGATTGTATACTCCAATGATGGGCTTCCTCAAATTGCCCTAGGTCTTCGTGAGCAAGCAAGTTGGATGCGCACTCACTTAGTTTATTTTTGAGCTTTCATAAACTTATAGCTCTAGTGCATCTGTTGCATGGCAAGCCCTACTCACTCACATTGATATCTATTAATGGGCATCTCCATAGCCCGTTGATACGCCTAGTTGATGTGAGACTATCTCCTTCTTTTTGTCTTCTCCACGACCATCGTATATTCCACCTATAGCTATGTCCATGGCTCGTGCTCATGTATTGCGTGAAAGTTGAAAAAGTTTGAGAACATCAATAGTATGAAACAATTGCTTGGCTTGTCATCGGGGTTGTGCTCGATTTAAATATTTTGTGTGATGAAGAAGGACCATATCCAGACTATATGATTTTGTTGGGATAAGCTTTCTTTGGAAATGTTATTTTGGGAAAACATAATTACCTTGTTAGTATGGTTGAAGTATTATTGTTTTTATTTCAATATTAAACTTTTCAAACCACTCTCTCCATATGGATTTCGAGTCCAAAAGGCCCAGCGAAAAGGGATTTTCAGTCCTATGCCCGCTGCCAGCCAGAACGGGATTTTTCCACTTCACACCCACACAATCGGGATTTCATGAAATAGCTATGTTTTTTTTCTTATTTGATTCGGATACTCCGGATTCACTCCGCCTTACAGTCTTGCTTCCCATTGTCATTGCAATTGTAGCACGTGTTTTGAATCATACGGATCTGGACAATCATGCCACAATAAAGATTACATGGATAAATATGTTAGGTAGCATTCCACATCAAAAATTCTATTTTTATCATTTACCTACTCGAGGACGAGCAGGAAATAAGCATGGTGATGCTTGATACGAAATTGGCATGCTTGATTGTTCCATGTTATTATATTATCAATTTTGGATGTTTTATATGCATTATTATGCTATTTTATATTAGTTTTGGGACTAACCTATTAACCTAGAGCCCAGTGCCAATTTCTGTTTTTTCCTTGTTTTTGAGTTTGGCGGAAAAGGAATATCAAACGGAGTCCAAACGGAATGAAACTTTTGCGATGATTTTTCTTGGACCAGAAGACATCCAGAGGACTTGGAGTACACGATAGGGAAGCCACAAGGCACCCACAAGGATGGAGGACACGTCTAGGGGGGTAGGGCGCCCCCCACGCATGTGGGCCCCTCATGACTCCACCGACCTATTTCTTTCTCCTATATATTCTCAAATATTCCCAAACCAACCAGGAGGGCCACGAAAACACTTTTCCACGGCCGCAACCTTCTGTACCCGTGAGATCCCATCTAGGGGCCTTTTCTGGCGTCCTGCCGGAGGGGGATTCGATCACGGATGGCTTCTACATCAACACCATTGCCTCTCCGATGAAGCGTGAGTAGTTTACCTTAGACCTATTGGTCCATAGCTAGTAGCTAGATGGCTTCTTCTCTCTCTTTGATTCTCAATACCATGTTCTCCCCTATGTTCTTAGAGATCTATTTGATGTAATACTCTTTTGCAGTGTGTTTGCCGAGATCCGATGAATTGTGGATTTATGATCAGCTTATCTATGAATATTATTTGAAGCTTCTCTAAATTGTTATATGCATGATTTGATATGTTTGCAAGTCTCTTCAAAATATCAATTTGGTTTGGCCAACTAGATTGGTTTTTCATGCAAAGGGAGAAATGCTTAGCTTTGGGTTGAATCTTGCGGTGCTCGATCCCAGTGACAAAAGGGGAACCGACACATATTGTATTGTTTCCATCGAGGATAACAAGATGGGGATTTCATCATATTGCTTGAGTTTATCCCGCTACATCATGTCATCTTACTTAATGTGTTACTATGTTCTATGAACTTAGTACTCTAGATGCAGGCTGGAGTCGGTCAATGTGTGGAGTAATAGTAGTAGATGCAAGCAGGAGTCGGTCTACTTGATACGGACGTGATGCCTATATTCATGATCATTGCCTTAGATATCATCATAACTTTGCACTTTTCTATCAATTGCTCGGCAGTAATTTGTTCACCCACCGTAATATTTTCAATCTTGAGAGAAGCCTCTAGTGAAACCTATGGACCCTGGGTCTATTTTCCATCATATAAGTTTCTGATCTACAATTTTAGTTTCCTATTTAATTACTTTCTTTGGAATCTTTTACTTTCCGTTCCATGAACCAAAAATACCAAAAATATTACATCACCATTTATCCATCTCTATCAGATCTCACTTTGCAAATAACCGTGAAGGGATTGACAACCCCTTCTCGCGTTCAGTGCAAGTTGGTGTTTGTTTGTGCAGGGATTCCGTGACTTGTGCATTGTCTCCTGCTCGATTGATACCTTGGTTCTCAAAATTGAGGGAAATACTTACTCTACTTTGCTGCATCACCCTTTCCTCTTCAAGGGAAAAACCAATGCAAGCTCAAGAAGTAGCAGGAAGAATTTCTGGCGTCATTGCCGAGGAGATTTACGCCAACTCAAGAGTCAAGATTTGTCTCCTGTCAACTTGCCAATTTCTGGCGCTATTGCCGGGGAGATTTACGCCAAGTCAAGAGTCAAGATTTGTCTCCCATCAACTTGCCAATTTCTGGCACCGTTGCCGGGGGGGATCTACGCACTAAGAGCCGAAGAGATAAAGATCTTGAAGGCTCAATTATCGAACGAACTATAGGAAAATAAAAAGTTGAAATGCGGCATATTGGGTATGACCTTTCAAGAATCCAGGGAACTCATATTATCCGGTAATTCGGAGTATGATAATGTTGTTCTTGCAGGTCAGTTAACCAGGCATCATGAAGAAGAAGTATCCGAATTCCGAGGCGATGTTCTAAAAGAGTTTTCCATAGTGCATGAGCAGACCCGGAAAGCCATGAAGAGTATGGTTAAAGCCTTGTGGCCCTCCGATGCCCCTCCAGAAAGTATGGAGGATTTGGCGAACCAGTTCAAAGGTTCCCTGCGCTGTTTTGAGGTATGTAAGGCTTTAGCATGCCGGGAAGGTGCACGAGAGGCATGGGTGATGGTGAAAACACGCTACACCGGGCTCGAGCCGAATCGTATGGCCCGAGTTGGACTTCGGGGACCAGATGGAAAAGAGATTCCCGTGAACTTTGTATATGACCAAGTGATGATAGCTGCGAAATATTCGCAAGTAGACTGTAGCTTAAGCGGTCTTATAGATAGCATAGATAAAGAGTAGGCGTTCGATTCGATGTATCAATGTACTTTATCATCAAACTTATCTCCAACCTAACTTGTCAAAATTTGTCATCGCAGGCCTTCGGCTTCAACCTCTGAACCAAAAAGTTGGAGTTTTTCGGGATACCATGTTTGGAAACCAGGCAATCTGGTCATATTGCTCAAGCACATAAAATTTGTTTCGGGAGTTATGTTATATTACTATTTAACATAAGAAACATTTTCCAGGAAAAATAGTTCCGTTAAGGGTTCCTTTCCTTGGGCCAGCATGCTTAATTATGCATGCCTAGGCTTTGATCCAATAGATAGAATTACGGGCAGCCTATCCCTTATTTTGTAGAAGAATTTGGTAAACATGAACAATCTGTCATTGCTTGCCGACCAATTACTCCCTTAAGAATGCTAGCTTTCGGCTTCACCCGTCTAAGGTACAGATCCGGATTGGTTGTAACAATCGCAGAGGTGCTCCCTTTACACCCTAGCCGAACAATCGGGAACATAGGGTATAAACACAGGAGTGAGGCAACCCAGCTTGGCAAAAACTTAAGTCGTAGAGGTGCATATAATGGCAAAAAAATGTATAGAACAAACGACATAAACAATGTAAGTGACAAGCTTTTAGTAACAAACTTTGTCAAAGAGGCCCCCAGTTATAGTGGGTATGTACATTTAAAGATGTGTACCCCTAACGGTTCGGTATATCCGAACACACCCTGGGATATTAAAAGGAAAAAAAGGAGAGGAGAAAAAGGAACCTAGTCATAGTAAAAAAAGGTGCTATCGAATTATTTGTAGAATCCTCAGAGCCGGGCAGCGTTCCATGGATTCGGCTCAAGGTGATTATCCGATGCATTACGAAGGCGATAGGCTCCTCCTGTGAGAACTTCATCAATGATGAAGGGGCCCTCCCATCTTGGTTTGAGTTTATCCTTTTTCTTCACTGGGAGACGCAAGACGAGATCGCCAACGTTATATGTCTTGGCCCGCACTTCTCTGCTTTGGTATCGCCTGGCCTGTTGTTGATAAAATGAGGAATGGGCTTGTGTGATATCGCACTCGTCTTTGAGGCCGTCTAGGTCATCCTGCCAATTGAGCTCGACTTCTCGCTCTTCGTACATGCGCACTCGAGGTGAGTCCTGAATAATGTCGCAGGGCAGGACATCTTCTGCGCCGTACACCATGCAGAAAGGTGTGTATCCGGTTGTTTGGTTAGGTGTAGTCCGCAGACCCCAGAGCACGGAATCGAGTTCCTCAACCCAGTGCTTGTCTGACTCACGTAGGGAGCACTAGTAGGGGTTTAATGCCGCTCATTATCAGGCCATTGGCCCGTTCAACCTGACCGTTTATTTGAGGGTGGTAGATAGATGCATAGTGGAGTTTAATGCCCAATGTAGCACACCAGTTTTTCACCTCATCGGCCGTAAAATTGGAGCCATTATCAGTGTTGATGCTATGTGGAACACCATAGCGGTGCACCATGCCGAATATAAAGTCAATCACAGGTCCTGCTTCAGCCATTTTTACTGGTTTGGGCTCTATCTACTTAGTGAATTTATCCACATAACCAGTAAATATTTCTTTTTGTTGCTTGTATGTTATGCCGAATGGTAAGAGCTCAATGGCCCATTTAGCTATGTGGCCGGTGGCGTCCCTGTTGTTTATGATGTCGTTAAGTGGTACTTTGGATGCTATCGTGATTGAACACTCTTGAAAATAGTGTCGAAGTTTTCCGGATGCCATAAAGACCACGTAAGCTACCTTTTGGTCGTGAGGGTATCGGGATTTGCATGGTGTAAGGACCTCTGATACGTAATAGACTAGCTTTTGGATGGGGAATTTATGTCCCTCTTCCTCTCGTTCGAGGACGAGTATAATGCTCACTACCTGGTGAGTTGCTGAGATGTAAAGCAACATAGGCTCGCCAACACTTGGGCCGACTAGGATTGGTTGCTTGCTAATATGGTTTTTATTTCTTCCAATCCAGCTGTGGCCGCTTTTGTCCATTCGAAGTTGTCGGTGCGTCTAAGAAGTCTATAAAGTGGTAATGCTTTTCCCCCTAATCTGGAGATGAAGCGGCTCAATGCTGCCACGCACCCTACTAGCTTTTGGACATGCTTTAAGTCTGTTGGTGTAGCCAATTGCAACAAGGCTCGGAGTTTAGCTAGGTTTGCGTCAATTCCTCTATGGGAAACAATGAACCCTAGTAGCTTTCCGGCTAGGACGCCGAAGATACATTTTTCTGGATTGAGTCGTATGTCGTATGTTCGAAGGTTATCAAATGTGAGGCGGAGATCATCCACCAATGATTCGACGTGTTTAGTCTTGATGACTACGTCGTCCACATATGGTTCAACTGTCTTACCGATTTGTTTTTCAAAGCATGTTTGAATCATGTGTTGATAAGTGACACCAGCGTTTTAAGCCCAAAAGGCATAGTGTTGAAACAGAAAGGCCCGTATGAGATGATGAATGTCATTTTGGCCTAGTCGGATTCCTTCATTTTAATCTGATGGTACCCGGAGTAAGAATCATTGAGGAAACACATTGATTCATGTTTCGCGGTTGCATCAATGATCTGGTCAATGTGAGGCAACGGGAAAGGGTCTTTAGGGCAAGCCTTATTGAGGTGTTTGAAATCGACACAAAGGCGCCAGGATTTATTTTTCTTCGGCACCATGACGAAGTTGGCTAGCCGATCCGGGTGTTTGATTTCTCTGATGAACCTGAACTCAAGTAGTTTGGCTAGCTCCTCCCCCATAGCTTGTCGGTTGGGTTCAGAAAATCGCCGTACCTATTGCTTGACTGGTTTGCACCGTCTGATTATGTTGAGGTTGTGTTTGGCTAGTCTGCGTGGGATCCCAGGCATGTCCGAAGGGTTCCAGGCGAAGATATCCTGGTTTTCACGTTGGAATGCGCGCCAGGCGGCATCTACCGTCGAGTCCAGCTGTGCTCCGATGGATGCTGTTTTCTTAGGATCCGTCGGGTGCACCTGAAATTTAACTATTTCATCTGCTGGCTTGAAAGAGGTGGATTTAGGTCTCTTGTCGAGATTCACATCATCCTTGTCCACCGTGGATCATAGGGTGGTTAGTTCTTCGGCCGCAAGGGCTTCGGATAGTGCCTCAAGAGCAAAGGATGCGGTTTTGTTTTCGACGCGGAGTGCTTTATCCGGATCACTCGTAACTGTGATTATTCCATTGGCCCCTGGCATTTTAAGATTCATGTACCCATAATGGGGTACGGCTTGGAAGCGCGAGAAAGCATCCTGCCCTAAAATGGCGTGATATCCGCTATTGAAGGGAACAATGTGAAAGAGCAACTCTTCTGACCTATAATTTTCAGGCATGCCAAATACTACATCAAGTTTAATTCTCCCCGAACATCGTGCTTCTTGATTGGGGATGATGCCTCGAAAGGTGGTATTGCTTTGCTCGATGCGTGTTCTATCGAAGTGCATTTTGTCGAGCATGTCCTCAGAAATGAGGTTAAGCCCACTACCGCCGTCCATGTGCACTTTGATAAGTCGGAAGCCGTCCACAATGGGGTTTAGTACTAAAGCGGCGGGTGCTCAGACTGATCGGGCCCTTGGTTCATCATCAGCGGTGAAGGTTATTGCCGCGTCGCTCCATGGGTTCACTGCAGTTACTTGGTGGACTTTGGCAAGTTTGCGAAGTGCCCTCTTACGCTGATTATTTGAAGAAAAAGTCTTGAAGACCGTAAGGACGTTAAAATCGTCATCTTCTGGAGAGTGTTTCTCTGGAGTGGTGGTGGTGAGGATGACCTCCCCACGTTTAGCTACCCGTCAGAGTACCCAACATGCTCGAAGGCTGTGAGTTGAGTCTGTGCTTGGCGTCGCATGTATTGGACAAGGCTTGTGTAGGAGTTCATCAAGAATGGACCTATATCCCGCAAAGGGTTTGTTTTTCTTGCCGACGGGCTTATGGCCGGATGCCTCGTGAGGGTGTATCTGTTTTGCCCGGGTAGTACATTGCTTGAAGGCAGCAGGTTGCAACTGGGTTTTCTGGGCCTTCCATGTGCTTTCCATCGCGCAGTACTTCCGTACTAAGTGCAATAATTCTGTGGAACTCTATATGCGACGGCGGTCGAGGGCATTTAGAATTCCCTCATCGGTACAATTGCAATGAAAGATCGGAACTGCATCGTCGTCGCCACAATCTTTAATCTTGTTTTTGGCAAGTAGGAACCTGGCCCAAAAGTGATGGACCGTTTCCTGAGGTTGCTGTTGTACATTCATCAGGTCATATATGTCTGGAGGGCCTGAATTACTTGGAGAGTATTGATTGTGGTGGGTGGGTGGGCTAAAACTCGAATCCCGACCCAAGATTGTGTCTGGAGTTTGCAAAATCTCCGAGGTCACAAGTTCGAGCCCGGGAAGATCGAAGTGCTCCCCGGACTCTATGTCCAACCCTGAGTTCGGGGGACGTGGAGTCCCACCCATAGGAAGGGTATCTGGCTCAAGGGATTCGGAGTTCCAAACGTAGGTGGTCTTCAGTTCAGGGGAAGAAGTGTTTTCGGCTCGTTCCTCAACGACCGCTACTAGGTGAGTGATTGGCGGGAGATTGATTTTCCTCTGGTCATGTTTAAGCCCGGTCCGATCATTGGCCGTTGAAATCCTCAGGGCAGCGATGCGATCTAGCAACTCGTTTAAGGACAAGGTGTTCGCCAGATCCGTATTTTCAAGTATTCGAGACCGATGTAGGGGTGGTGCTTGGCTATCACGGGGGACATTGTCGGATTGATGGCCATGCGGGCACCCACGGTGAAACTGCCAAGCTGGAGGACCTGTCCTGAAGTTAGGCTCCTTCCAGAGGTGATATATCGTCGTTGATGACAAGGCGAGCCATAGATCGCTTTTCATGACTACACAGCAGAGCTCTCAATGAGAGCACCATTGTTGGTGTCAAAACCGGCAGATCTCAGGTAGGGGGGCCCAAGCTATGGGTCTTCGGATCAATGGCAACAAGGGACAATAGGGACACGGTTTTAACCAAGTTCGGGCATGTCGGCATTCTGGGAATGGGGGTCCCCAGACTTGCCTGCCTGCGGCCCACAGCATGGCTCCATCAACGGCCCTGTACGTCCCATCTTCACCAGCAAATACTCAAGACCCTCGTGAGGGGCCAAGCCTCGCGAGGCGGACGATGCAAGACCTCCTCAGGGGCGGCCTCACCAGGCTGGCTCGCGAGGGGCGGAGAGATCAAGGCAAGGGACACCTCGCGAGGTTTCTGTGATGCAAGCCATGACGACTGGAGCCAGGCGGGCGCCAACGCGCGTAGTGTCCTTATTTCCTCTTCGGTGCTAAAGAGGCAAGCACAGGCGAGGTGTCCCGAGGCATCAGGCAATGGTTTCCATATTGGTGCAACAAGACCAAGACCAGCAGGACGGCAAGACGGAGGTCACCATGGATCCCAAGACGGCGTCACCACCAAAGCCTTTGGCAGGCGAAGACTACTTTTGTCAGGACAACTTTTACTAGTTATCTCCCTTCGAATTTGGCCATTGTGGGATCCCTTCCCGCTCAATATTTGGGAAGAGGACCAGGGCCTCTATAAATAGGACTACCCACCACCGTAGAGGGGAGATGGGACCGGGGCCATTCCATCCATAGCCTCGCACAAGTTCTCCAAGCACAAGAACACCTCTCCTTAGGAGGATGTTCTTCCCTTGTAACTGTTCATCCACAGCCCAAGAGGCAATCCACCACACCACACTAGAGTAGGGTATTACACCACATCGGTGGCCCGAACCAGTATAAATTCTTGTGTCTCCTGTTCTTTGGGTTCGTCGAGCTAGGCCGTGAGATCATGATGTGTGCGAGCTAAATGGGGGAGAGATCTTCGTTAGCACCCCGGTGTTCGAACCTCAAGGGTTTTGCCGGAACCCGAAATCTGACATTTGGCGCACCAGGTAGGGGTGCGCTTAAGCTTTCCCCTTCGTCAATCCACGCTTCGTCACTCCACCAAATTAATGGCCGATGCTCACCGGGCCCACGCTGAGCGTAGGGCCGCCCACGCCACACGTGTCGCTCAGACAGCCCCTGTCGGCGGGCCTCCCCGTCATTCTCCGTCACCCGCAGCCAACGCTGCCACCGGCCTGGTGGCAAACGAGCAGCAAGCCTCCTCACTGCACCCCTTCGTGCAGTGAGATGGTCGCACCGCCACCCCGTCGCTGACTCTGGCCGGCTCATCATCTCACGCTCGCCATGCATCCACGGACGCGCAGGCCGCGCTGCTCATGGCACGCGAGCTCCTGCGCTACCGCCCGGTTGACGACCTCCACGAGGACTGATTGGACCGCATCATCGAGCTCACCAGTGCCGCAGGGGCCTCTCCTGCACCATCCCTCTCGCTGCCTCACCCGCCCCCGGCTGCGGGTGATGTGGCTCACGGAGCGCCTTCGCCCCCTCCGCATCAAGACGGCGCCCTCGCGCCGAGATGCGCGGCTCGTGGAGCGCCTCCGCCTCCTCTGCGTCAAGATGGCGTCCTTGCTCCAAGATGTGCGGTCCCCCGGCGTGATCCACCGCGCCGTGTGCCCGCGCACGAGGAAAGAAGCTGCCAAGAGGTTCCCCGTCCACAAGAAAACGCTCCACCGTTCCCAGCACCGCCACATCAAGATCGCTTGCCACGGCCGGGCCATGCGTAACTTGCTGTGGCGGCGCAGGGACACCAAGATCAAGCTCCGCCTCCACGACGGGCCTCGGTGGCCACGGCAGGCTGCCGCGCCTTCACTCCTGAGCTGCGTAGCGTCGTTTGGCTAGGCAAGTTCAAGCCAGATCTGCCTCCTCGCTACGACGGCACGCCCGATCCTCTGGAGTTCTTGCAGCTCTACAAGCTGAGCATCGAGGCGGCCAACGGCGACAAAAAGGTCATGGCGAACTGGTTTCCCATGGCCCTCAAGGACGGCGCTCGCTCATGGCTCCTGAACCTGCCCCTGGGCTTGATCTCCTCCAGGGATGAGATGCGCGACCACTTCGTCGCCAACTTCTAGGGCACTCGCGACCGCCTCCCGGCCACGGGTGACCTGCGCCGCATCAAGCAACAGTCGGGAGAGACCCTGCAGAAGTACATACATCGCTTCAACAGCGTGCGACTCAAGATCCCCAAGGTGATAGATGAGGCCATCATCTCCGTGTTTTCCGATGGCGTCCGCGTCATCAAGATGAAGGAGGATCTCTCCATCCATGAGGAGCTGTGCACGACTTTGGAGCAGTTAAACATAGCAACCAAGTGTGCAAGAGCTGAGGAGGGGCGCCTCTCCCTCCTCGAGCTCCCTGTTGCGGATCCAAAGGAGGAGAAGGCCAAGGTCAAGGACGTGAAGCGCAAGGGGGTGGCCGTCCTCGTGGCAGAGCCGGACACAAAGCATGGCCGAGATCTTCCCGAGTCGTCCAAGGGAAGCCATACGTTCTGCGCCTTCCACAACGTGCGCATCCATAACACCAATGATTGTCAAGAGCTCATGGCCATTCGAGATGGATGCTTCGGTCGACGCCACGAGCGCACGGCCGAGGATACGACCGAGGAGGTGGACGAGGTGGAGGATGTTGGGACGACCGTGGGCCCCGCCAGGAGTGGCGTGACCGGCCTCGCGAGGACCGCTGGCAGGATCAGCCCCGTGAGGGCGCTTGGAGGGACCAGCCTCGTGAGGACCGTCCTCAGGGCAACCCTGGTCTCCCTCCGCTGCCACCGCCACCAAGGAGGAACGACGACCACCAACAGGATGAAGGGCTGGGGCTTCCAGGAGCCGCGCCCATCGCCTGCATCTTGGGTGGCGCTCAGGCCCTAGCCTCGCAACGCATCTTCAAGCAGTTCTCTCGCGAGGTGAATGCAGCCCTCCCCAAGCTCGAGGCCACGTGCCCGCTCCTATGGTCCCAGTACGCCATCACCTTTAGCTCGGCGGACTAGCTCAAATGTGCGACAACTTCCGGCGTTCTCCCGATGCTCTATTCACCCATCATCAGCAATGTCCAAGTCACCAAGACCCTCATCAACGGCGGCGCAGGGGTTAGTGTCCTGTCCGTCGAGATGTTCGACACCCTTCGAGTGCCATACGATCAGCTCCAGCCCACCAAGCCTTCTCAGGAGTGACTGACGGCTCCACCACCCTGACAGGGCAAGTTCATCTCCCTGTCACCTTCGGTCAACGCGACAACTACCACACCGAGCTCGTCGACTTCGACGTCACCCACATCCGCCTGCCGTACAATGCCATCCTCCGGTAACCAGCGCTAGCCAAATTCTTGGCAGTCACCCACCATGGCTACAACCTCCTCAAGATGCCATGAAGCGGCGGAATCATCACAGTCCCCTGCGAAGAAAGATACGCGGTGTGCTCCCTCGAGCGTGCCTTCCAAGCTGCATCAATCTAAGACTCTAACAACGCGGGTGTGCAGTACCCTCCTGAGGCCAACCTCAAGAAGAAGCAGCTACTCCGCACTGGGCCTCAGGGGAGGGGCGCCTCCAGCGGCGGTACCTTAGGATTGGCGCACGCACCTGGGGCGCCTCCCTCCCTCGCATAGGGAGGTGCGCCCGGCGCCCTCCTCGGGTAGGGCTCGGGGGCTCTCTTCTGGAGGGCCTCGGACCTGGCCAACATCACGAGGGAGGCGCTCGGGCACCACGTGGAGGCGTGCTTCGCGGCACGTTTCCCTCAGGAGGACACCGGGCGAGGAGCGCCCGACGCTCAGGAGTTCATCACCAAGGCCACTCAGGAGCTTTAGGAAGCAAGGGCAATACGCGGCGACTGCCGCCCAACTGGCGCTGCTACCCATCTAGGCGAGGGTGGTGAGCTGCGCGTATGCACTGACATCCCGGGGCTCAACAGGGCCGCGTCTCAGGAGCGCTTCTTGCCTTCGCGTGCTGGCCGGTGTGAGGGTCGACCTCACTGCTATGTTCGCAGGCCATTCGGCCTGCCGAGCGTGGCAGCCGCCTTCTAGCGCAATCTGCGGAGCATCCTGGTAGGTCAGGAGGCCAGGCATCATGCAGTCCTGGCGGAGATGAAGACGGTCCTCAGGAGGCCACCTAAGCCTCCAGAGCCTCCCAAGGCTCTGGGCCTCGACGGCTCGTGAGGAGCGACTTCTTCAGCGTGCACCTTCAGCTACCCCAACACTCCTTCAACAACCAAACCAGGTGACATTTTCCAAGTTTATTTAGCTGGGAGCGCCCCCTAGGCTGCATCATTCCCAGGCCACGTGGGTCCGTCCCTGCAGCATGTACCCACTTGCATCTTTAGTTCACCCTACTAGGGGCGCCCCTCAAGCTACATCATCCCCAGGCCGCTCGGGTCCGACCCAGTGGCATGTATCGTTCTTGCATTTACTTAAGCTAGTTCGCTTTTCATGCTTAATCTATCTGTGGACATCACTGCCTGCTTGATTATCGCCCACCACGGGAACCTCTCATGCCAGCACGGCGCATGTGCTCGGGTCCGTCCCTGCAACGCTGACAAATCTGAGCGGTCGAGCTCTGGCTCGCGGCATGCCCGCGCACGTCACCTCACCAGACCCTCAGTGCCTTCACCTCCTTGCAAAGCAACCAGTGGCGTACCGGCAATCACCATGGCAATTTGTGCCCTTCCTCACGCTAACTTGCAGGAACCTCCTGAGGACTACAGCGGGCGGTACCGCGGGCTCCCTCTTTTCTCCCATGCAATTCGCTTGCGCGTTAAAAGGGGGCTCCTGAGCATCGCGACTCAGGAGCTCTTACTGGCTCTCCAGCCATCACCCCTGGCCTTGACCACGGCATCGCGACCTGGAATACCAGCGGCGGCTGAGCTCGCTCGAGGGCCGGGACCTGAGCATGCAAAGCACACAGAAGAGCATGGAGAAGAGGGGGAGGCTCGCACGGGCCTAACCTAGCTACCCAACAGTGGTCGACGCCCAAGTCTGGCGCAACACAAGGATCCAGCTCCAGAATGCCAAGATAAGTCTCGCGCCTGGATCAACCCAGCGCTACGGCATAAGATCCTCGCCTTTCGCTGCCCTACTATGGCAACGTCTTCTCCCTTTCCCATCCTCAGGTAGCTTCTTGCACGCTAAAGGGGACCTCTTGAGCATCGCGCCTCAGGAGCTCTTACTGGACCTCAGGCTGCTCACCTCCTGGCCTTGACCATGGCATCATGACCCGGCATACCAGTGATGGCTGCAGCCTGCCTAGGGACTGGGACCTGTCGGCGTAGAGCACCAAGCTGCCGTGGGATTGGAAAGGGGAGACCGAGCTTTAGCGGGACATGCGTTTGCAAATTTTAATAATAGGGATAACCTGAACAGAAGACATCACAGACCCTTTACACGCCCCCACGGGGTCTGTTTCGATTCCTCGCAGGGGACAAAAAGAAGGGAGTTCCTAGGAGCTCTATCCACACGCGCCGAACGTCGCCGACACCATCATCAACAGTGGGCCACGGGAGGCCGGCGCCAACCCCATCCAGATCAGCGACGGCGGCGGCCGGACACTGCAGCCTTGCTCCGGGCCCGTCGAGAGCTCGGGGGCACGTAGCTATCATCGCTTGTCTCCGGAGTCTCGACGAGCTCGGGAGAGTCGTTGGACCACTAGGAGTCACCGTTGTCACTGGAGGAGTTGCTGGCGAGCCTAGCGGCAACCTCGGGGTTGGCCGCTGCACCGTCCCGACGACCCCCTTCAGGGCAGCACTCCAAGCAGCGGCCTTTCTCGTCGAAGACCTTGAAGAACATCGTGGAGGCGCCGTCGTACTTGAAGTGGATGGGGAGGGCGCCTTCCGTACGACAGACTCGGGCGACCTCGTCCCACCCACGAGTCATGAAGATCCTCCTGGAGGAGACGGCTTCAACCTCCGCTCCAGTCGCCGGGGCATCGCAGTAGGTGTCAGGACCGGATTTTCGGGATATCAATTTCCCAAAAAATTGATCCTTGTGCTCACCAGCCCCAGGATTACTGTTAGCTGATGAGGCACCAACTTGATACAGAAATTCCAAGCAGAATACAAAATATGTAGTACAAGACCATTCTGGCCTATGAGTACAACACAAGGTTTCTAGTGGTTGCTGGCGGAAGCGGTTTGTGGTTCATCGGTGTCTATGGGACTCCATTTCCCACAGGAATAGCTGACCTGGATAACTCCTATCTTCGCGAGGCTGCTATCACCATTGCGTAGGTTCCGGGGCTGTCATCGCAATGCTCCTCTCCATGCAAGAAATCTGGCCAAGACAATAGCCAGGGACAAGCCAGTGAGTACTTTGAATGTACTCGGAAACATTATGTACACAGGTATAATCAAACAAATTATAATCATGCTCTGAAATATTCTATGATCACAATGTTAGTCACAAAATAAAAAAATCCATGATGCACGGAAGCAGGTTATTCATATACAACATGAATACGCAATAAGGGAGTAGAAATAGAATGCACCGATCGGGTGTCTGAAGCGACGCCTTCAAAGGATAATAATAACAAGCATGCCACAGTCGGGCATCTGAGCGACACCACATAAAGGGCTTATAAGTAATTTAAATAACAAGCATGCCACAGTCGGGCGTCTGAGCGACACCACATAAAGGGCTTATAAGTAATTTAAATAACAAGCATGCCACAGTCGGGCGTCTGAGCGACACCACATAAAGGGCTTATAAGTAATTTAAATAACAAGCATGCCACAGTCGGGCGTCTGAGCGACACCACATAAAGGGCTTATAAGAGAATAGTCACAGTAAATATCCAGGAGGTAGAATCGTCCCAGGGATACTCAATAATTCAAATAATACCAATGGTTAGGCTATAGTAATAATATTCATAATCATCATATGTCCCAAGTCATGATCGATGTTCTGGCTTAGCAATTTTTCCTCTGAAGACCGACACTAAGACCGACACTTGACCCATCCCAGACTATAGTCCTTAACCATGGACACGGCTATTCGAATAGATATAATCTCTGCAGAGGGTGTACTCTTTACCCACGAGTAACAGATTCCTTTAGTCCATCGGGACTAATTCTGTCTATGGTCTTTTAACTGAAAACACACTGGACCGCACACACCAGCCTAACTTACCGTTGTCTGGAATCACCCACGACACCTGTTAAGCGAAACTCTAAGTGGGGAGGCTACAACCTCGACTAGAATGGGATCACAAAATTTATAACGCGCGCAAACTAGGGGAGCTACCACCTCGGCTCCAACGGGAAACACCCATGCCCCCGGACCAGGTGGCCTGTCTACCGGATGCAGCCGGTATCTTCCACCATGGCCTCTCTGTACGGTGTGTGCTAGGAAGGGGTTGACAACTTACTGAACCGTACCTTACCTATGGCAGGGACAAGTGGTAGTACGAAACAAGTATGGGGGTTACTGGAACAAGACTCGATCTACGGTCGACTCAGGAGGTTAAGGCATTCCCTGCAGGATTAGTATAACAAATATATTTCATACCAACAAACAGAATCACCACTCATCATACCTCACCATGCCTTACCGGACATAATCGTCTCAACGAATTATTTGAGACAAGTTCGTGTCTACCCAAGACAGAGACTTTCTCGGATACCTTCTGGTAGGCATGAAAGGCATACGAGGGTGATTACTATCACAAGCATATCAAATTCCAACAGCAAGGAATCTTCATTATGCACTCATGAGTATGATCATATCCTCACATAAAATAATGAATACTTCGTGTCAAGGTGGTGCTGTAACCGTATCAAACAACACACAACAATATTATGCCAGGGTTCAGAATGCTTGCCTTCCAAGAGTATGTAGGTGGGGTGCACTTTTCGAAAGTTGTTTCCCTCTCCAAAATCCTATTTAAGAAAATTTCAAATTAACACATAGTTTCAAAACAGTACAAAAAAGTTGTTCAGAAAATTTTCAAATAAATATGAAAATAAACTAGACAAAATTTGAGAAACAACAGAAAAAGAATCTAGTCAAATGGACTTGTATTTTAAAAGTTATAGCCAGTCAAAGTTTAGTCAAAACTCTGTTTTTAAATAAAACAGAAAAATAAAAACGGTTCGAATAAGAATACGTTTTCGAGGCGGGAAGACGTACTTCTGGGTTTACGTTTCCACTTAAACCAGCGCGGGTCGTCGCTGTGTTGCTGACAGTGGGTCCGTTGGGCCCACTGGTCAGTTTTGACCAGTCGCCCGCGCCTCCTTCCTCCTCTGGCCGAGCGGAGGCAGGGTTCCGGCGATTGCCGCCGATGAACGGCGGCTCCACGCTTGATTCTGAGGGCGGGGGTGGATCCGCTGGTACAGGGCGGTCCTCCCAGTGGTCGAAAGGCTGGTGGGGACGAAGAGAGTCGCCGGCGGCGAGCTCCGCGGCAGACGGCGGCTTCGGGAGCTAAAGGGGTTTCGGCCTATGTGGCTCCTGGTTGAGGCTGAGCAGTTGTGTGGCTCTGTACGGTCTTGGGGAGTCGGACAGTGGCACTGGATGGACTGGAGAGGCCCTGCTCACGACGAATGGGACCGGAGTGCGGCGGCGGCCGAACTGACCGGAGACAGGGAAGACAGCCTCCCTCCGTCGATTGCTGGCTGTGGGGGCTCTAGAGGGACGGCCCAAGGTCACCTACCATACCCGTTGGCGTACGGAGATCGCCATAATTAATTAGGTATGTTGGCGTACGGTTGCATTTTAATTCCGGACGTAGCTACCAAAAACCACCCCCGACGACACCCATAGTAATACGTCACTTTTGTGAGATATGTGTATCTCTGGCACTGACCCCGACCCCATAAAGCAAAACCGACAAACTAGTTTCCCCTCACCGCGATAAATGACCCAGCCCAGATGCTATATAAAAGGCCACCTCGTGACCTTGCCAAGTACCCCTCACCTTGTGCACAACCCTCACAGCCATTCCTTGCCAGGCCGAGCCCTAGTATTTATCTGAGAACTCCAGATGCAACCGTACCCCAGGTTATTATTTAGAATAGGGGCACATAAGCAGACAGTATTTAATTATGGCGATACAATATCACACAATTACAGGGCGTGGACATACTAAGACTTGGTACTACTCGAGTGACTTAGTCTACCTCGTTTATATCTAAGCGGGCGTGCCTTGTGGACGTCGAGGCTTCTCCATGGGCTTCACCATCAGGGTTAGCTGGATGGAGTTGAGGGGCTGCAGGGTCGGGGTAGCGATGATGACCATCGCGGGGGTTGTTGGCCAGAATCTCGTTGGAGCGTGTTCCCAAAAGGTGACGAAGCACTTCTGGGGACACCAAAGTATTTTGGTTGATGGCTGGGGCAGACCTCAAGGACTCGATCGGTTGTACGAACAGCACGACTGGGTTGTCGGCGCCGGGCTCATCTTCTCCTCTTGCTGGGGCTTGGCGAACTAGTTCTCCACGGGCTGCGATCAGATCAAGGGTGATTTGATTGAACAGTTCCTCTAGTGCACTTACATAGCGCACAAGATGCAACAATGCAGGATCCGTCTCGTGATCTCCGTTGGCAACCTGGGGTGGCCTACCATACCCGTCACGGCTGGGGTAGTAGTAGAACGAGCGACAGTTAACTCTGGGCGACAAGTGCCAGAGTTGAACTATAGCCTCTCGAGCAGCTAGTTGGATGGCTTGTGGCTCAAAGGAAGTTGTCCTTCTGGTGAACCTGTAGGGGCGTTCTGGCGATAGACCCCTACCATAGACGTGCACAGTGGCCCAGAATTGACGGCTCTCACCGCTCAAGGGCCCTTGGTACACAACATATTCTGGGGGCTCTTCTAATGCAAAGGCACGGCGGGTGAGGTTTGCTAGCACGGTCATAAAACCTCTAAGGTTGGTTGCTGTGGTCTCATTGTGCACAATGGGGCCAGCCATCTTGGCTTGGTTTTGGCGTAGAGGCTGTGTTGTGCTGGGTTGGGACTAGCGCGCCCTTTGTATAGAACAAGGGAACGGAGTCTTCCTTCGCACGCTTGTGAAAGAGACAATTTAGGTGTCAGTCAGTGGCGTGTGATCGATAAGCTAGGCTGATAGGTTGGGCACCGACTGCCAAAAGGTGTCAGGGTCATTGTGTGGCTATCTTACACGAGAAGCTTGGCCGGGGTTAGGTTAAGGTCTGGTGGGTTGATTAACATAGGTTTATTGACCTGGCCAAGATAGGATTAGCCAATGGTCAGCCTGGCTCTGATACCAAGGTTGTCAGGACCGGATTTTTGGGATATCAATTTCCCAAAAAATTGGTCCTTGTGCTCACCATCCCCAGGATTACTGTTAGCTGATGAGGCACCAACTTGATACAGAAATTCCAAGCAAAATAAAAATATGTAGTACAAGACCATTCTGGCCTATGAGTACAACACAAGGTTTCTAGTGGCTGCTGGCGGAAGCGGTTTGTGGTTCATCAGTGTCTATCGGACTCCATTTCCCACAGGAACAGCTGACCTGGATAACTCCTATCTTCGCGAGGCTTCTATCACCATTGCGTAGGTTCCGGGGCTGTCATCGCAATGCTCCTCTCCACGCAAGAAATCTGGCCAAGACAATAGCCAGGGACAAGCCAATGAGTACTCTGAATGTACTCGCAAACATTATGAACACATGTATAATATAACAAATGATAATCATCCTCTAAAATATTCTATGATCACAACGCCAGTCACAAAATAAAAAAAATCCATGATGCACGCAAGAAGGTTATTCATATACAACATGAATATGCAATAAGGGAGTAGAAATAGAATGCACCGATCGGGTGTCTGAAGCGACGCCTCGAAAGGATAATAATAACAAGCATGCCACAGTCGGGCGTCTGAGTGACACCACATAAATGGCTTATAAGTAATTCAAATAACAAGCATGCCACAGTCGGGCATCTGAGCGACACGACATAAAGGGCTTATAAGTAATTTAAATAACAAGCATGCCATAGTCGGGCGTCTGAGCGACACCACATAAAGGGCTTATAAGAGAATGATCACAGTAAATATCCAGGAGGTAGAACCGTCCTAGGGATACTCAATAATTCAAATAATACCAATGGTTAGGCTATAGTAATAATATTCATAATCATCATATGTCCCAAGTCATGATCGATGTTCTGGCTTAGCAATTTTTCCTCTGAAGACCGACACTAAGACCGACACTTGACCCAACCCAGACTGTAGTCCTTAACCATGGACACGGCTATTCGAATAGATATAATCTCTACGGAGGGTGTACTCGTTACCCACGAGTAACGGATTCCTTTAGTTCATCGGGACTAATTCCATCTATGATCTTTTAATTGAAAACACACTGGACCGCAAACACCAGCCTAACTTGCCGGTGTCTGGAATCACGCACGACACCCGTTAAGCGAAACTCTAAGGGGGAGGTTACAACCTCGACTAGCATGGGATCACAAAATTTATAACGCGTGCAAACTAGGGGAGCTACCCCTCGGCTCCAACCGGAAACACCCATGCCCCCGGACCAGGTGGCATGTCTACCGAATGCAGCCGGTATCTTCCACCATGGCCTCTCTGTACGGTGTGTGCTAGGAAGGGGTTGACAACTTACTGAACCATACTCTACCTATGGCAGGGACAAGTGGTAGTACGAAACAAGTATGGGGGTTACTGGAACAAGACTCATTCTATGGTCGACTCAGGAGGTTAAGGCATTCCCTGCAGGATTAGTATAACAAATATATTTCATACGAACAAACAGAATCACCACTCATCATACCTCACCATGCCTTACCGGACATAATCGTCTCAACGAATTATTTGAGACAAGTTCGTGTCTACCCAAGACAGAGACTTTCCCGGATTCCTTCCGGTAGGCATGAAAGGCATACGAGGGTGATTAGTATCACAAGCATATCAAATTCCAACAGCAAGGAATCTTCATTATGTACTCATGAGTATGATCATATCCTCACATAAAATAACGAATACTTCATGTCAAGGTGGTGTTGTAACCGTATCAAACAACACACAACAATATTATGCAGGGTTCAGAATGCTTGCCTTCCAAGAGTATGTAGGTGGGGTGAACGTTTCAAAAGTTGTTTCCCTCTCCAAAATCCTATTTAAGAAAAATTCAAATTAACACATAGTTTCAAAACAGTACAAAAAAGTTGTTCATAAAATTTTCAAATAAATATGAAAATAAACTAGACAAAATTTGAGAAACAACAGAAAAAGAATCCAGTCAAATGGACTTGTATTTTAAAAGTTATAGCCAGTCAAAGTCTAGTCAAAACTCTGTTTTTAAATAAAACAGAAAAATAAAAACGGTTCGAATAAGAATACGTTTTCGAGGCGGGAAGACGTACTTCTGGGTTTACGTTTCCACTTAAACCAGCGCGGGCCATCGCTGTGTCGCTGACAGTGGGTCCGTTGGGTCCACTGCCAGGTTTGACCAGTCGCCCGCGCCTCCTTCCTCCTTTGGCCGAGCGGAGGCGGGGCTCCGGCGATTGCCGCCGACGAACGGCGGCTCCCCGCGGGATTCTGAGGGCGGGGGTGGATCCGCTGGTACAGGGCGGTCCTCCCAGTGGTCGAAAGGCTGGTGTGGACAAAGGGAGTAGCCGGCGGCGAGCTCCGCGGTGGACGGCAGCTTCGGGAGCTAAAGGGGTTTCGGCCTAGGCGGCTCCCGGTTGAGGCTGAGCGGTTGGGCTGCTCCGTACGGTCTAGGGGAGTCGGACGGTGGCACTGGATGGACTGGAGAGGCCCTGCTCGCGACGAACGGGACCGGAGTGTGGCGGCGGCCGAACTGACCGGAGACGGGGAAGACGGCCTCCCTCCGTCGATTGCTGGCTGTGGGGGCTCTAGAGGGATGGCCCAAGGTCGCCTGAGGGTCTGGTTGAGAACGGGGTCTCCTATTTATAGGGAGGGGAGGTTGGTTCCGTCGGCGGGCGAGGATAAGACCGGCGAACCGCCGTTCTGTTGCTGGCAGGGCGACGTGGCAGCGATGGGCGCTAGCGGACGGGCTCGAGGTTGAGATCATCCTGCTCCTGGGGTAGCTGGCGCGCTGGAGTGGCTCGGGCGGCGCCGTCCATGGCAAAGGCTGGCGGAGCGGCAGTGGCGGCTTGCGGTGGTGGCGCTGTGGGGTGCCAGGAGGGGGCCATGGCGACTCTACGATGAGAGAGGGGTCGGGCGCGTTGGCGGCGAGTGGTAAAGGATCAGAACGGGCGCGGGGAGGGCGGCAGCGAGACGCGGCGTCTCGGGCACACACACGTGCAAAACGCGGGCTCTGGCCGTGCCTAGAGCACGCACGCCATGTGTTCGGCAAAATGCTAAAGCATGCTAGGGGGCCTGGGTGAGGCTGGGAATTGATAGGGCCAGGTTAGAGGTAGCTAGGAGCTTAGTGGACATGGTTGTTGGGTCAGGGGATCAAGTTCATAATGCAAACTAAAAACTATGTCAAATCTGGCTATGCACACAAGGTGCTCGACAGAATGCCATGGGCATCTGGGCATCCCTTCTGGTGGCCAAAATCTCCAGATCAGAGTCTCTTTAGATGTAGGTGATGGTGGCAAGGTTTGTTTGGCAAGACCAAAAACTTGTTACTGCAAGTTTTTGAGAAAACCAAATCTGGACAGAAAATGAAGGCTACTATTGTATGGACCAAAAGTATTCCAAAGGGCCCAATCTCCTGGACTTAAGGGTTTGGTAGGGTGGTTTATAAGTAGGAGAAAAATCATGGGTAATAGGGCAAGATAAAATATGGTCGCAGTAGAAAATACCGAACTGGACCAGAGAGCAAAAGAGGATGATTTGCTCAACTTTTTCAAAAGAACACCAATGGGTTTTTGCATATAGTTGAATTATACACTACTACTAACATCCCCCAATTTTGGTCGGAAGTTTTAAGAAATATTTAAATAGATTGTAGTGCAAATGGGACTCTAAAACTTATGAAAAATCATTTTTTAAAGAAATAAAGGTCGGGAAAAATAATTGTAGAAATAATTCCACTGATAAAAAGAAATGGTCTTGGGGAGATATACAAGTCCAACAATATTTTTGAAAGGTTTCCGCCTAGAAGGAGAAACTCAAAAATTCAGAGGGACAGGGTGATCTGAAATTAAAAGATAAAACTAGAAAATAAAAATTTAATTTCCTGGAAAAAATTTATTTAATAAATCAAGGTCCAAAATTTTGGGGTGTTACAGTCGGCGTGCTGCATCCAAAGCTCGAGGGGGCCCCTCGGTGGCATCTCGGTGGCGAAGAACTGTGGAAGCGAATCCAAGTGCGCTGAGGCATCGCCGCCCACAACATGAATTCACGCGAGGAGTCCACGGGGTGGACCCCTGGGGCGACGGCTTGCGTCACCGCGGTGCGGCGACCGCGTCCCTGGCGTGGGCGGCGGCGCTCGTCGCCCCCCCACCTCCGGAGCCCTCAGCTTGGGTGGACAAAGGTAGTGGATACTCGGGAGGCGGCCGCTCGTACCATGGCCGCGACACTTCCAGCCTCACGACTATGTCATGACGATGAGACAGACTCTTCTTTGGCGGAAGTGGCTCGGGCTCGTCAAGGGGAGTCTTGCCCTTTTGCGCGGCCGAGAACCTCCATATCGGCGCCATGGTCGATGCAACAAGCGATGAAGCGAGGAAGAAGAAGGAGTGGGAGAAACGAAGGAAGAGATGGGTGACAGGGGCTCCACCACCCTCTTCCAATTTATAGCCAAGGGGAGGCCAACCGCCGGCCTCCATGATCTAAGGTAATAACGATCCTTTTCTGCATGCAGCAAGGACTCGTCAAGTCGGGCAGTTGCCGAGGCAGCGTGGGGAAGCGGAGACGCCCACGTCCAATCAGTCGCCACGCACCAATCGTGGCCACATGCTGTTGGGGCCCATGGCGCTCTACACTTTCCTGTTGGCTTCAAATCGAAGCCAAGCCCGACCACGCCTTGGGCCCGGGGGCTACTATCGGCGTTCTGGGAACGGGGGTCCCCAAACTTGCCTTCATGTGGCTGACGGCATCGCTCCATTAGCGGCCCTGTACGGCCCATCTTCACCAGCAAACACTCAAGACCCTCGCGAGGCGGACGAGACAAGACCTCCTCAGGGGCGGCCTCACCAGGCTAGCTCGCGAGGGGCGAAGAGATCAAGGCAAGGGACACCTCACGAGGTTTCTGTGACGCAAGCCATGACGACTGGAGCCAGGCGGGTGCCAGCACGCAGTGTCCTTGTTTCCTCTTTGGTGCTAAAGAGGCAGGCACAGGTGAGGAGTCCCGAGGCATCAGGCAAAGGTTTCCATATCGGTGCAACAAGACCAAGACCAGCAAGACGGCAGGACGGAGGTTACCGTGGAGCCCAAGACGGCATCACCACCAGAGCCTTTGGCAGGAGAAGACTACTTTTGTCAGGATAACTTGTACTAGTTGTCTCCCTTCGAATTCGGCCATTGTGGGATCCCTTCCCGCTCAATATTTGGGAAGAGCACCGGGGCCTCTATAAATAGGACTAGCCACCACCATAAAGGGGAGATGGGACCGGGGCCATTCAATCCATAGCCTCGCACAAGTTCGCCAAGCACAAGAACACCTCTCCTCAAGAGGCAGTTCTTCCCTTGTAACTTTTCATCCACAGCCCAAGAGGCAATCCACCACACCACACAGGATTATGGTATTACACCACATTGGTGGCCCAAACCAGTATAAACTCTTGTGTCTCTTGTTCTTTGGGTTCATCGAGCTAGGCCGTGAGATCATGATGTGTGCGAGCTAAAGGGGGAGAGATCTTCGTGTGCACCCTAGTGTTCGAACCTCAAGGGTTTTGCCGGAACCCGAAATCCGACAGGGCCCCCCTAAAGGAGGTAAATCCCTACGTCCTGCTTGATTGTATTCGATGAGTATAGAGGTTACAAGAGTTGATTTACCTCAAGATCGTAATGGCTAAACCCTAGCCGTCAAGCCTATGATTATTCCGATGCCCTCTGCGGACTAAACCCTCCGGTTTATATACACACCTGAGGGGCCTAGGGTTGTATAGAGTCGGTTCACAGTAGAAGGAAGTATTACACCCGGACACTTAACTTGCCGTTCTACGCACATAGGAGTCCTACCCACACACGGGAGGTGATCTTCTACCTCGTCTTCACGACCCATCATTCCGGCCCATATCAAATAGACCGGACACCTGAGGACCGCCTAATCCAGGACTCCCTCAGGTGCACCCTACCCCCCGGGAGGGTGCTCCACCCTTGTCGCTGACTCGTGGACCCCCCTGACTTGAAACCGACGCCAAAAATCCCTATAAATACAGAAACCCTTGAAAAGAAACCTAGATCGGGAGTTCCGCCGCCGCAAGCCTCTGTAGCCATGAAAAACCAATCAGGATACCATTCCAGCACCCTGCCGGAGGGGGATACCATCACCGGTGGCCATCTTTATCAACCCGGCGCTCTCCATGATGAGGAGGGAGTAGTTCATGATAAATGTTTATTATTCATGCTAGAATTGTATTAACTGGAAACGTAATACTTGTGTGAATACATAGACAAACAAAGTGTCACTAGTATGCCTCTACCTGACTAGCTCGTTAATCGAAGATGGTTATGTTTCCTAACCATAGACATGAGTTGTCATTTGATTAACGGGATCACATCATTAGGAGAATGATGTGATTGACATGACCCATTCCATTAGCTTAGCACCCGATCGTTTAGTATGTTGCTATTGCTTTCTTCATGACTTATACATGTTCCTATGACTATGAGATTATGCAACTCCCGTTTACAGGAGGAACACTTTGTGTTCTACCAAACGTCACAACGTAACTGGGTGATTATAAAGGTGCTCTACAGGTGTCTCCAAAGGTACATGTTGGTTTGGCGTATTTCGATATTAGGATTTGTCGCTCCGATTGTCGGAGATGTATCTCTGGGCCCTCTCGGTAATACACATCACTTAAGCCTTGCAAGCAATGCAACTAATAAGTTAGTTGCAAGATGATGTATTACAGAACGAGTAAAGAGACTTGTCGGTAACGGGATTGAACTAGGTATTGAGATACCGACGATCGAATCTCGGGCAAGTAACATACCGATGACAAAGGGAACAATGTATGTTGCTATGCGGTCTGACCGATAAAGATCTTCATAGAATATGTAGGAGCCAATATGAGCATCCAGGTTCTGCTATTGGTTATTGACCGAAGACGTGTCTCGATCATGTCTACATTGTTCTCGAACCCGTAGGGTCCGCACGCTTAACGTTACGATGACAGTTTCATTATGAGTTTATATATTTTGATGTACCGAAGGTTGTTCGGAGTCCCGGATGTGATCATGGACTTGACGAGGAGTCTCGAAATGGTCGAGACATAAAGATCGATATATTGGACGACTATATTTGGACACCGAAAAGGTTCCGGGTAAGATTGGGACAATACCGGATCACCGGGAGGTTATCGGAACCCCCCGGGAGGTATATGTGCCTTATTGGGCCTTAGTGGAAAAGGAGGGGAAAGGAGCAAGGGAGTGGGCGCGCCCCTCCCCCCAAGCCCAATCCAAATTGGGAGGGGGCCGCCCCCCCTTTCCTTCCTCCCTCCTTCATCTTCCTTCCCTCTCCTACTCCTAATAGGAAAAAGGGGAGTCCTACTCCCGGTGGGAGTTGGACTCCCCCCTTGGGCGCGCCACCCTCCTTGGCCGCCCCCTCCTCCACTCCTTTATATACGGGGGCAGGGGGCCACCCCAGAGACACAACAATTGATCATTGATCTCTTAGCCGTGTGCGGTGCCCCCCTCACCAATAATCCTCGATAATATTGTAGCGGTGCTTAGGCGAAGCCCTGCGACGGTAGAACATCAAGATCGTCACCACGCCGTCGTGCTGACGGAACTCATCCCTGACACTTTGCTGGATCGGAGTTCGGGGATCGTCATCGAGCTGAACGTGTGCAAAATCTCGGAGGTGCCATAGTTTCGGTGCTTGATCGGTCGGGCCGTGAAGACGTACGACTACATCAACCGCGTTCTTATAACGCTTCCGCTTCCGGTCTACGAGGGTACATAGACAACACTCTCCCCTCTCGTTGTTGTGCATCACCATGATCTTGCGTGTGCGTAGGAATTTTTTTTGAAATTACTACGTTCCCCAACAGTGGCATCCGAGCCTAAGTTTTATGTGTTGATGTTATATGCACGAGTAGAACACAAGTTAGTTGTGGGTGATATAAGTCATACTACTTACCAGCATGTCATACTTTGTTTCGGCGGTATTGTTGGATGAAGCGGCCCAAACCGACATTACACGTATGCTTACGCGAGACTGGTTCTACCGACGTGCTTTGCACATAGGTGGCTGGCGGGTGTCAGTTTCTCCAACTTTAGTTGAACCGAGTGTGGCTACGCCCGGTCCTTGCGAAGGTTAAAACAGCACCAACTTGACAAACTATTGTTGTGGTTTTCGATGCGTAGGTAAGATTGGTTCTTGCTAAGCCCGTAGAAGCCATGTAAAACTTGCAACAAACAAAGTAGAGGACGTCTAACTTGTTTTTGCAGGGCATGTTGTGATGTGATATGGTGAAGGCATGATGCTAAATTTTATTGTATGAGATGATCATGTTTTGTAACCAAGTTATCGGCAACTGGCAGGAGCCATATGGTTCTCGCTTTATTGTATGCAATGCAATCGCCCTATAATGCTTTACTTTATCACTAAGCGGTAGCGATAGTCGTAGAAGCATAAGATTGGCGAGACGACAACGATGCTACGATGGAGATCAAGGTGTCGCGCCGATGACGATGGTGATCATGACGATGCTTCGGAGATGGAGGTCACAAGCACAAGATGATGATGGCCATATCATATCACTTATATTGATTGCATGTGATGTTTATCTTTTATGCATCTAATCTTGCTTTGATTGACGGTAGCATTATAAGATGATCTCTCACTAAATTTCAAGATAAAAGTGTTCTCCCTGAGTATGCACCGTTGCCAAAGTTCGTCGTGCCCAGACACCACGTGATGATCGGGTGTGATAAGCTCTAAGTCCATCTACAACGGGTGCAAGCCAGTTTTGCACACGCAGAATACTCAGGTTAAACTTGACGAGCCTAGCATATGCAGATATGGCCTCGGAACACTGAGACCGAAAGGTCGAGCGTGAATCATATAGTAGATATGATCAACATAGTGATGTTCACCATTGAAAACTACTCCATTTCACGTGATGATCGGTTATGGTTTAGTTGATTTGGATCACGTGATCACTTAGAAGATTAGAGGGATGTCTTTCTAAGTGGGAGTTCTTAAGTAATATGATTAATTGAACTTAAATTTATCATGAACTTAGTACCTGATAGTATCTTGCTTGTTTATGTTTGATTGTAGATAGATGGCCTGTGCTGTTGTTCTGTTGAATTTTAATGCGTTCCTTGAGAAAGCAAAGTTGAAAGATGATGGTAGCAATTATACGGACTGGGTCCGTAACTTGAGGATTATCCTCATTGCTGCACAGAAGAATTACGTCCTGGAAGCACCGCTGGGTGCCAGGCCTGCTGCTGATGCAACTGACAACGTTAAGAACATCTGGCAGAGCAAAGCTGATGACTACTCGATAGTTCAATGTGCCATGCTTTACGGCTTAGAACCCGGTCTTCAACGACGTTTTGAACGTCATGGAGCATATGAGATGTTCCAGGAGTTGAATCTAATATTTCAAGAAAATGCCCGGATTGAGAGATATGAAGTCTCCAATAAGTTCTATAGCTGCAAGATGGAGGAGAACAGTTCTGTCAGTGAGCATATACTCAAAATGTCTGGGTATAATAATCACTTGATTCAACTGGGAGTTAATCTTCCGGATGATTGCGTCATTGAAAGAATTCTCCAATCACTTCCACCTAGCTACAAGAGCTTCGTGATGAACTATAATATGCAAGGGATAGATAAGACAATTCCCGAGCTCTTCGCAATGCTAAAAGATGCGGAGGTAGAAATCAAGGAGCATCAAGTGTTGATGGTCAACAAGACCACTAGTTTCAAGAAAAAGGGCAAGGGGAAGAAGAATGGGAACTTCAAGAAGAAAAGCAAGCAAGTTCCTGCTTAGGAGAAGAAACCCAAGTCTGGACCTAAGCCTGAAACTGAGTGCTTCTACTGCAAGCAGACTGGTCACTGGAAGCGGAACTGCCCCAAGTATTTGGCAGATAAGAAGGATGGCAAGGTGAACAAAGGGACTACGGATTAAGCAAACACTGGCGAATGACGAGGTGACGATGCGCATGGGAAATGGTTCCAAAGTCGATGTGAATGCGGTCGGCACGCTACCCTCTACATCTACCATCGGGATTAGTATTAGACCTAAATAATTGTTATTTGGTGCCAGCGTTGAGCATGAACATTATATCTGGATCTTGCTTCATGCGAGACAGTTATTCATTTAAATCAGAGAATAATGGTTGTTCTATTTATATGAGTAATATCTTTTATGGTCATGCACCCTTGAAGAGTGGTCTATTTTTGATGAATCTCCATAGTAGTGATACACATATTCATAATGTTGAAGCCAAAAGATGCAGAGTTGATAATGACAGTGCAACTTATTTGTGGCACTGCCGTTTAGGTCATATCGGTGTAAAGCGCATGAAGAAACTCCATACTGATGGACTTTTGGAACCACTTGATTATGAATAACTTGGTACTTGCGAACCGTGCCTCATGGGCAAGATGACTAAAACGCCGTTCTCCGGTACTATGGAGAGAGCAATAGATTTGTTGGAAATCATACATACATATGTATGTGGTCTAATGAATGTTGAAGCTCGTGGCGGATATCATTATTTTCTCACGTTCACAGATGATTTAAGCAGATATGGGTATATCTACTTAATGAAACATAAGTTTGAAACATTTGAAAAGTTCAAAGTATTTCAGAGTGAAGTTGAAAATCATCGTAACAAGAAAATAAAGTTTCTACGATCTGATCATGGAGGAGAATATTTGAGTTACGAGTTTGGTTTACATTTGAAACAATGCATTTCGCAACTCACGCCACCCGGAACACCACAGCGTAATGGTGTGTCTGAACGTCGTAATCGTACTTTACTTGATATGGTGCGATCTATGATGTCTCTTACAGATTTACCGCTATCATTTTGGGGTTATGCTTTAGAGATGGCCGCATTCACGTTAAATAGGGCACCATCAAAATCCGTTGAGACGACGCCTTATGAACTATGGTTTGGCAAGAAACCAAAGTTGTTGTTTCTGAAAGTTTGGGGCTGCGATGCTTATGTGAAAAAGCTTCAACCTGATAAGCTCGAACCCAAATTGGAGAAATGTGTCTTCATAGGATACCCGAAGGAGACTATTGGGTACACCTTCTATCACAGATCCGAAGGCAAGACATTTGTTGCTAAGAATGGAT
Organism: Triticum urartu; assembly: GCF_056163025.1. Taxonomy (NCBI): domain Eukaryota; kingdom Viridiplantae; phylum Streptophyta; class Magnoliopsida; order Poales; family Poaceae; genus Triticum; species Triticum urartu. Next base: position 39,008,316 of record NC_141876.1, read on the forward strand.
CCTTTCTAGAGAATGAGTTTCTCTCGAAAGAAGTGAGTGGGAGGAAAGTAGAACTTGATGAGGTAACTGTACCTGCTCCCTTATTGGAAAGTAGTACATCACAGAAACCGGTTTCTGTGACACCTAAACCAATTAGTGAGGAAGCTAATTATGATGATCATGAAACTTCAGAACAAGTTACTACTGAACCTCGTAGATCAACCAGAGTAAGATCCGCACCAGAGTGGTACGGTAATCCTGTTCTGGAATTCATGCTACTAGATCATGATGAACCTACGAACTATGAAGAAGCAATGGTGAGCCCAGATTCCACAAAATGGCTTGAAGCCATGAAATCTGAGATGGGATCCATGTATGAGAACAAAGTGTGGACTTTGGTTGACTTGCCCAATGATCGTCAAGCAATTGAAAATAAATGGATCTTCAAGAAGAAGACTGACGCTGACGGTAATGTTACTGTCTACAAAGCTCGAGTTGTCGCAAAAGGTTTTCGACAAGTTCAAGGAATTGACTACGATGAGACCTTCTCACCCGTAGCGATGCTTATGTCTGTCCGAATCATGATAGCAATTGCCGCATTTTATGATTATGAAATTTGGCAGATGGATGTCAAAACTGCATTCCTGAATGGATTTCTGGAAGAAGAGTTGTATATGATGCAGCCAGAAGGTTTTGTCGATCCAAAAGGAGCTAACAAAGTGTGCAAGCTCCAGTGATCCATTTATGGACTGGTGCAAGCATCTCGGAGTTGGAATAAACGCTTTGATAGTGTGATCAAAGCATTTGGTTTTGTACAGACTTTTGGAGAAGCCTGTATTTACAAGAAAGTGAGTGGGAGCTCTGTAGCATTTCTGATATTATATGTGGATGACATATTGCTAATCGGAAATGATATAGAATTTCTGGATAGCATAAAGGGATACTTGAATAAGAGTTTTTCAATGAAAGACCTCGGTGAAGCTGCTTACATATTGGGCATTAAGATCTATAGAGATAGATCAAGACGCTTAATTGGACATTCACAAAGCACATACCTTGACAAAGTTTTGAAGAAGTTCAAAATGGATCAAGCAAAGAAAGGATTCTTGCCTGTGTTACAAGGTGTGAAGTTGAGTAAGACTCAATGCCCGACCACTGCAGAAGATAGAGAGAAAATGAAAGATGTTCCCTATGCTTCAGCCATAGGCTCTATCATGTATGCAATGCTGTGTACCGGACCTGATGTGTGCCTTGCTATAAGTCTAGGTGGGAGGTACCAAAGTAATCTAGGAGTGGATCACTGGACAGTGGTCAAGAACATCCTGAAATACCTGAAAAGGACTAAGGATATGTTTCTTGTATATGGAGGTGACAAAGAGCTCATCGTAAATGGTTAAGTTGATGCAAGCTTTGACACTGATTCGGACGATTCTAAATCGCAAACCGGATACGTATTTACATTAAACGGTGGAGCCGTCACTTGGTGCAGTTCTAAACAAAGCATCATGGCGGGATCTACATGTGAAGCGGAGTACATAGCTGCTTCAGAAGCAGCAAATGAAGGAGTCTGGATGAAGGAGTTCATATCCGATCTAGGTGTCATACCTAGTGCATCGGGTCCAATGAAAATCTTTTGTGACAATACTGGTGCAATTGCCTTGGCAAAGGAATCCAGATTTCACAAGAGAACCAAGAACATCAAGAGACACTTCAATTCCATCCGGGATCTAGTCCAGGTGGGAGACATAGAGATTTACAAGATACATACGGATCTGAATGTAGCAGACCCATTGACTAAGCCTCTTCCACGAGCAAAACATGATTAGCACCAAGGCTCCATGGGTGTTAGAATCATTACTATGTAATCTAGATTATTGACTCTAGTGCAAGTGGGAGATTGAAGGAAATATGCCCTAGAGGCAATAATAAAGTTATTATTTATTTCCTTATATCATGATAAATGTTTATTATTCATGCTAGAATTGTATTAACCGGAAACGTAATACTTGTGTGAATACATAGACAAACAAAGTGTCACTAGTATGCCTCTACTTGACTAGCTCGTTAATCAAAGATGTTTATGTTTCCTAACCATAGACATGAGTTGTCATTTGATTAACGGGATCACATCATTAGGAGAATGATGTGATTGACATGACCCATTCCATTAGCTTAGCACCCGATCGTTTAGTATGTTGCTATTTCTTTCTTCATGACTTATACATGTTCCTATGACTATGAGATTATGCAACTCCCGTTTACCAGAGGAACACTTTGTGTGCTACCAAACGTCACAACGCAACTGGGTGATTATAAAGGTGCTCTATAGGTGTCTCCAAAGGTACATGTTGGGTTAGCGTATTTCGAGATTAGGATTTGTCGCTCCGATTGTCGGAGAGGTATCTCTGGGCCCTCTCAGTAATACACATCACTTAAGCCTTGCAAGCAATGCAAGTAATAAGTTAGTTGCAAGATGATGTATTACGGAACGAGTAAAGAGACTTGCCGGTAACGAGATTGAACTAGGTATTGAGATACCGACGATCGAATCTCGGGCAAGTAACATACCGATGACAAAGGGAACAACGTATGTTGTTATGCGGTCTGACCGATAAAGATCTTCGTAGAATATGTAGGAGCCAATATGAGCATCCAGGTTCCGCTATTGGTTATTGACCGGAGACGTGTCTCGGTCATGTCTACATTGTTCTCGAACACGTAGGGTCCGCACGCTTAACGTTACGATGACAGTTTCATTACGAGTTTATATATTTTGATGTACTGAAGGTTGTTCGGAGTCCCGGATGTGATCACAGACTTGACGAGGAGTCTCGAAATGGCCGAGACATAAAGATCGATATATTGGACGACTATATTTGGACACCGGAAAAGTTCCGGGTAAGATTGGGACAATACCGGATCACCAGGAGGTTATCGGAACCCCCCGGGAGGTATATGGGCCTTATTGGGCCTTAGTGGAAAGGAAGAGAAAGGAGCAAGGGAGGCGGCGCCCCCCCCAAAGCCCAATCCGAATTAGGAGGGGGGCCGGCCCCCTCCTTTCCTTCCTCCTTCCTCTTCCTTCCCTCTCCTACTCCTAATAGGAAAAAGGGGAGTCCTACTCCCGGTGGGAGTTGGACTCCCCCCCTTGGGCGCGCCACCCACCTTGGCCGGCCCCCACCTCCACTCCTTTATATACGGGGGCAGGGGGGCACCCCAGAGACACAAGAATTGATCATTGATCTCTTAGCCGTGTGCGGTGCCCCCTCCACCATAATCCTCGATAATATTGTAGCGGTGCTTAGGCGAAGCCCTGCGACGGTAGAACATAAGATCGTCACCACGCCGTCGTGCTGACGGAACTCATCCCCGACACTTTGCTGGATCGGAGTCCGGGGATCGTCATCGAGCTAAACGTGTGCAAAAACTCGGAGGTGCCGTAGTTTCGGTGCTTGATCGGTCCGGACGTGAAGACGTACGACTACATCAACCGCGTTGTTATAACGCTTCCGCTTCCGGTCTACGAGGGTACATAGACAACACTCTCCCCTCTTGTTGCTGTGCATCACCATGATCTTGCGTGTGCGTAGGATTTTTTTTTGAAATTACTATGTTCCCCCTCGTAGACCGAAAGCGGAAGCGTTAGCAAAACGCGGTTGATGTAGTCGTACGTCTTCACGATCCGTTCGATCCAAGTACAGAATGCACGGCACCCCCGAGTTCAGCACACGTTCAGCTCGATGACGTCCCGCGAACTCCGATCCAGCAGAGCTTCACGGGAGAGTTCCGTCAGCACAACGGCATGGTGACGGTGATGATGTTGCTACCAACGCAGGGCTTCGCCTAAGCACCGCTATGATATGATCGAGGTGGATTATGGTGGAGGGGGGCACCGCACACGGCTAAGAGATCAAGAGATCAATTGTTGTGTCTCTGGGGTGCCCCCTGCGCCCGTATATAAAGGAGTGGAGGAGGTGCCGGCCAAGGAAGGTGGCGCGCCCAAGGGGGGGAGTCCAACTCCCACCGGGAGGAGGACTCCCCTTTTTCCTATTAGGAGTAGGAGAGGGAAGGAAGAGGAAGGAAAGGGGGGGGGGCCCCCCTCCCAATTCGGATTGGGCTTGGGGGGGGGGCCTCCCTTGCTCCTTTCCCCTCCTTTCCATTAAGGCCCAATAAGGCCCATATACCTCCCGGGGGGTTTCGGTAACCTCACGGTGATCCGGTATTGTCCCAATCTTACCCGGAACCTTTTCAGTGTCCAAATATAGTCGTACAATATATTGATATTTATGTCTCGACCATTTCGAGACTCCTCGTCAAGTCCGTGATCACATCCGGGACTCCGAACAACCTTCGGTACATCAAAATATATAAACTCATAATGAAACTGTCATCGTAACATTAAGCGTGCGGACCCTACGGGTTCGAGAACAATGTACACATGACTGAGACACGTCTCCGGTCAATAACCAATAGCGGAACCTGGATGCTCATATTGGTTCCTACATATTCTACGAAGATCTTTATCGGTCAGACCGCATAACAACATACGTTGTTCCCTTTGTCATCGGTATGTTACTTGCCCGAGATTCGAGCATCGGTATCTCAATACCTAGTTCAATCTCGTTACCGGCAAGTCTCTTTACTCGTTCCGTAATACATCATCTTGCAACTAACTTATTAGTTGCATTGCTTGCAAGGCTTAAGTGATGTGTATTACCGAGAGGGCCCAGAGATACCTCTCCGACAATCGGAGCGACAAATCCTAATCTCGAAATACGCCAACCCAACATGTAACTTTGGAGACACCTGTAGAGCACCTTTATAATCACCCAGTTACGTTGTGACGTTTGGTGGCACACAAAGTGTTCCTCCGGTAAACGGGAGTTGCATAATCTCATAGTCATAGGAACATGTATAAGTCATGAAGAAAGCAATAGCAACAAACTAAACGATCATTATGTTGATCATATCTCTAGTGTTCCGAGGCCATATCTGCATATGCTAGGCTCGTCAAGTTTAACCCGAGTATTTCTGCGTGTGCAAAACTGGCTTGCACCCGTTGTAGATGGACGTAGAGCTTATCACACCCGATCATCACGTGGTGTCTGGGCACGACGAACTTTGGCAACGGTGCATACTCAGGGAGAACACTTTTATCTTGAAATTTAGTGAGAAATCATCTTATAATGCTACCGTCAATCAAAGCAAGATCAGAAGCATAAAAGATAAACATCACATGCAATCAATATAAGTGATATGATATGGCCATCATCATCTTGTACTTGTGATCTCCATCTCCGAAGTACCTTCATGATCACCATCGTCACCGGCGCGACACCTTGATCTCCATCGTAGCATCGTTGTCGTCTCGCCAATCTTATGCTTCCACGACTATCGCTACCGCTTAGTGATAAAGTAAAGCATTATAGTGCGATTGCATTGCATACAATAAAGCGACAACCATATGGCTCCTGCCAGTTGCCGATAACTCGGTTACAAAACATGATCATCTCATACAATAAAATTTAGCATCATGTCTTGACCATATCACATCACAACATGCCCTACAAAAACAAGTTAGACGTCCTCTACTTTGTTGTTGCAAGTTTTATGTGGCTGCTACGGGCTTAGCAAGAACCGTTCTTACCTATGCATCAAAACCACAACGATAGTTTGTCAAGTTGGTGCTGTTTTAACCTTCGCAAGGACCGGGCGTAGCCACACTTGGTTCAACTAAAGTTGGAGAAACTGACACCCGCCAGCCACCTGTGTGCAAAGCACGTCGGTAGAACCAATCTCGCATAAGCGCACGCGTAATGTCGGTCTGGGCCGCTTCATCCAACAATACCGCCGAACCAAAGTATGACATGCTGGTAAGCAGTATGACTTACATCGCCCACAACTCACTTGTGTTCTACTCATGCATAACATCAACGCATAAAACCTAGGCTCGGATGCCACTGTTGGGGAACGTAGTAATTTCAAAAAAATTCCTACGCACACGCAAGATCATGGTGATGCATAGCAACGAGAGGGGAGAGTGTTGTCCACATACCCTCGTAGACCGAAAGCGGAAGCATTAGCACAACGCGGTTGATGTAGTCGTACATCTTCACGATCCGACCGATCCAAGTACTGAACGCACGGCACCTCCGAGTTCAGCACACGTTCAGCTCGATGACGTCCCGCGAACTCCGATCCAGCAGAGCTTCACGGGAGAGTTCCGTTAGCACAACGACGTGGTGACGGTGATGATATTGCTACCGATGCAGGGCTTCGCCTAAGCACCGCTATGATATGATCGAGGTGGATTATGGTGGAGGGGGGCACCGCACACGGCTAAGAGATCAAGAGATCAATTGTTGTGTCTCTGGGTGCCCCCCTACCCCCGTATATAAAGGAGTGGAGGAGGGGGCTGGCCAAGGAGGGTGGCGCGTCCTAGGGGGGTAGTCCACCTCCCACCGGGAGGAGGACTCCCCTTTTTCCTATTAGGAGTAGGAGAGGGAAGGAAGAGGAAGGAGGGAGGAAGGAAAGGGGGGCCGGCCCCACTCCCAATTCGGATTGGGCTTGGGGGGGTGCCCCCTCCCTTGCTCCTTTCCCCTCCTTTCCATTAAGGCCCAATAAGGCCCATATACCTCTCGGGGGGTTCCGATAACCTCCCAGTGATCCAGTATTGTCCCAATCTTACCCGGAACCTTTCCGGTGTCCAAATATAGTTGTCCAATATATCGATCTTTATGTCTAGACCATTTCGAGACTCCTCGTCAAGTCCGTGATCACATCCGGGACTCCGAACAACCTTCGGTACATCAAAATATATAAACTCATAATGAAACTGTCATCGTAACGTTAAGCGTGCGGACCCTACGGGTTCGAGAACAATGTAGACATGACCGAGACACGTCTCCTGTCAATATCCAATAGCGGAACCTGGATGCTTATATTGGCTCCTACATATTCTACATCATCTTGCAACTAACTTATTAGTTGCATTGCTTGCAAGGCTTGAGTGATGTGTATTACCGAGAGGGCCCAGAGATACCTCTCCGACAATCGGAGCGACAAATCCTAATCTCGAAATACGCCAACCCAACATCACTGGTAGAAAAAGGGCCTGTTGTCCCGGTTCGTAAGGGCCTTTAGTCCCGGTTCCTGAACCGGGACTAAAGGGTCGGTACTAATGCCCTGACCCTTTAGTCCCGGTTCAAACCAGAACCGGGACTAAAGGCCCTCCACGTGGCCGGTCCACCTTTAGTCCCGGTTGGTAACACCAACCGGTACTAAAGGAAATTTTCTGATTTTTTTTGAAATTTTTTGAATTTTTTTATTTTCAAATTTCTGAATTATTTTAACCTCTAATCTCTAATCACCCCTCATCACTGCTCAATTTAGTCTCTAATCACCCCTCATAATTCCAAATCATCTAACTTCCCAGACGGTCACCCATCCTCCCACTCCCCCAGCCTGAGCACGCTTAACATCCGGGTTCTATTCTCCCTCGTTTCCAAGTCTGCACTCGTTGTTTTCCTGACAATAGTAAGATGTCAATCCTATTAACCCTCAGGAGTTTAGCTTGAGCATGAAGTCACACATTTCACTGTTTGAGTTTAAAACTATTGTTCTAAAAAACAATAATTTTTTAGTAACACTAATATTTCTTGAATAAGTAGTTTGACCATTGTTTGACCACAGTTTGACCATAATTTGACCAGATTTGACCAAAATTCAAAAAAACTGAAATAATTATTTAATAACACTTATATTCTTGAATAATTATTTAGTAGCACTAATACTTCTTGAATAAGTAGTTTGACCATAGTTTGACCAGATTTAATGAAAATTTAAAAAAACTGAAATTTGAGCATAACTTTTTTTCCTTTTGGAATTTGAGGATTCTACAAATTTGCAAACAGGCCATAGGAAACATATCACATGGGAAACTTATTTTGTTTTATTTTTTTGACATTTCCATCATATTCTTTTGTTTTTTCTAAAACTGAAAAGGCGGTCCACAGGGGGGGGAGTTTGAAAATGGGACCTTTAGTACCGATTCGTGCCATGAACCGGTACTAATGCCTCAAAGCCCATTAGTCCCGGTTGGTGCCACCAACCGGGACTAATGGGCATCGCACCCTTTAGTCCCGGTTTGTGGCATGAACCGGGACTAAAGGGCCCAGGTGAACCGAGACTAATGCCTTAGCCGCACGAACCGGGATAAATGCACCCATTGGTCCCGGTTTTAGACTGAACCGGGACTAATGGGCTTACCCGGCCTGGACCAAAGCCCCCTTTTCTACTAGTTCATGTACCTTTGGAGACACCTGTAGAGCACCTTTATAATCACCCAGTTACGTTGTGACGTTTGGTGGCACACAAAGTGTTCCTCCGGTAAACGGGAGTTGCATAATCTCATAGTCATAGGAACATGTATAAGTCATGAAGAAAGCAATAGCAACAAACTAAACGATCAAGTGTTATGCTAACGGAATGGGTCAAGTCAATCACATCATTCTCCTAATGATGTGATCCCGTTAATCAAATGACAACTCATGTCTATGGTTAGGAAACATAACCATCTTTGATCAACGCGCTAGTCAAGTAGAGGCATACTAGTGACACTCTGTTTGTCTATGTATTCACACATGTATTATGTTTCCGGTTAATACAATTCTAGCATGAATAATAAACATTTATCATGATATAAGGAAATAAATAATAACTTTATTATTGCCTCTAGGGCATATTTCCTTCATGTTGATGTACCGCGAGTTTGATCTCTCTCCTTCTCTCGTGTTCTTGATTTTGCACGATCTTGATGTACCGCGAGCTTTGCTATTATAGTTGGATCTTATGATGTTTTCACCCTCTACCTTATTGTAATGTATTGAGTTTTCCCTTTGATGTTATATTATCGGATTGAGTCTTTAAGGATTTGAGAATACTTGATGTATGTCTGTCATGTGCTTATCTGTGGTGACAATGGGATATTCACGTGAATTACTTGATGTATGTTTTGGTGATCAACTTGCGGGTTATGCGACCTTGTGAACTTATGCATAGGGGTTGGCACACGTTTTCGTCTTGACTCTCTAGTAGAAACTTTTCGGTATTCTTTGAAGTTCTTTGTGTTGGTTTGAATAGATGAATCTGAGATTGTGTGATGCATACCGTATAATCAAACCCGCGGATACTTGTGGTGATATTGGAGTATCTAGGTGACATTAGGGTTTTGGTTGATGTGTGTCTTAAGGTGTTATTTTAATACGAACTCTAGTCCTGTTTGTGACACTTATAGGAATAGCCCAATAGTTCGATCAGAAAGAATAACTTTGAGGTGGATTCGTACCCTACAATAATCTCTTCGTTTATTCTCCGCTATTAAGGACTTTGGAGTGACTCTTTGTTGCACGTTGAGTGATTGTTATATGATCTATTTATGTTATCATTGTTGAGAGAACTTGCACTAGTGAAAGTATGAACCCTAGGCCTTGTTTCCAAGCATTGCAATACCGTTTTTGCTCACTTTTACCACTTTTTACCTTGCTGTTTTTATATTTTTAGATTACAAAAACCTATATCTACCATCAATATTGACCTTGTATCACCATCTCTTCGCCAAACTAGTGCACCTATACAATTTACCATTGTATTGGGTGTGTTGGGGACATAAGAGATTCTTTGTTATTTGGTTGCAGGGTTGTTTGAGAGAGACCATCTTCATCCTACGCCTCCCATGGATTGATAAACCTTAGGTCATCCACTTGAGGGAAATTTGCTACCGTCCTAAAAAACTCCGCACTTGGAGGCCCAACAACGTCTACCAAGATAAAGTTGTGTAGTAGACATCAGTAGGTATGGTGGACTCATATGGGAAAACTGGGTTTACGGATTTTGGATGCACAAGTAAAATTTCTACTTAGTACAAATGAAGGCTAGCAAATAGATTGAGAAGCATCCAACCAAGAAACAAAAATTCAAAATAAATATCATTAAGCATAACTAACACCGAATAATGCACCAAAAGTAGGATGTAATTTCATTGCATAACTATTGACTTTCATGCTTGCATAGGGAATCTCAAACCTTAACACCAATATTCTTACTAGATCATTATTACTCAACAACATGACTCACATATTAGTATCATCGTATCTGAAAACTATTACAGTGAATCAAGTTTATTTTGCCAATGATCTTCATGAAAGTTTTTATTATATCCCTCTTGAATATCTATCACTTCAGGACTAATTTCGTATGTTGCAGTTGTTTTTGATAAGCTCAAACAAATTTAAGTGAAGAACATGAGCATAAAATTTTTCATCTCTCAAAATAATATAGGTGAAGCATGAGAGAATTTCTTCAAGAATTTAATAACTCTCAAATAAATCTAAGTGAAGCATGAGAGTATTTCTTGAAAAAAATTAACGCACACCGTGCTAAAAAAGATATAAGTGAAGTACTAGAGCAATTCCATAGCTCAAAAAATTTAAATGAAGCACATGGAGCAATTCTATCAAATCATAGCATAATTTTGGCTCTCTCGAATAGGTGCGTACAACAAGAATAGATGAGACAAACTAAAAAGCAAAACAAGCAAAGACTCATATAATACAAGATGCTCCAAGCAAAACTCATGATATGTGCCGAATAAAAATATAGCTCCAAGTAAAATTACCGATGGTCATAAGAAGAAAGAGGGGATGCCTTCCGGGGTATCCCCAAGCTTAGTTGCTTGGTTCTCCTTGAATATTAACTTCGGGTGCCATGGTCACCCCCAGTCTCCTTATTCCTTCATCCATCGTGATCTCACCCAAAACTTGAAAACTTCAATCACACAAAACTTGACAAAACCTTCGTGAGAAACGTTACTACTGTTTCAAACCCATTCATATTTTATTATTGCATTATATCTACTATATTCCAACTTTGCCATGGCTTATATGCCCCCGATACAATCCATAGGTTCATCAAAATAAGCACACAATGCAACAAAAATAGAATGTGTCAAAAACAGAATAGTCCATAGTAATCTGGACTTTGTCTATACTTCTGTAACTAAAAAATTTCTGAAAATTAGGACAACGTAGGAAATTTGTATGTCAATCTTGTGTAAAAAATTCAGAATTTTATCACGCTTCTGTTATGTTTAAAAATTCTGCTAATGGGCGCAAAAGTTTTTGTTTTTCAACAAGATCAAATCAACTATCACCCAACATAATCCCAAAGGCTTTACTTGGCACAAACACTAATTAAAACATAAAACACAATTATTACAGTAGCATAATTGTGTGAATACTCAAGAACAGAAAGAAAAAGGAAAAAATAAATTTTATTCATTGGGTTGCCTCCCGATAAGAGCCCCTAGCTAGGTATTAGATTTCGATGATGCTCACATGAAAGATAAAAATTGAAACACAAAGAGAGCATCATAAAACATGTGAAAAAAAATTAAATCTAACGTGCTTCCTATGCATAGGAGTTTTATAAGAAAACTAATAATCAAGACAAGAAACATCTAATATATGCAAAGGAGAAGAATAAAACATTGACAATCCGAACATAACGAGAGGTAATTTAGTAATGTGAAAATTTCTATTACCATATTTCCCTCTCTCATAATAATTACATGCGGGGTCATATTCAAATTCAACAATATAACTATCAGATAAAATATTCTCTACATGATCCACATGCATGCAAAGTTGACACTCTTCCAAAATACTAGGATTATCATCAAATAAAGTCATGACATCTCCAAGCCCACTTTTATCAAAAAATTCATTAGATAGATCATTCTCCAAAGTAGTGGGACTCATTATTAACTAAAGTTGGAACTCTTCCAAACCCACTTTCAATATTATCGCAACCATATTCATTATGAGGCTTAAATAAATTTTCAAGATCATAAGAAGACACTAGTAGAAAACAGGGCTATGGTCCAGGCCGGCTAAGCCCATTAGTCCCGGTTCAGTGTAGAACCGGGACTAATGTGGGCATTGGTCCCGGTTCGTGAGCCCAGGGGGGCGGCCGTACCACGTGGGCCATTGGTCCCGGTTCGTCTGGACCTTTTGGTCCCGGTTGGTGGGACGAACCGGGACCAATGGGCCTCGCTCCTGGCCCACCACCATTGGTCCCGGTTGGTGGCCTGAACCGGGACCAAAGGCTCCCCTTTAGTCCCGGTTCTTGCCACAAATCGGGACCAATGAGGTGCCTATATATACCCTCGCCCGCGAGCAGAGCACTCCAGTGCTCTGTTTTTCTCTGGCCGGCGTGGGGAGGGGTTTGTGGTGCTCTAGCTCACCTCCTATGCACATGAGGTGTTCGATGGAATGCCCGAGCCACACTACTTAAACTTTCTCCTCTCGAAGCTCGACCTCCAAGCTACATTTTCCTCGAGATTTGTCTAGATTTAGCGGTCCGTCACGCCCCGTCCCTGTCTTCACCGCCGTCGATCACCCGCGCTGATCTCATCACCGACACCACCATGGTGAGCCTCTTGTTCTTATCTTCTTTCTGAAAGGAAAAATATTCTTACTTGTCTGTTTAGATAGATACTTGTATCATTTTCTTACATTTATTATTGCATCTTATATAGTGCGATGGTTTTGGTATCTGCCCACGTCGGCCCTCGTCCTGTCTATGATTCGGATTTGGTATGTATATTATCTTCATAACTATTGGTTCATTTATTGTTTATGAAAATTATGCCGACCAACGTGACATAGATTTTATTTATCTAGGATGTATGTGAATCGGAAATGCCAACCGACCCTATTGTCGAGAGGTTAAATTTAGTTGAAGAAGAAAACAATTTGTTGAAGGAAAAAATAAAAAAAATTGAGGAGGAGAAGATGATATTGGAGTTGCATGTTGCGGATGTCGTCGATGATCACAAGATCAAGATGGATGCAATGCGCTTGAAGATTAGAAATATTAGAAAATATGCCATTCATACCGAGGCTTGGTATCATTATGCCGTTGGATCAATTGTTACCTTGGTTGCGAAGATGCGAAGATGAAAGATGAAAGATCTCTATCAACGATGATGCGAAGATTGCATGATTGGTACTTGAAAATCTGCAGAGACTCTGGGGGGAGGAGTACTTTGTATGCGAGAGTTAAACCGGAGCATGACCTCGTTGGAATTGATCTGTTGCCTGTTCCATTTGAGGAGTTCTATCAGTTCTTCAATCAATTGGCCCTCGATAAAGCAACTGTCACCTGCTACTGTCTGTAAGTAGTACTACTTCTGTCATTAAGTTTCTCTATATAGCTTAGCTCTTTCATTGCATGTATTTATAATCATCCTCACTATATTATGCAGATTGAAGATCATCGAATTGAAGAAAAGACAAGTCGGTGATATTGGGTTCATTAACACAAATCTCATAGATGCAACTCAGGTTAAATTTCATGCCGCAGAAACTGAGGCCATCATGCTAGAATCGTTGATAATAAATCAAAACAAAGATATAATACTCTTTCCTTACAACTTCAAGTGAGTGTTACTGTCTTGTGCGTATTCGGTTTCCCTTATATATTAGTCAAGGTTATAGTAATGTAATTGATGAGTTATGCATGCGTGTGCAGTTTCCACTATATTCTCCTACATATTAAGCTTGAGCAGGGACTAGTAACCGTCTTAGACTCAAGACGAAAAGATCCCAAGGACTATGCAGACATGACTCAAATACTCGAGAAGTAAGTTAAATCGATCATTATCCACCATATCAGCAACTTTGTTCATTTCCTGATATATCAAGTAATTGTTTCCTTTGTCCGGCAGGGTTTGGAGAAAATTCACCAGAAAAGCTCCGGGACTGCCGAAGGAGCTGCAATTTAGACACCCGAAAGTAAGTACTAGCTATAGTAGCATTTTAAGCGCATCTACTAGTCATTCAAGCGCTAGTTTCATCAATACCATTTGGCATTCTTGCTTATCAGTTTGATTAACCTCTATTTCTTGTAAAGTGGTTGTGGCAGCAACAAGGGAATGATTTCTGTGGTTACTATGTTTGCGAGTCCATCCGCCACACGACCTGTGAGCGGGGCTACACTGACGAACAATGTGAAGTACGTAAATAACAACATTCACAATTTTATTTTATTACCATCATTTGTGTTGAGTTTCATTCATTCATATATATATATGTATTGACCCGGCCCCTTCTTCAAATTAGATGTTTCGGAAGTGGGATGAACTCCTAGCACCAGCTCGCATGCGAGGAATTCAAGAGGAATTGGCGGCATTCTTTCTTGACCACGTGATCCCTGAAGACGGAGAATTCTATGTTAACCCTGAGTCCGTATGATTATATTTGTAAGAGATAATTACTGTATATATGTAGCCGGTAGTGTCAGATAGATATACGAGAACTTGTTGTTCGACCAATCTCTCGGAGAAGGAGAGGTGGTCGATATCACTTCTCTCTGTATATATGCATATATGTTCATGACGATCTTCTGTTTCCTTCGTTTGCTTACTAGCTAGCTAGCGTGTCTAGTCCTCTCTATATACGTATGTATAGTACGTAGCGTCGACCAAGCACAGACATAACAGAGGACACTTCTCTCTATTAATTATAACTAGCTAACACAATATATGAAACACCTAAATTAACCCCCTAAAACCCCCAACCCCCCCCCTTTCAAAAAAAAAACAAAAACCACAGCCACAGAAGTGCTGACGCGTGGATGCCTATTGGTCCCGGTTGGTGCCACCAACCGGGACCAAAGGCCCTCCACGTGGGCAGTGCGCAGAGCCCAGTCAGGAGACCCTTTGGTCCCGGTTGGTGGCACCAACTGGGACCAAAGGGTCTCCTGACTGGGCTCTGCGCACTGCCCACGTGGAGGGCCTTTAGTCCCGGTTCTGGATTGAACCGGGACTAAAGGGTGGAGGTATTAGTACCGACACTTTAGTCCTGGTTCCTGAACCGGGACTAAAGGCCCTTACGAACCAGGACTATAGGCCCTTTTTCTACCAGTGAGAATCACCCCAATCATGATCATTGCAATAAGTAGTAGACATATCAAAATTAGCATCCCCAAGCTTGTGGTTTTGCATATCGCTAGCACAATTGACATTAATAGAGTTTATAATAATATTATTGCAATCGTGCTTTTCATTCATGGAGCTATCGTGAATTACTTTATAAATTTATTCGTTTAAAACTTCATCACAATTTTCAGATTCACGAATCTCAAGAAAAACTTCGTAAAGATAATCTAGTGAACTCAATTCACTGGCAATTGGTTCATCATAATTGGATATTTTAAAGAGATTAGCAAGTGCATGAGGATCCATATCAATAGAATTTTAGCAAGCAAAGATGCAAGCAAATAGAAGGTACATGGCAACACAAGCAAAGAAGCAAACGTGAAAAGACAAACGAAAGAAAAAAAGGCAATCTTTTGTGAAATGGGGGAGATGAAAATGAGACGCAAATGGCAAATAATGTAAATTGCAAGGAGATGAGATTTGTGATTAGGAACCTGATAGATGTTGATGATGTCTCGCCGCAACGGCGCCAGAAATTCCTTTTGATGCAGCTTGAAACTGCGTCGGTATTTCCGCAAAGAGGAAGGGATGATGCAATACAGCTACGGTAGGTATTTCCCTCAGTTGTGAAACCAAGGTATCAATCCAATAGGAGAAGCAAGCAACAATATGTAAACGGTACATGCACACAAAGAACAAATACTTGCAACCCGACACGTAAGAGGGGTTGTCAATCCCTCCACGATGAAAAGATAAATTGTTTTGTGTGATATTGGATAAACAGATCTTGATAAAATGTGAAATAAAATAAGTAAAGAAAAAGTGCATCAATGTATTTTTGTGTTTTTGGAAATATAGATCTGAAAACAAATATGAAAAAGATAGATCATAAAGCTAATATGATAAAAGATATACTCGAGGGCCGTAGATTTCACTAGTGGCTTCTCTCGAGGAATTAGCACACGGTGGGTAAACAAATTACTATTGGGCAATTGACAGATGATCAAATAATTATGACGATATCCAAGGCAATGATCACGAATATAGGCATCACGTCCAAGATTAGTAGACCGAATTCTGCCCGCATCTACTACTATTACTCCACACATCGACCCCTATCCAGCATGCATCTAGAGTATTAAGTTCATGGAGAAACGGAGTAATGCAATAAGAACGATGACATGATGTAGACAAGATCTATTTATGTAGGAACATACCCCATCTTTTTATCCTTAATAGCAACGATACATGCGTGCCTCGCTACCCCTTCTATCACTGGGTGAGGACACGACAAGATCGAACCCATCACAAAGCATCTCTTCCCATTACAAGAAAAAACAATCTAGTTGGCCTAACTAAACCAAAGATTCGAAGAAGAAATATGAGGCTATAAATAATCATGCATATAAGAAATCCAAGAAGACACAAATAATATTCATGGATATAGATCTGATCATAAACTCGAACTTCATCGGATCCCAACAAACACACCGCAAAAAGTCATTACATCAAATAGAGCTAGAAGAGACCATTGTGTTTAGAATAAAAAAGAGAGAAGAAGCCATTGAGCTACTGCCTACGGACCCGTTGTTCTATGGTGAACTACTCATGTATCATCGATGAGGCACTAATGAGGATGATGAACCCCTCCGTGATTGTGTTCCCCTCTAGCGGAGTGCTGGAATAGGGCTCTAGATTGGATCTTGTGGTTCTGGAAATTGAGGTGGTTGGAATTGTGTTTCGTTGACTCCCTTAGGGTTTCTGGAATATTTGGGTATTTATAGAGCTGAGAGGCGGTGGAGAAGACCCCTGTGGGCCCAGAAACCCATCAGGGCATGCGAGGGACCTCTAGCGCGCTCTGGTGTCTTACGGGCCCCACGGGCCTCCCCCTAGGTGCTTCCTGGGTTCCCAAGTTGTCTTCTGGTCCAAAAAAATCTCCAAAAAGTTTCACTGCGTTTGGACTCCCTTTGGTAGGGATATTCTGCGAAGTAAAAACAAGCAAAAAACAGAAACGGGCACTATGTCAATAGGTTAATCCCAAAAAATGATATAAAGTTGCTATAAAATGATTGTAAAACATCCAAGATTGATAATATAATAGCATGGAACAATAAAAAAATTATATATACGTTGGAGACGTATCACTCCCGCAGGAGTCGTTGGGTTTCCCCAAAGAGGAAGGGTGAAGTAGATAGTAGAAAAGTTTTCCCTGATGAAATATGCCCTAGAGGCAATAATAAAATGGTTATTGTTGTATTTCCTTGTTCATGATAAATGTTTATTATCCATGCTAGAAGTGTGTTGACTGGTGAAAGTGCAACTAATCCCTGGGTGGTCTTGGTAATTCATAACAACATATAGCTCATTGAACTAATATCCATTCAAGTTGAATATTTTAGAAATTTCAACAATGGTGTGGCAGGGACAAAAAGTGTATAGATCATTAGGCTGAGAGAGAGATAGAGAGAGTTTTGCTTTTGTTTGCCTCTCTTGCTACTTGTCATTTGATCGTTTGCTTTCTACTGTTTTGTGCTTGTGTGTGAGATACTCATATGATCATGTGTATGATCATATTATGCTTTAATGTGTTCTCTAATGATGATATTTTAGTACTTGTGTATGATGAATCATGTTTCCCTTGGTGATGAGTGCACATTCCTTATATTCTATCATTTTGAGCGCTCCACCAAGATGTATGTGACATGGAAGAGTAACACAAGATCTCCGTCGTATCTATAATTTTTGATTGTTTCATGCCAATATTATACAACTTTCACATATTTTTGGCAACTTTTTATATGATTTATTCGACTAACCTATTGATCTAGTGCCCAGTGCCAGTTCCTGTTTTTTGCATGTTTTTTGTCTCACAGAAAATCCATATCAAAAAAAGTCCAAATGCAATAAAACTTTACGAAGAATTATTTTAGAATATATATGTGAATTTTGGGGAGTTGGAATCACCGCAAATAGAGGCCCACACAACCCATAAGACACCAGGGCACGCCCCAGGCCCCTGGCGCATGGTGGTGGGTTGTGCCCTCCTCTAACATCGGTTGGAGCTGTACTTCGGGGGCAAGGAAGCTTATATCTAGAAAAAATCATGTTAAAATCTTAGCGCAATCGGAGTTACGGATCTCCCGGAATATAAGAAACGGTTTTCAGCCAGATCTGGGGAACGGCGAAACACAAGAGAACACAGAGGGAGATCCAATCTCGGAGGGGCTCCTCTCCCTCCGCCGCCATGGAGGCCATGGACCAGAGGGGGGGACTCTCGTCCCATCTAGGGGGGAGGCCAAGGAAGAAGAAGGAGGGGAGGTTCTCTCCTGCTCTCTGCCGGTGGCGTCGGAACATCGCCGGGGCAAGGATCGGTACGACGATCTACATCAACAATCTTGCTACCGTCAACACCAACTCTCTCCCCCTCTATGCAGCGGTGTAACACCCCTTCTCCCCGCTGTAATCTCAACTTAAACATGGTTCTCAACTCCATATACTATTTCCCAATGAGCTATGGCTATCATATGATGTTTGAGTAGATCTGTTTTGTCCTATGGGTTAAACGTGATCTTGGTTGGTATGATTGTATATTTTATTTATGGTGCTATCCTATGGTGCCCTCTGTCTCGCGCAAACATGAGGGGTCCTTGTCGTAGGGTGTTGCAATACGTTCATGATTTGCTTATGGTGGGTTGCGAGAGTGACAGAAGCTTAAACCCGAGTAGGTGGGTTGTTGCGTATGGGATAAAGAGGAGTTGATACTTAATTCTATGGTTGGGTTTCATGACCTTAATAATCTTTAGTAGTTGCGGATGCTTGCTAGAGTTCCAATATAAGTGCATATGATCCAAGTAGAGAAAGTATGTTAGCTCATGCCTCCGCCTCATGTAAAATTGGAAGAATGATTACCACTACTTGCTATCGATTGCCTAGGGATAAATGACTTTCTTGTTGACAAAAGCTATCCACTTTTATTACCTTGCAACTTATTCCTAGTTTTATTATCGCAAAGTATTTGTAGGTTTATCCTTGCAAAATAGTTTCATACTTGTTTCTGGTAAAGCAAACTTCAAGTGTGCGTAGAGTTGTATTGGTCGTCAATTGAACTTGAGGAAATATTTGTTCTACCTTTAGCTCCTCATTGGGTTCGACACTCTTATTTATCAAAGAAGGCTACAAACGATCCCCTATACTTGTGGGTTATCAAGACCTTTTTCTGGCGCTGCTGCCGGGGAGCAATAGCGTGGGGTGAATATTCTCGTGTGTGCTTGTTTCCTTTATCACTAGGTAGTTTTTATTTCCTTTTTCTAAGTTGTTCTCTATCTTCAGTTATGGATATGGAACACGAAACACCAAAAAACTTAGTTGTACTTGCTACTAATGGAAATGGGGAACCTCCTAAAACCCTCGATGCTCGTTATGTGAAAAATATTATGCACTACTTTGATAATCCTGAGAAAACCCCATTCAACATGCACTACTGGAATCAAGATCTTTGCCGTCAGTCAGTTCTTTGTCGTCAGCTAGCGGACGGCATAGAAGCTTTACCGTCCGGTAGAGAACAGCAAAGAGGGAGGGTGGCATACCAGCGAGGGCCTCCTAATGGCCACTTTCTTTGCCGTCAGCTAGCAGGCGGCAAAGAATCTTTGTCGTCGGCTACCGGACGACAAAGAAAGTGGCCAACTACCGTCCGTTAGCTAGGCTCTTTGTCGTCCGTTAGCAAACGACAAAGAGCTGTGACCTAAACTAACACGCCGCCAGCCCACGTCCCACTCTCTCCCTCCCTCATCATACACTCCCCGCCACGCCGCCCGGCCCGGTTGCCCTGGCCGCGCCGCCCCGCCCCTCGCCCGACCGCCCCGAGGCGCCCCGGCTGACCCGGCACCCCGCCCTGGTCCCCCCTCCTCCATCCAGCACCCCTACCATGCCTGAAGGTGAGACATCCCTCTTTTTTTTCTTTTTAGATTTAGTTTAATTAGGTTTAGTTTAATTTAGGTTGGTTTAGTTTAGGTTTAGTTTCTGTTTTTTAGGTTTAGATTTAGTTTATTAGGTTAACTTTATTAGGTTTAGTTTAGGTTAAGAAGAAAGAAGAAAGATGAAAAAAATAAGAAGAAAAGGAGGAAGAAGAAGAGGAGGAGGAGGAGGAGGAAGAAGATTAGGGGTGCATCATCGACGAAACTAGGTCGAGCAGGTTAGGGGGTTCCTCGGTGTCCATGGAACCCTAAATAGCAAGTATCGTCGATGCGGGATACATGTGGCCATCGGTGTCGAACACTACATCCACGTCCCGCAAGTGACGCTGGCATCCGGCGTCCCACAACAATAGTTCTCGTCATCGATGGAGGTCGAACACCATTGCGAATTTGTGTAGCATCCTCTGCGATGACGATTAAAAGGCAAGTGTTGAAACTTGAAACACCCAAACTGAATCAAGTCGGTTTGGTTGTTTGAAATTTCAAAATTTGGCTTTAATCCTCATCGCAAAGGCTACCAGACAAATTCGCCAAGGTGTTCGACCGTCATCGGTCACCAGAACTATTATTGCGGGATGCCGGGCGCCGGCTTCACTTGTGGGATGTGGATCTAGTGTTCAACGCCGAGCGCCACATATATCTTGCACCGATGATACTTGCTATTTTGGGTTCCATCGACGCCAAGGAACCCCCTAACCCGCTTGTCCTATTGTAAATATTTAGTTAGGTCGACAGAAAAAAAAATTGCTATGTTACTCATCTTTCAATTTAAATGTGCAGATTTTACATCGCTGTGAGGTTCTAGTGTTCGACGAGCTCTTCCCTGCGTTCGTGGGTGAGCACAAATGACATCTCCTCCTCCGTCCTTCATTTGCTCTGTTCCGGTCTTCGTGCCAATGAAATTTGCTAGCTATAGGTGTCTTCAATCATCAATATGCGTGACCACTATGCCTCTTCCGTTCGAAAGGGTTACATCTATGCATATGCATGCATTTGCATATTTATAACCATGATTCTTTCGAATTGTCCAATGTTATCCATGGACAGCCCGAGTATGTGTAGATTGGGTTGTTTTCCCATATGCTCTGCTCCGGATCCGATGCAGAATTTCGTCAGTGCCTCCCTGTTGTTCTCTGGGTACACATCCTCTCTTCTTATTGCCGAGACGTGTATCAGGAGAACAACAGGGAGGTGCTGCCAAAATTTTTTGTCGGATCCTGAGCAGAGCATGGGAAAATGAACCCAATCTACACATACTCAAGTGGGATTAGGACCTATCTTTACCTATTAGCGTCTAGGTTGCATGGACGTAATAAAAGTGACAAACTCCATTTACTGATGAATATATGCATGCTAATTTTTTATTATATATATAAATATATATTTCTTATGTGTCTAGTAGCTAGGCAAGATGACTGATCATGCATGGATGTACACCGGTCACACTAGTCAGAAAGACATGACCATTGAATGGTTAACAAAAACCAAGGGGTTTCTGAGAGCCGCATTTGCAAATGGCCAGAGGAACACATGGTGCCCCTGTGCCGGGTGCAACAATTGGCACAAGAGGATAGAGGATGAAGTCGGCAAACACCTGCAGAAGTGGGGTTTTACACCAGATTATACGGTGTGGACATGTCATGGCGAGTCTGCCCAACGGGCCAGAGCTAAGGTGCTTTGTCGTCGCACCGACGAGCATGGTACCGGGATGCAAGACATGGTGCAAGACTTTGATGATGCTCGGGACTCAGACGATGAGATGGAGGAATCTGCAAAGGCCTTCAATGAAATGTTGGAGTCTTCAAAACTTCCTCTCCACGAGCACACTAAGCTTTGTCAGCTGGATGCCATCTCACAAATAATGGCTCTGAAGGCTCAATTCAACTTGGGCAGAGAATGCTATGACGCAATGATGACAGTATTTGGACGTTTTG
Source organism: Triticum urartu (assembly GCF_056163025.1). Taxonomy (NCBI): domain Eukaryota; kingdom Viridiplantae; phylum Streptophyta; class Magnoliopsida; order Poales; family Poaceae; genus Triticum; species Triticum urartu. Next base: position 39,030,197 of record NC_141876.1, read on the forward strand.
TACCTAAAGGACATGTACTACCTGCAAACTTGTACCAGTCAGAAAAAATCCTCCGTGCTCTTAAGATGCCCTATAAGAAGATACATGCCTGTGAGAAAGGATATGCCTTATTTAGGCTTCAGTATGCGTACTTGAACTATTGTCCCATTTGCAAGTCATCCAGGTATGTTGTGCTAGACAACGGTTTGGGTGAGAAGACGCGGACCAAAATCCCCGTTAATGTTCTTCGGTATATGTCAATCGTACCAAGACTTCAACGTCTTTTGATGGTCGAAGAGATGGCCAGACGGATGACATGGCACAAAATTGGCAAAAGAACCCAACTAGATGCAGATGGGAAGCTGATTATTGTGCACACATCGGACGGTGAAGGATGGAAGAGCTTAGATGCATTACATGATGACAAAGCGGCATACCCGAGGCATCCTCGAGTCAGCATCAACACGGATGGGTTTAGTGTGTTTGGTCTGACGGCAGCCCAATACAGTTGTTGGCCCGTATTTGTCTTTCCACTCAATCTCCCCCCGAACAGATTATGCAAAGAAAGAACAATTTCCTGACGTTGATAATTCTAGGGCCCAACTATCCGGGGAAGAATATGAATGTGTACATACAGCCACTGAAGAACGAATTGCAATAAGCCTGGAATAATGAGTTCAAGACATATGACGCCTTTAGCAAACGGAACTTCATAATGCGTGTCTGGTACGTGTACTAGACGCATGACTTGTCGGCGTATGCGCTATTCGTTGGCTGGTGTGTGCATGGAAAGTTCCTATGCCCCACATGCAAGGGAGCTCTTGAGTTTCGTTGGCTTCAGGCCGGTCGCAAGTTTTCTTTCTTCGACATGCATAGACAGTTCCTGGATCCTCACCATAAGTTCAGTAAAGACAAGAAGAACTTCATCAAAGGTAGAGTTGTCAAAAACTCTACACCACCTGCGTTGACAGGCCTAGAGACCCTGGATTAGTTAAACGCTCTTGAGCCAGATCCAGAGCTTCTAGGGTATTTCAGGGGGTATAATTTGAAACACGCCTGGACTCACAAGACATGCTTGTGGGATTTGCCTTACTTCAAAGACCTCCTTTGCTCACACAACATCGACGTGATGCACACTGAGAAGAATATCGTTGAGGAACTTTTTGGTAAATTGTTCGGTATAGATGTGAAGTCAAAGGATAATACTAAGGCTAGAGTCGATCTGGAGGCACTATGTGATAGGCCATTACAAAACATGAAAGAACCGAAAGGAAAGCAGAACTGGATGAAGCCAAAGGCATGGTTCAATCTTGGAAGGCCAGCTATGAGGGAAATTATCTTGTGGGTACAACAACAGTTGATGTTCCCCGATGGGTATGCAGCGAATCTAAAGAGGGGAGCGAGTCTTGATAAATTGAAGATATTTGGTCTCAAGAGTCATGATTGGAACATATGGATTGAGCAGGTAATGTCGGTGATGCTGCATGGTTTCATCCTGAGGATGAATGGCTAGTACTGGCAGAGCTAAGCTATTTCTTCTATGTTCTTTGTGCGAAAGAACTATCGCCTGGCCTGCTAGAATAAATGGAAGAGTTGGTGCCGGAGTTGATCTGCAAGTAAGAGAAGATCTTTCCTTCGGGCTTCTTTAATCCAGTGCAGCACTTGATTTTGCATCTCCCAACCGAGGCAAGATTGGCGGGCCAATGCAAAATCGTTGGTGCTACGCCACTGAGAGGATGTAGAAGACGCTACGAGCAAAATGTAAAAATAAACGTAGAATTGAAGCATCAATGGCTAAGGCATTCATTACTGAGGAGGCGGCAAACTTCGTGACAACACACTATGAAGCGAAAAGTCGTCATTTGCATAATCTGAAGCCTTGGTACAATGCCGATGACCCTAAAAAGGATGGATACAACCTCAGCCTATTCAAAGGGGATCTCGCACTGTGACGCCCCAAGACCAATGCGCCAGGTGCCTTCCAGTTATTCGCCGTCGTTGCCATGTCATTTGCCTGCGTGTTGCATTTCATCATGTCATCATGTGCATTGCATCATCTTGTTTTCAAAACTTGCATCCGTCCGGGTTCCCCCGGTTCTTTTCGTTGTCCGTTCTGAGCCCAGACACACTTGCACGCGCCCGCGGCACGTCCGAAATATTATTTTATAAGTGGCCGGAAAATGTTCTCGGAATGGGATGAAAGTTGGCGAGTGGTCTTATTATAGTGTAGATAGACCGCCTGTCAAGTTTCATCGCATTTGGAGTCTGTTTGATGCCCCAACGCATAACTATAGCGGCAGTATAGTCGGTCAAACATCGGACATTTTCGGTCTCCGAAGACTGTGCCGGGCCTCTGCTTCTCTTCTCTCTTCTCAGCCCAACCCACTCTCTTCCAACCGCCAGGCCCCGAAACCCCTCCTTGCACAGTGCTCACACCCCTCGAACGCGTCCGAAAATTGTCCTGGACCCGACCCGAGCAGTCTTCACCGTTGGATCCGGATCATCCCCAAACATCTACAAAACATCACCGTTTTCTTATTTGAACTCCCTAGCCTATTTTTTTCCGACCGTCCGATTTTGATCGGAGGTACGAGATAGCCCCTATCCTAATCTTCGTGAGATATATATATTGTCAAACCCTAATTTTTAGGAGATGTCCCATCCATCCCATCATGCACCGCCACCCACTCAAATCCATGGGGATCCTTCCCCAATCATCCTAGCTACCTTCCTCCAACCCGCTCCCGCAGCCTCCTCCCTCGATCTACGCATCTTCCTCGGGATCCCTCCCGATCCTTCTCCACCCAACCAGCACTGCTCGCCCGATTCCCGTGTCCTTGCAAGCCGCCTGTTGTTCCTCATGCCGAACAAATGCGTGCTGCCGCCTTTGTTTGCATCCTCGAGCAGTTTCATGGCCCGACCAAGCACTGGAGCCCCGCGCCCGAGGCCCTACCTTCTCCTCGTTTGCGCCGATCGAAGCCAGCAGGGCCGCCTTCCTCTTCTCCTATCTTCCTCCTTTTTTATTCTCTTCTCCCCCTCACGCTATCTCCCTGTCTCTTTGTTGCCTCGAACAGGTGAGAACCTGAAGCCATGGACGATCTCAAGCTCTTCCCCGCCGCCGTCGTTCGAGCTCCCATGCCCAGATCCGCCTGTCCTCGACTCGATGAACCTTGCAGCCGCCTGGCCTACTCTGCGCCCAGCCTGCGATGCCAAGGAGATGCCACTGCATCAGACCGACGAGCCCGCGCCAAGTCCCTATCTTGCCGGAAAAAGTCATCGCACCATCCCTTTTCCTCTGGCCCGAGCAGAGCTCCGCCTTCGCTCGATCTACTGCCCTCCACCTATGCCTTGCCCCGCGCCCTGGGTCCTACCGGGAACCAGCTCCTCACCGTCAAGACCTCTCGGATCCGCGCAGTCACCTCACAATGCCCTGACCTCGAGCTCTTCCCGCTGCCGCCTGCTTCCTCTCGTCAGAGACGAATGAGCACTCGCAGGCGCGTTCACCAGCGCCAGCGCGTGGGTCGTGCCCACCTTCACTGTCGAGCCGGCCCAGCCTCTCCAAGGCCCAAGGCCCAGCTCCTGTGCTGCACCGCGCGCTGAGGCCCAGCCGATGGCCAGATCCGGCCCAGTGAGGTGAGGACGCGCCCAGCCTTCCCTGTGCACTGTTGGGCCAGCCAGCAGATTCGGCCTAGTGTAGCTTCTGTTCAGATCTGTGAATTTGTCTATTTTCCAGGGAATTGCAGTTTTGCAGATTAGCCCCTAAACTTCATGCATATAATAACTCTTTAACCGTGCATCGGATTAAAACAATTTATATATGAAAAATGCTTAGTTTTTCATCTAGTTTCATTATATATCATTTTCATCCTTGTTTAAAATGCATAAAATTTTGGTTGTTTAAATTTTTGCCTATTGCCACGCTAAAATGCTTTATTTCATAACTAAATAACCGTAACTCAGATTTTAATAAACTTTATATGTAAATGGGGTGGAAAAATGCCTAGATTATCATGGTGGCTTTACTTTGCATGTTTAACAACTCTAAAATTTGGTTTAGGGCAGAACAGTACCAAACTTAAAAAATGCACATGAGGAGTTTCCGGACTTGTTGTTTGTTGTTCCGTCCTCATTTAAACTTGCCTAGATAGGTAGTTATCTTTTGCTTCACCCCTTGCCATGGTTAATAACATTTAATTTTGTTGGGTACCTAAACAAGATCGAACTTAATAAGTCACGTGGTGTTTTGTCAATACGCAACGAAGTTGCATATTGAGCTCCACTTAATTTGTAGAATTGCTTGTGCACTTTGCCATGCCATGCCCTCTTTAAACCGGACATGCATCATACTTGGTTGTGCATCATGCCATGTTTATGCGGTGGTTGTTTACTATGTTGTTCGCTTCTTTCCGGTGTTGCATCTTCGGGTTAGTTCCGATAACGTCGCATTTGTGAGGATTCGTTCAACTCCGTCCGTTGGTCTTCTTCATGGACTCGTTCGTCTTCCTTGCGGGATTTCAGGCAAGATGACCATACCCACGAAATCACTTCTATCTTTGCTTGCTAGTTGCTCGCTCTATTGCTATGCCTATGCTGCGATACCTACCACTTGCTATATCATGCCTCCCATATTGCCATGTCAAGCCTCTAACCCACCTTGTCCTAGCAAACCGTTGTTTGGCTATGTTTTTTTTGACCATGAAGACTGCAGGGCTTGCACCCCACATCATTTTATTAATAAAGCTAAAGGCATAAAGGGTTTCCTCAAGATGAGGAAAGAAATAAAAGAATAAAAGAAAAGAGGGAAGGCTCTAAAGAAGGCTATACAGAGAAGGGGTGCACTATACCTATTAAGTACAAAGAAACAAAGAAGCAACTCTCCTCAAGGAGGAAGAAAATCAATCCACTTAAGAAGGGCGTCTCTATATTTCCGTTTGATTCGATGAGAGAGCAGAGTAAGATCATGAATGAAGCCATTCCTCCATGCCCTGAAAGATGGTTGAATGTTCCTGAAAGCTCTATCATTCCTGATCTTCCAAATATTCCACCAGGCCGTGAAAACCACCTCCCCAAAGAAAGGCTTGTTGAAATCCTTCCTAGCATGACGAGCAATTTCCACCATATCATCACAATCTTTCCATTCAATTTGCAGATAGTTCCACACGCGAACACTAAAATTGCACTGGAAAAAGAGGTGATTTCTGTCCTCCAGTATTCCAGTCGGGCAAAGAACACATTTTGGTCCTTCATTAATCCTCCAATGCCTCCTCTGAATCATGTCCTTGGTGTTAACCCTGTCCATTATAACAAGCCAAGCAAACATCTTGATCGACATAGTACAGCAACTTTTCCATATCCACCCCAGAATGGGGTTTGATACCATTGGCTGATAGACAAAATCATAAAACCTTTTTGCAGTATATTCTGATTTCTTGCTATGCCTCCATCCCTAGTGGTCATGGGAGTTGCTGTCCAAATGGAAAGACCCCATTAAAGAGGAAAGCTGCTGTAGTTCCTGAAAAGCTTGTTCAGTAAGAGGCAAGTAAAAAAGGTCTTGGAAACTACTGGCCTCAAAGACTTCCTTGACTGAGAGATTTTTGTGGAGACAAAAAGAATATAGCCTAGGAAATCGATCTTGTAGAGGGATAGAACTATTTCCAATTTGCCAATAGTCAGACCAGAACTGCACCGTATCTCCACTATGAACATCAACCGGAGTAACTGCCCTGAAATTATCCATCAACTTACAGACATCTCTCCACCAAAAAGAGCCACAAAGAACAGTATCATGTGGAATCCTTTCAAAATAGTAAGAATCCCAAACTAACTGCACCCAGGGCACATCCATCTTGTTATTAAATTTATTGAGATGTTTCAATAGGAGAGCATCATTCTGCAAACCAAGGTTTAAGATTCCAAGCCCCCCCTTCGACTTAGGCCTGCCGCCAGTGAATGTCCCCTTTCCTGACCATATTTCCTCCATAAACATTGCCTCTGGATTCTTTCCAATTGTTTCAAAATACCCTGAGGAATTGACAAACTGCAAAGGAAGAACATAGGCAATGAAGAAATGACAGAATTAACTAATTGCAATCTGCTCCGTTGAGGCAAGAACCAAGAACTTGCTGTCAATCTTCTCTCCATACAATCCACAAGGGGAAGAAGGTCCACAATTTTGGGCCTGGTGGTCCCCACTGGCAAACCCAGATAAGTAAAAGGCATATTGCCTAATTTACAACCAAAATAGGCAGCAAGGTCAGAAGCATCCTGATCACTTACATTAATGGGATACATGGAGGATTTATGGAAATTAATCTGAAGTCCAGTTGCCTGTGAGAAGGAATGCAAAATTGATTTCAGAGCCCCCAATTGATCTTTATCAGCATTTAAGAAAAGCAGTGTGTCATCAGCATATTGCACCACTGGGAAATCAGGATCATGGGTAGGCAGAGGCCTGCTTATTAAACCTTGGTGAAGAAGATTATTAATCAAAGTCTGCAAGAGATCAGCCGCAATAACAAAGAGCAAAGGAGAAATTGGGTCCCCTTGCTTGACTCCACATTTGCATTTAAAGTGATTACCAGGGACTCCATTCAGAAGGACAGAAGAAGTGCCAGAAGACAACAACTGCTTAATCCAAACAATCCATCGTTCATCAAAATGTTTTGCAATTAAAATCTTTATGATAGCCTCATGCTGGATAGAATCAAAAGCCTTTTCAAAGTATAACTTAAGCAAAAGGATGGGCCTTTTAGACTGATTGCACTGATGGATATACTCAAAGGTCCAAGCAAGACAATCCTGGATTGTTCTCGATTTTATGAAACCATATTGATTTTTATGCACACATTTGGTGATCTCCTGTTGGAATCTGTTAGCAGCAAGCTTTGTTTGGCTATGTTACCGCTTTGCTCAGCCCCTCTTATAGCGTTGCCAGTTGCAGGTGAAGATTGGAGTTTGTTTCTTGTTGGAACATGATTATATGTTGGGATATCACAATATCTCTTATTTAATTAATGCATCTATATACTTGGTAAAGGGTGGAAGGCTCGGCCTTATGCCTGGTGTTTTGTTCCACTCTTGCCGCCCTAGTTTCCGTCATACCGGTGTTATGTTCCTTGATTTTGCGTTCCTTACGCGGTTGGCTTCTAATGGGAACCCCTTGACAGTTTGCTTTGAATAAAACTCCTCCAGCAAGGCCCAACCTTGGATTTACCATTTGCCTCACCACCACCTACTTTTTCCCTTGGGAATCGCTCTCCCGAGGGTCATCTATATTTTAACCCCCTTGGGCCAGTGCTTGTATAAGTATTGGTCTGAACCGGGCAGTCTGCGGGGCCACCTCGGGGTAACTCGAGGGCTGGTTTTACTCATAGCTTGACCTATCCGGTGTTGCCCTGAGAACAAGATATGTGCAGCTCCTATCGGGATGTTGGCGCATCGGGGGGCTTTGCTGGTCTTGTTTTCCTATTGTCGAAATGTCTTGTAACCGGGATTCCGAGACTGATCGGGTCTTCCTGGGAGAAGGAATATCCTTGGTTGACCATGAGAGCTTGTGATGGGGTAAGTTGGGACACCCCTGCAGGGTTTTAAACTTTTGAAAGCCGTGCCCATAGTTATGGGAAGATGGGAATTTGTTAATGTCCGGTGGTAGAAAACTTGACACTTAACTTAATTAAAATGCATCAACCGCGTGTGTAGCCGTGATGGTCTCTTTCCAGTGGAGTCCGGTAAGTGAGCACGACATTGGAGTTATGCTTGAACGTAAGTAGTTTCAGGATCACTTCTTGATCACTTCTAGTTCGCGACCGTGCTTTGCTTCTCTTCTCGCTCTCATTTGTGTAAGTTAGCCACCATATATGCTAGTGCTTGCTGCAGGTCCACCTCACTACCTTTTCCTACCCATAAGCTTAAATAGTCTTGATCGCGAGGGTGCGAGATTACTGAGTCCTCGTGGCTCACAGATACTTCCAAACAGTTGCAGGTGCTGATGATGCCGTGCAGGTGACGCAACCGAGCTCAAGGAGGAGCTTGATGAAGATCGTGGTCGTTGTGTTGTTTCATTTCCAGTTGATCAGTAGTGGAGCCCAGTCGGGGCGATCGGGGATCTTTTGCATTAGGGGTTGTCTTTTTTTTTATTTTGGTTCCGTAGTTGGACCTTGTTTGTATCTGGATGATGTAATGCTATATTCATGTATTGTGTGAAGTGGCGATTGTAAGCCAACTCTATACCTCTTTCTTGTTCAGTACATGGGATGTGTAAAGATTACCCCTCTTGCGACATTGCCTACAATGAGGTTATGCCTCTAAGTTGTGCTCCGACACGCGGGAGATATAGCCGCATCGTGGGTGTTACAAGTTGGTAATCAGAGCCTTCCCCGACTTAGGACCCCCTGCTTGATCGAATCGCTGGCGTTGTTGAGTCTAGAACAAAATGTTTTGAGTCTTAGGATTATATATATCGAAGAATAGGATTCTTTTTACTCCTCAGTCCCTTCGTCGCTCTGGTGAGGCCTCCTGACGTAGAGTTTTGACTCTTCTCTCCTCAAATTTCACGAAATTGTTTTTAGGATCACGCGGGTATATTGGAATCGTTTCGATGGTTTTGTGACGAGAACATTGTTCTTGGTGCCTCCTGACATTTAGGGGTTGTGGCAGTGTCCCGGGGAGTTGAGCTCCGAGGTGTTGTCGTCACAATTTTATCGTATGCAGTTCTGGAATACCTGAGTTTCGCCGACATTGAAAATCTCTTTTATGCAGTTGTTGGTGAGATAACCTCGACGCCACCCAGTACTGGGGCGAGAGTTCGGGAGTATTGCCATAACTCGTATAACGGATGCTTTTCGAAGGTTGAGGTAAATGATTTCCGAAGGTTTATTGGTTATGTGTTGAAGGATGGATACAGCTGGATGTAGGATTTGCTAGTTTTGGTTGAGATATTATGCTTCCCCTGTATCCCCAACACCTGATTGCATAACCAGAAAGTTTTGGGAATTTATAAGTGGGGATTCAAGTAGCTCTTAGGATATCTTTCCGACAGATGCATGATACGAGATTGGGGTTCGATGTCTAGTGGTCCACCTATCCACGGTTGGTTTTACAGTGGTCTCATTGTGTTTTAAAGAGTCCTTGGCTATGCTGACTCGGGGACACTTCATATGTCATGTGCACTGCTTTGTACATGATGGTGTTGTATGATCGAGCCCGTGTGGGCCCCACCACAAAAACTTCGGACGAAATCTCTATCATATGTTTGTTCCGGCTTATTTTGCAAGACAATCCTTGTTTTGTTTTGAGTTGTGGTATTCGAGTTGCTTCAATGTCAAATGTTGATTCCATACCTTTCCTAAGTAGTGTTCTCATGCTCCTATGTGAATTCTAATCCTTCATGATAATCGAGATTGTCATGTCAATCCTTTTCAACCGGTGTGCTCCTCTTCAACTGATCCTATCATTTTCAACATCGGCAAGACCAACTCTAAGTATTCTCAATGGTGTTTGTTTCATTCGTCCCAAGTTGCATGTGTTTCTCCCACCCTCCCACCCTTTTTCTTCGAGGACTCAGATATCTTAATCAAGTATCCATTTGATTCATGTGAACTTTCTTCTTTCCTTTCCTTCAATGTTTTTAACCGGTGATTTCTCGTGGAGATGCTCAGAAGCTTCAAGTTCATCATTCCTAATTCTTTTTTCTTCTCCGGTGGATTCAATTCAAGCTTTGTTGATCATATCTTATCCTCGGTTCAAATGTCTTCTCTTGTCGGTGCACCTCCTATTCATAAACTTCTCGCTATTCATTTGTTTCGGAGTGCTGAAGATATCTCGAAGATTTGTGTTTCCACTCTGCATTTGTTCAACCTATTTCGAGGATGTTATCTCATTCAAGCCATTTAATTCAACCGGTGCAATCTCCTTTTCAAGCAATCATTCAACTGTGTTTCTCTTGAGTGGGCCCTAACCCACAGGTATTTTCCCAGGATCTTACCTGACTCTTATAATTTTCCTAGAGCTTCTCAAATTCTTTTCGAAGTTTGACATAAGAATGAATTATCATCAGTCTTATGTATTTTCTCCAAGACCTGTCAAATTCTTTTCACCGTTGGCTCAACCTTTCTATTCGTCATCCCGGAGTATCTCAACTGTTAATAGTGGTGTTTCTCTTTGTCATTCTCAACACTTGAACGCCGAAGAAGAGTTCCTCTTAAATTCTTACCCGTTCTTCCGAAGATGTGTAGTTCAAGTTTGATGCCAACCTCTCATAATTGTTTTCGATTGTGAGAATGATTTCCACCCGTCCGGAGCAATTAAGGTGTCTTTTCAGTTTGATTCTCCGGAGCCCATCAAATCAGAATTGTTCATTCCAGCCTTCAACTCTCGTTCTCCAAATCTTACTGGTGCATCATTCAATTATTCTCTAATCAGCTCGTGATCTCTTCGTTCACTTGTATCTAAATTGTCTCAAGTATCTTCATTCATTTTCCAATTCTACCCAGTGATTTGTGCCTTTGCTACTTTCATTTTCAATTCATATGGTGGTTCGTTCAAGATTTTTCTTCTTTCTTATCATATCAATTTATTCGTTGTTTCAATCATACTGGTGGTTCGTTGAAGACCTCCTCAAGTTCGCGCTATATCTCTCTTCAATCTTTTCAAGAAGAATAAGTAGTATGCCAAGCCCGTTGCTTGTCATCAATTTAAATTGGTGAAGGATAAGCATAATATAATTCTTATTCTTGTTTCATCCAGTAAATTCAATTCTTTATTCCGGAGGTTCATCAAATTCTTGATTTCAATTGTTCATCTTTCTTTCCGGAGTTCCAAGTTTTTCTCGGTTATATCATTTCAAAGCTCAATCTAATCATTGCAAGGCTTCGATCTTATTCTCTTCATCCTTCACTTCTTTTGATCATTCTTTTATTACCGGAGTTCTTCATGAAGGCTCAACATGATGGTTTGCAAGGATACTTTTCATTCTTCAATTGTTCTATAAGATTTCTCTCGGAGCTAAGATCCGCTAAGGTATAATCTAAAATAAACATGGTGTCCAACACATGTTTTGTTTGAGGAGTTCAAGCCTTCTTCATCTTGCATTCCGAAGTGCAATTCTTTCTACCGTATCATTTGAGGTGGTGCTATGTCATTCTTCATAATTGAGTTCATGTTTCATGATTCACATGTTGTCAAGAATGAGGTATCTTAAATCCATCAATCACTTCATTGAAGTTATCTTGGGTTATATTTCACCTAAAACCTACCCTAAGAAATGTTGCTATTGGGGTGCTTTTCAATATTCCAAGTTTCCTCCTATTCTCGCGATGAAAGATGTTTTCATCTCTCTGTCGCTCTCAAGCAAGCAATTGTTTTCGTTTGTGGCGGGTTTTTCACCTCAAGTTTTTGAGATGTTTTCCATAAGCCCTCAACAAGCCTGTTCTTTTCGTTGTTGATTTCCCAACAACTCCGTTCAATCCTTCTTTTTAAGGATGCTCTCTCAAATTCATTTGAGGTAGAACATGTTGTTTTCTTCTCCGTTCTTTTCATTGCATACTTTCATTTCTTCCGGAGGCATTGTGATGATGCTCTCTTCACTCATCATCTCGTATTGTGAAGATCATGTTCTTTTCTTTTGCTTATCCATTCAACCGGAGTGTCGTGTTTTCATTCGAGCTCTCTCATCTTATCAAGTTTTACCTCCCTTCTCAACCGGAGTGCTGTCTGAAATCTTTCTTACCCGTTGTGCAATTCTTTCAATAGTTCCTGAGCCAGTGTGTTGTTGATTCATCAAGTGTCCTCTCATCTTGTCTAGTTCGTGCTCAAATTCTTCCATTTACGGTCGGAGTGCTGCCCAAATTACATCATTCTTAATCCTTCTCTATCTTGTTTTAACCGGAGTGGTTTTAATATATATCTTGCCCTTCAACATCAAGGTTTTTCGCAATGTTCTTTGTTCCTCTTTTCTGATGGAGTATTTTCGACTTTGTTCACCTTCGTTGTATTATTTTCTCGAATTTGTTCAACCTCGCAAGGTTCTTTGGTTTCACTCGTTTGTCAAATTAGCAACTTTGTTTTACCTCTTCTTTCCTCTTCCGTTTTCCCTCCGGTGCCATCCTAGATCTCGGGACGAGATCCTCTCGTAGTGGTGGAGTGTTGTGACGCCCTGAGACCAATGCGCCAGGTGTCTTCCAGTTATTCGCTGTCGTTGCCATGTCATTTGCCTTCGTGTTGCATTTCATCATGTCATCATGTGCATTGCATCATCTTGTTTTCAAAACTTGCATCCGTCCGGGTTCCCCCAGTTCTTTCCGTTGTCCGTTCTGAGCCCAGACACACTTGCACGCGCCCGCGGCACGTCCGAAATATTATTTTATAAGTGGCCGGAAAATGTTCTCGGAATGGGATGAAAATTGGCGTGTGGTCTTATTATAGTGTAGATAGACCGCCTGTCAAGTTTCATCGCATTTGGAGTCTGTTTGATGCCCCAACACATAACTATAGCGGCAGTATAGTCGGTCGAACGTCGGACGTTTTCAGTCTCCAAAGACTGTGCTGGGCCTCTCCTTCTCTTCTCTCTTCTCAGCCCAAACCACTCTCTTCCAACCGCCAGGCCCCAAAACCCCTCCTTGCACAGTGCTCACACCCCTCGCACGCGTCCAAAAATTGTCCCGGACCCGACCCGAGCAGTCGTCACCGTTGGATCCGGATCATCCCCAAACATCTACAAAACATCACCGTTTTCTTATTTGAACTCCCTAGCCTATTTTTTTCCGACCGTACGATTTTGATCGGAGGGACGAGATAGCCCCTAACCTAATCTTCTTGAGATATATATATATATATATATATATATATTGCCAAACCCTAATTTTAGGAGATGTCCCATCCATCCCATCATGCGCCGCCACCCACTCAAATCCATCGGGATCCATCCCCAATCAGCCTAGCTACCTTCCTCCAACCCGCTCCCGCAGCCTCCTCCCTCGATCTACGCATCTTCCTCGGGATCCCTCCCGATCCTTCTCCACCCAACCAACGCTACTCGCCCGATTCCACTGTCCTTGCAAGCCGCCTCTTGTTCGTCACGCCGAACAAATGCGTGCTGCCACCTTTGTTTGCATCCTCGAGCAGTTTCATGGCCCGAGCAAGCACTGGAGACCCGCGCCCGAGGCCCTGCCTTCTCCTCGTCTGCGCCGATCAAAGCCAGCAGGGCCGGCTTCCTCTTCTCCTGTCTTCCTCCTTTTTTATTCTCTTCTCTCCCTCATGCTATCTCCCTATCTCTCTGTTGCCTCGAACAGGTGATCACCTGAAGCCATGGACGATCTCGAGCTCTTCCCCGCCGCCGTCGTTTGAGCTCCCATGCCCGGATCCGCCTGTCCTCGACTCGATGAACCTTGCCGCCGCCTGGCCTACTCCGCGCCCAGCCTGCGACGCTAAGGAGATTCCACTGCATCGGACCCCAATGAGCCCGCGCCAAGTCCCTGTCTCCCTAGAAAAAGACATCGCACCATCCCTTTTCCTCTGGCCTGAGCAAAGCTCCGCCTCCGCTCGATCTACTGCCCTCCGCCTATGCCTTGCCCCGACCTCGAGCTCTTCCCACTGCCGCTTGCTTCCTCTCGCCAGAGAAGAACGAGCACTCGCAGGCACGTTGACCAGCGCCAGCGCGTGGGTCGTGCCCAGCTCCGCTGTCGAGCCGGCCCAGCCTCTCCAAGGCCCAAGGCCCAGCCCCTCTGCTGCACCGCGCGCTGAGGCCCAGCCGATGGCCAGATCCGGCCCAGTGAGGTGAGGACGCACCCAGCCTTCCCTGTGCACTGTTGGGCCAGCCAGCAGATTCGGCCCAGTGTAGCTTCTTTTCAGATCTGTGAATTTGTCTATTTTCCAAGGAATTGCAGTTTTGCAGATTAACCCCTAAACTTCATGCATATAATAACTCTTTAACGTGCATCTGATTAAAACAATTTATATATGAAAAATGCTTAGTTTTTCATCTAGTTTCATTATATGTCATTTTCATCCATGTTTAAAATGCGTAAAATGTTGGTTGTTTAAATTTTTGCCTATTGCCACGCTAAAATGCTTTATTTCATAACTAAATAACCGTAACTCGGATTTTAATAAACTTTATATGTAAATGGGGTGGAAAAATGCCTAGATTATCATGGTGGCTTTACTTTGCATGTTTAACAACTCTAAAATTTGGTTTAAGGCAGAACAGTACCAAACCTAAGAAAATGCACATGAGGAGTTTTCGGACTTGTTGTTTGTTGTTCCGGCCTCATTTAAACTTTCCTAGATAGGTAGTTATATTTTGCTTCACCCCTTGCCATGGTTAACAACATTTAATTTTGTTGGGTACCTAAACAAGATCGAACTTAATAAGTCACGTGGTGTTTCATCAATACGCAACGGAGTTGCATATTGAGCTCCACTTAATTTGTAGAATTGCTTGTGCACTTTGCCATGACATGCCCTCTTTAAACCGGACATGCATCATACTTTGTTGTGCATCATGCCATGTTTATGCGGTGGTTGTTTACTATGTTGTTTCCTTCTTTCCGGCGTTGCATCTTCGGGTTAGCTCCGATAACGTCGTGTTTGTGAGGATTCGTTCGACTCCGTCCGTTGGTCTTCTTCATGGACTTGTTCTTCTTCCTTGAGGGATTTCAGGCAAGATGACCATACCCTCGAAATCACTTCTATCTTTGCTTGCTAGTTGCTCGCTCTATTGCTATGCCTATCCTGCGATACCTACCACTTGCTATATCATGCCTCCCATATTGCCATGTCAAGCCTCTAACCCACCATGTCCTAGCAAACCGTTGTTTGGCTATGTTACTGCTTTGCTTAGCCCCTCTTATAGAGTTGCTAGTTGCAGGTGAAGATTGGAGTTTGTTTCTTGTTGGAACATGATTATATGTTGGGATATCACAATATCTCTTAATTAATTAATGCTTCTATATACTTGGTAAAGGGTGGAAGGCTCGGCCTTATGCCTGGTGTTTTGTTCCACTCTTGCCGCCCTAGTTTCCATCATACCGGTGTTATGTTCCTTGATTTTGCGTTCCTTACGCGGTTGGGTTATAATGGGAAACCCTTGACAGTTCGCTTTGAATAAAACTCCTCCAACAAGGCCCAACCTTGGATTTACCATTTGCCTCACCACCACCTACTTTTTCCCTTGGGAGTCGCTCTCCTGAGGGTCATCTTTATTTTAACCCCCCTGGGCCAGTGCTTGTATAAGTGTTGGTCCGAACCGGGCAGCCTGCGGGGCCACCTCGGGGAAACTCGAGGGCTGGTTTTACTCGTAGCTTGACCTATCCGGTGTTGCCCTGAGAACGAGATGTGTGCAGCTCCTATCGAGATGTCGGCGCATCAGGCGGCTTTGCTGGTCTTGTTTTACCATTGTCGAAATGTCTTGTAACCGAGATTCCGAGACTGATCGAATCTTCCTAGGAGAAGGAATATCCTTCGTTGACCGTGAGAGCTTGTGATGGGCTAAGTTGGGACACCCCTGCAGGGTTTTCAACTTTCGAAAGCCGTGCCAGCGGTTATGGGCAGATGGGAATTTGTTAATGTCCGGTTGTAGAAAAATTGACACTTAACTTAATTAAAATGCAGCAACCACGTGTGTAGCCGTGATGGTCTCTTTCCGGCGGAGTCCGGGAAGTGAACACGGTGTTGGAGTTATGCTTGAATGTAAGTAGTTTCAGGATCACTTCTTGATCACTTCTAGTTCGCGACCGTGCTTTGCTTCTCTTCTCGCTCTCATTTGCGTAAGTTAGCCACCATATATGCTTGTGCTTGCTGCAGCTCCACCTCACTACCTTTTCCTACCCATAAGCTTAAATAGTCTTGATCGCGAGGGTGCGAGATTGCTGAGTCCTCATGGCTCACAGATACTTACAAACAGTTGCAGGTGCCGATGATACCGTGTAGGTGACGCAACCGAGCTCAAGGAGGAGCTTGATGAAGATCGTGTTCGTTGTGTTGTTTCGTTTCCAGTTGATCAGTAGTGGAGCCCAGTCGGGGCGATCGGGGATCTTTTGCATTAGGGGTTGTCTTTCTTTTATTTTGTTTCCGTAGTCGGACCTTGTTTGTATCTGGATGATGTAATGCTATATTCATGTATTGTGTGAAGTGGCGATTGTAAGCCAACTCTGTACCTCTTTCTTGTTCAGTACATGGGATATGTAAAGATTACCCCTCTTGCGACATTGCCTACAATGCGGTTATGCCTCTAAGTCGTGCTCCGACACATGGGAGATATAGCCGCATCGTGGGAGTTACACGCACCATCCGATGCTTCTAATTCCTCAATGCTGGATTTCGAAGAATGGCAGATCATTTCGTTGTATATCTTCACCAACCTAAAAGAAGTGCGGTCGTACATCAAGTAAGTTCTCGGTACATTGTTTTGCAACTTCTTAATCCTTTGAACTGCTCTTATTCCCATATAAATTTGATATAGTCGATACGTCACCAAATTCTCGTATGGAGCGGTGATCCAAAAGGATTCCTTCGAAGAGTATGAGCTTCTAGCAAAGCGTGGAGGCGGCTATCTCGGTTTCACCTCTTGGTTCAAACAAACGATAATTTCCATTAGACCATTTCATTTCTTCATCTAATTTGTGGCTACTGCAACAATCTCTTTGGTATTAAACTTGTAGGCTAATTCAGAGTTAATGGCGCCGAATTGAGACAAGTCGCTAATGGTTTTGACTTTAAGGTCCATTCACTTGACAAATACGACATCAACGTGTATCGCTTTTGTACCTATGGCAAAGAGCTATCTATGGCCGACCGAAAGTCTACAAATTGTTGTGTCTCTGCTATCGGTGAAGGAGATACCGAGTATTATGGAAGAGTTGAAGCAATTTATGAACTTCAATTCTATGGTGCAAACCCACCAAACATCGTAGTCTTCAAGTGTTATTGGTTCCAGCCGAAGGAGACTAGAAGGACTCATGAACACTTAGGGCTAGTGGAAATCAAACAAAGCACCCATTTGGATGTTCCCGGTGTCTATATTATGGCTCAACAGGCAACCCAAGTTTTCTATCTACCGTGGGCCTGTCAAAGTGATCCAAATCTCAATGGTTGGGATGTCATTTATGAAGTGGCACCACGTGTTAGACTACCTCCCTCCAATGAAGAGGATTATGAACCCCACATTAACCAAGACACATATGAAGGAGAATTCTTCCAAGAAACATGCCTTTCCAAAAAACGTTTCATGAACCGCTCTACTGCACCCCAGAACATTGAAGTAGACAGCGACAGTGAACCCGACTTCACCCTTG
The DNA here is from genome assembly GCF_056163025.1 of Triticum urartu. Taxonomy (NCBI): domain Eukaryota; kingdom Viridiplantae; phylum Streptophyta; class Magnoliopsida; order Poales; family Poaceae; genus Triticum; species Triticum urartu. The sequence goes on from NC_141876.1 coordinate 39,047,464, forward strand.
AGCCGGAAGAAGAAGAGCCTGAACTAGAAGAGGTTACTGCTGCAGATGACATGTCAATTCTTGACCGATTACGTAAAGGTGGCCTTCCACATGATGATGCATTTATTAATTATGATGATGAGCACGTCATTACAGATAGTGATGATGATGATGCATTTATTGATCCCTGAGCATTTATTGAACCCGACGATCCAGATTATTATTAGGTATTCAATTTTTTATGTTATACTTGATTTATATAGTTACTTGTGTGATTGTATGATTTATATAGTTGGTATGTATAAATTTCTTACTTTGTATGATTGTTTCTTATACATAGTGCCATGGTCTTGATGTTCGTCCCCGTCGGCCCTCACTCACTTTATGATTCCGATGTGGTAAATTCTCTTACATAACTATTTGTTGCATTTCGCATTTATGACAATTATGGCCATCAAGTTGACATAGAGATATTTTAATCTAGGAGGGATGTGAACCGAAATTTGAAACCGATCCTCTTGTCGAGAAGTTAAATTTAGTTGAAAAAGAAAATTAGTATTTGAAAGAAATAAATTAAAAGAATTGAAGAAGAGAAGATGACATTGGAGTTGTATGTTGCTAATGTCGTAGATGATCACAAGATGAAGATGAATGAAATGCGCTTGAAGATGGATGCAATGCGCCTGAAGCTTAAGAAGATTAGAAAATATGCCATTGATAATGAGGCTTGGTATCATTATGTCGTTGGTCAATTGTAACAGGCTGATGACTCCCAAGAGCTCTTATCGACGGAGTCGTTTGGCACCTCGATGTCGACTCATCACATCCTGGGGTTGAAGAAGGTCCCAAGGGTTCGGTTGTTCGCCGATGAAAGTGGTACGTGAGTTGGGTTTAGAACGTCGTGAGACAGTTCGGTTCCTATCTACCGTTGGTGTTAAAGGGAGAACTGCGAGGAGCCAGCCCTAGTACGAGAGGACTGGGCTGGGTCAACCTATGGTGTACCGGTTGTTATGCCAATAGCAGCGCCGGGCAGCTAAGTTGGTATGGAAGAACTTTTACATTAGTTGCGATCTTCATCACATTTGTTGTGATGAGGGCAAGTTTTCTCTAGTGTTTTGCTTTACAAATGGATACTTAGCTTATTTTCCTCCTAAATGGCATAATTACCTAAGTTAGATAAAAAGTGAGCTATACATAGCTTCTTCAGTTCATTTATGACATACTTAGCATACTTAGGTCAAAAATGACATGATAATATTTGTTACCTCCAAAATGATATAGACTTAGCTTATTTTCCTCGAAAATGACATAATAACCTTACTAAGCTCCAAAATGACCTATTTACCTTGCTTGGCTCTAAAATGAAGTACACTTAGCATTTTTACCTACCTTAGAAATAACGAAGAGGAGAGGAGAAAAAGAAAGAGAAGAAAAAAATCTTCTTTTTCTTTTTCTTCTTCTCCTTCTTCTTCTTCTTCTTCTTCTTCTTCTTCTAACTAGTCGTCTTCTTCTTCTTCTTGTAACTTTCTTCTTACCCAATTTGTAGATTTGCTTTGGATGAGGAAGCTTGCGTTGATGGAGACTACTCTTCTCTTTATGCTTCCTTCTTGCTTTGATTTTGTAGGATGAACAATGTGAAACTTGCTACCTATATATGTATGTATGGATGAAACCATTACATGCTTGTTGTTGGATATGTTGGCTAGCTATATATGTTGCATATGGACTTTTGATTTGCTATGTATATGTGTTGGATGATCATATCCATATGGCAGGGATATGATTTGGTATGTATATGTGTTGGTATGCTTGTCAAAAGTATTTTCATATGCGTATATATATATATATTTATGAAATTGAACGAATTTAAGAAAAACAGGAAAACTTGGGCTATACAGGCTCTTTGCCGTCCGCTGGCAGATGGCAAAGAGCTTTGCCATCAGCCAGCAGACGGCAAATATGCCACGTGTCAGCTACCTGTGCAACATGGGGCAATAGGCTAGCTATTTGGATGCTTTGTCGTCTGCTGGCAGACGGCAAAGACCATTGCATCTTTGTCGTCAGCCAGCTGACGGCAAAGAAATCAAATAGGCCAGCCCCCCAGGTACTGCCACGTGGACCGCTATGCCATCCGCTGGCAGACGACCAATATGCAAAGGTCTTTGTCGTCGGCTAGGAGACGACAAATATGCAATGGTCTTTGCCGTATGCCAGCCGACAGCAAAGCACGCCATTAACCCACTAACGGCCTGTAGCTGACACGTCTGTCGTCTAGGTCCTTTGCCACCTGTTGGCGGATGGCAAAGACCATTTCATCTTTGTCGTCCGCCAGCCGATGACAAAGATGCCTTTGCCGTAGCTCATTTAGCCAGACCTGTTGTCGTCTGCTGGCGGACAGAAAAGGCCTTTGTCATCCGCTATGGCTAACGGCAAAGTTCCTGATTCCTGTAGTGATGATAATGGGAGTAACGTTGGATCGACTTGAGTACTTTAGGGATTATTGGTTGACACAAAAAGAGAAACTTTTATGGAATTAATTTTTTATGTTGCATTGGTATGCTTGGGATTTATGCTTGAGATATGATTTTACTTGTTGCTCTAGGATGAATGCTCAACACCTTCCCTTTTCATGCAAATTTAATGGTAATGAAACCTTAGCTTCTTATGCCAATGGTATATATGATTACTATGATGTGGAACAAATAGAAGAATTTGTTGCTTTTAAGGGTGCTTATGAAATTGAATCTTTTTTTGAAAAGTTTGAAGATTTTGATGATTCCAGTTTATAGACCTAATTTTTTGCTATCCTTAAATATTGCTATGATAATTATAAATACAATTCCGATATTGATGAATTTGTTGAGAAAATCTCCACTGTCCGAGAAGAGACTAATATTTTGCACGAGTCTATAGAAGAAGAAATTGATGAAACTGTGAGCTCATTGGATGAAAAAGATGATGAGGAGAGCGAAGAAAAAAAGGTGGAAGAGCGGATTAGCTACCCGTGCCCACCTTCTAATGAGAGTAACTCTTCAACTCATAAATTGTTTAATTTCCCTTCATGCTTACCGAAGGGTGAATGTTATGATAATTGCTATGATCCCGTTGATTCTTTTTAAATATCCCTTTTTTATGAACTTGATGCTTGCTATGCTTGTGGCCAAGATGCCAATATGAATTATGTTTATGGAGATGAACTTTCTATAGTTCCTGATGTTAAGAATGAAGTTTTTGCTATTGCACCCACACATGACAGTCCTATTATCTTTTTGAACTCTCCAAAGTAAACTATATCGGAGAAGTTTGCACTTATTAAGGATTATATTGATGGGTTGCCTTTTACCGTTGCACATGATGATTTTGATGAGTACAATATGCATCTGCTTGCTGCTCCTACTTGCAATTGTTATGAGAGAGGAACTATATCTCCGCCTCTTTATGTTTCCAACACGAAAGAATTGCAAGAAACTTATTACGCTATGTATTGGCCTTTACTTGAGTGCTTTTATAAAGTTTGAAAACAAAAAAATATAGAGGGGAACTTAAAACTTCACATAAAAAAGTGAAAGTGAGATAGATGAGCACCATGGAAGCTGGAGCATGCCTTGAACTTTGTTCACACCCATGGAAACTTTGTGAATCTTGAATTGCAGAAACTTTTCAACAAAAATAATTATCCCTTGTACAAGTCCATTGTATTATAAAAATAATGTGCCAAGATTTGCCTTTAGGATGTTTAGATTGCTTGTTGCTATGTGCGGTGCAAAAACAGAAACTTTGGTTGTAGTGCGCGATTTTACATTTTTTACTGGAACGTCGAAAGCTTCTAAAACTTTTTGCATGGTATTTATATACAAAATTTTTATTTTTCCTAATTACTTCAGAACTTTTGGAGTACCAAAAGTATGGCGAATGTTCAGATTACTACAGACTGTCCTGTTTAAGACATATTCTGTTTTGATGCATTGTTTTGAGGAAACTATTGATTTTATCGGTGGTATAAGCTATGAAAAAGTTATATTAAAGTAGATACAATGCAAAAATAAAGTATTAATTGGTTTTAAACAGTACTTAGAGTAGTGATTTGCTTTATTATACTAACGGATCATACCGAGCTTTCTGTTGAGTTTTGTGTGGATGAAGTGATCAAAGATCGAGGAGGTCTCGATATGAGGAGAAGGAGGAGAGGCAAGAGCTCAAGCTTGGGGATGCCCAAGGCACCCCAAGTAAATATTCAAGGATACTGAAGCATCTAAGGTTGGGCATGCCCTGGAAGGCATCCCATCTTTCTTCAACAAGTATCGGTATGTTTTCGTTCTCGTTTCGTTCATGTGATATGTGCAAATCTTGGAGAGTCTTTTGTGTTTAGTTTTCATTTTTCTGTTATGCACCATGCTGGTATGAGATAGTCCATGGTTGATTTATAGAATACTCATGGCACTTCACTTATATCTTCTGAGTATGGCTTCATAGAATGCTTCATGTGCTTCACTTATATCATTTGAAGTTTGGATTGCCTTTTTCTCTTCACATAGAAAACCGTTGTTTAAAGAATGCTCTTTTGCTTCACTTATATTTATTAGAGCATGATATTTTGTAGAATAATTAAACTTTCATGCTTAACTTATATCTATGTAGAGAGTCAACATGAATTGGTCATTTGCAAGGTTAGTTATAAAATCCTACATAAAACTTATGGATCACTGGATATGATATGTTTGATTCCTTGCAATAGTTTTGCGATATACAGATGGAATATGTGGGAGGTACTAGTAAACGGTTGTGATTAGTAAGAATATTGGTGTTAAGGTTTGTGATTCCCGAAGCATGCATGTATAGTCTCTCGTTATGCTATAATTTTGGAGCATGATTTATTATTGATTGTCTTCCTTATGAGTGGCGGTCGGGGACGAGCGATGGTCTTTTCCTACCAATCTATCCCCCTAGGGGCATGCGTAGTAGTACTTTGCTTCGAGGGCTAATAAACTTTTGCAATAAGCATATGAGCTCTTTATGACTAATGTGAGTCCTTGGATTATACGCACTCTTACCTTTCCTCAATAAGCTACCCTCTACGGTATCGTGCATTGCCCTTTCTCACGTCGAGACGTGGTGCAAACTTCTCAGGTGCATCCAAACCCCGTGATATGATATGCTCTATCATACATAAGCCTTATTATATCTTCGTCAAAACAACCACCATACCTACCTATTATGGCTATGGCCATTCCGAGATATATTGCCATGCAACTTCCACCACTTCTGTTTGATGACATGAGCATTCATTGTCATATTGCTTTGCATGATCATATAGCTGACATAGTAGTTGTGGCTCAGCCCCCATTCATCATTTTTCATACATGTTACGCTAGATCATTGCACATCCTGGTACATGCCAGAGGCATTCATATAGAGTCATACTTTGTTATAGGTATCGAGTTGTAATTTCCGTTTCTTTGAAGTTATAAGTAAATAGAAGTGTGATGATCATCAGTATTCATTTTTAGAGGAGTGCCCCAGTGAGGAAAGGATGATGGAGACTATGATTCCCCCACAAATCGGGATGAGACTCCGGACAATGAGACAAGGAAAAAAAGAAAAAAAAGAAAAAAAAAGAAAAAAAATAAATAAAGAGAGAAGGGGCATTGTTAGTATCCCACACTTGTGCTTCAAAGTAGCACCATGTTTTTCATATGGAGAGTCTCCTATGTTGTCATTTTCATGTACTAGTGGGAATTTTCATTATAGGATTAGATGCACAACCACTTAGTTTTCATAGTGAGCTTTCATACACTTATAGCTCTTAGTGCATTCGTTGCATCGCAATCCCTACTCCTCCCATTGATATCAATTGATTAGCATCTCCATAGCCCATTAGTTAGCCGCGTCGGTGTGAGACTTTCTTACATTTTGTCTTCTCTATATTTACCCCTATCATTATACTCTATTCCACCCGTAGTGCTATATCCATGGCTTGCGCTCATGTATTTCTTGAGGGTAGAAAAAGCTGAAGCGCGTTAAAAATTATGAACCAATTGCTCGGCTTGTCATAGGGGTTGTGCATAATAAATACTTTGTGCAGGGTCGTACCTAAGAATCTGGGGGCCCGGTGCAAAATTTGAAATTAGGCCTTTATATGGAAATACTAATTATGAAGTCAATATGATAGTATTTATTAACCGGAAATTACTAATAGGGTTCAAAGTCCACGGAACCCGAAATTCGAACATTTTTCCTTCAAATTTTATGTTTCAAAGAATACACACATACCTATCGATGTATACTACTTTTTGCAAAGTTTAATGCCAAAATATGTTTTATGCAGGTACACAAAAATAACCAAATTATGTATTTATTGCACATACTATCTCCTATAAAGTAGGAGTACATACAAGATTTGTTTTTTGTACAACTCATACCAAAATGTATTTCACAATGAAATTTTTACACAAATCTACAAGTACTTGTGTGTTTATGTTCTGTTTTTTAACTTAAAAATGTCGATGTTTGAAAAAATAAATAAATGTGGAGCCTGAGAGGTAAAAAGGCTCACTCATTTATTAGCATAAAATAAACATAATCTTCTGAATAATAACACAAGAGCGACGGATGATGGGAAGAAAAACTAAATAGATGACAGCAGAACGTATGAATCCATTTCTTACCTCAAATATGTCTAAAGAATTTGCAAAACTAAACAGAGAAGACGCCCCTTTGGATTATGATGCATGCGAAATTTTCTAATTAAACTTGTCGTTGATTAATATCACTAACTGCTACTATTAGAGAGAGGGGGGTGGATACTGGTTGGCGTTGGAAGCTGGAAGGTTCCACTGGACGTTATACCTTCCTTCACTATCCTCTTGATTAACGTTGTTAGTTGCTATTTAAGATAAATTTGGGGGGCCCAAAATTTTACAGGGCCTTGTGCAGTTGCACACCCCACACCTGCTTGTGGTACGGGCCTGACTTTGTGATAAGAAGACAGAGCATGACAAGACTATATGATTTTGTAGGGATAGCTTTCTTTAGCGTTGATATTTTGAAAGACATGATTATTTGTTGGGATGCCTGAGTACTGATGTCTTTATGTCAAATTATAGACTTTGCTTTGAATCACTTATATCTTAATATTCATGCCATGATTAGATATATGATGAAGTTTATTCTAGGTAGCATTCCACATCAAAATTTATCTTCTTCATCATTTACCTGCTCGAGGACGAGCAGGAATTAAGCTTGGGGATGCTGATACGTTTCCGTCGTATCTATAATTTTTGATTGTTTCACGCCAATATTATACAACTTTCACATATTTTTGGCAACTTTTTATATGATTTATTGGACTAACCTACTGATACAGTGCCCAGTGCCAGTTCTTGTTTTTTGCATGTTTTTTGTCTCGCAGAAAATCCATATCAAACGAAATCCAAATGCAATAAAATTTTACGAAGAATTATTTTGGAATATATGTGATTTTTCGGAGTTGGAATCACCGCAAACGGAGGCCCACACAACCCACAAGACACTAGGGCGCACCCCAGGCCCCTGGCGCATGGTGGTGGGTTATGCCCTCCTCGAACGTCGGTTGGAGCTCTACTTCGGGCGCAAGGAAGCTTATATCTGAAAAAAATCATGTTAAAATCTCAGCACAATCGGAGTTACGGGTCTCCCGAAGTATAAGAAACTGTTTTCGGCCAGATCTGGGGAGCGCGAAACTGATAACCCACAAGTATAGGGGATCAATTGTAGCCTCTTTCGATAAGTAGGAGTGTCAAACCCAACGAGGATCTAAAGGTAGAACAAATATTCCCTCAAGTTCTATCGACCACCGATACAACTCTACGCACGCTTAACATTCGCTTTACCTAGAACAAGTATGAAACTAGAAGTACTTTGTAGGTGTTGTTGGATAGGTTTGCAAGATGATAAAGAGCACGTAAATAAAAGCTAGGGGGTGTTTAGATAAAGACACAACTAAGTTAGTTTCAGTAGAGAGCTTTTTGTCACGAGAAATTTATTTGTCCCTAGAGAATCGATAACTAGGCCGAATAAACATTATTGCAATTTTATTTGAGGGAGAGGCATAATCTAACATACTTTCTCTTCTTGGATCATATGCACCTATGATTGGAACTCTAGCAAGCATCCGCAACTACTAAAGATTGTTAAGGTAAAACCCGACCATAGCATTATAAGGCATCAAGTCCTCTTTACTCCCATACGCAAACAACCTACTTACTCGGGTTTGTGCTTCTGTCACTCACGCCACCCACCATAAGCAAATCATGAACATATTGCAAACCCTACAGCGGGGATCCCTCACGCTTGTGTGACACGGAGAGCACCATAGGACAACACCAATAATAAAACATGCAACTCAAACCAACCACGATCATCAATTAACCCATAGGACAAAACGGATCTACTCAAACATCATAGTATAGCCACACATCATTGGGAAATAATATATAGCGTTGACCACCATGTTTAAGTAGAGATTACAACGAGTAAAAGAGGGGTTACACCTCTGCATAGAGGGGGGAAGAGTTGGTGATGACGGCAATGAAGTTTTTTGTGTAGAACATTGTCGCGATGATGGCCCCGGCGGCGTTCCGGTGCCACCGGAGAGAGAGGGGGGAGAGCCCCCCTTTTGTTGTTGTTGTTGTTCTTCTTCTTCTTCTTCTTCTTCTTCTTATTCTTCTTCTTCTTCTTCTTCTTAATTGACCTTCCCCCTAGATGGGAGAAGGGTTTCCCCTCTGGTCCATGGCCTCCATGGCGGCGGAGGGGCGAGATCCCCTCCGAGATTGGAACTCTCTCTTTGTTTCCTTCTGTTTCTGCGCTCCCGATTCTGCCCTTTCACGATTTCTTAAATTTCCGGAGAAACTTAACTCCGATTGGGCTGAAATTTTTACACGATTTTTATTCGGATATTGGCTTTCTTACGGCAAAAGAAGGGCACCAACTGCCTTACGGAGTGGCCACAAGGGCCCAGGGCGCGCCCTTCCCCCTGGGGCGCACCCCTCACCCTCGTGTGCCCCTCGGGCATCATCTTGCGTTGATTCCACTCCCCAAAATTCCCATATATTCTAAACAAATCTCCATAAGTTTTTATCCCGTTTGGACTTCGTTTGATAAGGATTTTCTGCGAAACAAAAAACATGCAACAAACAGGAACTGGCACTGGGCACTGGATCAATATGTTAGTCCCAAAAATATTATAAAAAGTTGCCAAAAGTATGTAAAAGTTGTAGAATATTGCCATGGAACAATCAAAAATTATAGATACGACGGAGACGTATCAGCATCCCCAAGCTTAATTCCTGCTCGTCCACGAGTAGGTAAATGATAAAAAAGATAATTTTTGATGTGGAATGGTACCTAGCATAATCTTGATCATGTAATCTAATCATGGCATGAATATTAAGACATGAGTGATTCAAAGCAATAGTCTATCATTTGACATTAAGACAATAATACTTCAAACAAACTAATAAATCAGTCATGTCTTTTCAAAATAACATGGCCAAAGAAAGTTATCCCTACAAAATCATATGGTCTGGCTATGATCCATCTTCATCACACAAAATATTCAAATCATGCACAACCCCGATGACAAGCCAAGCAATTGTTTCATACTTTCGGTGTTCTCAGTCGTTTTCAACTTTCACGCAATACATGAGCGCGAGCCATGGATATAGCACTATAGGTGGAATAGAATATGATGATGGAGGTTGGGTGGAGAAGACAAAAAAGGGAGAAAGTCTCATATCGACGCAGCTAATCAACGGGCTATGGAGATGCCCATCAATTGATGTCAATGCGAGGAGTATGGATTGCCATGCAACAGATGCACTAGAGCTATAAGTGTATGAAAGCTCAAACTGAAACTAAGTGGGTGTGCATCAACCTTGCTTGCTCATGAAGACCTAGGGAACTTGAGGAAGCCCATCGTTGGAATATACAAGCCAAGTTCTATAATGAAAATTCCCACTAGTATATGGAAGTGATAACTCAAGAGACTCTCTATATAAAGGAACATGGTGCTACTCTGAAGCACAAGTAAGGTAAAAGGATAGTAACATTGTCTGTTCTCTCTTTTCTCTCATTTTTTTCTCTTTTTTTGTAGGCTTCTTTAGCCTCTCTCTTTGGGGGGGGGGGTTCTCTGGCCACTTTTATTTTGATAACCTCACATGGGACAATGTTCTAATAACGATGATCATCACACTTTTATTTACTTACAACTCAATATTATAACTCGATACTAGAACAAAGATATGACTCTATATGAATGCCTCCGGCGGTGTTCCCAAATGTGCAATGATCTAGCGTGGCAATGAAATCAAAATATGGACAAGCCATGAAAACATCATGCTAGCTATCTTACGATCATGCAAAGCAATATGACAATAAATGATCAAGTCATATATATATATGATGATGGAAGTTGCATGGCAATATATCTCAGAATGGCTATGGAAATGCCATGATAGGTAGTTATGGTGGCTGTTTTGAGGAAGATATAAGGAGGCTTATGTGTGATAGAGCATACCATATCACGGGGTTTGGATGGACCGGCGAAGTTTGCACCGAATCTCAAGGTGAGAAAGGGCAATGCACAGTACCGAAGAGGCTAGTAATGATGGAAGGGTGAGAGTGTGTATAATCCATGGACTCAACATTATTCATAAAGAACTCACATACTTATTGCAAAAAATCTATTAGTCATCGAAACAAAGTACTACGCATATGCTCCTAGGGGGGTAGATTGGTAGGAAAGGACCATCGCTCGTCCCTGGCCGCCACTCATAAGGAAGACAATCAATAAATACCTCATGCTCCAACTTCGTTACATAACGGTTCACCATACGTGCATGCTACGGGAATCACAAACTTCAACACAAGTATTTCTACAATCCAAAACTACCCACTAGCATGACTCTAATATCACCATCTTTATATCGCAAAACTATTGCAAGGAATCAAACACATCATATTTAGTGATCGACAAGTTTTATGTAGGATTTAATGACTAACCATGTGAATGACCTATTCCTGTCATCTCTCTAAATAGATATAAGTGAACCAAGAGAGTTTAATTCTTTCTACAAAAGATATGCCCACGCCCTAACATATATAAGTGAAGCAAAAGAGCATTCTACAAATGGCGGTTTTCTATGTGTAGGGAAAAGAGGCAATCCAAACTTCAAATGATATATGTGATGCACATGAAGCATTCTATAAAGCCATACTCAAAAGATATAAGTGAAGTGCAATGAGCATTCTATAAATCAACCATGGACTATCTCATACCAGCATGGTGCATCAAAGAAAAGTGAAAATTGAATGCAAAAGACGCTCCAAGATTTGCACATATCACATGAACGAAACAAAACCGAAAACATACCGATATTTGTTGAAGAAAGATGGGATGCCTTCCGGGGCATCCCCAAGCTTAGGCGCTTGAGTCTCCTTGAATATTTACTTGGTGTGCCTTGGGTATCCCCAAGCTTGAGCTCTTTCCTCTCCTCCTTCTCCTCATATCGAGACCTCCTTGATCCTTGATCACTTCATCCACACAAAACTCAACAAAAAGTTTGGTAAGATCTGTTAGTATAGTAAAGAAATCACTACTCTAAGTAATGTTGCAAACCAATTCATATTTTGTTTTTTCATTGTAGCTACTGTAATATAACTTTTCCATGGCTTAATCCACTGATAGAAATCGATAGTTTCATCAAAACAAGCAAACAATGCATCAAAAACAAAATCTGTCTTAAACAGGACAGTTTGTAGTAATCTGAACATTCACCATACTTCTGGTACTCCAAAAATTCTGAAACAATTATGAAAAATAAAAAATTTGTATGGAAAGACAGTGCAAAAAGTTTCAGAACCGTTTGACGTTCCAGTAAAAAAATGTAAAATCACGCACTACAGCCAAAGTTTCTGTTTTGCACCGCACAAACCAACAAGCAATGCAAACATCCTAAAGGCAAATCTTGGCACATTATTTTTATAATACAATGTAATTGTACAACGGGATAATTATTTTTGTTGAAAAGTTTCTGTAATCAAGATTCATAAAGTTTCCGTGAGCATGTACAAAGTTCAGGGAGCTCCCTCACTTCAACAATGCTTGTCTCTCTCACTTTCACTTTCCTTTTTGAAAAGTTTTGGGTTCCCCTCTTTACTTTTTTGTTTTTAAAGTCTATAGAAGCACTCAACACAAATAAATGACTCTTTAAAACTTCTGGGTTGTCTCCCTGGCAGTGCTTTCTTTAAAGCCATTAAGCTAGGCATAAGGTGCTCAAGTAATGAATCCACCCGGATCCCAAGGTATATCAAAGCCAATTTGAATTAGCAATGATTTGGCATTTAGTAGCAAGCACAAAGCAACATATATCAAGCAATGACAAAGTCTAACTCTCTTCCTATGCATCGGCATGTCATACAAGAACAATTCATGCACATCAAGTAAAGGTTAACGCATAGCATAAGAAGTTTCTTGCAATTTTATCGTGTTGGAAACATAGAGAGGCGGAGATGTCGTTCCTCTCTCATAATAATCGCAAGTAGGAGCAGCAAGCACATGCATATTATATTCATCAAAATTATCACGTGCATTGGTAAAAGGCCACCCATCAATATAATCCTTAATAAGTGCAAACTTCTCCGATATAGTGTAGTTTGGAGAATTCAAAAAGATAATAGGACTATCATGTGTGGGTGCAATAGCAACAATTTAATCTCCATAATCATAATTCAAATTGGCATCTTGGCCACAAGAATAGCAAGCAACACGTTCATCAAAAAGTGATATTTCAAACGAATCAACGAGATCATGACAATTATCATGGCATTCATCCTTCGGTAAGAACGAAGGGACATTAAATAATGTATGTGTTGGAGAGTTACTCTCATTAGAAGGCGGGCACGGGTAGCTAATTTGATCTTCCTCCTTTTGTTCTTTGCTCTGCTCATCATCTTTTTCATCCAATGAGCTCACAGTTTCATCAATTTCTTCTTCCATAGATTCCTGCAAAATATTATTCTCTTCTCGGACAGCGGAGACTTTCTCAATAAATTCATCAATATCATAATTGTATGTATAATTCTCATCGCAATATTTAAGGATAGCTAAATTTTCAGGTCTATAAACTGAATCATCAAAATCTTCAAACTCTTTAAACAGAGATTCAATTTCACAAGCACCCTTAAAAGCAACAAATTCTTCTATTCGTTCCACACCATAGTAATCATATATACCATTAGCATAAGAATCTAAGGTTTCATTATCATTAAATTTGCATGAAAAGGGGAGGTGTGGAGCCTTCATCCTAGAGAAACAAGTATAATCATATCTCAAGCATAGTTGCCGAGCATACCAATGCAACATATAAATTTGATCCCATAATAGTTTCCCTTTTTGAGTCAAGCGATAATCCCAAAAGTATTCACATTGATCCAAATTGTCTCCCATTATATAATTGAATGGGGTTTTCTTAGGATTATTAAAGTAGTGCATAATATCTTTCACATAATGAGCATCGAGGGTTTTAGGAGGTTCCCCATCTCCATGAGTAGCAAGTAAACCTAATTTTTTTTGGTATTTCTTGTTCCATATCCATAACTAAAGATAGAGAACAACTTAGAACAGCAAATAAAATCCACTTAGTGATAAATCAAACAAGCACACACGAGAATATTCACCCCACGCTATTGCTCCACGGCAACGGCGCCGGAAAAAGGTCTTGATAACCCACAAGTATAGGGGATCAATTGTAGCCTCTTTCGATAAGTAGGAGTGTCGAAACCAACGAGGATCTAAAGGTAGAACAAATATTCCCTCAAGTTCTATCGACCACCGATACAACTCTACGCACGCTTAACGTTCGCTTTATCTAGAACAAGTATGAAACTAGAAGTACTTTGTAGGTGTTGTTGGATAGGTTTGCAAGATAAAAAAGAGCACATAAATAAAATGTAGGGGATGTTTAGATAAAGACACAACTAAGTTAGTTTCAGTAGAGAGCTTTTTGTCAAGAGAAAGTTATTTGTCCCTAGAGAATCGATAACTAGACCGGTAATCATTATTGCAATTTTATTTGAGGGAGAGGCATAAGCTAACATACTTTCTCTTCTTGGATCATATGCACTTATGGTTGGAACTCTAGCAAGCATCCACAACTACTAAAGATCATTATGGTAAAACCCAACCATATCATTATAAGGCATCAAGTCCTCTTTACTCACATACGCAAACAACCTACTTACTCGGGTCTGTGCTTCTGTCACTCATGCCACCCACCATAAGCAAATCATGAACATATTCCAAACCCTACGGGAGGGATCCCTCACGCTTGCGTGACACAGAGAGCACCATAGGATAGCACCAATAATAAAACATGCAACTCAAACCAATCATGATCATAAATTAACCCATAGGACAAAACGAATCTACTCAAACATCACAGGATAGCCATACATCATTGGGAAATAATATATAGAATTTAGCACCATTTTTAAGTAGAGATTACAGTGGGTAAAAGAGGGGTTACACCGCTGCATAGAGGGGGGAAGAGTTGGTGATGACAGCGGAGAAGTTTTTTGTGTAGAACGTTGTCGCGATGATGGCCTCGGCGGCGTTCCGGCGCCACTGGGAGAGAGGGGCAGAGAGCCCCCTTGTTCTTGTTCTTCCTTGACCTTCCCCCTAGATGGGAGAAGGGTTTCCCCTCTGGTCCATGGCCTCCATGGCGGTGGAGGGGCGAGAGCCCCTCCGAGATTGGATCTCTCTCTCTCTATTTCCTTCTGTTTCTGTGCTCCCCGATTCTACCCTTTCACCGTTTCTTCAATTCCCGGAGACAGTAACTCCGATTGGGCTGAAATTTTGACACGATTTTTATCTGGATATTGGCTTTCTTGTGGCGAAATAAGGCACCAAATGCCTTACAGATTGGCCACGAGGGCCCAGGGCGTGCCCCTCACCCTCATGGGCCCCTCAAGCATCGTCTCGCGTTGATTCCTCTTCCCAAAATTCTAATATATTCCAAAAAAATCTCCGTAAGTTTTTATCCCATTTGGAATCCGTTCGATACGAATTTTCTGCGAAACAAAAAACATGCAACAAACAGGAACTGGCACTGGGCATTGGATCAATATGTTAGTCCCAAAATAGTATAAAAGGTTGCGAAAAGTATGTAAAAGTTGTAGAATATTGGCATGGAACAATCAAAAATTATAGATACGACAGAGAGGTATTAGTAACAAAAGAGAACAGAGAGGGGATCCAATCTCGGAGGGGCTCCTGCCCCTCCGCTGCCATGGAGGCCATGAACCAGAGGGGGGATGATACGTCTCCAAGGTATCTATAATTTTTGATTATTCCATGCTGTTTTATTATCAATCTTGGATGTTTCATAACCATTTTATAGTCATTTTTTATCATTTTTTGGTACTAACCTATTGACATAGTGCCCAGTGCCACTTCCTATTTTTCCATGTTTTTTACATCGCAGGAAATCAATATCAAACGGATTCTAAATGGCCCGAAACATTACGATGAATTTTTGTGGGCCAAAAGAAAGACAATGGGCCCTGGTTACACCTGGGGGTGCCTCGAGGGGGGCACAACCCACCTCGGGTGCCCCCTGGACCACCTCTTTGCTCTATAAATACCCAAATATTCCCAAAACCATAGGGGAGTCTACAAAATATTCATCCAGCCGCCTCAGAGTCCAGAAACACCAGATCCAATCTAAATACCATCATGGAGGGGTTCACCACATCCTTTGGTGCCTCTCTGATGATGCGTGAGTAGTTATTTGTAGACCTTCAGGTCTGTAGTTAGTAGCTAGATGGCTTCATCCCTCTCTCTTCATCCTCAATACAATGGTCTCTTGGAGATCCATATGATGTAACTCTTTTGCGGTGTGTTTGTTGGGATCGATGAACTTCGAGTTTATGATCAGATCTATGTTTTTATATCCATGAAAGTATTTGAGTTTCTTTGATCTCTTTTATGTATCATCTCTTATAGCCTCGTATTTCTTCTCCGATATTTTGGTTTTGTCTGGCCAACTCGATCTATTTATCTTGCAATAGGAAGAGGTTCTCAGTAGTGGGTTCGATCTTATGGTGCTTGATCCTAGTGACAGAAAGGGAACCGACACGTATGTATCGTTGCTACTAAGGATAAAATGATGAGACCTATATCTATCGCCATATAGATAAACGGATCTTGTCTACATCATGTCACCGTTCTTATTGCATTACTTCGTTTTTCCATGAACTTAATACACTAGATGCATGCTGGATAGCGGTCGATGTGTGGAGTAATAGTAGTATATGCAGGCAGGAGTCACTCTACTAATCTTGGACGTGATGCCTATGTAGTGATCATTGCCTGGATATCGTCATAATTATTTTATGTTCTATCAATTTCCCAATAGTAATTTCTTCACCCGCCATTTGCTATTTTTCTCGAGAGAAGCCACTAGTGAAACCTATGGCCCCCGGGTCTTATTTCTCATATATTTGCCTTTGCGATCTACTTTTTCCTTGCTTTTATTTTCAGATCTATTAAACCAAAAATCCAAAAATATCTTGCTGCAATTTATTTTATTTGGCGTTCGATCTATCAATATTTACCACTTTGTTCCGTCAGACGCCAATTTCTGGCGCCGTTAACCGAAAGGGATTGACAACCCCTTTAACTCGTTGAGTTACGAGGTGCTGTTATTTGTGTGCAGGGGATGTTTACGTTGTGTTACTTGGTTCTCCTATTGGTTAGATACCTTGGTTTCATAACTGAGGGAAATACTCTACCGCTGCCTCTCCGGGGAAATACCGACGTAGTTCTAGCTGCCATCAAGGAGAATTTCTGGCGCCGTTGCTGGGGAGGATCTTCATCATAACCAGGTTCCTAATCAAAAATCTCATCTCCTCACAATTTACATTATTTTCCATTTGCCTCTCGTTTTTCCTCTCCCCACTTCACAAAAATTTGCCGTTTGATTCGCCTCTCTTTTTCTGTTCGCCGTTTTCTTGCGGGATCTGTTTTTGAGTACAATCTTGTTGTGTAGTCATCATGACTCAAGAGAACACCAAGCTATGTGATTTATCAAATACCAACAACAATGATTTTATAGGCACTCCGCTTGCTCCTCCCGCCACTAGCGCGGATACTTGTGATATTAATACTGCTTTGCTGAATCTTGTTATGAAAGACCAATTTTTCGGTACTCCTAATGAGGATGTCGCGTCCCATCTTAATACCTTCATGGAATTATGCAATATGCACAAGAAAAAAGATGTTGACAATGATGTGGTCAAGATGAAATTATTTCTGTTTTCCTTGCATGATTCTGCAAAATTTTGGTTCTCTTCTTTGCCTCGTAATAGTATCGATTCTTGGAATAAGTGCAAAGATGCTTTTATCACTAAGTATTTTCCTCCCGCAAAAATTATTTCCCTTAGAACCCAGATCATGAATTTCAAGCAACATGAACATGAGCATGTTGCGCAATCTTGGGAAAGGATGAAAATGATGCTGAGGAATTGCCCAACTCATGGGTTAAATCTTTGGATGATCATACAAATTTTTTATGCGGTACTTTTATGGAAATTACTTTGGGAGAAGCACCAAATTGCTTTATAATATCATGGAAAATTATTCGCAATGGCATACCGAAAGGGCTCCTACTAGTAAAAAATTAATTCGGTTGAAGAAATTTTTTTCTTTGAGTGAAAAAGTTGATGCTCTTATGAAATTGGTTGCTAGTAGAAGTGATCTTAATGATATGCCTTTGTCTACTTTGATTGAGCAAAATAGTAATGCCATTGATGTGAATTTTATCTCTCGTAATAATTTCAACAACAATGCTTATAGAGGAAATTTTAATCCTAGGCCATTTCCTAGTAATTCCTCTAATAATTATGGTAATTCCTATGGAAATCGATCTTATAATAATAATAGGAAAACCTCTGATCTTGATAATAATATTAAATAATTTATCAACACACAAAAAGTTTTCAACACTTCCATAGAAGAAAAGTTGAACAAAATTGATGATTTGTCTAGAAGTGTTGATAGAATTGCTCATGATGTGGAAAATCTCAAGATGAAAATTTTTGTGCCTAAAGTAGATGAATCAATTAAAGCTCTTTATGTTTCTATGGATGAAAGTAAGAAAAAAACTGCTTTGCTTAGAGCTAAAAGAGAATTTTTGGAAAAAGCTTTTTCTAGTGATTATTCTTGCAAAAGTGATGAAGTTCTTAAAATGATTGGTGTTTCTTCTATTGATTCCTTGTTTATTAAAGTTAAGAATGATGAAAAAGGGACTGGAGAAGAGTCAACTTTAGGTAGAAGGCGTCCCAATATTTCGGAGGGTGAAAATCTTGTTGAAAAAATTGATGAAAGTGGGTTTGGAGAGGTCAAAACTTTAGCTAGTGATGCACCCACTATTTTGTATTACAATGACTTTAATTATGATAGTTGCTCTTTGATTTATTGTATTTGTTTTTTGCAATCCAAGATAAATTCACCCCATGCTTATGAACAAAATAAAGCTTTTAGTAAACATATTGTTGATGCTATGATGAAAGCTCTTGAAGAAAAATTGGAATTAGAAGTTTCAATTCCTAGAAAATTGTATGATGAATGGGAACCTACTATAAAAGTCAAGATTAAAAATTATTAGGGTTTTGCTTTGTGTGACTTGGGTGCTAGTGTTTCCACAATTCCGAAATCTTTATGTGATGTGCTTGGTCTTACCAATCTTGAAGAATGTTCCTTGAATTTGCACTTGGCGGATTCCACTATTAAAAAGCCTATGGGAAGAATTAATGATGTTCTTATTATTTCAATAGGAATTATGTGCCCATAGATTTTATTGTCCTTGATATTGATTGCAATACGTCTTGTCCAATTATTCTTGGTAAACCGTTTTTACGCACTATCGATGCCGTGATTGATATGAAAGAAGGCAATATTAAGTTCCAATTTCCTTTGAGGAAAGGTATGGAACACCTTCCTAGAACTAGAATTAAGCCACCTTATGAATCAATCATGAGAGCTTCTTATGGATCTCGAACCAAAGATGACAAAACTTAGATCCTTGCTATATGCCTAGCTAAGGGCGTAAAACTATAGCGCTTGTTGGGAGGCAACCCAATGAATAAAATTTATTTTTTCTTTTTTGCTTCCTGTTCTTGAGTGTTAACAAAATTATGCTACTGTTATAATTGTGTTTTTCATATTTTAATTAGTATTTGTGCCATGTAAAGCCTTTAGGATCTTCTTGGGCAATAGTTGTTTGATCTTGCTGAAAAAATAGAAAGTTTGCGCTCACGAAATTAATTTTCATTTTTGACCACAGAGTGATAAAATACCCATTCCACTTGCTGTAGATCAATATACAAATTTCTCAAGTCTTCCTAACTTTTCAGAGTTTTTGGAGTTACAAAAGTATTCCAAATAGTCAGATTGCTACAGTCTGTTATGTTTTGACAGATTCTATTTTCTTTGTGTTGTGTGCTTGTTTTGATGGATCTATGGTTTTCTTTGATGAGTTTTGGCCATAGAAAAGTTATAATATAGTATATATAATACAAAAAAATATGAATTGGTATACAACACTTATAGTAGTGGTTTATTATTTTTATACTAACGGATCTCACGAAGGCTTTGTTGAGTTTTGTGTGATTGAAGTTTTCAAGTTTTGGGTTCTTATGATGGATGAAGGAAGGATGTAAAGAGCCTAAGCTTGGGGATGCCCTGGCATCCCAAGCTATTATCCAAGAACGAGCAACCAACTAAGCTTGGGGATGCCCCCGAGTGGCATCCCCGCTTTCGTCCAACAACTATCGGTATTTTACTCAAGACTATATTTTTATTAGTCACATGATATGTGTTTCGCTTGGAGCGTCTTGTATGATATGTGTCTTTTCTTGTTTTATTTTCTGTTTCAAGTTATCAATCCTTTCTGGACACACCTATTTGAGAGAGCCAAAATTATGTCATGACTTGTTAGAATTGCTCTCTATGCTTCACTTAAATCTTTTATGAGCTAGGACTTCTTCTAGTGCTTCACTTATATCTTTTTGAGCACGGTGTGCTTTGTTTATTTTGAAGAAATTCTCTTGCTTCACTTAGATTTGTTTGAGAGTTAGTAAAATTTTGAAGAAATTCTCTCTTGCTTCACTTAAATTATTTTGAGAGAAAGAAAAATTGTTACGCTCATGACCTTCACTTATATTTGGTTGAGCTTATGAAAAGCATCACATGAAAATTAGTCCCAAAGTGATAGATATCCAAGAAGGATAAAGTAAAGAAAATGTCATGAAGATCATTGGACAAAATAAACTTGATTCTTAGTAATAGTTTTGAGATATGATGATGTGATATGTGAGTTATGTTGATGAGTAATTATGCTTTAGTAGGAATATTGGTGTTAAGGATTGTGATTCCCTATGCATGCACGAAAGTCAATAGTCATGCAATGAAAATTAAATCCTACTTGTGGTGCATTATTCGGTGTTAATTATGCTTAATGCCTGCTTATGAGATTATTCGTTTCTTGGTTGGTCGCTTCCCAATCTTTTGCTAGCCTTCATTTTGCACTAAGTATGATCACTACTTGTGCATCCAAAATCCTTTAAACCAGTTTTGCCACATGAGTCCACTATATCTACCTATATGCGGTATTCATTTACTGTTCTAAGCAAATTTGCATGTGCCATCTCTAATTTTCAAAATAAACTTCTCTTTTGTGTGTTTGTTTCGCTCATGGAACGGTAACGGGTGGCTAATATTTTCCATGCTAGATGTGTTATTCTCAAGATGAGTGTTTATTCACTTGTCATTGCATGAGAGTAAGGAAAAGGTATTAGGGATGCCCAGTCTCGAAATGAAAAAACAAAAATAAATTTACTTTATCTTGTCAAATAATAAATTCCTTGGGAAGTGTTGGTATGGAGGGCACCCAAGGATACGGCTAGCCATGGAAAGTGAAAGTTATGGTGGAAAAAGGAATAAACTTTATTTTCTGTTTGGGAACCACCTATGGCATATCTAGCATGGAAAGTGTTTGGAACTCTAAGTCATTTTTCGTTGGTGGGATGGATGCACCTCCCAAAATGTTTTTATCTGTAAGTTTTTCACTTTGAGCTCTGACACCTCTACAAATCCCTACTTCCCTCTGCGAAGGGCCTATCTTTTACTTCATGCAATTTTTATTTTTGAAATTTGAGTCTCCATCTTCTCTTATAAAAAGCACCAACTAGGAGGCAATATGATCATGCTCAAGTATTGGTTGTAGTTAATATTCAAGTGTGTTTCTTGAATGGATCAATGTTTGAGCATGATGGGCTAGGGATAACTTATTTTAGCATTGATATTTTGAAAGACATGTTTGCTTGTTGATATGCTTGAGTATCTAAATTATTATGTCAAAACTAGACTATTGCTTTGAATCACATAAATGTCCAAATGTCCATGCTATAAAGAAAAGAATATGATATGACTTGATGAACAACACTCCACATCAAAAATTCTGTTCTTATCACTTACCTACTCGAGGACGAGAAGGAGTTAAGCTTGGGGATGCTGATACGTCTCCAACGTATCAATAATTTTTGATTGTTCCATGTTGTTTTATTATCAATCTAGGATGTTTTACAATCATTTTATAGTCATTTTATATCTTTTTTGGTACTAACCTATTTACATAGTGCCAAGTGCCAGTTGCTGTTTTTCCATGTTTTTTACATCGCATGAAATCAATATCAAACGGAGTCCAAATGGCACGAAACTCTACGATGATTTTTTATGGGCCAGAAGAAAGGCAATATGCCCTGGTTGCACTTGGGGGATACCTCGAGGGGGGCACAACCCACCAGGGCGCGCCAAGAGGCCCTGGCGTGCCCAGGTGGGTTGTGCCCACCTCGGCTGCCCCCTGGACTGCCTCTTTGATCTATAAATAGCCAAATATGCCCAAAACCTAGGGGAGTCGACGAAATATTCATCCATCCACTGCAGAGTCCAGAAACAGCAGATCCAATCTAAACACCATCACGGAGGGGTTCACCACTTCCATTGGTGCCTCTCCGATGATGCGTGAGTAGTTCTTTGTAGACCTTTGGGTCCGTAGTTAGTAGCTAGATGGCTTCATCTCTCTCTCTCTCTTGATCCTCAATACAATGGTCTCTTGGAGATCCATATGATGTAACTCTTTTGCGGTGTGTTTGTTGGGATCGATGAACTTCGAGTTTATGATCAGATCTATGTTTTTTTATCCATGAAAGTATTTGAGTTTCTTTGATATCTTTTGTGCATGATCTCTTATAGCCTCATATTTCTTATCCAATATTTCGGTTTTGTCTGGCCAACTCGATCTATTTATCTTGCAATGGGAAGAGGTGCCCGGTAGTGGGTTCGATCTTACGATGCTTGATCCCAGTGACAGAAAGAGAACCGACACGTATGTACCGTTGCTACTAAGGATAAAAAGACGAGATCTATATCTACCGCCATATAGATAAACGGATCTTGTCTACATCATGTCATCGTTCTTATTGCGTTACTCCATTTTTCCATGAACTTAATACACTAGATGCATGATAGATAGCGGTCGATGTGTGGAGTAATAGTAGTAGATGCAGGCAGGAGTCAGTCTACTAATCTTGGACGTGATGCCTATGTAATGATCATTTCCTGGATATCATCATAATTATTTGATGTTCTATCAATTGCCCAATAGTAATTTGTTCACCCATCGTTTGCTATTTTTCTTGAGAGAAGCCACTAGTGAAACCTACGGCCCCCGGGTCTTATTTCTCATATATTTGCCTTTGCAATCTACTTTTTCCTTGCTTTTATTTTTAGATCTATTAAACCAAAAATCCAAAAATATCTTGAAGCAATTTATTTTATTTTGCGTTCGATCTATCAATATTTACAACTTTCTCTCATCACACGCCAATTTCTGGCGCCGTTACCCAAAAGGGATTGACAACCCCTTTAACTCGTCGGGTTGCGAGGTGTTGTTATTTGTGTGCAGGGGCTGTTTATATTGTGTTGCTTGGTTCTCCTACTGGTTCGATACCTTGGTTTCATAACTGAGGGAAATACTCTACCGTCACTGTGCTACAGCATCCCTCCCTCTCCGGGGAAATACCGACGTAGTTCTAGCTGCCATCAGGGGACTCTCCTCCCATCTAGGGGGGAGGCCAAGGAAGAAGAAGAAGGAGGGGGGCTCTCTCCCCCTCTCTCCCGGTGGCGCCGAAATGCCGCCGGGGCAAGGATCTGGATGGCGATCTACATCAACAATCTTGCTACCATTAACACCAACTCTCTCCCTCTCTATGCAGCAGTGTAACACCGCTTCTCCCCGCTGTAATCTCTACTTAAACATGGTGCTCAACTCTATATATTATTTCCCAATGATCTATGGCTATCCTATGATGTTTGAGTAGACCCCTTTTGTCCTATGGGTTAATCGTGATCTTGGTTGGTATGATTGTATATTTTATTTATGGTGCTGTCCTAGGGTGCCCTCTGTCTCGCACAAACATGAGGGGTCCCTGCTGTAGGGTGTTGCAATACGTTCATGATTCGCTTATGGTGGGTTGCGATAGTGACAGAAGCTTAAACCCGAGTAGGTGGATTGTTGCGTATGGGATAAGGAGCACATGATACTTAATGCTATGGTTGGGTTTCACGACCTTAATGATCTTTAGTAGTTCCGGATGCTTGCTAGAGTTCCAATCATACGTGCATATGATCCAAGTAGAGAAACTATGTTAGCTCATGCCTCTCCCTCATGTAAAATTGCAAGAATGATTACCAGTACTTGCTATTGATTGCCTAGGGACAAATGACTTTCTTGTTGACACAAGCTATCCACTTTTATTACCTTGCAATTTATTCATAGTTTTACTCTCGCAAAGTACTCGTAGTTTTATCCTTGCCAAATAGTTTCATACTTGTTCCGGTAAAGCAAACGGCAAGTGTGCGTTGAGTTGTATCGGTTGTCGATAGAACTTGAGGGAATATTTGTTCTACCTTGAGCTCCTCGTTGGGTTCGACAGTCTTATTTATCGAAGAAGGCTTCAAACGATCCCCTATAATTGTGGGTTATCAATGACACTTTCATGCACGAACTTAGTCTGGTCAGGTTACCTCGTAACCATGACATGCACAAGCTCACCATCACGGACATCACGCGATCATCTCAGAATCCAATCAAGATTGGTATTAACAATAACGTAGTAATCATTACATGACCATAGGGAGCTTCACCTTTACCCGTGATTCTCGCACAACATCACAAATATCCATCAACTCAATATCCACGATACCACGGTGATCCTCTCACGATCACATCAAGATCAACCAACTTCTCTCATCATCGAACCAAGGTTGTTATTAAACACATTATTATTATTACTGTTGACCCATAGTGTGACTGACTACTAATTGGGTCCATATCCGCGGGTGTGGCTATCGATAGATTTAACACACACTCTGTTGAGGGTAGTGCACTATAACCACACCACGGAACCCGTGGCCTCGCACTCCCATTTGGATGGACAACCGACATTCCGACAAAACCAGTCAACTGCCATGACACTCTCCCGACCACTCCGACCAACTCCCCTTTGGGCTATGTCATGGGTGGCCCCGATGTCTACTCGTGACATCCGCCACCTACATGGCCAGCCACCATCGTGGCAAAACAAAAACGGTGCCAAACGGGGACATGTGCACATAAGCAAACTCAGGCTCACAAGGCTTATGTCCGCCTACCTGGCCAAGGTAGCGTGCGCCCATAACCTTCCCTCGTTCGAGGCACCGGCGAGAGGCATGAAAATAGACCGCATTAGGGTCTTCCCATAAAAGGCAAATGTGGTTTCACTGGTCAGCTTGATTTGGTGGCACCATGACTCAGCCAACAATTGTTCAAGTTCATTACTGTCTAGTTAAACTTGAATGCAATAAGCTGAGCCATATTAAAATAACAAGATGCAACTATAATGCATGATATCAACATAAACATGGGGGTGCAACATAATCATCAATCATATCAACAACAATAAATCATATATTCGAATGAGCATGGCACACTGACGACCATGAATATCATAAGTATAACACTACTCATAGCATAACATGCCCACTAGCATCAGAAATAACTACCATGCAAGAACATAACCATAATACTATCAAGTAAGCATGTAAACAACTAGCACTACTAGGGAAAAGCCTACCAGTAGCACGGGTTAAATGCTAATTAATAGCACGGGTGGCCGCGCTACTGATACGGCGCTACACCTAATGCTTATGAGTAGCGCGGTTTGACATGCGCTACTGCTATCTAGGGATAGCAGCAGCGTCGGTCTGCAATATGTGCTGCTACTAATAGCTGCAGTACCCTTGAACAAAGAGCGCTACTGCTAAGAACACGCTGCTGCTAAAGCCATACCGCACACTACTGTTATTAGTTTTTGAATTTTTTTCTGCACCATATTTTGTGCAGCTGAATTTTGTTTAGGGCTTTATACAATAATCTCTAGCATATCATACAATTTTGTTTAGGGCTTTATACAATAATCTCTAGCATACAAATAGTCTCATCAAATCATGTCATCATCATAATCATCATCCAACACAAAGTGGTCTCTCATCATCATCTCGAAATAGCGATACAAGTCTCGAATACTTGCAACTACATCGTCATCCATCTAAACAATGATATACGCAAGTAGAGCTATCACTATGAGTGAGAGCGGAACTATGCAATACATGAGGCGGCGGTTACGAGTCCTCTCTCGCGCTAGCATGAACCTCAAGTAACTAGCTTCTGCTTCTTGTCTGCTTTTGAAGCCTTTATGGCTGGGGCCCAAGAACCCATCCACTTGCGCCTGACACTCAGGCCACTCGTTGTACACTCCCGAAACCATCCCTTTGTACATGACATAGCACTGCTTCTTCGCCATCAAGAATCTAGGAAACTCTTAGAGACGCATCTTCATCAAGAGAATGTACGATTATATGCAACAAAATATACTACAGAAACACAAAAAAGAAAGCGTTAGCAACTAGATGCAACATATAGTACGCAAACTAATTAACTAGAGGTACGCAGGTCATTGTACCCAAACTAACAAAGTAGCGTTACGCAAGTTCGGTAGGGACCATGGACATCACAAAGTATCATCGCTACAGAAAGTATACAAGTTCAACCGACACATATCATCATCATCATCGGCATTGTAAATCACTAGAAGTTCCATCCTTCCATATCATCAAGGATGGACCCTAGCTTCTTGGACAATGTGAGGTCATGACGTTGCATGCCTATGCAAGTTCAGACGTCAGCTCGCGATATAGGGCCGTGGTGGAACATCCCCTTCTCTTCGACGTCTCCTTTCATGATGATCGTCGCAATGTCCCTTTGGATGCGAAAGAAGTCATCTCTAAGTTTATAATCCGCTTTTTTCTACCTCTTGAGCACTGCGTTGGTTTTCCCTTCAAGAGGAAAGGGTGATGCAGTAAAGCAACATAAGTATTTCCCTCAGTTTTTGAGAACCAAGGTGTCAATCCAGTAGGAGACCACGTGCGAGTCACCTTGTACCTACACAAACAAATAAGAACCTCGCAACCAATGCGATAAAGGGGTTGTCAATCCCTTCATGGCCACTTGCAAGAGTAAGATCTGATAGAGATAATAATAATATAATAATAAGATAAATATTTTTGGTATTTTTATGATATATATTGAAAGTAAAGATTGCAAAATATAATAGATTGGAAACTTATATGATGGAGAATAGACCCGGGGCCATAGGTTTCACTAGTGGCTTCTCTCAAGATAGCATAAGTATTACGGTGGGTGAACAAATTACTGTCAAGCAATTGATAGAAAAGCGAATAATTATGAGAATATCTAGGTATGATCATGTATATACGCATCACGTCTGAGACAAGTAGACCGAAACGATTCTGCATCTACTTCAATTACTCCACACATCGACCGCTATCCAGCATGCATCTAGAGTATTAAGTTCATAAGAACGGAGTAACGCCTTAAGCAAGATGACATGATGTAGATGGATAAACTCATGCAATATGATGTAAAACCCCATCTTTTTATCCTCGATGGCAACTATACAATACATGTCGTTTCCCATTCTGTCACTGGGATCGAGCACCGCAAGATTGAACCCAAAGCTAAGCACTTCTCCCATTGAAAGAAAGATCAATCTAGTAGGCCAAACCAAACTGATAATTCGAAGAGACTTGCAAAGCTAAACTAATCATACATAAAAGAATTCAGAGGAGATTCAAATATTGTTCATAGATAAACTTGATCTTAAACCAACAATTCATCAGATCTTGACAAACACACCGCAAAAGAAGATTACATCGAATAGATCTCCAAGAGAATCGAGGAGAATTTTGTATTGAGATCCAAAGAGAGGGAAGAAGCCATCTAGCTACTTGCTATGGACCCGAAGGTCTGAAATAAACTACTCACCCATCATCGGAAGGGCCATGGAGTTGATGTAGAGGCCCTCCGTGATCAATGCCCCCTCCGGCGGAGCTCCGGAAAAGGCCCCAAGATGGGATCTCTTGGGTAGAGAAGGTAGCGGCAGTGGAAATGGGGTTTTGTGGTGCTCCTGGATGTTTGCGGGGTATGTGGATATATATAGGAGGAAGAAGTAGGTCGGTGGAGTAACGAGGGGCCCACGAGGGTGGAGGGTGCGCCTAGGGGGGTGGGCGCGCCCCCTGCCTCGTGGCCTCCTCGATTGTTTCTTGACGTCCACTCCAAGTCTCCTGGATCATGTTTGTTCCAAAAATAACGCTCCTGAAGGTTTATTCCGTTTGGACTCCGTTTGATATTCCTTTTCGGCGAAACACTAAAATAGGCAAAAAACAGCAATTTGGGTTGGGCCTCCGGTTAATAGGTTAGTCCCAAAAATAATATAAAAGTGTAAAAATAAGCCCATTAACATCCAAAATAGATAATATAATAGCATGGAGCAATCAAAAATTATAGATACGTTGGAGACGTATCAAGCATCCCCAAGCTTAATTCCTGCTCGTCCTCGAGTAGGTAAATGATAAAAACAGAATTTTTGATGTGGAATGCTTCCTAACATATTTCTCAATGTAATTTTTCTTTATTGTGGCATGAACATTCAGATCCGAAAGATTCAATATAAAAGCTTAATATTGACATAGGAATAGTAATACTTCAAGCATACTAACTAAGCAATCATGTCTTCTCAAAATAACATGGCCAAAGAAAGTTATCCCTACAAAATCATATAGTCTGGCTATGCTCTATCTTCATCACACAAAATATTAAATCATGCACAACCCCGATGACAAGCCAAGCAATTGTTTCATACTTTTGATGTTCTGAAACTTTTTCAATCTTCACGCAATATATGAGTGTGAGCCATCGATATAGCACTATGGTGGAATAGAATGGTGGTTGTGGAGAAGACAAAAAGGAGAAGATAGTCTCACATCAACTAGGCGTATGAACGGGCTATGGAGATGCCCATCAATAGATATCAATGTGAGTGAGTTGGGATTGCCATGCAATGGATGCACTAGAGCTATAAGTGTATGAAGGCTCAACAAAAGAAACTAAGTGGGTGTGCATCCAACTTGCTTGCTCACGAAGACCTAGGGAAATTTGAGGAAGCCCATCATTGGAATATACAAGCCAAGTTCTATAATGTAAAATCCCACTAGTTTATGAAAGTGACAACATCGGAGACTCTCTATCATGAAGATCATGGTGCTACTTTGAAGCACATGTGTGGAAAAAGGATAGTAACATTGTCCCTTCTATATTTTTCTCTCATTTTTTTATTTGGGCCTTCTTTCTTTTTTTTCTTTGGCCTCTTTTCTCTTTTTTTTTATTTTTTTATGTTTCGTCCGGAGTCTCATCCCAACTTGTGGGCGAATCATAGTCTCCATCATCCTTTCCTCACCGGGACAATGCTCTAATAATGACGATCATCACACTTCTTTTTACTTACAACTCAAGAATTACAACTCAATACTTAGAACAGAATATGACTCTATGTGAATGCCTCCGGCGATGTACCGGGATATGCAATGAGTCAAGAGTGACATGTATGAAAGAATTCTGAACGGTGGCTTTGCCAGAAATACGATGTCAACTACATGATCATACAAAGCAATATGACAATGATGAAACGTGTCATAATAATGGAACGGTGGAAAGTTGCATGGCAATATATCTCGGAATGGCTATGGAGATGCCATAATAGGTAGGTATAGTGGCTGTTTTGAGGAAGGTATATGGTGGGTTTATGGTACCGGCGAAAGTTGCATGGTACTACAGAGGCTAGGAAATGTGCAAGGGTGAGGGTGCGTATAATCCATGGACTCAACATTAGTCATAAAGAACTCACATACTTATTTCAAAAATCTATTAGTTATCGAAACAAAGTACTACGTGCATGCTCCTAGGGGGATAGATTGGTAGGAAAATACCATCGCTTGTCCCCGACCGCCACTCATAAGGAAGGCAATCAATAAATAAATCATGCTCTGACTTCATCACATAACGGTTCACCATACGTGCATGCTACGGGAATCACAAATTTCAACACAAGTATTTCTCAAATTCACAACTACTCAACTAGCATGACTCTAATATCACCATCTCCATATCTCAAAACAATCATCAAGTATCAATCTTCTCTTAGTTTTTATAATGCCTAAAAGCAAATTTCCATGTTGTTCTAAAGGAATATCAAAATAATATAAGTGAAGCATGAGAGATCAATTATTTCTATAAAATAGAACCATCGCCGTGCTCTAAAAGATATAAGTGAAGCACCAGAGCAAAAACTATATAGCTCAAAAGATATAAGTGAAGCACATAGAGTATTCTAATAAATTCCGATTCATGTGTGTATCCCTCAAAAGGTGTGTACAGCAAGGATGATTGTGGTAAAGTAAAAATCAAAGACTCAAATCATACAAGACGCTCCAAGCAGAACACATATCATGTGGTGAATAAAAATATAGCTCCAAGTAAAGTTACCGATGAACGAAGACAAAAGAGGGGATGCCTTCCGGGGCATCCCCAAGCTTAGGATTTTTGGTGTCCTTGTATTTACCTTGGGGTTCCTTGGGCACCCCCAAGATTAGTCTCTTGCCACTCCTTGTTCCATAATCCATCTAATCTTTACCCAAAACTTGAAAACTTCACAACACAAAACTTAACAGAAAAATCTCGTGAGCTCCGTTAGCGATAGAAAACAAAACACCACTTCAAGGTACTGTAATGAACACATTATTTATTTATATTGGTGTTAAACCTACTGTATTCCAACTTCTCTATGGTTTATAAACTCTTTTACTAGCCATAGATTCATCAAAATAAGCAAACAACACACGGAAAATAGAATCTGTCAAAAACAAAACAGTCTGTAGTAATCTGTAACTAACGCAAATTGCTGGAACCCCAAAAATTCTAAAACAAATTTCTGGACGTGAGGAATTTGTCTATTAATCATCTTCAAAAATAACTAACTAAATAGTACTCTGCAATAAAAAAGGCAGCAATTCTCGTGAGCGCTAAAGTTACTGTTTTTTACAGCAAGATTTAAAAGACCTTCCCCAAGTCTTCCCAATGGTTCTACTTGGCACAAAAACTAATTAAACACAACCAAAACACAACCAAACACAAGGCTAGATAAATTATTTATTAATAAACAGGAGCAAAAAGCAAGGAATAAAAATAAAATTGGGTTGCCTCTCAACAAGCGCTATCGTTTAACGCCCCTAGCTAGGCATTAATACTTTCAATGATGCTCACATGATAGATGAGAATTGAAGCACAAAGATAGCGTCA
Source organism: Triticum urartu (assembly GCF_056163025.1). Lineage (NCBI taxonomy): Eukaryota > Viridiplantae > Streptophyta > Magnoliopsida > Poales > Poaceae > Triticum > Triticum urartu. Next base: position 39,078,351 of record NC_141876.1, read on the forward strand.
TAAAACACGTGACAAACACATCTAAGCCTAACATACTTCCTATGCATAGGCATATTATAGGCAAACAAATTATCAAGGCAAGCAAAAACTAGCATATGCAAGGAAGCGGGAAGAAACAATAGCAATCTCAACATAACGAGAGGTAATTTAGTAACATGGAAATTTCTACAATCATATTTTCCTCTCTCATAATAATTAAATGTGGGATCATAAGCAAATTCAACAAAATAGCTATCACATAAAATATTTTCAACACGGTCCACATGCATGCAAAGTTGACACTCTTCCAAAATAGTGGGATTAACATTAACTAAAGTCATGACCTCTCCAAACCCACTTTAATCAAAAAATTCATAAGATTGAACATGCTCCAAATATGTGGGACCTAAAGTTGACACTCTTCCAAATCCACTTTCAATAATATTGCAAACACTATTATCAATCTCATATTCATCATGGGGCTTAAAAAATTGAAGATCAAAAGACCAATCACCCCAATCATGATCATTGCAACAAATGGTAGTCATAGCAAAACTAGCATCCCCAAGCTTGAGGTTTTGCATATCATTAACACAATTGAAAATAAGAGAATTTATACTAACATCATTGCAATCATGCTTTTCATCGAAGGAACTATCAAGTATGGGTGCAATAGCAACGATCTCATGTTTAACATAAGGAACTATAGCAAATTCATCTTCATAAATATTGGCATCATGTCCACAAGAATAGCAAGCATCATGTTCATCAAGGGATATTTCAATCAAATCATCGGAATCATAATTATCTATAGATTCATGCATATCATTACTTTCTTCCGAAGCAATGGTCATTCTTTCAATAAATTCTTTGACATAGACATTATGAGCATAGTTTCCATAGCAATATTTAAGTATGTCAAAAAATTTAGATTCGTAGAGAGTAATATCATACTTTTCAATCAAAGAAGCAACTTCATAAGCACCCTTAAAAGCAACAAATTCTTCAATTTGTTCGATATTGTAGTAACTATAAACACCCTTTGCATAAGAAGATAAGATTTCATTATCATTAAACTCACATAGGTAGGGGAGGTGTTTTTTAGGGTTCTTAGAGCAACAAGTAAGATCACAAATTTCACAAAGATTCCAAGCATAACATAGCAATCTATTTATTTGATCCCATAAGAGTCTCCCTTTTTCAAACAAACGGTGACGTACAAAATAAGCATGCTCATCTAAAGAGTTCCCATCAACTAGGCTAGTTGGGGTTTCAGCACGAGCGCATAAGGATCGAAGATGATCAAAGTAGAACACTTTAAGTGGATCCATATCAAGAGATTTTTAGCAAGCAAAGATGCAAGCAAATAGAAGGCACATGGAAACCCAAAGAAATATACATACGGGAAGAAGGCGAACGAAGAAGAGGGCGAATAAAACGGCAAGGGTGAAGTGGGGGAGAGGAAAACGAGAGGCAAATGGCAAATAATGTAATGCGAAGGATAAGAGTTGTGATGGGTACTTGGTATGTCTTGACTTGGCGTAGATCTCCCCGGCAACGGCGCCAGAAATCCTTCTTGCTACCTCTTGAGCACTGCGTTGGTTTTCCCTTGAAGAGGAAAGGGTGATGCAGTAAAGCAGCGTAAGTATTCCCCTCAGTTTTTGAGAACCAAGGTATCAATCCAGTAGGATACCACACACGAGTCACCTTGTACCTACACAAACAAATAAGAACCTCGCAACCAACGCGATAAAGGGGTTGTCAATCCCTTCACGACCACTTGCAAGAGTAAGATCTGATAGAGATAATAATAATATAATAAGATAAACGTTTTTGGTATTTTTATGATATAGATTGAAAGTAAAGATTGCAAAATAAAATAGATTAGAAACTTATATGATGGAGAATAGACCCAGGGGCCATAGGTTTCACTAGTGGCTTCTCTCAAGATAGCATAAGTATTATGATGGGTGAACAAATTACTGTCGAGCAATTGATAGAAAAGCAAATAATTATGAGAGTATCTAGGTATGATCATGTATATAGGCATCACGTCTGAGACAAGTAGACCGAAACGATTCTGCATCTACTACTATTACTCCACACATCGACCGCTATCCAGCATGCATCTAGAGTATTAAGTTCATAAGAACGGAGTAACGCCTTAAGCAAGATGACATGATGTAGAGGGATAAACTCATGCATTATGATGTATACCCCATCTTTTTATCCTCGATGGCAACAATACAATACGTGTCGTTTACCTTCTGTCATTGGGATCGAGCACCGCAAGATTGAACCCAAAGCTAAGCACTTCTCCCATTGCAAGAAACATCAATCTAGTAGGCCAAACCAAACTGATAATTCAAAGAGACTTGCAAAGATAAATCAATCATACGTAAAAGAATTGAGAGGAGATTCAAATATTGTTCATAGTTAAACTTGATCATAAACCCACAATTCATCGGATCTCGACAAATACACTTCAAAAGAAGATTACATCGAATAGATCTCCAAGAGAATCGAGGAGAACTTTGTATTGAGATCCAAAGAGAGAGAAGAAGCCATCTAGCTACTAGCTATGGACCCGAAGGTCTGAAGTAAACTACTCACACATCATCGGAGGGGCCATGGAGTTGATGTAGAGGTCCTCCGTGATCAATGCCCCCTCCGGTGGAGCTCTGGAAAAGGCCCCAAGATGGGATCTCTTGGGTACAGAAGGTTGCGGCGGTGGAAATAGGATTTCATGGTGCTCCTGGATGTTTGCGGGGTATATAGATACATATAGGAGGAAGAAGTAGGTCGGTGGAGCAATGAGGGGCCCACGAGCGTGGAGGGCGCACCCCCCTGCCTCGTGGCCTCCTCAATTGTTTCTTGACGTCCACTCCAAGTCTCCTAGATCACGTTTGTTCCAAAAATAACGCTCCCGAAGGTTTTATTCCGTTTGGACTCCGTTTGATATTCCTTTTCGGTGAAACACTAAAATAGGCAAAAAACAACAATTTGGGCTGGGCCTCCGGTTAATAGATTAGTCCCAAAAATAATATAAAAGTGTAAAAATAAGCCCATTAACATCCAAAATAGATAATATAATAGCATGGAGCAATCAAAATTATAGAAACGTTGGAGACGTATCACTTCTCCATGAGATTCTACCCACTTGCGGATATGATCATCGTTTCTGCTTGTCATGCGAAGCTTTTGGTGATCCGTGCTGAACTCAATCATGAGATGGAGGAGGTAGAATACATCTTTCATGCTTGGTTTTGGGACATGGATGCAATAGAAGTTAGTTTTATGCGAGAAACCCAACTTCTTGTTCCTTTGTTTCCTGATATGCAGGTCGCCACGCCTAATGATGAAGCCTTCGAGAGCATCATCTAGAATATTCAATATGTTTGTGTAGTCCTTCTTCTCATAGTTTCTGGTAGGGTTGAAATACATGGCGTGGGAGACTCACGGGTAAAGAATTATAAGGACGGCCCGCCCGTTGCTGCGGGCAAAAAGACACCTCAAATTATTTGCCATATGAGCAAGAAGGAATGATTGAAATGTACGAAAGGGTTGTCCGGAACTGACTTACTTTGGATGATAAGGCATGAAGTTTTGGAGGTACTCCCTAGCAGTTTCATTCTCAAAGTCGCCAACACTCAAGAAGGACTCGTGCATGTAGTACGGATTCGCCACACAGATTTGCGAGACTTCTTCTCTCTTCATGACCGAGCACATATTTAGTGCAAAAAGGCGGACGATTGTAAAATCGAGCCGCCTTGTCAGAAACATCTCGAGCGTAACATCCCAAATTTTCAATTTGGAATGTTATACACTAGATCATCATTGCATATCATATTTTATTGCATTTTGGTTGATCCTAGAAATTTCACGCAACTCAAGGACCCTCGGAGAGAGTTGAGAATTTCGTTAATTTCATATTTGAGTTGTCTCAAATTTTGTAAACATGATCATTTGATTTTATTTATTTTATCATCAATTATTTCTATTACAAAAATTATGAGAGAGGGAATAAAATGACTTTCCCAAAATAAAGAAATACTGAGGATTTAATAAAAAAATCAAATAAGATTTTATTTGGATTTATTTGCTATTTTATTTGAATTTAGGAAAAATGCACGTTTTTCAAAATTGCATTTAGGCCCCAAATAAATGTTCATCCTGTGCGGCTTGATTTTAAAAGCCGGGGAAAATTTATTTCGGGATTTTTGGAGTTCGTTTAGTATTTCTTTATTTTCGAGCGTAATTATTTAAAAAAAAACGTCCGAACCGACCTTGGGCAGTAACCGACCAGGTCTCTCCTGGCCGGGCCTATTATAAGCCGCCGCCCCGCCCCGGCCAAAGCCCAAGTCACCGCGCCCCGCCCTAACCCTAGTGCCGCCGCCGCGCCCCGCCGCCGCCTCGCCCTGCCGCCGCCTCGCCGCCGGACCGCCGCCGCCGCCGTCGCTGGAGTTGCCCGAGGTATTTTTCGCCTCCGGTTTTTCTCGAAAAACCGTTTGGTTTTTCCAACGGTTTTGTTTATTTTTTTAGTTTCGGTTTTTTTAAATAGATGGGTTTTTCCGGTTTATTTAAATGGTGAGCGTTCGTCCGTTCATTCGTTTTAATGAACATTCCTCGTTTTTCTTTTTCTCGGATTAAATCCGCGATTTTTCTGATCATGATCTCTGATCCGATTTTCGTTTTAGTCTAACGTTTCGCTCGTTTATCGGAATCAGGCGATTCAAGCGCCTGGAGTTTCGTCTCGAAACCCTCTTTCCGTTTAACCAACTCAAACAAGTTTTTGCCACTGTAAAAATTGCCTTAGATCTAGAATAGTAAACGAAGCTTGTTTCTTTTGCCGTTTGTCTTTCGTTGCTTCATTCGATTTGATTCTTTTTGCCAACCGAAGTTCTTAAGTTGAACTTTCTGGTTAGATTCTCTTATTTGAGTTTTACCTGTGCATTAGATGAGTACTTATTGTATGCTTGTTTGTTTGCGATAGAGTACCCGGAGTGCGCCGCTTGCTACTTCGAATCGCTAGGTTTCCCGGATCATCAGCAAGGCAAGTAACACTTTGATCATGTTTTCCCTCTACCTAGTTTTATTGCATTAGATCAATCCTCACACATTGCATGATTAGGATCTAATTAAATTGTGGGTTCGGGAAGTATTTGAGGTAGTACCTACTACCTGTTTATTATCAAACCTTTGGGAGTTACTTCTATGTTTGCTTATTATACCATGCTATGCTATTAGACGTGGATTGGGTAAGTGTATCCATGACAGATGTGAGATTGTTAATTAATGGTTTATCTAAGGTGGCAACTTAAACACACATCTGGGTGGATTGAGGTACCTGGGTATTCCAGGATTGCTTGCTTTCTTTTGGACCACCACCCAGGCTCAAAGGGATCATGAGATTATTCATGCTAGAAACTTCCGTGTGCAGCCACAAGCTATTATGGGCTCTAGCATAGTTGACTAAGCTGTGCGAAATCTTACAGTGGTAGACTAGCAGATGTAGGGGAAATTAGGTCTAACGGTCTACCCGATCGTAAGGTGCTAGCGCTCCTGAAAGACTATGTCTTGGTCATCCGTTTCTCAAACACCATATAGTGCGAGAAAACAAACGGAGGCGATCGAGTCTTGTGGGGAAAAGTGCGCAAATCTCTGCATAGTGTATAAACTAATCATGATTAGCTGTGTCCCCGGTTATGGACATCTTGAGTATCTAGTACCTGGATTATCATGTGAATCTCAACATGTTACTCTAAATTAATTTTGTTGGGTTTTGTTTAATGATGATGCTTAATTGGGATTGAGAATGCTGTCAACCATTCTCAATGTTTAACAACTACCATGATAGTTAAATAAAATTTATTCCCTTGCAGTAGGGAAAAATTGGCTTTACGCAAAACTGTAACCATAGAGCTTTCCACCAGCCAAATATGCATGTAGAATAGCTGTTTCATTCCATTACTCTCTATGTGTTACTTTGCCAGCATATTCCATGTGCTGACCCGTTTCGGGCTGCAACGTTGATGCTGCAGACTTTTCATACGACGATTAAGGAGTTTTTAGGTCGTGGTTCTATACTGAGTGATGCCGTTGGAGTTGATGGACTCACTTATCTTCCAAGCCTTCCGTTGTTATCATTATTAGATGGCCTTAAGCCATATCTATTGTAATAAGTTCTCTTTTGAGACATTCGAGGTAATAAGTGTGTGGTTGCTACTCTGTTATAAATCCTTCAAGTACTGTGTGGTGTCAGCATTACTGATCCAGGGATGACACCTGAGCACATAGATTGGACCGTTTGAGGTCTGGTCGCTACATCAAGGATATGGTCAAACCGCGGGAAGAACACCTATGCGGGACGTGTGTCGACGTAGCACTTCCCCTCAGGCACACGAGCCACGTTTGTCGGATATCCTGGATCCTTCGAGGCTAGTAGGCTTTTCTCAGTCGACAGCACATGGTCGTGCAGTCTCCTGAGATCCCGTGATAGTGCCTCCTGCGGTTTCGGTGATAGCATCGGCTCGCCCGTGACATGGAACATGGCCGCACCTTTGACGGGTACACGCTCTTCAAAATCCATCGTCTGGCTGCTATGTGCTTTGGCTTGTTTGTAGGCAGCTGAGCCTATCTTCATGTTTCTCTTCCTCTCCTTTTTCTTGGGCACACCTTCCAGACCCTTCCATAACCCCAGTGTTGCCGGGCTAAGCACTGTATGATCCCCGGCTAGTTGAGCATGTGTTGAGGTGGCATCTTCAGGCGTGTCTTGTGAGGATTTCATGAAGAGAGACTTCTTGCAATCCCTGCTAGGACGTTCCCGCCGAGGCAAATCATTGATATCATCATCAACATGCTGATAGCCTGATTCGTCATATGGCTGACTCATCATCATATCTAAGTCATCGTCATAGGGCCTGTATTGAGGAAACCCATTGGGTCCTCCATATCCTCCATCTCATCATCCATTCTTTGTTCTACGGGGCTGATTACACCAGCCACTATTGGACCCCCTTAATCATGTCGTCCGCCGCTCTCACCCGGCACTACAGGAGCAGGTAATTGTGTAGGCACGGTGGTGGTCTCCATACATGCTTGTTGATGTGTGGTTATTTGTGTGTTCTCGGCCGTCTCCAGATGAAGAAGATTCTTCGGCCATAGCAGCACCCAACCCTTGTAGCTTCCAATCCGCAGCGGGGTCTCGTCGTCCTATCCCCCTAGCCGTACTGGAGGAGGCAAATTCTCGTGTCCCAATTTCACACTCGACAAGGTAACCCTGTAGTGACTAGCGGGGATCGGCTAGCTATGGAACATGAGTTCCAAGGGCTTCGTTATCACCCCCTTTCCCAAGTCCACCTTCTGGCCTTTGATCAAGTAGAGTACGGTGCACGTGGTTTCATCATCCTGCAAACACATGTTTGCGGTGTAAAACACCTGAAAGGCAACAAAAATGAAATATTCTAGATATATATGTTGGTGCGACATGTAATTACCGTGAGGGCGTCGAGCTAAGGCAAATACGAAGGCCTGCCTAGTGCGCCAGAGACCGAGGACAGGCTGCTATGAGCGGGAGCGGGTGCGGGCACGGGTGCGAGAGCAGGCCCGATTGCATGAGCAGGTGATGGTGCGGTGATGTTGTTCACGGAGTTGCTCGCGACGAAACTGGGCATGGGGAAATCATGTGCCGTCTTGTCTGGATTTTACTTCATCCAGTTGATGATATCCGGGACCAAGTTAGTAGCGAAATCATTTCTACAGGCATTGACAGCTGCATTGACTGCCTGCTGTAGCAACTCATTTTTCTCGGCTACTTTTTCACGTCCTCAGCTGCTTTTTTCTCGAATGCAAGCTTCACCTTCTCGTCGATGTCCACCTGACTAAACTTCTTTTTCTGCTTCTTGGCCTCCGGGCCCTCGTTGTAAAACACCTTCCACGTGGCGCCATCTCCGGCGCTGTGCACAGGTCCATACTGCGGCCGCTGGCCCAAAGGGAGTCCCTTAAGTTCGTTCAAGGCCTGGTTGAGAGGGCTGTCCCACTTGGGCCTCATCGGAGAAGTAGGGCTTTCGGCTGCAAGATGGTGCTGCTTCTCCTGCAGAAGGAACATGAACCGTTTACGAATGTGTACTCGACTTGATATGGAGCTAAATGTAAGTTGGTAAAAGAATAATTACCAGTATTCTAATCAATCTCCTCGTGATCTGGTCTGTGCAAAAGACCTTCTTTTCCTTGTCCCACTTGTAGCGGGCCCTCATGAAGTCATGCTCCAAGGGGTTGGTGAACTTCGCGAAGGGGTCTGGGAGACCTGCGGCTTCACGTTCTGCATCCTCCTTATCCCATATGGGCCTTTTACCGAGGTAGCCACGGCTTCCGAGGCGATGCTTCCCCGTGTTCCTTTGCACAAGGTTCTTGAATTTCGCAGCCTTAGCCTTGGCTGCCTCGGTAGCGCAAGTGTCCTTGAACTTTTCGAACTCCTCTTCCATAAGTGTCGGATTTTCCTCCAAAATCTTGGACAGGGGTTCCTCAGCCTCAATAGCTCATTTCACCCTCCCTTTCTAGGAGGCCAAATCATTGCTGAACATGCCCATGGCGTGATTGTTAATCTTTTTCATCTTTTGATCATCCCATGGTTGTTCTATGCTATCATCCCGGTCGGGGAACTTGAATCTCTTGTGCAACTTTGTCAGGAGCAACTGCCTCAAATGTTCTTTACTCTTTAAGTCATCGTCGTTGATGCTTGCGCATTCTTGTAGGATGCATCCTACTTGGTTCCCATAGCACTTGCGAGGTTCTTCCGGCTCTAATGGCTCAAACTTGCCAAGTGCCATCTTTGTGATCACCAGTCGTCCAGTGATGAGTTTGTTAGGTTTTCGTATCCTCTGCTTCTCCTGCTTCTTCTTTTCTGTAGCGGCATCGGCACCGGTACCTTCCCTGCCGATATCTTCCCCGCCGGTCTCGGCACTGCCATTGGTGCCGGCACCGTCGCTGTCGATGTCGGCATCAGTACCATCATCGAGGCCGACCTGCAAACCTTGACTGTGCTTTGCAGACAAAAAGCCGAGGTACTATTGTTCACCATCATAATCCATCTCGTCTGCATCTTGGTCAGAAGGCCCGGTTTCTTCGTCGTTAGACATGTTTCCTATGATTAAGTCTCCTCGTTTAACTAAAACTATGAAAAAAAATGAGAAATGACATAAGAAAGATCTATGTTTGCCGGAATGTCGTTTCCCAGCAACTCCCCGCACTCGATATGCCTTCACGGGAAATTTTGTCATGACCTTTACTAAAAAGTGGACATATCGAGCGCCTGAAATTCGCCAGAACGGAAATGAATCAACATTCCGGCATAACATAGGCCACTCGGATCATTTACCCTACACATAATCATCATTTTCCAAATATGACATGTCCAAGACATCACATGTCCAAATTCTAAATATGACATGTCCAAATCACATGTCCACATATCACATGCCCACTTCAAATTTGCATATAAAAGGAAGAAAAATATAGAACTTGAATAAAAATGCAAGAAGTCATTTTTCTTCACAATATTTGAAAGTAAATTCAGCCTACCTAAATTTCAAACAAAAAAATTTGCTTTAACAAGGGATGTTAATTTGGACAATTGCTTAAACTAATTCGGTTTTTTAAATACTAATTCTGTTTTTAATACTAATTCTAATTAACTAACTAGCACTATAAAAATTAAATAGCAACAATTACTTAAACTAAAAAAATGCAAGAAACCTATATAATCAATTCTGCCTTTTCTTTTAACTATAATTGCTTAACCCTAAATTTTTGTCCTAATTTGAAACCTAGGGTTCATAAAAACCTAGCTAAATTCTTAATGAAATAGATAACCTAATTAACCTACTGCCCTAACTAAAACCTAAGTAAACTAACCGAAGAACCCTAGCTAGCAGAGAGAGAAGGAGCGATGGGGGCTTTCAGAGGGTGCAGGGGCGAGGAGGCAGGCCCGACGACGGCCGAGGTTGGGAGGGGAGGAAGCAGAGGAGGGATGCATGGCGCGTCGGGGTCTGGGACGGGGTCGGGGCGAGTGCCGGGGTCGGGGGGCAGTGTCGGGGTCGGGGGCCAACGCAAGGTCATGGTGAGGGCAGGGCTCCGGCGGCGATGACACGGGGGAAGAGAGAGTGGGGATTTGGGGGGAGCAAAGGAGGGAAGAATCGGAGAGAGTGAGGATTTGGGGGGTTATGTCGAAGTAGCAGTAGCGCGTTTCGGACAAACGCACTACTGCTATTACAGGTAGCTATAGCGTTGTTATATGGAAAGCGCTACTGCTACCTTGACTAGCTATAGCTCTTTTTCAAAAAAGCGCTACTGCTATAACCAGTACATATAGCAGTTTTCCTGTTTGTTTCTTCTATTTTATTTTTCTTTATTTTCTCTCCCTTTCTTAGGTAATGTAGTATTGATTCTTCTTTTGACGTATACTTCATCGTCATCGTCATCTTCCCTCATTGGGTTGACGTACTGGTCGTAGTCTTCCTCGGTGGCGACTTCATCCATTCCAATGATGTTCCTTTTGCATCTCCTCACGACAACATGGATGGGATTGCACGGGTCGGTTATGAAGAAGCATTGTGTCACGTGCTTAGCGTGTACTCATGGCTCATTTTTTGCGATAGCATTCACGGTGCGCTCTTGGCGTTGGGTTTAGTCATGGTAGTGAAATAGCGGTTTTCTCTTTCGAAATTCTTAGCCCATCTAACACGGAACATCGTCATGTTGTGCAGTCCAGAGTAGTCAAGCTCCTAGATCTCCTCGACCCTTCCGTAAAATCTCTCAGTTGCGTCGTTGTCGCTGCTGGTCATGCATTCCATCATCACCCCTGAGTTCTTATCACCACTGTCCATATCTTTGGCCTCCACGTAGATTGTGTATCCATTGATATCGTATGCCTGATAGGTGATGAGGTTGGGAGAGGGGCCATGTGCTAAGGCGTATATGAGCAATCCTTGCTTAGAGCCCTCTTCCGGGGGATTAGCAATAATATGCTCTTTGAACCAGTGCAGGAAAGTGGAGTTGTGCTCTCTAGTAACTTCGGCGTCCGTCCTGCATACCCCCGGTCACGATACTTCTTTGCGATAATTTCTTTGTGTAGTGCCACGAAAGGATCTACCTCGTCTAGGTGTTGTAGCACTACCAAGTTTGCTCTGTCAAAGTCGTTGCGTCGATCTGAGTAAGCCATGTGTAGTTCCTTGCGACCGTTGGAGTGACCTTCTCCTTCGAGCCTCCCATCGTGCTTGTTAACGGGCAAACCAACACCAACACCAGGGGGCTGGTCTGCGCCATATAGAAAATTTTCGCAGAAAGAGATGCACTTTGTGTCAGATAGCCCTGGACGATGCTTCCATCCGGACGGGACATGTTATGAACGAATCCTTTAAAGATCTCATTCATCCTCTCAAACGGCATCATGTTTTGCAGGAGTGACAGCCCTAGGTCTATTATGTCGTCCACAATATGGATACATAGATGCACCATGATGTCAAAGAACACGGGTGGGAAGTACATCTCAAGCTCATTCAGTATCACAATGATCTATTCCTGTAGCCTTTGGAGCTACTTCACACTGATCGACTTTTGAGAGATGAGGTCGAAAAGTTTACAGAGACCAATAAGCGTGCCACGGACGTGCTTGTCCATTATCCCTCTAAGGTTAACATGTAGTATCTGCGTCATCATCACATGATAGTCATGGGACTTCATCCCACTGAACCTTTTCTTGTTCGTGTCTAGATACTTGCTTATCTTGCAACCGTAAGCGGAACTTAGATATCTGCTTATCATGGGACATATAGATCTAGAGTTTGCCCGGAATACGCTGAAACGGAAATAAATCGACATTTCGGCAAAACATAGGCAACTCACAAGCACAATTCGACGTCAACTCATGCCACACACACATTTTCCATCATACCGCCTGATTATGTCATATCGCACACACATACACATATTTCCATTCTTGCAAAAGCATGAATTCTAAATCACCAATCTCTCGAGATCGAGCACACGCGGTGGAGATGATGATATAGTAGGGAGATCAAAAGTGGACAAAGCTCTTCTTGACAAGGCTAGATCTAGTTAGGGGGTACATAGGTCACTTCACCAAATGCTACGTCTACCTAGCTAGCTAATTTGGGAGGAGACAACTTCAACTAGTGGAGGGGAAGGAAAAAAGAGAAAGGAGATGCATTAATGGAGGTGGTGAAGTTAGCTGGGAGTAATAAAGAGAGAGAAAGGTAGGTAGAAGAAGGAGAGTAATGGGGGAGAAGTAGTGAGGAAGAAGCAAAGTGAGGGAGAGAGGTGGTAGGAGGTAGGTGATACGTCCATTTTGCATCATGCTTTTATATCGATATTTATTGCATTATGGGCTGTTATTACACATTATGTCACAATACTTATGCCTATTCTCTCTTATTTTACAAGGTTTACATAAAGAAGGAGAATGCCGGCAGCTGGAATTCTGGGCTGGAAAAGGAGCAAATATTAGAGACCTATTCTGCACAGCTCCAAAAGTCCCGAAACTTCACGGAAGTTATTTCCAGAATATATAAAAAATACTGAGCGCAAGAAGTACTAGAGGGGGGTCACCCACTAGCCACGAGAGTGGGGGCGCGCCCTACCCCCTAGGCATGCCCCTTGCCTTGTGGGCCCCCTGGTGGCCCTCCGAAGCCCATCTTTGGCTATATGGAGTCTTTCGTCAAGAAAAAAAATCATAGGTAAGCTTTCGGGACGAGACTCCGCCGCCACGAGGCGGAACCTTGGCGGAACCAATCTAGGGCTCTGGCAGAGTTGTTCTGCCGGGGAAACTTCCCTCCGGGAGGGAGAAATCATCACCATCATCATCACCAACGATCCTCCAATCAGGAGGGGGTTAATCTCCATCAACATCTTCACCAGCACCATCTCATCTCAAACCCTAGTTCATCTCTTGTATCCAATCTTTGTATCCAAACCTCAGATTGGTACCTGTGGGTTGCTAGTAGTGTTGATTACTCCTTGTTTATGAGGACATGGGAGAAGTCTTGTTATTAGTAGTCATGTGAATTTGGTATTCGTTTCATATTTTGATGAGATGTATGTTGTCATCCCTCTAGTGGTGTCATGTGAACGTCGACTAGATGACACTTCACCATTGTTTGGGCCTAGAGGGAGGAATTGGGAAGTAATAAGTAGATGATGGGTTGCTAGAGTGACAGAAGCTTAAACCCTAGTTTATGCGTTGCTTCGTAAGGGGATGATTTGGATCCATATGTTTCATGCTATGGTTAGGTTTACCTTAATACTTCTGTTGTAGTTGCGGATGCTTGCAATGGGGGTTAATCATAAGTGGGATGTTTGTCCAAGTAAGGACAGCACCCAAGAACCGGTCCACCCACATATCAAATTATCAAGGTACCGAACGCGAATCATATGAACGTGATGAAAACGAGCTTGATGATAATTCCCATGTGTCCTCGGGAGCGCTTTCCTTCATATAAGAGTTTGTCCAGGCTTGTCCTTTTCTACAAAAGGATTTGTCCATCTTGCTGCTCCTTATTTACCTTTATTACTTGCTACTCATTACCAATTACCTTATCACAAAACTATCTGTTACCGATAATTTCAGTTCTTGAAGAGAATACTTTACTGAAAACTGCTTATCATTTCCTTCTGCTCCTCGTTGGGTTCGACACTCTTACTTATCGAAAGGACTACGATAGATCCCCTATACTTGTGGGTCATCAAGAATCTTTTCTGGCGCCGTTACCGGGGAGTGAAGCGCCTTTGGTAGGTGGAATCTGGTAAGGAAAAATTTATATAGTGTGATGAAATTTACTATCACTTGTTACTATGGAAAGTAATCCTTTGAGGCGCATGTTTGGGGTATGTTCACCCCGACCGGTAGAGAAAATAGTTGCTCCTCAACCTACTGGACCTATTAAAAATGAAAATGGTTACTTCGAAATTCCTTCGGGTATGATAGAGAAACTGCTAGCTAATGCTTTTGCAGGAGATAGAACATTGCATCCCGACTTACACTTAATCTATGTGGATGAAGTTTGTGGATTATTTAAGCTTGCAGGTATGCCGGATGATGTTATCAAGAAGAAGGTCTTCCCTTTATCTTTGAAGGGATATGCATTGACATGGTATAGGCTATGTGATGATATGGGATCATGGGACTATAAGCGATTGAAATTGGAATTTCACCAGAAGTTTTATCATATGCATCTTGTTCATCGTGATCGTAATTATATATACAATTTTTGGCCTCGCGAAGGAGAAAGCATCGCTCAAGCTTGGGGAGGATTAAGTCAATGTTATATTCATGCCCCAATCATGAGCTCTCAAGGGAAATGATTATTCAAAAAATTTATGCTCGGCTTTCTGACAACAATCGCTCCATGCTCGATACTTCTTGTACTGGTTCTTTTATGATGAAGACTACTGAATTCAAATGGAATTTATTGGAGAGAATGAAACGCAACTCTGAAGATTGGAATTTCGATGAAGGTAAGGAGTCAGGTATAATACCTAAGTTTGATTTTGTTAAATCTTTTATGGATACCGATGTTTTCCGTAAATTTAGCACTAAATATGGACTTGACTCTGAGATAGTAGCTTCTTTCTATGAATCTTTTGCTACTCATGTTGATCTCCCTAAGGAGTAGTGGTTTAAATATAATCCTCCCATTGAAGTAAAAGTAGTTGCACCTATTAAAGTTGAAGAAAATACTATCACTTATAATGATCCTATTGTTCCTACTGCTTATGTTGAGAAACCACCTTTCCCTGTTAGAATAAAGGATCATGCTAAAGTTTCAACTGTAGTCAAGAAAAGTAATATTAGAACTAATACACCTCCTGAGCAAGTTAAAGTTGAACCTGATATTGCTATGGTTAAAGATCTCTTGGCCGATAATATAGATGGGCATGTTATTTACTTCTGAGATGAAGCTTCTAGAATTAATAGGTCTGATACTAAAAATAAACATAGACCTGTTGTAGGCATGCCTGTTACTTCTGTTAAAATAGGAGATCATTGCTATCATGGCTTATGTGATATGGGTGCTAGTGCTAGTGCAATACCTCATTCCTTATAAAAACAAATTATGCATGATATTGCACCTGCTGAGATAGAAGATATTGATGTCACAATTAAGCTTGCCAATAGAGATACTATTTCACCAGTTGGGATTGTTAGAGATGTTGAAGTCTTGTGTGGGAAAGCTAAATATCTTGCTGATTTTCTTGTTCTTGGTTCCCCTCAAGATAGCTTTTGTCCCATTATATTTCGTAGACCCTTCTTGAATACTGTTAATGCTAAGATAGATTGCAAGAAGGATGTTGTTACTATTGGTTTGGATGATATGTATCATGAGTCTAATTTTTCTAAATTTCATAGACAACACCGTGATGAAGAATTCCCTAGCAAAGATAAAATTATTGGTCTTGCGTCTATTGCTATGCCTCCTAATGATCCTTTAGAACAATATTCACTAGACCATGAAAATGATATGTTTATGAATGAAAGAAGGGAAATAGATGAAGTATTTTTTAAACAAGGACCTATTCTTAAACACAATTTGCCTGTTGAAATCCTAGGGGATCCTCCTCCACCCAAGGCTGATCCCATGTTTGAGCTTAAACCATTAAGTGATACTCTTAAATATGCTTATCTTGATGAAAAGAAGATATATCTTGTTATTATTAGTGCTAACTTTTCAGAGCATGAAGAAGAAAAACTATTGAAAACTCTGAAGAAGCACTATGCTGCTATTGGATATACTCTTGATGATCTTAAGGGCATTACTCCCACTCTATGTCAACCCAAAATGAATTTGGAGAAAGACGCCAAACCAGTTATTGATCAGCAACGATGGCTGAATCCTAAGATGAAAGAGGTGGTAGAAAGGAAATATTAAAGCTCCTTGAAGCAGGTATAATTTATCCCGTTGCTGATAGTCAGTGGGTAAGTTATGTCCATTGTGTCCTTAAGAAGGGAGGTATTACTGTTGTTCCTAATGATAAAGATGAATTGATTCCGCAAAGAATTATTACAGGTTATAGGATGGTAATTGATTTCCGCAAATTAAATAAGGCTACTAGAAAAGATCACTACCCCTTACATTTTTATTGATCAAATGCTAGAAAGATTATGCAAACATACACATTTTTGCTTTCTAGATGGTTACTCTGGTTTCTCTCAAATACTTGTGTCAGCTGATGATCAAGCAAAAACCACTTTTACTTGCCCTTTTGGTACTTTTGCTTATAGACGTATGCCTTTTGGTTTATGTAATGCACCTGCTACCTTTCAAAGATGCATGATGGCTATATTTTCTGACTTTTGTGAAAAGATTTGTGAGGTATTCATGGATGATTTCTCCGTTTATGGATCCTCTTTTGATGATTGCTTGAGCAACCTTGATCGAGTTTTGCAGAGATGTGAAGAAACTAATCTTGTTCTGAATTGGAAGAAATGCCACTTTATGGTTAATGAAGGTATTGTCTTGGGGCATAAAATTTCTGAAAGAGGCATTGAAGTTGATAAGGCCAAATTTGATGCTATTGAAAAGATGCCATGTCCCAAGGACATTAAAGGTATAAGAAGCTTCCTCGGTCACGCCGGTTTTTATAGGAGGTTCATTAAGGACTTCTCAAAAATTTCTCGGCCTCTGACTAATCTATTACAAAAAGATATTCCTTTTGTCTTTGATGATGATTGTGTAGAAGCATTTGAAATACTTAAGAAAGCATTGATTTCTGCACCTATTGTTCAGCCACCTGATTGGAATTTACCCTTTGAAATTATGTGTGATGCTAGTGATTATGCTGTAGGGGCTGTTCTAGGACAAAGAGTTGATAAGAAATTAAATGTTATTCGATATGCTTGTAAAACTCTAGACAATGCCCAGAGAAATTATGCTACCACTGAAAAAGAACTTTTAGCAATTGTTTTTGCTTGTGATAAGTTCAGACCTTATAATGTTGATTCTAATGTAACTATTCACACTGATCATGCTGCTATTAAATACCTTATGGAAAAGAAAGATGCTAAACCTAGACTTATTAGATGTGTTCTCCTACTACAAGAATTTGATTTGCATATTATTGATAGAAAGGGAGCTGAGAACCCCGTTGCAGACAACTTGTCTAGGTCAAAAAATGTTCTTGATGACCCACTACCTATTGATGATAGCTTTCCTGATGTACAATTAAATGTCATAAATGCTTCTTGAACAACTCCATGATATGCTGATTATGCTAATTATATTGTTGCTAAATTTATACCACCTAGTTTCACATACCAGCAAAAGAAAAAGTTCTTCTATGATTTGAGACATTACTTTTGGGATGACCCACATCTTTATAAAGAAGGAGTAGATGGTATTATTAGACGTTGTGTACCTAAGCATGAACAGGAACAGATCCTACGCAAGTGTCACTCCGAAGCCTATGGAGGACACCATGCTAGAGATAGAACTGCACACAAGGTATTGCAATCCGGTTTTTATTGGCTTACTCTCTTCAAAGATGCCCGTAAGTTTGTCTTGTCTTATGATGAATGTCGAAGAATTGGTAATATTAGTAGACATCAAGAAATTCCTATGAATTATTCACTTGTTATTGAACCATTTGATGTTTGGGGCTTTGATTATATGGGACCTTTTCCTTCCTCTAATGGGTGTACACATATTTTAGTCGCTGTTGATTACGTTACTAAGTGGGTAGAAGCTATTCCAACTAGTAGTGATGATCATAACACCTCTATTAAGATGCTTAAAGAAGTTATTTTCCCGAGGTTTGGAATCCCTAGATATTTAATGACTGATGGTGGTTCGCATTTTATTCATGGTGCCTTTCATAGAATGCTTGCTAAGTATGATGTTAATCATAGAATTGCATCTCCTTATCACCCACAGTCTAGTGGTCAAGTAGAATTGAGTAACAGATAGCTCAAATTAGTTTTGCAATAGACTGTTAATAGATCTAGAAAGAATTGGTCCAAGAAACTTCATGATGCATTATGGGCCTATAGAACTGCATACAAAAATCCTATGGGTATGTCTCGGTATAAAATGGTTTATGGTAAAGCATGTCACTTACCTCTTGAATTAGAACATAAGACATATTGGGCTATTAAAGAGCTCAACTATGACTTCAAACTTGCTTGTGAGAAGAGGTTATTTGACATTAGCTCACTTGATGAATGGAGAACCCAAGCCTATGAAAATGCCAAGCTATTTAAAGAAAAAGTTAAAAGATGGCATGACAAAAGGATACAACAGCGTGAGTTTAATGTAGGTGATTATGTATTATTATACAACTCTCGTTTAATATTTTTTGCAGGAAAACTTCTCTCTAAATGGGAAGGTCCTTACGTTATCGAGGAGGTCTATCATTCCGGTGCCATAAAAATCAACAACTTCGAAGGGTCAAATCCGAGGGTGGTGAATGGTCAAAGAATCAAACATTATATCTTAGGTAATCAT
Organism: Triticum urartu; assembly: GCF_056163025.1. Lineage (NCBI taxonomy): Eukaryota > Viridiplantae > Streptophyta > Magnoliopsida > Poales > Poaceae > Triticum > Triticum urartu. Next base: position 39,096,842 of record NC_141876.1, read on the forward strand.
ATAAATGTTGAAACTAATATCATTGAAACCGTAACCACGGAGGAATACATAAGGGACACTTTCCAGAATGTTTCAGACTCCGAAAAGGAATAGGTATGTGGTACAGTAAGTAACCCGACACCAAAACAGTTCTAATGGCAATTTTTCTCCGTTTTGGAATATTTAGTGAAATAGGAAAATATGAAGCAGACCGGAAAGGACACGAGGCTTCCACAAGGGTGGAGGGCGCGCCCTACCCCCATGGGCATGCCCCCTGCCTCATGGGCACCTCGTGTGCTCTCCGGACTCTGTTTTCTTGCACGATACTTCTTTTGGTCGGTAAAAATTCATTATATAATCACCCGAAGGTTTTGACCACCGTATCACGCAAATATCTCTTGTCTTTGTTTTGAGCTGTTTTTCTAATAGATCAAGGTCGTCATGTTGTCTTCAAGTGCCCCTAAAGAAAACTTCTTTGAGAAGGTCATCAACCCCTACCTCGCGGAGGTGGTGGAACACCCTCAAACCATTGAGATGCGTGAGGGGTTGTTGCACATCCGCGATGTTGAGGGACCAAGGAGGACCGTAAGCACAGAGGCAAGGCTTGAGGCATTGGAGCAACAAGTTTTAAAGTGTCAGGAGATGGTGGAGCGTGGACTCGGCTGCAATCACACTATGATCACGGAGTTCACCAACAACCACATGCTGGATGTCAAGAACATTGGGGATGCCATCTTCAAGCTACATGAGAAAACCGAGAACCTCCAAGCCCAGATCTATGACCTGCAAAATCATAACTATGAGTATGAATATAGATTCAAGAGGATGAGTTTGGCTACAAATTTGAGGATTCAGGAGACTCGATCATCCTTCTATGATGGTGAGCCTATGCCTTGGAAGAGGGACGACAAGCCTACATCATCAACAACTCCACCTTCTTCACCAACAAAGAAGAACTGAGTATCTGGTATGGGCACTCCCCTTGGCAACTGCTAAGCTTGGGGGAGTGCCCCGGTATCGTATCACCATCACAACTTTTATCTTTACCATTTTTCTTAGTTCGATCCTTTTGGTAATATCTTGATATAGTAGAATAAAGTTTTAGTATGATCTAGTTGTGAGTTTTGCTTTATGATCCCTCCATGTAATCGAGTCCGTGATCTATATATAATAAAGATTAGTGTTGAGTCAAGGGCTTTATTATTTTGCTATGATCTTGAGGGAATGGAATAAAAGAGAAGAAATAAAAAGAAATAAAGAGATCATATGGATCTTATGGAGAGTAATGAGCTCACATATAAAGAGTATGATGAATAAAAGTGGTTGAGAGTTGACAAACATTGTTTTGGTCATCGTTGCAATTAATAGGAAGTAATAAAAAAGAGAGGTTCACATATAAATATACTATCTTGGACATATTTTATGATTGTGAGCACTCATTAAAGTATGATATGCTAAAGAGTTGACGTTGGACCTAGAAGACAACATAATGGGTTATGTTTTCTTTCATCTGAGATAAACTATATTGTCATGGATCATCCAACATGTTGATCTTGCCTTTCCATCTCTTGCTAGCCAATTCCTTTGCACCAAGTAGAGATACTACTTGTGCTTCCAAATATCCTTAAACCCAGTTTTGCCATGAGAGTCTACCATATCTACCTATGGATTGAGTAAGATCCTTCAAGTAAGTTGTCATCGGTGCAAGCAATAAAAATTGCTCATTAAATATGTATGACTTATTAGTGCGGAGAAAATAAGCTTTATACGATCTTGTGATATGGAAGAAATAAAAGCGATGGACTTCATAATAAAGGTCCATATCACAAGTGGCAATATAATCTGACGTTCTTTTACATTAAGATTTTTTGCATCCAACCATTAAAATGCATGACAACCTCTGCTTCCCTCTGTGAAGGGCCTATCTTTTACTTTTATCTTCTACCTTACATAAGAGTCATGGTGATCTTCGCCTTTCCTTTTTACATTTTATCATTTGGAAAGCACAATATGGAAAGATCCTGATATATATAGCTAATTGGATGTGAGTCTTCATGAGCTATTATTGTTGACATTACCCTTGAGGTAAAACGTTGGGAGACAAAACTATAAGCCCCTATCTTTCTTTGTGTCCGATTAAAACTTCATACCCATAAATATTGCGTGAGTGTTAGCAATTGTGAAAGACTAAAAGATGGTTGAGTATGTGGACTTGCTGAAAAGCTCTTATAATGACTCTTTCCTATGTTGTGATAAATTGCAATTACCTCAATGACTGAGATTAGAGTTTGTTGGTTCTCAATGAAGTTTATGATTCATACTTGAAATTGTGATTGAATTGTTACTTTAGCATAAGAGATCATATGACAATATACAAACATATATATATATATATGTTGCTGTTCTAAGAATGATTATGATGCCCTCATGTCCGTATTTTATTTTTATCGACACCTCTATCTCTAAACATGTGGACATGTTTTTCGATTTCGGCTTTCGCTTGAGGACAAGCGAGGTCTAAGCTTGGGGGAGTTGAGACATCCATTTTGCATCATGCTTTTATGTCGATATTTATTGCATTCTTATGCCTATTCTCTCTTATTTTACAAGGTTTACATAAAGAGGGAGAATGCCGGCAGCTGGAATTCTGGGCTGGAAAAGGAGCAAATATTAGAGACCTATTCTGCACAGCTCCGAAAGTCTTGAAACTTCACAGAAGTTATTTCCAGAATATGTAAAAAATACTGAGCGCAAGAATTACCAAAGGGGGGCCACCCCAGCCACGAGGGTGGGGGGCGCGCCCTACCCCCCTTGGCGCGCCCCCTGCACGTGGGCCCCCTAGTGGCCCTTCGATGCCCATCTTTGGCTATATGGAGTCTTTCGTCGAGGAAAAAAATCATAGGCAAGCTTTCGGGACGAGACTTCGCCGCCACGAGGCGGAACCTTGGAAGAACCAATCTAGGGCTCTGGCAGAGCTGTTCTGCCGGGACACTTCCCTCTGGGAGGGGGAAATCATCACCATCGTCATCACCAACGATCCTCCAATCGGGAGGGGGTCAATCTCCATCAACATCTTCACCAGCACCATCTCATCTCAAACCCTAGTTCATCTCTTGTATCCAATCTTTGTATCCAAACCTCAGATTGGTACCTGTGGGTTGCTAGTAGTGCTGATTACTCCTTGTAGTTGATGCTAGTTGGTTTACTTGGTGGAATATCATATGTTCAGATCCATTATGCATATTAATACCCCTCTAATTATGAACATGAATATGCTTTGTGAGTAGTTACATTTGTTCCTGAGGACATGGGAGAACTCTTGCTATTAGTAGTCATGTGAATTTGGTATTCGTTCGATATTTTGATGAGATGTATGTTGTCATCCCTCTAGTGGTGTCATGTGAACGTTAACTACATGACACTTCACCATTGTTTGGGCCTAGAGAGAGGCATTGGGAAGTAATAAGTAGATGATGGGTTGCTAGAGTGACAGAAGCTTAAACCCTAGTTTATGCGTTGCTTCGTAAGGGGCTGATTTGGATCCATATGTTTCATGCTATGTGTCGTGGAATTGTCACGGCAGCTGTCCTGATGTGAGGACTTAGTCGTGAGGCCAACGCATCTATGTAGTAGCTTGAGAGGGGTTGAACGGAATCGAGAGACGCAACACAAGACAAGGGTTTAGACAGCTTCGGGCCCCGGGAAACATCATCCGGTAATAACCCTACATGCTGTTTGTGGCTAGGTCTCATTATGATCATGAGGGAGACGCCGGTAAGCCGGCTCTTTGTGTCTAGCCCTAAAGATTGTTTTTTTCTCCCTCGTTGGGGAGCCCTGTCCCTCTTTATATAAGTTGAAGGGGCGGGTTACATGTGGAGTCCTATTAGGATTAGGACTAGTCTATCTCTAATACAAACCGGATACAAGTCCAGGCCTTAACTCCTTGTAAGACAAATATTCCTCACGCCTTTCCTATTAAACCGGCCACCATAGTATGAACCGGCCTTCATGAACCGCCCGTTGGGCCATTGGGTCTTGTCACTCCTCTGACCCGCCTGCCGGATTACCAATGAATCGTAAACCGCCAGGTCCAAACGGGTCGCCAGTGAATCGTTAAGTCTCAGCTGGGTCTCAAGTAAAACACCAAGTCCGGTCGGGTTATACTTCTGGCCGGTTTACACCGCGGGGTATATCCCCGACATTAGCCCCCAGTTTAGCTTGGATTTATCCATGGTAAACTTATGCTGCAAAATAAACACAAGAACAAATTTGACAGGTTGTGCTCTGGGTTAAGAATTCCAATAAACCCGCACCTGAACATCCTTATGTCCTTGTCATTTCCTTCTTCTAGAAAATCCGGGTTAACAAGCCAGCTTCATACTCAATTTGCTGACGTTGGTTTCTCACAGAGAAATATTGTGAAGAATAATCCACTTGAGTCAGCTTCCAAAGCGCCAGTTTAAGAAATATGGGTCTTGAAATACTTATCTGATATTCAGCCGGTTTGAAGATGTAAAACTTGCCGGTTTAATATTACCAAAATTGCCGGTTTATAAATATTGATGGCACCGGGTCATAATTGTTGTCGACACCGGGTCATGTAATTGATCTTCCTGATTTGCTCAAAACTGATAAACTGGAGACATTCCTCCTTTATATGCATAATACCTGTAGCCCCCAAGTCTTAAGAGGAGAACATAGTGATAACTTAAGACTTGCTCCAATAAGTGTTTCAACCTTGAAGAAATCCGGTTTGTTCATCTCAATCATATAAACTGAATACTCCATATATGTAGCCCCCAAGTGTCGGGTTGTCATGCTTGTAGCAACCTGGGACTTGTAATTTCTTATAAAAACTTCAATCAGTGTAGCTGAGGGAGTCCTGGATTAGGGGGTGTTCGGATAGCCGGACTATACCTTCAGCCGGACTCCTGGACTATGAAGATACAAGATTGAAGACTTCGTCCCGTGTCCGGAAGGGACTTTCCTTGGCGTGGAAGGCAAGCTTGGCGATACAGATATGTGTTTCTCTGGTGTCTATATAAGCCGGAGGGTTTTAGTCCGTAGGACAACATACAGAACAACAATCATACCATAGGCTAGCTTCTAGGGTTTAGCCTCTCCGATCTTGTGGTAGATCTACTCTTGTACTACCCATATCATCAATATTAATCAAGCAGGACGTAGGGTTTTACCTCCATCAAGAGGGCCCGAACCTGGGTAAAACTTCGTGTCCCTTGCCTCCTGTTACCATCCGGCCTAGACACACACGGGACCCCCTACCCGAGATCCGCCTGTTTTGACACCGACATTGGTGCTTTCATTGAGAGTTCCTCTGTGTCGTCGCCATCAGGAAGGATGCCTTGCCCCATCTTTAAAGATGACACCGTTGCTAAGGGAGCTTTGGTTGTCGGCCAAACCCTCTGGCTAGGTGGTTTTCTTATGACCACATGTTCGGCTTCTACGCCGACGATGACCTCTCGAGCCATCGAAAACAATCTTCATGTCAGCTTGGAACTCGCCGAGCAGTTAGATCCAATGGAGCTCTCCTCCATAACCGAGCTCTTGGATCGCATCACCGCCCTAGGAGTCGCTACAGATTACAACCAGATTGGGCCTAAACCCGATCTGAGAGAGATTAGCTCTCCCCAAGTCACCCATCACGTCGCCGTGGTAGAGGGACAGTGCGGCGACCCTTCATCTATCTTAAGGACTAGCTACGTCCGGATTCCCGATCCCTCCAAGCCGGATACCTGCGGAGGGGAGGATATCACTCAAGACCTGAACTTAGAGTCAGGCGACGAGCTGGATTCATGGGAGAACATCCAGGAATCCAAATTTTCGAGTTTAGAAATTCCTCGGCCTCTGAGCCTCAGATTGGGTGAGGCTTCGGATTTAATTCCACCCACCCACCCGAACATAAGTGATCTATCCCAAATCAGGCAAGAGCCCGAAGAAACAGTACATCATCACTGGGCCAGATTCCTCCTGGTTAGGAACAGGATAAGGGACTGCCGCGAGGAAGACGCAATCTCAATCTTCTGCAATAATTGCACGGACAAGGGAATCCTCAACGCCATAAGTCGCCGTGATATTACACGCTTCACTGACTTGGCGTCCATTGTACGAAAGTACTGTGCGATGGAAAGCGCCTCGGAAACCAAAATAAAATTTTGGGACGATCCGGCCCTGAATACAAACCCAGTCCGAAATAAAAGGGTGCATCATCGCCAGACACCCGGGTCAAACACCAAAAAGCAAAAACCCTCTACAGGGCATGGAACCATACTGGAAGAATGGCTTAATGGACCCTGTAAAATTCACAGTACAGAGGACACCACACCAACTCACAGCCTTAGAGCATGTTGGATACTCCGGCAGGTGGACAAAATTGGCGAAGATCTCCTAATTCCGGAGGCCACAGAAAGCCACCCCAGAGACACCAATACGGTATTAACAGTCTTTGAGACTTTCACATCAAATAATATGCGAAAAAGGACACTCTGCAGCCTTGCCGAAGTCTACCAAGTAGCAACAATAAACCCATAGAGTGACAAGGCTATTACCTTTAATGCCAGTGATGAACCTAAATTCCGAACAGCCCGAGCACCAGCTGCATTGGTCCTCAGTCCAATAGTGGACGACTTTCGTCTTACCAAGGTACTCATGGACGGTGGCAGCGGATTGAACCTCATTTATGAGGAAACCCTTCAAAAAATGGAAATAGACTGGAACCGCATTGAGCGAAGCAGCACAACCTTCAGAGGAATAATCCCCAGTCGGGAAGCGCGCTGTACAGGAAAAATCACACTAGATGTGGTGTTTGGCATGCCGGATAATTACAGGTCCGAAGAGGTCACATTCCATGTGGCTCCGTTCAGCAGCAGTTATCACGCTCTGCTAGGGCGGTCAGCGTTTACAATCTTCCAAGCAATACCCCATTACGGGTACATGAAGCTCAAGATGCCCGGGCCTAATGGGATCATCACTCTCGCTAGTGATCCGGACATAGCACTCCGCGCCGAAAACAAGACAGCCGCACTGGCCCTCGAGGCACTATCCGAAGCCCTAGCGGATGTGGAACTGACTGCGCTGCGCTCCACGGTGAATAGGGACGATGTGGTACTCGACAAAAGATCCAAGTCCACCTCCTTTAAACCGGCGGACGAAATAGTCAAATTCCAGGTCCATCCAACGGACCCCAATAAAACAGCTTCCATCGGGGCACAGTTAAACCCTAATGTAGACGCCGCACTGCGAGAGTTCCTACGAGAGAACTGGGACATTTTCGCCTGGCACCCTTCAGACATGCCAGGAATCCCACGCAGGCTGGCCGAGCACAGCTTAAATATCCTAAAAGGATTCAAACCTGTCAAACAAGCTCTTCGGCGTTTTTCCAAACCTAAGAGACAGGCCATGGGAGAGGAGCTAGCAAAGCTATTGGAGGCCGGATTCATCAGAGATATAAAACATCCGGACTGGCTAGCAAACCTGGTGATGGTACCAAAGAAGGACAAATCCTGGCGCCTGTGCATTGATTTTAAAGACCTTAACAAGGCTTGCCCAAAGGATCCCTTCCCCCTCCCCCGCATCGATCAAATTATCGACGCTACTGCAGGACATGATTCGTTGTGTTTCCTCAACGCATATTACGGTGTCGGTGTAATAAACAAGGGTACCCTTAGTACCCCGAACTTGTGCACGGGCAGTCGCAGCGTCCCGCGGCAAGGCCTGCCAGGTCACCGCCAAGATCCTCCGTGGTCCCTTTAAAAGACCATTCAAGAACAAAGTACTCAAGACAAGACCCCGGCAAGAGGAGCTTGCCGGGAAGAAGGCAAGACCCCGGCAAGAGGAGCTTGCCGGGAAGGCCATCAGAAGCGTCCCAAGGCCCCGGCAAGAGGCGCTTGCCGGGAAGGCCATCCAAGGCATGCCAAGGAACTTGTCGCGGCGCGCTACGCGCCCCGACAAGGCCCGGTGAGCGACAAGCTCCCGGATGCGACAAGTCGACGACCGCGGCAAGATGCTTGCCGCGGCAAGCCCCCACTCCACGCCCGCGCTCCAGCACATCCACCCACGTGTCGCTCCGGGGCCCCTCCCAAGCGCACGTGGCAGGAGGCTGTGCAGCTAGGGGCGTGCGGTGGCACGCAGGCGCTGACAACACAACCATCGTGGCAAGACGGTGGCATCCCTAGCGGTCCCTTTCGGTGCTGTCTAGGCGACACAGACGGGCATTTAATGCCCTTGTCCCCTGCCGTCAGGGTTAGGTACGATAACACTGTAGCAGCTAGCTATGCCTACTACAGCACCTAGCTGTGCCTATCCACGGCACCCTTTCCATTTTTGCCCTTGGCCCCCGTTGCTCTATGTCGGTAACCCCTTGAGTATAAAAGGAGGCCCGTGTGCAACGTAGGGGGGGGGTCGGCCATTTGGAGAGCCTGAGGGTTGAGCCATTCCACATACTCGCGCTCGACCCTGCTCGCCGCCGGTGTGTACTGTAGCACGCCGCGCTCCCGAGCTAGAGATCAATACCAATCCACAAAGCAGGAGTAGGGTTTTACGCATCCGTGCGGCCCGAACCTGGGTAAATCGCTCGCGTGCTTCGCCTCGATTTACTCCTCGCGCGACCAACCGCCCGCGTGCTTCGCCTTGATCTGCTCTTTCCGCAACCTCCGCCCCCCGCCGAACCAAAAGGGACCCGGTCCGCCCGGTCCCATAGGTGCCCGTGGATCAGAAACCCCGGCATCTCTGGCGCGCCAGGTAGGGGGCGTCGAAGTTGTGTGAATCAGATCCGGCGTCCTTGCGAGCTAGATCTTTTTCATCTTCATCGACATCAGATCCGGCGTCCTTGCGAGCTAGATCTTCATCTTCTTCATCAACATGCCGCCGAAGAATAAAGTTTCGGAGGCAGCTGCTCCGTCCGCGCCGAGCCACCCACCGCCGGAGCAAACGGATGGTGGGGCAGGCGCCGGCGGAAGGGCACGCATCGACGAAGGAACTCACGGTGCTGCCAGGTCCCAGGGCAAGGCCGCGCTGCCCATCGGCGGCGTGGCCGGCTCCCACAACGACCGGGCGCACTCCAAGACCTCGGCGTCCGTGCATGCACCGCGCCCATCTCAGGAGGCGCGAGACCAGCAGCGTCATGGTACTCACGGTACCATGCGCTCGCTGGACCCGGATCGGGCTGGTGGATCTCAAAGCGCTCCGGACCACCATGCACGTCAACCTGCTGGCGCGAGCGACACGCGGTCGCCCCGACGAGACGCTGCTCCTTCTAACGTGGTTAGAAGTCCGAGCGTGTCCCGCTCCTCGCACCGTTCGCTACCGCCGCCCGCCACCGCAGCCGAAGCTCTGGCGCGAGCTCAGCTGCTCCTAGACTACCCTCCAGCGCCGGACAAGATCGACGACTGGAGGGCCACTATCCAAAGCCTCATCGGTTTCGCCAACGGCGACACTCCTCGGCAGCCGACCACGTCGCAGCCGCAGCGAGTCAGCCAGGCACGAACCGGTGGTGACAAGACTGGTGGGGGTGCAACTACTGTGCACTCCCCACCCCGAAGGCCAAGATCGCCGACTCGCCGGATCCACCTCGACAGCAACTCCACCGCGTTGTCTAATCCCCGAGTTCGTCGTGATCAGCGCCAATTTCTTCAAGAACGGCAGCGGGAAGACGCTCGTACCTGCATCGAGCGCCGGAGAGAAGCGCGACGTCAGTCAGACCAGCGCGCTAGGCCCTCTGTTGACATGCATGCGCCAGGGGAACCAGGCGACTTACCGTACCCGATAGGTTGCCCTGCGTTCACTCGTGAGCTGCGGCAAGTCCAGTGGCCCAGTACGAAGAACTTCAAGCCCGACGTACCAGAGAAGTACGACGGCAAGTTGCATCCGTCCGAGTTCCTCAGCATCTACACCATCGCGGTGCAGGCTGCTGGGGGGCGGGACGACAAGATCCTTGCCAACTACTTCCCGTTGGTACTCAAGCCCAATGTCAGGTCCTGGCTCATGCACTTGCCGGACAACTCCATATCCTCTTGGGCTGAGCTGTGCCATCAGTTTGTTGGCGCCTTCACAGGCGGCCACAAACCTCATGGCCAAGAGAGCGATCTTCATCTGCTCGTCCAGAAGGAAGGAGAGCCCTTGCGCCAGTACATCCAGAGGTTCAGCCATGTACACCACAACATCCCAAATATCCACCCCGCCGCGGTAATCAGCGCGTTCCATCAGAACGTGCGTAACCGCAGGATGCGGGAGGAGTTGGCGATGTGCAAGATTCGGGACGTCAGCGAGCTTTATGCCCTGGCCGACAGATGTGCACGCGCCAAGGAGGGGAGGAAATTCCCCGGAGAAAGCACTGGAGCAGGAGGATCTGACAGTGAGGATGCCGCCCCGGCAAAGAGAAGCCGGCGGCGCAACAAGAGGAAGAAGCAGAACAACGAGGTGCTGGTCGTTGAGCAGTCCGGCAATGAAGGTGACGCCACGAAGGCTACAGTTGGTAACTCCGGCAAGGAAGTTGCCGCGTGCACCAACTGTCAGGCTGTGGCGGTCGCCGACAAGCGGGACGGCTCTGGCAAGCAATACTGTAAGATTCACCGCACCAAGGGCCATGACCTCCAGAGCTGCAAGAAGGTCGAGCAGCTCGTCCAGCAACAGAGGGCTGAGTACGAGCGGCGCGACAGGGAGAGAGCCCAAGGGGGTGCCGAGAAACCTGGCCAGAAGCGCACCGGCCAGGAAGGACGCCGCGGCAAGGCCAAGCAGCGGTAAGGAGACAGACCTCCCCGCGGTCGCGACAACGACGAAGACGACGGTGAGGATGAAGACATGGATGACGTTGAGACCAGTGAGCAGGAGTTTCAGAAAGCCACAGAGATCTTGTGCGTTGACGGGGGTGCTTCCCTACATACCTCGCACCGCCAACTCAAACAGTGGGTGCGGGAAGTCAATGCAGCGGAACCACCCATCGAATCGCGCAAGCTTCTGAAATGGTCTAGCACGCCTATCATCTTTGACATTGAGGACCACCCTGATCGCACAACCGCGGTCGGGTGTCTGCCGATGTTGGTTTCACCAACTATCCGCAACCTCAAGGTCACCAAGATGCTAGTTGACGGCGGGGCCGGCTTAAACCTGATCTCCTCCGCTGTGCTCCGAAAACTCCAGATCCCTGACGGCGAGCTCGAAGAGACCGGCACATTCCAAGGAATCAATCCGGGAAGGAGCAAGCCGAAGGGGAAGGTCACGCTGCCGGTAACATTCGGCAGCGAGTTAAACTTCAGGACTGAGAAGGTCACGTTCGACGTTGCCGATATCCCGTTGCCTTACAATGGGATACTTGGCCGTCCAGCACTCGCCAAGTTCATGGCGGCCTCTCACTACGCGTATAACGTGCTGAAGATGCCAGGCCCGATAAGCGTCATTTCTGTCCCTGGCGACAAGAAGGACGCTCTTATCTGTGCCGACAAGATCTACCGGGAAGCAGCAACCACGGCAGACCGCGATCCACTTGCCGCTGAAGCTCCCGGGACCAAGAAGACCAAGTCCGGCAAGAGTTGTGGTGCCTACTCCGGCACGCGCACCTCTTCGGAGTGCTGCGCTGCCGTCGAGGACGCACCATCGAGCTTCACCGGCAAGAAGTCCAAGTCCGGCAAGTGCACCTCTTCGGAGTGCTGCGCTGCCGTCGAGGACGCACCATCGAGCTCCACCGGCAAGAAGACCCAGTCCGGCAGAAGATCTGATGCCCACTCCGGCAAGCGCGCCTCTTCGGAGTGCTGCGCTACCGTCGAGGACGCACCATCGAGCCCCACCGGCAAGCACAAGAAGACGATGGCAGCTCCACCAGAGACGAAGAAGGTGTCCGCCAAGGAGGATGGCAATGGTGGTACCTTCACCATCAGTGCCGCGCTTGATCCTAAATAGGAAAGCGTGCTCGTTGCTTTCCTACGGGCGAATGTCGACGTGTTTGCATGGCAACCGTCTGACATCCCCGGTGTTCCCAGGAAAGTGATTGAGCACCACCTTGCCGTTTGTCCTCATGCACGGCCCGTCAAGCAGAAAGTCCGGAAGCAGGCGGTGGAGCGCCAAGAATTCATTGCGGAGGAAATCAAGAAACTGGAAGGCAGGTCCAATGAAATGGACTCCGGAAGCGGAGGCTGCGCTGCAAGACCTGAAGAGATACCTGTCCTCCCCTCCAATACTTGTCGCACCTAAACCGCAAGAGAAGTTGCTACTGTATATAGCGGCAACCAATCAAGTGGTTAGTGCTGCGTTAGTGGCAGAGAGGGAGGCGGATGACGAGCCAGCAACCGCGGCAAGCGCATCCAGCGACAAGCAGGGGGCTTCCCCGACAAGCTCTGGTTCCAACAAAGATGAACCCGCGCTGATACACGAGGAGGTACGGAAGAAAATGGTGCAGCGCCCAGTTTACTTTGTCAGTTCCCTCTTGCAGGGGGCTAGGTCAAGGTACTCTGGTGTGCAGAAACTGCTTTTCGGCCTTCTCATGGCCTCGAGAAAGCTGCGCCATTACTTCCAAGCACATGAGATCACAGTGGTCACTCGCTTTCCGCTGAAGAGGATACTGCAGAATCCAGAAGCGACAGGCAGGATTGCTGAGTGGGCACTGGAACTGTCAAGCTTTGGTCTCAAGTTTGAAAGCACTTCAACTATCCAGAGCAGAGCATTGGCAGAATTCATAGCAGAATGGACGCCAACTCCGGACGAAGAAATTCCGGAGACGAGCATCCCCGACAAAGAAGCGAGCAAAGAGTGGCTGATGTACTTTGATGGTGCCTTCTCGCTGCAAGGCGCCGGCGCTGGTGTGCTGCTTATCGCGCCCACCGGAGAGCACCTCAAGTACATAGTCCAGATGCACTTTCCCAAGGAGCAAGAAACAAACAATACTGCAGAGTATGAGGGATTGCTTGCCGGTCTCAGGATCGCGGCAGACCTTGGGATCAAGAAGCTCATTGTCAGGGGTGACTCACAGCTTGTCGTCCGCCAAGTAAACAAGAGTTATCAGAGTCCGTTGATGGAGGCTTACGTCGACGAAGTGAGAAAGCTTGAAGAGCGCTTTGACGGCCTACAAATGGAGCATGTTCCGAGATCTCAGAACACCCTTGCTGATGGCCTGTCAAAGTGCGCCGCACTTAATCTACCTGTGGAACCAGGGACCTTTGTGCTCAAGCTGACTCAACCATCCGTAACACCATCAACTGGACAAAGCAAGAAGAGGAAGTTGATTCCTGGTGACTACCTGCCGGCAGAGCTTCTCGAAGCCGCCGCCAAGAAGGTCCCCAAGATCAACACCGAAGGCGCTGAGGAGCAGTCTGCTCCGGCAAGCCCTAGGGCTTGTTCCGTTGAAGCAGAAGCTCCCGGCAAGCTTGTCGCGGAATGTCACGCTCCGGCAGAGACACAGCTTCTCGCCATAGAAGCGGATATTCCCGCAGCAACCTCCAAGATCAACGCCAAGAGCGCCGGGGAGCCAGATGCTCCGGCAAGCCCTAGGGTTTGTTCCGTTGAAGCTGAAGCTCCTGGCAAGCTTGTCGCGGAACGTCAAGCTCCGGCAGAGACACAGACTCTCGCCGTAGAAGTGGATGTTCCCGCGGCAGCAGAGTTGCCTTTAGTCCTTGTTGTCGAGCCACAGGCTCCAACGTGGGCGCAGCAGATTGTCCGTTTCCTTCAGACAGGAGAACTTCCCGAAAAGCAAGAAGAAGCCGAAAGAGTAGCCCGGCAGTCAAGTATGTACCAGTTTGTCGACAAGACACTGTACAGAAGAAGACTCAACGGTGTGAAATTGAGGTGCATTCCCCGGGAAGACGGACAGAAACTGTTGGCAGAGATACACGGAGGCATATGTGGCCACCACATTGGCGCGAGAGCACTTGTCGGCAAAGCATTCCGGCAAGGATTCTTCTGGCCAACAGCCCTCCAGGATGCAACTGCACAAGTAACCAAGTGTGAAGCGTGCCAGTTCCATTCCAAGCAGATACACCAGCCAGCTCAAGCTCTCCAGACGATCCCTTTATCCTGGCCATTTTCGGTCTGGGGGCTCGACATCCTCGGCCCCTTCCCCTGAGCTGTCGGGGGCTTTGAGTACTTGTACGTCGCAATCGACAAGTTCACAAAGTGGCCGGAAGTGGAACCAGTGAGGAAGGTGACCGCACAGTCAGCAATCAAGTTCTTCAGGTCGATTGTTTGCCGCTTCGGGATCCCTAACAGGATAATCACCGACAAGGCACACAGTTCACGAGCCACGCCTTCATGCAGTACATCCAAGATCTCGGCGCCAAAGTCTGCTTCGCTTCTGTTGCTCACCCAAGGAGCAACGGTCAAGTGGAGAGGGTAAATGCTGAGGTGCTGCACGGGCTCAAGACCAGAACTTTCGACAAGCTGCACAAGTGCGGAAGAAACTGGATCGTGGAGCTACCGGTGGTTCTTTGGTCGATCAGAATGACGCCAAATCGAGCCACCGGACAGACACCCTTTGCTCTAGTCTATGGAGTAGAGGCAGTTACCCCCACGGAACTCGTATACGGGTCACCTCGAGTGCTCTCTTACGATGAGCTTGAGCAAGAGCGGCTGCGGCAAGATGACGCGCTGCTCCTTGAGGAAGATCGTCTCCAGGCTGCTGGGCGAGCTGCTCGCTACCAGCAAGCTCTGCGCCGCTACCACAGCCGCAGAGTCAATGCCAGGAGTCTCGAGGAAGGTGACCTTGTTCTTCGGCGCGTTTAGTCGGCCAAGAATTCCAACAAGTTGACGCCGAACTGGGAAGGCCCTTACCGGGTGAAACGAGTCACAAGGCCTGGCGCTGTCCGCCTTGAGACCGAAGATGGCATCCCAGTGAGCAACTCCTGGAACATCGAGCATCTTCGTAAGTTTTACCCGTAAGGCGCGGTTGTCGGGCCCTGCCCGGCAACCACCTTTCTGTACGAGCCTTGCCGCTGTTGCATGTAATCCTCTGTACAGAGCCAGGCGCAGACCCTGATCACCAGAAAATGAAGCGCTGCATACCCCGGGGTTATAGCATGCATGCTAGGTTGAGTCTCGTCCTTGGTTAGGGTCAATAGTCCCTAACAGTGACTAACCCCTAACTTAGAGGTCGAGTGTCCGTCCCTTTGCTTTTCCTTCGTTCGCAGGGCTCGCTCGTCCTGGCCAGACCACCTGGAGACGAAAAGGAGAAGAAGGGCGCGCCGGCACCTGGACCCCGGCAAGAACGCCGGGGGCTGCGAATGCCAAGATGTCACCCCCGGCAAGCCAGAGTTGCCGGGGGCTGCAAAATCAGATAAGTCTTTCGTCCCTCATCATGCATCCTCCTATGGACTCGGGAATGTGAAACCGCGTTTCTTCCTGAAAACTGCCATGCTCCCCCGACTCTAGGCCCTGGAGCGCGTTCCCGGGGCCAAGTTTGGTCGTAGCCGCGACAGCGAAGGGATGAAACGAGGAGGCCGCACCCACCTCGTTCCCACCTCCGTCAAAGGCGTGAGAAAGGTCGAGCGACGTGGGAGAGCGGCAGGGCCTGTTGCCGGGAATGCCTGTCCGAGAGATACCAAGGATTTGTTCCTTGGCGTGGGTTCAACCCGCGAGGCGAATAACCCGGTAAACATCCCCTTTTCATTAAAAAAACATCCCATACAGGTACAGTCCATAGAGGATGAAAAACATGAAGAGAGGATTACAAGTTCTAGATACAACTAAGGCCCGAAGGCTTACAATTAAAAAGATAAGGTGCTCGTAATCCTTTTCCTGTCCCTCTCTTCAGGAGGTAGATCTAGGAGGCGAAAAGGGGAAAGGGGCGCCAAGGCGAGCTACAGGTGCCAGAAGACACCAAGAGAACATCCCGGGGGCCGGACGGTGATGGCGACGCCGGGAGAAGGGTGCGAAGGAGGGGCAGCAGGACGTCAGCGCGCTGTCCAGGGCACCACGCCCTCGTACTCCGACCTGACGGCCTTGTCGCCAGCCCTCTTCCCCTTCCGTGACCTCCCTACGCCAGCCGCCCAAGGAGACGCCCCCGGGGAGTTCAAGAAGCCGGCGGCGCGGATGATGGGGGCGCCGGTGCCGCACGAGACGGCGCCCGACACCTAGTCGGAGCCGCCGTCCTGCCGCCCGCCACCCTTACCATCACTGCCGCTCTCCTCCTCGTCACTCTCGCTCGAGGAGGAGCCTTCGCTATCGGAGGAGCTGTCCACGCAGCACTTCGCCCGGGTGCCGAAGCACCCGAAGACCTTGACGGAGAGGAGATCGCCCTCCACCAGCTTAAAATGGAGGGTGAACCCCTTCACCAGGCTGTGGATGCGGGCGAACGTCTTCCATCCTCGATCGAGATACATCACACTAGGGGCTGGGAACACCACGCGGACTCGCGTGCCGCTGATCCCACAGCCCCTCATGTGCAATCTCAGAATTTCGGGCGGGTCCGACTCCATCGCGCTCGCGAACGGAGCTGGAAGCCGGAGGCGACGACGAGGCGCCCGGTGCAGCTTGACGAAGAACTCGCAAGGGTTGTCCCCTATATGGACCGCCGCGGGGGGAGGAGCCGCCGACGGGGGCGAAGCTAGCGCATCGCCCCGTCCGCCTCTTCCCCGAGCGCCTCGACCTCGTCCTCGACCTCGTCCACGACCTCGCCCCCTCCCTCTTCCCCTTATGGCTGGCTCTGCCACCACAAGCAAGGAAGAGGGGAGGGTGCGCTGCCTGGCGGCGACCCTCGCCGCCACCGATGAAGGCCCAGGATTCCCTTTCTCCATGGCGAATGAGAGGAAAGGGAACAGAAGCTGAAGAAAGGAGGAGACGAGCTCGTGCAGGCTTCGGTGCTCCCTTCCCGCTCTTTATAAAGGAGCGAAGTGGGAGCCCAGCCGCCCCGCTCAGCGAATCAAGGCACGAGAAGAGCAGGGAGGCGGGCCGACCCGCCCCCTCTGCTTGCAACGGCCCAGGTTCCCGCTCCCACCGTCCACGATCCCAGGTGCATGGGAGCCGCGTGGCGGGGATGCAGAACTGAGGCGATGGATGGGGCGGCCTCGCCCTACCCCGTAATCTCGGGGAGTGGGCGCCTCGAAAATCGCGCACCGGCCCCGTCCAGTAAATGCGCCACGCCCCCACGCCTACCTCCGTTTAGAGAAGAGGGCGTGGGCCGTTCCCCTTCATCATGGCTTAACGCATGCTCGTGGGGCTAAGCCCCACGCGCGTGCGCCGCCCACGTCGCCCACGACGCCGCGTATGACGCGTGCCGTTCCGGGCGTGCACGATGGAAGCGGAGAAATACACGGCATGACCTAGGCCGCGCGTGCCCGTGCACTGTTTTGGGCCTGACCCAACAGCGCTCGGCACCGTGTCTGGCCCAGGCCCGGGGGCTCCTGTCGGTGTACTAAAGTAGGGGTACCCTTAGTACGCCGAACTTGTGCACGGGCAGTCGCAGCGTCCCGCGGCAAGGCCTGCCAGGTCACCGCCAAGATCCTCCGTGGTCCCTTTAAAAGACCATTCAAGAACAAAGTACTCAAGACAAGACCCCGGCAAGAGGAGCTTGCCGGGAAGAAGGCAAGACCCCGGCAAGAGGAGCTTGCCGGGAAGGCCATCAGAAGCGTCCCAAGGCCCCGGCAAGAGGCGCTTGCCGGGAAGGCCACAACCATCGTGGCAAGATGGTGGCGTCCCTAGCGGTCCCTTTCGGTGCTCTCTAGGTGACACAGATGGGCATTTAATGCCCTTGTCCCCTGCCGTCAGGGTTAGGTACGATAACACTGTAGCAGCTAGCTGTGCCTACTACAGCACCTAGCTGTGCCTATCCACGGCACCCTTTCCATTTTTGCCCTTGGCCCCCGTTGCTCTATGTCGGTAACCCCTTGAGTATAAAAGGAGGCCCGTGTGCAACGTAGGGGAGGGTCGGCCATTTGGAGAGCCTGAGGGTTGAGCCATTCCACAGACTCGCGCTCGACCCTGCTCGCCACCGGTGTGTACTGTAGCACGCCGCGCTCCCGAGCTAGAGATCAATACCAATCCACAAAGCAGGAGTAGGGTTTTACGCATCCGTGCGGCCCGAACCTGGGTAAATCGCTCGCGTGCGTCGCCTCGATTTACTCCTCGCGCGACCAACCGCCCGCGTGCTTCGCCTCGATCTGCTCTTTGCGCAACCTCCGCCCCCCGGCGAACCAAAAGGGACCCGATCCGCCGGTCCCATAGGTGCTCGTGGATCAGAAACCCCGGCATATGGCTACCATCAAATCAAGATGGCAGAATCAGACCAAGCCGCAACAGCATTTATCACACCATACGGCCCATTCTGCTTCAACACAATGCCCTTCGGGCTCAAAAACGCTGGCATAACATATCAGCGCATGATTTAGACATGTCTGGCAAACCAGATCGGCAAAATAGTGGAAGCATATGTAGATGATGTGGTCATCAAAACAAGACATGTCGAATCTCTAGTAGACAACTTGAGGCTCACATTTCATAACCTCCGAACATACGACATCCAGCTCAACCCGGAAAAATGCGTTTTCGGCGTTCCAGCCGGAAAGCTCTTGGGCTCCATTATATCCGGTAGAGGAATCGAAGCAAATCCAGCCAAGATCCGAGCTCTGTCACAATTGTATATCCCAAAGGACCTCAAACAAATACAAAAGTTAACCGGATGCGTGGCGGCTCTAAGCCGCTTTATCTCCCGCTTGGGAGAAAAGGCCCTACCCCTTTACCGCCTCCTTCGGCGCACCGAACACTTCAAATGGACGGATGCAGCCACGGCCGGACTCGATGAAATAAAAGCCATATTGGCAACAAACCCAGTCCTAGCCGCGCCAAACATTGGCGAACCAATGCTATTGTACATTGCAGCAACACATCAGGTTGTAAGCGTAGTGCTCGTCGTCGAACGAGAAGCGGACGGACACAAATTCCCCCTTCAAAAGCCGGTCTATTATGTGTCCACTGTCTTCACTCTGTGCAAATCACGGTACCCGCATTATCAAAAGACTGCGTACGCGGTATTCATGGCATCCCGGAAGCTACGACACTACTTTCAAGAGTGTTCAATAACAGTAGCCTCGGAAGTACCACTTAACGATATTATAAACAACCGTGACGCAACGGGCCGGATTGCAAAATGGGCTATTGAGCTCCTCCCATTCGACATAACTTATAAGCCACGACGAGCCATCAAGTCGCAAGTTTTGGCCGACTTCGTCGCAGAATGGACGGAGGCCGAACTCCCTAAAGAGTACGGCACATATTCAAATTGGATCATGCATTTCGAAGGCTCCAAGATGTTGGCCGGACTAGGGGCTGGCGTCATTTTGACGTCCCCCACAGGAGACACAGTTCAATACGTACTCCAGATTATGTACACAGACTCCAACAATGCAGCTGAATATGAGGCCCTTTTACATGGTCTCCGGATGGCAGTATCCATGGGCATTCAACGCCTAGAGGTGCGCAGGGACTTGAACCTCGCAATATCCCAAATAAATGGAGACTTCGATGCCAAGGATCCAAAAATGGCAGCTTACCGCAACGCCATCCTAAAAATGTCAGCTCGGTTCGAAGGGCTTGAATTTCACCATATAGCCCGGGAAAATAATCAGGCGGCAGATGTCCTGGCACGCATCGGCGCAAAACGCGATGTAGTCCCCCCAACATCTTCTTGGAAAGGCTGTTCAAGCCATTCGTAGTATGGGAAGGGGAGCCGAACAATAACAGCCCGGACCCAACCGCACTGCCCGACACCGAACATTCTGACACAATCGGAGGCTCTGCCAATGAAATAACACCTTCAGCCCACGTAATAATGGCCGTCATCGCCCCGTGGACAGAACCATTCCTCGCCTACCTTACTAGGCAGGAACTCCCCAAGGACCAAAATGAGGCACGCTGCATAGTGCGGCAATCCAAAGCCTACAAAGTCCACGAGGGAGAGCTTTATAAGAAAAGCACTACCGGAGTCCTTCAAAGGTGCATCTCCGAAGAGGAAGGGCGGATCATCCTGGCTGAAATTCATGCCGGACTCCGCGGTCATCACGCTGCAGCTCGGTCCCTTGTAAGCAAGGCCTTCCGTACAGGCTTTTATTGGCCGACGGCCCGGGCAGACACCCAGGACTTAGTCCAACGATGCGTCGGTTGCCAGCTCTTTGCAAACCAAAGCCATATGCTACCCACCACCCTCCAAACTATCCCCATCACTTGGCCCTTCGCGGTCTGGGGGCTTGAAATGGTTGGACCCCTTAAAGGCGGAACCCACAAGCAAAAATACTTACTGGTCATGGTGGATAAGTTCACCAAATGGATAGAAGCCAAGCCTGTTAAGACGGCCGAATCCGAACCGGTGATAGACTTTATATCCAGGGTTGTACACCATTATGGCGTCCCCCACAGCATCATCACTGATAACGGCACAATCTTTATGGCCGACGAGGTAAAACTCTGGTGCAAAAACATGGGCATCAAGCTCGATTATGCTTCCGTCTATCACCCACAAACTAACGGCCAGGTCGAACGTGCAAATGGTCTTATCATGAGCGGCATCAAACCCAGATTAGTGCGGTCCCTCAAGGAATCTAACACGCACTGGGTAGAGGAGCTCGACTCCGTACTCTGGGGGCTGCGGACCACGCCGAATCGCACCACCGGATACACACCATTCTTTATGGTGTACGGCGCAGAGGCAGTTTTGCCTTGCGACATAATTCATGACTCACCTCGAGTGCGCATGTATGAAGAAAGAGAAGTCGAGCTCGATCGGCAGGACAGTTTGGACGCATTGGAGGAGGAGCGTGACGTGGCAAAAGCCCGTTCCGCATTCTATCAACAGCAGGCTCGAAGATACCAAAGCAGAGAAGTACGGGCCAAAAATTACAACGTTGGAGAATTAGTTCTACGCCTGTCGGACAAGAAAAAGGACAAACTCAAGCCCAAGTGGGAAGGTCCCTTCATAATTGACCAAGTCCTGACTGGTGGAGCGTACTGCCTACGAGATGCATCGGATAACCGACTCGAGCCGAACCCATGGAACGCAGCCCGTCTCCGAAGATTCTATGCCTAGCGCTGGACTCTGTGTTCGTCTCCTTCCTTTGTCCATTTTTTATATACTGTCTGTCTTACATTTCTCTCCTTCTCCCCTTCCTTTCTCTTATAGCCTTTAAAGGCTCATCAAATGACGTGCTATTCGCACTCATTAAACCTGGGGGCTTCTTTCAACAGAAGCTTATTTATACGGGCTTCATGCCCAACCTTTTATTTCACCATTATATCCATCGATATGACTTAAGTTTTGGCCAAGCTGGGTTGCCTGGCTCCTGTGCTTACCCCTACGTTCCCGATTATTCGGCTAGGCGGTAAAGGGAGCACCTCTGCGATTGTTACTGCCGGATCAGCCGGATGTGTACCTCAGACTGGGTGAAGCCGAAAGCTAGCGTTCTTAAGGGAATATTCGGTCGGTGACCTAAAAGATGATCTTTTCACTTATTTGTTTATGCGCCCCCAGATGCTTTTTCCCACGTCTTTTTCGCAGAATGGGCATGCACTTTAGGGCATGCCTCCCAGGGAAAGGAACCCCTAACGGAACTATTCTCCCTGGAAGATGTTTCTTACTAACCATGTAATATAACATAACTAGTCGGGCACTTGTCTGTTCACGCACTAATGACCCCTACGCCTGGTCTCCATGCATTCCCCGGTTCTTATATAACCGCATAGGAATTCGGACAAACTCCGGACCGTCAGGTCCCGAGGCTGAAGCGAAAAGGTCGGCCATGACAAACGATCTACAATCCGGCTAGAAGGCATTATAAATGTCAATTAAATTACATAGTCATTCTGACTGATTGTATTCCTCTTCAATACCATCTAATAGGATGTCTAATTTACAGTCCTGCTGGGAATACTTTGCGGCCAATTCTACTTGACCGTATACTAAGCTTACAAGGATCTCCTTCCCATCGGGCCCCACAGGACCGACCTCGGCCATGTGGTTGGGGTCAGCCTTTGTGTACCGCGTCTTCACCATGGCCCAGGCCTCCCTAGCGCCTTGACGGCAGGCCGATATATTCCACAATCGGAAGCGCTGTCGTGCTCCCTTTAGCTTCTCCGCAAGCTCTCCAAGACCTTCGGGCATGGAGATGGATGGCGACAAGGCCTGGGCGACGCCTTGCATCGCCTGCCGAACTCGCTCGAGCAGTTGCAAGAGATCGGGAAGAAGGTCACCCGTAGAACCGGGCATCTCCTCTGCAGGACGAGCTGTTAGCACACCTACACACATTACTCTGTTAGTCGACTTCCCCGCCGAACTGTTTTTCAAAGGTTCGTTCAAGCACTTACTAAATATGCCGCGCCAAAGCCGCTGATTCTCCTTACCGGAGTCTGACAGCTGGGCACGAACATCTTTCAGGTCGACGCCCAGCTTGGTGTTGGCATCTTGGAGATCGTTCTCCTCTCGCCTCACCTTTGTCAGCACCTTCTCACCAGCCTTCAGCTGGCGTAGGAGTTGTTGCATTTCCGGATTCAATCCGGCACCATCTGCAATTTCATTTGTCAGATTCGCACCCATGCCGTGCTTCGCAAAATACCTATCTTTTGACATGTATATTACCAGAGGGGGTCTCCTTGGGTTCCCCTGCCGCGGCTAGTGCAGCCTCAAGTTGGGCTTTGCACTCTTCCAGCTCCTGGGACAGTAGGGAATTCTTTTCTGTAAGAACCTTCATAACAAATGATCCTTAAATCAGTTATTCTAACTGTTTCAAGTCTCGGGGGCTACTGGTATATATATATAATTACCAAAATTTTCTTACCCGTATGTCTTTTACATATTGCTCCGTGCCTCTGGCTAGACCATTTTGAGCAGCACGGAGGTACGCATCTCCTGAACTAAAGGAATCTAATGCCTCTTGGGAGAAACAAGCGTCACAAAGAATTGTCCGGCGACGCCTGTGGTTCATGGCACTCTCCACCTCAGAGTTGGTGGCAGACAACCTGTCCACATCCTCCGTCGGAGGAGCGTCCGGTGCGCGCCTTGTGTTCGCCTCCGCCTCCGGACCAGGCTTTGGAGCCTGGCTGGTGGAGGCGCGATTGGCAGCATCTCCGGATATAGTCCGGCGAGGTCTCTTTGTCCTGAAGAGAGCACGAGTGTTAATATGCCTTGAAGGTATAACACCTGGGATAAGGGGGCACGCCATACCTTTGTGTCGGCGTTCTGGGAACGGGGGTCCCCAGACTTGCCTGCCTGCGGCCTGCGGCATGGCTCAAAGGGGGGCCCAGCACGACCCATCTTCATCAACACAGACCCGAGACCCTCGCGAGGGGCCAAGCCGCGCGGGGCGGACGACACGGAGCTTCCTCAGGCACGGCCTCACCAGGCTGGCTCGCGAGGAGGCAGAGAGATCAAGGCGGGGTACCTCACGAGGTGCCTGTGACGCAAGCCATGACGACCAAGGGCGTCAGGCGGGCGCCAGCCCGCGCAGTGTCCTCCTTTCCCCTTTGGTGCAAAGGGGGCAAGCGCAGCCGCGGAGTACCGAGGCATCAGGCAAAGGTTGCCGTTTCGGTGCAACAAGACCAAGACCAGGAGGACCGCAAGACGGAGGTCATCGTGGAGCCCAAGACGGCGTCACCACCAGAGCTTTGTGCAGGCGAGGACCAACTTTAGTCAGGATAAGTGTACTAGATATTCCCCTTCAAAATGGCCAATTGTTGGCGCCCTTCCCGCTCAATATTTGGGAAGAGGCCCAGGGCCATTGCCTATAGATAGGACCAGCCACCCACAAGGTTCGGGGGTTCGGGTTCGAGGTAGAAGGAAGGTTAGAGGCAGAGATCGAGGATCAAGGATCGGATCAAGATCAGAGAGAGAGAAGGGTGACTGAACTCCTCCTAGCAGTTTGTCCCCCCAGCAAAGAACAGACCCTCGCGAGGCCGTTCTTCCTTGTATTGTTCATCACCATCAGCCCAAGAGGCAATCCACCACACCACACACTGGAGTAGGGTATTACACCACAATGGTGGCCCGAACCAGTATCAACCCTGTGTCTCTTGTGTTGTTCTTTCCTTAGCTTAGATCTTAGTGAGGCGGAGGGGTGCAGGTAGGTAGAGGGCGAAATCTCCACGCGCACCACAGTGTTCGAACCTCAAGGGTCTGCCGGAACCCGAAATCCGACATTTGGCGCGCCAGGTAGGGGTGCGCCGGAATTCGTCTTCCACCACCCCATTCTCCTCCGACCACTGCGCCCATGTCGGATGCTCGTCGGTCCCGCGCCGAGCGTCGGGCCGCTCTCGCTTCCCGCGTCACCCAGACAGCTCCTGTCGGCGGGCGTCCTCACCATTCCCCGTCACCTGCCATCAACGCCGCCACCGGCCCGACGGGGGACGAGCAGCAAGCATCGTCTCAGCATCCGTCAGTGCGGCAAGACGGCCGCACCGCTACTCCCTCGCTCACCCCAGCTGGTTCTTTGTCCCGCGTGCTCCGCGCACCCATGGAGGCTCGAGCTGCGCTCATCGTGGCAAACGAGCTCCGGCGCTACCGTCCCGTCGACGACGTCCACGAAGAATGGCTTGACCGCGTCGCCGAGCTCGTCCGCGCCGCAGGGGGCTCTCCTGCACCGTCCGTTCCGCTGCACCGCACCCCGCCCCACGTGGGCGACGAGGCTCCGGCGGCGTCCCGGCCGCCTCTTCCTCAAGAAGGCGCCATGGCTCCAAGGCGCGTGGCCCCTGGGTGGAACCCGCTCCATCAGGTGCCGGCGCGGCAAGAGCAGAGCTGCCAAGAAATCCCTCGCCCGCAAGAAGCTGCCCGGGCGCTCACTGCTCCAGCACGTCGCGACCATGCTCCTGCTCCCGCACGCCAGGACCCCGCGCTGCTTCCAACTGCAGCACGTGGGGACATGCAAGACCAAGTTCTCCGTCACCCAAGGCCTCCCGTGGCCACAGCAGGCTGCTGTGCCTTCACCACCGAGCTACGCAGCGTCGCGTGGCCCGGCAAGTTCAAGCCAGACCTACCTCCTTGTTACGACAGCACGGCCGACCCTGCGGAGCTCCTCCAGCTCTATGAGCTGGGCATCGAAGCTGCCAACGGAGACGAGAAGGTCATGGTGAACTGGTTTCCCATGGCGCTCAAGGACGGGGCCCGCACCTGGCTCCTGAACCTGGCCCCAGGCACGATCTCCTCCTGGGACGAGATGCGCACCCGCTTCATCGCCAACTTCCAAGGTACTCGCGACCGGCCACCCGCCGTGAGCGACATGCGCTGCATCAAGCAACAACCCGGGGAGACCCTGCAGAAGTACATCCAGCGCTTCCACAACGCACGCCTCAAGATTCCCAAGGTGACTGAGGAGGCCATCATCTCAGCCTTCTCCAACGGCGTGCGCGATGTCAAGATGAAGGAGGAGCTGGCGATGCATGAAGACCTGTGCACTTCCTTGGAGCTGTTCAACTTGGCAACCAAGTGCGCCAGGGCCGAGGAAGGGCGTCTCTCCCTCCTCGAGCTGCCTGCCGCAAACCCAGAAGAGAAGAAGCCCAAGGCCTAGGATGTGAAGCGCAAGGGGGCTGCCGTGCTCGCGGCAGAACCAGACACCAAGCGGGGCAGAGATCTGCCCGAACCTCCCAAGGGCAGTCGATACTGTGTGTACCACGACCTCCACACCCACAACACCAACGAATGTCAAGAGCTCCGAGCTGTGCGAGAAGGAAGGATCGGCCGTCGCCCCGACCGCGGTGACCGGGGCTATGGTCGAGGAGGAGGAAGGAACGCAGGACGCTGGGAAGACCGTGGCCCGCGCCAAGGGTGGCGCGATCAACCTCGCGAGGATTGCTGGCAAGATCCGCCTCGCGAGGGAGACTGGAGGGATCAGCCTCGCGAGGATCGCCCGCAAGGCAACGCAGGCCTCCCTCCGCTGCCGCCGCAGCCAAGGAGGAACGAGGAGCGCCACCAGGACGAGGGGGCTAGGGGCTTCCAGGAGCCGTGCGCGATCGCCTGCATCCTGGGCGGGGCTCAAGCCCCGGACTCTCAACGCACCTTCAAGCAGTTCGCCCGTGAAGTGAATGCAGTCCTCAACAAGCTCGAAGCCACGCGCCCTCTCAGGTGGTCGGCGTGCGCCATCACGTTCAGCTCAGCAGATCAGCTCGAGTGTGCGGCTACAGCCGGAGTCCTCCCGATGCTTTGTTCCCCAATCATCAGCAACGTGGTGGTCACCAGGACCCTCATCGATGGCGGGGCAGGGCTCAATGTCCTGTCCGTGGAAACATTCAACAATCTCCAATTGCCCTTCAGCCAGCTTCAGCCAACCAAGCCTTTCTCCGGAGTCACCGACGGCTCCACGGTCCCGATTGGGCAGGTCCGCCTCCCTGTCATCTTCGGGGCACGCGACAACTACCGCACCGAGCTCATCGACTTCGACGTCGCTCACATTTGCCTGCCGTACAACGCCATCCTTGGGTACCCAGCGCTGGCCAAGTTCATGGCCGGAACTCACCACGGCTACAACGTCCTCAAGATGCCAGGAAATGGCGGAGTCATCACGGTGCCCTGTGAAGAGAAGGACGCGGTCTGTTCCCTGGAGCAAGCCTTTCAGGCCGCGTCACTGGAAGACCCGGATCGTGGAAGCAGGAGGCTTCACGAGACCGCCCCCAAGAAGAAGAAGACATCGTCCGGTCCGGCCCCTCAGGAGGCAGGCCCCTCTGGGCCCGCGCCTGCCCAGGGGAACCTCCTTCCATCGCATAGGAAAGCGCGCCCAGCGCCCTGCTCAGGCAGGGCTCGGGGGCTCTCCCCTGGAGGGCCACCGACCTAGCTAGGGTCATGAGGGAGGCGCTTGGGCACCACATGGAGGCGTGTTTCGAAGCACGCTTCCATCAAGAAGGAGTAAGGCAAGGAGAGCCAGACCCTCAGGAGTTCGTCAGCAAGGACATTCAGGAGCTACAGGAGTCAAGAGTCATGAAAGGCGGCCGCCGCCTACCAACAGTAGCTCCCCATCCAGGCGAGGATGGTGGGCTGCGTGTCTGCATCGACATACGAGGGCTCAATCGAGTCGCCTCTCTGGAGCGCCTCTGGCCCTCGCAAGTGGGGCGCTGCGGAGGTCCACCCCACAGCTACGTTCGCATGCCTTACGGCTTACCGAACGCGGCTGCCACGTACCAGCGCCTCATGAGGGGCATCATGGAGGCACAAGAGGCCAGGCGTTCCGCAGCCCTGGCAGAGATGGAGATGGTCCGCGAGGAGCCACCAGCGCCTCCGGAGCCTCCCGAGGCCCCTAGGCCTGGGGTCTCGTGAGGATCGGCTTCCGTAGCCCACCGAGTCTGCTACACCAACGGTCCTTCATCCTCAACATCATCAGGTGATATCTTAAAAGTTCCATTTCCAGCTGGGAGCGCCCCCCAAGGGCTGCATTATTCCCAGGCCGCGTGGGTCCGTCCCTGCGGCATGTATCCCTTTTATTTCATGTTTTTAGCTTACCTTGTTGGGGGTGCCCCTCAGGCTGCATCATCCCCAAGTCGCTCGGGCCTGACCCAGTGATGTCCGCCTTCCCAGCATCTATTTGAATGAATCCACTCCTTCGCGGCTAATGTGTTTGACCTAGTTGCCCGCTCAACTGACGCCAACTGACGGAACTGCTCCCAAACGGCACGACGCTTGTGCATGGGTCCGTCCCTGCAACACCGACAAACCTGAATGGCCGAGCTCTGGCCGCGGAAGCCCCGCATGGCGCCACCTCGTCAAGCCTTCAGTGCCTCATCACCCCTCGGAAGCAACCAACGGCTGACTGTCAATTGTCATGGCAACCCCTCGTTCTTTCTATGATGGGTTTACAGGATCTCTTAAAGGAGCCGCGTCAGGCGAGGCCCTTGCAGTGTCTCCTTCACTCTCATCCGTGCGAACCGCTTGCAGGTTAAAGGGGGGGGTGCCTGAGCATCGCGACTCAGGGCTCCTACTGGCTCTCCAGCCCTCACCCTCTGGCCTTGACCACGGCATCGCGACCTGGCATACCAGCGACGGCTGAGACTCGCTCGAGGGCCGGGACCCGAGGACGTAGAGCAGAAAGGGGAGCAAAGGTGAGAGGGGAGGGACACACGAGGACCTCGCCAAGCAGCCTCACGCCTGCCGATGCACGGACCCAGCGACACACCAGAGAGCGACCCCTGATTCTCGAGATAAGTCACCACCCGGAAGCACCAGCTACCGTGGCACCATCCCGGCACCTAATGCAATCCCGTGTTAGCGACGCTGCTCTCCTTTCTCACCGAACGACGGCTGCTTGAGCGCCAAAGGGGACCTCCTGAGCATCGCGACTCAGGGGCTCTTACCAGACTCCGGGTCGCTCACCTCCTGGCCTTGACCACGGCATCATGATCTGGCATACCAGCGACGGCTGAAGCCGCCTTGGGACTGGGACCTGTCGGCGCAGAGCACCAAGCCCTCATGAGGTTCGAAAGGGAGAACTGAGCTAGGACGGAATGAGCAACTCGCACAATTCTATGACAAGGGTTATATTAACAAAACAGGATCACAGGCACCTTACAAGCCCCCACGGGACGCGTCTTTGATTCCTTGAAGGGAACAGATCCTAAAAGGACGCTAACTATGCACGCCCCTACAAAAGACGCGATCATCAACAGTGGGCCGTCAAGCACCGGTGCCAACCCCATCCAGATCAGAGGCAGCGAAGGCCTGACGAGCCCGCCCTGCTCCAGGAGCGGCGCCGGCTCAGGGGCTCGTGTCTGTCGTTGCTCGTCTCCGAAGTCCCGAAGAGCTCGCCGGAGTCGCTGGAACCTCCGACGCCTCCACCGCCTAAGGAGCCGCCAAGGGAGCCGTCGGCGGGCCCGGTCCTCGCCGCAGCAGGGTCCCGGCCACCTCTCCCGGGGCAGCACTCCATCCGATGCCCGTTCGGATCGAAGACCTTGAAGAACATCACCGAAGCACCGTCGTACTCCAAGTGGATCGTGAAGGCGCCGCTTGTCCTACAAACCCGGGCATCGAGTCATGAAGACCTCGCCCCGGGCGACGACCGCGACCTCTGCCTCGGTCGCGAGGGTGCTGCAACCGGCGTGCTGCAGCCAAAGCTCCAGGAGTTCACCCTGTGGGATGATGGAGGCGAAGAAGAGAGGAAGGCGAATCCAAGACTAAGGAGGCATGGCGGCGTGGAGCACGAACTCTCGGGAGGAGCCCTCGGTGTGGACCCCAGGGGGGACGACCCACACCTTCGTGACCCATCGGCGCCAACGGCGGCGCCGCCCATGGCGATCAGCATCAACTCCTTTAGGGCCCTCGATGCAGGCGTACAAGGGAAGCGGGAACCCCGGCGGTGCCCGCTCGCACCAGGGCCTCGACACCACCTGATGGGCCCCCTCATCCAGGCTGCGGAGGGCGAGCCGTTTCTTCGGCGGGAGCGGGTCTGGTTCCTCTCGGGGAGCCTTTCCCTTCTCTGCCGTCGAGAACCGGCGGATCGGAGCCATCACAGCAAGACAGAGCAAGGACTGGGAAGAAGGAGAAGCAAGAAGGGATGGACTGGAAGGGCGCGCGCTGTTCCGTACTTATGGCCGGCGAAGGCCAACCGCCGACCTCCACGATCGCAGGTAATCATGACCCGCTTTGCATGCAGGGGCTTGTCCAATCCGTGCAGTTGCCGAGGCGCCATGGGGAAGTGGAGACCCCACGTCCAATCAACCTCCACACGGCGCCCAAGACCGCCGGCTGTTAGGGCCCGCGGCGCTTCGCTCTTGCCCTTCCGCCGACCTGCACGGCCAAGTCCGGGCGCGCCTTGGGACCGGGGGCTACTGTCGGTGTTCTGGGAACGGGGGTCCCCAGACTTGCCTGCCTGCGGTCTGCGGCGTGGCTCAAAGGGGGGCCTAGCATGGCCCATCTTCATCAACACAGACCCAAGACCCTCGCGAGGGGCCAAGCCTCGCGGGGCAGACGACACGGAGCTTCCTCAGGCACGACCTCACTAGGCTGGCTCACGAGGAGGCGGAGAGATCAAGGCGGGGTACCTCAAGAGGTGCCCGTGACGCAAGCCATGACGACCAAGGGCGCCAGGCGGGCGCCAGCCCGCAGAGTGTCCTCCTTTCCCCTTTGGTGCAAAGGGGGCAAGCGCAGCCGCGGAGTACCGAGGCATCAGGCAAAGGTTGCCGTTTCGGTGCAATAAGACCAAGACCAGGAGGACCGCAAGACGGAGGTCATCATGGAGCCCAAGACGGCGTCACCACCAGAGCTTTGTGCAGGAGAGGACCAACTTTAGTCAGGATAAGTGTACTAGATGTTCCCCTTCAAAATGGCCAATTGTTGGCGCCCTTCCCGCTTGATATTTGGGAAGAGGCCCAGGGCCATTGCCTATAAATAGGACCAGCCACCCACAAGGTTCGGGGGTTCGGGTTCCAGGTAGAAGGAAGGTTAGAGACAGAGATCGAGGATCAAGGATCAGATCGAGATCAGAGAGAGAAATGTGACTAAACTCCTCCTAGCAGTTCGTCCCCCCAGCAAAGAACAGACCCTCGCGGGGCTTCTCTTCCTTGTATTGTTCATCACCATCAGCCCAAGAGGCAATCCACCACACCACACACTGGAGTAGGGTATTACACCACAACGGTGGCCCGAACCAGTATAAACCCTGTGTCTCTTGTGTTGTTCTTTCCTTAGCTTAGATCTTAGCGAGGCAGAGGGTGCAGGTAGGTAGAGGGCGAAATCTCCGCGTGCACCCCAGTGTTCGAACCTCAAGGGTCTGCCGGAACCTGAAATCCGCCACTTTGCGCTGACGCCTCGGTCCGGACTGCATCTCTTTTCTGCCCACGAAGCCCTACGGCCCCTCGTTGGCTTGTTGCCGCAGGTTCGGCCTCCCGTCTCAAAAACCTCCCCTGTAAAGCTTGGTTGTAACCAGGAAACTAAAAACACGAGAGGGCGGACCCCTATTCGGGGTACTGGGACTTCGATCTCAGTTACCTGGGAGGCCGGGATTAGCCCTGGGTAATCGGCCGTAATGGCCACCAAGGCGTTGTCCTTGTTCAATTGATGGAACACTCCATCAATCAGCTCCACAGATAAGTCCGGATCCTCTTGAGAGGCTGGGTCGAGGGACCGTCCTGGGTCCTCGGGTTGTGGAGGAGGGCTGTTTATTTCTTTAACAGCCTGGCGCAGTTCCTGCGTTGAAGTCATTAGACTGAATATTTAACAATGGGAATATAAAACAGATGGGCAAGTAAATGTGACCACTTAGCCAGCTTGGGGATTGTACATAGAAAATCCACCCTGTGGGTCGACGCGGAGAAATTCCTCCTCTTCTCCCTTGTACAAAGCGGACAAGGTCTTTGTTAGAGCCGCAGCCGAATCCGGCCCCTTAAGGCCGTAGCGGGTGGCGTCGTCCTCCCCGTTGAAGTCCCACATGGGGTGGCCTCTATACTGTAGCGGCTGCACCCCTCGCATGATTCATGCGGCCATGACCCCGATCATGGTCAGTCCGGAATGAGCTAACAATCTTATCCGGCCCATCAGGTAAAGAACATCCTTGTCACTTTCCCTGTGAGGGCTCCGTGGACGCCAACTTAGGCGCTTCTTTACTGGAGCACTATCGAACTCAGGGAGGCCGATCCGGACAGGATCTGGCAGCGAGACATCCTCTATGTAAAACCATTCCAAAGGCCAGTCCTCGGACGCCTTCTTTGGGGTTCCGGATAGATATCCGGTCCTGGTGATGCGCCACACTTCGGCTCTGCCCACTTGATATAATGACCCCTTCTGAGAACGGGGCACAAGGCAGAATAGCTCTTTCCACAGCTCGAAATGAGCCTCAACACCCAAAAACAGCTCGCAGAGGGCTACAAAGCCCGTGATATGCAATACGGAGGCAGGCGTAAGATTGTGTAGCTGGAGGCCATAGAACTCCAGGAGCCCCTGGAGAAAGGGATGGATTGGAAATCCGAGCGCTCTTATTAAATAAGGGACAAGGCATACCCGCTCTCCTTTGGAGGGATTAGGGGCACTCTCTGCTTGCTCTCCGCCATTATAGATGGCAAGACCGACTCGAACCGGGACCATATAGGCCGGGGGAGAAATCCCTTGGTCTGGAGCGTCACTAGCTCACTATGCGGGATGGAGCATCTCTGCCAATATCCAGGTTGAGGGCTGGAAGGGCAAAAGGAGGAGTTGTGACAGCTGGCCATGGTGCAATGGACCTTTGTCGGATGCGCTCTGATGAACACTCGCGAAGGGGAGAAGGTGTGGTTTGGAACTAAATCCTCGTCCCCTTAAATGGGCGGCTCATTTACGCGGCTAGGGGTGTGGGTGTAAAAACACTCAGACTTTTCATATTTGTTTGACACATGGGAGACGACCATTATTGGGCGTAGAAGCCAAGGAGCGCGACATTTACAAGAAACTGGACTTTATTCAACAGGTACACGGAATTTGGAGGAGAACCCGCCTTGTAATGCCGAAGAAAATCTGCGCGCCGGACTCATCATCATTGAAGCCTGGTTCGGGGGCTACTGAGGGAGTGCTGGATTAGGGGGTGTTTGGATAGCCGGACTATACGTTCAGCCGGACTCCTGGACTATGAAGATACAAGATTGAAGACTTCGTCCCGTGTCCGGAAGGGACTTTCCTTGGCGTGGAAGGCAAGCTTGGCGATACGGATATGTGGATCTCCTACCATTGTAACCGACTTTGTATAACCCTAACCCTCTCTGGTGTCTATATAAACCGGAGGGTTTTAGTCTGTAGGACAACATATAGAACAACAATCATACCATAAGCTAGCTTCTAGGGTTTAGCCTCTCCGATCTCGTGGTAGATCTACTCTTGTACTACCCATATCATCAATATTAATCAAGCAGGACGTAGGGTTTTACCTCCATCAGGAGGGCCCGAACCTGGGTAAAACTTCGTGTCCCTTGCCTCCTGTTACCATCCAGCCTAGACGCATAGTTCGGGACCGCCTACCCGAGATCCGCCGGTTTTGACACCGACAGTAGCCCCAAGGTCCGTGTTATTATGCAATAATGAGCAAGGACTTTGTAAATATAATCATGTAGATTTTAGCAGTGATGTGTAGCCCCCAAGGACCGGCTTAGTAAGATAATACTGAACCGGGACTTGATATATACTTCAATGGAAATAACATATTATAACGTAGCTTCCATCGTAGAGCTTGAACCCACGTCCACAAGGTTAAGAGCTTTGTGCTTTACCAACTGAGCAATGAACCCTTTAATATAATGGATGAGCAAAAAATGACTTTGCATTAGCCCCCAAGTATCATGGTGCATGCTTGCAGCGACATGAGACTTGCATATTTGATATAATCTCAATTTAAATAATGTAGCCCCAAGTGCCGGGTCGTAAGCCTGCAGCGACTCGGGACTATTCCTTCCATTGTAGAATAAACCATATCCATTGATAAAATAATAGCCATTGTGCCAAAGCGACTTTGAATACCTCATCTGTTGATAACCATAATAAAACATCCAGCCATGTTGGCTATTTAAAGATTTGAATAATATACTCAATGGTTTATAAGCACATGATTCCAATGGCACAATCCAAATATATATACTGGCGACTTATAGTCCAAAGCCAGACCGGTTTAATAAACACTAGATAATTTATCATCATACTGGCGATTTATAGCAAGGCTGGGTTAATAAACGCCGGTGATTTATAATCATGATTTATTCAACCTGTTTCTGTATACAACAAGTTTAAAGTGTCCTGGCGGTTTACCGCCGGATGGGTCATAATGCCCAACATATAACCCGGGTGTATAACCAAGGCTGCACTTAAGAATAATCAAATATGAAATATATCATACATGTGACATTGAATCACATCGTTGGCTTACCAATTTTTTGTAGTAAGGGTGATAACCCAAATCTTGAGTACCGATAACTCCTCCCATATTTTGCCGGTTTATGATAAAACCGTTCCGGGTTGTGATAAACACCGGTTTATTCAATACTGGTGACTTTGAGTTGGAACCAGACCGGGCTGATAGTCTTCGTATTATAACTGAGCATGTACTGACAACTTGTAGTTGAAAGCCAAGCTGGGTCAAGGATGCCGGTTTATCAGAAGATATTATGAACCTCAACAAAGGCGGAAAAACTTGGCAAATAGAACTCAAAAAGAACATGCGAGGCTTTTTACGAGCTGCCAGGCTCCAAATCGAGGCTTTTCATGGGCCGCCAGGCCACTGAATTAACCATTTCACAAAGCCTTTTAAGATGGACCTCAATCTTTAACCAATCACGTTTTAACTTTGACAAGTTCAGGGTCTATGAGATTGACTGTCAAACGTTTGCGGGTTGTACCAGGTTTACCTGGGCAGAGTGACTTTCTTAAAGAAGGCAGGTTAATCCGGGGTTTTAGGTGCGTACACCTGGCTTCCAAGCCTGGCTTGATAGCCTATTACAAG
The DNA here is from genome assembly GCF_056163025.1 of Triticum urartu. Classification (NCBI taxonomy): domain Eukaryota; kingdom Viridiplantae; phylum Streptophyta; class Magnoliopsida; order Poales; family Poaceae; genus Triticum; species Triticum urartu. The sequence goes on from NC_141876.1 coordinate 39,131,161, forward strand.
GGTGCAAACTCTTAGTTCGAATACGACCAAGCCCCCAAGTGATTTCCCTGGTGGCCTTACGCCGATCAAAAGGTGTGACTATGGTTCGAATATAGCCCCCAAGTGATATTATGAGTTATGCTCAAGAGGTACCCATGTTTGAGTTGTGCTGTGCAACAGACTCTCTTTGGCCCCTTATGACAATATTGGCTTGATAGCCGAATCAATATGTAATCAGAACTCTGCTTTATAAACAGAAGCCCCCATGTGATCAATAATATGGTAAGCCAATAAGGCAGGATAACCCATGTTTGAACCGCGCTCATGGCAACAGGTCCTCTTCGGCAACCTTTAGCTTTTTTGCAAGAGATAAATTCTTCTTGAACCGGGATTTTGAACCGGATATTGAGAGCGTCAGAGCTTTGTGGGAGACATATTTCCCTTGAACCGAATTTGTAAACCGGAATTCTTCCTGATGACCCGGAATTTCTTCATTGAGCCGGGATTTTGTAACTGTCATATACATTCTAAGCCGGAAATTTTCTGACGGCCTTTAAATTTTCATCAATATAACAATAGCCTCCGGAACCGGGTTATCTTTCCCTCCATCGTCCTGGGGTTTTTAAATTTGCTGAAACTGGCAAGATTTGCTGAGTCATGTCATCGTAGCCGCCGAGTCGCAAGGTGACTCGAGGACTTGGGCTTGAGACTCTCCATATTTGACCGTGATATAAACCGGTATGAGTCAGTCAAGAGCTCAGTGATATAGCTTGTCCTGCATTGGAGAACTTCACAAGACAAAGTAATCTCTCTTTTTAAAGAAAGTAATATATAATATAAAAATATACTGGATGGATTTCACCTGATATGTTAGGCCAGTAATTTATCCATTGCAGAGTTGCCGATCACCACAGTGAAGCTAAAATCAATTATAGGCGAGCTGGCCGTAGGAACAGACCAATGAGTCGGCCGCGGCATTGTAAGCCGGCGTGGACGAGCAAGTTGTCCTCCTCGTTGTGAGCCGGTGTGGACGCGTGAACCGGCCACGTGAGTGGACGGGCGAATCGTCCGTGGCGTTGTAAACCTGTGCGGACGAGCAAGTTCTCCTCCATGTTGTAAACCGGTGCCGACGCGTGAACCGCCACGAGGGCAGATGAGCGAGTCGTCTGTGGTGTTATAAGGCGGCGTGGACGGGTGAGTCGGCCACGGATTGTAAACCGGTGCGGGAGTCCGTTGAGTAAGGATGACCACCTGTGCCGAATAATGTTGGTATGCCTTCATCTTCGTGGTATAATGCCACTTTGCAATGAATAATTCTCCTGCATATAAGACACAACAGGGCAAAGTAGTTTTGCTCGAATGAATTAATATGTGCTTAAAATAAATAGGGTAAATAGCACCTGGTATTTTTGTCAAATAAACAAGGATGTTGGTGTTGGATGAATTTTCCGGAAGCCTGGCATGGTATAGATGTTGCACGGCCCCCAGCATCAACGTATGTTGTACTGCAAACTGTCGGGCCCTTCACGCGTTCATCGGACACTGTCGTGTAGACGGATACAGGAACGGCGTCTGACCACAAACAAGTTTAGTGTCGTCGTCGCTGTGGAGCAGTAATAGAGAAATTGATTCATCACTTTGACTAGTCTTTGTCTTTCACATGATGGATAATGGTCCTCCTTGGAAATTGTACTAGGGTAATAGGCGGCTCGGACGGGCGCCCGGCGATGCACGGCCGTGGACGCGGCCGCGGCAGAAGAAGATCCATAAGGCGGCAACGGCTGCTCAGGTGATTCGGCGCAAGGGCAAGAGGCGAACGGCGGATCGCTCGGGCGGCGCCGCGGTCCGTTTCCGGGTCGTGTTAAGTCCTCCTTCGCCTCACCCTTCGGGTCGTGGCCCTTCTTTCCATCTTTTTTTTCTTAATGAATGTGGTAGCCTTTCAGGCGCGTGCTGTGCAAGTTGATGCCCTTGTGTGTTGGCGTGAAACAAGGAGCAATAGTTGGTGAGCAAAACAACCCGGAAAGCCTTGTTTGAGATCAATTTATGGTAATGATGGCCCAGGAATTTGTCCCTTGGAAGGTTTACTTCTCTGTGTAGCAAACAGAAAATAGGAAACTGATTTATAGATGTCAGAACATGAGTAATATTCGGATTTGCTTTAAACCACGAGTAGACGATTACGCGTACGCTGGCTGTCTGCCTTTGACTGTTGCAGCCAAAGAAAAACTGGGAACGGCCCCGGCCACGCGCAGAGATAGAAATTTTTGTTTAGTCTCAGGTGGCTTGCCTTAACGGTTGTAGCGGAACACCCAATCGGTGTCGACGACTTGCGGCGGCTCAACCAACAACCAACGCAACCCTAATTTTCTTGAACCTTTTAATCTCACAAATCATAAATCTGGACAGATGAACTTGATGCTTATGCAGATCTTTTCAGACCGGGTCTTCTTCATCTGGATTAACTGTGAATGTCCTCGATCCCTGAGAAAGATCCCTCCAAAAACTCAACACCATGGTTAGTTTACCTTAATACTTCTGTTGTACTTGTGGATGCTTGCAATGGGGGTTAATCATAAGTGGGATGTCTGTCCAAGTAAGGACAACACCCAAGCACCGGTCCACCCACATATCAAATTATCAAGGTACCAAACGCGAATCATATGAACCTGATGAAAACTAGCTTGACGATAATTCCCATGTGTCCTCGGGAGCGCTTTCCTTCATATAAGAGTTTGTCCAGGCTTGTCCTTTGCTACAAAAAGGATTGGGCCATCTTGCTGCACCTTATTTACTTTTATTACTTGCTACTCGTTACCAATTACCTTATCACAAAACTATCTGATACCGATAATTTCAGTTCTTGTACAGAATACCTTACTGAAAACTGCTTATCATTTCCTTCTACTCCTTGTTGGGTTCAACACTCTTACTTATCGAAAGGACTACGATAGATCCCCTATACTTGTGGGTCATCAAGACTCTTTTATGGCGCCATTGCCGGGGAGTCAACGCCCATGCGGCTGCAAGGTGAGGTCCAAGGTAGGTGGGGCCTGCCTAGCCTGGCTTGTCCCCTTCCTCCTCATGCTCGCCCGCGGGACAGGGGTAGCGGTGCACTGCGGGCGCCCGTTCCAGCGACCTGGGTCGTCTCTGGTGATGCCCAGCACCGGCGAGATCGGGAAGATGAGGAGCTTCCGTCTGGACTCCTCACACCCGCCGAGATGCACTGGAGGGAGCGCATCCTCGACTGCGATGGACGGGGGCTACAGGTGGAGTCGGGCAGGGCGCTGTGGTTGCTCCGGCGGCGATTCGTGGGGTAGGGGAGGCTCGCAGGATCACGGGGAAGCCATTGGTGGTGGTGGGAGGGGTGGACGAGCTCGGCAGTGCCACAATTTAGCCGGAACTGAGCGGCGGGCATGGCGGCTATGGAGGGCAGAGGGGGGCTCTGGGACTCGGGTGAGAGGCTGGGGAGGTCTAATGGAGTGTTGTGAGAGTGATAGTGAGCTTGGGAGGTCTCGGGTCGGCCATTTATAGGCGGGGCAAGGGAGGGCGACCGCGGACGCGTGGCCACGGCTCGGCCATGGCCGTGTATGTGTGTGCAGGCGAGCATGGTCAACGGAAGGTGATGGGGAGGAGAAGGGGTAGGTCATGGGGCAGAACAGGTCGACGGGGCATGGGGAGGAAGCGGCCAGGGCACGCCCAGAGCCAACCGGCTGCTGTGCGCCCGTGGGCGCGCGGCGACGAGCACCGACGAGCGAGGTACAGGAGGGGGAGTGAGGTCAGGGAAGAAGAGGATGGCGAGGTGGAGCCACTAAACTTGCATGGGCGCGCTGGAATGACGATCACAAGCAGGGCCCGAGCAAAACAACATCCTGGACGCCCTCACTTCATGCCAAGTCGGTGGTCACGACACAGACTGACGTGGGTAGGACTCAAGTGGCAGGCAAACGATGTCTACTGGGAAGTCCCTACTACCAGGAGCAGACATGAGGAGATAGATCAAGAAATGGCACTGTGGTTGGGTTGGAATGATGCCCAGAAGTTTGTTGTAGCAATCTTGACCATACTGATGTGATAAACAGAGTGAGGTTAAGTGAAAAACTTGATGTCAGGGAGGTTTAGGATCGGAAGGACTATAATCCTGTTAAATATGAGATCATTTGGACATGTATTTAATACACTTGCTTTGCAAGTGCAAAATCTGGTCCAGAAGCAAAAACAGGAAGTAGCACTCACTAGGAGTGATGGATTGTGCTGAAAATGGGCATGGCAGGATGATTTGGGCATATGAGAGTGCCATAAAAATGTCATGCCATTTGGCGAAGCCAAAATGGTACTTCCTTCATAATGCATCTCTCTGCACAGAATCTTAGGAAAATCCTAAGGGGAAATGGATAGATTAAATGAGCCCAACTCTTGTGGAGATAAGTTATATGGGTAGGAGAAGGTCCTGGAAAATTTTCAGCAATAATGGAGCAAGATAAAATATACTTGCTTCACAAACTGAAAATTTGACCAGAAACAAAGATTTGAAGGTGTGCTCACATGGATGAATAAGATGAGCTCAAATTTTGAGGAGAGTCGTGATTTGATGATATGAAGGACCATGCAAAATTTCAACTCAATTGGATTAATCTAGCTAGTACTTCCTTCACAAAGAATTCCCTCAGACATGAACTTTGAAAAATTGCTCAGGAATATTCTCAAGGAAAAATGAGTTGAATTTTGACAGGAGACAATGATATGGACATGAAAAGGTGCCCAAATTTTTTTGGTTCAATCAAGCAAAGATAATTGACACTTCCTTCTCAAAAGCCATTGATAGCAAAACAAGAAAAGGAATATTTGTGAATTATCTTTAATGAAGACAAGGTAGGATTTTGACATATTTGTGGAAGATATGACCCAAACAATTTATGAGAATTATTTGGGAATTTTTGGAGTGACAGTAATATAGGTTGCTTCACAACCTAGGGCAAAAAGGATTATTCCTTTAATGGGAAAAGGAATATTCCCTAGAAAATAATATTGAGGTTGGCCCAATTTGAAAATGGCAAGGTCTTGGGATGGATATGAGGATGACAAGCCACTCTGGAAAGGAAGAAGAGGTTATCTTCTCCAGTTTCCAGAGCACATAGCCACAGAAAAAGGAAACTCAAGCAAAAACCTCACAAAATCAAAAGAAAAAGAAAGGGCCAAAAATCAGGTTTTGACAGACCTTCCCCCCTTAAAGAAATCTCATCCTCAATATTTGGTTGCTCAGGGAACAAGTATGAATATATCTAACTTAAGGAAATCGTCTCCAACTCGGGTATCCTTTTTCCTTTATTGATTGTTCCCCAGTGAATTTCATATGACGAGACTACCCGGCTCTGGGGTGGTTTGCTTTACTGTATCCACATCCTGACAAAAGTTACCTTACATGTTCATCCTTATACTAGCTCCTGTAGCGACCCAACCTCAGACGGTCAAGTCTCTGTGCTTCAGTGTCATCCCTGGATCGGTAATGCTGACACACACAGTACTCGAAGGATTTATAACAGAGCAGCAATCACACACTTATTACATCGAATGTCTCAAGAGAGAACTTATTACAATAATATGGCTTAAGGCCATCTAATACGATAACAGCGGAAGGCTTGGAAGATAAAGTGAGTTCATCAACTCCAACGGCATAGCTGAGCTGCACGGCAACGACCTAACGTACCTTACTCCTCGTCTGAAAAGTCTGCAACATAATACGTTGCAGCCCGAAAACGGGCCAGCACATGGAATATGCTGGCAACATAACACAATAGAGCAAGAACAAATAATGCTATCACTATATGCATATATGGCTGGTGGAAAGCTCTATGGTTTATAGTTTTGCGAAAAGACAATTTTTCCCTACAACAAAGGAATAGATTTTAAATTTTACTATCATGGTAGTTGAAACATCATTGAGAAGGTTCCTCCAACTCAATCCCAATTAAAGTGATTAACAACCCAACAATATTAATTAAACATGATGAGATACATGTGATAACCCAAGTACTAGATACTCAAGAATTGTCCATAACCGGGGACACGGCTAACCATGATTATATTGTACACTCTGCAGAGGTTTGCGCACTTTTCCCCACAAGACTCGATCTCCTCCGTTGGATTTCTCGCACTACGGGGTGTTTGAGAAATGGATGACCGAGACACGGTCTTTCAGAAACATTAACTCTCTACTCCGGACAGACCATACCAAACCTACATCCCACTACCTGCTGATCTGCCTCTTCAAGAGCTTCACGTAACTTACTCAACTATGCTAGAGCCCATAATAGCTTGTGGCTGCACACGGAAGTTTCTAGCATGAATCATCTCTATTCCCTTTGAGCCTGGGTGGCGGTCCATAGGAAGATCACACGGGTACTCCGGGATCTCCAAAAAATACAGGCAACACTGGGTACTCCAGGTGCCTCAATCCACCCAGTTCTTTGATTAAGTTGCCACCTTAAGTTGAACCATTAATTTAACAATCTCACATCTGTCATGGATTTCACTCAAACCCAAACCACGTCTACGAGCATAGCATAGCATAGTAATATAAGCAACACGTAGAGTAACTCGCAAGGGTTTGAATGTAACAGGGCAATAGGTTCTACCTCATCAACTACTTCCCAACCCACAAGTTAATGACATCCTAATCATGCAATGTTTGAGGATTGGAACTAATGCATAAAAACTGGGTGATAAAGGGGTATGATCAAAGTGTTACTTGCCTTGCTGACGATCTGCGAAACCTAGGGACTCGTAGTAGCACGCTTCGCACTCTGGGTGTTCTATCGCAAGCAAACAATAGCATACATAAGTACAAGCAACGATGCTCAAGCAAAACTCAAATAAAAGAGGTTGACCAGAAAGTTCAAATTAAGAACTCTGGTTCGCAAAAAGAATCAAATCAAACGGAGCAACGAAACTCAAATGGCGAAAGAAAGAACCTTCGTTTACTAATCTAAAACTAGCTCAAATTTTACAATAGAGAAAACTTGTTTGAGTTGGTTAAACGGAAAGAGGGTTTCGAGATGAAACTCTAGGCGCTTGAATCGCCTGATTCCGACTAACTAGCGAAAAGATACACAGAAACTAAGATCGGATCAGAAATCACGATCAGAGAAAATCGCGGAATAAATCCGATAAAAGAAAACTGACGAACAGACTAACGAACGAGCGTTCGTTAGCTATATCTAACGGGCGAAGAACCGTTCGTTAACACGGATGTTCGGACGAACGTCCGCTAATTAGAAGAACCCAGAAAAACCGGCGAATCTGAAAAAAACGGATCTTGGGTTTCTAAAAAACCGAATGGTTTTATAAAAAACCGGCGACGGAGTCCGGCGACTACCTCCGGCGAGAGGTCCGGCGAGGCGAGGTGCGGCGGCGGAGCGGCGGCTCGCGGGGCGGGGGCGGCGGCGGCACTCGGCTGCGGCAAGGCGGCGGCGGCGCTAGGTGCGGGGTGGCGGGGCTTGGCGCGGGGCGGCGGTGGCTGTGGGGGTGGGGGCTCGGGCGGCGCGTATATAAAGGGGCAGGGCGGCTTGGAGGAGGGGCCAAGGCGGCGGCGGTGGAGTCCGGCTCGGACTCCTTGTCCGAGTCGGTGGCGGCGCGCGCGCGGGGAAGGCTGCGGCCTGGCTCGGCTGGGCCTTAGGCCCAGTCAGGCGCGGGAACTTAAAAAAAAATTTCGCCGACCGAAATAAAATCCTAGAAAAATAAATAAAAAAATAAAAATGTCAAAATAAATTTTCACCGTCTAAATAAAATATTTAGAACGAGATGAACATTTTCTTGACCCTAAAATGCAATTTTGAAAACGTACAATTTTTCTAATGCAAACAAAATTGCAATAAAAAACCAAATGGAACAAATATTTGATTTTAATATTTTTCCTCCAATATTTCATTTATTTTCGAGAAGTCATATTATCTCCTCTCTTGTATTTTAATATGAAATATTTTCAGAGAGAAAAATAATTAAAACCAAAATCCTCGTTTCAAAATTTGATAAAAGAATCAAATATGAAAACCGGGAAATCCCCAGCTCTCTCCGAGGGTCCTTGAGTTGCTTAGGATTTCGAGGGTTACGGAACGGAAAAGCAATAAAACATGATATGCAATGATGATCTAATGTATAACATTCCAAATTGAAAATTTGGGATGTTACAAACCTACCCCCCTTAAGATGAATCTCGCCCTCGAGATTCGGGCTGGCTAGAAAATAGATGCGGGTGGTCTTTGTGGAGATCATCCTCTCGTTCCCAGGTGGCTTCGTCCTCGGTATGGTGGCTCCACTGAACTTTACAAAACTTGATAACCTTACTTCGGGTGATTCTGCTAGCAAACTCAAGAATCTTAACTTGTTTCTCCTCATAAGTCAAATCACTGTCCAACTGAATTGCCTCCAGGGGTACTGTATCTCTTAGCGGTATATCTGCCATCTCAGCATGACACTTCTTCAGCTGTGAAACGTGAAACACGTCATGAAACTCCTGAGAATCCCTCGGGTAACTCCAACTTGTAGGCAACTTCTCCTATCCATTCCAAAATACGATACGGTCCTACAAATCTCGGGGCTAACTTTCCCTTAACTCCAAAACGTTTCACTCCTCTCAAGGGTGATACTCGCAGATATGCTCGGTCTCCAATTTCATAGGTTACCTCCTTGCGTTTTGAGTCAGCATAACTCTTCTGCCTGGACTAAGAAATCTTCAGTCTGTAACGAATCAATTTAACCTTATCCTCACACTCCTTGATCAAGTCTGGTCCAAACAACTGTCGGTCTCCTACCTCGTCCCACATTAACGGTGTTCTGCATCTTCGTCCATACAGGGCTGCAAATGGCGCCATCTTCAAACTGGCTTGATAGCTATTGTTGTATGAAAACTCTGCGTATGGCAAATTGTCATCCCAACTAGATCTGTAATCTAACGCACATGCTCTCAACATGTCCTCCAAAATTTGGTTGACTCTCTCTGTTTGTCCATCCGTCTGCGGGTGAAATGTTGTACTAAACTCCAATCTCGTTCCCAAGGTCTGGTGCAACTCGTGCCAAAACTTTGAGGTAAACTGTGTTCTTCGATCTGATAGGATGGTCCTCGGAACTCCATGCAGACATACGATCCTGGACATATATATCTTGGCCAACTTTGCACCCGTATAGGTGGTTTTCACTGGGATGAAGTGAGCTACTTTGGTCAAGCGATCAACTACTACTGTCGTGGTATTTCTCAACGGGGGGCTTGCGAGTTGACAGATGCCACAAGGGCTTAGTGTGTGGGTAAGACTGCTGCTGATAGGACCGGGAGCGGGTATGCGAGTAGCACGCGCTAGTTACCCAGGTTCGGGGCTCTCCGAAGAGATAACACCCCTACTCCTGCATGTCTGAGTATATCTAATATATCTGGTACAAAGTGCTCCTGGGGCTCTCTCTGAGATCAGCGCCAAGGTCATCTAATCTCGTATATGCGTGTGTATGGCCAGCTCTAGTGACCAAGTATGGCCATGGCTTGTGGCCGTGAGTGGCCTTGTGGCCAAATGAGTGTGGCGTGAGAGTGTGGGGGTGTGTGCTCATCCTGGATGGATGGATGGATGCTCATATATATAGTGTAGCTAGCTTATCATCTAGGCTAAGTGGTGGCATGGGCAAGGCATGGTGGGGTGTCATGCTTGTCCCCTGTGTCACTTCATAAATAGTGCCAGGGGACAAGTGACACTATACATGATGACTGAGATGACGCGTGAATAGTGCTCGGGTACATCCGTCTCGTCGGTGTCTTGTCGGTGTCGGGTCGGGCTGCAGTCGGCAGCCGGCTGGTTGGCGCAGTCGGTAGCCGGTAGGCAGACTGAGGGGCTTTGCTAGCCCCGATGTCTTGAAATATCGTCTTGCCATCTTCGGGGTATCCGTGTCCAATTACTCCGACAGTAGCCCCCAAGCCTCCGGGCAACTTGGCAAAGTTGGGCGAAGGTTTTTTGGCAAATGTTCATGGAAATGATCATAAAAAAGGACAAAGTTAGTCCACGCAAATATATCATATGCTTGCTTTTAGTATTGCAAGTTTTATACGGAGGGTGCCGACTCGGTTTCGTCCGAGCCCCCTTCAATCTTTTTCATGTTCCCTCCACTTTTTGGCTTGTGCTCTTGCTTGCCGGACAGCCGCTCTGCAGTCTGTGGCTAAGAGTGGGCCGCGAAGTGGAGTGTACAGTACTTAGAGTCTGGGAGCACATTCAACCAAGTAGATACTTGTAAAGGAAACGGTCGGGTCGCCCGAACGTTTTTCTTCCCGGGCGTTTTTCGCGTGGGTGGCCTCCAGCGTTCACTCTTGCTAGTCGGACAGCCGCTCTGCGGTCTGTGACTAAGAGTGGGCCTTTGGTACCGCGCACGGTACTAAGCCGTCTGCGGGAACTAACGTCTCAGGCCAAGCGGCCAGCCCCCGGGCCAACTCTGGCTGGCGCCGGGGCGAACAGTGATGCTACTCTAATAAAATGCAGAGACAGCCCCCGAGCATCGCTCGTGGTTATCCATGCTTGCGTGGTGCAAAAAATATGCGGGTGAGGAGCTCACATTGATTTTCGTGTAGTCGCGGTCGTTGAAGACAGCCGGCGCGACTCGGCGCTCGCGGAGCGCGTCGGCGCACCCGCTGGGTGAAGCCTTCGAGCCTACGGGTGCTCGAAGGGGGGTCTCGGCCGATCAGGCTCGACCGGCCAGGCAGCGAGGTGTCTTGCAGTGCCCTTTTTTTTTCTGCCGGCTGCTGACAGCCGGACAAAACTCTTCTCTTGTCTGCAATCTTCGCAGGTGCGCGTCAGCGCACCCGCTGGGTGTAGTCCCCGAGATTCGGGCCGACTGCTGAGCAGTCGGGCCGGATCTCCCGATAACTACTTTGTCTTCTTCTTCGCGGGGGCGCGTCAGCGCACCCGCTGCGTGTAGCCCCCGAGATTCGGGCCGACTGCTGAGTAGTCGGGCCGGATCTCCCAGCAACTACTTTTTCTTCTCTTTCTTCGCGGGGGCGCGTCAGCGCACCCGCTGGGTGTAGCCCCCGAGATTCGGGCCGACTACTGAGCAGTCGGGCCAGATCTACCGGCAACTACTTTGTCTTCTCTCTCACGGGGGCGCATCGGCGCACCTGCTGGGTGTAGCCCCCGAGATTCGGGCCGACTGCTAAGCAGTCGGGCCGGATCTTCCGGCAACTACCTTGTCTTCTTCTTTTTCTTCTTCAGACGGCTGGGCGGGCGGACCCCGACACAGCAGTCGGGCTCTTTGCAGCCGGCCAGGTAGCCAACGGTCGGATGCACATTTCTTTTCACTCTCTTTGTTTTTGAGCAGCCGGCTATGCGAGCGGCCCAGCCCACTTTTTTCCAGCCGGCCCCAAGGCAATCGGCCTCTTCTTTTTCTTTCTGTCCGGCTCCACGCGGCGAGCCGGACCCTCCTCTCTCTCTTTTTTCTTCTTCTTCTTTTTTTTGACTTCTCTCCCTTGCGGATCCGACAGGAGCGATGAGTGGGACGCGGAGGCGACCGACTGGCGCGCCCAGCAGGTGGGCGGAACGCGGAGGCGGCCGGCTGGCACGCCCAGCCGGCGGGCTGGAATCGGCGCGGAGCCGGCAAGGTGAAGGCGGCGAGCAGACGCGGCAGTAGCGGGCTGCATCGGCGAGCCGGGAGCGGAGCAGCCGGCCGGATCAATACGGCGCACGGCGGAGAAGGCATGCGGGGGTGGAGCAGGCGGAGGCGGCCAAGGTGAGGCCAAGCCGGCCCGACGCAGGCCAGGCGTAGGAGGCGGCCTGGAGCTGGCGGACGAGAGCCGGCCGAGTCGGAGCCAGACCCGGCACGGGCGACAGGCGACTGGGCAGACCCAGCAGCCGCCTACTGCCGCGTCTGCTCCGGGGGCGGGTCGATGTCGAGTCCCAGACCGCTATCGGAGAGACAGCGCGACGCCGCGGTGGTGAAGACGAAGAGGCCGACGGCGAGGACGCGCCACCCCTCGCGGCCGCTCCGGGGGCGGGTCGATGTCGAGCCCCAGACCGCTATCGGAGAGACGGCGCGACGCTGCGGTGGTGAAGACGAAGAGGCCGACGGCGAGGATGCGCCACCCCTCGCGGCCGCTCCGGGGACGGGTCGATGTCGAGCCCCCGAGCGCTACCGGAGAGACGGCGCGACGCCGCGGCGGAGGCGATGAAGAAAAAAGGGTCCCGCCCGGACCGCGAAACCAGCAGCAGCGTGGTAGCATAGTAGTAGTACCACCCCATGATGGGCGCCAACTATCGTGGTATTTCTCACGGGGGGCTTGCGAGTCGACAGATGCCACAAGGGCTTAGTGTGTGGGTAAGACTGCTGCTAATAGGACCGGGAGCGGGTATGCGAGTAGCACGCGCTAGTTACCCAGGTTCGGGGCTCTCCGGAGAGATAACACCCCTACTCCTGCATGTCTGAGTATATCTAATATATCTGGTACAAAGTGCTCCTGGGGCTGTATCTGAGATCAGTGCCAAGGGCATCTGATCTCGTATATGCATGTGTATGGCCGGCTCTAGTGACCAAGTATGGCCATGGCTTGTGGCCGTGAGTGGCCTTGTGGCCAAATGAGTGTGGCGTGAGAGTGGGGGGGTGTGTGCTCATCCTGGATGGATGGATGGATGCTCATATATATAGTGTAGCTAGCTTATCATCTAAGCTAAGTGGTGGCATGGGCAAGGCATGGTGGGGTGTCATGCTTGTCCCTTGTGTCACTTGATAAATAGTGCCAGGGACAAGTGACACTATACATGATGACTGAGATGACGCGTGAATAGTGCTTGGGTACATCCATCTCGTTGGTGTCTTGTCGGTGTCGGGTCGGGCTGCAGTCGGCAGCCGGCTGGTTGGCGCAGTCAGCAGCCGGCAGGTAGACTGAGGGGCTCTGCTAGCCCCGATGTCTTGAAATATCGTCTTGCCGTCTTCGGGGTATCCGTGTCCAATTACTCCGACAACTACCCATATGGAATCATATCTTGTTTTGGTCCTGGGCAATCCGGTGATAAAGTCCATGCCCAGTTTATCCCACTTCCATTCGGGTATTGGCATAGACTGTAACAGTCCTGCTGGCTTCTGATGCTCTGCCTTCACGCGTTGACATACATCACATATGGCTACATACTCGGCAATATCCTTCTTCATATCGGTCCACCAGAAACGTTCCTTCAAATCCAAATACATCTTGGTGTTTCCGGGGTGTATCAAGTATGGTGAGTCATGGGCCTCTTGAAGTATTAACTTCCTGATCTTCTGGTTATTGGGCACATAGATTCGGCCCTCAAACCATAAGGTATCATGCTCATGCTCACGAAAACTTTTGGCCTTTACTTTGCCCATCTTCTCCTTTATCTCGGCAATCTCTTTGTCATCCTTCTGAGCTTCCCGAATCTTGTCCAGCAATGTCGACTGGACCTCCATTGTTGCAACGGATCCTCTAGGAACAATCTCCAATCGAAGTTCCATGATGTCCTCTGCTAATTCCTTCGCCAGTCCCTTACTTTCAAGGATATTAGCATAACTCTTCCATCTCAAAGCGTCTGCTACGACATTGGCCTTTCCTGGATGATAGTGTAGCTTCATGTCATAATCCTTTATAAGTTCCAACCATCTCCTCTGTCTAAGGTTCAGTTCCTTCTGGGTGAAAATGTACTTCAAACTCTTATGGTCCGTGTACACATCACAACGGTTTCCAATAAGGTAATGTCTCCAGGTCTTCAATGCATTTATTACGGCTGCTAACTCCAAATTATGCGTGGCATAGTTCAACTCATGAGGTTTTAGTTGTCATGAGGCATACGAAACAACTCTCCCGTTCTGCATAAGCACACATCCAAGTCCTAAGCGTGAGGCATCGCAGTACACTTGGAACTCCTTATGTATATCTGGCAGTGTTAGTACTGGCGCTGTAGTCAAACGTTTCTTCAACTCCTGGAAACTTGCCTCGCAATCTTCTGTCCATTTAAACTTAGTATCCTTCTTCAACAGTTCAGTCATTGGCTTTGCAATCTTGGAAAAATTCTTGATGAATCTCCGGTAGTATCCTGCGAGTCCAAGAAAACTTTGGATCTCGCTAACTGAAGTGGGTGCCAACCATTCAGTGACTGACTGAATTTTGCTGGGGTCTACTGCTATACCTTCTCCTGATATAACATGTCCAAGGAACCCGACTTCCTTCAACCAAAATTCACATTTGCTAAACTTAGCATACAACTGGTGTTCCCTGAGTTTCACGAGAACTAAGCGCAAATGCTCCTTGTGCTCCTCCTCGTTTTTCGAGTATACCATAATATCATCAATAAACACCACAACAAACTTGTCCAAATACTCCATGAACACCTTGTTCATCATGCTCATGAAATAGGCAGCGGCGTTAGTCAGTCCAAATGACATGATTGTGTACTCGTATAATCCATATCGTGTTGTGAACGCTGTCTTCGGTATATCCTTCTCTCGTATCTTCAACTGATGATACCCTGATCGCAAATCGATCTTCGAAAACACTTTAGCTCCTTGCAACTGATCAAACAGATCATTGATCATCGGCAGTGGGTACTTGTTCTTAATCGTCACTTCATTTAATGCTCGATAATCAACAACAATCCTCAGGGATTTATCCTTCTTCTCAACCGAAAGTACTGGGGCTCCCCAAGGTGATGAACTTCTTCGGATGTATCCTTTCTCCAATAACTCCTAGATCTGTTTCTTAATTCCTTCCAGATCATTTGCGGGCATCCGATAGGGTCTCTTGGATATTGGTCCTGTACCTGGCAACAACTCTATCAAAAACTCAATGTCTCTATCCGGTGGCATGCTTGGTAACCCCTCTGGAAAAACATCCAGGTAATCCTTCACTATAGGCACTTCCTCCTGAACAACTCCCGTAAGGGCATTCACTTGACTCCTCCTAGGCACATGCCTAGATACATACTTAATCCTTTTCCCTTCCGGGGTGGTGAGATAAATCGACTTACTAGCACAGTCAATGCTTCCTCCAAACTTTGACATCCAGTCCATACCCAATATCACATCCAGTCCTTGTGACTCCAAGATAATTAGGTCGGATGGAAAAACATGTGTACCAATGGTTAAGGGTATCTGGTCACACCATCGGCTAGCCATATACTCTGCTCCGGGTGAACTTACTAAAAGAGGGGTCCTAAGGGTTTGGGTTGGTAGTTTAAACTTATCCACTAATCCCCTTGATATGTATGAATGCGATGCACCAGTATCGAAAAGAACAAGAGCGGTAAATGACTTAACCAAGAACTTACCTATTACCGCGTCCGGCTGCTCTTCAACCTCCTCCACGTTAACGTGGTTCACTTGTCCTTTGTTGAATGGATTTGGCTTCTTCCCAGCGCTCCCATTTCCATTTCCATTCTTTCCTTCAAGGCACTCCGTGGCATAGTGTCTAGTCTTCCCGCACTTGAAACAAGTAACATGACTTAAGTCCCTTTTGGCGGGTGTGGCTGGGCTGGGGCGGTTATGATTATTGTTGGTTCCATTCCCATTCCCATTCTTAGAACCATTGTGGTTATGCGATCCTCCTCCAGTGCGGTTGTGACCTCCATGGTTATGAACAAGTCCTCCCGAGTTCGGGGTTAGGCGAGGTTTCTGCTGAGCTTCTGAGTTATACTTCCCTTGTCCATACTTCCTCTTGCGGCTCTCAATCTGCTGTTGCTGCCCTTCAATCATAAGAGCCTTATCTACCAACTCTTGGTAGTTGTTGAAGGTTGCTACCATCAACTGCATACTCATCTCATCATTCAGCCCTTCCATAAACTTCTCCTACTTCACGGCATCTGTGGCCACATCATCAGGGGCGTAGCGAGATAACTTGCTACACTCATCCACGTACTGAGCCACAGTATGGTTCCCCTGGCGTAGGTTTCAGAACTCCCGCTTCTTCATTTGCATAGCTCCAGTGGAGACATGGGATGTGCGAAAAGCTTGCTGAAACTAGTCCCAAGTGACATTGGCTATAGGAAAAGTGGTTGTGTAATTCTCCCACCATGAGGTTGCTGGTCCATCCAATTGATGTGCGGCAAAGCGCACTCTGTTAGCATCTATGCAACCTGCGATGGTCAACTCCCTTCCAATACGGTGTAGCCAATTGTCTGCAACTATGGGCTCGGTGCTACTGGAAAACACCGGCGGCTGTAACCTTAGAAAATGGGCTAGGTTGTCCACGGGCGGCGGGTTGTTGTTGTTGTTGTTGCCTTGATTCTGAACTAGCAATTGAATCAACGTATTCTGCTGTTGGATCAACTGGGTGAGCTCCAGTCGGAAGGCAAAACCGGTGTCACGTCTCGGAGGCATCTGAGGGGTTTAGATGGAAGAGATTTAGAATAGAAAAGAGGTCTAATGAGAAAACACTACCCATATGCACATGAGACAAACACAATCATTTCAGTCAATCAATCAAGCAAGGGCATACAAACAATCTAGAACTATCACACAAGTGTTCAACTACTACTAAATACATGGGGGGATACTAGTGATATATGGTAGTCATCTAGAAATTTTGATCGGTGGAAGACTCCATGATGTCTGCTCCAGCTTCGCCTTCATAGTCATCATCACTAGGATCGGAATCGGTGTCGTCGATGATGATGTAGTTGTTCGGGCAAGTGGGATCTTCGTCTTCGTCTCCCGGTGCTGGTCCTCCCATGAATACTCCGATATTCTTGACTAGGTCGTCATTCTTCTCCAGTAGTGTCTTGATTTCCTCCTCATATCCATCGCGTGTAAACTTGAGTTCTTCCTCCAGCTCAATGATCCTAGTCTTCGCCTTCTTCAAGTCCATCATGTCCGCGCACATCTGGTTTTCCTGACGTCGGATGTGCTGGTTTAACTCCTGGATGAAAGCTGCAATGGATCTATCCTTCCTGGTGCTGATTACTTCCCATTGCTCGTCTCGGTGCCCACATATTTGGTAAATAGTGTCCTTAAGCTCCATGTTGTAAACTTCTCCAATGCGTCCAATGGTAATGTGGGCTTCCATGCTCTTGCCTAGACTCCAGGTGGGTGCTTCGAAAGAAAACTCTATGGGTTTAGAAGTTGGCGAGAACGTCCTTCCTGGAACTTGTACTTGAATCATCCAGTGCTCCTCTTCAGGTAAAGTGGCGTTGTGCGTCCCGGTGAAGCTTGGTATTCCAATGTTCAAGTACCTAGTGACTTCCTTCAAGTAACATCCAAAAGGTGTGTCTTCATCCGGTTGTGCAAACTTGTTCTTCATCTCCGTCATCCTAAAGAGTAGAAAATGGAGAGGAGTCAGAAATGAGAAGAGAGGTGTGACCTAGGGTTTATCTTAGTGGTCATGTCCTACACTCAGCATGTGCTCTGATACCATCTTGTAGCGACCCGACCTCAGACGGTCAAGTCTCTGTGCTTCAGTGTCATTCCTGGATCGGGTATGCTGACACACACAGTACTCGAAGGATTTATAACAGAGTAGCAATCACACACTTATTACATCGAATGTCTCAAGAGAGAACTTATTACAATAATATGGCTTAAGGCCATCTAATATGATAACAGCGGAAGGCTTGGAAGATAAAGTGAGTCCATCAACTCCAACGGCATAGCTGAGCTGCACGGCAACGACCTAACGTACCTTACTCCTCGTCTGAAAAGTCTGCAACATAATACGTTGCAGCCCGAAAACGGGCCAGCACATGGAATATGCTGGCAACATAACACAATAGAGCAAGAACAAAATAATGCTATCACTATATGCATATATGGCTGGTGGAAAGCTCTATGGTTTATAGTTTTGCGAAAAGACAATTTTTCCCTACAACAAAGGAATAGATTTTAAATTTTACTATCATGGTATTTGAAACATCATTGAGAAGGTTCCTCCAACTCAATCCCAATTAAAGTGATTAACAACCCAACAATATTAATTAAACATGATGAGATACATGTGATAAGCCAAGTACTAGATACTCAAGAATTGTCCATAACCGGGGACACGGCTAACCATGATTATATTGTACACTCTGTAGAGGTTTGCGCACTTTTCCCCACAAGACTCGATCTCCTCCATTGGATTTCTCGCACTACGGGGTGTTTGAGAAACGGATGACCGAGACACAGTCTTTCAGAAACATTAACTCTCTACTCCGGACAGACCATACCAAACCTACATCCCACTACCTGCTGATCTGCCTCTTCAAGAGCTTCACGTAACTTACTCAACTATGCTAGAGCCCATAATAGCTTGTGGCTACACACGGAAGTTTCTAGCATGAATCATCTCAGTTCCCTTTGAGCCTGTGTGGCGGTCCATAGGAAGATCACACGGGTACTCCGGGATCTCCAAAAAATACAGGCAACACTGGGTACTCCAGGTGCCTCAATCCACCCAGTTCTTTGATTAAGTTGCCACCTTAAGTTGAACCATTAATTTAACAATCTCACATCTGTCATGGATTTCACTCAAACCCAAACCACGTCTACGAGCATAGCATAGCATAGTAATATAAGCAACACGTAGAGTAACTCCCAAGGGTTTGAATGTAATAGGGCAATAGGTTCTACCTCATCAACTACTTCCCAACCCACAAGTTAATGACATCCTAATCATGCAATGTTTGAGGATTGGAACTAATGCATAAAAATTAGGTGATAAAGGGGTATGATCAAAGTGTTACTTGTCTTGCTGACGATCTGCGAAACCAAGGGACTCATAGTAGCACGCTTCACACTTCGGATGTTCTATCGCAAGCAAACAATAGCATACATAAGTACAAGCAACGATTCTCAAGCAAAACACAAATAAAAGAGGTTGACCAGAAAGTTCAAATTAAGAACTCTGGTCAACCTCTTTCAAATTAAGAATCAAATCAAACGGAGCAACGAAACTCAAACGGCGAAAGAAAGAAGCTTCATTTACTAATCTGAAACTAGATCAAATTTTACAGTAGAGAAAACTTGTTTGAGTTGGTTAAATGGATAGAGGGTTTCGAGATGAAACTCTAGGCGCTTGAATCGCCTGATTCCGACTAACGAGCGAAAAGATAAACAGAAACTAAGATCGGATCAGAAATCGTGATCAGAGAAAATCACGGAATAAATCCGATAAAAGAAAACTGACGAACAGACTAACGAACGAGCGTTCGTTAGCTGTATCTAACGGGCGAAGAACCATTCGTTAACACAAACGTTCGGACAAACGTCCGCTAATTAGAAGAACCGAGAAAAACCAGCGAATCCGAAAAAAATGGATCTAGGGTTTCTAAAAAACCGAATGGTTTTATAAAAAAACCGACAGCGGAGTCCGGCGACTACCTCCGGCGAGAGGTCCGGCGAGGCGAGGTCCGGCGGCGGAGCGGTGGCTCGCGGGGCGGCAGCGGCGTTCGGCGGTGGCGGCAAGGCGGCGGCGGCGCTCGGCTGCGGGGGCGGCGGCGGCGGGGCTAGGCACGGGGCGGCGGGGCTTGGCGCGGGGCGGCGGTGGCTGTGGGGGTGGGGGCTCGTGCGGCGCGTATATAAAGGGGCGGGGCGGGTTGGAGGAGGGGCCAAGGCGGCAGCGGTGGAGTCTGGCTCGGACTCCTTGTCCGAGTCGGCGGCGGCGGTGTGCGCGCGGGGAAGGCGGCGGTGGCCTGGCTCGGCTGGGCCTTAGGCCCAGTCGGGCGCGGGAACTTTTAAAAAAAAATAATTTCGCCGACCGAAATAAAATCCTAGAAAAATAAATAAAAAAACTAAAAATGCCAAAATAAATTTTCACAGTCTAAATAAAATATTTAGAACGAGATGAAAATTTTCCTGGCCCTAAAATGCAATTTTGAAAACGTGCAATTTTTCTAATGCAAACAAAATTGCAATAAAAACCAAATGGAACAAATATTTGATTTTAATATTTTTCCTCCAATATTTCATTTATTTTGGAGAAGTCATATTATCTCCTCTCTTGTATTTTAATATGAAATATTTTCGGAGAGAAAAATAATTAAAACCAAAATCCTCGTTTCAAAATTTGATAAAAGAATCAAATATGAAAACCGGGAAATCCCCAACTCTCTCCGAGGGTCCTTGAGTTGCTTAGGATTTTGAGGGTTACGGAACGGAAAAGCAATAAAACATGATATGTAATGATGATCTAATGTATAACATTCCAAATTGAAAATTTGGGGTGTTACAGCTCCAAGTCTTTTCATATCTGCTGACTTAGCTGAGTGTGATGGATCATCATGACTGAAACATATGTCCGTCTCACACGTCCAAGAGTGATTTCCGATGGGTGTGTCCTCCATTACCGACAATATTCCATGGAGTGGTGAACAACTTTCTAGGTGGACACCAAATATCTTACTCCTTGCTTTTGGTTGCTCAAATAGATGCATTTCCTCCGGGTTCAAAATAGTGAGGTGGTTCATAACCATTCTCCTGACGGATCCTGACTTCTTCTCGCAGGAGTTTCTGAATCATCTTGACTGGCTCCACTGTCTTGAGTGTCAGATCGGTACCAAATATTTGACTATCACTTGTCGTGACCAACATAAAGGGGTACAGCCTTATATGATAGTATTCGCAGTCTTGACTGACGGTGGTTCTGGCAGAAGAATTTTGTTCGTGCTAGGATATCCTTTGATGATTCTCGTAAGTGAGGGCACATGCTTCGAGACTATTATTCACCATCCTGATTATTTATTCTGTCAGTATATCCATGGGGATAGTAGGCTGTGTGATGCTATACCATAGTTGCTGGAGTCAAACTTTTGAATTGACCTTTGATCTAACTTCACAGATCCATATATTCGATACTGACAAATCTGAGCATATACTATTAACTGAGCGGGCTGCCTTTATATGGGGCCCTTACCAAAATTGAGTAGACACCCTAGGTGAATATTCATGGTGATAACTACTCACTCAGACTGTCCGGGGTATCTGCACCATGTGGGTCACGCAACAATTTTCATACTTGCATTGTCGATCTTGCTTCTTCATTATTGTTCTCTTTGTCTGGATCCTTTGCTGAAAGAGCTCGTTCATATTGCTTCTTCGTGTGACCGTAGATACTGCCGGGTGTAATATTTCAGCGATCATAACATATCCTCAGGCATGTATCGTGTGATAGGAACTATACCAGGTTCACACGTACTTGCATATAACCCATTTTTGTCGTCAAGCATACAAGGTGGTGACAAAGGGTAAATGATATCACCTTGTTGGGTATGAGGAAACTAGCCTTAATAAGTCTGCCAAATTTTTTTGTCCCATGTTGTCTTTCTCAAAAATTTGTCGGTTCTTGCATTACCAACTATGGTGTATAACAGGCTTTCTTTCTCTTGCATGACTCGTGAGATTGTCGGATTCTTACCTTAACTTCGTCATTGTATGAGTGGCTTGCAATTTCTTTGCAACATGCTTCACAATATATATAGTTACATGCATATTGATTACGCCAACATGCTTCACAATATATAGTGTTACTATTCATCATCCAGGGTGCAGAATAAGTTATTCTTCACCCTAGGTAATCTTACGATCGCTTCCCAAATAAATTACGTTTAGAATATAAATAGTTACATGCATATTGATTCAATATGTAAAATTTGGTATAAAAAACAAAAATATAGGTTATAAGACCATAAAAATCACATTTTATGTATGTTTTACACTATGTTTTTACATTCGTAATTTTACGTAACATAAAATATTTTTTACGGTGAGTACATACTTTCTTACGTTCTCTTTTTATGTATGAAATAAGACAAAATTTGTGAAACATAAAAATATGGTGTATTGATGTATTGATGTCAAACTAGAGAGGGGGTGAAGAATAACTAATCCTATATATATATGAGAATTTGATTCCCGAGGTAGATTTGTGTTCTGACTGATTCTTGCTTCTGACCAAACTGTTTGCGGATCTGATTCTTAGGATACACTACCATAAGCTGTCAATTCACAGTGCAATATTTTGCACCAATGTCGTACTGAGGAAGATTGGATGGCTTATGATGGAAGGCATCGAGAGTATCTTGCTGAGGGAGACTGGTTATCGTGCTTCAGAAGCTTCCCCCCTTAAAGTCTTGCTAGGGAAAACTCAATACCTTATGCCGGAATCTTTTGCGATTGTTTACTGAAGAAGACAAGGTATCTTGCATGTGAAGTTATCCATATATAATACTAAAGAACATAGAGGAATCTTGCATTGGAAGCTTCTCTGGTAGCTTGCAAGGGAAGACTTTGTTGCTTACAACAGAAGCTTCTACTTGTGATATGTGGACTGATGCCACATATATATATATATATGTATATATATATATCATCTTAATATTTCTGTTGTTGATTATTTGTATGAAACAGGGTTTGCTGGACTATCCTCCTGTCTGAGTATTGGATACATGGCACATTCTTGCTTTCTTCCAGGTATATCATGTTTCAGAATCATCCTCAAAGAAGAATCAAACCTTGCATATGGATCATACCTTTGACTGAGAACATACTGTTGGTATTGCACACAATTTATCTTCTTGTTGATTTGATCATTTCTGCTATGAAGAGTGTACACTAAGGTTGACTTGATTATCTGTACTGTTGTGAGGAGTGCATGCTAATGCAAACTTGATTATCAGCATCAAGATCAGATATTCCCCATTTCACTCCAGTTGGCTGAGAATTCCATACTCTTAAGCCGAGTTTCCAAATATTTGAACTCCTTGCTGATTCTTTGGGTCCAGTGTCGGTTGATGAGCAACTTTAATAAGGGGAAAATAATGTAACACCGAAGGCCCAAAGAAAGAAGCAAAAGAAACAACGAAAACAAAAGCACACAAAGCATGCAAATAATAATCAAGAAACATCACATATTACTGCTACTCACAACAATAATATGCATGCATACCTAATCACACAAATCTTGTGGAAACTCCGGTATTGCAATCTAATATGTTGTGGCATTGTGCAGAAAACTGAATCCACGTGTGGAAGGAGTTGGTGTAACCAAGGTTACACCAAGCACTGGCTAAACACCTGTTGCATCTGAATGTATACGGAGACGAGGACGGACTTGGCGATCATGGGGTGGAACACGGAGGTTACAACCACATCATCATCCAGCGTACGAAGGGAACCGTACACATCCAAAGATAGGGTAGGACAGCAGTGGAAAACGGGGCTTGCTGGCATTGCCCTTTTCTGATCACTAAGATCAGTAAGGGTTGCCAAAGTGGCGAGATGAAGGGCACGATTCGGGATAGAGACAAGTCTATCATCGAAACGATATGGGAGGATGATGGAAAGATATCAATGCGATACCTAAGCATAACTCCTGCAAATGGTGTCTTGAACACTCCGTACCAGGGCATCACTCTGCTGGGACAGAGGTGTCAAACACCGAAGAGCGGGTATGCAAAGAGGAAGGGTGCAGGTAGTGGATCAAAACCGATACCACCTACACACACAAGATTACTATCAGTGACCGGATAATAATCTATATGCATGCCATGCACAAACAAATGCAGCAAACAAGTGCAACCAACCAACCAGACTCTATACTACCGCATTCTAACGCTCGCACAAGGTAGGGCATCCTACAGCCAGACCTGCTCTGATACCAAGCCCTGTGGCACCCCGGCTCAGAGAAACGAGAACGCCCCATATTCTAGCCCAGATACCGAGGAGAAGTCTTCTGGAATACGGCACTGCTTATCATCGGTGCGGCAACACTAAGCCTGCCATGGTTGCTCCATGCAAGCAGTAGAATAACATGAAGCAGTGGAACAACGACGAAGGTGTTAAAGTCCACTCCATAGGGACTCTGGCTGGAACGCTAATCCTAGCTCGCAAACAAGCCAGGGATCCACGGTAAACAAGCAATCAAATCCGGCATGACCTACAAACTGGCATTACACACCAGGTTAGTACATTGAATGTACTTGCAAGCTCACAACAATCAAGACAAACAACAGCATGGCAATTACAGGTTACTTAGCAATGATGAACATGATACTATCAAAACAACATGGCATGTACAAGGTGAACATGATACTACTAGAACAATATTAGCATGGTAGGAACATATGAACATGATGACACTGTCATGCACCAACTTGCTATGCTCGGGTTACCTCGTGACCATCACATGCACAAGCTCACCATCACGGACATCACGCGATCATCTCAGGATCCAATCATGCTTGGTATTAACAGTATCGTAGTAATCATTACATGACCACATGATTATGATTACCCTTTTTCTGAA
The DNA here is from genome assembly GCF_056163025.1 of Triticum urartu. NCBI lineage: Eukaryota > Viridiplantae > Streptophyta > Magnoliopsida > Poales > Poaceae > Triticum > Triticum urartu. The sequence goes on from NC_141876.1 coordinate 39,155,378, forward strand.
CATTACTCTTTTAATGTGGAAACAATTTATAGTATTCGAGTCTCTTATGATACTCCCACTATTCCGATTGAGAAGAATTTTGCTTATGTAGAGAGTATTGAAAATTCTATGCTTGTAGATCATGAAAATAATGCTTTATGTGATGTTTATATTGTTGAATTCATTCATGATGATACTGCAAATTATTATGAGGGAGGAATATATGCTTGTAGGAATTGCAATAATATCAAGTTTCCTCTCTATGTGCTTAAAGTTTTGAAGTTATGCTTGTTTTGCCATCCTATGCTAGTTGATTATTGTCCCCATAAGTTGTTTGCTCGCAAAATCCCTATGCATAGGAAGAGGGTTAGACTTAAATGTGCTAGTCATATTCTTCATGATTCCCTCTTTATGTTACAATTCTTATCTTTTATGTGAGCATCATTGAAATCATCATGCCTAGCTAGGGGCGTTAAACGATAGCGCTTGTTGGGAGGCAACCCAACTTTATTTTTGTTCTTTGCTTTTTGCTCCTGTTTAGTAATAAATAATTCATATAGCCTCTGTTTTGGTTGTGTTTTTTGTGTTTAATTAGTGTTTGTGCCAAGTAGAACCTTTGGGAAGACTTGGGTGAAGTCTTTATGATCATGCTGTAAAAAACAGAAACTTTAGCGCTCACGAGAATTGCTGCCATTTTTTATTGAAAAGTGATATTTAGTTAATTATTTTTGCAGGTGATTAATAGATAAATTTATCAGGTCCACCCAGTTATTTGAGAATTTTATGAGTTCCAGAAGTGGTCGATACCTACAGATTACTACAGACTGTTCTGTTTTTGACAGATTCTGTTTTCATTGTGTTTTTTACTTATTTTGCTGAATCTATGGCTAGTAAAAGAGTTTATAAACCATAGAGAAGTTGTAAAACATTAGATTTAACACCAATATAAATAAAGAATGAGTTAATTACAGTACCTAAGTGGTGATTTATTTTCTTATACTAACGGACCTTACGAGTTTTCTGTTAAGTTTTGTGTTGTGAAGTTTTCAAGTTTTGGGTAAAGATTCGATGGAATATGGAATAAGGAGTTGCAAGAGCCTAGGCTTGGGGATGCCAAAGGCACCCCAAGGTAATATTCAAGGACAAACAAAAGTCTAAGCTCGGGGATGCCCCGGAAGGCATCCCCTCTTTCGTCTTCGTTCATCGGTAACTTTACTTGGAGCTATATTTTTATTCGCCACATGATATGTGTTTTGCTTGGAGCGTCATTTTATTTTCTTTTGTTTTTCTTTCTGTTTGAATAAAATACCAAGATCTGAAATTCTTAAATGTTAGAGAGTCTTCACATAGTTGCATAATTATTCAACTACTCATTGATCTTCACTTATATCTTTCGGAGTAGTTTGTTGTTTTTTCTATTACTTCACTTATATCTTCTAGAGCATGGTGGTAGTTTTATTTTAAAGAAATGGATGAACTCTCCTGCTTCACTTATATTATTTTGAGAGTCTTTATAAAACCATGGTAGTTTGCTTTGGTTATGAAATTAGTCCTAATATGATGGGCATCCAAGAGGGATATAATAAAAACTTTCATATAAGTGCATTGAATACTAAGAGAAGTTTGATACTTGATGATTGTTTTGATATATGGAGATAGTGATATCAAAGTTGTGCTAGTTGAGTAGTTTTGAATTTTAGGAATACTTGTGTTGAAGTTTGCAAGTCCCGTAGCATGCACGTATGGTAAACGTTGTGTAACAAATTTAAAACATGAGGAGTTATTTGATTGTCTTCCTTATGAGTGGCGGTCGGGGACGAGCGATGGTCTTTTCCTACCAATCTATCCCCCTAGGAGCATGCACATAGTGCTTGGTTTTTGATGACTTTTAGATTTTTGCAATAAGTATGTCAGTTCTTTATGACTAATGTTGAGTCCATGGTTTATACGCACTCTTACCCTTCCATCATTGCTAGCCTCTTCGGTACTGTACATTGCCCTTTCTCACGTTGAGAGTTGGTGCGAACTTCACCGGTCCATCCAAACTCCATGATATGATATGCTCTTTCACACATAAACCTCCTTATATCTTCCTCAAAACAGCCACCATACCTACCTATTATGGCATTTCCATAACCATTCTGAGATATATTGCCATGCAACTTTCCACCGTTCCATTTATTATGACACGCTTCATCATTGTCATATTGCTTTGCATGATCATGTAGTTGACATTGTATTTGTGGCAAAGCCACCGTTCATTATTCTTTCATACATGTCACTCATGCATCATTGCTATCCCGGTACACCGCCGGAGGCATTCATATAGAGTCATATCTTTTTCTAAGTATCGAGTTGTAATTCTTGAGTTGTAAATAAATAGAAGTGTGATGATCATCATTAATAGAGCATTGTCCCCAAAAAATAAAGGCCAAAAAAAGGGAAAGGCCAAAAAAAGGGACAATGCTACTATGCTCTTTCCACACTTGTGCTTTAAAGTAGCACCATGATCTTTATGATAGAGAGTCTCTTGTTTTGTCACTTTCATATACTAGTGGGAATTTTTCATCATAGAACTTGGCTTGTATATTCCAACAATGGGCCTCCTCAAGTGCCCTAGGTCTTCGTGAGCAAGCAAGTTGGATGCACACCCACTTAGTTTCTTTTGTTGAGCTTTCATACATTTATAGCTCTAGTGCATCCGTTGCATGGCAATCCCTACTCCTTGGATTGACATCAATTGATGGGCATCTCCCTAGCCCATTGATTAGCCGCGTCGACGCGAGACTTTCTCCTTTTTTTTCTTCTCCACATAACCCCCTCATTATATTCTATTCCACCCATAGTGCTATATCCATGGCTCACGCTCATGTATTGCGTGAAAGTAGAAAAAGTTTGAGATTACTAAAGTGTGAAACAATTGCTTGGCTTGTCATAAGGGTTGTGCATGATGAGAGCATTCTTGTGTGACGAAAATGGAGCATGACTAAACTATATGATTTTGTAGGGATGAACTTTCTTTGGCCATGTTATTTTGAGAAGACATGATTGCTTAGTTAGTATGCCTGAAGTATTATTATTTTTATGTCAATATTAAACTTTTGTCTTGAATCTTATGGATCTGAACATTCATGCCAAAATAAAGAGAATTACTTAGAGAAATATGTTAGGTAGCATTCCACATCAAAAATTCTGTTATTATCATTTACCTACTCGGGGACGAGCAAGAATTAAGCTTGGGGATGCTGATACGTCTCCAACGTATCTATAATTTTTGATTGTTCCATGCTATTATATTATCAATCTTGGATGTTTTATATGCATTTATATGCTATTTTATATGATTTTTGGGACTAACCTATTAATCCAGAGCCCAGTGCCAGCTTATGTTTTTTCCCTTGTTTTAGAGTATCGCAGAAAAGGAAAATCAAACGGAGTCCAATTGACCTGAAACTTCACGGAACTTATTTTTGGTAGGAAAGCAACCCGGAGACCCCCTGCCTTGTTCGTGACTCCAACACCTCTTATATAACACAAAACTTCTAGAAAGAAACCTAGATCGGGAGTTCCACCGCCAGAAGCCTCCGTAGCCACCGAAAACCAATCTAGACCCGTTCCGGCACCCTGCCGGAGGGGGAATCCCTCTCCGGTGGCCATCTTCATCATCCCGGTGCTCTCCATGACGAGGAGGGAGTAATTCTCCCTCGGGGCCGAGGGTATGTACCAGTAGCTATGTATTTGATCTCTCTCCTCGTGTTCTTGAGGTGATACGATCTTGATGTATCGCGAGCTTTGCTATTATATTTGGATCCTATGAGGTTTTCTTCCCCCTCTACTCTCTTGTAATGGATTGAGTTTCCCCTTTGAAGTTATCTTATCGGATTGAGTCTTTAAAGATTTGAGAACAGTTGGTGTATGTCTTGCTTTGCGTATCTGTGGTGACAATGGGATACCACGTGATTCACTGGATGTATGTTTTGGTGATCAACTTGCGGGTTCCGCCCATGAACCTATGCATAGGGGTTGGCACACGTTTTCGTCGTGATTCTCCGGTAGAAACTTTGGGGCACTCTTTGAGGTCCTATGTGTTGGTCGAATAGATGAATCTGAGATTGTGTGATGCATATCGTATAATCATGCCCACAGATACTTGAGGTGACATTGGAGTATCTAGGTGACATTAGGGTTTTGGTTGATTTGTGTCTTAAGGTGTTATTCTAGTACGAACTCTAGGGCTGTTTGTGACACTTATAGGAATAGCCCAATGGATTTATTGGAAAGAATAACTTCGAGGTGGTTTCATACCCTACCATAATCTCTTCGTTTGTTCTCCGCTATTAGTGACTTTGGAGTGACTCTTTGTTGCACGTTGAGGGATAGTTATATGATCCAATTATGTTATTATTGTTGAGAGAACTTGCACTAGTGTAAGTATGAACCCTAGGCCTTGTTTTAACGCATTGCAATACCGTTTAAGCTCACTTTTATCATTACTTACCTTGCTGTTTTTATATTTTCAGATTACAAAAACTATTATCTACTATCCATATTGCACTTGTATCACCATCTCTTCGTCGAACTAGTGCACCTATACAAATTACCATTGTATTCGGTGTGTTGGGGACACAAGAGACTCTTTGTTATTTGGTTGCAGGGTTCTTTGAGAGAGACCATCTTCATCCTACGCCTCCTACTGATTGATAAACCTTAGGTCATCCACTTGAGGGAAATTTGCTACTGTCCTACAAACCTATGCACTTGGAGGCCCAACAACGTCTACGAGAAGAAGGTTGTGTAGTAGACATCATTGACCCATAGTGTGACCGACTACGAACTGGGCCCATATCCGCGGGTGCGGCTATCGATAGATTTAACACACACTCTGCAAAGGTTAGTACACTGTACCCACACCACGGAACCCATGGCCTCGCACTCCCATTCGGGTGGACCAATGGCATTCCGAAAAAACTAGTCTACTTCCATGACACTCTCCCGGCCACTCCAACCAACTCCCCTTTGGTCTAAGTAAAGTGTGGCCCCGATGTCAACTCTTGACATCCGCCACCTACGTGGCCGGCCATCTTCATGGCAAAACAAAAATAGTCCCAAACAGGGACATGTACACATAACCAAACTCGGGCTCACAAGGCTTATGTCCGCCAACCTGGCCAAGGTAGCACGCGCCCAGAACCTTCCCTCGTTGGAGGCACCGGTGAGAGGCATGACAATACACCGCATTAGGGCCTTCCCATAAAAGGCAAATGTGGTTGCATTGGTCAGCTCGATTTGGTGGCACCATGACTCAGCCAACAGTTGTTCAAGTTCATAACTATCCAGTTAAACATGAATGCAATAAGCTGAGTCATTTTAAAATAACATGATGCAACTATAGTGCATGATATCAACATAGGCATGGTGGTGCAACATAATCATCAAGCATATCAAGAACAATAAATCATCTATCCGAATGAGCATGGCATACTGACAATCATGAATATCACAATTATAACACTATTCGTAGCATAACATGCCCACTAGCATCAAAAATAACTACCATGCAAGAACATAACTAGAATACTATCAAGTAAGTGTGTAACCAACTAGAGGCAACAGAACATGCATAACAACGGTACTGGATAATAGACGGTAAGCATGCATTGGAATGAACATCACTACTTGGAGTGCACGTCAGGAAAGCCACGAGGCGGCCACTAGGTCGGGAGGTGCGCCCAGGGGGGCAGGGCACGCCCCCACCCTTGTGGGCCCCTCATGACTCCACCGACCTATTTCTTCCACATATATATTCTCAAATATCCCAAAACCTTCCAAGGGAGCCACAAAACCACTTTTCCACCGCCGCAACCTTCTGTACCCGTGAGATCCCATCTAGGGGCCTTTTCCGGCGTCCTGCTGGAGCGGGATTCGATCACGGAGGGCTTCTACATCAACACCATTGCCTCTCTGATGAAGCATGAGTAGTTTACCACAGACCTACGGGTCCATAGCTAGTAACTAGATGGCTTTTTCTCTCTCTTTGATTCTCAATACAAAGTTCTCCTCGATGTTCTTGGAGATCTATTTGATGTAATACTTTTTTGCGGTGTGTTTGCCGAGATCCGATGAATTGTGGATTTATGATTAGCTTATCTATGAATATTATTTGAATCTCCTCTAAATTCTTACATGCATGATTTGATATCTTTGCAAGTCTCTTCAAACTATCGATTTGGTTTGGCCAACTAGATTGGTTTTTCTTGCAATGGGAGAAGTGCTTAGCTTTGTGTTCAATCTTGTGGTGCTCGATCCTAGTGACAGAAGGGAACCGACACGTATTGTATTGTTGCCAACGAGGATAACAAGATGGGGTTTTCATCATATTGCTTGAATTTATCCTGCTGCATCATGTCATCTTACTTAATGCGTTACTCTGTTCTTTGTGAACTTAATACTCTAGATGTAGGCAGGAGTCGGTCGATGTGTGGAGTAATAGTAGTAGATGCAGGCAGGAGTTGGTCTACTTGATCCGGATGTGATGCCTATATTCATGATCATTGCCTTAGATATCGTCTAATTTCCATCATATAAGTTTCCGATCTACAATTTTACTTTCCTATTTACTTTCTTTGAAATCTTTTACTTTCCGTTCCATAAACTAAAAATACGAAGAAAAAAACTTTACCATTTATCCATCTACATCAGATCTCACTTTGCAGATAACCGTTAAGGGATTGACAACCCCTTTATCGCGTTGGGTGCAAGTTGGTGTTTGTTTGTGCAGGTATTCGGTTGCTTGTGCGTTGTCTCCTACTGGATTGATACTTTGGTTCTCGAAACTGAGGGAAATACTTACTCTACTTTGATGCATCACCCTTTCCTCTTGAAGGGAAAGACCAATGCAAGTTCAAGTGGTAGCATGAAGAATTGCTAGCACTGTTGCCGAGGAGATCTACGCCAAGCCGAGACATACCAAGTACCCATCATAAACTCTCATCCCTCACATTACACTATTCGCCATTCGCCTCTTTTTTTCCTCTCCCCCACTACTAAAACGATTTTCAAAAATATTTTCCTTTTCTTCGCCCTTCTTTCGTTCACTTTATCATTTGCTATCTTTGCTTGTGTGGCCATGTGCCCTCTATCTGCTTGCAACTTCGCTTGCTAAAAATCTATTGATATGGATCCTCATCGTCTTGCAAATCTTTTTAAGAGATCCAATTTTGATGAACCAATTGCTAGTGAGTTGAGTGCACTAGATTATCTTTATGAGGTTTTGCTTGAAATTCGTGTATTTGGAAATTGTGATGAAGTGCTTTATGAAGTGATTCATGATAGATCCTTGAATAAAAAGCATGATTGCAATCATGTTATTATAAATTCTATCAATTACAATAGTGCTAATAAGATGCACAACCCTAAGCTTGCGGATGCTAGTTTTGCTATCACTGGTACGCGTCGGTGCTATACAAACAGTTTTTAACCCCTTTCCGTGACGACATTTGGAACCGTCGCCAAGTGGGTGTGGGTGATAAGGGGGTCCTTCCCACACCACCCAGAAACCGTCAGGGATAGGGAGCCTTGATGCATACAGTTGTCCCTATAACTGTTTCCGATATCTCGAATATCCCAAACCCTTCATCCTTGCTACTCGTTTGTGCTTGCATTGCCATCGTAGTCGGAGTTTTGTGGTTTTACCTAAAACCAGGCAGATTCCAGGCATGGGAGTTTTCCAGGCACGTACCGAACTGGCTCTATATTTACGATGCCTGGCAAATCACAAACAGTTCATGATTATAAACCTTGTACGATAGGTAGACAATCACACACATTTAGTTTTCCTGCACCGTATGTGATAGTGTCTGACATCACACACGCTTTGCAAACGGCAACTGTGTGCATTGTTACACACGTTTCCTCTCTGTGAACCGTGTCGGATTCTGATGTATATCACACATGTTGTGCTTTATTAACCGTGTGCGCCGTAAAGACCTGCACATCGTAATTTCACCCTAATTTAATTGCTGCTATTCAAAATTGTACTTTAAACTTGAAAGTAGGCTATAGCTTTATTCAAACAACCAATGCATTATTCGATTCACAGGTACATATGTTTGAGAATTACATAAGCACCAAATAAAGAATGATGAACCATGGTTCTATACTTGTACTATTATATGGTAAACAAAGAGGCGATAGACATTCTGGTTGCTGACCAAGGTGAAGCGGAATGGCCCTATTGTGCTCGCCTGAATGCAGAAGGCATGCATGACTCTAGTACACCCCCTTGTGATGGTCGGCCACCAATCATGTAGTTTGAGAGGTAATCCTGAGTAAATTGCTTCAGGATCCACTGCAAAAGAAAAAAGATTCAGACATTGTCATCTAACACAACTCATTACGGGTAGTAAAAAGAAGGCTACAGGGTTCTTATTTACCATCTTGCAGTCCACTGTTGTCTTGCATAAAGTGTAAACAAATAGTTCAATTGACATCTTTTGAGTCATTTTAATAACAATCTTTATCAGTTTCCTCACTTGATGCTGGTTCATGAATATCTCATTGCCCCATACGCAGAAAGGGTCGAAGTGTGGATCTTTGGCAATGATATATGTACCTAAAAGCACCAAGTTAATATTAGAAGCTAAACAACATTTAAAAAATGATGTAGTACAGCACTCCCTCCATCCCATTATATAAGATTTTATTACATGTATATCTAGACATCATCAGAACATTAAGGTGACACTCTTCCTTGTTGCTATGTAGCCTGGGATTGCATATTTAGTCATTCAGTAGAATGCATGTTGTTATGTAGCCTCATATATATTAAATACAACCCTACTTAACCTACTGATAAATGGGTTACATATATATATTCAGTGAAATGTCCGGTTCGACGATTAATCCCTTATCAGCCCCATGCTATATGGTACCAGCTATTGATATTCTGAATAGTAAGTACATATAAGCAATGCGATGAAAGTAACCTCGATGGAAAACAACACTGTTATCAATATTGTCCTGTATGAGTACATATAAAGGCATGTTAAGCACAATAGGCTAAACATCCACCAAATATATCCATGGTAGACAACATAATCTACAAATGATAGCTTCAGTGTGCAGGCTTAAGCATGCTAGTTAAGCAAAACAAGAAGTGGAAAGGTGTGTTAACTGCATCGGGCATGACATTTTAAAACAAGCAAATAGTCATTCAAACTGGTATTGTGCAGGTCTAAAGTACACTAGTTATTCTTAAAAAATGAAAAGTCATGTTAACTGCAATATCCTTAACATCAATCAAATATCGTAATTCATAGTGGTATTGTTGAAACTGTTATTGATGAAATTGAACTGCATGGCAAATAGTTGCACATATAAAGCATCACATTGTGAAGAACTGAAATAAACAAGTCATAAGGCCATCTCTAGCCGATCCTTTAAAAGTTAAAGGACTAAAACCCTTAGTGGATATATATATATATACTCCAGCATTTTTTGGCCTTTTCTAGTCGATCCCCTAAACTTAAGGTTGTAAACTTCAATTTGATCAAGTTTAAAGCAGGTTCAACCGAAAGTAGCATGCATTCAAACATAAACATAGATAGTTTTGCATAACCGAACATAAAACATAAATTTAAACTAAGCTAAACTACTTTCGGTCAAAGTAGAGGTTGAGCCAATCCTTCCTCGTCATGTACGGTGTGCTGCGAGCCGGGTTCGGGCCAGTACCGGCGTCGGGGTCGTTGGGGAAGGCACTCCTCCACTCGTCGATGTCGATCTCCTCGTCCTTGGGGCCCACCTCGACGCACTCCATGCCGCCATCCTTGCTGCCTTCGACCTCGTCATCGGAGGAGAGCGCGATAACCTTGCCGCCCTCCATACTAGCAAAGATCGCCCGCTCCGCCTCCAGGAGCTCTGGGTGCTGCCGACGGAGCTCTTGCATGTAGGCCTCGGAGGCGGCCTCGGCCTCGAGGTGCTCCCACGCCTCGCGGTCCTCCCGCGCCATAGCCGAGCTCACCACCCCTAGCTTCGGCGGAACAAGGTCGACCAGACTTGTGCCGATGGGGAAATTGAGCCTAACCGTCACGCCGTGGTAGTGGACCTGCGAGCGGTCGTACTCCATGGCCGTGAGCTCAGTCGTGTGGATGCTACCAAGCCACTGGCGGGTGTGCGTCGCCCGATCTGTAATCTCAGCGAGCCACGTCCCCCCCCACCACTGACGGACCCCAAGGTAGGACCTCGTCGGCTGCCTAGTCTGAGGGAGGACGGGGAAGTCCTCGAACCGGCGTAGGGGCATGGCGGCGGACGGATCGGGGGACCGGCGACGATGGATCGAGCCTGTGGAGGACGACGGGGACACCTCGGCGGCCACCTCGCCGCCATCGGGTGAAAAGGCCGTGATAAACCTATTTTTGGCCATTGCCTCCTGGAGCTTCCCGGCACACAGGCAGAGGTTGAGGATGGAGGCGGCGGCGACCTACCAGTGGTTTCGGGGGTGGTGTGTGTCTGTGTGAGCGGAGGTTCTGGGGAGTGTGTGGTGTGTGTGGCGGGGGTGGGCACGGTGGTGGTTGAGGAAATACTATGGTAACTGAAAATATTACTAGGCGGCAGTAACAAGGCGGGGCTATTGAAAATTTGGATCGAAGGCGAGCAGATATTTTTGAGGTTGTGAGTGATGCAGAGGCGGGAGTAAAATGCCGGGGCTACTGAAAATTTGAATCAAGGGACTGAAGCATAGCGGTAGTAACAGACATAGGTGTACTATACACAGACGATGCTCCAGGATATTTTGTACCGCATCTCACATGGTTGGTGATAATAAACTGTGTGGGATCTACTTGATTTTTCATCTTGATTTGAATTAAATAATGGGGTCACAACGGCAATGGACCGTGTGAATTGCTAGACCTTTTAACTGAAGTGAACATCCAACTATATGTGTGTCATAAAAGAATTGGAATTATTCAGGGTTCTTTTGGACATTTTATCCATTAAATTGATTTTGTGGCCATTTCAGGTGCACAATTCAAAATTAAACTACATGCACATGCTCCGGTGCACCAACATGGGTTGTAAAATCATATATGTGTCCATGGGTTTATGCTTATGTCCCATGCAAGAAATGGGGATGAATTTCGAACACCACGGCATCGTGGCTCTCCAGAAAATGTTGACGTACTTGCTTTTGTAATTCTAGTAAATCCAAAAGTCGTCTGAAATTCATGAAACTTGGCATGCTATCATGGAGCGGCATAAACATGCCGTGGTAAAAAATTTTGTCCTATTTGGGGCAGGTTTGGGTATAAGCTTCTCACAAACCAGAGTATCTCACAACAAATGTGATGGTTTCGGTAGGGACCGTTTCACCTTTCTAGATGAAACGATATCTGTTGCCTCTTCTTGATTTCAGTTACTTTCCTACTGTCAACATAAAACAACAGGAGTGTTGTGTTATTTTTTGGAATTTTTCGGGATTCGTTTGGACAGTTTTATACATTAATTGAGTTTTCAATGCATTTATGTGCATAATTCAAATTTGAACTACATGCACATGCTCTGATGCATATAAATTGGTTGAAAATTCAAATTTGTGTCCTTGGTTGCATGGTTAGGTCCCATGCAAGAAATGGGAATGAATGTCAAACATCCTGCCACCATCACTCGGCCACAAACATTGAGATACTTGGTTTTTAAATTCTAGTAATCCAAAACTCGTCCGAAATTCATGAAACTTGGCATGGTATCATGGAGCGTCATCAACATGCCATGGTAAAAAAAATTATCCCAATTGGGGCAGGTTTGGGTATAAGCTTCTCACAAACCAGAGCTTCTCACAACAAGCCGGATGGTTTTGGTAGGGAACCTGCCACCTTTGGGGACGAAACGATATCCGTTGCCTCTAATTGCTTTCAAAAAAATTCTAGTGTCAACATAGAACAACAGGAGTGTTGTGTTAAGTTGTGGAATTTTTCGGGGTTCGTTTGGACATTTTTATAAATTAATTGGGTTTTATAGGCATTTTATGTGCATAATTCAAATTTGAGATACATGCACATGCTCCAGTGCATATAAATTGGTTGAAAAATCCAATATGTGTCCTTGGGTGCATGCTTAGGTCCCATGCAAGAAATGAGAATAGATTTCAAACACCAGGGCAGTGTTGATTGCCGGCAAAATGTTGAGATACCTGGTTTTTAAATTCTAGTAAATCCAAACCTTGTCTGAAATTCATGAAACTTGGCATGCTATCATGGAGCGGCATCAACATGTCGTCGTAAAACTTTTATCCCATTCGGGGCAGGTTTGGATATAAGCTTCTCACAATCCAGAGCTTCTCACAACAAGCCTAATGGTTTTGGTAGGGAATGTGCCACCTTTGGGGACGAAACGATATCCGTTGCCTCTTATTCCTTTCAAAAAAATTCTAGTGTCAACATAGAACAAAAGGAGTGTTGTGTTCAGTTTTGGGATTTTTCGGGGTTCGTTGGACATTTTTATACATTAACTAGGTTTTCTAGGCATTTTATGTGCATAATTCAAATTTGAAATACATGCACATGCTCTAGTGCATATAAATTGGTTGAAAAATCAAATTCGTGTCCTTGGGTGCATGCTTAGGTCCCATGCAAGAAATGAGAATGAATTTTAAACACCATGTCACTGTGATGTCTACTACACAACCTTCTTCTTGTAGACGTTGTTGGGCCTCCAAGTGCAGAGGTTTGTAGGACAGTAGCAAATTTCCCTCAAGTGGATGACCTATGGTTTATCAATCCGTAGGAGGTGTAGGATGAAGATGGTCTCTCTCAAGCAACCCTGCAACCAAATAACAAAGAGTCTCTTGTGTCCCCAACACACCCAATACAATGGTAAATTGTATAGGTGCACTAGTTCGGCGAAGAGATGGTGATACAAGTGCAATATGGATAGTAGATAATGGTTTTTGTAATCTGAAAATATAAAAACAGCAAGGTAACTAATGATAAAAGTGAGCGTAAACGGTATTGCAATGCGTTGAAACAAGGCCTAGGGTTCATACTTTCACTAGTGCAAGTCCTCTCAACAGTAATAACATAATTGGATCACATAACTATCCCTCAACATGCAACAAAGAGTCACTCCAAAGTCACTCATAGCGGAGAACGAACAAAGAGATTATGGTAGGGTACGAAACCACCTCAAAGTTATTCTTTCCAATCAATCCGTTGGGCTATTCCTATAAGTGTCACAAACAGCCCTAGAGTTCGTACTAGAATAACACCTTAAGACACAAATCAACCAAAACCCTAATGTCACCTAGATACTCCAATATCACCTCAAGTATCCGTGGGCATGATTATACGATATGCATCACACAATCTCAGATTCATCTATTCGACCAACACATAGGACCTCAAAGAGTGCCCCAAAGTTTCTACGGGAGAATCACGACGAAAACGTGTGCCAACCCCTATGCATAGGTGCATGGGTGGAACCCGCAAGTTGATCACCAAAACATACATCAGGTGAATCACATGGTATCCCATTGTCACCACAGATACGCACGGCAATACATACATCAAGTGTTCTCAAATCTTTAAAGACTCAATCCGATAAGATAGCTTCAAAGGGGAAACTCAATCCATCACAAGAGAGTAGAGGGGTAAGAAAACATCATAGGATCCAAATATAATAGCAAAGCTCGCGATACATCAAGATCGTATCACCTCAAGAACACGAGAGAGAGAGAGAGATCAAACACATAGCTACTGGTACATACCCTCACCCCTGAGGGAGAACTACTCCCTCCTCGTCATGTTGAGCACCGGGATGATGAAGATGGCCACCGGAGAGGGATTCCCCTCCGGCAGGGTGCCGGAACAGGTCTAGATTGGTTTTCGGTGGCAATGGAGGCTTCTGGCGGCGGAACTCCTGATCTATTGTGCTCTCCGATCATTTTAGGGTATATGGAGATATATAGGAGGAAGAAGTGCGTCAGGGGGGCCACGAGGGGCCCATGAGGGTGAAGGGCGCGCCCAGGGGGGTGGGCGCGCCCCCTGCCTCGTGGCCTCCTCGTTGATCCCCTGGCGTGCACTCCAAGTCTTTTGGGCTTCTTCTGATCCAAAAATAAGTTCCGTGAAGTTTCAGGCCAATTGGACTCCGTTTGATTTTCCTTTTCTGCGATATTCTAAAACAAGGAAAAACAAAAACTAGCACTGGGATTTGGTTAATAGGTTAGTACCAAAAATAATATAAAAGTGTCTAATAAAGGCCATAAACATCTAAAACAGATAATATAGTAGCATGGAACAATCAAAAATTATAGATAGGTTGGAGACGTATCAGCATCCCCTAGCTTAATTCCTGCTCGTCCTCGAGCAGGTAAATGATAAAAATAGAATTTTTGATGTGGAATGCTACCTAACATATTTCTCTAAGTAATTCTTCTTTATTGTGGCAAGAATATTCAGATCTATGAGATTCAAGACAAAAGTTTAATATGGACATAAAAATAATAATACTTCAAGCATACTAACTAAGCAATCATGTCTTCTCAAAATAACATGGCCAAATAAAGCTATCCCTACAAAATCATATAGTCTGGCTATGCTCTATCTTCACCACACAAAATATTTAAATCATGCACAACCCCGATGACAAGCCAAGCAATTGTTTCATACTTTTGATGTTCTCAAACTTTTTCAATCTTCACGCAATACATGAGCGTGAGCCATGGACACAGCAATATAGGTGGAATCACTACTAGGAAAAGGGCTAAAGATGAAATTGACACTAATGGCGCACCAGAGAAGTGGTGCGCCACTACTATATAGTAATGGCGCACCATGTGGAGATGTGCCATTAGTGTGGAAGACACTAATGGCGCACCAGGCACACGGTGCGCCACTAGTAACATTATGTTTTTTTTCATTTTTTCAAACATACTAATGGCGCATTCGGGCAGAGTGCGCCATTAGTAGTTAGAACTACTACTGGTGCACCAGCCATAGAGTGCGCCACAACTGTATTTTTTTACTTTTTTGCAAAACTACTAATGGCGCACCGTTGCATAGTGCGCCATTAGTATATAAATTATTTTTTTTACTTTTTTGCAAAACTACTAATGGCGCATGTCTGTGTGGTGCACCATTAGTATGTTGGGTTACTAATGGCGCATGGCTATGTGGTGCGCCATTAGTAACCTGGGACCAGCTAGATATTTTTGGACGGCCACACCTACACACTCACTTTCCCCACTTCATTCCCCCACCTCCTTCTCTAAGCTTGTCGGCTGCCTCCTCCTCCTCATCTCATTTGCACCATAGATTCATCAAAATTAAGTGTTGAAATTACCTTTTTTTGATAGGTAAGTAAGGGGAAAGCTATGTTCATGTTGTAGATCTACTTTTTTTCTCCCTAGCTCGCTCCAACAACATGCACATGCACTTTTTGTGGCCTAGCTAGATCTATGTATGTTTGTGGTGTTGCATATATGTTTGTGTTTGCATGTACCGGTATTTGAAATGCGATAGTTGCCAATATTTTGCCGGAATGTTGATTCATTTCCGTTTCGGCGAGAATTTTGGCACTATCCATTCTTTTTGGTCCTATTTTTAGGGAAAGTCATGCCAAATTTTTTCTTGGTTCTAAAATATCGTTTTGCTCTACCCCGCAGGCGACCATGGTCCTCACGATGACCGAAGGCATCATGAATAGGTTTTTGAGCTCCGCGAAGGCCGAGATGCTTCAAAAGAACGAGACGGAGATAAGATGTCCATGTCGAAGATGCAAGCTGAAGAGCCTTATTGCGGACCCGGATTCCGGGCAAGTGCGGGACCACCTGGTCTTGCGTGGTTTCATGGATGGCTATCAGTGGCAAGGTGATGAAGATGACTATGAAGTCGTCCATGGGGGCCGGGCAAGAAATGAGGAAGGGCAGCAAGACAACCACCACGGCTCGGGCGGGCGAGAAGACGAAGAATCTCCAGGACATGATCACGACGGTGATGCTGTACACAGTCATCATGTAGAAGATGCTGGAAATGATGATGAGGAAGATGCTGGAGAAGACGAAGGGCATGATCATGAAGATCTAGATGCCGGAGGAGTAGACGACGATGGACCATCAATGGGATGGGTGCAGGACCCTCATATTCAAGAGCTGCTTCTCAAGCAGACGGATAACGCAAGAGCTGCCGCCCGAGAGAAAGCCAAGTTGGATCAACTGGAGATAGACGCGGTTACTCCATTGTATGAAGGATGCAGACCCGAGGATACCCGCCTGAAAGTAACGCTCATGGCTTTGGAGATAAAGGTAAAACACAAAATGACCGACGCATGCTTCGACGAGAACATGTCATTCCGGCACGAACGTCTTCCCAAGGGGAACAAGTGCCCGACCAGTGTCGAGGAGGCGAAGAAAGTCGTGTGTCCTCTGGATTTACCGCACATGAAATACCATGTGTGCATGAACAATTGCATCATTTATCAGGGCGAGCACGCGGAGTCTACCATATGTCCGGTGTGCAGCGTCACTCGATACAAGAAGAGGAAGAAAGCTCCTCGAAAAGTGGTGTGGTACTTTCCGATCACTCCTCGTCTGTAGCGGTATTTCACGGACCCTAAGGTAGCAAAGCTCCTTCGTTGGCACACGGATAGGGAGGAGAAGAAGCGAGAAGATGACGCAAATGATCCGGAGATAAATAAAAGAGACAAGATGCTGAGTCACCCTAAGGATGGGAGCCAGTGGCAAGCGTTGAACTTCGAACACCCAGAATTTGGGAAGGATCCAAGGAACATCGTGCTGGGCGCGAGCACCGATGGAGTCAATCCGTTTGGCAGCCAGAGAAGCACACATAGCACCTGGCCTGTGTTTGTGTGGATGTACAACCTTCCCCCCTGGTTGTGCATGAAGAGGAAGTACATTCACATGAGTATGCTAATTGAAGGGCCGAAACAACCAGGAAATGATGGAGTCAATCTGTATCTGGGCTGTTGAAAGAGGAGCTAGACACGCTATGGAAAACGCCAGCCAATACGTGGGACTCCGCAGAGAAAAAATATTTCCCTATGAGAGCCGCACTGCTCACGACGGTGCACGACTATCTCGGTTACGGATATCTCGCTGGGCAGGTGGTCCATGGATTTTCCGGATGCGTCAGGTGCATGGATGACACAACGTATCGCCAGCTAGATAGAGATCCCGGGTCTTCGAAAACCGTGTTCATGAGGCATCGAAGGTGGCTTCGCGACGATGACCCATGGAGGAAACGCAAGGATTTGTTCGATGGTGAAACCGAACTCCGAAGATGCCCGCGTACGAGGAGCGGTGAGGAAATAGACGGGCTGTTGAAAAATTGGAAAGATTGCCCACTGCCGGGAAAGAAGCAAAAGGCGCCAGAGCCGCTGCTGAAGGTATGGAAAACGAGGTTTGTTTTCTGGGACTTGCCGTACTGTAAGATCCACCGTGTGCCTCACAGCCTTGATGCCATGCATATCACGAAGAATGTGTGCGAGAGTCTGCTTGGTACCCTGCTCAACATGCCAGAGAGGACCAAAGATGGGCCGAAAGCAAGGGCAGACTTGAAATCAACGGGCATCAGGCAGGAGCTTCACGCTAATGATGATGATGATGATGAGGCGAAGCAGGACACGGAAAGTCGTCGCAAAGGCAAAAAGGCCAAGAAGACCGGAAATGACTACCCTCCCGCGTGCTTCACTCTAAGTCAGGAATCGAGCAGTTTTTCACCTGCCTCGTAGGAGTAAAACTTCCTTACGGTTACGCAGGGAAGATAAGCAGATACCTAGACCCAGCGAAGCAGAAGTTCAACGGGATGAAGTCTCACGACTGTCACGTGCTGATGACGCAGATACTTCCAGTTGCAATCCGTGGGATCATGGACGCGCACATCCGTGAAACGCTATTTGGCCTATGCAACTTTTTCGATGTCATCTCTCGGAAGTCGGTTGGCGTGAGGCAACTCAGAAGGCTACAGGAAGAGATCGTGGTGATACTATGCGAGCTTGAGATGTACTTCCCACCCGCATTCTTCGACGTTATGGTGCATCTACTGGTCCATATCGTGGAGGATATCATCCAACTCGGGCCGACGTTCCTGCACAGCATGATGCCGTTCGAAAGGATGAATGGTGTCATCAAAGGATACGTTTGCAACATGTCACGTCCAGATGGAAGTATAGCCAGGGGCTTTCTGACCGAAGAGTGCATCTCCTACTGCATGAATTATCTAGGCATCGAGAACCCCGTTGGTCTTCCCGTCAACAGGCACCTCGGCAGGCTCGCTGGATGGGGTCACCTTGAGGGTCGCCGCGAAATGCATGTCGACTTCGAGGGTCGACTCGCCGACTTTGAAAGAGCAAACCTAGTCGCACTACAACACATAGACGTGGTCGATCCTTGGGTGGTAAAGCACAAAACCTTTATTGAGAAGACGTACAATGACCGAGGCCAACAGAGGACGGACAGAGATATAATCAAAGAGCACAACTCATGTTTCATGCATTGGTTCAAGCAGAAGCTTCTGTCGTACCCTTTACATGAGGATTCTTCCGCGGAAGAACAACTCATATTCGCCTTGTCACAGGGCGCCGAGCACAACCTGATGACCTATGAGGCGTACGATATCAACGGCTACACATTCTACACCGAGGACAAGGACATGAAGAGTGATGGTTATCAGAACTCCGGGGTAACGATGGAATCCTACACCGGTAACGACAAGGACAAATACTACGGAAGGATCAAGGAGATCTGGGAGCTGAGCTACGCTAGAGAGAAGGTCCCGATGTTCTGTGTCAGATGGGCCAAGAGCGTCCTAAAAGAAAACCGGTATTTCACCACCATGGTTATACCCGAAGCCAAATCCAAGACCGCGAACGCAAACGTCACCGCGAAAAATGAGCCATGGGTACTGGCTTCCCAAGTGGACCAATGCTTCTTCATTACCGACCCGTCAAAGCCCAGTCGTGTTGTCGTGAGGAGAGGCAAAAGGAAGATCATCGGAATGGATGGAGTAGCCAATGAGCAAGACTTCGACAAGTACGGCGACCCGAAGATCGAACATGACGACGACGATGAAGTAGTAGCAGCATACACCACAAGAAGAAGCAGGACCACCCTACCTAAAGGACGTCCGTTCCACAGAAGAACTCCGTTTGCAAAAAAGAAGGGCAAGAAGATTATGAACAGATAGCTAGCTAAGATCGACTGTATTTAAATCGTAGTCTTCATTTCTCGGTTGTATTTCATGGGCACTTTTTGATATCATGAATATTTTAAATTTCATGGGCACGTTTTGAATTATGAATATTTTTTTTCAAATTTGATGATATTTTTTCATATTCAATATGATAAAATATTGAATATTCATGAGGACACTCGATCTCGATCCCCCTCCATCTCGATCTCGATACCCCCTCCATCTCGATCTCGATGCCCCTTTATCTCGATCGCTATCCCCCTCCATCTCGATCTTGATCCCACCCGCACCCTCCCCCGCTAGCTCCACCGCCGCCGACGACCCACCGCACCCTCCCCCGCTCCACCGCCGCCGACAAGCACCCCCGCACCCTCCCCCGCTCCACCACCACCGATGAGCACCCCCCGCACCCTCCCCTGCTCCACCACCGCCGACGAGCACCCCCCGCACCCACCCCCGCTCCCCGGTGAGCTCCGCCTCCTCTCCCCTCTTCATTTTTTAAAAAATAATAAAAAAAGTGTAGACTACAATTGTTGTTAAGCAACAATTATTACTGTTTTTATAAAAAATATTACTGTTTCATATTCATATTCATTTTCTAAAAAATTATTACATGCAACAAAAAATAAAAATAAATTACTTATGGCGCACCTCTGGCTGGTGCGCCATTGCTATATATAAAAAAATATTACTAATGGCGCACCTCTGCCTGGTGCGCCATTGCTATGTAAAAGAAGATTACTAATGGCGCACCGACCGCGGGTGCGCCATTAGTAAGATTCCCCCCTAGCTAATTCCCTCCCTCTCGCCAGATCCCCTTCATCCCTCTCCCTCGCCAGATCCACTTCGCCCCGCTGCCCCGACCCACGCCGATGCCGCCCCCGCGCCTCCATCTCCGTCGCCGCCCCCAGTCAGCTCCTACCCTGCCCCCCATCGCCGTCCGCTCCCAATCCACCCCCTCCCTCGCCTTCACCGCACCCACCCACCCCCTCCATCGCCTTCCCAGCCCTCGAAACCCTAGAAACCCGTGACGCTCCATCGTGCCTTCTCCGCTCGAGCTCCACCGTGCGAGG
This sequence comes from Triticum urartu, assembly GCF_056163025.1. Lineage (NCBI taxonomy): Eukaryota > Viridiplantae > Streptophyta > Magnoliopsida > Poales > Poaceae > Triticum > Triticum urartu. Next base: position 39,175,629 of record NC_141876.1, read on the forward strand.
CGACAGGCAAGGCGGCGGGAAGAATCTGCTCCAACACCGGGCCGGCGAGCTGCGGAACCAGGGCGCGACGGCTCTCGACCCCTCCACCCCCCTCCACCTCTTCTTCCTCGGGTCGCCGCTGTCTTCCTCAACTCCGGCCACCTCTGTTGCTACTAAGCTGTCGCAGGGCCTCCTTGCGCCTCCCCGGTGAGCTCCGCCTCCTCTCCCCTCTTCCTTCTCGCAAACACTCTGTTTGTCCAGCAAATCGGCGATGGACAGAAGCAGCGGTGGTGCCGGAGTTGAGTTCAGTTAGTAGAAATAGTGCTAGTTCCTTCCGTGATCCTGTAGGCCGAGAGGTGGGTCTCTGGTGAAGCTGGAATTGCAGAAGCTTTCGCCCGAGTTAGCCTGAATGTGATGTGGTCGATGTTGAGATGTCTCCTCTATGTAGTTTGTAGGTTGTTCTACTTTTAGATATCGTGGGCTGTGAAGTTAACTTGCCAGGTTTAACCATCTGACCTCTTATGTATATATTAGTATCTAAGATCAGCAGACATTAGTCAATTTGTGCGCCTGGTTAGTGACTTGTGGAGTTGGCCCGGTTAATGCTTTGCTCTGTGATGCAAGATGTTAGGCTCTGGCACTTTACAGAGTTTCTTTGTGAAATCCCTAACTGTGAGTCTTGCTAGTGATCTAATTGTGATAATCCTGCTCACATCCCCACTTGCAGCAGAGGCAGGCAATGCCTCTATATGCTCTGTTTTACTGCCTAGCTAGAGCACAAACCTAGCCCCAGTTGTGTATTCCCAATTGCTAGTGGTCTAACTGATGTTTCCCTAGTTGGGTGAGACTGACTTGGCTCTTTCTTGGAGGAGACAGATCAAACAAGTGTTGTCAGTTTTTGTTTGAACTTAAAAGAGTGTTGTGACTTGGCTCTTAATCAAAAGAGTGTTGTCAATTTTTGTTTGAACTTTGTTTGACTGGAGGAAATTACTCTTAAATGCTAGTCCTATTCTGGTGGAGATTTTTCTTGTCCTGAGTTACACTGAAGATATTTTTCTGATAATATTATAAAAACTACCTGGTTGTGTTCAACTTGTATCTTCTAGCTTAAGTTTAACTTATCCTGAGTTACACTCAAGTTATAATGTGTTTAACTTGTAGCTTCTAGCTTAAGTGAGTAGCCAGTACTATAGTCAGTAGCTTAACTTGTTTAAGTACTGCTAGTTAGTTGTACTGATATTAAATGATGCCTGAAATGATGTATCATGTATCTTTAGCATGATCTGTTTCAGATAATAAATGATGCTTGAAATGAATTCTTGTGTAAGTGAAGGCTTGCTATGTTGTTGCAGCCAGCTATTTTCTGTTTCCTCATTTGGATTACTCAGTTATTTAGTTTATTATTACTTGGGAAAAGTACTGTGAGAAAAAAATGATTATCTGCATTGCATTGTTAAATGTTGTACTTGGGCACAATACCTTTTCATCCATCATTTACACTGTGAATCCAATACCAGTTGCCCATGCTGATTATTTCACTTCAAACAGGCCACCTAGTACTGGCACAAAGCTCCATCAGAAACAGAATCAAAGATGGCCATGCCATGCTTGACAGTAGCAGAAGTGACATGGAGCAGTGTAGTGGCATGGCCGTTGACCTGTGGCTGGCATCTAGACACCACATGCATACATACAGAGGCACATTGACTATTACTATGGCAAGTACTGTGTCAAGTACTCCATGTGTTTTTGTTGGCAGTTTATCATGAAATTGCAGGTACCTCGAGAGGCCCTTGAGTTTGCCGGAATGTCGATTAACTTCCGTTCCGGAAAATTCGGGAACTCCATATGTCCTATTTTCAGCAAAGGTCATGCTGAAATTTTCCGTGAATTTTAGCATGACTTTGCTAAAAATAGGACATATGGGGTACTTGCGACTAATGCATGGGCCGGGGTATCTTAGTACTTAGTTAAGTAGGATCAACTGCCCCGCCATTCTTGCTGCATTAAACCATAGGTGGCAATAGAGACAAGTGATTAGGCCCAACTTAGAATTCTCCTTAGCATCGATAACCCTAGATGATAAACCCAACATAGGTGGCAATAGAGCCAAGTGATTAGTGCCAAGTGATTAGGCCCAACCTAGGGTGCCTTGGCTTAGGATTTTAGGGTGCCTCGGCGTCGACAAACCCTAAATGATAAAAGCTTAGCTTTTAGGATGCCTCGGTGTTGACAAACCCTAAATGATGAGACCATGATCTTGTTCCTTGACAATAACCAACTTTTTGACCAAACTTTTTTCCTATTTAGAGCGAAACATGGCCCACAACTGTCGGCGTTCTGGGAACGGGGGTCCCCAGACTTACCTGCCTGCGGCCTGCGGCATGGCTCAAAGGGGGGCCCAACACGACCCATCTTCACCAACACAAACCCAAGACCCTCGCGAGGGGCCAAGCCTCGCGGGGTGGACGACGCGGAGCTTCCTCAGGCACGGCCTCGTCAGGCTGGCTCACGAGGAGGCGGAGAGATCAAGGTGGGGTACCTCACAAGGAGCCCATGACGCAGGCCAGGACAACTCAGGGCGCCAGGCGGGTGCTAGCCCGCGCAGCGTCCTCCTTTCCTCTTTGGTGCAAAGGGGGCAAGCACAGCCGCGGAGTACCGAGGCATCAGGCAAAGGTTGCCATTTCGGTGCAACGAGACCAAGACCAGGAGGACTACGAGACGGAGGTCACTATGGAGCCCAAGATGGCGTCATCACCAGAGCTTTGCGCGGGCGAAGACTACTTTTGTCATGGTAGCTGATACTTGTTGTCCCCCTTCAAATTAGCCCGCCATTGTTGGCTCCCTTCCCGCTCAATATTTGGGGAGAGGACCAGGGCCTCTATAAATAGGACCAGCCACCCACATAGCTAGGGGGACGAAAAAGAGGTAGGAAGGAAGAGGCTCGTTAGAAGGGTCAGCCAAGGGAGAGCAAAGAGAGAGAGAGAGAGAAAGGTGGTTGAACTCCTCCCAGCAGTTCATCGCCTCAACCAAGAACAGACCCTCGCGAGGCTGTTCTTCCTTGTATTGTTCGCCATCATCAGCCCAAGAGGCAATCCACACACCACACACTGGAGTAGGGTATTACACCACAATGGTGGCCCGAACCAGTATAAACCCTGTGTCTCTTGTGTTGTTCTTTCCTTAGTTTTAGATCCTAGCACGGCGGACGGGTGCAGGAAGGTAGGAGGCGAAATCTCCGCGCGCACCCCAGTGTTCGAACCTCAAGGGTCTGCCGGAACCCGAAATCCGACATTTGGCGCGCCAGGTAGGGGTGCGCCGGAATTCGTCTTCCACCGCCCCGTTCTCCTCGGACCGTCATGCCCATGTCTGACGCTCGTTGGGCCCGCGCCGAGCGCCGGGCCGCACTCGCTTCCCGCGTCGCCCAGACGGCCCCTATCGGCGGGCATCCACGCCGTTCCCCGTCACCTGCCGTCAACGCCGCCACCGGCCCGGCGGGGGATGAGCGGCAAGCATCGTCCCAGCATCCGTCCGTGCGGCAAGACGGCCGCACCGCAACCCCCTCGCTCGCCCCAGCTGGTTCTTCGTCCCGCGCGCTCCGCGCGCCCATGGGGCCCCGCAACCTCTCCCCCGCCTATCGTGCTGCACCGACACCCCCAGTCGTCGCGGCCCTCTTGGGCGGCTCGCAGGCACCGCCTACAAGTGACCACGTCAAGCCGTTCATCCACCGGGTCAGCGCTGCCTCCACGCGGCAGGGGGCTCCCTTGGATCGGGCGGTGCCCGAGACCGGCCTGAGCTTCAGCTCGGAGGACCACCCCTCCAACTCGGCCTGCTCGGGCGCGCTCCCCATGCTGTGCACCCCCACCATCTGCCAGGTGGCCGTCACCAGAACTCTCATCGATGGCGGGGCAGGCCTCAGCGTGCTCTCAGTCGAGGCCTTCAACCTCCTCTGCATACCCCTGGAACGGCTGCAGCCCAGCCGGCCCTTCTCAGGCGTTGGGGGCAGGTCGTCCGGCTCCTTGGGACAGATCCGGCTCCCAGTGACCTTCGGCACCTACGACAACTTCCGCACGGAGCTGGTCGACTTCGACATCGCCACCATCGGCCTCCCCTACAACGCCATCCTCGGCTACCCAGCGCTGGCCCAGTTCATGGCTGCGACGCACCCGGCAGACAACCTCATGAAGATGCCCGGGAGCAGCGGTGTCCTAACCATGCATGGGGAAACTAGGGACACTCTGCGGGTGCTCAAGCTTGTCTTCAAGACAAAGGCGTCGGCACAGCCCGCCGCCTTGGAGGCCCCCGAGCCCAAGGGGGCTGTGCCCGCCAAGAAGAAACAGTTGTTCACCCAAGACAAGGCAGAAACCAAGCAGATACCCGTCGACGAGGACGGATCCACCAACGCCACTTTCACCATAGGCGCCCACCTCAAACCCGAGCAGGAGGAGGCCCTGGTTGGGTTCCTGCGCGCAAACAAGAAGGTATTCGCTTGGGAGCCAGACCAGTTGGCAGGGATCCCCAGGAGTGTAATCGAGCATCACCACAACGTGTGCCCCAACGTGCGCCCTGTGAAGCAGAAGGCCAGGCGGCAGTCCACAGAAAAGCAGGCCTTCATCGTCCAAGAGACCCGCAAATTAGAGGCCGTTGGGGTCATTCGCGAGGTCCGATACCCAGATTGGTTGGCCAACCCTGTCGTTGTGCCAAAGAAGGGAGGGAAGGAACGCATGTGTGTTGACTTCACCAACCTCAAGAAAGCGTGCCCGCAAGATCCGTTCCCGCTCCCCCGCATCGACCAGATCGTCGATTCCACTACGGAATGCAACCTGCTATGCTTCCTGGATGCCTTCTCTGGGTATCACTAGATCAAGATGGCGGTTGAAGACGTCGAGAAGACAGCCATCCTAACCCCGTGTGGGGTGTACTGCTACACCTGCATGCCATTCGGACTGCGTAACGCAGGGGCGACCTTTCAGCGGCTGATGCACATCACCTTGGGCCCGCAGCTCGGGAAGAATATTGAAGCCTACGTCGATGACATCGTGGTGAAATCTCGGGAGGCCAGGACCTTGATACAAGACCTGGAGGAAACCTTCGCGAGCCTCAACGTAGTGAACCTACGGCTCAATCCAGAGAAATGTGTGTTCGGAGTCCCCTCGGGCAAGCTCTTGGGTTTCCTCGTGTCTCACCGAGGCATTGAGGCTAACCCGGAGAAGGTCAAAGCAGTGGAGGACATGAGCCCGCCAAAGACCCTCAGAGAAATGCAGAAGCTCACGGGGCGTGTGACCGCGCTAGGGCGCTTCATCTTCAAGTTGGGGGAGCGAGCGCTACCCTTCTTCCAGCTAATGAAGAAAAAGGGGCCCTTCGAGTGGACTGAAGAGGCCGACAAGGCATTCCAGGATCTCAAGAAATACCTGACCAGCCCACCGGTCATGGTGGCTCCGCGCCCTCAAGAGCCCCTGGTGCATTACCTCGCCGCCACTCCCTACTCCGCCAGCGCAGCCCTGGTGGCAGTCAGAGAGGAGCGTCGAATCAAAACCGTGGCAGCAGCCCGAGGCAAGGTGGAACTGGTACGAGGAAGGCCCACAGAAGCCGCCACAACGGCTGATGAGGACCAGCCGCCGCAGAGGGGCGCACCAGAGGCAGAAGAGGCCCCTCTCCCAGATGGCCAGTCTCAGGAGGCCTCATTGTCTCGAGAGGCGCCATGGTCTCCAAACGGAGCCGCCAGGATTGACGCACTCCACCTCGTTGAGCACCCTGTGTACTTCGTCAGCACAGTGTTGCGGGATGCAAGGGGACGGTACCCTATGCCCCAGAAGCTCCTCCCCGCGCTACTGGTGGCCTCGCGCAAGCTGCGGCACTATTTTCAGGGTCACCCCATCAAGGTCGTCTCGTCATACCCCCTGGAGAGGGTGCTCAGGAGCCCCAATTCAGCTGGGAGAGTCGCTGAGTGGAATATAGAGTTGCAAGCGTTTCAGCTCGAATTCAGCACGACCAGAGTCATCAAGGGAGCAGCGTTGGCGGATTTTGTGGCAAAATGGACGGAGGCGCCAGGCCTCAAGGCCGACGAGGATCGGTCCCTGTTCCCGGGAAGCGAGGCGCCAGAAGGCTGGGTCATGTACTTCGATGGGGCGTTCTCCAGACACGGCGCAGGGGCTGGGGCGGTACTTATATCGCCCACCCAGGACAAACTCTATTACGCCGTGCAGCTTTGTTTCTAGCAAGGCGAAAAGGTCTCCAACAACATAGCGGAGTATGAAGGTTTAATTGCGGGCTTGAAGGCCGCAGCTGCCCTGGGGGTGAAACGCCTCACCATCAAGGGCGATCCGCAGCTCCTTGTCAATTTCTCCAACAAGGTGTACGAGCCGAAGGATGATCACATGGAGGTCTACCTTGCAGAGGTCCGCAGGATGGAGAAGCAGTTCTGGGGGTTGGAGTTGCAGCATGTGCCCCGTGGCACCAATCAAGAGGCCGATGACATCGCCAAACGCGCGTCCAGGCGGTTACCTCAGGAGCCTGGCGTTTTCAAGGAACGGCTCTTCAAGCCTTCAGCCTTGCCGTCACTATCAAACACGGCTCAGCCCCGGGAGGAGCTCCCCCAGCCACCTGCCTCCGGGGCTCCGGCCTGTGGCCCGGCCTCAGGAGCACGCCTGCTCCTGACGATGGAACCTCAGGAGGGATGTTGGATCACGGAGCTCTGGAGCTACTTGACGCAAGGGACCCTGCCGGAGAAGGAGGAGGAAGCAGAGCGAATGGCACGCCAGGCCACGACATACTACATCAGAGATGGAGAGCTCTACTGGAAGCGACCAAACGATGTATCCCTGCGCTGCATCTCTAGGGAGCAAGGGAAGGAACTACTGGAAGATATACACGGCGGGGACTGCAGACATCACTCATCATCACGGACCCTCGTCGGCAAGGCGTTCCGCAGTGGGTTTTATTGGCCCACCGCACTCAATGATGCCGTTGAACTAGTGAAAGCTTGTGAGGCCTGCCAGTTCCACGCCAAGCAGATCCATCAGCCGGCAGGGGGCTTGCAGACTATCCCCCTTTCGTGGCCATTCGCGGTCTGGGGGCTCGATATCTTGGGTCCGTTTCCTCGGGCGCCAGGGGTCTACCGCTACCTTTACGTTGCGGTAGACAAGTTCACCAAGTGGGCTGAAGTGGAGGCTGTCCGCACCATTCCAGCGGGTTCCGTGGTCAAGTTCATCAAGGGCATCGTGAGCCGGTTCGGGGTGCCGAATCGCATCATCACGGACAATGGTTCGCAGTTCACCAGTAACCTCTTCAAAATGTACTATGCTAACCTTGGAACGCAGATATGCTACGCTTCGGTGGCGCACCCCCGAAGCAATGGCCAGGCCGAGCGAGCCAATGCGGAGGTCCGAAGGGGCCTCAAGACCAGGACGTTGAAGAAGAAGCTGGAGGCCTGCGGCGGAGGTTGGTATGACGAGCTTCAGTCCGTGTTGTGGTCCATCCGCACAACCACGACCAAGCCGACTGGGGAGACCCCGTTCTTCCTGGTTTACGGGGCCAAAGTGGTCCTCCCTCATGAGGTCAGACGTCGCTCCGCGCGGGTCCTGGCGTTCAACGAGGCGCAACAGGACACCATGCGGGGGATGGACCTCATGCTGGGGGAGGAACGTCGTCGAGAAGCCGCGCTATGAGCGGCGAGGTACCAACAAGCGCTGCGGCGATATCACTGCCGCAACATCCGCCCCAGGACACTCAAGGTAGGAGACCTCATGCTCAGGCGGGTCCTCTCTAGGGAGGGGCTGCACAAGCTCTCTCCCATGTGGGAGGGCCCGTTCAAGGTTGTTCATGTTTCCAGGCCCGGCTCAGCGCGCTTGGAGACTCAGGAGGGAGTGCCGGTCCAGAACGCATGGAACATCCAGCACCTCTGGAGGTTCTACCCCTAAAAAGGCCGGGAGCCTGTGAAGCAAGGCGAATGCGTGTGAAGCTATCGCGTTTTGGAAAGGCCCGGAGCCTGTGAAGCAAGGCAAATGCCTGTGAAGCTATCGCGTTTTGGAAAGGCCCGGAGCCTGTGAAGCAAGGCGAATGCCTATGAAGCTATCGCGTTTTGGAAAGGCCCGGAGCCTGTGAAGCAAGGCGAATGCCTGTGAAGCTATCGTGTTTTGGAAAGGCCCGGAGCCTGTGAAGCAAGGCGAATGCCTGTGAAGCTATCGCGTTTTGGAAAGGCCCGGAGCCTGTGAAGCAAGGCGAATGCCTGTGAAGCTATCGCGTTTTGGAAAAGGCCCGGAGCCTGTGAAGCAAGGCGAATGCCTGTGAATCTATCGCGTTTTGGAAAAGGCCCGGAGCCTGTGAAGCAAGGCGAACGCCTGTGAAGCTCGCCGCCCGTGACACTCTCACGTAATAATGAGTTGGGGCTGTACACGCCCCGGAGTCTCAGGAGCACCGCCTCAGGCCCTGGGGCTCCCTCCCACGTCCAGTGGCAGCACTTAGCTCCGCGCTGGTGAGAAGACGTCGAAGACTAGACTAGGTGCCGGACGCGGCTTTTCATTTGCTTTCCGCAGTTGGCTTGTTCTTCTTCATTTGAAGTTTTATTGAAGTTGTTGCCATCTTTGGCTTGCGGTTCTTCGGCTTTTCACACTCCTGCCTCGATTTCTCTTGTGCAAGGCCTCGCGAGGAGGAGAGCCGAGCGCCCTCGCGAGTGTTCCTATCCTAGTCACTCAAAGGGTTCGCGACCTGGGCCCCTTGCAGCAGCACCCCTCCAGTCCGTGCCCCTCGGGCACCGCGACACAAACACAGGGCCTGGGTCGGTCGCCCCCACGGCTGGGGCCGAGAACCATCCACGCGCGGGCACATAGTCGGAAGGTACGATGAAGAAAGCAAAACGATAATTAACAGCAATAACCCATATACGCCCCCGCGGGGCACCACACTACTGTCCTTCTCTATGCAGGAAAAGGGAAGAGAAAAAACAAATCTGGTGTGGCTCGCCTCGCACCGGCCCGCAGGGAAGTCCGAGCTGCCTCCGGAGCTTAGGCCGACTCCCTCTCGCGCTTTGCCAGGGCGCGTCGGTGGGCGGACGCGCCACCACCCCCAAGCAGATACGACGGCGTGGGGGCTGGCTGCGGCCACCACTAGGAGAGTCGCTGCCTGAAGAAGAACCGGAGAAGCTTGAGGAACCCTGAGCACCGCCAGCCCCGCGAGCGCCATCCTCTCCATCATAGCTGGAGCCGGGTTCCCAGCCGCGGTCGTCGCCCTCGGGGCAACACCCTGCGCGGCGACCATCTTCCCCAAACACCCTCACGTGGAGGGTGGCATCGCCGTCGAACCTGAAGTATAGGGTGCACCGACGGCCCAGGCCACGCGCGCGGGCAAACATCTGCCAACCGCGGGCCAGGGCCAGGCTCCCGGCTGCGGAGACCTCCAGTGAAACCCATGAGGACCGGCTGCAGCAGCCGTCAGCCTGAAGCCAGAGGCCGCCCGGGGCGCCGGCCGGGAGCTCGTCGAGGAGGAAGCGAGGAAGTGGGAGCCGGGTGCTAGTCGGCTCCGCCGACCACATGACGAACTCCGGCAGCACCTCTGCAGCGCGAAAGCGCGGCATAGGGGGATGCGCAGCCGGAGCGCACCCCCCGGCCGCAGCAATCCGCCCGCCACTGCCCTGGAAAGCGTCTCCGCGGCCGCGGGGAGCTGCCATGGTGGCCACAGGATGTTTGCTGGGGCGCCCTCGGCCGCGCTTGGGCAGGGGAGAGGCATGCTCTGCCTGGCAAGCCTTCCCCTTCTCCGCGGCCGAGAACCTCCTCGACGGGGCCATGAAGAAGAAGGAGAAGGAAGGGGAGATGAACCAGAAGGGCGCACGTCGTCCCGTACTTATAGCCGACGGAGGCCAACCGCCGATCTCCACGATCACAGGTAATCATGACCCGTTTTGCATGCAGGGACTTGTCCAGTCAGTGCAGTTGCCGAGGCACCATGGGGAAGTGGAGGCGCCCACGTCCAGTCAACCGCCACGCGGCGCCCAAGGCCGCAGGCTGTTAGGGCCCGCGGCGCTTCGCTCTTGCCCTTCCGCCTCCCTGCACGGCCAAGTCCGGACGCGCCTTGGGCCCGGGGGCTACTGTCGGCGTTCTGGGAACGGGGGTCCCCAGACTTGCCTGCCTGCGGCCTGTGGCATGGCTCAAGGGGGGCCCAGCACGGCCCATCTTCACCAACACAAACCCAAGACCCTCGCGAGAGGCCAAGCCTCGCGGGGCGGACGACGCGGAGCTTCCTCAGGCACGGCCTCGTCAGGCTAGCTCACGAGGAGGCGGAGAGATCAAAGCGGGGTACCTCACGAGGAGCCCATGACGCAGGCCATGACAACTCAGGGCGCCAGGCGGGTGCCAGCCCGCGCAGCGTCCTCCTTTCCTCTTTGGTGCAAAGGGGGCAAGCGCAGCCGCGGAGTACCGAGGCATCAGGCAAAGGGTGCCATTTCGGTGCAACGAGACCAAGACTAGGAGGACTACGAGACGGAGGTCACCGTGGAGCCCAAGACGGCGTCATCACCAGAGCTTTGCGCAGGCGAAGACTACTTTTGTCAGGGTAGCTGATACTTGCTGTCCCCCTTCAAATTAGCCCGCCATTGTTGGCTCCCTTCTCGCTCAATATTTGGGGAGAGGACCAGGGCCTCTATAAATAGGACCAGCCACCCACATAGCTGGGGGGACAAAAAGGAGGTAGGAAGGAAGAGGCTCGTTAGAAGGGTTAGCCAAGGGAGAGCAGAGAGAGAGAGAGAGAAAGGTGGCTGAACTCCTCCCAGTAGTTCATCGCCTCAACCAAGAACAGACCCTCGCGAGGCTGTTCTTCCTTGTATTGTTCGCCACCATCAGCCCAAGAGGCAATCCACACACCACACACTGGAGTAGGGTATTACACCACAACGGTGGCCCAAACCAGTATAAACCCTGTGTCTCTTGTGTTGTTCTTTCCTTAGTTTTAGATCCTAGCACGGCGGAAGGGTGCAGGAAGGTAGGAGGCGAAATCTCCGCGCGCACCCCAGTGTTCGAACCTCAAGGGTCTGCCGGAACCCGAAATCCGACAACAACGATGAGGCCGGCGGTTCGGGCGGCAAGCAATTCTGGGAGCTATCCCAGGAGTTGGAGGAAGAATGCCGGGCTGCTGATCCACGGGCACCTATGGGACCGGCGGACCGGGTCCCTTTTCGGTTCTGCGGGGGGCGGAGGTCGCACAAAGAGCAGATCGAGGCAAAGCACGCGGGCGATTTACCCAGGTTCGGGCCGCACGGATGCGTAAAACCCTACTCCTGCTTTGTGGATTGGTATTGATTTCTAGCTCGGGAGCGCGGAGTGCTACAGTACACACCGGCGGTGTGCAGGACCGAGCGTGAGTGTGTGGAAAATGATGAACCCCCTGGGCTCTCAAAATGGCCGACCCCCCTTTTACGTTGCACACGGGCCTCCTTTTATACTCAAGGGGTTACCGACATAGAGCAACGGGGGCCAAGGGCAAAAATGGAAAGGGTGCCGTGGGTAGGCACAGCTAGGTGCTGTAGTAGGCACAGCTAGCTGCTACAGTGTTATCATACCTAACCCTGACGGCAGGGGACAAGGGCATTAAATGTCCGTCTGTGTCGCCTAGACAGCACCGAAAGGGACCGCTAGGGACGCCACCGTCTTGCCACGATGGTTGTCTTGTCAGCGCATGCGTGCCACCGCACGCCCCTAGCTGCACAGCCTCCTGCCACGTGCGCTTGGGAGGGGCCCTAGAGCGACACGTGGGTGGATGTGCTGGAGCGCGGGCGTGGAGTGGGGGCTTGCCGCGGCAAGCGCCTTGCCGCGGCCGTCGACTTGTCGCTTCCGGGAGCTTGTCGCTCACCGGGCCTTGTCGGGGCGCGTAGCGCGCCGCGGGAAGTTCCTTGGAATGCCTTGGATGGCCTTCCCGGCAAGCGCCTCTTGCCGGGGCCTTGGGACGCTTCTGATGGCCTCCCCGGCAAGCTCCTCTTGCCGGGGTCTTGCCTTCTTCCCGGCAAGCTCCTCTTGCCGGGGTCTTGTCTCGAGTACTTTGTTCTTGAATGGTCTTCAAAGGGACCACGGAGGATCTTGGCAGTGACCTGGCAGGCCTTGCCGCGGGACGCTGCGACTGCCCGTGCACAAGTTCGGGGTACTAAGGGTACCCCTACTTTAGTACACCGACAGGAGCCCCCGGGCCTGGGCCAGACACGGTGCCGAGCGCTGTTGGGTCAGGCCCAAAACAGTGCACGGGCAGGCGCGGCCTAGGTCACGCCGCACGTCCCTCCATTTCCACCACGCCCTCCCCGAACGGCACGCGTCAGATGCGGTGTCGTGGGAGAGGTCGTGGGGTTTCTTTACTCGGAAATGCGGAACGTCCCCCCCCCCTTTATAAGCAGGGGAAACAGGGGCAGTTGGGCCACTCGCCCGTTGCCGTTCCCAATCTCAGAAATCTCCGCCGCTTCCTCGCCTCCCCAAAGCAGAGAGAAAGAGAGAGCAGCGCTTCGCCCCCCTCCGCCGCCAGCACCACCAACGCCGTCGACCCCCTCCACTGCTTCCGCCATGGCTCCGAAAGCCGACAGGGGGAAGACCGAGAAGACGACCGAGGCGCAGCGGCTCGCGGCGCTGTGGAAGACGCGGGCTGTTTTCCCCCCCAGGCTCGGCGCGAAGGAGCTGAGGGCGGACTATTCTCTGTTCTGGTCGGCGGAGACGCGCGCGCATCCGCGCACAAGGGTTCTCCCCGCCGCCGCCTGTAAGACTGCTCCAAATGGGTATGCCTTCTTCGCGTTGTTCTTCTATTGCGGGCTCTGCCCGCCCTTCTTTGATTTCTTCTGCAACATCATGAACACCTATGGATTCCACCTCCTCGACTTCACCCCCAACGCCGTTCTGACAATGGCAGTTTTCGCGCATCTCTGCGAAAACTTTGTCGGAGTTCTTCCCAACGTAGCCCTCTTCCGCCATTTCTTCACTCCTCGAGTAGAGAGAGGAGAGCCTCTATCTGGCGGGATCGCCTGGATCTCGAGGACCGGCAAGAAGGAGACCTATCTGGAGGGAGAGTTCCGCGGCAAGTGGGAGGAGTGGAGGGCTGATTGGTGCTGGATTGTCGAGGAGAGTCCGCAGCCTTTCACCGCCCGGCGCCAAACCCCGGTGGCGCGCGGCGACGACTGGAGCGACCTGGCCCCGGAGGACGACAGGCTGTGGATCGCCGTCACCAGGATCCTGCGCCTCCGGAATGCCGGGCTCACTGTCGGCGCGGTTGGCGCAGACTTCCTCCGCCGCCGCATTGCCCCCCTGCAAGAGCGGAGGAGGCCAACTTGGGAGTTCAAGAACGCGGCAGACATTATGAGGCTGCGGCCGGGCCTCAACTACAACTTCACAGTTCTGGAGCTCCATGCGATGCTGCAGGAGCCGTTCAGATATGACCCCCAGCATCCCGAGGTGTTCAGGTTGCCGGGGGGCGTCGTGCCTTTGTGCAACAACTCCGCGCTCGACCGCATCCGTGCAATGATGCCGGAATGCGATTCGCACGGGATTGTGCCAACTTGGCAGGAGCCTGCCGACGAGGTCGTGCAGCAATTCTTCGACGACTTGGTGGAAGTGGCAGTTTGTGCCGACGAGAAGGACGGCCTCACCCACGACACCACCGACGCGGAGATGGCGCGTATCGCCACCAGGCTGGAGGAGGCGGCGGAAGCCGCAGCCGCGGGCGAGTTTGGGTTCACCACCGCGGAAGCAGACGCGACAGAAGTGGCGAGCTGTGGCGAGCAAGGGGGGCCTGCCGGCAAGGAGGGGCTTGCCGGGCATGATGCTGAGCCGCGCGAGCCTACCAAAGATACGGGCAGCTCGCGGCAAATCGAATCCTTTTCCTCCTTGCCTCCGGACAGCCCACCAGAAGCAGAGCCCCCAACGCCGCCCAGAAGGCGTCTCCGCAAGGTTGGCGACGTGGCGGAGCGGCAAGCGGGTCAACAGTCGCCACGCCGTATGACGCGCTTGACCACGGCAAACACCGTTGCTGCGGGAGCGCCACATGCTACGACGGCAACTGGAGCGGGGTCCAGCCGGACCACCGCTTCGGTCCCTGCCGCTTCCCGTGCCGCGCCGATAGCTGGAGCGGGGTCTTCTCATACCGCCACCACCGCTCCCGCTAAGCGGCCAAGGGAAGCTTCTCCTCCGCCTCCTCGCTCTGGGAGCGCGCCGGGCTTCGACTTCTCCGCGCTGAGCTCCGACGAGGAGGATGAAGAAGAGTAAGCTTCTCTTGCTGCACTCGCATTTCTTCGGTTTTTGCTGTTGTTCTTGTTTCTCAATTGCTTTTCCCTGAACCTGGTCCTGTTTAGGACTCTGGCCCAGAGAGCGGCAAAGAGAGCTAAGGCCCCGGTGGTTATCATCGAGGACGTGCCCACTGTGACAACAGGTGGCGTGCCCGAGACAACCTTGCCGGACCTGGCGACTTTCCTCCATGGCAGCCCCCAGCGTAAGTGTTTGAACTATTTGCCGCGGTGAGGCACGCATGGGTACTTGTCTTTGCTGATATCTGCTTGTTGCCTTGTGTAGGAGCAGAGCAGCCTCACCAGGAGCATCCAGAGACAGCCCCCGGCATGCCGTCTGCTTCAACTACGCCGCCCAGGGAAAATTCTCCGGCAAGAGATTCTCCGGCAGGGGGTGGCTCTCCGGCAAGGGTAAGCTCTCCGCCAAGGGACGGCACCAGCATCCCCCCAGCGGCAGAGACCATGGCCACCGAGCCCAGCGCAGGTAATCTTCTTGCTTCAAAATTTCCCTTGGGTTCTTCTTCTTCTGATCTTCTTGAGTTTTTGGCTGGATCTTGTTTGACTCTTCCCCCCTTTGCCGGCCATCAGATCCATCCGCTACGGAGCGGATGGAAACAGAGGTCGCCGCTGACGAAGCTGCCGGCGCTGGGGACGCCGCCGGCGCCGAGGCCGCCAAGGCTGGTGCCGCAGCAACTGGCGAGGAATCTGGCGATCATACTGACGGCCCTGAGGCCACAGGAGCGCCAGGCGCTACGCCGACTGCCGACCCATCCGCCGAAGCCGCGGCACCATGCACCGAGGAGCCCCAGCCGAGCGCTTACTTGAAGGCCGGCGAAGGCGTCTTCATCAACCTCCCCTGGGCTTCGAGCTCCAGGGCGCCGGTCGAGGGCGAGGTCTTTGACGGGGAAGTGCTTGCCTCCGCGGGGTTGAAGCTGGTCGACGCGCCAAGCAGCAGCAGCGACGAGCCCGAGGAGGAGCGGCTTCTGCGCAGGTTGATGTCGCTCTACCGCACGCGACAAGCCAAGCTGGAGTCCCGCGAGGCGCTTGTCGCGAAGGCGGGAGCAGACATTGAGAAGCGCGTAGACAAGCTCGGGGGTTTCCACCGGGAAGCTCTCCGATCCCTGGCGGAGGAGCGGGAGCAGCTCGCTGAAGCGAAGAAGGCCTTTCTCCTCGAGAAGGCCGAAGGCGAAGAGCTGCAGCGACAGGCCGCCGTGAAGCTAGCCGCGGAAGAGGGCGAGCAGGCGCAGCGGAAGGTCAACCTCGACGCTCACGAGGAGGAGCTTGCCGCGCGCGAGGAGAAGCTGGGCGGAGCCCTCAAGCAAGCGGAGGACACTGCCGCCGCGGCCGAGGCCGCCAAAAAGGTGCTGGAGATGAAGGTGGTGCAGCTGGAGGCTTACCGCAAAGCATATGGTGAAGAGCTCAGCGCCGCCAAGGACTCCAACGCCGCCCTCGAGTCGAGGCTGGTCGCTTTGACCAAGGCGCTGGACGGTGCCAAGGAGCGGGAGGCGGCCCTGAAGAAGGAGGTCGATGCCGACAAGGCGTTGCTGGAGAGTGCTGCCACCACCCAAAACGCCTTTAGGGATACGGTGGAGCACTGGACGGAGAGCCTCGTGAACGCCGCCGGGGACATCGATAAGGAGTTGGCGCAGCTGGGGGTGGAGGACTTCGGGTACTCCTCCGATGAGAACCTCCAACCTAGCGCCAAGCTCACTATGTTCTTCCAAGGCGTGGCGACGGCGCTCCAGCGGCTCCGGGATGAGATCCCGAAGCGGCTGGCCGACGAGTCGCGCGAGATCTGTGCGGGAGCCCTTCAGAAGGTGTTGATGAAGGTGGCCTTCCGCAATCCAGGCCTCCGCCTCCACAACGTCCTCAGATCCTTGCCGCCTGATATCGATCAGGAAGAGCTCAAGGCCCTTGTCGCACCCATTGTGGACAAGGTGAGCGGGATCAAGAGGGTCGAGGGCGACCGCATCGACTAGGCCGCCGGCTTCCTTCTTTCCTTGTCGCTGCTAGCTATGTCATAGAAAATATTTATTAGAGCTGCGACAAGCTATTTTGTAATATAAATTTCTTCTGGCTAGCCATTGCAATGTTATTCCCTTTACTTGATTCCTCCCTTTGTATGTTTCTGCCCTACGCTTTCAGGGAACTTGCCGGTGCAGGCATCCGAACCGCGAGCGCTGGGCGCGGAACTGGCGGTGCCGCTACCGGCAAGAAACCTTGTCGCAGCCAGCTGCAGCTCACTTAAGTTGCTGAGCGGGGCTCGAAGCAAAGTAAGGGCGCGTCTAGTTAAGCAACTAGCCGCAGCTAACTTACGTTGTTGAGCAGGCTCAAAATAATGCAAGGGCGCGGCTAGTGTAGCAAGTAGCCGCAGCTCACCTAATGTTGTTGAGCGAGCTCGAAACAACGCAAGGGCGCAGCCAGCTACGAGTTGGCTCCTCCGCGCACAGGTTTCCCATACAAAGTGCAGTCGTTCAAGGGAGATAACTTAAAATTTAAAAAATTTGGCTGCTCAAACTTTGGCAACTTAGCTTTTCTGTCGTTTGCTTCTCGGCAAGACGAAATTCTTGAACGACGCCTGGTCCATACCCTTTTCTTCTCCCTCCCCCCCGGCAAACTTGTGGGCGAGGGAACCTTTCTTTCCTTGGAAGAAAAGAAAGAAGAGAAAATAAAGATATAGAGCCTTGCGGCTCGTTATCGCTTACCGTGGGGTTGGTGCTGCACAAATGTCAGATCACATCTGCCAGAAAATAGAAAGCATAAAATCGACAAAATGTGCGGAGCACGCGAGCTTTACTTGTGCACGGGATCTGCGCCCGGCCTCGTACAAAGGATTACATAAAACAGCGGCAAGACTTTGTACAAGAGGTGGTTGCCGGAACGGGTTCCGACAACCGCGCCTTACGGGTAAACCTTACGAAGATGCTCAATGTTCCAGGAGTTGCTCACTGGGATGCTATCTTCGGTCCCAAGGCAGACAGCGCCGGGCCCTGTGACTTGTTTCACCCGGTAAGGGCCTTCCCATTTCGGCGTCAACTTTGTATGTTTTTACCCCACGCTTTTAGGGAACTTGCCGGCGCAGGCACCAGGGCCGCGAGCGCTGAGTGCGGAACATCAGCAGGCTGCTGGCGGTGCCGCTACCGGCAAGAAACCTCGTCGCAGCTAGCTGCAGCTCACTTAAGTTGCTGAGCGGGGCTCGAAGCAAAGTAAGGGCGCGGCTAGTTAAGCAACTAGCTGCAGCTAACTTACGCTGTTGAGCAGGCTCAAAACAATGCAAGGGCGCGGCTAGTGTAGCAACTAGTCGCAGCTCACCTAATGTTGTTGAGCGAGCTCGAAACAACGCAAGGGCGTAGCCAGCTACGAGTTGGCTCCTCCG
The DNA here is from genome assembly GCF_056163025.1 of Triticum urartu. NCBI lineage: Eukaryota > Viridiplantae > Streptophyta > Magnoliopsida > Poales > Poaceae > Triticum > Triticum urartu. The sequence continues at coordinate 39,193,223 of NC_141876.1, forward strand.
CGCACAGGTTTTCCACACAAAGTGCGGCCGTCCAGGGAAGATAACTCAAAAATTAGAGATCTGGTTGCTCAGGCTTTGAGAACTTATCTGTTTCAAGATGATGAAGATCTAGCCCGCAAGAACGCCGGATCTGATTCACACAACTTTGACGCCCCCTACCTGGCGCGCCAAAGATGCCGGGGCTGCTGATCCAAGGGCACCTATGGGACCGGCGGACCGGGTCCCTTTTCGGTTCGGCGGGGGGCGGAGGTCGCGCAAAGAGCAGATCGAGGCGAAGCACGCGGGCGATTTACCCAGGTTCGGGCCGCACGGATGCGTAAAACCCTACTCCCCTTTTACGTTGCACACGGGCGGAGTGCTATAGTACACACCGGCGGTGAGCAGGACCGAGCGTGAGTGTGTGGAAAATGCTAAACCCCCTGGGCTCTCAAAATGTCCAACCCCCCTTTTACGTTGCACACGGGCCTCCTTTTATACTCAAGGGGTTACCGACATAGAGCAACGGGGGCCAAGGGCAAAAATGGAAAGGGTGCCGTGGGTAGGCACAGCTAGGTGCTGTAGTAGGCACAGCTAGCTGCTACAGTGTTATCATACCTAACCCTGACGGCAGGGGACAAGGGCATTAAATGTCCGTCTGTGTCGCCTAGACAGCACCGAAAGGGACCGCTAGGGACGCCACCGTCTTGCCACGATGGTTGTCTTGTCAGCGCCTGCGTGCCACCGCACGCCCCTAGCTGCACAGCCTCCTGCCACGTGCGCTTGGGAGGGGCCCAGAGTGACACGTGGGTGGATGTGCTGGAGCGCGGGCGTGGAGTGGGGGCTTGCCGCGGCAAGTGCCTTGCCGCGGCCGTCGACTTGTCGCTTCCGGGAGCTTGTCGCTCACCGGGCCTTGTCGGGGCGCGTAGCGCGCCGCGGCAAGTTCCTTGGAATGCCTTGGATGGCCTTCCCGGCAAGCGCCTCTTGCCGGGGCCTTGGGACGCTTCTGATGGCCTCCCCGGCAAGCTCCTCTTGCCGGGGTCTTGCCTTCTTCCCGGCAAGCTCCTCTTGCCGGGGTCTTGTCTCGAGTACTTTGTTCTTGAATGGTCTTCAAAGGGACCACAGATGATCTTGGCGGTGACCTGGCAGGCCTTGCCGCGGGACGCTGCGACTGCCCGTGCACAAGTTCGGGGTACTAAGGGTACCCCTACTTTAGTACACCGACAAAGAACCTCACCGCTATGAGGACGCCGCGGAAGACACCGATCCTGACTACACAACCCCTAGTGGCGTCGGGGATGACACCACTGATGATGGCGTTGCAGATGCCACCACTGATGATGGCGGCGCACGCACAGATGGCAGCCAACCGAAGAGGCAACGGAAGGACCGGCGCCCGAACGTGATCGGCACAGTCAGGGAGGAATTTACTGCAGTGAACTCCGATGGGCATCCGACGGCTCCCAAACACGTAGTCAAGGGGTACTCGGTTCAGCTCGGGTGCATTCTTCGGAGCACCGCCTCGATCAACACCAAGAACCTAAGGCATAAGGACCGAGGGAATTTGCGCAGCCTCCTCTTCACGAAGCTGCACGAACGATACACATTCCCCGCTGAGTTCACAAACACACACGTCTCGGGGAATAAAGTGAACGGTGCCGCCCTCACGAGGATGAGCACGGCCCTGTCTACATGGAAAAGCACGGTGAAGGCAATGATTGACAAAGGTAATAGTTATGAGAAGATCAAGGCGAAATATCCTTTGATTAGCGAAGATGACTACAAGGAGTTTAAGATCAAGTGCAAGAGCCCCGTAACCTCTGAATCAAGTCAGTGTGGGAAAGAAATGCGGAAGTTGAACATAGGGGTCCACCAACTCGGTCCCGGCGGTTACAGAGTGGCGGAGCCTATATGGGACAAGGAGGACGCGGAGCGTGTCGAGCAAGGCCTACCGCCCCGCTTCGAGAAATACCGTGACAAGTAGACCAGGAACTTTCTCAGGGCCCGGTACAAGGAGGACCCGGTAACAAAGGAGTTTACCACGGATCTGAAGACCAAGGCGCTTGAGCTTGTCCTGGTAAGGAATACACCCCCGCGTAATTAGCTCCATATGGTTGCATTCTAATTAATCCCCAATATTTCTAAATGGTTCACGTTCCTTCCACGGGACAAAGAAAGCAGTAGCACGGGGTTGTCTCAGAGCTCCCCTTTCGACACCCCTTTGAATAGGGAGTTGAACATAATGAAAAACAAGGATAAGCTCAGTAAGCAAACGTCAGCTGGTCGTGTGGCCGGCAAAGGCTTTTCCACAAAATGGTCGTCATACTATACCGCTGGTGGGCGAAAGGAGAAAAAGACCAGCTCGGAAAGCTAGTCGCGCGAGGTTGAAGCACTCAAGGCACAAGTGGCGCGGATTCCGGAGATGGTCCAAGAGCAAGTGCAACAACAACTGGGATCGACACTCACCGGCATTATGCCTACCTTGATTCATGGGATAACGACGTGGATCGCGGGTGGCCAACAGGGGCCGCCCCCGATTCCCAGCTTCACGGCCAACAACTCGCACAACACGCAGGCGGCGCCATTGGTGTCTCCGGCGGCGCCGGTATTGGTGTCTACGGCGGCGGCGCCATTGGTGTGTCCGGCGGCGGCATTGGTGTCTCCGACGCCGGCATTGGAGCTTAATGCACCCGGGTGTACGCCGGCCGGCACCTCGCCAGCAAGCGGCCCCTCCATCAGTTGCACGCCCGCCATTGGCAGTGCCTCGACATCAGCCGAGCTCGACGACATCACGGTAACTAAGCCTCTCGGCCGAGGACTTCATCTCCTTGCCTTTGACTGGGCATCCCTGACGCCCTACATGTTTTCGCAGGGCGCCGCCGACGTTCCTTGCACTCTCCTGCACTTTGTGGGAGGCGAGTTGGTCGATGTCGCCAAGGGAAGAATCGTTCAACCGGGCAACCCCGTGTTCCACAGTAATCCGATGCCACCCACAATGTATAGGGTTGAAGTGGTTCGGGTGCTGCCAGGCTGCGACGAGCTATTACCTCCGATTCGACCCGCTGGGGCCGACGAAGAAGATGAGATGACCCTCAGCGCCTGCGTAAGTTGGGCCCTGCTTTGGCCGAAGAGCCAGATTCGTTTGGGGGCGGGGGACACCACCCCACAGACAAGACCGCCAGTCGTGTCGGCGCCAAGCCATGGCAAGAATGCCGCAACGCTACCGGACATGCCGGACATCCCTATGGCACAGGATCCAGACATGCATATGGCACAAGATCCGGACGATGACGACAACGGTACATTTACCAACGTTGATAAGTACTTTGCCAAACATGGGTACGATGACGAGTTCTGCGGGCCTCCTTCTCAAGAACCCAACCAAGACGACCGCGATCTAGCTGGTACGTCGGAGAAACCCAGTTGCAACAGGCGTCGTCTGGCGTTCAGTTCTCAGGAGACGCCTCCAGCTACCGCCTTCACCGAGCCTCAGATAGCTGAGGTGCGAAATTATCAGCCCCAACACGCTCAAGAAGGTGGTCTTTGAGCAGAACTCGGTCCCATTACAACAGATCAAGAAGAAGAGCCGGAAACGGCAGACTAAAAAGGGCGCCGGTGCGAGCCAGCCGGCACCGAGTATGATCCGTGCTCAGGACGGGCCACCTTCACCTAAGGATATCTCGAGGAGGGTGCATGTGGCGGGTAGGGCGATGCTACCGACAAATATGCTCAATGCTGCAACCGGTGCTATGCGGAGTCTGCAGTACAGTGTTCTTTCTTTGGAGAAGCGGCGTCTAAGAGAGAATGATGTGGCATACCCGGTTTTCGTGGCCAAGGTGCTAGAGGGCAAGGGCTTTGTGGATGGCAACATCGGGGGTACGATCGTCTTGCGGTTTGATGACATCTTTGCTGTGTTTAACCTTCATTCGCTGCACTACACCTTCGTTCGGCTGTTTTCGCTGAGTATGGAGATGCGGATCATTAGAGACAAGACCCCGGACATCATGATCGTGGACCCCTTCTACATGCATGCCAAGCTCTTGAGCAGCGCTGGGGACCGCCAAGTCGCGAGTTCACACCTCGAAGACGTCATCCTGGCAAACCCATATAAGGATAACTTCCTTGTGGCTTACTTTCCCGAGTAAGTCATCCCTTAACCGCCCCGTAACATATGATTTCTTAGATTTCAATCGTTCTTTTTTTACTAACATTCCGTGTTCTGTGCTGTGACACACATTACACACTCATCCTCTTAAGCCCGAAATATTCCATGGCCACTTATTTCGACCGAACCGTAACTCCAAGATAGACTACACAAATATCAAGAAAGTTCTTGATGATGTTCTCCCCGGCTACGCCAAATCTGGAGGCACCTTCACTAGGGCAGTTCGTAAGTACGGCAAGCACGTGTTCGCCCACAATACGACGTTCTGCTGCGTCAAGCAGCCGCTTGGCGGTCAGAAGGATGCCTACTACGCCCTCCATCACATGCGGGTGATCGTAAGGGACCATCATCACCTTCTGCTACCAAATAATCTCAAAGATTGGGCCACGAGCTTGTCGGCAATCCAGGACACGGACATCAGACAAGAATTCTTTCGCATCCAGTCAGAGTTTGTGGACATCATCCATCAAGGTGTCCTTCATACCTCGGGGAAGTTCTACCTCAGATATCAACCGTCCAATAGGGAGATAGACAGAACGCTACAAATGCAGGTTGACAACGGCCGCGATTTCATGACCATCATGACAAACAACGGCTTCATCCACGCTCCGGTCCCATGAGTCGAGTCGACAGTAGTGGTGATATGTGTAGTTCTGAAACATTGACTGGCTCATGTTGTAATTAAACTTTAATGAACTTGTATGTCTCTTTGGTTTGGACAGTCATTCAACTTAGATGTAATCGATGCTATTTTTTAGTAGGACCATGAATCGTGCTATTAATGTCATGTCTTGCTTTTCTCTTCCGATCCTTTTGTTGCATACTTATATATTGCTTATGTATGTATTGTCTGTTGTTTGGCTTGTGCATAGAGATGCCGTTGTATGTCGTGTACAAGGGTAAGGTTCCCGGAGTCTATGACGACTGGGAGGAGTGTCGGAGACAGGTTCACCGTTTCAGCGGTAACAGTTACAAAGGGTACACCACTAGGGCGGAGGCGGAATCTAGATACGCCCGCTATCTAGCGGGAGAGAGGAGGGAGCGTTGGAGGAACCGGATGAAGACCAGTTTCATCGTGATGATGCTCATCGTGATGACCGCAGCTCTCTTCTATGTGATGGTAGTTTAGATGATCGATATCGACTTGTAGTGTGAAGACAAACTCGATAACCGCGGTCTCGAGACTTGTAATGTTTTATCTTTGTTCGGTCTTTTGAATTCGGAGACTAATATGATGAATTGTATTCGGAGACTAATCTTCTATTGTATTCGATGAATCTGCTGTTGCTGTGTGCTACTGTCTATATTCTGTCAAATAATATATTTTGTAACCTGTGCAAAAATCAGAAAAGTAAAAAAAACCTAATATTCATACTAATGGCGCATCACTACAGAGTGCGCCATTAGTATGCCAAAGTATACTAATGGCGCATCACCAAACAGTGCGCCATTAGTATGCCAAGTATACTAATGGCGCATCCATCCGCAGTGCGCCATTAGTGTGCCAAACCACATGGTTAAATATGGCCCCTGGGAGGCATACTAATGGCACATGGTGTTATATACTAATGGCGCACTGGGTGGTGCGCCATTAGTATACGCCATTAGTAATAAATACTAGTGGCGTGATACTAATGGCGCACCAGTGATGCGCCATTAGTAGGCAAAAATGGTGCGCCATTAGTAGGCCTTTTCCTAGTAGTGAATAGAATGGTGGTTTTGGAGAAGACAAACAGGAGAAGATAGTCTCACATCAACTAGGCGTATCAACGAGCTATGAAGATGCCCATCAATAGATATCAATGTGAGTGAGTAGGGATTGCCATGCAATGGATGCACTAGAGCTATAAGTGTATGAAAGCTCAACAAAAGAAACTAGTGAGTGTGCATCCAACTCGCTTGCTCATGAAGACCTAGGGCATTTTGAGGAAGCCCATCATTGGAATATACAAGCCAAGTTCTATAATGAAAGATTCCCACCAGTATATGAAAGTGACAACATAGGAGACTCTCTATCATGAAGATCATGGTGCTACTTTGAAGCACAAGTGTGGTAAAAGGATAGTAGCATTGTCCCTTCTCTCTTTTTCTCTCATTTTTTTATTTGGGCCTTCTCTTTTTTATGGCATCTTTTCTCTTTTTTTATTTGGGCTTCTTTGGCCTCTTTTATTTATTTATTTATTTTCGTCCGAAGTCTCATCCCGACTTGTGGGGGAATCATAGTCTCCATCATCCTTTCCTCACTGGGACAATGCTCTAATAATGATGATCATCACACTTTTATTTACTTACAACTCAAGAATTACAACTCGATTCTTAGAACAAAATATGACTCTATATGAATGCCTCCAGCAGTGTACCGGGATGTGCAATGACTCATGAGTGACATGTATGAAAGAATTATGAACGGTGGCTTTGCCACAAATACGATGTCAACTACATGATCATCCAAAGCAATATGGCAATGATGGAGTGTGTCATAATAAACAAAACGGTGGAAAGTTGCGTGGCAATATATCTCGGAATGGCTATGGAAATGCCATAATAGGTAGGTATGGTGGCTGTTTTGAGGAAGCTATATGGTGGGTTGATGATTCCGGCGAAAGGTGCGCGGTATTAGAGAGGCTAGCAATGGTGGAAGGGTGAGAGTGCGTATAATCCATGGACTCAACATTAGTCATAAAGAACTCACATACTTATTGCAAAAATCTGTTAGTTATCGAAACAAAGTACTACACGCATGCTCCTAGGGGGATAGATTGGTAGGAAAAGACCATCGCTCGTCCCCGACCGCCACTCATAAGGAAGAAAATCGAGAAATAAATCATGCTCCGACTTCATCACATAACGGTTCACCATACGTGCATGCTACGGGAATCACAAACTTCAACACAAGTATTTCTCAAATTCACAACTACTCAACTAGCATGACTCTAATATCACCATCTTCATATCTCAAAACAATCATCAAGTATCAAACTTCTCATAGTATTCAATGCACTTTACATGAAAGTTTTTATTATATCCCTCTTGGATGCCCATCATATTAGGACTAAATTCATAACCAAAGCAAATTAACATGCTGTTTAGGACTCTCAAAATAATATAAGTGAAGCATGAGAGTTCATATATTTCTGTAAAATAAAACCACCACCGTGCTCTAAAAGGATATAAGTGAAGTACTAGAGCAAATGACAAACTACTCCGAAAGATATAAGTGAAGATCAATGAGTAGTCGAATAATTATGCAACTATGTGAAGATTCTCTAACATTTAATAATTTCAGATCTTGGTATTTTATTCAAACAGAAAGCAAAACAAAAGAAAATAAAATGACACACCAAGAAAAACACATATCATGTGGTAAATAAAAATATAGCTCCAAGTAAAGTTACCGATGAACGAAGACGAAAGAGGGGATGCCTTCCAGGGCATCCGCAAGCTCAGGCTTTTGGTTGTCCTTTAAAATTTCCTTGGGGTGCCTTGGGCATCCCCAAGCTTAGGCTCTTGCCACTCCTTATTCCATAGTCCATCGAATATTTACCCAAAACTTGAAAACTTCACAACACAAAACTTAAAGTAGAAAACTCGCGAGCTCCGTTAGCGAAAGAATACAAAACACCACTTCAAGGTACTATAATGAACTCATTCTTGATTTATATTGGTGTTAAACTTACTGTATTCCAACTTCTCTATAATTTATAAACTATTTTACTAGCCATAGATTCATCAAAATAAGCAAACAACACATAGAAAACAGAATTTGTCAAAAACAGAACAGTCTGTAGTAATGTGGATCAAACGTATACTTATGGAACTCATAAAATTCTCAAATAAATTGCTGGACGTGAGGAATTTATCCATTAATCATGTGCAAAAAGTATTAACTAATAGCACTCTCCAAATAAAAATGGCAGCAAATCTCGTGAGCGCTAAAGTTTCTGTTTTTTACAGCAAGATCAGAAAGACTTTCCCCAAGTCTTCCCAAAGGTTCTACTTGGCACAAACACTAATTAAAACATAAAACCACATCTAAACAGAGGCTATATGAATTATTTATTACTAAACAGGAACAAAAATCAAGGAGCTAAAATAAAATTGGGTTGCCTCCCAACAAGCGCTATCGTTTAACGCCCTTAGCTAGGCATGATGATTTCAACTATGCTCACATAAAAGATAAGAATTGTAACATAAAGAGAGCATCATGAAGAATATGACTAGCACATTTAAGTCTAACACACTTCCTATGCATATGGATTTTGTGAGCAAACAATTTATGGAAACAATAATCAACTAGCATAGGAGAGCAAAACAAGCATAACTTCAAAACTTTAAGCACATAGAGAGGAAACTTGATATTATTGCAATTCCTACAAGCATATATTCCTCCCTCATAATAATTTTCAGTAGCATCATGAATTAATTAAACAATATAACCAGCACCGAAAGCATTCTTTTCATGATCTACAAGCATGCAAATTTTATTACTCTCCACATATGCAAAATTCTTCTCATTCGGAATAGTGGGAGTATCATAAGGAACTCGAATACTATAAATTGTTTCCATATTAAAAGAGTAATGTTCAGAAAAGGGGTAACCATAATCATGACAAGTTTTATAAATATAATCACTACTTTTAATAGCATAAGTATCATCACAATAATCATCATAAGTAGGAGGCATGCTATCATCATAATAAATTTGCATATCAAAACTTGGGAGACTAAAAATATCACCTTAAGACACAAATCAACCAAAACCCTAATGTCACCTAGATACTCCAATGTCACCTCAAGTATCCGTGGGCATGATTATACGATATGCATCACACAATCTCAGATTCATTTATTCGACCAACACATAGGACCTCAAAGAGTGCCCCAAAGTTTCTACCGGAGAATCACGACAAAAACGTGTGCCAACCCCTATGCGTAGGTTCTTGGGCGGAACCCGCAAGTTGATCACCAAAACATACATCAAGTGAATCACGTGGTATCCCATTGTCACCACAGATACCCACGGCAAGACATACATCAAGTGTTCTCAAATCTTTAAAGACTCAATCTGATAAGATAACTTCAAAGGGGAAACTCAATCCATTACAAGAGAGTAGAGGGGGAAGAAAACATCATAGGATCCAAATATAATAGCAAAGCTCGCGATACATCAAGATCGTATCACCTCAAGAACACGAGAGAGAGAGAGAGAGATCAAACACATAGCTATTGGTACATACCGTCAGCACCAAAGGAGAACTACTCCCTCCTCATCATGGAGAGCACCGGGATGATGAAGATGGCCACCGGAGAGGGATTCCCCCTCCGGCAGGGTGCCGGAACGGGTCTAGATTGGTTTTCGGTGGCTACGGAGGCTTCTGGCGGCGGAACTCCTGATCTATTGTGCTCCACGATCGCTTTAGGGTATATGGAGATATATAGGAGGAAGAAGTGCATCAGGGGGGCCACGAGGGGCCCACGAGGGTGAAGGGCGCGCCCAGGGAGGTGGGTGTGCCCCTTGCCTCGTAGCCTCCTCGTTGATCCCCTGACGTGCACTCCAAGTCTTCTAGGCTTCTTCTGATCCAAAAATAAGTTCCGTGAAGTTTCAGGTCAATTGGACTCCGTTTGATTTTCCTTTTCTGCGATATTCTAAAACAAGGAAAAAACAGAAACTGGCACTGGGCTCTGGGTTAATAGGTTAGTCCCGGAAATAATATAAAAGTGTCTAATAAAGCCCATAAACATCCAAAACATATAATATAATAGCATGGAACAATCAAAAATTATAGATACGTTGGAGACGTGTCACACTGTTGATTGCCGGCAAAACATTGAGATACCTTGTTTTGAAATTCTAGTAAATCCAAAACTCATCTGAAATTCAAGAAGCTTGGCATGCTATCATGGAGCGGCATCAACATGCCGTGGTAAACTTTTTTACATAGGCATATTAGACCAAACAGAAGTATCGTGAGAAATTTTGGAATTATTCCAGGTTCGTTTGGCCTTTTTTATACATTAGTTGAATTTCAAGGGATTTTATGTGCATAATTCAAATTTGAACTACAAGCACATGCTCCAGTGCACCAAAGTTGGCTGAAAAATCACATGTGTGTCCTTGGGTGAATTTGTATGTCCCATGGAAGAAATGGAAATGAAATTCGAACATCTGGGCGTCGTGGCTCTGCCAGAAAGATTGAGAAACTTGGTTCTTTAATTCATGTAAATCCAAAACACGCCTGAAAATGATGAAACTCGGCATGGTGTCATGACATGGCACCAACATGATGCGGTAATTTTTTTGGCCGAATTGGGACAAGCTTAGGTATAAGCTTCTTGCAAACCGGAGCTTCTTTCAAGAAGGCTTGTGGTTCCGAGAGGGAACGTGTCACCTCCGTGTGTGAAACGACATACGTACACTACCTTCTCTAGCCTTAATTTTTTTACACAGGCAGATTAGACCAAATAGAAGTATCATGCTAAATTTTGGAATTATTCTAGGATCGTTTGGCCTTTTTTATACATTAATTGAATTTCTGGGCATTTAATGTGCATAATTCAAATTTGAACTACAAGCACATGCTCCAGTGCACCAAAGTTTGTTCAAAAATCACATGTGTGTCCTTGGGTGAATTTCTAGGTCCCATGAAAGAAATGGGAATGAAATTCAAACATCTAGGCGTCGTTGCTCGGCCGGAAAGGTTGAGAAACTTGGTTTTTTAATTCCTGTAAATCCTAAACACGCCTGAAAATCGTGAAACTTGGCATGGTGTCATGACATGGCACCAACATGCCGTTGTAATTTTTTTGTACGATTTTACGAAGGCGCACACATTAACAATCAACAGAGTCATTTTGGAACAAGTGCTGTCAAATTACAAATCGGAAACACAAGTATTATTCAAACCGTGGGCGTTCTACTTACCAATTACGTGTCGCCACGTTTGCCCTTTTTATTGGCTAGGAGGTGACGTGCGGGGTAGCTATTTGAGTATGGGAGGCGTGCGATCAGACCAATGCGTGTGCTCATCAGGAGGAGAGCCCTTTGACCTCTATCCACCGCGCACCTCCCTCCCAACATCTCCATTAATGGCGCCCGAGCCCCTGTTTCACGGCGTGGCTATGTCTCACTGGACTGAGATTTAAGAGAGAAAAATGAAAATATGAAAAGAAAATTTTTCACGGATTTTGATGTAAGACCGACGGACCTATATAGCATCGACTACGACTTATAGCAATCATGATGAATATAAGGACGATGACGGTGGATAATAATTACATATTTAGGAACATAATTAAAAAAGCCACATGCGGCAACACCCAAAATACACAAGGGGAAAAGAAGAAGGAAGACAATGATCTGGCTCGTTGATCTCTACTTTCTTAATGCATTGCTGCAGGCCGCGGGAACTTGTCTCTGCGGCGAGCGGCGATGAGCTCTTTCTTGTCCTCAAGATGCTGCTTGAGAGCATCCACGGATTCCTCCACCAGCCTTCTGTGCCCGATGCGCAGCGTGGCATTCACATCCGTAAGTTTCTCGATGATGACAACGGTCCTCCTCAACAAGGCAGTGGTCTCCTCCTGCTACTCTGCACTTCCGACGATCTTCGCCCTTGATGTCTACTACGCAACTTTATTCTTGTAGACTTGTGTTGGGCCTCCAAGCACGGAGTTTTGTAGGATAGTAGAAATTCTCCCTCAAGTGGATGACCTTAGGTTTATCAACCCGTGGGAGGCATAGGATGAAGATGGTCTCTCTCAAACAACCCTGCAACCAAATACAAGAAATCTCTTGTGTCCCCAACACACCTAATACAATGGCAAATTGTATAGGTGCACTAGTTAGGCGAAGAGATGGTGATAAAAGTGTAATATGGATGATAGAAATATATTTTTATAATTTGAATAAATAAAAACAGCAAGGTAGCAAATAGTAAATGGGCTCAAAAATGGTATTGCAATGCTTGAAAATGAGGCCTAGGGTCCGTACTTTCGCTAGTGCAATCTCTCTACAATGCTAAAATAATTGGATCATATAACCATCCCTCAAAGTGCAATGAAGAATCACTCCAAAGTTCCTATCTAGCAAAGAACATAAGAAGAAATCGTTTGTAGGGTACGAAACCACCTCAAAGCTATTCTTTCCAATCGATCTATCCAAGAATTTGTACTAAAATAACACCAAATAATTTCAGATTCATAATGCTCAATCCAACACAAAAAACCTCAAAGAGTGTCCCAAGATTTCTATCGGAGAAACAAAAGACGAGAACGTGCATCCACCTCTATGCATAGATTACCCAATGTCACCGCGGGAATCCGCGAGTTGAGTGCCAAAACACACTGATATGTCCATTTTGCATCATGTCTTCTTACTGTTATTTATAATGTTTTTATTCATAGTAATGCTTTTTGGAGTAATTCTAATGCCTTTTCTCTCATAATATGCAAGGTATGCACAAAGATGGAGAATTCCGGTAGCTGGAAATCTAGACCTGAAAAAGCTACGTCAGGCTACCTATTCTGCACAACTCCAAATGAGCTGAAACTTCATGAGGATTTTTTATCGAATATTTAAGAATTATTGGAGAAAATAACTACCAGAGGGGGCCCACCAGGTGGGCACAACCCACCTGGGCACGCCAGGGAGCCCAGGCACGCCCTGGTGGGTTGTGCTCACCCAGGGCCACCTCTGGTGCCCATCTTCTGGTATATAAGTCATTTTGACCTAGAAAAAAAATAAGTAGAGGACTTTTGGGATGGAGTGCCGCCGCCTCGAGGTGGAACTTGGGCAGGAGCACTTTTACCCTCCGGCGGAGTGATTCGCCTGGGGAACTTCCCTCCCGGAGGGGGAAATCATCGTCATCATCTTCACCAACAACTCTCCCATATTGGGGAGGGAAATCTTCACCAAGAACTTCAACAACACCATCTCATCTCAAACCCTAGTTCATTTCTTGTGTTCAATCTTGTTACCAGAACTATAGATTGGTGCTTGTGGATGACTAGTAGTGTTGATTACATCATGTAGTTGATTACTATATGGTTTATTTGGTGGAAGATTATATGTTCAGATCCAATATGCTATTTAATACTCCTCTGATCAAGATCATGTTTATCATTTGTGAGTAGTTACTTTTGTTCTTGAGGTCATGGGAGAAATCATGTTGCACGTAATCATGTGAATTTAATATGTGTTCGATATTTTGATAGTATGTATGTTGTGTTCCCTTAGTGGTGTCATGTGAACATGGACTACATGACACTTCACCGTATTCGGGCCTAAGAGAATGCATTGTGGAGTAGCAATTCGATGATGGGTTGCGAGAGTAACAGAAGCTTAAACCCCAGTTTATGCGCTATTCCGTAAGGGAGCAATTGGATCCAAAAGTTTAATGCTATGGTTAGAATTCATTCTTAATACTTTTCTCGTAGTTGCGGATGCTTGCAGGAGGGTTAATCATAAGTAGTAGTTTTGTTCAAGTAAGAATAGCACCTAAGCACCGGTCCACCCACATATCAAATTATCAAAGTAGCGAAGACAAATCGCACCAACATGATGAAAGTGACTAGATGAAATTCCCGTGTACCCTCAAGAACACTTTGCTTATCATAAGAGACCATTTTGGCCTGTCCTTTGCCTCAAAAGGATTGGGCTACCTTGCTGCACTTTTGCTACTACTGTCGTTACTTTCTTGTTACAAATTATCTTGCTATCAAACTACCCTGCTACTTACAATTTCAGCACTTGTAGACATTACCTTACTGAAAACCACTTGTCATTTCCTTCAGCTCCTCGTTGGGTTCGACACTCCTACTTATCGAAAAGAGCTAAAATTGATGCCCTATACTTGTGGGTCATCAAGGCTGTTTTCTGGCGCCGTTGGCGGGGAGTGAATCGCCTTTGATAAGTGGAATTTGGTAAGGAAACATTTATATAGTGTGCTGAAATTTATTGTCACTTGTTACTATGGAAAACAGTCCTTCGAGGGGGTTTGTTCGGGGTATCTTCACCTCGTCCGGAACCACAATTAGCTACCCCTCAACCTTATGCACCTACTAAAAATATTGAATATGAAATTCCTTCAGGTATGATAGAACAACTGCTAGATAATCCTTATGCAGGAGATGGAACCGAACATCCTGATATGCACTTGATATATGTAGAACAAATTTGTGGATTGTTCAAGGTTGCAGGTTTACCCGGAGATGAAGTTATCAAGAAGGTTTTCCCTTTATCTTTGAAGGGAAAAGCATTGGCATGGTATAGGCTATGAGATGATACTGGATCTTGGAATTGGAATCGATTGAAATTGGAGTTCCATCAAAAAAAATATCCTATGCATCTAGTTCATCGTGATCGGAATTATATATGTGACTTTTGTCCTCGTGAAGAAAAAGTATCGTTCTAGCTTGGGGGAGTGCTACGTCTTGAGTTTGCGTTGGTTTTCCCCTAAGAGGAAGGGATGATGCAGCAGAGTAGCGTAAGTATTTCCCTCAGTTTTTGAGAACCAAGGTATCAATCCAGTAGGAGGCCACGCGCAAGTCCCTCGTACCTACACAACACAAAGAGCTCAACGCAACCAACGTGATTAGGGGTTGTCAATCCCTTCACGGTCACTTACGGAAGTGAGATCCGATAAATAATATTTTTGGTATTTTTGATATAAAGATGCAAAGTGAAAAGTAAAAGGAAAAGTAAAAACAAAACAAGATTAAAGTGATGGAGATTGATATGATGAGAATAGACCCGGGGGCCATAGGTTTCACTAGTGGCTTCTCTCGAGAGCATAAGTTTTCTACGGTGGGTGAACAAATTACTCTTGAGCAACTGACAGAATTGAGCATAGTTATGAGAATATCTAGGCATGATCATGTATATAGGCATCACGTCCGTGACAAGTAGATCGAAACGATTCTGCATCTACTACTATTACTCCACCCATCGACCGCTATCCAGCATGCATCTAGAGTATTAAGTTAAAAACAGAGTAACACTTTAAGCAAGATGACATGATGTAGAGAGATAAATTCATGCAATATGAAATAAACCCCATCTTGTTATCCTCGATGGCAACGATACAATACGTGTCTTGCTGCCCCTTCTGTCACTGGGAAAGAACACCGCAAGATCGAACCCAAAGCTAAGCATTTCTCCCATGGCAAGAACTACCAATCTAGTTCGCCAAACCAAACGGATAATTCGAAGAGACTTGCAAAGATAACCAATCATACATAAAAGAATTTAGAGAAGATTCAAATATTGTTCATAGATATACTTGATCATAAACCCACAATTCATCGGTCTCAACAAACACACCGCAATAGAAGAAGATTACACCGAATAGATCTCCACAAGAGAGGGGGAGAACATTGTATTGAGATCCAAAAAGAGAGAAGAAGCCATCTAGCTACTAACTATGGACCCGAAGGTCTGAGGTAAACAACTCACACTTCATTGGAGGGGCTATGATGATGTAGAAGCCCTCCGTGATGACGGCCCTCTCCGGCGGAGCTTCGGAATAGGCCCCAAGATGGGATCTCGTGGATACAGAAAGTTGTGGCGGTGGAATTAGGTTTTTGGCTCCTGTTCTGATTGTTTGGGGGTACGTGGGTATATATAGGAGGAAGGAGTACGTCGGTGGAGCACCGAGAGGCCCATGAGGCAGGGGGGCGCGCCCTGTGGGGGGGGGGGCGCCCCGTTCCCTCGTGACCGCCTCCGGTACTTCTTGGAGTAGGGTCCATGTCGCCTGGGTCTTATCCGAGAAGAAAATCATGTTCCAAAAAGGATTTTTCTGTTTGGACTCCGTTTGATATTCTGTTTCTTTGAAACACTGAAATAGGCAAAAAAACTGCAATTCTGGGCTGGGCCTCCGGTTAATAGGTTAGTCCCAAATATAATATAAAAGTGGACAATAAAGCCCAATATAGTCCAAAACAGTAGATAATATAGCATCCCCAAGATTAATTCCTGCTCGTCCTCGAGTAGGTAAATGATAAAAAGAGAATTTTTTTTGCGGAGTGCTACTTGGCATAATTTCAATGCAAAATTTCTTAATTGTGGTATGGATATTCAGATTAGAAAGATTCAAGACAAAAGTTCATATTGACATAAAGAATAATAACACTTCCAGCATACTAATAAAGCAATTATGTCTTCTCAAAATAACATGGCCAAAGAAAATTATCCCTACAAAATCATATAGTCTGGCTATGCTCTATCTTCACCACACAAAGTATTTAAATCATGCACAACCCCGATGACAAGCCAAGCAATTGTTTCATACTCTAACTTTTTCAAAACTTCTTCAATCTTCACGCAGTACATGAGCATGAGCCATGGACATAGCACTATGTGGAATAGAAGGGTGGTTGTGGAGAAGACAAAAAGAGGGGAAGATAGTCTCACATCAACTAGGCGTATCAACGGGCTATGGAGAGGCCCATCAATAGATATCAATGTGAGTGAGTAGGGATTGCCTTGCATCGGATGCACTAGAGCTATAAGTATATGAAAGCTCATCAAAAGAAACTAAGTGGGTGTGCATCCAACTCGCTTGCTCACGAAGACCTAGGGCAATTTGAGGAAGCCCATCATTGGAATATACAAGCCAAGTTCTATAATGAAAAATTCCCACTAGTATATGAAACTGACATAACGAGAGACTCTCTATCATGAAGATCATGGTGCTACTTTGAAGCACAAGTGTGGTAAAAGGATAGTAACATTGTCCCTTCTCTCTTTTTCTCTCATTTTTTTATTTGGGCCTTTTCTCTCTTTTTTTATGGCCCCTCTTTTTTTCATCCGACTTATTGGGGAATCATAGTCTCCATCATCCTATCCCCACTTGGGACAATGCTCTAGAAAATGATGATCATCACACTTTTATTTTTCTTACAACTCAACAATTACAACTCGATACTTAGAACAAATATGACTCTATATGAATGCCTCCAGCGGTGTACCGGGATATGAAATGAATCAAGAGTGGCATGTATGAAAGAATTATGAATGGTTGCTTTGCCACAAATACGATGTCAACTACATGATCATGCTAGCTATATGACAATGATGGAGCGTGTCATAATAAACGGAACGGTGGAAAGTTGCATGGCAATATATCTCGGAATGGCTATGGAAATGCCATGATAGGTAGGTATGGTGGCTGTTTTGAGGAATGTATATGGTGGGTGTATGATACCGGCGAAAGGTGCGCAGTATTAGAGAGGCTAGCAATGGTGGAAGGATGGGAAAAATGCATATAATCCATGGACTCAACATTAGACATAAAGAACTCATATACTTATTGCAAAAATCTAGAATTTATCAAAGCAAAGTATTACGCGCATGCTCCTAGGGGGATAGATTGGTAGGAAAAGACCATCGCTCATCCCCGACTGCCACTCATAAGGAAGACAATCAATAAATAAATTATGCTCCGACTTCATCACATAACGGTTCACCATACGTGCATGCTACGGGAATCACAAACTTTAACACAAGTATTCTTTAAATTCACAACTACTAAACTAGCATAACTCTAATATTATCACCTCCATATCTCAAAACAATTATCATGCTTCAATCTTCTCTTAGTATTCAACGCACTCAAAAGAAACTTTCACATATCTTGAACACCAAGCATATTTATATTAAGCAAATTACCGTGCTATTAAGACTCTCAAAATAATTTAAGTGAAGCATGAGAGATCAATAGTTTCTTTAAAACAAACCACAACCGTGCTCTAAAAGATCTAAGTGAAGCACATAGAGCAAAATTATAACGCTCAAAAGATATAAGTGCAGCACGTAGAGCAAAACTACATAGCTCAAAAGATATAAGTGAAGCACATAGAGTATTCTATCAAGTTTTAATTCATAGATGACTCTCTCAAAAGGTGTGTACAGCAAGGATGATTGTGGCACACTAACAAACAAAGACACAAATAATACAAGACGCTCCAAGCAAAACACATATCATGTTGGTGAATAAAAATATAGCTCCAAGTAAATTACCGATGGAAGTGGACGAAAGAGGGGATGCCTTCCGGGGCATCCCCAAGCTTTGACTTTTTGGTGCCCTTGGATTATCTTGGGGGTGCCATGGGCATCCCCAAGCTTAGTCTCTTGCCAATCCTTGTTCCATAATCCATCAAAAGAATTCACCCAAAACTTGAAAACTTCACAACACAAAACTCAATAGAAATCTTGTGAGCTCCGTTAGAGAAAGAAAACAAAAGACCACTTCAAGGTACTGTAATGAACTCATTCTTTATTTATTTTGGTGTTAAACTTACTGTATTCCAACTTCTATATGCATTATAAACTATTTTACTAACCATAGATTCATCAAAATAAGCAAACAACACACGAAAAACAGAATCTGTCAAAAACAGAACAGTCTGTAGTAATCTATAACTAACGCAAACTTCTATAACTGAAAAAAATCTACCAAAATTAGAAGACCTAGATAATTTGTTTATTGATCAGCAGCAATTGTAATCAGTATTTTATCACGTTCTGATGATTTTTAGTAATTCGGGCACTGAACGCAAAGTTTCTGGAAATTACAGCAAGATCAAATAACTATCATCCAAGAAGATCCAATAGGTCTAGCTTGGCACAAACACTAATTAAAACACAAAACCACATGCAATCTATATCAAGAACAACGAAATCTATGGGCACATAATGTAACATCCCAAAATTCTAAATTTTTCGAATGTTATAAAAAAAGATAGATTTGATTGACTGTTTGATTGATTGACTGAAAGTGAGTGAAATTCGTAACTTTTTGAAAGTTAAATGAGAGGGAATAAAAGGACTTTCCCAAACTTTCATTTTTGCTTTTATTCTCTCCGTGAATTCAAATACTTTTTCATCACGAAACCTTGGAGAGAAGATGACATGACTTCTTCCATTTAATTAAATTACAAGGGGTGTTGAAAATATTTGAATTTCATTTGAGAATATTTCCAATTCTGAAACTTTATTCAACTCAATGATTTTCACGAGAGAAGATAAAATGACTTCTTCAAATTATATAAAATATGAGTTGGGAGTTTCAAAGAATTAAATTCAAAGTTCTTTTGAATTTATTTTCAATTTAGAATTATTTGGGTTTTAATAAAATTATTTTTCACCAAAAATAAAATATATAGAAATTAGGGTAAAATGATTCCCTACATTAGAAAATTGGAAAAAAATTAATTTGAAATCATTTTGGTATTTTTTAAAATGATTTTTGTTGGAATTTAATAGACCAGTAGCATTCTTTGATTTATCTGAATTTGGCTGGATTTTATTTGGCATTATAAAAATGTTCATGTCGTGGAGAATCTTTTTCTGAAAATTTTGGTATATTATATGCCTATATAATATTTTCTTTTAATTTGTTTTTGTTATTTCTATTATCTAGAAAATGTTTTTTAAAAAAATAAAAAAATACTTCCCTCCGCCGAACTGGGCCGGCCTAGCTCTTGCCAGGCCAAGGCCCAGCCCAGCGCACCAGCCTCGCTCCCGCCCCGACCGGGACTTCTCCCGAGTCCGCCGCCGCCACGACATCGCCGCCGCCGCCGTGACCGCCCCGGCCTCCGTGCCCCCTTCCCCACGCCACCGCCCTCACTTGCCCCTTTAAAAGGCCACTCAGGGACCCCTGGGTCCTGTTTTCACCGCCGCCGCCGCTCCTCGTAGTCGCGCCACCGCCGCAGATCTTGTCGTCGCCGGAGCTCGCATCTCCGCCGCCCTGGCCGCACCTGCCGCCGCCGCTGCCCTCCACCTGCCGCGCCGCTCGCTGCTGCCGCGCCGCTCGCCGCTCCCGACGCTGCTGCGCCGCCCCACGCCACCGGAGCACCGCCTGCGACCACGCCCGACGCGGGACTCGCCGGAGTTCATAGCCGCCACTTCTGGTTTTCGTCGAAAAGCCGAACCGGTAATAAACCACTCTGGTTTCTTTTCAAAAACCCTAGAACGTTTTTTTCCTATAAAACTGGTTCTGTTAGGGTTTACTTATTTAGAGAACGCTCGTCAGATTAGATCCGGAGCTAACGGTTTTTCGTTCGTTAGCGAACGTTCGTTAAAGAGCCTTTTCGTTTTATTTTATATCTTCCAGGGACCCGTCTGTGATTTTTTTTACAGATTAGTCCCTAATCTTAAAACAACCACATCCTTTTACTCGTTATCCCAAATTCAACGAAACCAACGCCCACGTCTTCGTTATGATCTCCTCTATCCAGTAAAACAACTCAAACATGTTTTTGAAAGTTTTAAAATTTGAATTAGACCAGATTTCCGATCAAACTTCGTTTGATAATAACTTGAGTTTCGTAACTCCGTTTGAGTTGATTCTTTTTGCAAATCGAAGCTCTTGACCTAAACTTTCTGATAAGGCCAAATCCATATAATTTTGGTACTGTTAGAAATTGTTTTATGTTGCAAGAGTCATTTGCTTGGTTTTGATGTTTTCCAAATTGTCTTCTTCGATCTTTCTGATCTCTTGAGTGATTGCTTATGTGTGGTTACTATTGCTTGCTTACGATAGATTGACCGGAGTGAGACGAGTAGATCTATTAAGAGTTTTGATCATATCCCTTTCATACACAGTTTTTATGCATTAGTTTCACCCTCAAACATTGCATGAGTAGGATTGATAACATGTGGGTATTGGGAAGTAGTTGATATGGTAGTACCTATTACCTGTTTATTATCAAACCTTTGGGAGTTACTATTACATTATGCTTACATTGCCATGCTATGCTCGTAGACGTGGATTGGGTTTTGAGAGTATTCATGACAGATGTGAGATTGTTAATTAATGGTTTACTTAAGGTGGCAACTTAAACACACATCTGGGTGGATTGAGGCACCTGGTTATTCTAGGATTGCCTGTCTAGGCACCTCGGTAGACCAGGATTGCCTGTTTTCTTTTGGACCGCCACCCAGGCTCAAAGGGATCATGAGACTATTCATACTAGAAACTTCCGTGTGCAGCCACAAGCTATTATGGGCTCTAGCATAGTTGACTAAGCTGTGCGAACTCTTATAGTGGTAGACTAGCAGATGTAGGGGATGTAGGTGGTACGGTCTACCCGATCGTAAGGTGCTAGCGCTTATGAAAGACTATGTCTCGGTCATCCATCTTCTCAAACACCATGTAGTGTGAGAAACCAAACGGAGGCGATAGAGTCTTGTGGGGAAAAGTGCGCAAACCTCTGCAGAGGGTAATAAACTAATCATGATTAGCCGTGTCCCCGGTTATGGACATCTTGAGTATCTAGTACCTGGATTATCATGTGAATCTCAACATGTTACTCTAAAATTTAATTTTGTGGGTTTAATGATGATACTTAATTGGGATTGAGAATGCTGTCAACCATTCTCAATGTTTAACAACCTATGTAGTAGGGAAAAATTGGCTTTTCGCAAAAACCTTATAACCGTAGAGCTTTTCCACCACCCATATATGCATGTAGTGATAGCCATTATTCATCATTGCTCTACAGTGTGAATTTGCCAGTACATTCAATGTACTGACCCTTTGTGGCTGCAATGTCTCATGTTGCATGATTTCTTACGACGAGTAAGTGATACGTTAGGGTTACGATTTCTACACTCAACTTTGTCGTTGGTGTTGATGGGAATCCACAACCTTGTTACTTCCGCTATTTTTGGATTGAGGTAATAGTATCTTACGTTACTTATACATGTGATTTACCTCGGTTATAAATCCTCGAGTACTGTGTGTGTCAGCATACCGATCCAGGCATGACACTTAAGCATAGAGACTTGATCCATTCGGGTCGGGTCGCTACAAGATGGTATCGGAGCACATGTTGACTGTAGGACGTGACCCTAGAAACTAGCAAGCCCATAGGAATTTTTTTTCTACAACTTCATTTTGAAAAGATCTTTTACCTCTCTTCTCTTCTGAGCTTATTCAAATATCCCCTTTTTAGTGAGACTACACCCTTTTTCCCCTTTGACCACACGAAGATTCGACTGATGAGACCACTCCAAGAAGTACAAGATATCGGACAACTAAGACCACTTCGGAATGAAGAGTATCTTCCATGCAATTCAAAAATGGAAACTACAACTGTTGAAGACCCAAGACAACTAGAATTTGAAGGCTCTGAAGAATTCCCAGATTTCTATGACCTAGGAAGGCTACCCTTATGGAACTTGGCAGACTATGGAAGTTGTCAATACCCGAGATCAAGGTATATCGGAGAAAGACTGAAACAAGGAGCATGAGAACTCGAAGTTTTGTCAAAGAAAACCCTAAGGCAGGAGATATCAACTATGGAATGATAGCTCATGGGAATGACAAGAGCAGAAACACGGTTATCCGTGATGTCATCGCCCGCTGATGCTATTGTCACCGTGCTGATTAAGGATGCATTTCTTCAGAATGGATTTGATGGAAGAAGGCTGATGGAGCACCTATTAGTAAGATGAAGTTTTAACCTTAGCTAGTGCATCACCAGGATCTGGAGTGTTACATCAAGAAGTTAAGATGGAGCTACATGAAGCCGTATTAGACAAGGAAGCATTTCGTGAAGAACTCAGGAACCAAAAGCTGAAAGTAGCCAAACTGGAGGAGCTACAACCTCGAGATACCGGAGATTTGTCAGGAACTGAAGGACAGTATGACCATGGCTCATGTCAAGGATGTTGAAACCCAGAAGTTTGGAATGCAACTCCAGAATAATCAAGGATGTCACAAGAGACTTTGCTACAATAGAGATGAGCTGGCAAAAGGACTTGAGAAAGACAAGCATGATCGGAAGAAGCCATTGGAGGCATGAACAAGGCTTGAAGAGTTGGGAGACGTTGAAGATTTACTAACTGTCGGCGTTCTGGGAACGGGGGTCCCTAGACTTGCCTGCCTGCGGCGTGGCTCAAAGGGGGGCCCAGCACAGCCCATCTTCATCAACACAGACCCAAGACCCTCGCGAGGGGCCAAGCCTCACGGGGCGGACGACACGGACCTTCCTCAGGCACGGCCTCACCAGGCTGGCTTGTGAGGAGGCGGAGATATCAAGGCGGGGTACCTCACGAGGTGCCCGTGATGCAAGCCATGACGACCAAGGGCGCCAGGCGGGCGCCAGCCCGCGCAATGTCCTCCTTTCCCCTTTGGTGCAAAGGGGGCAAGCGCAGCCGCGGAGTACCGAGGCATCAGGCAAAGGTTGCCGTTTCGGTGCAACAAGACCAAGACTAGGAGGACCGCAAGACGGAGGTCATCGTGGAGCCCAAGACGGCGTCACCACCAGGGCTTTGTGCAGGCGAGGACCAACTTTAGTCAGGATAAGTGTACTAGATGTTCCCCATCAAAATGGCCAATTGTTGGTGCCCTTCCCGCTCAATATTTGGGAAGAGGCCCAGGGCCATTGCCTATAAATAGGACCAGCCACCCACAAGGTTTGGGGGTTCGGGTTCGAGGTAGAAGGAAGGTTAGAGACAGAGATCGTGGATCAGGGATCGGATCGAGATCAGAGAGAGAGAAGGGTGACTGAACTCCTCCTAGCACTTCGTCCCCCCACCAACGAACAGACCCTCGCGAGGCTGTTTTTCCTTATATTGTTCATCACCATCAGCCCAAGAGGCAATCCACCACACCACACACTGGAGTAGGGTATTACACCACAACGGTGGCCTGAACCAGTATAAACCCTGTGTCTCTTGTGTTGTTCATTCCTTAGCTTAGATCTTAGCAAGGCGGAGGGGTGCAGGTAGGTAGAGGGAGAAATCTCCGCGCGCACCCTAGTGTTCGAACCTCAAGGGTCTGCCGGAACCCGAAATCAGACATTTGGCGCGCCAGGTAGGGGTGCGCCGAAATTCGTCTTCCACCACCCCGTTCTCCTCCGACCATCGCACCCATGTCTGACGCTCGTCGGGCCCGCACCGAGCGCCGGGCCACTCTCGCTTCCCGCGTCGCCTAGACGGCTCCTGTCGGTGGGCGTCCTCGCCGTTCCCCGTCACCTGCCGTTAACGCCGCCACCGGCCCGGCGGGGGACGAGCAGCAAGCATCGTCTCAGCATCCGTCAGTGCGGCAAGACGGCCGCACCGCTACTCCCTCGCTCACCCCAGCTGGTTCTTCGTCCCGCACGCTCCGCGCACCCATGGAGGCTCGAGCTGCGCTCATCGCGGCAAACGAGCTCCTGCGCTACCGTCCCGTCGACGATGTCTATGAAGAATGGCTTAACCGCGCCACAGGGGGCTCTCCTGCGCCGTCCGTTCCGCTGCACCGCACCCCGCCCTGCATGGGCGACGAGGCTCCGGCAGCGCCCCGGCCGCCTCCTCCTCAAGAAGGAACCGTGGCTCCAAGGCGCGTGGCCCCTGGGCGGAACCTGCTCCATCAAGTGCCAGCGCGGCAAGAGCAGAGCTGCCAAGAAGTCCCTCGCCCGCAAGAAGCTGCCCGGGCGCTCCCTGCTCCAGCACGTCGCGACCATGCTCGTGCTCCCGCACGCCAGGACCCCGCGCTGCTCCCAGCTGCAGCGCATGGGGACATGCAAGACCAAGTTCTCCGTCACCCAAGGCCTCCCGTGGCCACAGCAGGCTGCCGTGCCTTCACCACCAAGCTACGCAGCGTCGCGTGGCCCGGCAAGTTCAAGCCAGACCTGCCTCCTCGTTACGACGGCACGGCCGACCCTCGCTATGAGCTGGGCATCGAAGCTGCCAACGGAGATGAGAAGGTCAAGGCGAACTGGTTTCCCATGGCGCTCAAGGACGGGGCCCGCACCTGGCTCCTGAACCTAGCCTTAGGCAGGATCTCCTCCTGGGACGAGATGCGCACCCGCTTCATCGCCAACTTCCAAGGTACTCGTGACCGGCCACCCGCCGTGAGCGACATGCGCCGCATCAAGCAACAACCTGGGGAGACCCTGCAGAAGTACATCCAGCACTTCAACAACGCACGCCTCATGATTCCCAAGGAGACTGAGGAGGCCATCATCTCAGCCTTCTCCGACGGCGTGCGCGATGTCAACATGAAGGAGGAGCTGGCGATGCATGAAGACCTGTGCACTTCCTTGGAGCTGTTCAACTTGGCAACCAAGTGCGCCAGGGCCGAGGAAGGGAATCTCTCCCTCCTCGAGCTGCCTGCCGCAGACCCAGAAGAGAAGAAGCCCAAGGCCAAGGATGTGAAGCGCAAGGGGGCTGCCGTGCTCGCGGCAGAACCAGACACCGAGCGGGGCAGAGATCTGCCCGAACCTCCCAAGGGCAGTCGATACTGTGTGTACCACGACCTCCACACCCACAACACCAACGAATGTCAAGAGCTCCGAGCTGTGCGAGAAGGAAGGATCGGCCGTCGCCCCGACCACGGTGACCGGGGCTACGGTCGAGGAGGAGGAAGGAACGCAAGACGCTGGGAAGATCGTGGCCCGCGCCAAGGGTGGCGCGATCAACCTCGCGAGGATCGCTGGCAAGATCCGCCTCGCGAGGGAGACTGGAGGGATCATCCTCGCGAGGATTGCCCGCAAGGCAAAGCAGGCCTCCCTCCGCTGCCGCCGCAGCCAAGGAGGAACGAGGACCGCCACTAGGACGAGGGGGCTGGGGGCTTCCAGGAGCCGCGCGCGATCGCCTGCATCCTGGGCGGGGCTCAAGCCCCAGCCTCTCAACGCATCTTCAAGCAGTTCGCCCGTGAAGTGAACGCAGTCCTCCCCAAGCTCGAAGCCACGCGCCCTCTCAGGTGGTCGGCGTGCGCCATCACGTTTAGCTCAGCAGATCAGCTCAAGTGTGCGGCTACAGCCGGAGTCCTCCCGATGCTTTGTTCCCCAATCATCAGCAACGTGGTGGTCACCAGGACCCTCATCAATGGCGGGGCAGGGCTCAACGTCCTGTCCGTGGAAACATTTAACAATCTCCAAGTGCCCTACAGCCAGCTTCAGCCAACCAAGCCTTTCTCCGGAGTCACCGGCGGCTCCACGGTCCCGATTGGGCAGGTCCGCCTCCCTGTCACCTTCGGGGCACGCGACAACTACCGCACCAAGCTCATCGACTTCGACGTCGCTCACATTCGCCTGCCGTACAACGCCATCCTTGGGTACCCAGCGCTGGCCAAGTTCATGCCGTAACTCACCACGGCTACAACGTCCTCAAGATGCCAGGAAGTGGCGGAGTCATCACGGTGCCCTGTGAAGAGAAGGACGCGGTGTGTTCCCTGGAGCGAGCCTTTCAGGCCGCGTCACTGGAAGACCCGGATCGCGGAAGCAGGAGGCTTCCCGAGACCGCCCCCAAGAAGAAGAAGACATCGTCCGGTCCGGCCCCTCAGGAGGCAGGCTCCTCTGAACCCGCGCCTGCCCAAGGGGAACCTCCTTCCATCGCATAGGAAAGTGTGCCCAGCGCCCTCCTCAGGCAGGGCTCGGGGGATCTCCCCTGGAGGGCCACCGACCTGGCTAGGGTCATGAGGGAGGCGCTTGGGCACCACATGGAGGCGTGTTTCGAAGCACGTTTCCCTCAAGAAGGAGTAAGGCAAGGAGAGCCAAACCCTCAGAAGTTCGTCAGCAAGGCCATTCAGGAGCTACAGGAGTCAAGAGTCATGAAAGACGGCCGCCGCCTACCAGCAGTGGCTCCCCATCCAGGTGAGGATGGTGGGCTACGCGTCTGCATCGACATACCAGGGCTCAATCGAGTCGCCTCTCTGGAGCGCCTCTGGCCCTCGCGAGTGGGCCGCTGCGGAGGTCCACCCCACAGCTACGTTCGCATGCCTTACGGCTTACCGAACGCGGCTGCCACGTACCAGCGCCTCATGAGGGGCATCAAGGAGGCACAAGAGGCCAGGCGTTCCGCAGCCCTGGCAGAGATGGAGATGGTCCGCGAGGAGCCACCAGCGCCTCCGAAGCCTCCCAAGGCCCCTAGGCCTGGGGGCTCGTGAGGATCGGCTTCCGCAGCCCACTGAGTCTGCTACACCAATGATCCTTCGTCCTCAACATCATCAGGTGACATCTTACAAGTTTCATTTCCAGCTAGGAGCGCCCCCCCAGGGCTGCATTATTCCTAGGCCGCGTGGGTCCGTCCCTGCGGCATGTATCCCTTTTCTTTCATGTTGTTAGCTTACCTTGTTGAGGGCGCCCCTCGGGCTGCATCATCCCCAAGTCGCTCGGGCCTGACCCAGTGATGTCCGCCTTCCCAGCATCTATTTGAATGAATCCACTCCTTCGCGGCTAATGTGTTTGACCAAGTTGCCCGCTCAACTAACGCCAACTGACGGAACTGCTCCCAAACGGCACGACGCTTGCGCATGGGTCCGTCCCTGCAACGCCGACAAACCTGAATGGCTGAGCTCTGGCCGCGGCAGCCCCGCATGGCGCCACCACGTCAAGCCTTCAGTGCCTCATCGCCCCTCGGAAGCAACCAACGGCTAACTGTCAATTGTCATGGCAACCCCTCGTTCTTTCTATGATGGGTTTACAGGATCTCTTAAAGGAGCCGCGTCAGGCGAGGCCCTTGCGGTGTCTCCTTCACTCTCATCCGCGTGAACCGCTTGCACGTTAAAGGGGGGTGCCTGAGCATCGCGACTCAGGGCTCCTCCTGGCTCTCCAGCCCTCACCCTCTGGCCTTGACCACGGCATCGCGACCTGGCATACCAGCGACGGCTGAGACTCGCTCGAGGGCCGGGACCCGAGGACGTTGAGCAGAAAGGGGAGCAAAGGCGAGAGGGGAGGGACACGCGAGGACCTCGACAAGCAGCCTCACGCCTGCCGATGCACGGACCCGGAAACACACCAGAGAGCGACCCCTGATTCTCGAGATATGTCACCACCCGGAAGCGCCAGCTACCATGGCACCATCCCCGCACCTAATGCAATCCTGTGTTAGCGACGTTGCTCTCCTTTCTCACCAAACGACGGCTGCTTGAGCACCAAAGGGGACCTCCTGAGCATCGCGACTCAGGGGCTCTTACCAGACTCCAGGTCGCTCACCTCCTGGCCTTGACCACGGCATCGTGACCTGGCATACCAGCGACGGCTGAAGCCGCCTTGGGACTGTGACCTGCCGGCGCAGAGCACCAAGCCCTCGTGAGGTTCAAAAGGGAGAACTGAGCTAAGACGGAATGAGCAACTCGCACAATTCTATGACAATTGTTATATTAACAAAACAGGATCACATGCACCTTACAAGCCCCCACGGGACACGTCTTTGATTCCTCGCAGGGAACAAATCCTAAAAGGACGCTAACTACGCACGCCCCTGCAAAAGACGCCATCATCAACAGTGGGCCGTCAAGCACCGGCACCAACCCCATCCAGATCAGAGGCGGCGACGGCCTGACGAGCCCGCCCTGCTCCAGGAGCGGCGCCGGCTCGGGGGCTCGTATCTGTTGTCGCTCGTCTCCGGAGTCGCGAAGAGCTCGCCGGAGTCGCTGGAACCTCCGATGCCTCCGCCGCCTGAGGAGCTGCCAAGGGAGCAGTCGGCGGGCCCGGTCCTCGCCGAAGAAGGGTCCCGGCCACCTCTCCCGGGGCAGCACTCCAGCCGACGCCCGTTCGCATCGAAGACCTTGAAGAACATCACCGAAGCACCGTCGTACTCCAAGTGGATCGTGAAGGCGCCGCTTGTCCTGCAAACCCGGGCGACTTCGCTCCAGCCTCGAGTCATGAAGACCTCGCCCGGGGCGACGACCGCGACCTCTGCCTCGGTCGCTAGGGTGCTGCAACCGGCATGCTGCAGCCAAAGTTCCAGGAGTTCTCCCTGCGGGATGATGGAGGCGTAGAAGGGAGGAAGGCGAATCCAAGACTGAGGAGGCATGGCGGCGTGGAGCACGAACTCTCGGGAGGAGCCCTCGGTGTGGACCCCAGGGGGACGACCCACACCTTCGTGACCTGTCGGCGCCGACGGCGGCGCTGCCTGTGGCGATCAGCATCAACTCCTTCAGGGCCCTCGATGCGGGCATACAAGGGAAGCGGGAACCCTGGCGGTGCCCGCTCGCACCAGGGCCTCGACACCACCTGATGGGCCCCCTCGTCCGGGCCACGGAGGGCGAGCCATTTCTTCGGCGGGAGCGGGTCTGGTTCCTCTCGGGGAGCCTTTCCCTTCTCTGCCGTCGAGAACCGGCGGATCGAAGCCATCGCAGCAAGACGGAGCAAGGACCGGGAAGAAGGAGAAGCAAGAAGGGATGGACTGGAAGGGCGCGTGCCGTTCCGTACTTATGTCCGGTAAAGGCCAACCGCCGACCTCCACGATCGCAGGTAATCATGACCCTCTTTGCATGCAGGAGCTTGTCCAATCCGTGCGGTTGCCGAGGCGCCATGGGGAAGTGGAGACGCCCACGTCCAATCAACCGCCACGGGGCGCCCAAGACCGCAGGCTGTTAGGGCCCGCGGCTCTTCGCTCTTGCCCTTCCGCCTACCTGCACGGCCAAGTCCGGGCGCGCCTTGGGCCCGGGGGCTACTGTCAGTGTTCTGGGAATGGGGGCCCCCAGACTTTCCTGCCTGCGGCCTGCGGCATGGCTCAAAGGGGGGCCCAGCACGGCCCATCTTCATCAACACAGACCAAAGACCCTCGCGAGGGGCCAAGCCTCGCGGGGCGGATGACACGGAGCTTCCTCAGGCGTGGCCTCACCAGGCTGGCTCGCGAGGAGGCGGAGAGATCAAGGCGGGGTACCACACGAGGTGCCCGTGACGCAAGCCATGACGACCAAGGGCGCCAGGCGGGCGCCAGCCCGCGCAGTGTCCTCCTTTCCCCTTTGGTGCAAAGGGGGCAAGCGCAGCCACGGAGTACCGAGGCATCAGGCAAAGGTTACCGTTTCGGTGCAACAAGACCAAGACCAGGAGGACCGCAAGACGGAGGTCATCGTGGAGCCCAAGACGGCGTCACCACCAGAGCTTTGTGCAGGCGAGGACCAACTTTAGTAAGGATAAGTGTACTAGATGTTCCCCTTTAAAATGGCCAATTGTTGGCGCCCTTCCCGCTCAATATTTGGGAAGAGGCCCAGGGCCATTGCCTATAAATAGGACCAACCACCCACAAGGTTTGGGGGTTCGGGTTCGAGGTAGAAGGAAGGTTAGAGACAGAGATCGTGGATCAGGGATTGGATCGAGATCAGAGAGAGAAGGGTGACTGAACTCCTCCTAGCAGTTCGGCCTCCCACCAAAGAACAGACCCTCGCGAGGCTGTTCTTCCTTGTATTGTTCATCACCATCAGCCCAAGAGGCAATCCACCACACCAGACATTGGAGTAGGGTATTACACCACAACGGTGGCCCGAACCAGTATAACCCTGTGTCTCTTGTGTTGTTCTTTCCTTAGCTTAGATCTTAGCGAGGCGGAGGGGTGCAGGTAGGTAGAGGGCGAAATCTCCGTGCGCACCCCAGTGTTCGAACCTCAAGGGTCTGCCGGAACCAGAAATCCGACACTGACCTTTAGAAGACCAAACCCCTGTTATATACCTACATTAGATGCGACGTTTGTGAGCTGTCATTTGTTTGATATTTTTCCCGACAGACACAAATAAAATCTGTCTTTTCAAAACTTTTGTTTGTGTTGTGTGTATCCCTCTCTATCTCTCTTATCTCACCCCATAACCCATGGACCCAATAGATGATGAATGGAGCTGAGCTTGTA
Organism: Triticum urartu; assembly: GCF_056163025.1. Classification (NCBI taxonomy): domain Eukaryota; kingdom Viridiplantae; phylum Streptophyta; class Magnoliopsida; order Poales; family Poaceae; genus Triticum; species Triticum urartu. The sequence continues at coordinate 39,223,924 of NC_141876.1, forward strand.
TTTTCTGGACCGATGCATCAGTTGGAGACAGACCGATGGATTCAGAACATGGAGGATCACATGGAGAATAACCCTATAGTTGGAAAGGATATGATCCAGCATGCTCTTCAGTGCTTTGAAAGAGGTGTTGCTACTTGGTGGAGGATGTACCAAACCATTAATGGATGGCAAGGAGTAACCCCTTGGAAAGAATTTAAGTTGACTCTGCCAACGTCTCGGCTTGTGTCCCAGAAGTTGAAGTCTTATGGAAAGGGTATGAAGAAACCTTGTGCATGCAAGATTTGTGGAGAAATAGGACACACCCATAAAGAACACAAGGATGAATGCCCTAATTGTGAAGGAAGTCACCCAGTTGAAGAATGCCCAACTAGGCAGATTTCTTGTTTCTTGTGTGAAGGGACTACCCACTATCCTGCTCAGTGTCACATTTACCCAATGGTACAATGAACCATCCAACAGAATAAAGAAGAAATGAAAGGAGCCCTCATGGAAATTTTAGAAGAAACTTTGATGAAGGAAGAGATGGAGGACACACCAAAGAAGAACGAATTAAACCCTGCCCCAAGTCTTGCTATTCATGTGGAGAAGAAGGACACATCTCCCTGAATTGTTTGAATGGGGATCTAGTAGAATTCCCTACGGAGGAAGTAGAGTATGACCCACGAGAAATAGAATCCATGATTGGAACGGAGAAGTCCAGGAAGAGAAGCAGATTGGATTCCAGGAAGGATCTGAGTCATATCACCTGTTACCGGTGCAAGGAGTCAGGGCACTACCTCAACAGTTGCCCAAAAAGGAAACCTCGACACCTGCCAGAAGTAATATGTTTTAGTTGTAATGGAGCAGGGCACATTGCCAGAGAATGCCCTAAGGAGAAGGAAACTTTTGCTAGATAGTTGAGTTTGCAACAAAAGAAATGGAGTAGTAGAAGTGAGAACTTTTCTTTTATATTGAGGGTGTTGAGTTGAGACATGTAATGGAAAAGCAAGAGATTGTAATCATTGGAGAATCAATAAAGTTAGCATCGTTGGTAAAGATTTGGGTTTTATGAGTTGTTACTCTATGAAGAAGGATTTTGGCCATTCTGAGGATATGAGAAATATGGTCTATTGAAGATTTGTGCATTTTAGGGGTGGTAGTACCCTGTAAGAACCGTTGACCCCTGGAAAAGATAAGGATACTCCACTGAGTGGATTTCGGACAAAATGAATACGAGTTTTGTCTCGATATGTGTGATACCCCAAGAGTGTGTGGGATGAAGTTGGAGACCGTTAGTTGTTTGGACAAAATGTGATCAAGGAGTCAGAAGAGAATGTTAAGTTGATTCGAGATAGACTGAAGGTAGCTCAGTCCAGGTAGAAGAGTTATGTAGACTCAAAAACTCAAGGAGGTAGTCTATGAAATTGGAGACAGAGCATGTCTTCGCATGTCCCCTATGCGAGGAGTTAAACGGATTGGAGTTTAGGGACAGTTAGCCCCGAGATTTGTAGGACCATACCGAGTTTTGGATCGTATGGGAGAAGTGGCCTACAAGTTGGAGTCACCCGAAGGACTGTCAGGAGTTCAAGATGTGTTTCACGTTTCCCAGTTGAAGAAGTGCCATGCAGAGATGGCCAATATTCCCCTGTAAGGACGCTTGACCCTGGAAAGGATAAAGATGTTCCATGAAGTGGAATGTGGACTTCATGAGTATAAATTTTATCTCGATATGTGGGATATCCCACGAGGATGAAGAGATGAATTACTATTGGATATAAAGGAGGTATGATGTCAGAAATATGGATCAATGGAAACTCCATGATGAGTCTGAGTAATCATGTCCTAGTTTGGTGCCAATATAAGGAAGGAAGACAATACAATTGGATGGATTTAAGAATACTAGGAATTTGGAAGTTGGAATAATGATCAGTCGCCCGATGATAAAGTTCAAGGGCTACAAGTGATGATATGGGCCATAACCCACAGGCCCCAGGACCTGCCAAGAAGCAAGCACACTCTTGCTGAAGGAAAAACCCCGGAAGAAGTTACGATTTTAACGATAGAAGATTTTATAGGAGCAATGCAAAACCTGAGAGTTGTGAAGGAATGATAGATGTTTGTTTGGCTTGCAGAATCAATGGATTATTTCGAACTTGGTTCGTCGACGAGAGAAATTCTGCAATGCTTGTGAGGATGACTGAGTGTTAGTATGCGAGATTCGCTAAACCGTATACATGGTAATGATTTGGGTGCGGGATGGATTGATCACCATACCGACTTACTCTCATTATTTGCCTTGCTATATGGGATGGTAAATCTAAGTGACTTACCTATAGTAGAGCACCGATGATCAAAACCTTGTTTAAGCCTTAGAATGGTATAGGTATTTTTCCTTTGTACAAGGCAGCTTTGACAACCGTAGGTTATACGGTGAGGATCAACCCAGACCCATTTCCTGCAAGAGAAACAATAAATTCTTAACCACCATGAGATATCGATAGTTATTTAGAATTGGCGCCAGACCCGTCAGCTAAGGAGACCAAATCTCGGAATAACCTTACCAAGAGGAAAGGACAAAAGAATTGAGGAAAAAGGTTATGCCGTTACCGGAAGAGCTCAGAGGAGGAATTTTCTCGAGGATCTGAGAAGACCGACACTGTCAAGAATAAGGATGGAGTATATGAGTTTTGATGGAACAGTAACCATGCTTCTAAGGGTGGTAGCACCCCAGACCCCTGTGATGATCGATGGATTTTGAGGAGACACCCAAACCCTAACCTTTTCTTGCTAGCCTCTCCGAATCTCGAGGACGAGATTCATTTTAAGGGTGGTAGGTTTGTAACATTCCAAAATTCTAAATCTTTGGAATGTTATAAAAAAATATAGATTTGATTGACTGTTTGATTGATTGACTGAAAGTGAGTGAAATTCGTAACTTTTTGAAAGTTAAATGAGAGGGAATAAAATGACTTTCCCAAACTTTCATTTTTGCCTTTATGCTCTTCGTGAATTCAAATACTTTTTCATCACGAAACTCTGGAGAGAAGATGACATGACTTCTTCCATTTAATTAAATGACAAGGGGTGTTGAAAATATTTGAATTTCATTTGAGAATATTTCCAATTCTGAAACTTTATGCAACTCAATGATTTTCACGAGAGAAGATAAAATGACTTCTTCAAATTATATGAAATATGAGTTGGGAGTTTCAAAGAATTAAATTCAAAGTTCTTTTGAATTTATTTTCAATTTGGAGTTATTTGGGTTTTAATCAAATTATTTTTCTCCAAAAATAAAATATATAGAAATTAGGGTAAAATGATTCCCTACATTAGAAAATTGGAGAAAAATTAATTTGAAATCATTTTGGTATTTTTTAAAATGATTTTTGTTGGAATTTAATAGACCAGTAGCATTCTTTGATTTATCTGAATTTGGGTGGATTTTATTTGGCATTATAAAATTGTTCATGTCGTAGAGAATCTTTTTCTGAAAATTTTGGTATATTATATGCCTATATAATATTTTCTTTTAATTTGTTCTTATTATTTCTATTATCTGGAAAATGTTTTTTTTAATACTTCCCTCCGCCGAACTGGGCCGGCCCAGCTCCTGCCAGGCCAAGGCCCAGCCCAGCGCGCCAGCCTCGCTCCCGCCCCGACCGGAACTTCTCCCGAGTCCGCCGCCGCCGCCGTGATCGCCCCGGCCTCCGTGCCCCCTTCCCCACGCCACCGCCCTCACTTGCCCCTTTAAAAGGCCACTCAGGGACCCCTGGGTCCTGTTTTCGCCGTTGCTGCCGCTCCTCGTAGTTGCGCCGCCGCCGCAGATCTCGCCGTCGTCGGCGCTCGCATCTCCGCCGCCCTGGCCGCACCTTGCCGCCGCCGCCCTCCACCTGCCGCGCCGCTCGCCGCTCCCGATGCCGCTGCCCACGCTGCGCCGCCCCACGCCTCCGGAGCACCGCCGGCGACCACGCCCGACGCTGGACTCGCCGGAGTTCATAGCCGCCACGGCCGGTTTTCATCGAAAAGACGAGCTGGTAATAAACCACTCTGGTTTCTTTTCAAAAACCCTAGAACGTTTTTTTCCTATAAAACCGGTTCTGTTAGGGTTTACTTATTTAGAGAACGCTCGTCAGATTAGATCCGGAGCTAACGGTTTTTCGTTCGTTAGCGAACGTTCGTTAAATAGCCTTTTCGTTTTATTTTATATCTTCCAGGGACCCGTCTGTGATTTTTTTTACAGATTTGTCCCTAATCTTAAAACAACCACATCTTTTTACTCGTTATCCCAAATTCAACGAAACCAACGCCCACGTCTTCGTTATGATCTCCTCTATCCAGTAAAACAACTCAAACATGTTTTTGAAAGTTTTAAAATTTGAATTAGACCAGATTTCCGATCAAACTTCGTTTGATAATAACTTGAGTTTCGTAACTCCGTTTGAGTTGATTCTTTTTGCAAATCGAAGCTCTTGACCTAAACTTTCTGATAAGGCCAAATCCATATAATTTTGGTACTGTTAGAAATTGTTATATGTTGCAAGAGTTATTTGCTTGGTTTTGATGTTTTCCGAATTGTCTTCTTTGATCTTTCTGATCTCTTGAGTGATTGCTTATGTGTGGTTACTATTGCTTGCTTACGATAGATTGACCGGAGTGAGACGGGTAGATCTATCAAGAGTTTTGAGTGCGAATCATCTTCATCAACATTGCAGGCAAGTTCACACTTTGATCATATCCCTTTCATATCCAGTTTTTATGCATTAGTTTCACCCTCAAACATTGCATGAGTAGGATTGATAACATCTGGGTATTGGGAAGTAGTTGATGAGGTAGTACCTATTACCTGTTTATTATCAAACCTTTGGGAGTTACTATTACGTTATGCTTACATTGCCATGGTATGCTCGTAGATGTGGATTGGGTTTTGAGAGTATTCATGACAGATGTGAGATTGTTAATTAATGGTTTACTTAAGGTGGCAACTTAAACACACATCTGGGTGGATTGAGGCACCTGGTTATTCTAGGATTGCCTGTCTAGGCACCTGGGTAGACCAGGATTGCCTGTTTTCTTTTGGACCGCCACCCAGGCTCAAAGGGATCATGAGACTATTCATACTAGAAACTTCTGTGTGCAGCCACAAGCTATTATGGGCTCTAGCATAGTTGACTAAGCCGTGCAAACTCTTACAGTGGTAGACTAGGTGGTACGGTCTACCCGATCATAAGGTGCTAGCGCTTATGAAAGACTATGTCTCGGTCATCCGTCTTCTCAAACACCATGTAGTGCGAGAAACCAAACGGAGGCGATCGAGTCTTGTGGGGAAAAGTGCGCAAACCTCTGCAGAGGGTAATAAACTAATCATGATTAGCCGTGTCCCCAGTTATGGACATCTTGAGTATCTAGTACCTGGATTATCATGTGAATCTCAACATCTTACTCTAAAATTTAATTTTGTGGGTTTAATGATGATACTTAATTGGGATTGAGAATGCTGTCAACCATTCTCAATGTTTAACAACCACCATGATAGTTAAATAAAATTTATTCCTATGTAGTAGGGAAAAATTGGCTTTTTGCAAAAACCTTATAACTGTAGAGCTTTTCCACCACCCATATATGCATGTAGTGATAGCCATTATTCATCATTGCTCTACAGTGTGAATTTGCCAGTACATTCAATGTATTGAACCTTTGTGGCTACAACGTCTCATGTTGCAGGATTTCTTACGACGAGTAAGTGATACGTTAGGGTTACGATTTCTACACTCAACTTTGCCGTTGGTGTTGATGGGAATACACAACCTTGTTACTTCCACTATTTTTGGATTGGGGTAATAGTATCTTACATTACTTATACATGTGATTTACCTCTGTTATAAATCCTCGAGTACAGTGTGTGTCAGCATACCGATCCAGGGATGACACTTAAGCACAGAGACTTGATCCATTCGGGTCGGGTCGCTACACATAATTCCTATTTGCAACAATAAGAACATCATTAATTCTTCCCATAGGTTTCTTAATAGTGGAATCCGCAAGATGCAAGTTTAGAGAGCAATCATCAAGATCGCGGAAATCTAGCAAATCACACAAAGTTTTGGGGATAGTGGAGACACTAGCACCCAAATCACACAAAGCATAAAACTCATGATCTTCAATTTTAATTTTGATAGTTGGTTCCCACTCATCATAGAGTTTTCTAGGGATAGAGACTTTCAACTCAAGTTTTTCTTCATAAGATTGCATCAAGGCATCAACAATATGTTCGGTGAAGGCTTTCTTTTGACTATAAGCATGCGGAGAATTTAGCACGGATTGCAACAAGGAAATACAATCAATCAAAGAGAAACTTTCATAATTAAATTCCTTGAAATCCAATATAGTGGGTTTAGCAACATCTAAATTTTTATGTCTTTCAATCCTACTTTCATCAATTTCATCATAAAGATCTAATACTCCGAATTTTTGGAACGCCTTCTAGGTAAAGGAAGATCATATTCAGTTTCATCAAGATTCATATTACAAACCAAAATTTGATAGGGGACACATCAATAACTTTTAGATCATCATCTTGATTTTCATAAGAATTAGAAGAACACGCTTTAATAAAGGCATCTTTGGAAGCACGCATCCTAGCGGTTCTTTCTTTACACTCATCAATTGAAATTCTCATGGCTTTTAGAGACTCATTAATATCATGCTTAGGTGGAATAGATCTAAGTTTCAAAGCATCAACATCAAGAGCAATTCTATCAACGTTCCTAGCCAAATCATCAATCTTAAGCAATTTTTCTTCAATCATAGCATTAAAATTCTTTTGCGAAGAAATAAATTCTTTAATATTAGATTCAAAATAAGAGGGCATCTTATTATAATTTCCATAAGAGTTGTTGTAGGAATTCCCATAATTATTAGAAGGATTACTAGGATAAGGCCTAGGATTAAAATTCCCTCTTTAAGCGTTGTTACCAAAATTATTCCTACCAAAAAAATTCACATCCATAGATTCATTGTTATTCTCAATCAAGGTAGACAAAGGCATATCATTAGGATCAGAAGAAACACTCTTAGTAGCAAATAATTTCATAAGTTCATCCATCTTTCCACTCAAAACATTGATTTCCTCTATCGCATGCACTTTTTTATTAGAAGATCTTTCAGTATGCCATTGAGAATAATTAACCATAATATTATCTAGGAGTTTAGTAGCATCTCCTAAAGTGATTTCCATAAAATTCCTTCCCGCGGCCGAATCTAAAAGATTTCTAGAAGCAAAATTCAATCCGGCATAAATTTTTTTTGTATAATCATCCACAAATTTAAACCATGAGTAGGGCAATTACGTATCATTAATTTCATTCTGTCCCAAGCTTGTGCAACATGTTCATGATCAAGTTTCTTAAAATTCATAATATCATTTCTAAAGATGATCTTAGCGGGAGGAAAATACTTAGAGATAAAAGCATCTTTGCACTTGTTCCAAGAATCAATACTATTTTTAGGCAAGGACGAAAACCAAGCTTTAGCACGATCTCTAAGCGAAAAAGGAAATAGCTTCAATTTAACGACATCATTATCAACATCTTTTTTATTTTGCATATCACATAAATCAACGAAGCTATTCAGATGAGTAGCGGCATCTTCACTAGGAAGGCTGGCGAATTGATCTTTCATAACAAGGTTCAACAAAGTAGTATTAATTTCACAAGATGCAGTATTGGCAAGAGGAGCAATCAGAGTGCTAAGAAAATCATTATTGTTGGTACTGGTGAAGTCACACAATTTGGTAGTATCTTGAGCCATCACGACAAACAAGCAATCCAACACACGAGCAAACAAAAGGCAAACGGAGAAGGAGAAGGGGAAGGAGAAAGAGAGGGCGAATAAAACGGCAAGGGTGAAGTGGGGGAGAGGAAAACGAGAGGCAAAGGGCAACTAATGTAATGCGGGAGATAGGAATGTAATGCGTAGACTCCCCGGCAACGGCGCCAGAAAAGGCTCGTTGTCGGGAGTCAAATCTTGACTTGCGCGAACCTCCCCGGCAACGGCGCCAGAAATCCTTCTTTCTACGTCTTGAGCTTGCGTTGGTTTTCCTCGAAGAGGAAGGGATGATGCAGCAGAGTAGCATAAGTATTTCCCTCAGTTTTTGAGAACCAAGTCCCTCGTACCTACACAACACAAAGAGCTCAACGCAACCAACGCGATTAGGGGTTGTCAATCCCTTCATGGTCACTTACGGAAGTGAGATCTGATAAATAATATTTTTGGTATTTTTGATATAAAGATGCAAAGTGAAAAGTAAAAGGCAAAGTAAAAAACAAAACAAGATTAAAGTGATGGAGATTGATATGATGAGAATAGACCCCGGGGCCATAGGTTTCACTAGTGGCTTCTCTCGAGAGCATAAGTTTCCTATGGTGGGTGAACAAATTGCTGTTGAGCAATTGACATAATTGAGCATAGTTATGAGAATATCTAGGCATGATCATGTATATAGGCATCACGTCCGTGAAAAGTAGATCAAAACGATTCTGCATTTACTACTATTACTCCACCCATCGACCGCTATCCAGCATGCATCTACAGTATTAAGTTAAAAATAGAGTAACGCTTTAAGCAAGATGAAATGATGTAGAGAGATTAATTCATGCAATATGAAATAAACCCCATCTTGTTATCCTCGATGGCAACGATACAATACATGTCTTGCTGCCCCTTCTGTCACTTGGAAAGAACACCGCAAGATCGAACCCAAAGCTAAGCACTTCTCCCATGGCAAGAACTACCAATCTAGTTGGCCAAACCAAACGGATAATTCGAAGAGACTTGCAAAGATAACCAATCATAGATAAAAGAATTCAGAGAAGATTCAAATATTGTTCATAGATAGAGTTGATCATAAACCCACAATTCATCGGTCTCAACAAACACACCGCAAAAGAAGAAGATTACATCGAATAGATCTCCACAAGAGAGGGGGAGAACATTGTATTGAGATCCAAAAAGAGAGAAGAAGCCATGTAGCTACTAACTATGGACCCGAAGGCCTGAGGTAAACTACTCACACTTCATCGGAGGGGCTATGATGATGTAGAAGCCCTCCGTGATGACGGCCCTCTCCGGCGGAGCTCCGGAACAGGCCCCAAGATGGGATCTCGTGGATACAGAAAGTTGCGGCGGTGGAATTAGGTTTTTGGCTCCTGTTCTGATCGTTTGGGGGTACGTGGGTATATATAGGAGGAAGGAGTACGTCGGTGGAGCACCGAGGGGCCCACGGGGCAGGGGGGCGCGCCCTATAGGGGGGCACCCCCTACCCTCGTGACCGCCTCCGGTACTTCTTGGAGTAGAGTCCAAGTCTCCTGGGTCTTATCCGAGAAGAAAATCACGTTCCAAAAAGGATTTTTCTGTTTGGACTCCGTTTGATATTCTGTTTCTTCGAAACACTGAAATAGCCAAAAACAGCAATTCTGGGCTGGGCCTCCGGGTAATAGGTTAGTCCTAAAAATAATATAAAAGTGGAAAATAAAGCCCAATATAGTCCAAAACAGTAGATAATATAGCATGGAGCAATCAAAAATTATAGATACGTTGGAGACGTATCAGGGAGGCTTAAGTCAATGTTATATTCATGCCCCAATCATGAGCTGTCAAGAGAAATTATTATCCAGAACTTTTATGCTCGGCTTTCTCGTAATGATGAAACCATGCATGATAATTCTTGTGTTGGTTCTTTTATGTACAAGACTATTGAATTCCAGTGGGATCTTCTGGAAGGAATTAAACACAACTCTGAAGATTGGGAACTCAACAAAGGTAAAGAGTCACGTATTAAACTTAAATATGATTGTGTTAAATCTTTTATGGATAGCCGATGCTTTTCAAAAGTTTAGCACTAAATACGGACTTGACTCTGAGATAGTAGCCACCTTTTGTGAATTATTTGCTACTCATGTTGAAGTCCCTAAAGAGAAGTGGTTTAAATATCACCCACCTATTAAAGAAGAAATCAAAGAACCGGTACCAGTTAAAGAAGAGACTAGACTTTATAATGTTGATCCAGTTGTTCCTTCTGCTTATATAGAGAAACCACCTTTCCCTATTAGGATAAAGGAACACACTAAAGTTTCAACTATGGTTAACAAAAGCTATATTAAAACACCTAAACCTGATGAACAAATTAAAGTTGAACCTAGTATTGCTATGGTTAAAGATCTCTTGGAAGAATATATGGATGGGGATGTAATTTACTTCTGTGAAGAAGTTGCTAGAATTGTGAAACCTGATAAAGAGGATAAACATAGACCTGTTGTTGGCATGCCTGTCATATCAGTTAAAATAGGAGATCAATGTTATCGTGGTTTAATTATGTGACATAGGTGCTAGTGTGAGTGCTATTCCTTACACCTTATATCAAGAAATTATGAAAGACATAGCACCCGCAGAGATAGAAGACATAGATGTTACTATTAAAATTGCTAATACAGACACTATATCACCAGTTGGGATTGTTACAGATGTTGAAGTATTGTGTGGGAAAATAAAATACCCTACTAATTTTCTTGTTCTTGGTATAACTTCTATGACAATATAACTTCTATGTGAATATGAACAAACATAAACCATTATGTTATCTTCCTTGTCCAACGTCAACAATTTTGGCATATAATATTTTGATGGGGGATCACAATCACAAAAGATTTCCATGGTAATGTATTTATATGGGAAAGTTCTCTTCCTTATATTAATTATTCGTGAATTGCTTGTATGACCAATATTGTGATTGTCAAGCCTCAAAATATTTCACTTTCTAAACCCAATGTGAAGCTACCACTAGGCATTATATTATTTCCAGTTCATGACATTCAATTTATTCAACAATTTACTCATACGATATAAGTGAAGCACAAGAGTAAATGACATAGAAAATAGCTTCGTTGACGGGATGTGAATGCCGCTTACCTAGCCTCCCTGGTAACTATTTGAGGACTCTATTTTATTTAAAAACTTTCAGATCTAAGTATTTTGTTAAAACAGCAAGCAAAATGAAAATAAAATGACATTCCAAGAATACCACACATCATGTGAAGAAGCAAAAACTTAGGCTCAACCGATACTAACTGATAATTGTTGAAGAAAAGAGGTGGGATGCCTACCGGGGCATCCCCAAGCTTAGATGCTCGAGACTTCTTGAAATATTATCTTGGGATGCCTTGGGCATCCCCAAGCTTGAGCTTTCGTGTCTCCTTAATTCTTCTCATATCACGGTTTTCCTAAATCTCAAAAGCTTCATCCACACAAAACTCAACAAGAACTCGTGAGATAAGTTAGTTTAAACCAATGCAAAACCTTATCATTCTCTACTGTAGCAAATCACTAAAATTATTATTCAACATTGCACACTAAATGCCTCTGCATATTTAACACTCCTATCCTCAAATAGGATCATTAAACAAGCAAACATATGCAAACAATGCAAACATAACAGCAATCTGCCAAAACAGTACAGTCTGTAAAGAATGCAAGAGTATCAATACTTACCTAACTCCAAAGATTATGAAAATATACCACACTGTAGAAAATTTATCAGATCTTATTTTGCAACAAGTTTCAACATTTAATCACATTCTGACTTTTCTAGGGAATGTTTGCAACAGTGGTAAACTTTCTGTTTTCAAACAGCAACATGTAGGCTTGCAAAATAAGCATAGCAAAGGCTATCATTACCACTTTCATTGAAATAAAAGATGCAAAAAATTATTATAAATAACAGAAAGAAAATCCAAACAAAATAAAATGACACTCCAAGTAAAACTCATATCATGTGACGAATGAATACATAGCTCCTAGTCAGGTTACCAATAATGTTGGAGACGAAAGAGGGGATGCCTTCCGGGGCATCCCCAAGCTTAGTTGCTTGGATATTCCTTGAATATTACCTTGGGGTGCCTTGGGCATCCCCAATCTTAGGGTCTTGTCACTCCTTATTCTCCTCATATCGGCATCTCACCCAATACTTGAAAACTTCAATCACACAAAACTTAACGAAGCTTTGTGAGAGAGGTTAGTATGATAAAGAGCAAACCATTTCACTTTTGGTACTGTCAAAGACAAGATTCATAATTGTTCTCACACATGGCCTACTGTAGCATATCATTTCCACAATTTATATTGAGCTATATAAGCCATAGAAACTAGAAAACAAGCAGACTACGCATTGAAAAACAGAATATGTCAAAAACAGAATGACCTGTAGTAATCTGTACTCCAGCCATACTTCTGCTACTCCAAAAATCCTGAAAAAATAGGAATGCCTGCGAAATTTGTTTATTAATGTTCTTCAACAAGAATGAGCATTTTATCACGCTCCTGTTAGAAATGAGAATTGTTTCCCTGAGTGCAAAAGTTTCTGTTTTTCAGCAAGATCAAATCAACTATCACCATACACCATCCCAAAGGATTTGCTTGGCGCTTTATTGAAACAAAAGCTATAATACATGATTAATACAGTAGCCTAATCATGCTAACACAAAAATAAAGTAGGTAAAAGTGTTGGGTTGTCTCCCAACAAGCGCTTTTCTTTAATGCCTTTTAGCTAGGCATGATGACTTCAATGATGCTCGCATAAAACATAAGAATTGAAACATAAAGAGAGCATCATGACACTACTAGGGAAAACCCTAGTAGAAGCGCTCGAAATATGCATAGCAGTAGCGCTGGGTCCAGCGCTACTGCTACCGCTGTCGGTGTCAAAACCGGCGGATCTCGGGTAGGGGGTCCCGAACTGTGCGTCTAGGCCGGATGGTAACAGGAGACAAGGGACACGAAGTTTTACCCAGGTTCGGGCCCTCTCGATGGAGGTAAAACCCTACGTATTGCTTGATTAATATTGATGATATGGGTAGTACAAGAGTAGATCTACCACGAGATCGAGGAGGCTAAACCCTAGAAGCTAGCCTATGGTATGATTGTTGATGTGTATGTTGTCCTACGGACTAAAACCCTCCGGTTTATATAGACACCGGAGAGGGTTAGGGTTACACAAAGTCGGTTACAATGGTAGGAGATCTTCATATCCGTATCGCCAAGCTTGCCTTCCATGCCAAGGAAAGTCCCCTTCGGACACGGGACGGAGTCTTCAATCATGTATCTTCATAGTCCAGGAGTCCGGCTGAAGGTATAGTCCGGCTATCCGAACACCCCCTAATCCAGGACTCCCTCAGTAGCCCCTAAACTAGGCTTCAATGACGACGAGTCCGGCGCGCAGATTGTCTTCGGCATTGCAAGGCGGGTTCCTCCTCCAAATACTTCATAGAAGATTTCGAACACGAAGATAGTGTCCGGCTCTGCAAAATAAGTTTCCACATATTGCCATAGAGAGAATAATATTTACACCAATCTAATCTGCTAACGTATTCCGTAGCGTGTCACACCACGGCCAAGCCTTTATCCGAGTCGTTTCATTATCCCACCTCAGCGCGTCATGCGAGGCGGTTTCCTTGGCATGTCTTGTTAAAGAAGAGATCGTGTCCCCTTATCCCGGGATTCTCATCAATACGGGCATGGGTAACCGAACCACGCCATTGATTATGGCGCTTGGGAGATAAGCGAGTTTTACCAGGCTGGTGGGGACATGTAGCTGCGTCCACCCATATAAGGGGATAAAGATCCACCTTTTCACCTACGCCTTCTTCCTCCTTCGCCTATCCATTCTTGCGCACTCGAGCTCCAGCGCCCAAGTCCGCACTCCTCACCTCAACCTTCTCCAGCCATGTCCGGAGCGGGAGGCAAGTGGATGGTCTCCTCCGTTACGGAGGGACACATCAAAAGACTAAGGAAGGCCGGATACTTGTCCAACGACATTGCGCACCGGCTTCCTGAAGAGGGGCAGCTCATCCCTACCCCTAGGCCCCATGAGAGGGTGGTGTTCCTCCCCCATTTCCTCCGCGGACTGGGTTTCCCTCTCCATCCATTTGTCCGGGGGCTCATGTTCTACTATGGCCTGGATTTCCACGATCTGGCCCCGAATTTTGTCCTCAACATCTCGGCGTTTATCGTCGTGTGCGAGTCTTTCCTCCGCATCCGTCCCCATTTCGGCCTATGGCTCAAGACTTTCAGCGTCAGGCCGAAGGTGGTGCGCGGCAACCAGGCGGACTGCGAAGGTGCCATGGTGGGCAAGATGGCCAACGTCCTATGGCTAGAGGGCTCCTTTGTGGAGACCTTGAAGGGGTGGCAATCGGGGTGGTTTTACATCACCGAGCCGCGCGACCCTAAGTGGGTCGTAGCCCCCGAGTTCTGGTCTGGACCCCCAACGCGGCTCACGTCCTGGAAAGAGACGGGCCTCTCGTGGGGCAGCCAAAAGGAGGTGACCGGACTGCAAACATGCATCCAATACCTGGCGAACAAGCAGCTTAGGCTCGTCAACATAGTCCAGGTTATGCTCATACGCCTGAGCCTCCCGTGTCAACAACGGGCCTTCCATCTATGGGAGTTCAATCCGGCGCAGCACCGAACTCTGAGCAGGCTCTTCGACACGACGTACGAAGATGCCTGGAAGGTGCTTTTCAAGGGCGCCGAGGCTCTCGCATTCACTACCGAGGATCGCGGATTTAGCGCGCAGCGTCACGCTAGCGCGGTAAGTTTTTTTGTACCTTTTATAGGGCACTAGTTTTTCATAGTTTTAACTCTGTGCGGGATTTAAGCTCCCTTTCCTTTGACAGGATTGGCAGGCGAAGTCCGGACAGATCAACTGTCCGGCTCCTTTGCCCGAAGGCCCAGCGGATACTCGCTTGGCGAAGCTGCTGGTTCCGGCACCCTATGTGGTGCCGGAGAAGAAGGCCACAAAAAAGGCCGCGGGGACTCGAAAGAGTGCCCGGCGCCAGGAGGCGTCGGATCCATCATCCGACGGTTCCGAGACGCATTCCTCCCATGAAGACGAGGAGGAAGAAGAAGAGACCTCTCCCCCTCCAGCGAGGGGAGAGAAGAAAAGGAAGGCCGCCCTCTCAGGGGAGGCTGGAGGGTCCAAGAAGGGGAAAACCCTTCCTCCGGATTGCTCCACCGACGCCGACGGCGGCGGAGAGGAGTGCTAGCCCAGGGCCAAGCCCCTGGCAAAATCGTAAGTATCCGGATACCAGAGTAATTCATAGTATTCAGTTATTGCACATCTTTCCCTTACGTTGAATATGTTTATGCAACCCACCCAAAGACCAGCTCGACGCGTCGTCGAGCGGCTCACTAGACCCGTCGGATGTGAACTCGCTTCCGATGGCTTCCCCCCCCCCCCCCCCCCGCCCTACGGACGACACCAAAGTGTTGTCCCAACAGGTTCCAAGCCGGGAGGAGGTGGTCCTGGAGGCGCCGCAAGGCGACCTCCCGAACTCCAGGAGTAAAGGGGATGAAACCCCCCGGGGCTCCAAGTCCGGCTCTAGGCCGGACACTGCTCCGGAACCTTCAAAGGTTCCAGAGTCCGGCGGGCAACCTCCTTCCAAGAGGAGCCAGCCCACGGTGCCGGTGGCCCCCGTCCAACCGGAGGCGCCGGACAATATGTTGGAGGCGCTCCAAGGTGCCTCCATCGACGAGGAGCACCGTGCCATTATGAGTGCTGTGGTCCAGAAGGTTCAGTCCGCCAAGAGTGGACTGACTGAAGCTTGTACTAGCCTTTTGACAGGCTTTGAGGTAAGTAAAGAATGTGTAAATAATATTTCTGCAGAGACAGTAGCCCTTGATGCTCTATTTGGCATTCGAGAAGAAAAGCCGAATAGAGGATCAAATAAAATTCGCAGGAGTCTAACAAAAAGGAGTCAATATGCGTATGCAGGCTTCCCTGCTTGCATCCGCCGCACTGACTGCGGAAGTGGACACGCTAAAGCAGAACCTCGAGCGGTCCGAGCAAGAGCTCGAGCGTGCCAAGAAGCAGCTCGAGGATAATGAAGGTAAGAAATACCTTGTTAAATATATATATATATAAAGGTGCAATTTCAAAGAATGACAGGATTATCGTGGTTGTTGTAGGTGCCATGTCTGAAGTGGCGACCCTTAAGCAAGCGCTGGTCGAGGCCGAGAAGAGTGCGGCCTCGGAGCGCACCGAGCGGGAGAAATATGAGGCCGAGGTTATCAAGGTGCGGCAAGAGCTCCAGGCTCTCATGAAAAAACATGAGAGTTTGGAGCTTGACTCGAAGACGCAAGCGTCCGAGCTCGTGGTGGCTATTGAAAATGCCAAATCTGCCAAGGCCGAATCCCAGAAGACCCTCCAGGAGTTGGATGAGGTGAAGAAGATAGCGGCGGGTAAGGCATTCTTTATGCAAAGCAAACACATAAACGTGAGTTACTTGTTACTTACCCGAATCCGGAGTTCTCCCGGAGCATTCGCAGATCTTCCCCGGAGTGTGTCCGATGCCGCCGCATTCTATCAAGCCAAGGAGGGCAGCTCGACGGAGAAGGTGTTCTGGTGTCAGTACGCTGAGGCCAGACACCCCGTGCCCCTGAGCGACCAGCTGAAGCAACTGGTCGAGCTCCACAAGGCGGCCGAACAGGCCATGAAGGGCCTTATTGTTCGGCTGTGGCCTGGAGGGGCTCTGCCTGGGAGCTATTTCGGGTTGGTGCGGCGGCTGGTGGAGGCCTATCCAAGGCTCGAAGTCATCAAGCGCTCCATATGCATTGAGGGTGCCCGTAGGGCCCTTGCCCGTGCTAAGGTGTACTGGGGCAAGCTGGATGCTGAGAAGCTTGTGAAGGACGGGCCACCACCGGGGAAAGAGCATCGCAAGCCCGAGAATTACTATAAGGGTGTTCTGAAGGGTGCCCGCCTTGTGGCGGATGAATGTTCTAGGGATGTAATTTTTGAGTGAAACTTGCTCGTTTTGTCCTGTGCGCTGCAAACTTGTTTATATGCGCTAAGCAATGCTGTTGGAATTTAAAATATTACCTTCTGTGCGGCTGTTTATCAATTCTGAGAGATGGCGAGTCGTCGGCTTCTGCCCCCGTGCCGCTAGTGCTGGGGTGCTCGGGGATAAACCTGAGCACTCTTTTCCCCACGTTTGGGTCCTTCGAGGGAGGCGCTCATCCCAATGAACAAGGCAATCGGACTATAATGCGTGAACACTCTCACTTAGCCATAGAATTCTATAATTTTAAATTTCGGCGAAGCCCCTGGTATTCGGAAGACCGAGTTCGGGGCGCTATCCAGTCCTTGGCCGGACAGAGCCGACTCCTCGCCCTAAGCGGCATAAGTCTTTAGGGACTCAAAAAAACCTCTCGAACAGCGACCGGCTCTCGCTTCATCATGACAGTCAGTTTTAGCTTTCTCCACTGAGGTGCTCGACCCAGCTCAACCGGGGCACAATCGCAGTGGTTCTCCTAGTGCTACCTTAGCCTATATAGCGGAACGTAAGGCACCAAAACATAGGAGCCGGGCAAACCCAACTATTGACCCAAGACATGATTCGGAGCCGATGCATATAATGCTATAAGTTCGGGGTGCCGCACTTGTTAAAGTGTTCAGACTTCTCACACCATATTGAGGGGTACTAAAGCCCCTGGCGTATTTTGGCCGTACGAACATGTACAGGTGCAACATGTCGTTAAGGAACATATATAAAGAAAAAGAGGTAATGCAAAAATAGACGAAAGCTATGCATTATTTATTAAAAAGGTGTGCGAGCAAGGCAGAACGATACAAATAATGCGATAAGTGGAAGGTTAGACTAGTTAACATGTCCATTCCAGGGGCAAGCTGCGGAATAGTATGCGGAACAGGTATACTGCTCGTTATAGAGACCGCCTGGGAGTTCCGTAGTGCAGCATGGCTTGTCTGCTTCCTTGGTTCTTGCATCGTTTGTGCGGTGATTGAACTGCCGAACAGGCCCTCCGAAGGATGAAGTCCTGAAAGTAAGAGAAAATTAAAAAATCGGCAGCCCCTGGTATGGTTTAAGCCGTGTTTTGGGTGTGCCGTGATGGTGCCCCTCCCCCTGTGCCCATGGTATCTCTAGAGCGTCGCCTTTTTGCGAGGGTTGGGGTTGGGGCCGCATTGCTACGCCTGCTCAGATCGTGCCAGGCGGTCTTGTTGTAGGTTACTCCAGGCGCGCTTGACGGTGTCCGATCGTTTAGTGGCCGGACTGGAGAACTGCCTGGAGAGGCTGCTTTGAACTTCCGCTGCAAGGGCCGCCGTGTGCTCCTCCATTCGGAGGGAGCGTTCGGTGTTTCCATTGACCATAATTACTCCTCGAGGGCCTGGCATCTTGAGCTTAAGGTATGCGAAATGTGGTACCACATTGAACTTAGCGAATGCGGTTCACCCGAGCAGTGCGTGATAGCCACTGCGAAACGGGACTATGTCGAAGATTAACTCCTCGCTTCGGAAATTATCCGGATATCCGAAGACCACTTTAAGTGTGATTGAGCCTGTACAGTTGGCCTCTACACCTAGTATTACGCCTTTAAAGGTCGTTTTGGTGGGCTTAATCCTCGAGGGATCTATGCCCATTTTCCGCACTGTATCCTGGTAAAGCAGGTTCAGGCTGCTGCCGCCGTCCATAAGGACTCTAGTGAGATGAAATCCGTCAATAATTGGGTCTAGAACCAATGCGGCGAATCTGCCATGACGGATGCTAGTACGATGGTCCCTTCGATCAAAGGTGATCGGGCAGGAGGACCATGGGTTGAACTTTGGGGCGACTGGCTCTACCGCGTATACGTCCCTTAATGCACGCTTCCGCTCCCTTTTGGGGACATGGGTTGCGTATATCATGTTCACCGTCCGCACATGTGGGGGAAAACCCTTCTGTCCACTATTGTTTGGCGGCCGGGGCTCCTCGTTGTCATCGCTATGCATCCCCTTGTCTTCATTTTCTGCGTTTAACTTGCCTGCCTGCTTGAACACCCAACAATCCCTGTTGGTGTGATTGGCTGGCTTTTTAGGGGTGCCATGTATCTGGCACGAGCGGTTGAGTATTCGGTCCAAACTGTACGGGCCCCTAGGATTCCTTTTGAATGGCTCTTTCCGCTGACCGGATTTAGAGCCTCTAAATCCAGCATTAACTGCCGTATCCTCAGCATTGTCGCCATTAATGCGGCGCTTCTGCTTGTTGCGACACGACCTGCCACTACTGTCCCTGGTGTCCGAGTTACCAGGGTTCTTGGTCATATTGTTGCTACGAGCAAGCCAGTTGTCTTCTCCCGCGCAAAAGCGGGTCATGAGTGTTGTGAGTGCTGCCATAGATTTCGGCTTTTCCTGTCCAAGGTGCCGGGCCAGCCACTCATCACGGATATTGTGTTTGAAGGCTGCTAGGGCCTCAGCGTCCGGACATTCGACTATTTGATTTTTCTTTGTTAGGAACCATGTCCAGAATTGCCTGGCCGATTCCTCTGGCTGCTGAATTACGTGACTTAGGTCATCGGCGTCTGGGGGTCGCACGTAAGTGCCCTAGAAATTGTTGAGGAATGCGGCTTCCAGGTCCTCCCAACAACTAATTGATCTTATTGGCAAGCTGTTAAGCCAATGCCGAGCTGGTCCTTTAAGCTTGAGTGGGAGGTATTTGATGCCGTGGAAATCATCGCCGCAGGCCATGTGGATATGAAGGAGATAATCCTCGATCCATACCGCGGGATCTGTTGTGCCATCATATGATTTGATGTTTTACGGGTTTGAAACCCTCGGGGATTTGACGATCCATTATTTCGTCTGTAAAGCAGAGTGGGGTTGCGGCGCCTCTGTACTGGGCTATATCATGACGTAGCTCCAATGAGCCTTGTCTACTGTGTTCGGCCCCGCCGAATTTGTGGTCGGCGTGACGGTTACCGTCTCGAGCCGTGGGGCGCCCACGCGATCCGTAGATCGATCTTGTTTGCCTTGCCTTGTCCTCCAACATGTCTCGTAAGTCCGGCGCATATTCCTGTGCCTTGGTACGGGGTGCGGCTTGAGTGGAGGGCCGAGAGGCCTCTCTGTCGTGATCACGAGGTGGCCCGTCGGCTGCATCCAGCGCTTCCTCCTCTAATCGGGGTAGCAACCTGCGCTTTGGGTAGCTCTTGGAGGGGCGTTCGAGTTTATTCTCTTCGGCCGCAAGGACTTCAGTCCATCTGTCGACTAGCAAGTCTTGATCAGCTCTAAGCTATTGCTGTTTTTTCTTGAGGCTTCTTGCCATGGCCATAAGCCTGCGTTGAAAACGCTTTTGCTCGACGGGATCCTCTGGCACAACGAATTCGTCGTCGTCGAGGCTTGCCTCATCTTCGGAGGGAGGCATATAATTTTCGTCCTCGACCTCTCTGTCTGCCGCTCTCTCATGAGGGCTGGTTTCTCCATCCTCCTGTGCTAAATCTTGCTGGAGGGGGTTTTGTTTGGCGCTTTCCGGAGTATTATTATCTCCCGTGCTGGAATCACCGTGTTTGTTTTGGCGGGATTTTGAGCGGCGCTGTTGACGCTGGCGCTTAGGCTGTTTCTTGGAGGGGTCATCCTCCGCTGTTCCATCGCCATCTCCCTCTTTTGGGGTGTCCACCATGTATATGTCACGATGAGGTGGCTTTCCAGGGCCTAGTAGGCGCTGGTTCTTCATCATCTCCTTCATCGGCGTCCATACCGTCGATGTCTTTGGAGTCGAAGTCGAGCATGTCGGTTAAGTCGTCCACAGTGGCTACAAAGTGGGTGGTGGGTGGGCTTTGAATTTCTTCATCGTCCGTACCCCAACCTTGCTGACCGTAGTCCGGCCAGGGCTCTCCTGATAAAGAGAGAGACTTCAGTGACTTCAGGATATCGCCGAAAGGCGAGTGCTGAAAGATGTCCGCAGAAGTGAACTCCATGATCGGCGCCCAATCGGATTCGATCGGTAGGGGTGCGGAGGGTTCGGAGTCCGAAGAGGAGTCCGGCTCCTTGGAGTCACGAGTCTCGCAGAGTACAGGGCTGGTGCTTGGCTCAATCGCTGTTGGGGTCGCAGCCCCCGAGGTGGCGTCCAACCGCCCATCCTCGATCGGCGCAGTTGGCTCCGAATTAAGGGTTGGAGGCGATGCGGGTGCGGCCTCCAGGGCACTGTTCGGCGGCAGAGCTAAATCACGCTCGTCGTGACAGTGTGGCACGCTCGGCAATGGCTCGAATCTGTCGAGGATCAAGTCCCTGCGGATGTCAGCCGTGTAGTTAAAACTTCCAAATCTGACCTGACGGCCAGGGGCATAGCTTTCGATCTGCTCCAGATGGCCAAGCAAATTGGCCCGCAGTGCGATGCCGACGAAGACGAAGATCTGTCCAGGGAGGAAGGTCTCACCCTGGAATGCATCGCTATCGATGATCGTAGGAGCCATCGAGCCTGACGGCGACGACATAGAGGAACTCTCAATGAAAGCACCAATGTCGGTGTCAAAACCGGCGGATCTCGGGTAGGGGGTCCCGAACTGTGCGTCTAGGCCGGATGGTAACAGGAGACAAGGGACACGAAGTTTTACCCAGGTTCGGGCCGTCTCGATGGAGGTAAAACCCTACGTCCTGCTTGATTAATATTGATGATATGGGTAGTACAAGAGTAGATCTACCACTAGATCGAGGAGGCTAAACCCTAGAAGCTAGCCTATGGTATGATTGTTGATGTGTATGTTGTCCTACGGACTAAAACCCTCCGGTTTATATAGACACCGGAGAGGGTTAGGGTTACACAAAGTCGGTTACAATGGAAGGAGATCTTCATATCCGTATCGCCAAGCTTGCCTTCCACGCCAAGGAAAGTCCCTTCCGGACACGGGACGGAGTCTTCAATCTTGTATCTTCATAGTCCAGGAGTCCGGCTGAAGGTATAGTCCGGCTATCCGAACACCCCCTAATCCAGGACTCCCTCAACCGCCCTACAGCTAAGTTGTAGCAGTAGCACTGGTATGGGCAGCGCTACTGGTAAGTATTATTAGCATTAGCACTTCCAGGACCAGCGCTACTGATAACTATCTGTAGTGCTTGTTCATATGAAGCGCTGCTACTAAGCCAGCGCTACTGCTAGGTGCTTTCCAGCGCTACTGCTAATGTTCCCGCTTTCACATATTTGCACCCCCTACGTATTTGTGATGTATTTATACAGGCTCTATACAATAGTTTCATCCGATCATACTAAACATACACTATTCTCATCATTTCATAGACATATAGTAGTCTCTTCATACCATCATCATCATTCAACACAAATATCATCACATCTCGAAAATAGCGATACACAAGTGCGATCATGTCATGTCTTGAATAAGTGCAGCTGCATGGTCATGGCACACACACAAGTTTCATCATCTCCATCTAAACCATGATGTAGAAGAGAAGAGCGATCAGCATGAGCAAGACCGCGACTATGTAGTACCGCGGTCCCGCCCCTGCTCATACTGGAGTGTCCACCTCAAGTAACTACTTCCCTCTTCGACTCTGCTGTCGAACCCTCTGTGGCTAGCACCCAGGTACCTGTGCACCTGGGCCTGAGCGGTTGGCCAGTGGTCGTAGACTCTTGGAACCCTCCCAACGTACACGGCGTAGTAGTCCGTTGCCATCTCTGATCTATGTACATGCATCATGAGTTGATGAACTGAACGATAATATGCAACATAATGTACTTAAAAAAACAAAGAGGCATAATTAGCAAAATACAAGTAACCAATAGTAAACATAAATGACGAAGTTCCTCATACCCAAACTAATTAACTAGAGCAATCTACGCTAGTTCCGGGCCATGGTTTAGTTACATCGCATAGTTTCGCCGTGAATAAATTCAAAGTTTTGCCATAGAAAGACAGTACTGACACATTGTCATTAACAATTAATCCTCCCTGTCGGTGGTCCAATCTTCATAGTTAGGGGGAAGCACCCGAGCTTCTTGAAAGGCTTCAGGTCTAGATGATGAGCGAGTATCAGTGCTCGGACATCTTCCCGCATGATTGGTCCATGGTAGAACATCCCTGTTGGTTCGAGGACCTGCTTCACGATCGCTTGGGCAAGTTCACACTATACGTGATAAAACTCAGCTCTGATTCTGTTGGGAAACTACTACTGGATATAAACCGGCCAGGAATAGCCGGTCTAACTTTATGAAGATTAG
Source organism: Triticum urartu (assembly GCF_056163025.1). Taxonomy (NCBI): domain Eukaryota; kingdom Viridiplantae; phylum Streptophyta; class Magnoliopsida; order Poales; family Poaceae; genus Triticum; species Triticum urartu. Next base: position 39,246,948 of record NC_141876.1, read on the forward strand.
AAGCCGATGAAGACATAAGAATGATGGCGCTTTATGAAGGCCCAATGCCCAGAGGTGAATTAAGGCCTGTAGATGTAAACCGACCTTATTATGTAACTTGCATTATAAGATAGGAAGTATAGAGACCGAACCAGACACATTTATGATCCGGCTTCAGGACTCTGTAAACCGGCGGGCGTCAACCTATGTATATAAAGGGACAACCCGACAGCGGTTCAGGGACAGACAACAACTCGAGGGCCAGTCAAAGCGGATTCGCTCCCTGGTCATCAAAACCCTAGCAATACCAATCACAACTAGACGTAGGCTTTTACCTTCATCGAAGGGGCCGAACTAGTATAAAACTCCCCGTGTCCCCTTGTCCGGTTTAACCCCTTTAAGCTAACCTGTTGCGATGGCTCCATGACTAAGTCCTTTCACAAGGACATCTGCCGTGACAAACCCACAACAGTTGGCGTCCACCGTGGGGCTATCGCACGATGGTTTCGAGTTCTTAAAGGGCAGCTTTGATGGACTCAAGGGATACGCTGTGGGCTGGATAACGAAGAGTCATCGCAGAAAGCTCTACATCGACAACACAGGATGGGGCCCCGAGGATGATTCAATCGAATACGGGTACCGGGTCCCCTTTGGTGGGATTCACATCTTCATCGGCAAGATTGGCGAACCGGGCCCTGAGCCGGACACTTGCACCGACATCATCGAGACGGCTTAGCGTGCAAGCCCTTCCCCGGTTCAGCCCATGGCAAAGCATGTTTTGGTAGGTGTCATCCACGGAGCAGAATATGAGGACGGACAGGCATCTGATGGAGAAACCGTCGTCTGCTCCGACAACGAGTCTTCTGGAGAAACCGAATCGCTTTATCAGTTGCAGGACGGCCGAATTAGTGGAGGTTCTGAGGGCAACAGTATTCCGGACTCCCCTGATATGCCAAACCGGGCAGCTATCTTCATGGAGGGTACACAATTAGTGCCCCACTGATCAACCGCCGCAGCAATGCTTTCCGGTTCAGCAACAGCCACGCCGGCGGGGGCAGGGGGCTCTGCGCCACCTCCGGGATCAGCACAATGCGGAGATCGCAAAGCTAAAGGATCAGATAACTCAAGCTAAAGCGGACCTAGCAGCAGAGAATGCTACGATGGCTACAAAGCAAGCTGAGTTGGAAGGTCAGGCCTACCGGCTTAGGCTGGATTAGAATCCTTCAGAGGAAGTCATGAGAAGAAGATACCGATCGCATCTCCCGCCAAGTTATGAGCCAAGAAATCTCTTCAATACGCCAGGAGCAGGAACGAGTAACCAGCCAATAGTAAACCAAACAGAGGCGCCAGGGACAGGAGCGCCGGTTCAGCCGCGCACGGCGGACCCGCCCCGTCAGAACAACATTGTGCCACAGTATGTTCCAACACCTCCCAGGCATTACTCCAACCCGTTGGAAAACATTGTGGACGCCGCTTCACGATTGGTAGCCCTCCCAACCGATGGCTAATCACCAGTTGTGATTGAGGCACGATGGGTCAGAGATCTCCTTCAAACAGCTCTAAACCAGCAGCAGGCATATTTGCACAGTCATGAGAGGATTCATTCCACTCCCCGTCCAAGACGGAGCTATAGTAGGCACGTCGAGGATGAACCGGCCGTGTCGAGCAGTGCATGTTGCCGTAATTCGCCGTGAGGGCACAACCCGGTAGGGGGAGGTGCTAATGCGCAGGATGTGGTGGATCATGGTCGCGCACGTCGAGAGGACGAGTCAGTAGCTCTGCACGGAGCCCGTCAACATACTCCGGTTCACCCTACCGCTTCAGTAGAGCCAGGTGTGGTATTCAGTTCCTTAGGGGTGCCGTGTCTCACCCCCTCTTTGCGTAATGTGAGATTGCCCAAGGACATCAAAGGACCTCGTAAGGTACCCAATTACACCGCCAATCTGCAACCAGAGGCATGGGTTAAAAGCTACGAGATGGCAATGGAGATGTTAGATGTGGATGATTTAGTATGTGCTAAATACTTCACCATGATGTTGGAAGGAACAGCTCGCACTTGGTTAAAAATCTTACCAACTAACTCTGTGGGATCATGGGCCGAATTAAAGCACTGGTTTATCCAGAACTTCAAAGATACTTGTAAGCAGCCCATGTCAACTGTGGATCCGGCCGCTTGTGTCCAAGAGGATGGGGAGTCCACGACCCAATGGGTAAAGCGGGTCTCAGCTATTCTGCATTCATCGGATCGTATCAATGAAGATACCGCAGTGCTAAAGTTGGAGGGCAATTGCCGTTTTCTGCCGCTCAAATAGAACTTAGGAAGGCTCAAACATCACTGGAATGATATGTCAACGCTTATGGCCGCTTTGGTTAAGTACGCCGATTCAGATAATACCGAAGACCCTGACTCAGAGTAGGACAAACCGAGGAAAGGGAAAAAGAACGGGAACACAAAGGGTCAGCAGCATAATCCGGCAGGCCATGGGAACAATGGTAAATGCGAGGCCGACAACAGTCTGGACTTTGTGGCTAACACCAATGCTCAGGAGAATGGTCAGCGTCGTAAGGGTAAGCAGCCCCAGAGGGGCGGAGGTTCAGGCCCCATTTTGGAGCGCCTGTTAAATCAACCTTGTCCGAAGCATGGATAAAAGGAGAAGCTAGCATCACATCTTTGGAAGGATTTTTACATCATGCGGGATTTCAAGAACTCCAATATGTTTCAGTATGATAATGGCCCACCCGGCGGTTCAGGAGGTGGTTTCCATGGGCTGAGATACGGAGGCGGCAGCAACGGTTCAGGATTCCAGGGCAATCAAACCGGACATAGTAATCAAGGGAACCATGGCAACCAAGGAGGTTACAACCATCAGGGGAACCAGCAGCAGCAGCAGTCGGGTTATCAGAGCAATCCTAAGCAGCTAAATAGTGGGCAATATCATGTCTTCACCACTAGCTTGTGTAAGTGTGATCCGAAGCTTCACGAGAGGGAAGTAAACTCTGTTGAACCGGCGGTGCCTCAGTATTTGCGATGGTCTGAGCAACCCATTTTGTGGAGTAGAGAGGATCACCCACCCCGGGTTGACAATCCGGGTCACTTGGCCCTAGTGGTGGCCCCTCAAGTTGGGATATATAAGCTCACTAAGGTACTCATGGATGGGGGAAGTAGTATCAACATTCTATATTATGATACCTTCCGTCGTATGGGGTTAACGGATAAGAGTCTTAAACCGTCAAACACTATTTTCCACGGTGTGGTGCCTGACAAGTCTGCATATCCAGTGGGCAAGATAGCCTTAGTGGTGGCTTTTGGAGATGACCATGATTCAAGGTTAGAAACATTGACTTTTGAGGTGGTGAAAATCTAAAGTCTGTATCATGCTTTGTTTGGGCGACCGGCTTATGCCAAGTTCATGGCGAGGTCGTGTTATGTTTATCTATAGCTTAAAGTGCCAAGTCATAAGGGGGCCATCACAGTAAATGGGAGCAGGAAGATCGCTTTGGAATGTGAGGAAGGTGATGCGGCTTATGCTGAGTTGGTTTGTGCCACGGAGGAGCTGAAGTTTTATAAAGACCAAGTTGATCCGGCGGATATGACCTCTTTGAAAAAGCCAACTACGGAACACGATCCGGCGTTGAAGTTTAAATCGGCCACAGATACTAAAATGGTTGATTTCGTTCCTCGCGATTAATCCAAGCAGTTCAGCATCAGTGCTAACCTGGATCCCAAATAGGAAAGCGCGCTCATCAAGTTCATCCGTGAGAACCGGGACATCTTTGCATGGAAACCTTCTGACATGCTAGGTGTACCGAGGGAACTCGCTGAGCACACACTTAACATTGATCCCAAGTTTAAACCGGTCCGGCAGTTTCTCCGCCGCTTCAATGAAGAAAGGCGCAAGGCTATTGGTGAGGAGGTAGCTCGGTTGTTGGCCGTAGGGTTTATCGTGGAGGTCTTTCACCCAGAGTGGTTGGCTAATCCGGTGCTAGTTCTTAAGAAAAATGACACTTGGCGTATGCGTGTGGATTACACAGACTTGAACAAAGCTTGCCCTGCAGAACCCTTTGCCCTCCCTCGTATTGATCAGATCATTGATGCTATAGTGGGTTGTGACCGTTTGTGTTTTCTAGACGCTTATTCTGGTTATCATCAGATCAAAATGGCAGTTAAGGACCAGGAGAAGACAGCTTTTATAACTCCGTTTGGAGCCTTCTGCTATGTCTCCATGCCCTTTGGGCTCAAAAGTGCCCAGGCGACTTATCAACGCTGTGTTCAGAATTGTCTTCATAAGCAGATTGGGCGCAATTTTCATGCATCTGTGGATGATATTGTGATAAAGTCCAGGAAGGAGGAAACATTGATAGATGATTTGAGAGAAACCTTTGACAACCTCCGGGTTTACAAGATGATGCTCAATCCGGAAAAGTGTGTCTTTGGTGTTCCGGCAGGCAAACTCTTGGGTTTTCTGGTGTCAAATAGAGGCATTGAGGCTAATCCGGAAAAAATTTCAGCAATAACATCTTTGGCTAAACCGGCGTGTATCATTGACATTCAACGTTTGGCCGGCCCGATTGCGGCTTTGAGCCGGTTTATCAATCGTCTTGGGGAGAAGGCTATCCCTTTATATCAGATGCTCAAGAAAACAGATGATTTTGTCTGTAGCGAGGCGGCTGATAAAGCGTTTGAGGATCTGAAGAGGCAGTTAGCATGATCTTGCAGCCCCGATCGATAAAGAGCCGTTGTTGCTATATGTGGCTGCTAATGCCCGAGCTGTTAGCATGGCTATTGTGGTGGAGCACAAGGAAGCTGGCAAGGAATATCCGTTTCAACGGCCGGTTTGTTATATCAGTGAGGTGCTCATTGAGTCAAAGCAGAGGTATCCACATTGGCAGAAGCTGGTGTATGGAGTGTTTATGGCAAGCCGGAAGCTTAAACATTATTTTCAGTGTCATCCTATCACAGTGGTCAGTTCAGCCCCTCTGGGAGATATCATTCAAAACAGAGAAGCAACTGGCCAGATTGCCAAATGGGCTATTGAGCTTGGACCTCACGGGCTCAAATACATACCTCGCACAACAATTAATTCCCAAGAACTCATGGACTTCATCAATGATTGGACAGAATTCCAGGCACCAGAGGAAAAGCCAGATACCACGTATTGGACTATTCACTTTGATGGATCCAGACAGTTGGAGGGCTCGGGGGCTGGAGTCATACTAACTTCCCCACGAGGTGACAAGTTTTGTTATGTCCTCCGTTTAATGTTCCCTTGTACTAACAATGCAGCTGAATATGAGGCCTTACTCCATGGTCTTCGAATGGCTAAGGAGATGAACTTAAGCCGAGTTAAGTGCTTTGGGGATTCAGAACTGGTGGCCCAACAGGTGTCTGGCACTTGGGATTCTAAAGACCCACTCATGGCTGCATATCGACGAGAGGTGGAAACAGTGGCTGGTCACTTCAAGGGTTATCAGGTGTACCATATAGACCGGCGAAACAATGAAGCGGCGGACACTTTAAGCCACCTTGGTTCTCAGCATAAACCGGTCCCACCATATGTCTTTCTTGATGTGCTGCATAATCCGTCGGTCAAGGTACCAATAGAGGAGGAGTTGGCTATTGCTGACCCGGAGGCTCAATTGGTGGCAGCTTTGCATGTCATACCGGATTGGACAATCCCATACCTGGCTTAAGTGAACTGGGATGAGTTACCAGAGGATGAAAGCTCGGCTCGGCAGATAATCCAGCGTTCCAAATCGATGCTATTGGTTAACAGCTCATGTTGATGCTCAGGACTTTGTCAAACGATGTGACGGTTGTCAAAAATTTGCACGCCGTGCTCATATTCCGGCTCAGGAGTTGAGGATGATTCCAATAACATGGTCGTTTGCGACTTGGGGGCTTGATATGGTTGGACCCTTTAAGCGCTCCAAGGACAAAAAGACCCACTTATTAGTGGCAGTTGACAAGTTCACCAAATGGGTGGAAGCAGAGCCAGTTAGTAAGTGTGATGTAGCCACGGCGGTTCATTTCATCAAAAAGGTGATATTCCGGTTTGGCTTTCCACACAGTATTATAACTGATAATGGTACTAATCTGTCAAAAGGAGGGATGGAGGAATTTTGCCAACGTGAGCACATCCGGCTTGATATAGCATCGGTGGCTCACCCCCAATCTAATGGTCAAGCGGAAGGGCAAATCAAGAAATTTTGAGAGGTATTAAACCCCGGCTTATGGTTCCTTTGAAGCGGACACCGGGTTATTGGGTGGAGGAATTACCTTCTGTGTTATGGAGCATCAACACCACACCTAACAGATCTTTGGGTTACACACCTTTCTTCATGGTTTATGGAGCGAAGGCGGTTCTTCCTAGTGACATCCGTTACGACTCGCCCCGTGTGGCAGCTTATGTTGAAGCTGATAATGGGATAGCACGTCAGGATTCCCTGGACCTATTAGATGAGGAGCGTGATCTTGCAGCAGCACGTTCGGCGATTTATCAACAAGATCTCTGACGTTATCACAGCCACCGGGTTAAGACCAGAACTTTTCAAGAGGGCGATCATGTGCTCCGGCTCATCGAGGATCAAACTAATATGCACAAGTTATCCCCACCTTGGGAAGGACCTTTTATGGTCAGCAAGAATCTGCACAATGGGTCGTAGTACCTCACTGATGTTCGAGAGCACAAAGACTCACGTAAATCAGAGGAGGAGACCAAGCGGACGTGGAATATAGCTCTTCTTCGGCCTTACTATACTTAAGCCACAGGCTCTTCATATGTACATATTTATGACAATGTATATATTATATAATAAACCGGAGCCTCGAATAAAGCGGGGTATCTATTCTTTTTACATCATGTGTGTGCTTACAAGAGTTTCTACTGACAAAGCGGAGTTTTCTTAAACCGGTCTCTGCAGCCGCACGGATATAACGAAAATCACTAGGGGGCTTGGTCATATCGGAACCATAGCTACACCTCTTGATCGGTTTGAAACCACAAAAGGATATCACTAGGGGGCTTGGTTGTTGTCACACCATAGCTACACATCTTGATCGGTTTAAAGGGATATCACTAGGGGGCTTGGTTATTATCACACCATAGCTACACCTCTTGATAGGCGTTAAGCCAAAGAGGAAATTATGTGGAACCAAAGAGAGTCTGTTGCATTAAACACAGGTCAAACATAGGTAACCACCGAGCATAGCTCACATATTACTTGGGGGCTCTTTGCTTCGAAAAGAACAATGAGTTTTGAACCCTTGTAATAGGCTATCAAGCCAGGCTTGGAAGCCAGGTGTATTCACCTAAAACCCCGGGTTATCCTGCCTCTTTAAGTAAGCCACTCCGTCCAGGTAAACCTGGTATGACCCATCAAACATTTGACAAGTCAATCCCATGGACCCTGAACTTGTCAAAGTTAAATTGATGATTGGTTAAAGATTGAGGTCCATCTTAAAAAGGCTTTGCAAAATGGTTTAACTCAGCGGCCTGGCAGCCCATGAAAAGCCTCGATTTGGAGCCTGACAGCTCGTAAAAAGCCTCGCATATTCTTTTTTAGTTTTATTTGTCAAGCTTTTCGCTTTTGTTGAGGTTCATAATATCTTCTGATAAACCGGCGTCCTTGACCCGGCTTGGCTTTCAACTAGAAGTTGTTAGTAATGATCAGTTATAACCCAGTGTTCATTAAACCGACCTGGTTTTGACTAACAAGTCACCATTGTTATAAGGAAAACCCGGTGTTTATTATATCCCGGTATGGTTTATTATCATAATCCGGAAAATTAAGGACGGAGTTATCAATGTTCTGGATTGGTGTTTACACCTTTACCATACAAGCAGTTGGTCAGCCAACGAGGTATGTTGCACATGTTATTTTTTTATATATACAAACTTTGATTATCCATCCAAGTATTGTCTATTCTTGGGCATCATGACCCGTCCAATGGTAAACCACTAGGACACTTCCAAGTTCTTGTATCCAGGAACACAACTCATCATGGGCTATGCATAAATAGATCCAAAACTGTGGAGCAAGTTTTCACATTATCAAAGCATCACAAAACATGCTCGATGGCATGACAGATAAAGGAGTTTTTGCTATCCTATTACAAGCAGCTTCAAAACGGCTCCAATTGAATAATTGTTTTTAAGCATTTGCACAAAATAGCTGGTAAACCGGCTGCTGGTTTAAGATGCTTCGTCTGGACGGTTTGACGGTTGAGGGTCATTTGGTGCGATCACTTCTTCTTCATCCCTTCCCATACGCTGGAAATCAACTGTTGACCAATGGATTCCAGTTAAAGCTTGAAACACGGCTTCTTCATGGATAAGGCTCGAGGGGTTAATGTCAGGACCGTAAGTATGCTACGGATTAGAGGCACAAGTTCTTCGACTTCATGGATTTCGGCAGGCTGTCTCTTCACTTCAGCGTCATAAGCCGGTTGGAAATGAGACAAGTCTGTGTCTTCTGCCAGTTTGCTATCTATTGGCCGCATTTCTTTGGTCAGCCTTCGGAGGTCATCATTGTCGAAGTTTGAACCATCCTCCTTCACACCTGGATATCCTTTAATGATGTCCTCTGCTTCAAGATCTGGAATCCATGCTTTGGCCCGGATTAGTGCGGTCAGCGCTCCTGCTCTTGCGGCTGCCTTCTTCAGTTCAGTAATCCGGGCTGGTAACATGGCCAGCTTCTCAAGAGTTTCTTTTATCAGTGATGGTGCCGATTTTTGGCAAGCTGCAGCAGAAATAGCATGCTAGGATCCAGAGTACAGCTGTTCAATCAAGGTATAAGCCGCTTCAAGCTTCATCCGCATATCCCTGCCCAGATGAGCAATGCGAGTGCCTGTCACAGTTTAAAATCAGCCAGCTGGTAAATAATAAGGTCTCAGGAATTGGACAAACATCATAAGGAGGTACTTACCAAATACAGAGGACGTCATAGCATTGATTTGCCTCTTCAAACTAGTTAGTTCATCCACAACTGGTTTTAGGGCTGCTTCGGCATCCTCAGCTCTTTTGGTTAAATCGGCCTTCTCGGTTTCCCAGTCAGCACGTTCTTTGTTAAAAGACTCCTTTAGCTTTTCCATAGCTGTCAAAGCTTTGGTCAGCTCCTCTTTGGCTTTCACAGCCTCTGCTTGTTGGGACTTCACGTTCTCTTGCAAATCAGTGGTTCGGGCATGTCTATTGCTTAGCTCGGCCTGCAACAGTGAAGATATGTCAACAACAGGATATGTATTTTCTAAGTACAAAGCGTATAACAAATTATGCACTTTGTACTTGGGGGCTAATGCCTATTTGCTCTGATTCACTACATCTTTTATAAGTATCCAGCACAATGTAAGCATTATCCTTGACACTTGGGGGCTAATGTACATCTGTTCAAAACGAATGCATGGATTTCAAAACCCGGATTACGCTGCAAAGCTAAACCGGCCTTTGGGGGCCACGTTGAGGAAAGCTACATAATTGCATTGGTAAAGTATTGGTTTTTGTTTTCACTAAGGACCTAACATTTTGAGGGTCAGCAGGAGAGGATTAAAGTGTTACAAAGTCCCAGTTTAAGATTAAACATCATAAAACGGTCCTTGGGGGCTACTTGGGCTAGTGTTTCAACTTTGGAATTAAGAAGTAAAGGGAGATGAAAATACCTCATAACGTTCCTTCATCAGGTTCACCAAACTGGCTTCATAGTCACGGTTTGAGTGAAGATGGTTTAAAAAACCGGAGTGAAGTTCTTCAGCACTGAGATGAGCATAACTTTATAAGTCAGTGCTCCATTTACCCTTTTCCCTGGCAGCATGCTCCTCTTTGGCACTATGTTGGGCCAAGATGACAGGATGGCCAGGAGAGTTGTGGCCCATGCCAGTAATAACAACATCATCTCCTTGGCCTTCACTAGTATCAGTGCCTTTCGCCGAATTAGCACGGTTTGGAGCTTCCGGTTCAGTATCAGGCATAGCAGGAGCAGCTTCTGGTTGTTCATCAACATTCTGGTCTTGAAGGGGTGGTTCATCAAAAGTAGCTTCAGGATGAGGACCTTCCGGTTCACGAGTTTGGTCCAGTTCACCTATTTGCTCTTCTTCAAAAACAGCCTGGTCTTCTGACGGATTGTTGACCCGAGCTTTTTTGCTGGGTCTAGCTTTGGCTCTACAAACAAAATTAAAAGACAGTTTAACATCTTATTCAAGATTTGCAACACATTTGAAGAAAGGGCTTGAATGCTTACCCAGCCACAGTTTTAAGAGGAGGGAGTTGGGTTGTTATTGATTCGCTAGAGGATGAGGGAGGTGTCACCTGATAATTTGAGTCGGACAAATTAAGAGGTTGTCTGAAATAACCTGCCTTGGGATAAGAATTGTCAGAACTAGGAGAAACCTCAGATCGGCGCTTCCGAACCGGGGTATCAGGTAAACCGGCCGAAGTGACCTGTTGGCCACTGTGCCGGGTTGTCCGGCGAGCTTCATGCTGCTGCGTCTTCAAAATAAATGTTGGTTCCAAGTAAGCAAGAGGATGAGAAAAAGCTTACTTTCTGGACTGCTTGACGGGTTTTTTGTGTTGGCATAGAGTCTGAACTGGAGGAAAGGGTAATTACCTATGCATCATAAGCCTGGCTGCCTTCTACGTCCTCCTGACAAAGATCATCATTAATGAGGTGCATAAAAAGGGAGCCAAGTGAGTCAAGTTCTACCTCAACTTCCGGATCATCTGCATCTTCATCAAGTTCCATGCTGATCCGGTCAGCCGTTTTCCGCTTTGAGGTACGGTTTGCGGCTTTGGTTTTGGGATGAGATGGCTTTGCCGCTTTATCTACGGATGGCATGGCCGTTTTATCTGTGGATTTACGCTTCCAGAAGGGATCATCACCATGTTCATACACAAACAGAAGACAGTTTACAAGTTGAACAATTCAAAGATACCAAAGATAAAAGGAAGCATAGTGCTTACAGTAGGCGGTTTATTTTGAGCATAGAAGGGGTTCAAGCCGGTTTGGCGACAGACTGATTCCGGTTCATTCAAAATTTTCTTGACACCTTCAATGACCTCTTCATCGGTTATCTGAATATTGATGTGGCTTTGGGGGTCTTCTACTTCGCCGGTATACTTACACATTAAACCGGGGCGACGGCTTAGTGGCAAGACGCTCCAAAATATCCAGCAACGAACAAAATCAACGCCTGTTAATCCGTTGGCCATGAAGGCCCGAAGCTTGGCGACTTGAGGGGCGTATTTGGCCCATTCTACAGAGCTTAAACGTTGATGCATTGGATGAGTGCTGGAAAGCCGGTGCTCACGATAGCCTGTAAGAGGGTTCTCATCTTCAGGAGAAGTATCTCTGCAATAGAACCAAGTTTGATTCCATTCCTTAGGGTGACTGTGTAGTTTGGCATGAGGGAATTCAACTTGTTTCCGCTTTTGAATAGAAACACCACCAAGTTCAGTGTTGGGACCATTTACAAACTCTGTATGCCGGTTCAGATGGAAAAGGTCCCGGAATAGCTCAGCAGTTGGTTCTTCTTGTAAGTATGCTTCACAGAAGACTTGGAAGTTGCATATGTTGGACACCGAGTTGGGTCCGATATCCTGAGGATGGAGTTGGAAACTGGCAAGAGCATCTGGGAAAAACTTAGTCCTGGGCGGTTTGAAACCACGGCCTATGTGGTCGACAAAGATCACTACCTCACCCTGCCTTGGGGTAGGAGGATTCTTCGTTCCTGGAACTCGCCACCGAATTTCCCTTTTCTTGGGCAAGGTGCCGATACTAACCATTCCATTCAACTGTTCCTCGGTGATCCGGGAAGGAGCCCAGTTGCAAGCGGCGAACTGTTTGGCCATTGTGAAGCGAAAAGCTGAAAAAGAAATGCCGGTTTACAAATCATGCTGATTTACAAATCATTCATGGTGTTACGCAAGATGCAATGGAATAAAAGATATACAAATATGTGAAATTGCATAAACCGGAGACTAATGCAATAATGAATAACAAGGCAATATCGGAACAAGGGTATACAGATACTGTTAAATCGGAGTATAACAACGGAGGTAAAAGGCTCCTCCGGTTTACCATAGGGCTAATGGTATGTGACAAATTGCTTATACAAAGGTAAATCTCCGAAGTGATAAGAGGGTACAGATCTAAGGCAAAAACGACTAGGTAAGGTAAAACAGGTTCCACAAAGGGACATGGATATTTTGGATCTACCGAAAGACAGGAAAGCAAAAATATTTTGACCTAAAAGGGTTGGTCTCGAAGCAGTTCGTAAAGGTTCAGATCAGTTCTTATGCACATAAGGGTTTGTTGTGGTAGCGGGATATGACTATTACGCGGAATATATCGAGCTAAGAGGTTCTTTATTCATAGAATAAGGAGGTACAGGGAAGAGCTGCACCAGAGCCTTGATGAACTTTGGTGAACTGTGAAGAACAAAGAAACCCTAGACAAATCTACAGAGGGGGAGGAGAAAGGACTTACTGCAGCCGCGGAAGCAGCGGAGGTGCGCTACGGTGTTCTGGTACGAACAGGTTGATGCAGCAGCTGATGGTGAGGTAGAAGTGAGGCTTGACGATGGCGGTGGCACTCGAGTGCGAAGACGTCGTGAGGAAGAAGAAGGGATGAAGAGGCAACGGAAAGAAAATAATGGGGTCCTCCGCCTCTATTTATAAGGGTAAAGAGATAAGCGACAGGCGTGGGAATCGAGGAACCCAAAATATGGATAGATAATGAGATTGTTGCCTCGATTGTTGGATGCTCATTAATAAAGGGTATCTTCGGCTCTAATGAACAAGATGATGTCATGGCGGTTTACTACAAATCTGGAGGATGACGTCACGGCGGTTTACAAAGATCTATGCGAAGGTACAAAGGGAGGAATTTTTTTTAAGTGTTGAAGATTGACATTATAAAGTTCAAACCAATCTGGGGCCTAATGTTGGGGAAACTACTACTGGATATAAACCGGCCAGGAATAGCCGGTTTAACTTTATGAAGATTAGAAGCCGATGAAAACATAAGAATGATGGCCCTTTATGAAGGCCCAAGGCCCGGAGGCGAATTAAGGCTTGTAGATGTAAACCGACCTTATTATGTAACTTGCATTGTAAGATAGGATATAGAGACCGAACCGGACACGTTTATGATCCGGCTTCGGGACTCTGTAAACCTGCGGGCATCAACCTATGTATATAAAGGGACGACCCGGCAGCGGTTCAGGGACAGACAACAACTCGAGGGCCAGTCAAAGCGGATTCGCTCCCTGGTCATCAAAACCCTAGCAATACCAATCACAACTAGACGTAGACTTTTACCTTCATCGAAGGGGCCGAACTAGTATAAAACTCCCCGTGTCCCATTGTCCAGTTTAACCCCTTTAAGCTAACCCATTGCGATGGCTCCACGACTAAGTCCTTTCACAAGGACATCTGCCGTGACAAACCCACGGCAGATTCGATGATCCGGTGTCTTCCCTATGCTTGTGACCCAGCTGACAAACTCGGCATCGTTGGTAGCAACTGACATGCGAAGGCGTTGATTATCCCATATGTACTCAAGCAGGTGATGCATGAGGTAGAATCCATCAGCCATACTGGTCTGTGGTTGCTGGATGCAGCAGAAGTCGGTCTTATGACCGAAAGCCTGCTCGCAACCCCTGTACTTTTTCACCTTGATATATCCACCAGACAGCCTGAAGGTTAACAAGGCACTATCGAGAACACAATTTATGTGCTTCTAATCCTTTTTCCTGAGGTTCTTCGATGAGTCCAAGTACATAGCATGGGAGAATTCTGCGTACAAAACGATGAGGACGGTGCCACCCACCCCCCCCCCCCGCTACGCAAACTAAGTACACCTCAAATTAGCCTCCATGCTTGCAAAGTAATGATTAACACTTATGAAAGGATATGTGCAAATGACTTGCATGGGATGGTAAGGCATGAGAATCGCTTCCTTGTCCTTATTAGCGATCATGAAGTCGCCGAGGTACTTGCTCGCATAGTCACGGTGCTCTTTTCAAACTGCCAAGAAGTTCTCGTGCATATAGAATGGGTCCACGACGCAGATATATTGTATGTTCTCGATCCTGATGAAGTAGTTGAGATATAGCGCATACATGCGGATGAACTGGAAATCCAGCTTGGTCATGTGGAACATGTCGTAGATGTAGTCAAATCGCAGGATGAACTTATTCGCTGGCCATTTGTTGACGTACAATTTCCCACCTGGCACCTGAGCCACGTAAAGTGGGTATCCTGGTTTTTCCAAGATGAGAAGGCTTTTCTCTTTGGCCAGCACATCTTCCTGGAGTCTCTTTAGATCATTGTTCAGTATGTGCTCTAGTGCTTTCGCATGTAGGATCGGCTGGCCGACGACATGGAAACGATGCACACCTTCGACATGAATTCTGTCTACCACCCGGGGCTTTAGAGGCGGCTGGCTGCTTGAAGCAACTCAGGTGCCTTTAGGGCCTTTCTTGTCCGGTCTCCTCCTTTGCTTCTTGGCGGGTGGTGGTAGTGAGCCCACCATACCTTACCTCACCACCACCCCAGTGTCGTCGGGCTAATCGGTGGACGGCCCTCGGGGGGTTTCTGGGTATAGGCGATATCTGGAGGTGTCTCCTGTGAGGATCGCTTGAAGAGAGACTTTTGCATCCCGCCTTAGGACGTCCCGGCTCCGGAAATCAAGCAGCATCAAATCATCATCTCCGCGCTCCTAGCCTGAGTCTTCGTCATCCTGAGCCATCAATCCTCCATCATCATAGGTGGTATTGAAATACTTGTCTGGGTCATCATCATCATCCTCCATGTCATCATCAACATTTTCTTCTTCGACGGAGGGGGAAACATGATCTGGAACTAATGGAGGCTCTCCCTTGAGTCGTACGCTATCACCCGCCACGACAGGTGCAGGTAATTTCGTAGGTGGGGTGGTGGTCATACCTTCTTGAGAAGGTGGCGTTGGCGTGATAGTGGGCGCCTCAAGACGAAGAAGAGACTTCAGCCAAGGAAAGAACCAGCTCTTGCATGCGCCAATCATCTTAGGGGTTCTCGTCGTCATCGACTGGTACCGGACGAGGCAAATCCTCGAAGGACGCTAAGACACTGGCCACATTAACCTTGATGACGCCAGGGCATCTCTTGGTTGTGGAACATGCGGTGCTTCAGCTTATAGATCGTAGCCTTTCCCACTGCCACCTTCTGGCCCTTGATGTCGTAGAGTAGGGTGCACGAGGTGTCGTTGGCCTATGAAGGTGACATGTCTGCGACGTCAAACATCCGAAAGGAAACTAAAACGAAAGACTATAGACATGCTGGAGAAAAGGGTATGACGCGTAATTACCGTGAGGGCGTCGAGCTCAACCAGCGACGAAGGCCCGCCGAGCATGCCAGAGATGGAGGTCGGGCTGCTATGAACTGGAACGAGACCTTTTGCAGTTGCTTGGGCAGGAGTTGGTGCTGTGGTGTTCGTCGAGTTGCTCCCGACAAAGATGGGAAGGGGAAAGTCCTTCGTCCGTGCATTTGGATTGCTCCTCAACCAACCGAAAATTGCCTGAATCAAGCTGACCACCGCGTCAGTGACCGCTGCATTGACTACCCCGAGCAACTCTTGTTTGGTCTCAGCTTTGGTCTTATTGACCGCAATCGCGACCTTCTCGTCGATGCTCTGCTGAGTGACAACCAACCGTCTCTTCCTTCTTTCCTCTGGCTCCTCGTGTTAGCGCGTCTTCCACGTGGTGCCATCTCCGACGACTGTGATGACTCATGTAAAACACCATTTTCAGTATGTTCACGTCCATAGGATGGCGGCTTGTCCACCAGGACCTTTTTCAGTATGTTCAGGGCCCGGTTGAATGGGGTGTCCCACTTGGGCCTCGCCGAGGACTGTGACGACTCATGACTTTTGGCTGCCTTTTGGTGCTGCTCTTTCTGGAAAAGGAACGTGGATGGTTTACTAATGTGGTAATATAACAATTACCAGAAGTCTCATGAACTCCCTCGTGTTCGGGTTTGTGTAAAAGATATTTTTGACTTTGTCCCACTTGTATCGGGCCCTGATCCAGTCATGCTCCAGCGGGTCGGTGAACTCCGCCAAGGGGTCTAGGTTTCCGTGAATTTCACGTTCGGCATCCTCCTTGGCCCATACGTGCCTCTTCCCCTCGTAACCACGGCTTCGAAGGCGGTGGGGAGGCATGTTCCTGGCCTGGAGCGCCTTCATTTTCTTCGACTTTGCCTTGGCACTTTCTTTACCGCAATTCTCCTTGAATTTTGCAAAGTCCTCTTCCGTTATTGACGGATTATCAGCATGAATCTTGGACCACGGTTCATTCTTTGCACTCGCTTTTTTCACCCGAACTTTCTATGCGGACAAGTCGTTGGTGAACGTCACTATCGCCTTGTCGTTTATCTTTGTCACGGCGACGTCTTTCCACGGATCTTTATATTTGACTTCATCCCGGCCGGTGAACAAGAACCTATTGTGCAACTTATTTAGGAGCATGTTCTCGATATGTGGTATGAGCTTCAACCTCTCGTCGTTGATGTTGGCTGTTTCCCTGAGGATGCATCCAAGTTGATTGCCCCAGCAAGCGCGCTTCCTCCGGCGTCGTTGGCTCTAACTTCTTGGGGTGCATCTCCGTGACCACAATATGTCCGATGCTAAGATCGTTTGGTCTTCGTGTCCTCTTCTTCTTCGTTGCTTTACCGGCTACGACAGCATCGTTGCCGGTCTCGGCGGTGGTGTTGGGGCCAGTGTCGGTGTCGGGGTTGGTGCCACTGCCGCCACCATGCAACCCCATTTGGTGTTCATCCAGGTAATCAAAATAGTGATTTGCTGCCTCGATGGGGTCTGCGAGGCAAGCAAAACCACCAACGAATTCGGCGTCGGTAGACATGTTTCTTATTCAACAATTGTAAATAAAAGATATAATGAAGAGAAAAAAGGGGCCTATATTTGGTTGGAATGTTTATTCATTCCCCTTCCATCAAATCCCAGGTACTCCATATGTCCTAGTTTCTAGCACAAGTCATGCCAACAATTTTCGGCACGACCTATGCTAAAAACTGGACATATGGAGCGCGTGAAATTTGCCAGAACGGAAAAGAATCAACATTCCGGTAAAACATAGGCCACTCGCATATTTTTCCACATTCAACCAACATTGCAAAACCAACATATAACATCAATGACATATATCATTCAAGCAAAAGCATGCTTGTACTTAAATACACAAAAATGACAAAAATAGCTACAAACTTGCTCCTAGGGTTCATACATAGCTAACTCCTCGCACAAACTTGCTCTCTCTCTCTCTCTACTGTTTTTGCTAACTTGCTCAAAATTTTACCAACTGTGCTAAATTTTCTACTATTTTTTTAATGTGCTACAGTTTTTTTATTTGCTACTGTTTTTATACCTAATATTTTGCTACTATTTTATTTTAAATTGCTACTATTTTTTTAACTTCGCTACTATTTTTTAAAAAAAATTGCTACTATTTTTTATACCTAATTTTTGCTAACTTGCTACAAAAATTTGCTAACTTGCTAAAAAAACAAAAAAATGCTAATCAGCTACTGCCCTAATTAGCTAAAAAAAGTTGATAACTTTGCTAAATTTGCTAAATTTTGTTGCTAATTTTGCTAATTTGCCCTAAAGTTTTGCTAACTTGCCCTAAACAGAGATAGAGGAGGGAAGGGGAGAGGAGAGGGAGAGGAAGGCAGGGGAGAGGAGAGGCTTACAGCGAGGGAGCTCGGGCTCGGGCGGCGGACGGTGGCGGCGGAGAGGTCGAGGGTGTGCGGGCAGGGGAGAGGCGGGGGCAGCGTTGTGGTCGATGGCGGGCAGGGAGACGCTGGTGAGGTCGAGGGCGGGCTCGGGAGACGGCCAGCGACGAGGTCGACGGTGGCCAGGGGCGCCGGCCAGTGGTCGAGGGCGGGCAGGGCGACGGCGGCGGCGACAGAGTGGGGGAAGAGGGTGGGGAGAGTGGGGAAAAGGGTTGGGACTTGGCAAAATTTGAGCCCGCGTGGTGGTTAACTCAAAATAGGAGTAGCGCTGGTTTAGAATCCAGCGCTATAGCTAAATTAGCTATAGGGCTGGGTGGTAAAGTAGCGCTACTGCTAATGGCACATAGCAGTAGTGCTTGTTTAGCATCCAGCGCTATAGCTAACTTAGCTATAGCGCTGATTCACGATCCAGCGCTACTGCTAACTGTTCCAATTTTTATATTCCTTTTCTAGTTTTTAGTTTTCTTTTCTTTTATTATTTTCCTTTCCTTTTTCTTTTCCCACTTCACGAATATCACCGGAACCATGCATGTGGTGGTAACATATCAGTTGACCATTAACGGTTACTTAACTGCGTAAAGAAAATAGATACATATATATAAATGTGGGTTTCTGATAAGCTGCGTTGACGATGTTTCACATTGAGCTTCTTCCCTTTCTTGTTCGTTGCCGTGTAATTGAGCCCCTCCTTGTGACTTTGTCGGAGCCATGGAGTACGATCCTTCTTAGGTAATGTAGTCTTGATTCTTCTTTTCACGTATGCTTCATAGTCATCGTCATCTTCCCTCATCGGGTTGTCGTATTGGTCGTAGTATTCCTCGTTGGCGACTCCATCCATTCCGACGATGCTCCTTTTGGATCTCCTCACGACAACACGACTGGGATGGCCCGGGTCGGTTATGAAGAAGCATTGTGTCACGTGCTTAGCGTGTACCCATGGCTCAATTTTGGAGATGACGTTAACATTCACGGGAGTGCTCTCCACGTCGGGTATAGACATGGTGGTGAAATACTTGTTTTCTTTTACGACATCCTTGGTCCATCTGACACGAAACATCGTCGCATCGTGCATTCCAGCATAGTCAAGCTCCCAGATCTCTTCGACCCTTCCGTAGAATCTTCCGGTTGTGCTGTTGGTGTCGACCATGCATTGAATTGTCACCTCGGAGTCCTGGTAATCACTATCCATGTATTTTGCCTCCATGTAGAACGTGTACCCATTGATATCGTAGGACTGATAGGTCGCGAGCTTTGGCGCGGGGCCATGTGCTAAGGCGTGTATGAGCAATCCATCCGAACTGCCCTCATCCGGGGTATTTTCAAGAACTTGCTCTTTGAACCAACGCAAGAAAGTGGTGTTGTGCTCTACAGTAACTTCGTCGTCCGTCTTGAGCATCCCCTTATCACGGTACTTCTTTGTGATGCTTTCTTTGTGCCGTTCCACATAATCATCTACCACATCTAGGTGTTGTAGCACTTCCAAGGTAGCCCTGTCAAAGTCCTTCCGAGTAGTCCACGTGGAATTCCCTCCAACCGTTGTTGTGACCATCTCCTTCAAGCTTCCCATCGTGCTTCTTGACGGGCAAACCAACAATAGGGTCTCCGACGCTTATATAATTCTCACAAAAGGAGACGCACTTATGCGTTAGATACCCCTGGACGATGCTCCCTTCGGGACGGGACATGTTACGAACGAATCCTTTGATGACCCCATTCATCCTCTCGAACGGCATCATGATGTGAAGGAATGTCGGCCCAAGGTCGATGATGTCGTCCATGATGTGCACACACAGATGCACCATGACGTCAAAGAACATGGGCGGGAAGTACCTCTCAAGCTCACATAGTATGACAACGATCTCTTCTTGTAGCCTTCGGAGCTGCTTCACACTTATGGACTTTCGAGAGATAATGTCGAAGAAGTTGCAGAGACCAGTAATCGTGTCACGGACGTGCTTCTCCATTATCCCTCTAATGGCAACCCGGAGTATCTGCGTCATCATCACGTGACAGTCATGAGACTTCATCCCGCCGAACCTTTTCTTCTTGGGGTCTAGAAATCTGCTTATCTTGGCACAGTAATCGGAACTGACTTTGATTCCCATAAGGCACTTGATGAATTGATCGATCTCCTTTGCACTTAAGGTGAAGCAAGAAGGGGGAAATAATTCTCCTCCTTCTTGTTGACTTTTCTGCCCCTTTCCCCCTCATCCGTCTCCGTCTCAATCTCCTCCATCAAGTTTTTTCGGTGGAGATCTTTCTTGATCTTCAAATCTTCCAAGTCTTTCCTTGCCTTCGGCCCATCCTTGGTCTTCTTCGGCATGTTCATCAGTGTGCCAAGCAAGATCTCGAGGACATTCTTCATGATATGCATTTGATCAAAGTAATGAGGCGTGTCATGATTGGGCCAGTACACCAAGTCCCGAAAAATAGACCTCTGTCGGTGTACTAGAGTAGGGGTACCCTTGTACCCCGAACTTGTGCACGGGCAGTCGCAGCGTCCCGCGGCAAGGCCTGCCAGGTCACCGCCAAGATTCTCCGTGGTCCCTCTGAAGACCGTTCAAGAACAAAGTACTCAAGACAAGACCCCGGCAAGAGGAGCTTGCCGGGAAGAAGGCAAGACCCCGGCAAGAGGAGCTTGCCGGGAAGGCCATCAGAAGCGTCCCAAGGCCCCGGCAAGAGGCGCTTGCCGGGAAGGCCGTCCTGGGTACTCCAAGGAACTTGCCGCGGCGCGTTACGCGCCCCGACAAGGCCCGGTGAGCGACAAGCTCCCGGAAGCGACAAGTCGACGGCCGCGGCAAGGCGCTTGCCGCGGCAAGCCCCCACTCCACGCCCGCGCTCCAGCGCATCCACCCACGTGTCGCTCCGGGGCCCCACCCGAGCGCACGTGGCAGGAGGCTGTGCAGCTAGGGGCGTGCGGTGGCACGCAGGCGCTGACAATACGACCATCGTGGCAAGACGGTGGCGTCCCTAGCGGTCCCTTTCGGTGCTGTCTAGGCGACACAGACGGGCATTTAATGCCCTTGTCCCCTGCCGTCAGGGTTAGGTATGATAACACTGTAGCAGCTAGCTGTGCCTACTACAGCACCTAGCTGTGCCTACCCACGGCACCCTTTCCATTTTTGCCCTTGGCCCCCGTTGCTCTATGTCGGTAACCCCTTGAGTATAAAAGGAGGCCCGTGTGCAACGTAGAGGGGGTCGGCCATCTCGAGAGCTCTCGCAAGGTTCAGTAATTCCACACACTCACGCTCGCTCCCGAGCTAGAAATCAATACCAATCCACAAAGCAGGAGTATGGTTTTACGCATCCGTGCGGCCCGAACCTGGGTAAATCGCTCACGTGCTTCGCCTCGATTTACTCCTCGCACGACCAACCGCCCGCTTGCTTCGCCTCGATCTGCTCTTTGCGCAACCTCCGCCCCCCGCCGAACCAAAAGGGACCCGGTCCGCCGGTCCCATAGGTGCCCGTGGATCAGAAACCCCGGCATCTCTGGCGTGCCAGGTAGGGGGCGTCGAAGTTGTGCGAATCAGATCCGGCGTCCTTGCGAGCTAGATCTTTTTCATCTTCATCAACATCAGATCCGGCGTCCTTGCGAGCTAGATCTTCATCTTCCTCATCAACATGCCGCCGAAGAAGAAAGTTTCGGAGGCAGCCGCTCCGTCCGCGCCGAGCCACCCACCGCCGGAGCAAACGGATGGTGGTGCAGGCGCCGGCGGAAGGGCACGCATCGACGAGGGAACTCACGGTGCTGCCAGGTCCCAGGGCAAGGCTGCGCTGCCCATCGGCGGCGTGGCCGGCTCCCACAACGACCGGGCGCACTCCAAGACCTCGGCGTCAGTGCATGCACCGCGCCCATCTCAGGATACGCGGGACCAGCAACGTCATGGTACTCACGGTACCATGCGCTCGCTGGACCCGGATCGGGCTGGTGGGTCTCGGAGCGCTCCGCACCACCATGCACGTCAACCTGCTGGCGCGAGCGACACGCAGTCGCCTGGACGAGACGCTGCTCCTTCTAACCTGGTTAGAAGTCCGAGCGTGCCCCGCTCCTCGCACCGTTCGCTACCGCCGCCCGCCACCGCAGCCGAAGCTCTGGCGCGAGCTCAGCTGCTCCTAGACTACCCCCCAGCGCCGGACAAGATCGACGACTGGAGGGCCACTATCCAGAGTCTCATCGGTTTCGCCAACGGCGACACTCCTCGGCAGCCGACTACGTCGTAGCCGCAGCGAGTCAGCCAGGCACGAACCGGTGGTGACAAGACTGGTGGGGGTGCAACTACTGTGCACTCCCCACCCTGAAGGCCAAGATCGCCGACTCGCCGGATCCACCTCGACAGCGACTCCACCGCGTCGTCTGATCCCCGAGTTCGTCGCGATCAGCGCCAAGTCCTTCAAGAACGGCAGCGGGAAAACGCTCGTACCCGCATCGAGCGCCGGAGAGAAGCGCGACGTCAGTCAGACCAGCGCGCTGGGCCCTCTGTTGACATGCATGCGCCAGGGGAACCAGGCGACTTACCGTACCCGGTAGGTTGCCCTGCGTTCACTCGTGAGCTGCGGCAAGTCCAGTGGCCCAGTACGAAGAACTTCAAGCCCGACGTACCAGAGAAGTACGACGGCAAGTTGCATCCGTCCGAGTTCCTCAGCATCTACACCATCGCGGTGCAGGTTGCTGGGGGGCGGGACGACAAGATCCTTGCCAACTACTTCCCGTTGGTACTCAAGCCCAATGTCAGGTCCTGGCTCATGCACTTGTCGGACAACTCCATATCCTCTTGGGCTGAGCTGTGCCATCAGTTTGTTGGCGCCTTCACAGGCGGCCACAAACCTCATGGCCAAGAAAGCGATCTTCATCTGCTCGTCCAGAAGGAAGGAGAGCCTCTGCGCCAGTACATCCAGAGGTTCAGCCGTGTACACAACAACATCCCAAATATCCACCCCGCCGCGGTAATCAGCGCGTTCCATCAGAACGTGCGTAACCGCAGGATGCGGGAGGAGTTGGCGATGTGCAAGATTCGGGACGTCAGCGAGCTTTATGCCCTGGCCGACAGATGTGCACGCGCCGAGGAGGGGAGGAAATTCCCCGGAGAAAGCACTGGAGCAGGAGGATCTCACAGTGAGGATGCCGCCCCGGCAAAGAGAAGCCGACGGCGCAACAACAGGAAGAAGCAGAACAATGAGGTGCTGGTCGTTGAGCAGTCCGGCAATGAAGGTGACGCCACGAAGGCTACAGTTGGTAGCTCCGGCAAGGAAGTTGCCGCGTGCACCAACTGCCAGGCTGTGGCGGTCGCCGACAAGCGGGATGGCTCCGGCAAGCAATACTGCAAGATTCACCGCACCAAGGGCCATGACCTCCAGAGCTGCAAGAAGGTCGAGCAGCTCGTCCAGCAACAGAGGGCTGAGTACGAGCGGCGCGACAGGGAGAGAGCCCAAGGGGGTGCCGAGAAGCCTGGCCAGAAGCGCACCGGCCAGGAAGGACGCCGCGGCAAGGCCAAGTAGCGGCAAGGAGACAGGCCTCCCCGCGGTCACGACAACGACGAAGACGACGGGGAGGATGAAGACATGGATGACGTTGAGATCAGTGAGCAGGAGTTTCAGAAAGCCACAGAAGTCTTGTGCGTTGACGGGGGTGCTTCCCTGCATACCTCGCACCGCCAACTCAAACAGTGGGTGCGGGAAGTCAATGCAGCAGAACCACCCATCGAATCACGCAAGCTTCTGAAGTGGTCCAGCACGCCTATCATCTTTGACATTGAGGACCACCCTGACCGCACAACCGCGGTCGGGTGTCTGCCGATGTTGGTTTCACCAACTATCCGCAACCTCAAGGTCACCAAGATGCTAGTTGATGGAGGGGCCAGCTTAAACCTGATCTCCTCCGCTGTGCTCCGAAAACTCCAGATCCCTGACGGCGAGCTCAAAGAGACCGGCACATTCCAAGGAATCAATCCGGGAAGGATCAAGCCGAAGGGGAAGGTCACGCTGCCGGTAACATTCGGTAGCGAGTTAAACTTCAGGACTGAGAAGGTCACGTTCGACGTTGCCGATATCCCGTTGCCGCGGAACGTCAAGCTCCGGCAGAGACACAGCCTCTCGCCGTAGAAGTGGATGTTCCCGTGGCAGCCGAGTTGCCTTTAGTCCTTGTTGTCGAGCCACAGGCTCCAACGTGGGCGCAGCAGATTGTCCATTTCCTTCAGACAGGAGAACTTCCCGAAGAGCAAGAAGAAGCCGAAAGAGTAGCCCGGCAGTCAAGTATGTACCAGTTTGTTGACAAGACACTGTACAGAAGAAGACTCAATGGTGTGAAATTGAGGTGCATTCCCCGGGAAGACGGACAGAAGCTGTCGGCAGAGATACACGGAGGCATATGTGGCCACCACATTGGCGTGAGAGCACTTGTCGGCAAAGCATTCCGGCAAGGATTCTTCTGGCCAACAGCCCTCCAGGATGCAACTGCACAAGTAACCAAGTGTGAAGCATGCCAGTTCCATTCCAAGTAGATACACCAGCCAGCTCAAGCTCTCCAGACGATCCCTTTATCCTGGCCATTTTCGGTCTGGGGGCTCGACATCCTCGGCACCTTCCCCCGAGCTGCCGGGGGCTTTGAGTACTTGTACGTCGCAATCGACAAGTTAACAAAGTGGCCGGAGGTGGAACCAGTGAGGAAGGTGACCGCACAGTCAGCCGTCAAGTTCTTCAGGTCGATTGTTTGCCGCTTCGGGATCCCTAACCGGATAATCACCAACAACGGCACACAGTTCACGAGCCACGCCTTCATGCACTACATCCAAGACCTCGGCGCCAAAGTCTGCTTCGCTTCTGTTGCTCACCCAAGGAGCAACGGTCAAGCGGAGAGGGCAAATGCTGAGGTGCTGCGCGGGCTCAAGACCAGAACTTTCGACAGGCTGCACAAGTGCGGAAGAAACTGGATCGAGGAGCTACCGGTGGTTCTTTGGTCGATCAGAACGACGCCAAATCGAGCCACTCGACAGACACCCTTTGCTCTAGTCTATGGAGCAGAGGCAGTTACCCCCACGGAACTCGTATACGGGTCACCTCGAGTGCTCGCTTACGATGGGCTTGAGCAAGAGCTGCTGTGGCAAGATGACGCACTGCTCCTTGAGGAAGATCGTCTCCAGGCTGTTGTGCGAGCTGCTCGCTACCAGCAAGCTCTGCGCCGCTACCATAGCCACAGAGTCAGTGCCAGGAGTCTCGAGGAAGGCGACCTTGTTCTTCGGCGTGTTCAGTCGGCCAAGAATTCCAACAAGTTGACGCCGAAGTGGGAAGGCCCTTACCGGGTGAAACGAGTCACAAGGCCTGGCGCTGTCCGCCTTGAGACCGAAGATAGCATCCCAGTGAGTAACTCCTAGAACATCGAGCATCTTCGTAAGTTTTACCCGTAAGGCGCGGTTGTCGGACCCCGTCCGGCAACCACCTTTCTGTACGAGTCTTGCCGCTGTTGCATGTAATCCTCTGTACAGAGCCAGGTGCAGACCCTGAGCACCAGAAAATGAAGCGCTGCATACCCCGGGGGTTTTAGCATGCATGCTAGGTTGAGTCTGAGTCTCGTCCTTGGTTAGGGTCGATAGTCCCTAACAGTGACTAACCCCTAACTTAGAGGTCGAGTGTCCGTCCCTTTGCTTTTCCTTCGTTCGCAGGGCTCGCACGTCCTGGCCAGGCCACCTGGAGACGAAAAGGAGAAGAAGGGCGCGCCGGCACCTGGGCTCCGGCAAGAACGCCGGGGGCTGCGAATGCCAAGGTGTCACCCCCGGCAAGCCATAGATGCCGGGGGCTGCAGTATCAGATAAGTCTTTTATCCCTCTTCATGCATCCTCCTATGGACTGGGGAATGTGAAACCGCGTCCCTTCCCGGAAACTGCCGTGCTCCCCCAACTCTAGGCCCTGGAGCGCGTTCCCGGGGCCAAGTTTGGTCGTAGCTGCGACAACTAAGGGATGAGACAAGGAGGCTGCACCCACCTCGTTCCCGCCTCCGTCAAAGGCGTGAGGAAGGTCGAGCGACGTGGGAAGGCGGCAGGGCTTGTTGTCGGGGAATGGAATGCCTGTCCGAGAGATACCAAGGATTTGTTCCTTGGCGTGGGTTCAACCCGCGAGGCAAATAACCCGGCAAACATCCCCTTTTCATTAAAAAACATCCCATACAGGTACAGTCCATAGAGGATGAAAAACATGAGGAGAGGATTACAAGTTCTAGATACAACTAAGGCCCGAGGGCTTACAATTAAAAAGATAAGGTGCCCGTAATCCCTTTCCTGTCCCTCTCTTTAGGAGGTAGATCAAGGAGGCGAAAAGAGGAAAGGGGCGCCAAGGCGAGCTACAGGTGCCAGAAGACACCAAGAGAACATCCCGGGGGCCGGACGGTGATGGCGACGCCGGGAGAAGGGTGCGAAGGAGGGGCGGCAGGACGTCAGCGCGCTGTCGAGGGCACCACGCCCTCGTACTCCGACCTGACGGCCTTGTCGCCAGCCCTCTTACCCTTCCACGGCCTCCCTACGCCAGCCGCCCAAGGAGACGCCCCCGGGGAATTCAAGAAGCCGGCGGCGCGGATGGTGGGGTCGCCGGTGCCGCACAAGACGGCGCCCGACACCTAGTCGGAGCCGCCATCCTGCCGCCCGCCACCCTCACCATCACTGCCGCTCTCCTCCTTGTCACTCTCGCTCGAGGAGGAGCCTTCGCTATCGTAGGAGCTGTCCACACAGCACTTCGTCCGGGTGCCGAAGCACCCGAAGACCTTAACGGAGAGGAGATCGCCCTCCACCAGCTTAAAATGGAGGGTGAGTCCCACCGTCAAGCTGTGGATGCGGGCGAACGTCTTCCACCCTCGATCGAGATACATCACACTAGGGGCTGGGAACACCACGCGGACTCGCGTGCCGCTGATCCCACAGCCCCTCATGTGTAATCTCATAGTTTCGGGCGGGTCCGACTCCATCGCGCTCGCGAACGGAGCAGGAAGCCGGAGGCGACGACGAGGCGCCCGGTGCAGCTTGACGAAGAACTCGCAAGGGTCGTCCCCTATATGGACCGCCGCGGGGAGAGGAGCCGCCGGCGGGGGCGAAGCTGGCGCGTCGCCCCGTCCGCCTCTTCCCCGAGCGCCTCGACCTCTTCCTCGACCTCGTCCACGACCTCGCCCCCTCCCTATTCCCCTTGTGGCTGGCTCTGCCACCACGAGCGAGGAAGAGGGGAGGGTGCGCTGCCTGGCGGCGACCCTCGCCGCCACCGATGAAGGCCCAGGATTCACTTTCTCCATGGCGAATGAGAGAAAGGGGAGCAGAAGCTGAAGAAAGGAGGAGATGAGCTCGTGCAGGCTTCGGTCCTCCCTTCCCGCTCCTTATAAAGGAGCGAAGTGGGAGCCCAGCCGCCCCGCTCAACGAACCAAGGCACAGGAAGAGCAGAAAGGCGGGCCGACCCGTCACCTCCGCTCGCAACGGCCCGGATTCCCGCTTCCACCGTCTGCGACCCCAAGTGCATGGGAGCCACGTGGTGGGGATGCAGAACTGAGGCGACGGATGGGGCGGCCTTGCCCTACCCCACAATCTCGGGGAGTGGGCGCTTCGAAAACCGCGCACCGGCCCCGTCCAGTAAATGCGCCACCCCCCCACGCCTACCTCCGTTTGGAGAAGAGGGCGTGGGCCGTTCCCCTTCATCATGGCTTGACGCATGCTCGCGGGGCTTAGCCCCACGCGCGCCGCCCGCGTCACCCACGACGCCGCGTTTGACGCATGCCGTTTCGGGCGTGCGCGGTGGAAGCGGAGGGACGTGCGGCGTGACCTAGGCCGCGCGTGCCCGTGCACTGTTTTGGGCCTGGCCCAATAGCGCTCGGCACCGTGTCTGGCCCAGGCCCGGGGGCTCCTGTCGGTGTACTAGAGTAGGGGTACCCTTGTACCCCGAACTTGTGCACGGGCAGTCGCAGCGTCCCGCGGCAAGGCCTGCCAGGTCACCGCCAAGATTCTCCGTGGTCCCTCTAAAGACCGTTCAAGAACAAAGTACTCAAGTCAAGACCCCGGCGAGAGGAGCTTGCCGGGAAGAAGGCAAGACCCCGGCAAGAGGAGCTTGCCGGGAAGGCCATCAGAAGCGTCCCAAGGCCCCGGCAAGAGGCGCTTTCCGGGAAGGCCGTCCTGGGCACTCCATCGAACTTGCCGCGGCGCGTTACGCGCCCCGACAAGGCCCGGTGAGCGACAAGCTCCCGGAAGCGACAAGTCGACGGCCGCGGCAAGGCGCTTGCCGCGGCAAGCCCCCACTCCACGCCCGCGCTCCAGCGCATCCACCCACGTGTCGCTCCGGGGCCCCTCCCGAGCGCACGTGGCAGGAGGCTGTGCAGCTAGGGGCGTGCGGTGGCACGCAGGCGCTGACAATACAACCATCGTGGCAAGACGGTGGCGTCCCTAGCGGTCCCTTTCGGTGCTGTCTAGGCGACACAGACGGGCATTTAATGCCCTTGTCCCCTGCCGTCAGGGTTAGGTATGATAACACTGTAGCAGCTAGCTGTGCCTACTACAGCACCTAGCTGTGCCTACCCACGGCACCCTTTCCATTTTTTCCCTTGGCCCCCGTTGCTCTATGTTGGTAACCCCTTGAGTATAAAAGGAGGCCCGTGTGCAACGTAGAGGGGGTCGGCCATCTCGAGAGCTCTCGCGAGGTTCAGCAATTCCCCACACTCACGCTCGCTCCCGAGCTAGAAATCAATACCAATCCACAAAGCAGGAGTAGGGTTTTACGCATCCGTGCGGCCCGAACCTGGGTAAATCGCTCGCGTGCTTCGCCTCGATTTACTCCTCACATGACCAACCGCCCGCTTGCTTCGCCTCGATCTGCTCTTTGTGCAACCTCCGCCCCCCGCCGAACCAAAAGGGACCCGGTCCGCCGGTCCCATAGGTGCCCGTGGATCAGAAACCCCGGCAACCTCGTTTTCCATACCTTAAGCAGCGGCTCCGGTGCCTTTTTGATCTTTCCCGGCGTGGGGCATTGTTCCCAGTTTCTCAACAGCTCGTTGATTTCGATGCCGCTGCTCTTATGTGGAGGTTCTCGAAGCTCAGCCAACCCATTGAATAGATCTCCACGCTTTCTCCACGGGTCATCCTTCTCGAGCCATCTACGATGCCCCATGTACAAGATTTTCCCGGACCCGCCATCTATCACACACCTCGTGCATCAGCAGTACCTGTGCCACACTTGGCCTGAGGTATACCCGTAACCGAGATAGTCGTGAACCGTCGTCATTAGCTCGGGTCTCATATGGAAATACTCTCACTACAAAAAAAGACACATTCGTGACATTTTGGGCTGAACAAAATTTTTTTCTGTCATAATTATGACACTTCTATGATGATAATTGTGACAAAACCCGGTATCATCATAGATGTGCTGGGGTCCTACTTCTATGACAAAAAATCATGACAGAAAATGGGCTTTTCGTCCTGGGCGGGCTGGAGACGCAACTGCATGACAGTCATTGGGCCGTCCATGACGGAAAAAACCGTGGTAGAAGCGAGGGCGAGG
Source organism: Triticum urartu (assembly GCF_056163025.1). Lineage (NCBI taxonomy): Eukaryota > Viridiplantae > Streptophyta > Magnoliopsida > Poales > Poaceae > Triticum > Triticum urartu. The sequence continues at coordinate 39,276,218 of NC_141876.1, forward strand.
AAAATATCGGGGAGTTCCCGGTTACCGTGGGTGGTCGGGGGCCGAGCGATGCACGTTTCTCTCGTACGTACGTGCGTGTGTGTGAGGCGTTGGCTCTAACTGAATCCGAGCGATTGCACTACAGGCTACACGCTACTGAACCCGAGCGATCGATCGATCCCTTGCGGTTAACTAAACCCGAGTGATTCCTTCGCTACTGATGCTAACTGAAGCCGATTGAACACTACTGCCTCCTTCCCTTGATGAACAGTGAGCGTTGTTGAGGGGGTTTGGATGAACAATTCCCGATGGGGTTGGATGAACATGACCCCATGGTAGTAGAGGTCATTGCCGCTGGATGAACAGTACCTCGATCGATCGAGCCGGTGGATGAACAGGACCCCATGGAGGGCTGGATGAATAGGACCCTATGGAGGGTTGGATGAACAGGACGACCCCGTGGAGGGCTGGATGAACAGTAGCAGATGGAAGGCTGGATGAACAGTATCCCGTGGAGGGGTGGTTGAATAGGACCCCACGGAGAGGGCTGGTTGAACAATAGCCGGTGGAGGAGCGCGCGGTGGAGGCTGGATGAACAGGAGCCCGTGGATGAACAGGAGCCCGTGGATGAACAGTCGCAGGTGGAGGCTGGAGGAGGTCGACGGTTGATAAACAAGAGCCCGTGGAGGCTAGAGGAAGTCGACGGTGGAGATGAACAATATCCCATGGAGTCCCGTTTTGCGGTACGCCACACCCCTCCCGATGAACAGGACCCCCATTTCGACCGTAGCGCTCCAACACAAGTCTGTTTCATCCGTTTTGCGGTACGCCACACCCCTCTCGATCAACAAGACCCCGTTTCGACCTTATGAGGTCCGTTTCCTCCGTTTTGCGGTACGCCAGACCCCTCCCGATGAACAAGATCCCGTTTCGACCGTGGCCGGTCAAACACAAGGCCGTTTCCTTCATTCTACGGTACGCCAGGCCTCGTTTCCATCGGCTCTTCCGTCCAAGCCGGTTAGCTCCCAATGCACACCACGACGCATTTCGTTTCGACCCAGCCGGTTGCCTCCCCATGAACATGACGGCGGTGCAGCTTCTTCGTTCCGACCCAGCCATGTACACGAGCCCTGGCCGTACGTATGCGCGAGTAGGCATTCAAGACCCCGCCCGTATGTATGTACGTGGACGTATTTTCTTTCTTGCACCCTGGCCGTTGTACGTACGTGTACATGCTACGTGCGCGCTTCTACTACGACACGTGTGCGCCTCTACTACGACACGTGCGCGCCTCTACATCAACCAGTATGTACGTACACGTTCGCGACCATAACGACAACGCTACATACGCTTCGACCAGGTGGGTCCTGACTGTCAGCCACTTCCTTGCGTGTGAAGATGTAGCTGGTGGGTCCTAGCACTCAGGGGCGAATCATTTTTTTGCCCGTAATATGGACGCACTTCCTTGCGTGCGAAGATGTAGCTGGTGGGTCCTAGCAGTCAGGGGGAACTTTTTTTCGCAAAACACGATGGCCCATCCGGTGGGTCCTTGCTGTCAGGTGGAGGAATAATTATTTTTCCGTGTAATAAGGAGGCACTTCCTTGCTGCGGTCGTCGACCCAGTTGTCAGCCTCTCCACGTACAGTACACATCCGATGGAAGTCCGTCGTCGACCACATTGACCACGCCGCGCCGAGAGCACCAAGGCGGTGGACCACGACGAGGCCTAGGAAGGGGACGACGCAGAGTCGGGTAAGACGCGGCAGTGGATGCCCATGCGGAGGGGAGTACATGGGTTGACTGCTTCGACTGTGGTGTGAGGCTGTCGTCGCCGGAGAATAACAGGAGGTGTGGGTGAGTATAGTGGGATGACATGGCCAATGGTGGCAGCACAGCCGGACACGGGAAGCAGGAGCAGGCGGCACGCCCGACGCTTGTTTGGGCGGCTGGAGCAATAATACCAGAGGTTGAAGAAGCACTACGGCTGCTGGATGGACATCGTACGATCACTGGAGCTACAATCGTTCATATTGACTAAGTTGACAAAGCCCTCCATCCCCGTCAACTTAGTAAGCCCACAAGTCAGCCTCCCACTATGTTGGGTGCCAGCTAGCAGGGGGAGTATTCATTTTTTTGTGTAATAAGGAGGCACTTCCTTGCGTGCGAAGATATAGCTGGTGGGTCCGGCCTGTCAACGGGGGGAACATTTTTTCGTGAAATATAGAGGCCCTTCCGGTGGGTCCCAGATTTCATGTGGAGGAATCATTATTTTGCACGTAATAAGGAGGCATTTCCTTGTGTGCGGCTGTGGACCCTACTATCAGCCTCTCCATGTACAGTCCACGTCTGATGGATGTCGTTCGTTAACCACGTTGACCACGCCGCGCCGAGAGCACCTGGGCGGTGGACGACGACAAGGCCTAGGAAGGGGACGACGCGGAGCTAGGGAAGACGCGACAGTGGATGCCCACGCGGAGAAGAGTACGAGGGTTCACTGGTTCGGCTGCGGTGTGAGGCTGCCGTCATTGCGGAATAACAAGGGGTGTGGGTGAGTAGAGGGATGGCCTGGCCAGCGGTGGGAGTAGTAGGGCGCGGTGAGGCCTCTGCAGCAGCACAGCCGGCCACGGGAGGCAGGAGTAGGCAGCACAACCGGTGCTGCTTTGGGCGGCTGGAGCAAGAATCGTATGGACATCGTACGATTGAAGAAGCACGACGGCCGTTGTATGGACATCGTACGGTCACTGCAGCTAGAATCGTTTATAATGACTAATTTGACAAAGCCCTCGGTACGCGTCAACTTAGTAGGCCCACATGCCAGCCTCCAAAACGGTGCACCCCATATTTCAGGGGGAGGAATCATTTTTTGGGCGGCTGAAGGTAGAATATCCGAGATTGAAGAAGAAGCACGACATCCGTTGGATGGACATCCAACGGCCACTACTGCTAGAACCATGTGTTGACTATAAGTTGACAAACCCTTGCATACGTGTCAACTTAATTTTTTTAGGGGATGCGTCAACTTAGTAGGCCCACAAGTGTGTGGCGGAGAACTTATAACCCATGTGCGATTTGTAAGAATGTACAGCCCATTTTTGAATTCTAATGGAATTTACTACATCCCATTTACAGTTTGTTAAAAGTACAGCCCATTTTCTAGCAAGGACAACGATTAATAATTTCAACCAACCATTCAAAACAGAATTCCAAAACATTTCCCACATTTTGATGGGATCCAAAATATTTTTATCCCGAAATTTCTAGTCAGATTAAATAAAATTTCAATATAAATTTGTATTACGTAAAAATCCAACGAAACATTACGGGCGCAACAATTAATGAAATTAAAATTTTCAAAATCCAAAAGTAATTTTTTATAAACTAATTACGTATTTTGTGCATTTATTTATAGTTACTGCCTAGTTTTTTATAGTTACATCCCATTTAATATTTATTAAAGCCCATTTTCCTATTAAGCCTAATGCATTCCTCCTAGGAAAGATTTGCAGCCCAGCAGGGCGGAGAATAACAAGTTGACCTTGCCTGGGTATTCCTTAAAAAAAGTATAGTTGGGCTAGCCATTTTCAGCTTGAAAAAAATTAATATCTAGGCTGGATATCTGGCCTGGGCTAAACGGGCCACAACCTGCCCAGTTAATACCCTGCTCTCCTCTGAACAACAACGAAAACATCGCTCATGAAAAACTCTGCAGTGCTCACACCTCAGAAACACAAATACTGCTCGAAAAACACAAATAATGCTGTCGGCTGCTCCTTGTGCAATTCTCTCGTTTATTGACTACATAGGTTGACAATGGTGTGGGACCATGATGTCAAGAAACCAGGAGGAAGCAAAAAATATAGTTGTACATAATAAGGAGGCACTTGCGTACGTACGGCTATGGCCCTAATGGGTCCCTACTGGCATCCAGTCAAAATAAAGTCATCTCCTGAATCCTCATGTTCGTGGACCATGTTGACAATGATCGGCGCCACGGCGAGCGCAACAACTCGAAGGATGACGGAGAGGGACTCGCGGGCCCTACAGATGGTCTGATATAGCTTCCGCTGCTCATTCAGGAAGCCAGGATCATTGGACATCTATGAGCACCTTCGAGAGGCTGAGACGACATGAAACGGTAAGGCCGTGCTTGGGAGCTCTGATTTATTTCACACATGTATTAAGATACAAGTGTAATTTACTCGTCACAAAAAAACAACGTGTAAAATATAGGCGTAATGAAACCGAGGGCCCGAGGTCTGTAAGTAATACCAGCAGGTTACGCTTGTAATTTGAGAGAACAGTGTATATTTTACTAGTCGAAATCGTCCAACCAAGTGCTTCACCCGAGACCATCTGCTTTTATTTGCAAGCATCGGTTTTACAAGCGGTTTTGGTTGGAAAACGACGATCCAATCACGGCCTAAGATGATGAGTTGGTCGGAAGATCATATGGTTTCACCTCTAGCCTACCCGAGTTGTCGCATAGGCTATGAATGAAACATAAGACAATGAACTTCTTAAGCACAGAAACAACAGAAGAGATGATCTTCTTAACATGCAAATCACGGGCATTAGATCAACATGCAAAACAATATGAAGCATTATTTTCAGGAGGCACGGTGAACAGCTCGTGATGCCGCATGCCACAGCACTCCAAGCTCAACTTTGCAATCAAACTCACAAAGTCTGGCATTACATAGAAAACATTCGGAACAAACTCTTAAAATACCTTACATAAGTCCAGATTCATGTGACTATGCATCTCAGCAGAGTAAATATTTACTTCTGAACTAAAGACATGAATAGGAAAAAACAATCGACGTTGCTCACAGCAAAGGGCGTCCCACTCAAAAATATCAAATGCATGTCTTCTGGCCAACATCAATGAGCAAAATTTGACAAGGTTTTTCAATTCCAATATACTAAACTAATGTCTTCTTGCTAACATCAATGATTAATCTGGAGAGGGTGAGAGAGCAAGACACGAGAAACCCTATCAAACAAGAGGCTATATATACAATGGAGTAAAAAATCTCTCCATAGCGGTGGTTTTAAATAGAATACGCGTGTTCCCGGAAAAAAGAAATGAAAACTGACCAAGAAAGGAAACTCGATCAAAAACACGCCCCTTGTCGGTGTCAAAACCGGCGGATCTCGGGTAGGGGGTCCCAAACTGTGCGTCTAGGCCGGATGGTAACAGGAGGCAAGGGACACGAAGTTTTACCCAGGTTCGGGCCCTCTTGATGGAGGTAAAACCCTACGTCCTGCTTGATTAATATTGAAGATATGGGTGTTACAAGAGTAGATCTACCACGAGATCAGAGAGGCTCAACCCTAGGAGCTAGCCTATGTTGTGATTGTATCTCCTACGGACTAAAACCCTTCGGTACATATAGACACCGGAGAGGGTTAGGGTTACACAAGTTCGGTTACAAAGGAGGAGATATCCATATAGGTATTGCCTAGCTTGCCTTCCACACCAAGTAGAGTCCCATCCGGACAGGAGACGAAGTCTTCAATGTTGTATCTTCATAGTCTAACAGTCTGTCCAATGGAGATAGTCCGGCTGTCCGAAGACCCCCTAATCCAGGACTCCCACAGTAGCCCCTGAACCAGGCTTCAATGATGACGAGTCCGGCGCGCAGTTGTCTTCGGCATTGCAAGGCGGGTTCCCTCTCCGAATACGTCATAGAAGAATTTGAATATGAGGATAGTGTCCGACCCTGCAAAATAAGTTCCACATTCCACCGTAGAGAGAATAATGTTTTCGCGGATCTAATTTGCTAACTTGTTTCGGCAACATGACGTTATGTCATGGCCCTGTAATTATTCGAACCGTTTCTTTTAACCAGCTCCACACATAACGCGAGGTGGTTTCGTGACACGTCTTGCCGAAGCGGTGGTCGTGTTCCCCCAATTACGGGATTCTCATTAATACGGTCATGGGTAACCCAACCGTGTCTAGGACTCCTAGATTATAGGCAAGTCCTAAACGGTTACGGAGAGGACGCTTGATATTCACCCTCTTTGTAAAGGGACGAGGTTTTCGCTTCTTCTCTCTCGTGCCCAATCGAACCCTTCCTCTGCCTCAAGTTCTAACACCCAAAGCCCAGGTTAGGTGCTCCGGATCTTCAATCATGTCCGGATCCAGCCTTCAAGGCCGATGGATGCCCTCCTCCGTGACGGAAGAGGACATTAAGAAGTTGAGGGAGGCCAGATACCTAATCGCCGAGGTTTCGCATCGGCTGCCTGCTCGAGGGCAGGTCGTCCCTACTCCCGAATCCAACGAGAATGTTGTGTTCGTCTCCCACTTCCTCCGAGGTCTAGGCCTCACTCTGGATCCTTTCGTCAGGGGCTTGATGTTCTATTACGGGCTAGATTTCCACTATCTAGCTCCGGACTCCTTTCTCCACATCGCGACATTTATTGTCGTGTGTGAGGCCTTCCTCCATGTGACCCCTCACTTCGGCCTATGGCTCAAGACCTTTGAAGTACGACCGAAGATGATCGAGGGGCAACATGCAGCATGCGGAGGTGCATCAATAGGCAAGATGGCAGGAGCTCCATGGCTGAAAGGTTCCTTTCCAAAGGTGTCCGAATTATGGCAACGGGAGTGGTTTTACGTCACGGCTCCCCCCGCTTTCCGCTCGGGCCCCCTGTCGGTGTCAAAACCGGCGGATCTCGGGTAGGGGGTCCCGAATTGTGCGTCTAGGCCGGATGGTAACAGGAGGCAAGGGACACGAAGTTTTACCCAGGTTCGGGCCCTCTTGATGCAGGTAAAACCCTACGTCCTGCTTGATTAATATTGATGATATGGGTAGTACAAGAGTAGATCTACCACGAGATCGGAGAGGCTAAACCCTAGAAGCTAGCCTATGGTATGATTGTTGTGTCCTACGGACTAAAACCCTCCGGTTTATATGGACACCGGAGAGGGTTAGGGTTACATAGAGTCGGTTACAATGATAGGAGATCTACATATCCATATCGCCGAGCTTGCCTTCCACGCCAAGGAAATTCCCTTCCGGACACGGGACGAAGTCTTCAATCTTGTATCTTCATAGTCCAGGAGTCCGGCTGAAGGTATAGTCCGGCTATCCGAACACCCCCTAATCCAGGACTCCCTCAGTAGCCCCCGAACCAGGCTTCAATGACGATGAGTCCGGCGCGCAGATTGTCTTCGGCATTGCAAGGCGGGTTCTCCTCCAAATTCCATGTACCTGTTGAATAAAGTCTGGTTTCTTGTAAATGTCGCGCTCCTTGGCTTCTACGCCCAATAATGGCCGTCTCCCACGTGTCAAACGAATATGAAAAGTCTGAGTGTTCTTACACCCACACCCCTAGCTGCGTAAATGAGCCACCCATTTAAGGGGACGAGGATTTAGATCCAAACCACACCTTCTCCCCTTCGCGAGTGTTGATCAGAGCGCATCCGACAAAGGTCCATTCCACCATGGCTAGCCGTCGCAACTCCTCCTTTCGCCCTTCCAACCCTCAGCCTGGATATTGGGAGAGATGCTCCATCCTGCATAACGAGCTAGTGACGCTCCAGACCAAGGGATTTCTCCCCCCGGCCTATATGGTCCCGGTTCGAGCCGGTCTTGCCATCTATAATGGCGGAGAGCAAGCAGAGAGTGCCCCTAATCCCTCCAATGGAGAGCGGGTATGCCTTGTCCCTTATTTAATAAGAGGGCTCGCATTTCCAATCCATCCGTTTCTCCGGGGGCTCCTGGAGTTCTATGCCCTGCAGCTACACAATCTTACGCCTGCCTCCGTATTGCATATCGCGGGCTTCGTAGCCCTTTGCGAGCTGTTTTTGGGTGTTGAGGCTCATTTCGGGCTGTGGAAAGAGCTATTCCGCCTTGTGCCCCGTTCTCAAAAGGGGTCATTATATCAAGTGGGCGGAGCCGAAGTGTGGCGCATCGCCGGGACCTGATATCTATCCGGAACCCCAAAGAAGGCGTCCGAGGACTGGCCTTCGGAATGGTTTTACATAGAGGACGTCCCGCTGCCGGATCTTGTCTGGATCGGCCTCCCTGAGTTCGATAGTGCTCCACTAAAGAAGCGCCTAAGTTGGCGTCCACGGAGCCCTCAGAGGGAAAGTGACAAGGACGTTCTTTACCTGATGGGCCGGATAAGATTGTTAGCTCATTCCGGACTGACCATGATCGGGGTCATGGCCGCATGCATCATGCGAGGGGTGCAGCCGCTACAGTATAGAGGCCACCCCATGTGGGACTTCAACGGGGAGGACGACGCCACCCGCTACGGCCGTAAGGGACCGGATTCGGCTGCGGCTCTAACAAAGACCTTGTTCGCTTTGTACAAGGGAGAAGAGGAGGAATTTCTCCGCATCGACCCATAGGGTGGATTTTCTATGTACAATCCCCCAAGCTGGGTAAGTGGTCACATTTACTTGCCCATCCGTTTTATATTCCCATTGTTAAATATTCAGTCTAACGACTTCAACGCAGGAACTGCGCCAGGCTGTTAAAGAAATAAGCAGCCCTCCTCCACAACCAGAGGACCCAGGACGGTCCCTCGACCCGGCCTCTCAAGAGGATCCGGACTTATCTATGGAGCTGATTGATGGAGTGTTCCATCAATTGAGCAAGGACAATGCCTTGGTGGCCATTACGGCCGATTACCCAGGGCTAATCCCGGCCTCCCAGGTAACTGAGATCGAAGTCCCAGTACCCCGAATAGGGGTCCGCCCTCTCATGTTTTCAGTTTCCTGATTACAACCGAGCTTTACAGGGGAGGTTTTTGAGATGGGAGGCCGAACCTGCGGCGACAAGCCAACGAGGGGCCGCAGGGCCCCATGGGCAGAAAAGAGGTGCAGTCCGGACCGAGGCGTCAGTGCAAAGGTATGGCGCGCCCCCTTATCCCAGGTGTTATACCTTCAAGGCATATTAACACTCGTGCTGTCTTCAGCACAAAGAGACCTCGCCGGACTATATCCGGAGAGGCTGCCAATCGCGCCTCCACCAGCCAGGCTCCAATCTTGGTCCGGAGGCGGAGGCGAGTATAAGGCGCGCACTGGACGCTCCTCCGACGGAGGATGTGGACAGGTTGTCTGCCACCAAGTCTGAGGTGGAGAGTGCCATGAACCACAGGCATCGCCGGACAATTCTTTGCGACGCTTGTTTCTCCCAAGAGGCATTAGATGCCTTCAGTTCGGGAGATGTGTACCTCCGTGCCGCTCAAAATGGTCTAGCCAGAGCCACGGAGCAATATGTAAAAGACATACGGGTAAGAAAATTTTGGTAATTATATATATATACCAGTAGCCCCTGAGACTTGAAACAGTTAGACTAACTGATTTAAGGATCATTTGTTATGCAGGTTCTTACAGAAAAGAATTCCCTACTGTCCCAGGAGCTGGAAGAGTGCAAATCCCAACTTAAGGCCGCACTAGCCGTGGCAGGGGAACCCAAGGAGACCCCCTCTGGTAATATACACTTCGAAAGATAAGTATTTTGCGAAGTATGGCATGGGTGCGAATCTGACAAATGAAATTGCAGATGGCGCCGAATTGAATCCGGAAATGCAACAACTCCTACGCCAGCTGAAGGCTGGTGAGAAGGTGCTGACAAAGGTGAGGCGGGAGAAGAACGATCTCCAAGATGCCAACACCAAGCTGGGCATCAACCTGAAAGATGTTCGTGCCCAGCTGTTAGACTCCATTAAGGAGAATCAGCGGCTTCGGCGCGACATATTTAGTAAGTGCTTGAATGAACCTTTGAAAAAAAGTTCGGCGGGGAAGTCGACTAACAGAGTAATGTCTGTAGGTGTGCTCACAGGTCATCCTGTAGAGGAGATGCCCGGTTCTATGGGTGACCTTCTTCCCGAGCTCTCGCAACTGCTCGAGCGAGTTCGGCAGGCGATGCAAGGCGTCGCCCAGGCCTTGTGGCCATCCATCTCTATGCCCAAAGGTCTTGGAGAGCTTGCGGAGAAGCTAAAGGGAGCACGGTGGTTCTTCCGATTGTGGAAGATATCGGCCTGCCGTCAAGGCGCTAGGGAGGCCTGGGCCATGGTGAAGACGCGGTACACAAAGGCTGACCCCAACCACATGGCCGAGGTCGGTCCTGTGGGGCCCGATGGGAAGGAGATCCCTGTAAGCTTAGTATACGGCCAAGTAGAATTGGCCGCAAAGTATTCCCAGCAGGACTATAAATTAGACAGCCTGTTAGATGGTATTGAAGAGGAATACAATCAGTCAGAATGACTATGTAATTTAATTGACATTTATAATGCCTTCTAGCTGGATTGTAGATCGTTTGTCATGGCCGACCTTTTCGCTCCAGCCTTGGGACCTGACAGTCCGGAGTGTGTCCGAATTCCTATGCGGTTATATAAGAACCAGGGAATGCATGGAGACCAGGCGTAGGGGTCATTAGTGCGTGAACAGACAAGTGCCCGACTAGTTATGTTATATTACATGGTTAGTAAGAAACATCTTCCAGGGAGAATAGTTCCGTTAGGGGTTCCTTTCCCTGGGAGGCATGCCCTAAAGTGCATGCCCATTCTGCGAAAAAGACGCGGGAAAAAGCATCTGGGGGCGCATAAAAAATAAGTGAAAAGATCATCTTTTAGGTCACCGACCGAATATTCCCTTAAGAACGCTAGCTTTCGGCTTCACCCAGTCTGAGGTACACATCCGGCTGATCCAGCAGTAACAATCTTAGAGGTGCTCCCTTTACCGCCTAGCCGAATAATCGGGAACGTAGGGGTAAGCACAGGAGCCAGGCAACCCAGCTTGGCCAAAACTTAAGTCATATCGATGCATATAATGGTGAAATAAAAGGTACATGCGGAAGTGTAACACATGTGTTGGGCATGAAGCCTGTATAAATAAGCTTCTGTTAAAAGAAGCCCCCGGGTTTAATGAGTGCGAATAGCACGTCATTTGATGTGCCTTTAAAGGCTATAAGAGAAATGAAGGGGAGAAGGAGAGAAATGTAAGACAGACAGTATATAAAAAATGGACAGAGGAAGGAGACGAACACAGATTCCAGCGCTAGGCATAGAATCTTCGGAGACGGGCTGCGTTCCGTGGGTTCGGCTCGAGTCGGTTATCCGATGCATGTCGCAGGCGGTACGCTCCACCAGTCAGGACTTGGTCAATTATGAAGGGACCTTCCCACTTGGGCTTGAGTTTGTCCTTTTTCTTGTCCGGCAGGCGTAGAACTAATTCGCCAACGTTGTAATTTTTGGCCCGTACTTCTCTGCTTTGGTATCTTCGAGCCTGCTGTTGATAGAATGCGGAACGGGCTTTTGCCACGTCACGCACCTCCTCCAATGCGTCCAAAATGTCCTGCCGATCGAGCTCGGCTTCTCTTTCTTTGTACATGCGCACTCGAGGTGAGTCATGAATTATGTCGCAAGGCAAAACTGCCTCTGTGCCGTACACCATAAAGAATGGTGTGTATCCGGTGGTGCGATTCGGCATGGTCCACAGCCCCCAGAGTACGGAGTCGAGCTCCTCTACCCAGTGCGTGTTAGATTCCTTGCGGGACCACACTAATCTGGGTTTGATGCCGCTCATGATAAGACCATTTGCACATTCGACCTGGCCATTAGTTTGTGGGTGATAGACGGAAGCATAATCGAGCTTGATGCCCATGTTTTTGCACCAGAGTTTTACCTCGTCGGCTGTCAAGTTCATGCCGTTATCAGTGATGATGCTGTGGGGGACGCCGTAACGGCGTACAACCCCGGATATAAAGTCTGTCACCGGTCCGGATTCGGCCGTCTTAACAGGCTTGGCTTCTATCCATTTGGTGAACTTATCCACCATGACCAGTAAGTATTTTTGCTTGTGGGTTCCGCCTTTAAGGGGTCCAACCGTGTCAAGCCCCCAGACCGCGAAGGGCCAAGTGATGGGGATAGTTTGGAGGGCGGTGGGTGGCATATGGCTTTGGTTTGCAAAGAGCTGGCAACCGACGCATCGTTGGACTAAGTCCTGGGCGTCTGCCCGGGCCGTCGGCCAATAAAAGCCTCTACGGAAGGCCTTGCTTACAAGGGACCGAGCTGCAGCATGATGACCGCCGAGTCCAGCATGAATTTCAGCCAGGAGGTTCCGCCCTTCCTCTTCGGAGATGCACCTTTGAAGGACTCCGGTAGTGCTTTTCTTATAAAGCTCTCCCTCGTGGACTTTGTAGGCTTTGGATCGTCGCACTATGCAGCGTGCCTCATTTTGATCCTCGGGGAGTTCCTGCCTAGTAAGGTAGGCAAGGAATGGTTCTGTCCACGGGGCGATGACGGCCATTATTACGTGGGCTGAAGGTGTTATTTCATTGGCAGAGCCTCCGATTGTGTCAGAATGTTCGGTGTCGGGCAGTGTGGTTGGGGGCTGTTATTGTTCGGCTCCCCTTCCCATACTACGAATGGGTTGAACAGCCTTTCCAAGAAGATGTTGGGGGGGACTACATCGCGTTTTGCGCCAATGCATGCCAGGACATTTGCCGCCTGATTATTTTCCCGGGCTATCTGGTGAAATTCAAGCCCTTCGAACCGAGCTGACATTTTTAGGACGGTGTTGCGGTAAGCTGCCATTTTTGGATCCTTGGCATCGAAGTCTCCATTTATTTGGGATATTGCGAGGTTCAAGTCCCACCTCTAGGCGTTGAATGCCCATGGATACTGCCATCCGGATACCATGTAAAAGGGCCTCATATTCGGCTGCATTGTTGGAGTCTGTGTACATAATCTGGAGTACGTATTGAACTGTGTCTCCTGTGGGGGACGTCAAAACGACGCCAGCCCCTAGTCCCGCCAACATCTTGGAGCCGTCGAAATGCATGATCCAATTTGAATATGTGCCGTACTCTTTAGGGATTTCGGCCTCCGTCCATTCTGCGACGAAGTCGACCAAAACATGCGACTTGATGGCTCGCCGTGGCTTATAAGTTATGTCGAACGGGAGGAGCTCAATGGCCCATTTTGTAATCTGGCCCGTTGCGTCACGGTTGTTTATAATATCATTAAGTGGTACTTCCGAAGCTACCATTATTGAACACTCTTGAAAGTAGTGTCGTAGCTTCCGGGATGCCATGAATACCGCGTACGCAATCTTTTGATAATGCGGGTACCATGATTTGCACGGAGTGAGGACAGTGGACACCTAATAGACCGGCTTTTGAAGGGGGAATTTTTGTCCGTCCGTTTCTCGTTCGACCAATTTTTAGCGCGACTAGGACTGGGTTTGTTGCCAATATGGCTTTTATTTCGTCGAGTCCGGCCGTGGTTGCATCCGTCCATTCGAAGTGTTCGGTGCGCCGAAGGAGGCGGTAAAGGGGTAGGGCCTTTTCTCCCAGGCGGGAGATAAAGCGGCTTAGAGCCGCCACGCATCCGGTTAACTTTTGTATTTGTTTGAGGTCCTTTGGGATATCCAATTGTGACAGAGCTCGGATCTTGGCTGGATTTGCTTCGATTCCTCTACCGGATACAATGAAGCCCAAGAGCTTTCCGGCTGGAACGTCGAAAACGCATTTTTCCGGGTTGAGCTTGATGTCGTATGTTCGGAGGTTATCAAATGTGAGCCTCAAGTCGTCTACTAGAGATTCGACATGTCTTGTTTTGACGACCACATCATCTACATATGCCTCCACTGTTTTGCCGATCTGGTTTGACAGACATGTCTGAATCATGCGCTGATATGTTGCGCCGGCGTTTTTGAGCCAGAAGGGCATTGTGTTGAAGCAGAATGGGCCGTATGGTGTGATAAATGCTGTTGCGGCTTGGTCTGATTCTGCCGTCTTGATTTGATGGTAGCCGGAATACGCGTCGAGGAAACACAACAAATCGTGTCCTTCAGTAGCGTCGATAATTTGATCGATGCGGGGGAGGGGGAAGGGATCCTTTGGGCAAGCCTTGTTAAGGTCTTTAAAATCAACGCACAGGCGCCAGGATTTGTCCTTTTTTGGTATCGTCACCAGGTTTGCTAGCCAGTCCGGATGTTTTATATCTCTGATGAATCCGGCCTCCAATAGCTTTGCTAGCTCCTCTCCCATGGCCTGTCTCTTAGGTTCGGAAAAACGTCGAAGAGCTTGTTTGACAGGTTTGAATCCTTTTAGGATATTTAAGCTGTGCTCGGCCAGCCTGCGTGGGATTCCTGGCATGTCTGAAGGGTGCCAGGCAAAAATGTCCCAGTTCTCTGGTAGGAACTCTCACAGTGTGGCGTCTACATCAGGGTTTAACTGTTCCCCGATGGAAGCTGTTTTATTGGGGTCCGTTGGATGGACCTGGAATTTGATTATTTTGTTCGCCGGTTTAAAGGAGGTGGACTTGGATCTTTTGTCGAGTACACATCATCCCTATTCACCATGGAGCGCAGCGCAGTCAGTTCCTCAGCCGCTAGGGCTTCAGATAGTGCCTCGAGGGCCAGTGCGGCTGTCTTGTTTTTGGCGCAGAGTGCTATGTCCGGATCACTAGCGAGAGTGATGATCCCGTTAGGCCCGGGCATCTTGAGCTTCATGTAGCCGTAATGGGGTATTGCTTGGAAGATTGTAAATGCTTCCCGCCCTAGCAGAGCATGATAACCGCTGCTGAACGGAGCCACATGGAACGTGACCTCTTCGGACCTGTAATTATCCGGCGTGCCGAACACCACATCTAGTGTGATTTTTCCTGTACAGCACGCTTCCCGACTGGGGATTATTCCTCTAAAGGTTGTGCTGCTTCGCTCAATGCGGTTCCAGTCTATTTCCATTCTTTGAAGGGTTTCCTCATAAATGAGGTTCAATCCGCTGCCGCCGTCCATGAGTACCTTGGTAAGACGAAAGCCGTCCACTATTGGACTGAGGACCAATCCGGCTGGTGCTCGGGCTGTTCGGAATTTAGGTTCATCACTAGCGTTAAAGGTAATAGCCGTGTCACTCCATGGGTTTATTGTTGCTACTTGGTAGACTTCGGCAAGGCTGCGGAGTGTCCTTTTTCGCATATTATTTGATGCGAAAGTCTCGAAGACTGTTAATACTGTATTGGTGTCTCTGGGGTGGCTTTCTGTGGCCTCCGGAATTAGGAGATCTTCGCCAATTTTGGCCACCTGCCGGAGTATCCAACATGCTCTAAGGCTGTCAGTTGGTGTGGCGTCCTCTGTACTGTGAATTTTACAGGGTCCATTAAGCCATCCTTCCAGTACGGTTCCATGCCCTGTAGAGGGTTTTTGCTTTTTGGTGTTTGACCCGGGTGTCTGCCGATGATGCACCCTTTTATTTTAGACTGGGTTTGTATTCAGGGCCGGATCGTCCCAAAATTTTATTACGGTTTTCCAGGTGCTTTCCATCCCACAGTACTTTCGTACAATGGACGCCAAGTCAATGAAGCGTGTAATATCACGGCGACTTATGGCGTTGAGGATTCCCTTGTCTGTGCAATTATTGAAGAAGATTGAGACTGCGTCTTCCTCGCGGCAGTCCCTTATCCTGTTCCTAACCAGGAGGAATCTGGCCCAGTAATGATGTACTGTTTCTTCAGGCTCTTGCCTGATTTGGGATAGATCGCTTATGCTCGGGTGGGTGGGTGGAATTAAATCCGAAGCCTCACCCAATCTGAGGCTCAGAGGCCGAGGAATTTCCGAACTCGAAAATTTGGATTCCTGGATGTTGTCCCATGAATCCAGCCTGTTGCCTGACTCTAAGTTCAGGTCTTGAGTGATATCCTCCCCTCCGCTGGTATCCGGCTTGGAGGGATCGGGAATCCGGACGTAGCTAGTCCTTAAGATAGATGAAGGGTCGCCGCACTGTCCCTCTACCACGGCGACGTGATGGATGACTTGGGGAGAGTTAATCTCTCTCAGATCGGGTTTAGGCCCAATCTGGTCGTAATCCGTAGTGACTCCCAGGGCGGCGATGCGATCCAAGAGCTCGTTTATGGAGGAGAGCTCCATTGGATCTAACTGCTCGGTGAGTTCCGAGCTGACATGAAGATTGTTTTCAATGGCTCGAGAGGTCATCGTCGGTGTAGAAGCCGAACAGGCGGTCATAAGAAAACCACCTAGCCGAAGGGTTTGGCCGACAGCTAAAGCTCCCTTAGCAATGGTGCCATCTTTAAAGACGGGGCGAGGCATCCTTCCTGATGGCGACGACATAGAGGAACTCTCAATGAAAGCACCAATGTCGATGTCAAAACTGGCGGATCTCGGGTAGGGGGTCCCGAACTGTGCATCTAGGCCGGATGGTAACAGGAGGCAAGGGACACGAAGTTTTACCCAGGTTCGGGCCCTCTTGATGGAGGCAAAAACCCTACGTCCTGCTTGATTAATATTGATGATATGGGTAGTACAAGAGTAGATCTACCACGAGATCGGAGAGGCTAAACCCTAGAAGCTAGCCTATGGTATGATTGTTGTGTCCTACGGACTAAAACCCTCCGGTTTATATGGACACCGGAGAGGGTTAGGGTTACATAGAGTCGGTTACAATGGTAGGAGATCTACATATCCGTATCGCCGAGCTTGCCTTCCACGCCAAGGAAAGTCCCTTCCGGACACGGGAAGAAGTCTTCAATGTTGTATCTTCATAGTCCAGGAGTCCGGCTGAAGGTATAGTCCGGCTATCCGAACATCCCCTAATCCAGGAATCCCTCACCCCCACCACAACTGATGTCATGGATTAGCAGGGGTCTGAGCTGGGGTCCAGCCAAGGACGTGCCTATACTGCAAAGCCGCATCTGAGATCTCTTCGAGGGAGATTTTAATTTGGTTGCGGTAATACAAGTTATGCTAGCTAGTTCATCAAGTCCAGCCTTGCAAACGCCGGCCCCTGCGCTTGTGGGAGTTCAACCCAGAGGGACCTCGTGCCATTCAAAGTTTCCTCGGCCTGACGCACGAGGAGATGTACAAGTCATTCTTCGGACCACAAGTGGAATGTCCGGATATCACCGAGGACGTGGGCCTGAGCAGTAACCGCGCCGCCGAACAAGTAAGAAATCCTCTAGCCGAACACGATGTCTTTTATTCGAAGTTATTTCTGAGAGTTTGCTTTTTGACCAGGACTGGCTAACAAAGGCGAAGATGATTCGGTGTTTGGCCCCCCTCCCTGAGGGTTTGGAAAATCCGGTATTGGAGAAGATGCTCGAGGTCGCACCTTGCCCGGAGCCCTTGAAGGAAGATACCGAGGGATATAATACGGGCGGACGCGGGCCCCCATCGCTATCCGCTCCAACCGAGGGAACGAGCGTCTCCACGAAGGAGGACGACCGGGGGAGGAAAAGGACTGCCTCCGAGGATCCGGAAGCCGAAGCCTCCAAACGGGAGAAGAAGTCTCCCACGGAGGGTCCTGCCTTGGGGGGTGCTTTTGCCGCACAGAGTCCGCGGATGGATGAGCCCTCCAACGAGTCGTAAGTGATCCAAAATATTTTAATAGTAAGGGTATGCTATCTTTTTCCTCTAAGAAAATAACCACCGCATATATCTTGCAGTTCGGGCCTCAGCCCCTCTCAAATGAGCTCGTCTTCGGGGGATCTTCTTCCAGAGATGATGGAGAGCGAAACGCCTCCCCCGGACACCTCCGCTCCAGAAGCGGGCGACCCCGAAGTGTCGTCGCGGAGGGCCTCTCCGGATCCAGTGAGGCCAGAAGATAATCCCGTAGACCGCCAAAGTCCTAGTGTCCGGCTCCCGAAGAGAGCATACGAAAGAGTCCGGCACCGTCTCGTGTGCGGTCGGACGTTCTGTGGGAGTTGGTGGGGCGAGCGGCCATCTCAGAAGAGCACCGTGCGCTGATGGGTACGGTGATGGAGAGAATCTCGTCCGCTGAAAGCGGATTACATGAAGCCTTTATGAGTCTATTGACAGGCTTTGAGGTATGTGAGATAATATGTGATAGTACTGCAGACGTTAGGTGTGCCCTGTGTAGATAGTAGCCCCTGAGACTCTGGTTGTCGTCGAGAACGGCGGCGAACAGAGGATCATATTCCCAGGCAATAACCAAGCTGCCTCTATGTGCAGGTGGTGGAAGCTCCAGTGGCTAGCCGGACTAGTGAGTTTGCCCAATTAAAATGGCAACTGGATGCGGCAGACGCCGACATCGAGCTTGTTAACAAGAGGCTTGATGAGGCACAGGGTAAGTGTTATTATCCGGTGAACGCCACATAGTAAGAGCAGCATAATGCCAGTATCTTTAATATGTTGTGACTGCAGATGGAGCTGCCACTGTGGAAGCCTTGTGGGCAGAACTTGCCCGAGCCAAGGAACAAGCGAGGATTAGTAATGCGGCTGCTTTGAAGGCAGCCGAAGAGTTGAAAGCCGAGAAGGCCGCACACTGCGAGAGCCAGGAGAAGATGGCCAAGATGGCCGCAGAATTAAAAGACACTGCCGACCGTTGCCGGTTCCTTGAAGAAGAAAACTAAGCGAAGGCAACGGACCTTGAGAAGGCTGTGGCGGCGGACAAAGACACCCGTTCTGCTATGAGAGCGAAGAAGGAGGAGCTGCGGGAAGCCGGGGATATTGCGGCTGGGAAACCCTTCATGTTACGGAGGAAGTTCGGAGATCCTTGGTATGCCCCTCTGGATCGGCTGTGGAGTTCGACAGATGCGTATATGGATTTGGCGGCGAGCGCTGCCGATGCGACCAAGTACTTCCAAGGTCAGACAAATCGTGAAGTGGACAAGCTGTTCTGGACGCAATTCCACGTTCCAGAGCGTCCTCTTTCATTGACTGAACAGTTAGCCGAATGGGCCGAACTGACTAGGTCGTCCGGACTCGCCATGAAGTCTGTTGTGGATCAGCTATCGCCGGAAAGACCAAAGCCGAACAACTATTTTAGCTTAGTGCAGCAGTTCCTTGATGCGGTGCCGCGCATTAATGCGATGAAGAGGTCGGCGTGCATAGAAGGCTCGCGGATGGCCCTTGCCCGTGTTAAAGCATACTGGGCGGAGATGGACGCTACCACTGTTGCGGCGCAGGGATCGGCCATAGGCCGGGTGGCTGCCGAGCACTATTTCGAGGAGGTTCTCGAGGGTGCTCGTTTGATAGAGGCCCAGTGCTCGAAAAATATTATGTTTGAGTGATATGTATTTTCATTGTAAGCACAATGCTTTTATGAATTTTTTAGAAGGTTATTTTTATACTTTTTCCTGAAAGAAGTATGATGCCTCCTGTGCGGCCGTTTATGTATACCTGTGTATAACCTGAAAGATTGCAGCCGTCGGCTTCAACCCCCACGCATAAGATGCGGGGGTGTTCGCAAAAAACATGTGTTCACACTTAACCCAACTTCTTGGTCCTATTAAGGTGGTGATAGCGTAGCGAGCAAGGCAACTGGACTATAATGCTTTAACACTTTCACTTAGCCATAGGAGTTTGACAGTGGGGCTACTAGATAGCCCCTGGTGGCTCTGCACTCTCCCGATCGCGGGGTGCGTATGTGCCTGGCCGGGAAATGGCCCTTCGTTAAGGCGGAGGAATTATAACATTCCGATAGGTCACCGAGTGGTTGACCAGTCTCACGCTATATCATGACAGTCAGTTTTCGGGTTTCTCTACTGAGGTGCTCGTCCAGATGAACCAGGGCACAATCGCAGTAGTTCTCCTGGTGCTACCTTAGCCGGTAAAGCAGAACATAAGGCACCAAAACACAGGAGCCGGGCAAACCCAACATTTGACCAAAGACAATGATTCGGAGCTGATGCATATAAGGCCAAACTCGCGACGCTGAACACTCCCTAAGGTATTCGGTCTTTGTATAAACCGGGCCTAAATAGTTCCCTTCATAAGAAGCCCCTTGTGTCCAGGTACGTGCATTATTCTGACGTGGCCACATGCCAAGATGCCAGCATCCTTCTCAACTGTGCTGAGAATTCGGTGGATATGTATCAACAAGAGACAGTAAAAAAGGTTTACGCATGGTCTTAATCTAAAGAGAATCCTTGGAGCGGGTCCCTGCTGCACGTCTGCGCCCGTATCTCCGTTGTGCCGTATCCTGGACGGGTGTAGAACGATAATTATCTGTAAAAGAGAGGAGCTTAGGTGAAAAAGATGTCATGCAAAAAGATAGTTTTTTAAAGAAATCATGTATAACTCAAGGTAAGTAAGAATTGCCGCTTGTCTGCGCACGTTGGGCCCCTTGTATTTGTAATAGGGGTGTGATCATTGATCCTGTAAAAATTGCATATAGCTGCACCGGACTCATCTAACCATGTCCGAGGTCGTGACGACCTGCCAAATGCTTTAGTTGGTGAGGCCGTTTTTAGTGTGGCAGCCGCACGCTCTTCGGTGCGCAGAGATCGCTTAATACTTCCGTTCACTGTAATGATGCCACGTGGACCGGGCATCTTGAGTGTGAGGGAAGCGTAGTGTGGTATTGCGTTAAATCGAGCGAAAGCTTCGCGTTCGAGTAGTGCTTGATAGCCACTTTGAAACGGAGCGATGTGGAAGGTTAAATGTTCGCTACAGAAGTTATCGGGGAAGCCGAATATAACTTTTAGTAGCAGGGAGCCCGTGCAATGAGCCCCTGGGCCTGGCGTTACTCCTTTAAAGGTAATATTGCTATGGCAAATTTTTGTTGGGTCTATCCCCATTTCGCGGATTGTATCCTGGTATATCACGTTTAGACTGCTGCCATCGTCCATCAGGACTCATGTGAAGTGGTATCCATCAATTATTGGGTCTAATACCAGGGCAGCCCATCCTGCACGCCGGACACTTGCTGAGTAATCACGATGGTCGAAAGTGATCGGTTGAGACGACCAGTGGCAGGACTCCGCGGTGATAGGTTTTCGGGCGTATTTTTCTCTGAGTGCCGTTTTATTTCTGCCATTGATCATGTGTAACACGTTTACTGTTTTGACTTCTGCTGGAAATTTCTTTTGTTCCCAAGTGTATTCCTTGAGAGGCTCGTCCTCATCTTCGCTTGGTGTATCCTACCCCTTGTGTATGGTGTTGAGCTTGCCAGACTGCTTGAAGACCCAACATTCTTTCTGGGTATGATTGGCTGGTTTGCCAGGGGTGCTATGGACCTGACATATTTGGTCCAGAATTTTGTGTAGGCTGGATAGTTCGTCTCTGGCGCCTTTAGGGGGCGGCTTTTGCTGACCTGGCCGAGAGCTTTTGAATCCGGCATTTACTGTCGTGCTCTTCGTGCTGTCTCTTTTATTCCGAAGTTTGTTATTGCTGTTGTGTCGTGATTTCCTGTTTCCATCTCTAACTTCAGATGTACTGGGGTCGCTGGAGCTGCATCGGGCTAGCCAGCTGTCTTCACCCGCACAAAAGCGGTATGAGGCTTGTTAATGCTGCCATTGTTCTCGGTTTTTCTTGGCCGAGGTGTCAGGCAAGCCATTCGTCACAGACGCTGTTCTTAAAAGATGCTAAGGCTTCGATGTCCGGGCAGTCGACAATTTGGTTCTTTTTAGTAAGAAACATGTTCCAAAGCTTTCGGGCTGACTCTCCAGGCTGTTGAGTTATATGACTCAAATCATCCGCATTTGGAGGTCGGACATAAGTCCCTTGAAAGTTTGCCCGAAAAGCGTCTTCGAGCTCTCCCAGCTTCCAATGGAGTTTTCGGGGAGGCCTTTAAGCCAATGACGAGCTGGCCCTTTAAGTTTGAGTGGTAAGTACTTGATGGCGTGGAGATCATCTCCTCGAGCCATATGGATGTGGAGGATATAGTCCTCGATCTAGACCCCAGGGTCTGTTGTTCCGTCGTATGCCTCTATGTTTACAGGTTTGAATCCCTCTGGAAATTCATGATCCAGCACCTCATCGGTGAAACATAGGGGGTGTGCGGCACCCCTGTATCTGGGTGTACCGTCTTGTTCGGATGTTTGTTGTGTTATATCGTATGCTGGGGCGCGCTTGCGTGGTCCATAGATGGATCTGGTTGCGCTGTCCTTTTGGTGCAAGCCTCGCGTAAATCGCGTATTGTCTTGTGGGTGGAATTGTTTGCCGCTCTATGTTGGACATGAGGTCGTCTATCCGGCCAGGTGGCTGTTTTGATTTTTGGCTGTGAGGGGTCTGAGTCCTCCTCATCGAATTCAGGTAGCAACTTCCGCTTTGGGTATCTCTTGGTGGGGCGATTGTCGTCGTACTTCGCTGCTGTGTTGGGTACTTTACTCCATCTGATTTGGAGTGTGTCCTGCGCAGCCTTGAGCCTTTGCTGCTGCTTTTTCAGACTCCTCGCGGTGGCAACAAGCCTTTGACGGGCACTCTGCTGCTCCGGGTGCCTGTCCGGCGTTGTGTCGTTCGGACTATTATCTTTGACAGAATTGGTTTGTTCGGTTTGATTCTCCGTATTGCCGCGGTCCGGCAGTGGTACGCCCTGCTCCAATGCTGGGTCTGTGTTATCGTTATTTCTAGCGAGGCGTGATTTGGGGCGGCGCTTGCGCCACCGCTTTGACTGCTTCTCGAGGAAATAAGCCTTCGGTGCGTCCTTCCATTCCTCTTCGTCTTTTGGTGTGTCCACCATGTATACATCATATGATGAAGTGGACGTCCAGCGCCCTGTGGGCGGTGGTTCCTCTTCGCCTCCCGCATCGTTGTCCATACCGTCGATGTCTTCAGAGTCGAAGTCGAGCATGTCGGTTGAGTCATCGACAGTGGCTATTAAGTCGGTGGTGGGTGGGCATCGAATTTCTTCGTCGTCCACCTCCCAATCCTATTGGCCATAATACGGCCAGGGCTTTCCTGACAAAGAGAGAGACCTTAGTGAATTCAGAATGTTGCTGAAGGGCAAGTGCTGAAACATATCCGCGGCGGTGAATTTCATGATCGGCGCCCAATCGGATTCGATTGGCAGGGGCGCGGATGGTTCGGGGTCCGGAAGAGAGTCCGGCACCTTGGAGTCACGGGCTGCACGGAGATTTATGCTGGTATTCGGCTTGATCGCCGTTGAGACTGCAACCCCTGAGGAGGTGTCTAACCACCCATCCTCGATTGGAGCAGTTGGCTCCGAACTAAGGGTCGGAGCTGATGTGGGCGCGGCTTCTGGGGTACTGTTCGGCGGTAGAGCTAGGTCATACCCATCGCGACAGTGGGGCGCGCCCAGCTGCGGCTCGAATCCGTCAAAGATCAAGTCTCCGCGGATGTCGGTCGTGTAGTTCAAACTTCCAAATATGACCTGATGGCCAGGGGCGTAGCTTTCAATCTGCTCCAGATGGCCAAGCGAATTAGCCCGCAGTGCAAAGCCGCCGAATACGAACATCTGTCCGGGGAGAAAAGTGTCACCCTGGACCGCATCGCTATCGATGATAGTAGAAGCCATCAAGCCTAATGGCGATGACACAGAGGAACTCTCAATGAAAGCACCAATGTCAGTGTCAAAACCGGCGGATCTCGGGTAGGGGGTCCCGAATTGTGCGTCTAGGCCGGATGGTAACAGGAGGCAAGGGACACGAAGTTTTACCCTGGTTCGGGCCCTCCTGATGGAGGTAAAACCCTACGTCCTGCTTGATTAATATTGAAGATATGGGTGTTACTAGAGTAGAACTACCATGAGATCAGAGAGGCTAAACTCTATGAGCTAGCCTATGGTATGATTGTATGTTGTGATTGTATATCCTACGGACTAAAACCCTTTGGTTTATATAGACACCCGAGAGGGTTAGGGTTACACAAGGTCGGTTACAAAGGAGGAGATATCCATATACGTATTGCCTAGCTTGCCTTCCACGCCAAGTAGAGTCCCATCCGTACACGAGACGAATTCTTCAATCTTTTATCTTCATAGTCTAACAGTCCGGCCAATGGAGATAGTCCGGCTGTCCGGAGACCCCCTAATCCAGGACTCCCACAACCCCGCTTCCAGGTCGCGAGAGTCGTCGCGCGCACACACATAGACATGCATATCCGTGTTTACGTAAAATTCTATCTCCATCTCCATCTCCAATCATATTTGTCCAACTGGCACATTATTTACGTTGTTAATTATATACGCAGCAATATTAACGTACATCATCTCCTGTTTGCAGGCGTCTGGGCCGCTGCCACGCCCGCTCCTGACCAACCCGAACCCTCTTCATCACCCGCGCGTGCTTCCCGCCCGAAATGGTCAGTGCCGCATTCATGCCCGGCCAGAGCGGACGCGACCTCTCACTGGCGCCGGCATTGAAGCGGCACGCCGACTGAGAGAGTGTTGCCCGCGCCACTTCCCGGTGCACGCGACTTCTCCGCATTGAAAGGTCGCAATAACCGGCCACAACATGCATGTAAAAAGTTCTTGGGAGTCCTGCTACAGCTAGGTGTCCTCCCCCAGCTCGTCAATCTCTTCTAGTAGTTCTAGTACTCCATGGCGCGATCCATCAACACGCAGGCGAGAAAGTTATCGTATACTCAGTTTGCGGTGAGTGGCATGTCGAGCGACCGTGTGGGGTGGAGCCGTGGAGGAGGGTGAGACACGAACGTGACAGACGTGATTTAAACGTTGGTTTTGCTTGATGGCATGATCCAACGAAACGAAACGTTGGTTTCTCTCCGTTTCCATTTTTTCTCCGGAAAACGGAAACTTTCCACTCCATTTTCATTCTGACTCCAAGGTTTCCCCGTTACAACATTCCATCAAATACAAAGGAAAACTAACACGCATGTTGATGCATCTCAATGATTCATAGATCATAACCAATTTTTACTTCACAACTAAAGACAAAAGTTGTGAGAGCGTGTACAAAAGAAAAACTACTGATGGGGTCACTACGACTTAAACCCTAAACAGGATTTAATTTCCTGGCTAGGTAGAACCTATCGAAGGAAAGACGGCTGGCACCCTCGGATCATACGATGCTTTTGTGCAGTTCCACTAAAATCGAGCTGAGCATCCCTGATGGCAAAGATATCGAAGAAGTGTGATTAGAATAATAGTACTGGCACTAGTTCATGAGACATAAACTCATCACAAATAGAAGCCGGTAGAAGTAGAGAAAGATCGACATGGAGATGGAGCTACGTGGGGAGCTGTGGCAGTGGAGCAAGTCGGCTCAAAAAGGAAGATGTACTGCTACCTGGGACGTCGGGTTGTAGCTAGAAGGGCGGTTGGGACACACCGACTGTGGGTTTTCTCCCTCGCTGATGTGTTCCCTTCCCCCAGCGGTGGTATCAGGTCGGATATGTGACCAGCGGTGCGGCCACCGTCATTCTATGCTTGTGAAGAGAGCAACCCAAGCAAGCAGGCTTGTAGCTTAGGCTCCTGCTAGTGTATATAGAGTAATTTTCTTTTTTCTCTCCATATCAACCATTTTATATTGCGTACGTGTCATTGAAGAGTGAAATGATTTGACTGCTCCTTAGTGGCCCCTACACATACTCCCCCTACGTGTATGACCATTCTTGAATCTCACTTGTACTTATCTCTATTTTCTTGCATGACATGTAGACATGATGTGCATACAGGAATTTTACTACACGTTGTTACGTAGTACTATACTACTAGTACCTACTCCCTCATTCTTGTTCACTACTGGTACTCCCTCCATCCTGGCTTATTAGTCCCCTTTGTACTCAATTCATGGGTTATGTTTCCTCAAGAAATTGTCTTTACCAACGTATTAATATCAGGAATGCATGCATGAACAACGAATGATTAAACCTTGCATGCAACATTTTTCAAAGCATTAACTTATGAACATGTGAATGTGAGGGACTACAACCTCGTGCATGCATGCAACAGTCACACATACACATGGACGCAAAAACGCGCGCGACGCCCTAATGCATGCATGTCTGAGCACACGATGGAACACACATGGTCAAGCTCAAGTACTCAACCTACACGTGCATGCACACACATACTCAACCAGGGTGAGCTAGTGACCGTATAAACACCAGAATATATATATATATATATATTGAGCAATGAGCATATTATGAAGTCCACTGGCCATATTTTTGCAAATATACAGTGACAGACAGTATATTTATCTCGTTTGAAATTAAGCCATATTAACCGGAAAGGAGGCAGTATGGACTAGCATTACTTTGATGTGTCCCGTCAACTTGCCGAACGAGGAGAAGCTTGCAGGACGGGAGAAGCTTGCGCGCGATGGCTCGCAAGACAAGGAGAAACTTTTGACTAATGCAAGCTCTCCCTCGCTCAGGCGGTGGACGTGAAACAGTTAATTCGGTGTCAGATTGCCAGAAGCATACACTATACTAGTACTATTATTGTTCGACTTCCTGAAGAGGCGAACAGCCAAGCGCAAAGTTTACTAGTACTACTACTACTACTACTATAGAGGTATGTATTATACTACTAGGAACAAGATGGAGGAGCGTCTGCACTCTTATTATGTCTTAAAAATGTGATAAAGCAATCTTCAACACATTTGGTTCTCTTCGAGGGTTCTCGCATGTGATAATGGAAGTTAATTGCATGGAACACTCGCCACAATTCTTGCTTAATTCTGGCTCATATCCTGTTACAAATAGTAAAGCTCGGTAATATTTCCTCTTTTTTTGTTATTCAACATGTAAAAAGGCCAGCAAACTTTGCGGCGGATCTTTGTGTGAACCATGCTTGCTGCACTTTGAATGTGTCTGAGTGCTGGCTTGATGAAACACCTCGTTTCCTTCTTCTTTTTTTCTGGGGTACCTCACTTCCTAGTGACCAGTCTCTTGACTGATCATCCTAAGAATGCTTATATATGAATAAATCTCTCTCATCTACCCGCAAAATTGATTAAGCCATATTAATCGAAAAGGAGGGAATATGGACTGGCACTACCTTTTGGTGTGTCCCGTCAACTCGCAGAATGAGGAGAAGCTTGCAGGACAAGGTGAAGCTCGCATACGCCTTTTGACTAATGCAACCTACCCTTGCCCAGGCGATGGACATGCATCAGTTCATTCGGTGTCAGATTGCCAGAGGCATACACTGTAGTACCCAACATGCGGAGTACCATCATTGTTCGACTTCACGAAGAGGCAAAGAGCCAAGCGCAAGGTTTAGTAGTATGAGTAGTACTACTACTATGAACGCATGCTCGAGCGTCTGTACTCTTATTTTATTTTAATCTCTGATAATGTACACATTTATTCGGGAGAAGGGCGGAAAACGGCAACCCAATAGTATAGTATAAAAAACATCGAACATGTAATGATGATATCGATCAACCATGCTCGAATATATCTTGGCCTCCATGTGAGCCCGTTTGTCTATTCTCGCTCCTCGTCTCTCTCAAGGAACGGCGGGTAGGCCATTTTGCCGTCAATTGAGATCGGTTTGCTCACACTCTAGTCCCACATATCAGTAATATGCCAAGAGGAGGTGCATTGACCGACTGGCCATACACGTACTTGGTTTTGCACCTTCATACTACTCCTCCCTCCATCACAATTTACAGGGTGCGCTTCATTCTGATGCATTTCTCTCAATGCATTTCCACCACCACAGAAACTTTAGACGCGTTTAGTGTAATGCTCAATTAATTAGGGCATGATAACCGCAATCAAGTCCACAATTTTCTCTCGATGTACTCCCTCCGTTCCTAAATATAAGTCTTTTTACAGATTCAAATGGACTACAACATACAGATGTATGTAGACATATTTTAAAGTCTAGATTCACTCATTTTGCTTTGTATGTAGTCACTTGTTGGAATATCTAAAAATACTTATATTTGGGAACAGATGGGGTACTACGGAGTGGAGTAAGTGCATGCATGTGTGTACCCAGGGTGGAAGCACTGCATGCATGTGTGTACGCATTATTTCCTCTAGTAATAGACACCGTGCTATGACTACCAATGCTATTTTTCAGGCCGATCGCTAGTCGCCTTGGTCCCAGAGTTCTTTTAAGCGCGCTCTATAAACAGTGACGGATGGAGTGGTATGAGCGGATTCAAAGAAGAGCATATTGATGGCTGCTTCTTCCGAGCAACTTATAGTGGGAAAGGTGGGGCTTATGATTTGACTGCTCATTACTCACTATTAATGCGGCGCAACGACCGGGCTAAGTCTCTCATGTGGTTGTGCACTACTCCCTCAGTTCTTAAATATTCTCCGGAATATTTGTCTTTCTAGAGATTTCAAAGAGTGACTACATACGAAGCAAAATGAGTGAATCTACACTCTAAAATATGCCCATTTGAAATTTGTAAAAAGACAAATATTTAGGAACGGAGGAGTATAATTTTGTGCATGGCACATGGACTCGGATGCTGAAGAGGCTTTTGGCAATGCTACCAAGCTTCCAGCATTTTGTTTACATAATTGACGTACTATACAAATAATGTTCCAGTGACATGAAATTGTACAATGCTATGAGCTTTCAGCTTTTGTTTCGTGTGTCTTGCCATCGATGCTCTTTCGAAGACAATAAAAAAACTAACTTCCTTGCTAATGCATCTCAATGATTAGCCGATCAGAGCCAATATTTACATCACAACTGAAGACAAAGTTGTTAGAAGGTGTTAAATTAAAATTGATAAATGCTTTCATTGGCAGCAACGTCCCCCCAGCTCTGTCTAAATCAACAAGGCATGTTGGAGGAAAAAGTAGCTGTCTGGAGCATGCAACATTCCGTTCATTTTGTGCAGTTCCACTAAAATAGAACCGAGCGTCCTTATTCCAAAGATATTAAGTGTGATTATGATAATAGAGGAATGTTGATGAAACAATAAACACACAAATAGAAGCTGGTCACCTTTGCAGTCTATCTTAAGACTAACTAGTTGCAGAAGATTGAGCAAATAGTTGGAGAAGATTAGGCTCGGAGTTGGATGAGGAGGATAGAGCATAATCAATCTCCCTTTGTGCAGTCGCACTAAAATGTAGAGACGTTGCCCGTGTGACATTTTAGTACAACTGCACAAAACACTCTTAAGAAAAAAGTGATTTGTGCAGTTCACCAAAACGTCGCAATAGCAACAAGGTGAAATGCATAGCCCTGTTTGCAAAAAAGAGGTAGAAAGGAAACAATTACTGGTCAATAATAGTTGATGACACATACAACAACAAAAAATAAGCATATTCCTTGTCCTAAGGGAAGATAACAACACGGTTGTGTTTGTCTGAAATGGTGTGAGGACGAGATTGCAATATGGAAAGTACGCCGGACGAGCTACATTTTGGGCAAAGAACTATGGAAGATCCACATGCAAGATCTTCCACATGCAGCGACGTGGGAAGACAGGCATTGGAGCAAGGCCGGAGGGGATACCTGGGGGTCGTCGGGTGATGTCTACTACATCTTCTTGTAGATGTTGTTGGGCCTCCAAGTGAAGAGGTCTGTAGGACAGTAGCAAATTTCCCTCAAGTGGAAGACCTAAGGTTTATCAATCCGTGGGAGGCATAGGATGAAGATGGTCTCTCTCAAACAACCCTGCAACCAAATAACAAAGAGTGTCTTGTGTCCCCAACACACCCAATACAATGGTAAATTGTATAGGTGCACTAGTTCGGCGAAGAGATGGTGATACAAGTGTAATATGGATGGTAGATAAAGGTTTTTGTAATATGAAAATATAAAAACAGAAAGGTAACTAATGATAAAAGTGAGCACAAACGATATTGCAATGCTAGGAAACAAGGCCTAGGGTTCATACTTTCACTAGTGCATGTTCTCTCAACAATAATAACATAACTGGATCATATAATTATTCCTCAACATGCAAAAAAGAGTCACTCCAAAGTCACTAATAGCGGAGAACGAACGAAGAGATTATGGTAGGGTACGAAACCACCTCAAAGCTATTCTTTCCGATCAATCCGTGGGGCTATTCCTATAAGTGTCACAAACATCCCTAGAGTTCGTAGTAAAATAACACCTTAAGACACAAATCAACCAAAATCCTAATGTCACCTAGATACTCCAATGTCACCTCATGTATCCATGTGAATGATTATACGATATGCATCACACAATCTCAGATTCATCTATTCAACCAACAAAAATAACTTCAAAGAGTGCCCCAAAGTCTCTACCGGAGAGTCAAGACGAAAACGTGCGCCAACCCCTATACATAAGTTCACGAGGTCACGGAACTCGCAAGTTGATCACCAAAACATACATCAAGTGGATCACGTGATATCCCATTGTCACCACAGATAAGCACATGCAAGACATACATCAAGTGTTCTCAAATCCTTAAAGACTCAATCCGATAAGATAACTTCAAAGGGAAAACTCAATCCATTACAAGAGAGTAGAGGGGGAGAAACATCATAAGATCCATATATAATAGCAAAGCTGACGATACATCAAGATCGTGCCGACTCAAGAACACGAGAGAGAGAGAGAGAGATCAAACACATAGCTACTGGTACATACCCTCAGCCCCGAGGGAGAACTACTCCCTCCTCGTCATGGAGAGCGCCGGGATGATGAAGATGGCCACCGGAGAGGGATTCCCCCCCTCCGGCAGGGTGCCAGAACGGGTCTAGATTTGTTTTCGGTGGCTACGGAGGCTTATGGCAGCGGAACTCGTGATCTAGGTTTCTTTCTGGAAGTTTTGGGTTATATAAGAGGTGTTGGAGTTGGGAACAAGGCAGGGGGGTCTCCGGGCTGTCCACGAGGCATGGGGGTCTCCGGGCTGTCCACGAGACATGGGGCGCGCCCAGGGGAGGTGGGCACGCCCCCCCACACCCTCGTGGGCAGCCCGAGACGCTTCTGGCCCATTTCTTTTACTTCCTGGCCTTCTTCTGGTCCAAAAATAAGTTCCGTGAAGTTTCAGGTCAATTGGACTCCGTTTGGTTTTCCTTTTCTGCGATAGTCAAAAACAAGAAAAAAACAAAAACTGGCACTGGGCTCCAGGGTAATAGGTTAGTCCCAAAAATCATATAAAATAGCGTATAAATGCATATAAAACATCTAAGGTTGATAATATAATAACATGGAACTATCAAAAATTATAGATATGTTGGAGACGTATCAAGCATCCCCAGCCTTAATTCCTGCTCGTCCTCGAGTAGGTAAATGATAAAAACAGAATTTTTGATGTGGAATGATTTCTAGCATGTTCTTCAATGTATTTTTCTCTATTGTGGCATGAATGTTCAAATCCGATAGATTCAAGATAAAAGTTTATTGTTGACATAAAAATAGTAATACTCCAAGTATGCTAATCAAGCAATTATGTCTTATCAAAATAACATAGCCAAAGAAAACTTATCCCTACAAAATCATATAGTTTGGCCATGCATCATTTTTGTCACACAAAATGCTCTCATCATGCACAACCCCGATGACAAGCCAAGCAATTGTTTCATACTTAGCCTTTTCAAACTCTTTCAACTTTTACGCAATATATGAGTGCGAGCCATGGACATAGCACTTTAGGTGGAATAGAATATGATGATTGAGGTTGTGTGAGAAGACAAAAGGGAGAAAGTCTCACATTGACGCGGCTAATCAATGGGCTATGGAGATGCCCACCGATTGATGTCAATGCAAGGAGTAGGGATTGCCATACAACGGATGCACTAGAGCTATAAATATATGAAAGCTCATCAAAGAAACTAAGTGGGTGTGCATCCAACTTGCTTACTCACGAAGACCTAGGGCATTTGAGGAAGCCCATCATTGGAATATACAAGCCAAGTTCTATAATGAAAAATTCCCACTAGTATATGAATTTGACAAAATAAGAGACTCTCTATCATGCAGATCATGGTGCTACTTTGAAGCACAAGTATGGAAAAATGATAGTAACATTGTCCCTTCTCTCTTTTTCTCTCCCTTTTTTGTTTGGGCCTTGTTTTTTATGGCCTCTTTTTTTTAATTTTTCGCCCCGAGTCTCATCCCGACTTGTGGGGGAATCATAGTCTCCATCATCCTTTCCTCACATGGGACAATGCTTTAATGATTATCATCACACTTTTATTTACTTACAACTCAAGAATTACAATTCGATACTTATAACAAAATATGACTCTATGTGAATGCCTCCGACGGTGTACCGGGATTGTGATGAATCAAGAGTGACATGTATGAAAAAATAAGCATGGTGGCTTTGCCACAAATACAATGTCAACTACATGATCATGCAAAGCAATATGACAATGATGATGCATGTCATAATAAATGGAACGGTGGAAAGTTGCATGGCAATATATCTTGGAATGGCTATGGAAATGCCATAATAGGTAGCCGTAATAGGTAGGTATGGTGGTTGTTTTGAGGAAGATATAAGGAGGCTTATGAGTGATAGAGCGTATCATATCACGGGGTTTGGATGCACCGGCAAGGTTTGCACCAACTCTCAAGGTGAGAAAGGGCAATGCACGGTACCTAAGAGGCTAGCAATGATGGAAGGGTGAGAGTGCGTATAATCCATGGATTCAACATTAGTCATAAAGAACTCACATACTTATTGCAAAAATCTACAAGTCATCAAAACCAAGCACTACGCACATGCTCCTAGGGGGATAGATTGGTAGGAAAAGACCATCACTTGTCCCCGAACGCCACTCATAAGGAAAGCAATCAAAGAACACCCCATGCTTCAAATTTGTCACACAACGTTTACCATACGTGCATGGTACGGGACTTGCCAACTTCAGCACAAGTATTCATCAATTTCACAATTACTCAACTAGCACACCTCTAATATTACCACCTTTATATCTCAAAACAACTATCAAGCATCCAACTTCTCTTAGCATTTAAAATTTATAACCAAAGTAAATTACCATGCTGTTCTAAAGGACTCTCAAAATGATATAAGTGAAGTGTGAGAGATCAATTATTTCTATAAAATAAAACCACCACCGTGCTCTAGAAAGATATAAGTGAAGCACTAGAGCAATTGATAAACTACTCCGAAAGATATAAGTGAAGATCAATGAGTACTTGAATAATTATGCAACTATGTGAAGACTCTCTAACATTTAATAATTTCAGATCTTGGTATTTTATTCAAACAGCAAGTAAAACGAAAGCAAATAAAATGACGCTCCAAGCAAAACACATATCATGTGGTGAATAAAAATATAGCTCCAAGAAAAGTTACCGATGAACGAAGACGAAAGAGGGGATGCCTTCTGGGGAATCCCCAAGCTTAGGCTCTTGGTTGTACTTGAATATTACCTTGGGGTGCCTTGGGTATCCCCAAGCTTAGGCTCTTCCCACTCCTTATAATATAGTCCATCGAATCTTTACCCAAAACTTGAAAACTTCACAACACAAAACTTAACACAAAACTCTTAAGCTCCGTTAGTATAAGAAAATAAACTGTTGTGAACTCATTCTAAATTCATATTGGTGTAATATCTACTGTATTCCAACTTCTCTATGGTTCATACCCTCCGATGCTACTCATAGATTCATCAAAACAAGCAAACAACACATAGAAAACATAATCTGTCAAAAAACAGAACAGCCTGTAGTAATCTGGATCAAACGTATACTTATGTTACCCCAAAAATTCCAAAATAAATTTCTGGACGTGAGAAATTTTTCTATTAATCATCTGCAAAAAGAATGAGCCTAATCATGCTCTCCAGTAAAACATAGCAGCCAATCTCGTGAGCGCTAAAGTTTCTGTTTTTTACAGCAAGATCGCAAAGACTTTCCCCAAGTCTTCCCAAAGGTTCTACTTGGCACAAACACTAAATAAAACATAAAACCACATCTAAAATAGGATAGATAAATTATTTATTACTAAACAGGAACAAAAAGCAAGGAACAAAAATAAAAATTGGGTTGCCTCCCAACAAGCGCTATCGTTTAACACCCCTAGCTAGGCATGATGATTTCAATGATGCTCACATAAAAGATAGGAATTGAAACATAAAGAGAGCATCATGAAAAATATGACTAACACATTTAACTCTAACCACTTACTATGAATATGGATTTTTTGAGCAAACAACTTGTGGGAACAAGAATCAACTTGCATAGGAAAGCAAAACAAGCATAACTTCAAGATTTTGAGCACATAGAGAGGAAACTTGATATTATTGCAATTCCTAAAAGCATATGTTCATCCCTCATAATAATTTTCAGTGGCATCATGAATGATTCAACAATATAACCATCATATAAGGCATTCTTTTCATGATCTACAAGCATAGTAATTTTATTATTCTCCACATAAGCAAATTTCTTCTCATGAATAGTAGTGGGAGCAAACTCAACAAAATAATTACCATGTGAGGCATAATCCAATTGAAAAATAAAATCATGATGACAATTTTCATGGTTATCATTATTCTTAATAGCATACAAGTCATCACAATAATCATCGTAGGTAGCAACTTTGTACTCATAATCAATTGGAACCTCTTTTGAAATAGTGGAATCATTACTAAATAAAGTCATGACCTCTCAAAATCCACTTTTATAATTATCACAATAAGATTGAAATCCTCCAAAATAGTGGAATTATTACTTCCTAAAGTTGACACTCTTCCAAACCCACTTTCATGAATATAATCATCATAAATAGGAGGCATGCTATCATCATAATAAATTTGCTCATCAAAACTTGGGGGACAAAAAATATCATCTTCATCAAACATAGCATCCCCAAGCTTGTGGATTTGCATATCATTACCATCATGGATATTCAAACAATTCATACTGACAACATTGCAATCATGCTCATCGTCCAAAGATTTAGTGCCAAATATTCTAATACATTCTTCTTCTAACACTTTGGCACAATTATCGGAATCCTTATTTTCACAAAAGACATTAAAAAGATGAAGCATATGAGGCAACCTTAATTCCATTTTTTGTAGTTTTCTTTTATAGACTAAACTAGTGATAAAACAAGAAACTAAAAGATCTCATTGCAAGATCTAAAGATATACCTTCAAGCGCTAACCTCCCCAGCAATGGCGCCCGAAAAGAGCTTGATGTCTACTACACAACCTTCTTCTTGTAGACGTTGTTGGGCCTCCAAGTGCAGAGGTTTGTAGGATAATAGAAAATTTCCCTCAAGTGGATGACCTAAGGTTTATCAATCTGTGGGAGGCGTAGGATGAAGATGGTCTCTGTCAAATAACCCAACAACCAAATAACAAAGAGTCGCTTGTGTCCCCAACACACCCAATACAATGGTAAATTGTATAGGTGCACTAGTTCGGCGAAGAGATGGTGATAGAATTGCAATATGGATGGTAGATAAAGGTTTTTCTAATATGAAAATATAAAACAGCAAGGTAACTAATGATAAAAGTGAGCACAAACGGTATTGCAATGCTAGGAAACAAGGCCTAGGGTTCATACTTTCACTAGTGCAAGTTCTCTGAACAATAATAACATAACTGGATCATATAAGTATCCCTCAACATGCAACAAAGAGTCACTCCAAAGTCACTAATAGCAGAGAACGAACGAAGAGATTATGGTAGGGTACGAAACCACCTCAAAGTTATTCTTTCCGATCAATCTGTTGGGCTATTCCTATAAGTGTCACAAACAACCCTAGAGTTTGTAGTAAAATAACACCTTAGGACGCAAATCAACCAAAACCCTAATGTCACCTAGATACTCCAATCTCACCTCTCTGTGGGTATGATTATACAATATGCATCACACAATCTCATATTCATCTATTCAACCAACACAAAGAACTTGAAAGAGTGCCCCAAAGTCTCTATCGGAGAGTCAAGACAAAAATGTGTGCCAACCCCTATGCATAAGTTCACGAGGTCACGAAACTCGCAAATTGATCACCAAAACATACATCTAGTGGATCACGTGATATCCCTTGTCACCACAGATAAGCACATGCAAGACATACATCAAGTGTTCTCAAATCCTTAAAGACTCAATCCGATAAGATAACTTCAAAGGGAAAACTCAATCCATTACAAGAGAGTAGAGGGGGAGAAACATCATAAGATCCAAATATAATAGCAAAGCTGGCGATACATCAAGATCGTGCCGACTCAAGAACATGAGAGAGAGAGAGAGATCAAACACATAGCTACCGGTATCTACCCTCATCCCCGAGGGAGAAGTACTCCCTCCTCGTCATGGAGAGCGCCGGGATGATGAAGATGGCCACCGGAGAGGGACCCCCCCTCCGGCAGTGTGCCGGAATGGGTCTAGATTGGTTTTCGGTGGCTACGGAGGCTTCTGGCGGTGGAACTCCCGATCTAGGTTTCTTTCTGGAAGTTTTGGGTTATATAAGAGGTGTTGGAGTCGGGAACAAGGCAGGGGGTCTCTGGGCTGTCCACGGGGCAGGGGGCGCGCCCCCCACCCTCGTGGGCAGCCCGAGACTCTTCTGGCCCAATTCTTTTACTTCATGGCCTTCTTCTGGTCCAAAAATAAGTTCCATGAAGTTTCAGGTCAATTGGACTCCGTTTGGTTTTCTTTTTGTGAAATACTCAGAAACAACGAAATAACAGAAACTGCCACTAGGCTCTAGGTTAATAGGTTAGTCCCAAAAATCGTATAAAATAGCATATAAATGCATATAAAACATCCAACGTTGATAATATAATAGCATGGAACAATCAAAAATTATAGATACGTTGGAGACATATCGTCAGGGTGTAACTAGGTGAGCGGCGGTGGTCGGGGTCTGCCCATACTGCGGCGGCGAGCAGGTGGCGTAGGCCCTACCGCGCCGGAGCTTCATCAGAGAGAACGGCCGGTACCGCAGATCAGGACGTGCTGCCTCGGCGCTGTTGAACGGAGAAACGATGCACATCCTCCCTTTCCACCGGCGGACGGTATGTGGCCGGATCAGTGACCAACGATGGGAGAGAGAGGCCATCGCCGCCTTGTGTGAGATACTCTGAAGAGAGACAAGCCCAGGCAGGCAGGCTCCATTGTATATAGTGGAGCGGACTACCTTTTTCTCCATAAAAAACGTTTCATATTCTGTGTACGTGCCATTGAGAGATATAACTTTATTTAAAAATAGCGCGCCAACGCATCAAGTCGAACTTTGTTTCGTGCACGCGTGGTACACAACCTCCGTAGGTAAACAACCGCTACACGTGTTCAAATTAGCACGGGGGCTGCCATTTTCATACAGAAATGAGCTCCACCGTGTACCCACGCGGGTGTGGCTGGGCACGAAGCGTGAGTACGTGCACCTATTCTCTTCGTGTACGTACACCGCCTACGTGGGGTTGTGTGAGAGAGATACAAACGTAGAGAGATGTAGTGTGTGGGTTCAAGAATGTTTTTTTCGGGGGGGGGAGGGTCAATCAAAAAATGTAACATATGCAATGTGTGTGAAATAAAGTCCTAGATATATCATATATATAGGGGGGTGATCCACGAGAAGATAGTGGAGGTATCATCGGCTTGAGGTATCCGTAGAATCGAAGAGAGGGATGATGTGTGTGTGCGCGCGTGTGATCAATAAAGAGTGCCATCGAATTTGTGTGTGCCCACATCAAAGATATAGAGTGGCTGGCCTACTGGAACGTGAGAGGGGACGGGTGTAGTTTGTCTGTGTAGCATGGATACCTACCTACAACGCTCGACTATCGGTGTGTAGTGAGGGGAGACCTACAATGCTTGACTACCTACAACCCACGTCAAGTATAGAGGTATAATGGCTGGTATATGTGTGGGGAGGAGAGTGGCCAACCTTATGTATTAAGGGAGATCGATCGGCATCCTTGCATATGTGTAGGAGAGGAATAAGGATGGGAGAGAGACAGAGCTAGAGTGTTGGAGGGGGTGGTAGTTGAGTGTTTCTTCTAACAAATGGTGGGAGTCTAGGAGAGGCTTGCTAGACAAACGGAGGGCACACCTGCAATATCAATATGAGAGGGGATGTGTAACACCCCGGATATGACTTTCCCAATATGTATTCCAACTCTTGCCGTTTCCGGCCTTAAGTTATTTTATTTTCTCGGGTTCGGGTTTTTGTCTTCGTGTGTTGTTGTCGTTGTCTTGCATCTCATATCATGTCATCATGTGCATTGCATTTGCATACGTGTTCATCTCATGCATTCGAGCATTTTCTCCATTGTCCGTTTTGCATTCCAGCACTTCGTTCTCCTCCGATGGTCATTTCTACCTTTCTTTCGTGTGTGGAGATTAAACATTTCCGGATTGGACCGGGACTAGCCAAGCAGCCTTGGTTTACTACCGGTAGACCGCCTGTCAAGTTTCGTATCATTTGGATTTCGTTTGATACTCCAACGGTTAACCGAGGGACCGAAAAGGCCTCGTGTGTGTTGCGGCCCAACACCCTTCAAATTTGGCCCAAAACCCACTAAAACCATCTCCATCATCTAGAGCGTTCGATCACGATCGCGTGGCCGAAAACCGCACCTCATTTGGACGCAGCTAGCTACCTCTATGCCTATAAATAGAACCCCTCCGAATCCGGATCTTCTTCTCCCCCGAAAACCCTAAAATTCTAACCGCCGCCGCCAGACACGTCCGACCCGCCACCGGACATCGCCGCCGCCCCAACCGCAGCGCGCCACATGGCGAGCCGCACCCACATCGCCGCCTCAGCCGCGCGCGGCCCGCCCGGCCCGCGTAGGGCCCCCGCAGCCCAGAGCAGCGCGCCGCCGCACGACTCCTTCCTCCTCCCGCGCACCCGAGAGCCCGCCGCCTCCTTCGCCGGCCGCCACTCGCCGAACTCCGGCCGCCCGAGGCGCCCGGGAGCCGCCGGCCGCCACCAACGCCGTCCGACCCCGCGCCAACGCCGGCGAGCACCGCGGCCACTCCGCCCATCCCCGCCCCCACGCCTACCTCCTCCTCCGTCGGCCGACTCCAACACCGGCGAGTAGTCCGGCCATCCTCGGAGTTCGTGCCGCTGCTACAGTGGATCTGGATCTGAGATCCAAAACGAGGGTTGACTTTTTCCCTAACCCTAATTCATTTGCTCCTGTTCATCGTGCCGTAACTCCTCATCTGTAGCTCTGTTTTGGGTGCATAGCATATCAAAATGTTCGTCTCTGAGAGTACATCATTTCATCTCATGGCATCATTTTCATTTGAGTTCATCTTGATGACCGAAATGCTGTTAGAAGAGTGCTACTTGAGATAATTGTCAGATCTGCAGCTCCATTTAGCTATTTGTCATTTTTGCCATGTTTATTGTGTGCATGATATGCCCCTGAGCTCTACATATGTTTTGTTAAGGGTTTTGCCATATTTCCAGAGG
Source organism: Triticum urartu (assembly GCF_056163025.1). NCBI lineage: Eukaryota > Viridiplantae > Streptophyta > Magnoliopsida > Poales > Poaceae > Triticum > Triticum urartu. Next base: position 39,315,155 of record NC_141876.1, read on the forward strand.
TGCAACCCATGTATTTTTGTGATGTGGGTGGTGACTAGCACAAGCTTGCAAAGTGAGGCATTTGTTAATGCTGATTTCAGGGACTTAGCATTTCCACCAAGTCCTTGGACTGTTTATCTCATATGGCCATATGTTCATGTTGTTTCCTAGTGATCCGTGCCTCTTTGGAGGATGATCAGTAAGGATGTTTTGTTAATATTATAGTGCTCTATCCATCCATGTCTTTGTTTGCACTTATGGAGCAGCCTAGATTGATTAAATCGAGCTCTACTTTTGTCATTTCGTGAATCTGGGCAGATTGTCTACTTGTTAGCGATTTTGCCGATGATGTTGTAGTTGATCCGTGCATGCTATGTTAATGTTCTTGCCATGTCTAGATTGTATTTTGTGCATTCTTGATGGGTGTATGCTTAGATTGTCATGTCTTGTTCTGTGGTGAGTGCATCGAGTTCGTAAACATGCCTACTTGATATCTGTTTCAGCATGCTCCAGTTTTCACCAAGTCTGTGATCTGATTATGTTTTTGCCATGTTCACATGCTTGCAATTGCATTTTATGATCCCTTTTGGCTCAATGCCACTAAGGGACTTTTGTTAAGCTCTTTGAGTAGCTCCATGCCATGCATTACTTTTCCATGTTCAGGTCCTGTAGCATATAGTTTTCATGCTCCGAAGAGTGCTATCTGATCTGAAATTCCAGACAAGTGTTAATTTCACCAAGTCTGAAATCTGTTTGTCAAATGCATTTTTTCCATGCTTGTTTGAACATGTTAATGGATGATTTGGCCGTAGCTCGGTGCTAGATTTTTGTTAAGCATCATGTATGCATCCCTGCAATGTATTTGGATGCCATGTTTGGGTGCTGTAGCTTGTTCATCTCATTGCATTTAGATGGCTACTTGCTGTAAATCGCAGACAAGTGTCATATTTGAATTGCTTGCCATTTCCAAACCGTAACTCCGATTCCGGCGTTCTTTATATCGTTTTCAAGAGATTTCATCTCATCTTTCCAGTGGCACACTTGGATTTCCAAGTTGAGGCCAGGTTCATGCATCCCTTGTCACATCTCGCATATGCATCCCGCATCGCATCCCGCATAGCATATCATCTTTGCATCATATTGTTTGAGCTTTGCACGTGGTTGATTGTGTTCTGTTTGCTTGTTTGTCTTGTTTGGGTAGAGCCGGGAGACGAGTTTGCTAACGAGGAGCCCGTTGAGTTTGCTTTCGAGGATCCAGTCAACTCTAACAACTTTGCAGGCAAGATGATCATACCCTCGAAATCACTACTATCTTTGCTTTGCTAGATGCTCGCTCTTTTGCTATGCCTATGCTACGATGCCTACCACTTCCTTATCATGCCTCCCAAATTTCCATGTTCAGCCTCTAACCCACCATGTCCTAGCAAACCGTTGATTGGCTATGTTACCGCTTTGCTCAGCCCCTCTTATAGCGTTGCTAGTTGCAGGTGAAGATTGGAGACTGTTCCTTGTTGGAACATTATTTACTTGTTGGGATATCCTTATATTATCTAGTTATCTTAATGCATCTATATACTTGGTAAAGGGTGGAAGGCTCGGCCTCTCTCCTAGTGTTTTGTTCCACTCTTGCCGCCCTAGTTTCCGTCATATCGGTGTTATGTTCCCGGATTTTGCGTTCCTTACGCGGTTGGGTTATAATGGGAACCCCTTGATAGTTCGCCTTGATTAAAGATTTTCCAGCAATGCCCAACCTTGGTTTTACCATTCTCCACCTAGCCTCTTTTTCCCTTGGGTTTCCGGAGCCCGAGGGTCATCTTATTTAACCCCCCCCCCCCCCGGGCCAGTGCTCCTCTGAGTGTTGGTCCGACCGAGTAGACTGCGGGGCCACCTCGAGGCAACTTGAGGGTTGGTTTTACTCGTAGGATGTCTCATTTGAGTGTGCCCTGAGAACGAGATATGTGCAGCTCCTATCGGGATTTGTCGGCACATTCGGGCGGTGTTGCTGGTCTTATTTTAACCTGTCGAAGTGTCTTGAAGAACCGAGATACCGAGTCTGATCAAAACGTCTCGGGAGGAGGTCTATTCCTTCATTGACCGTGAGAGCTTGTCATGGGCTAAGTTGGGACTCCCTGCAGGGATTTGAACTTTCGAAAGCCGTGCCCACGGTTATGGGCAGATGGGAATTTGTTAAAGTCCGGTTGTAGATAACTTGAACCTTAACTTAATTAAAATGAATCAAAAGTGTGAGTTACCGTGATGGTCTCTTCTCGGCGGAGTCCGGGAAGTGAACACGGTGTTGGTGTAATGCTTGCCGCAGGTTGCCCTCTAGTTATTCGTTCGTGCTTTGCCTCCTCTTCTCGCTCTCTTTTGCGAACAGGATAGCCACCATATATGCTAGTCGCTTGCTGCAGCTCCACATATATTTTCCTTGCCTTACCTATAAGCTTAAATAGTCTTGATCGCGAGGGTGCGAGATTGCTGAGTCCCTATGGCTCACAGATTACTATTAAACCAGATGCAGGGCCTGATGATTCTGCTCCAGGTGACGCGCTTGAGCTCAAGTGGGATTTCGACAAGGACTCTCAACGATACTACGTGTCTTTCCCTGATGATCAGTAGTGGTGCCCAGTTGGGGGTGATCGGGACCGTGTCGCATGTTGGGTTATCTTTTATTTTGGCGCTATAGTCAGGCCATGAGTGTTTGGATGATGTAATGTTATTTATTTACCTTGATTGACGTGGCGAGTGTAAGCCAACTATGTTATCTCCCCTTTATTATTTATATTACATGGGATGTTGTGAAGATTGCCTAACTTGCGACATTGCTTTCAATGCGGTTATGTCTCTAAGTCGTGCCTCGACACGTGGGAGCTATAGCCGCATCGAGGGCGTTACAAGTTGGTAATCAGAGCCTTCCCCGACCTTAGGAGCCCCATTGCTTGATCATTTTTAGCGGCCGAGTTGTGTCTAGAAAAATGTTTTGAGTCATTTAGGAATTATATATCGAAGAGTTTAGGAATTCTTTTTACTTCCCAGTCTCCTCATCGCTCTGGTAAGGCATCCTGATGTAGAGTTTTGACTCTTCTCTTCTCAAATTTCACTAAAAAAAATTTAGGATCACGCGGGTATCTTGGAATCGTTCCGATGGTTTTATGACGAGAACATTGTCTTGGTGCCTCCTGTCAGGGGTTTTGTGGAAGTGTCCCGGGGAGTTGAGCTCTGAGGTGTTATCGTCATAATTTTATCGTTGCAGTTCTGGAATACCTGAGTTTAGTACGCCGACATCGAAAATCTCTTTTATGCAGTTCGTTGGTGAGATAACCTCGACGCCACCCAGTACTGGGGCGGGAGTTCGGGAGTATCGCCATAACTTGTATAACGGATGCTTTTCGAAGGTTGAGGTAGATGGTTTCCGAAGTTTTTCTTGGTTATGTGTTGAAGGATGGATACACCTGGATGTAGGATTTGCTAGATTTGGGTGAGATATTATGCTTCCCCTGTATCCCCAACACCTGATTGCATAACCGGAAAGGTTCGGGAGTTTCATAGGTGGGAATTCTTGTAGCTCTAGTTCTTCTTCCACGAACATTTGGTTTGAGATTGGGATTTCTTACCGAGTATTCGTTCTTGATTCGTACGTTGTTGATTTATTTCTCTACCTAAATTCTAAGTGGCTTCTCAATTTATGGATATGTGACCATTTCAAGAGGAATGCATTCGTTCATTTTGTTCGAATGTGATGACTTTATGTTGCAATTTTCATTCCGTTGGATTCAGCTTCATTTATCTGTCAATGTGCTAACGGTGGTCAACCTCTTCAGGATGGCTCCCGCTAAGAGCACCAATCAGAATCAGAATCAAGATCCGCCACCACCTCCACCTCCTCCGGAGGCATGGCAAGCTGTGATGGCCGCAACCAATGCAAACACACAGTTGATCATGCAAATTCTCCAAGAGCGCAATCAAGGCAACCAAGGGAACCAAGGCAACAATCAAAATCACTTTGCTACACTCAACCAGTTCCTTGCTAACGGGCCGAAGACTTTCAGCAATTGTGTTGAGGCAACTGATGCTGACGATTGGCTCGTAGATCTGTGCAAGCATTTCGAGTGCAGTAACGTCAGGCCTGAGGACTTTGTCAAGTTCGCTTCCTTCCAACTCAAAGATCAAGCTGCGGAATGGTTCCAGCAGTACAAGGATTCCAGAGGTGGACGTGCGATTACCTGGGATGAATTCCATCAAGACTTCAAAGCTCATCATATTCCTCAGAGCATGGTTGAAAGCAAGCATGAGGAATTCCGCAACCTGAAGCAAGGCTCTTTGTCTATCTATGACTACAACAAGTTGTTTCAGAAGCTCGCCCGCTTTGCCAAGCAGGACGTACCTAATGAGAAGAGCATGCTATACCAGTTTAGGGGTGGTCTCGGAGAAGAAATCCAGCTAGCTCTTGTTCTCTTTGAGCCCTTGAGGTACGATGAGTTCTACAACATGGCATTGAAGCAAGAGGCCGCTCAACTGAGGTGTGATGCTTCCAAGAACCGAGTCAGAGATGCTACTCCTTCTTCCTCTACTCAAGTGGCCAAGCAGCAGAAGTATTGGCTTCCTCCTCCTCCGTTTCGTCAGCCGTATCAGCAGAAGAGCAAAGGTGGCAGTGGATCTTCCCACCCACCCAACCCTGGCTTTCATAACAAGACTTCGTCTCAAGCTCCAAGATCGAGTGCTCCGTATCGCCGTCCGCTTTCAGAGGTCACGTGCAACAAGTGCCAACAGAAGGGTCACTATGCCAACAAGTGTTTCAACCAGAGGCGCCTTCCTCCTCCTCCTCCCGTGAGATCGGCAAGTATAGTTGTGGTCAAGCATAACCCCAAGCACGCCAAGGTCAACTTGATGAATGCAGCTCAGGCAGAGGACTCGTCAGATGTCATCATGGGTAACCTTCCTGTTAACGATGTTCCTGCAAAAGTACTTTTTGATACTGGTGCATCGCATTCTTTCTTGTCATGCCCTTTTGCACAGAAGCACAATGTTGATACTGAGATCATGCCCAAAGTCATGCAAGTTGTTTCTCCCGGCAAGCTTTTGACTTCTAGTTTGGTTGCTCCCGATATCTCTATCACGTTGGGTGACTACAAGTTTCTTTCTTCTCCGGTGGTTCTTGGTAACTCGGATATTGATCTTATTCTCGGGATGGATTGGCTTTCTAAGCACAAGGCGCATCTTGATTGTGCAGCCAGGCAGATTCAATTGACTCATTCGTCTGAGGATGTAATTGTCTTTGCCGCTCGTGATAATACCATCCGTCTATTTTCTCTCAATGAGAAGGGTGAACTGGATGCTATCTCGCAGATTCCAGTCGTTTGCGAATATCAAGACGTCTTTCCAGAAGAGCTTCCAGGAATGCCTCCGCACCGGCCAGTTGAATTCGTTATTGATCTTGAGCCCGGCACGGAACCAGTGTGCAAGCGTCCTTACAAGCTCGGACCTGAAGAGTTGAAGGAGCTGAAGAAGCAACTCTATATTCAAGAGAGAATGGGTCTCATCCAGCCTAGTTCTTCTCCGTGGGGTTGTGGTGTTCTTTTTGTGAAGAAGAAGGATGGAACAGATCGACTTTGTGTTGATTACTGTCCATTGAACAAGAAGACCATCAAGAACAAATACCCACTTCCCAACATCAACGAGCTGTTCGAACAACTCAAAGGTGCCCAAGTATTCTCCAAGCTTGATCTCCGTATGGGTTATCATCAGATTCGAATCCATGAACAAGATATTCCCAAGACGGCTTTCAGGATAAGCTTTGGTTCATATGAATACACTGTCATGTCTTTTGGCCTCGTCAACGCTCCTCCAACTTTCTCTCACATGATGAACTTCATCTTCAACGCCTACACCAATGACTTCGTCTTGGTCTATCTCGATGACATTCTGGTTTTCTCGAAGAACAAGGAAGATCATGCCAAGCACTTGCGTTTGGTGCTCGATAAGCTCAGGGAACACCAGTTCTACGCCAAGTTCTCCAAATGCGGATTTTGGCTCGATGAGGTTCTTTATCTTGGTCATATCATCTCTACCAAGGGCATTGCGGTGAATCCTGAGAAGGTGTCTGCAATTGTGAATTGGGAACCTCCTCAGAACGTGAAGTAACTCCGTAGCTTCCTCGGTCTCGCAAGCTACTGTCGAAGATTCGTTGAAAACTTTTCTAAGATCGCGAAGCCTCTCTCAAATCTTCTCCAGAAGCACGTCAAGTACGTTTGGTCTCCGGAGTGTGACATTGCTTTCAACACTTTGAAAGAGAAATTGATCACTGCTCCAGTTCTGACTCCGCCTGATGAATCCAAGCCGTACGAGGTCTTTTGCAATGCCTCTCTCCAAGGTCTTGGCGCAGTGTTGATGCAAGAGAAGAAAGTTGTGGCTTATACCTCTCGCCAGTTGAAGCCCAATGAGAAGAACTACCCCACTCATGATCTTGAGTTGGCGGCAGTCGTGCATGCTCTTTTGACTTGGAGACATCTCTTATTGGGAAGAGAAGTGGACATCTTCACGGACCACAAGAGTCTCAAGTACATCTTCCCTCAGCCTAATCTCAACCTCAGGTAGACTCGATGGGTCGAAATGATTCAAGAGTATAATCCGAGTATCGAGTATACTCCAGGCAAGGCCAATGTGATTGCTGACGCATTGAGCAGGAAGGCTTATTGCAACAGTCTGATTCTCAAGCCTTATCAACCCGAGCTTTGTGAAGCTTTCCGCAAACTTAATCTGCAAGTTGTTCCTCAAGGTTTCCTCGCCAACCATCAAGTCTCTCCTACCTTGGAAGACCAGATTCACCAAGCCCAGCTTCTTGATGCTATGGTGAAAAAGGTGAAGATTGGGATTGCCAAGAGTCAACCCAAGTACAAGTGCTACCGCCTTGATGACAAAGATACTCTCTTCTTCGAGGATCGTATTGTTGTACCCAAAGGTGACCTTCGTAAAGTGATCATGAATGAGGCTCACAATTCTCTCCTCTCAATCCACCCTGGGAGCACGAAGATGTATCAGGACCTCAAGCAGGCTTATTGGTGGACTCGAATGAAGCGCGAGATTGCTCAATTCGTGAATGAATGTGATGTCTACAGAAGAGTGAAGGCAGAACACCAAAGGCCAGTTGGTCTCCTCCAACCTCTTGCCATTCCAGAATGGAAGTTTGACCACATTGAGATGGACTTCGTGACTGGGTTTCCAAAGTCCAAACGTGGCAATGATGCTATATTCGTTGTCATCGACAAACTCACCAAAGTGGCTCACTTTCTGCCTATCAAAGAGTCAATCACTGCAGCTCAATTGGCGGAACTCTATACCTCTCGAATTGTCTCTCTGCACGGTATTCCTCAAGTGATCTCTTCAGACCGTGGCAGCATCTTTACCTCCAAGTTTTGGGATTCTTTTCAGAAGGCCATGGGCACCAACATCCGCTTCAGCACTGCTTTCCATCCTGAAACTAGCGGTCAAGTCGAGCGTGTCAATCAGGTTCTTGAAGATATGCTCAGGGCTTGTGTGATCTCCTTCGGCATGAAGTGGGAGGATTGTCTTCCATATGCTGAATTCTCCTACAACAACAATTTTTAAGCAAGTTCGGGCAAGGCCCCATTTGAAATCCTGTATGGCAGGAAGTGTCGTACCCCTCTCAACTGGTCCGAAACCGGTGAACGTCAGCTTCTCGGAAATGACTTAATCACACAGGCAGAGGAAATGTGTAAAGTCATTCGAGATAACCTCAAAGCAGCCCAATCCCGCCAGAAGAGCTACTATGATAGTAAGCACCGTGATTTGGGTTTCGAGATCAGAGATCATGTTTACCTCCACGTCTCTCCTATGAAAGGTACTCATCACTTCAGTATCAAAGGGAAGCTTGCCCCCAGATACGTGGGACCTTTCAAGATTGTCAGCAAGAGAGGCGATCTCGCCTACCAACTCGAACTTCCTTCAAACTTTGCAAATGTTCATGACGTGTTCCATGTCTCTCAGCTTCGAAAGTGCTTCAAGACTCCTGACCGCACCATCAACTTCGAGGAAATTGAGCTCCAAGAAGATCTCTCCAATCGTGAGCACCCCGTGGCTATTCTTGAAGAGACTGAACGCAAGACTCGCAACAAGTCAATCAAATTCCTCAAAGTCAAGTGGTCACACCATTCCGACCGTGAAGCTACCTGGGAACGCGAGGATCACCTCCGTTCTAAGTACCCGGCGTTCTTTTAGTCCTAGATCTCGGGACGAGATCCTTTCGTAGTGGTTGAGTGTTGTAACACCCCGGATATGACTTTCCCAATATGTATTCCAATTCTTTCCATTTCCGGCCTTAAGTTATTTTATTTTCTCGGGTTCGGGTTTTTGTCTCCGTGTGTTGTTGTCGTTGTCTTGCATCTCATATCATGTCATCACGTGCATTGCATTTGCATACGTGTTCATCTCATGCGTTCGAGCATTTTCCCCGTTGTCCGTTTTGCATTCCGGCGCTTCGTTCTCCTCCGGTGGTCATTTCTACCTTTCTTTCGTGTGTGGAGATTAAACATTTCCGGATTGGACCGAGACTTGCCAAGCGGCCTTGGTTTACTACCGGTAGACCGCCTGTCAAGTTTCGTATCATTTGGATTTCGTTTGATACTCCAACGGTTAACCGAGGGACCGAAAAGGCCTCGTGTGTGTTGCAGCCCAACACCTTTCCAATTTGGCCCAAAACCCACCAAAACCTTCTCCATCATCTAGAGCATTCGACCACGATCGCGTGGACGAAAACCGCACCTCATTTGGACTCTCCTAGCTCCCTCTATGCCTATAAATAGAACCCCTCCGAATCCGGATCTTCTTCTCCCCCGAAAACCCTAAAATTCTAACCGCCGCCGCCGGACACGTCCGACCCACCACCGGACATCGCCGCCGCCCCAACCGCAGCGCGCCACGTGGCGAGCCGCGCCCACATCGCCGCCTCAGCCGCGCGCGGCCCGCCCGGCCTGCGTCAGGCCCCCGCGGCCTAGAACGGTGCGCCGCCCCCGACTCCTTCCTCCTCCCGTGCACCCGAGCGCCCGCCGCCTCCTTTGATGGCTCCGGCCACCGGGATCCATGCCGCCGCCGCCCTTCGCGAACTCCGGACGCCCGAGGCGCCCGGGAGCCGCCGGCCGCCACCGACGCCGTCCGACCCCGCGCCAACGCCGGCGAGCACCGCGGCCACTCCGGCCATCCCCGCCCCCGCGCCTACCTCCTCCTCCGTCGGCCGACTCCAACACCGGCGAGTAGTCCGGCCATCCTCGGAGTTCGTGCCGCTGCTACAGTGGATCTCGATCTGAGATCCAAAACGAGGGTTGACTTTTTCCCTAACCCTAATTCATTTTCTACTGTTCATCGTGCCGTAACTCCTCATCCGTAGCTCCGTTTTGGGCGCATAGCATATCAAAATGTTCTTCTCAGAGAGTACATCATTTCATCTCATTGCATCATTTTCATTTGAGTTCATCTTGATGCCCGAAATTCTGTTAGAAGAGTGCTACTTGAGATAATTGTCAGATCTGCTGCTCCATTTAGCTATTTGTCATTTTTGCCATGTTTATTGTGTGCATGATATGCCCCTGAGCTCTACATATGTTTTGTTAAGGGTTTTGCCATCTGATTATGTTTTTGCCATTTTCACCAAGTCTGTGATCTGATTATGTTGTTGCCATGTTCACATGCTTGCAATTGTATTTTCTGATCCCTTTTGGCTCAAGGCCACCAAGGGACTTTTCTTAAGCTCTTTGAGTAGCTCCATGCCATGCTTTACTTTGCCATGTTCAGGTCCTGTAGTATATAGTTTTCATGCTCCGAAGAGTGCTATCTGATCTGAAATTCCAAACAAGTGTTAATTTCACCAAGTCTGAAATCTGTTTGTCAAATGCATTTTTGCCATGCTTGTTTGAACCTGTTAATGGATGATTTGGCCGTAGCTCAGTGCTAGACTTTTGTTAAGCATCATGTATGCATCCCTGCCATGTATTTTGTTGCCATGTTTGGTTGCTGTAGCTTGTTCATCTCATTGCATTTAGATGGCTACTTGCTGTAAATCGCAGACCGGTGTCATATTTGAATTGCTTGCCATTTCCAAACCGTAACTCCGATTCCGGCGTTCTTTATATCGTTTTCAAGCAATTTCATCTCATATTTCCAGTGGCACACTTGGATTTACAACTTGAGGCCAGGTTCATGCATCCTTGTCACATCTCGCATATGCATCCCGCATCGCATCCTGCATAGCATATCATCTTTGCATCATATTGTTTGAGCTTTGCACGTGGTTGATTGTGTTCCGTTTGCTTGTTTGTCTTGTTTGGGTAGATCCGGGAGACGAGTTTACTAACGAGGAGCCCGTTGAGTTTGCTTTCGAGGATCCAGTCAACTGTGACAACTTTGCAGTCAAGATGATCATACCCTCGAAATCACTACTATCTTTGCTTTGCTAGATGCTCGCTCTTTTGCTATGCCTATGCTACGATGCCTACCACTTGCTTATCATGCCTCCCAAATTGCCATGTTCAGCCTCTAACCCACCTTGTCCTAGCAAACCGTTGATTGGCTATGTTACCGCTTTGCTCAGCCCCTCTTATAGCGTTGCTAGTTGCAGGTGAAGATTGGAGACTGTTCCTTGTTGGAACATTATTTACTTGTTGGGATATCCTTATATTATCTAGTTATCTTAATGCATCTATATACTTGGTAAAGGGTGGAAGGCTCGGCCTCTCGCCTAGTGTTTTGTTCCACTCTTGCCGCCCTAGTTTCCGTCATATCGGTGTTATATTCCCGGATTTTGCGTTCCTTACGCGGTTGGGTTATAATGGGAACCCCTTGATAGTTCGCCTTGATTAAAGCTTTTCCAGCAATGACCAACCTTGGTTTTACCATTTGCCACCTAGCCTCTTTTTCCCTTGGGTTTCCGGAGCCCGGGGGTCGTCTTATTTAAACCCCCCCCCCCGGGCCAGTGCTCCTCTGAGTGTTGGTCCGACCGAGTAGACTGCGGGGCCACCTCGAGGCAACTTGAGGGTTGGTTTTACTCGTAGGTTGTCTCATCTGAGTGTGCCCTGAGAACGAGATATGTGCAGCTCCTATCGGGATTTGTCGGCACATTCGGGCGGTGTTGCTGGTCTTGTTTTAACCTGTCAAAGTGTCTTGAAGAACCGAGATACCGAGTCTGATCGGAACGTCTCGGGAGGAGGTCTATTCCTTCGTTGACCGTGAGAGCTTGTCATGGGCTAAGTTGGGACTCCCCTGCAGGGATTTGAACTTTTGAAAGTCGTGCCCACGGTTATGGGCAGATGGGAATTTGTTAATGTCCGGTTGTAGATAACTTGAACCTTAACTTAATTAAAATGAATCAAAAGTGTGAGTTACCATGATGGTCTCTTCTCGGCGGAGTCCGGGAAGTGAACACGGTGTTGGTGTAATGCTTGCCGCAGGTTGCCCTCTAGTTATTCGTTCACGCTTTGCCTCCTCTTCTCGCTCTCTTTTGCGAACAGGATAGCCACCATATATGCTAGTCGCTTGCTGCAGCTCCACATATATTTTCCTTGCCTTACCTATAAGCTTAAATAGTCTTGATCGCGAGGGTGCGAGATTGCTGAGTCCCTGTGGCTCACAGATTACTATTAAACAAGATGCAGGGCCTAATGATTCCGCTCCAGGTGACACGCTTGAGCTCAAGTGGGAGTTCGACGAGGACTCTCAACGATACTACGTATCTTTCCCTGATGATCAGTAGTGGTGCCCAGTTGGGGGTGATCGGGACCGTGTCGCATGTTGGGTTATCTTTTATTTTGGCACCATAGTCGGGCCATGAGTGTTTGGATGATGTAATGTTATTTATGTACCTTGATTGACGTGGTGAGTGTAAGCCAACTATGTTATCTCCCCTTTATTATTTATATTGCATGGGATGTTGTGAAGATTGCCTAACTTGCGACATTGCTTTCAATGCGGTTATGTCTCTAAGTCATGCCTCGACATGTGGGAGCTATAGCCGCATCGAGGGCGTTACAGGATGGCTGCCCTGTCTGTGCACGTGCGTGCGAGAGACGGGTTAGGAGGCATGCACGAATGATGAGGGGGGACGATATGCTATGGTAAGCAGACGTAACTACATAGGAAGATCAATCGTCCTTTGTCAGAGAAAGGAGAGACATAACATGTGAGGTACGTCGATCAATGGGTGGGGGGGAATAGTTAGAGTCGACCTAGGTATATGTAGGGAGATCGATCAGTATACATGCATGTATGTGTTAGAAGCAAATTAGGCCCGGGGAGAAGGATATAGACAGAGAGAGAGAGATGCATCTAGGAGGTGGTGCGGGAGGCATACTATATCGAGGGGGGAGGAGTGTGCGAGTACGAGATCGATGAAAAGAGTGGTGGGAGTGAGGCATGGACGGTGATAAGAGAAGAGGGGAAGCTTGTGTTTGTGGTAGGCACACCTGGCTAGAGAGGCATATCGATCGATGTGTGCCGTAAAGAAGGAGCTGGGGGCCAACACACACCGTGGGTGAACGACCTAAAGTGAAAAGACGAATTTGCACGATGGAGCTAGAGAATGCTGAGGGAGGGTGAGAGGGATGCGGGCGTGTGCATGCATGAGAGAAAGTTAGCGCTAGCTACAAAGATAAGCAGGTTGTGTGGGCGTAAAAGACGAATAGAGAAATGATTCATTATAAAAAGCGAATTCGGATATTTTAAGAATTTATCATAGTGTTTTAAACCGATTCATACATATGGTGTGGTTATGAACATGTTATACTACATATAATATATTTTATCTCTACTCTTATAAAAAAACAGAGTTGCTGATGATGGTGTGCCCGCCATCCTGCAATATAGGTCGTCTGATTTATATCTGACGGATAGGAAGGAAACTATGGCAATTTTGAAAAAAGATACCCACACCCCTCTCCTTATTTGCAAATAAGGCATCCCCTTGATCATGTTGATGTTCCGTGGAACGCATGGGCATCTTGCTAGTACTGCATATAATATATAGAACATTGATTATAATTTGGCTAATGTGTGGCTTTTGCAGCTGAGGGCTAAATAGTTGTCATAATGTAGGGGGCAGGGCACTATACCTTGTGTGATAAACACGGTGTATGTATGGAACATGGTTTAGCTTATGAATATATAGTTAGTACATCAAATGTACTATTATTTTGGAATCAACATCAAGTGTATTCAAAAATTGAATTCAAGATCATAGAGTACATATATTTCATATCTATCTCTATAGTAATCATGTGGTGTGTTGTTAATGTAATACACAAATGATGGTTGAAGTTGGCAACAATCAAGATTGTAGATTCTTATTGAAATAGAGAAACGAATTCAAATTCAGTTTGAATTGAAGCGGTAGTATAAACATTTGGAATGCACTAAAATGTTGGTATGAGTAGGTTACATGCATTATACAGTCAGCGAAAAAATTTAATTGGACATAACATGGATTCATACTCCTCCTTCCATCTATATAGGGCCTAATGCGTTTTTTAAGACCACCTTTGACTATTGACAAGATTAATAGTACATGACATGCACAATGTGAAAATTATATCATTGAAACCTCCTTTTACACACGAATTAACGGTGTGCTTTGTGTAACTTGCATGTCATATATTATTGCTCTAATATTTGGTCAAAGTTAGCCTCGAAAAACGCATTAGGCCATGTATAGATGGAAGGAGGGAGTAGCTTTGAATAGCATTTGTATAGTAAAATGGGACAAGACTCTCTCTTTGTGTGGTGTGAATAGTTTTTATTTTTTTTTTGTTTTTTTCGTTGAGGGAAGTGCGAATTGATTTGGTATGTCCAAGTACAATATTACACGTTAGGCTTGTCCCTAAAATTCAACACACGCCTTGTTATATCCCGGAAATTCAGATATCGTGCTCCCAAAACTGGCGCCTTCACAACCCGCGCCTTGATCCTGAAATTACAACGCGCGTGAAAACTCCCTCCAGCTGCCAAATCCCGACATGTGAAATCCCCCTTCTAACCCTGAGCCGAAAGGACCGCTAGTTCAAATCGGTGGGGGTACTTTTGTAACACACCCTACATTTTGGACAAGCACGTCCCTAAGTCATGGTTCCCCCTCCCATCGCCTCCTTTTCGCCATTCGAAATCCTAGGCCGCCATAACCTCTCAGCTCCAGCCGGGAAACCCCATCCTCCTCCGTCCGCCACCTCACCGCTGCCCAGCCGGAGCCTCTTCCCCGATGACGTCGTCCACCGCAACAGCTCGACGTCCCTCATCCACCTCCCCGGATGAGGATTCGTCGTCCATCCCGTCATCCCGCCGGTTCAGCCGCCCCGTCCTCCACCTCCAAGGAGCAACTCCGACGATCGCCTCATCTATCGCGGCTGCTCCATTCCCACAGCGTCACCTTAACCTGCTCCACCGGAACCACAACATCCTCACCGACTCCTCGGACGAAGCCGAGGCCTACTCGGTGCCACCAAAGAGGTTGTACACTCATCGCATATCACATTCTCCTTAACTTGACCTCCCGGCGTCGACGGTGCTCCATCCCGCACCCCCATGGAGAGGCTACCTCGAAGCCGATGCCACGGGCGACATCTCCACGGCGGCTCTCCCCCAGTGCAAGGCCCCTTCGGCGGTGGCGTCCAAACCAGCCGGATCTGCTGCTGCTACTCCGGCTCTCGCTTGCTCGCTCGCCCAACTGCTGCTGCTACGGCTCTCGCTCGTTTGCTCACGCTGATGCTGCTGCAGCTCTCCCCCTCTCTCGTGCTTCTACTCTGCTCCAGTTTAGCTACACTTCAGTCGACTGAATCAACTTTTGCGTCAGTTAATTTTCAGGGAGTGGGGGTGTCGGTGTCAAAACAGGCGGATCTTGGGTAGGGGGTCCCGAACTGTGCGTCTAGGCCGGATGGTAACAGGAGGCAAGGGACACGAAGTTTTACCCAGGTTTGAGCCCTCTTGATGGAGGTAAAAACCTACGACCTGCTTGATTAATATTGAAGATATGGGTGATACAAGAGTACATCTACCATGAGATCAGAGAGGCTAAACCCTAGAAGCTAGCCTACGGTATGATTGTATGTTGTGATTGTTGTCCTACGGACTAAAACCCTCCGGTTTATATAGACACTGGAGAGGGTTAGGGTTACACAAGGTCAGTTACAAAGGAGGAGATATCCATATACGTATTGCCTAGCTTGCCTTCCACGCCAAGTAGAGTCCCATCCGGACACGAGAGTCTCTTCAATCTTGTATCTTCATAGTCTAACAGTCCGGCCAATGGAGATAGTCCAGCTGTCCGGAGACCCCCTAATCCAGGACTCCCATAGTAGCCCCTGAACCAGGCTTCAAAGACGACGAGTCCGTCGCGTAGTATTATCCTCGGCATTGCAAGGCGGGTTTGTAAGTGCATCTAGTGCCACCCCTAGTTGGTTTTGGAGTATTGATGACAAACCTAGCTGAGGGACTAATGTGTTTGTGAGAATTGCAGGAAAACACAGGTAGAAGTCCCTCATTGATTCGGTTTTACTATCAGAGATGACCCCTAAAAATGTACGAAGACATTGAAGACAATGGTGGTTTATGAAGATATTCATATTGAAGACAATGGTGGTTTATGAAGATATTCATATTGAAGACAATGACATGAGAAGACTCCCTATGAAGCTTTTGGAACTCGAAGACCTAGATCCTTCGTAGTTTTATTTCATTCATGTTGTGTCATAGGAACCACCGTACTGTTAAGTGGGGTCGAAGAGAACCAGCCAGAATGACTGAAGTGATGCCTAATTCAAATCCTATGTCTTCGAGCGAAGACTTTGGGAGAAAATCTTGTCCAGAGTCAGACAAGTCAGCTTTACTTGTAGCCAAGTAAAGTTGCCGTGTGAGTTCAAAATTCGACCGTTGGTACACGTGTCAGTTCCTTAGTGACCCAGGGTCATTTCGGACAGATCAGGTCGGGTTGCCAAGTGGCTATAAATAGTCCACCTCCCACAACCATAAACGGTTGGCTGCTCAGATTTCAGTGCACGGCTTTTGTCGTTTGAGAGCAACCCACCTCGAAGCCTTTGAAAGAAAAATTCCTAGTGAGGAGAAAAGCCCTAACCACCCAGAGCCAGAGTAAATTGGGCATCACTTAAGTCTTCGTGTCTGAGTGATCTGAAGACTTATTACACTTGAGGACTATGCATCCTCCAGACGGTTAGGCGTCGCGTTCAGAGCATCCAAGAGAAATTGTGGATTGCCAGTGAACGAAGTCTGTGAAGGTTTGGAAGTCACCTGAAGACTTACCACGAGTGATTGGACGAGGTTTGTGTGACCTTAGTTCAAGGAGAATACGGTGAGGACTGGGTGTCTTGGACTAAGTGTCCTTGACTGGGTGTCCGGGACTGTGTGTCCTTTGGTTTAAATACCTAGCCGCTCCAACCAGACGTACAGTTGTCACAGCAACTGGAACTGGTCCAACAAATCATTGTCTTCAACGTGTCACTGGTTTCATCTTCACTTCCTTTCACTTACAGTTATTCATTGTGAAGCCATTGCATGCTTGCTTTATCTTTTGTCTTCACAACATGAATGTATGATCTGTTTGGCTTCATAACTTCTTCCTACCTGATCCTTATTACACCGAAGCTGTTTGTCATTGCGCTTTCACTCTATTGAATACATGACCATGGCTGGCCTAGTGTAATCTAACTTCCGCTGCATAGTAATAGGCATGATCTTCACTGTTTGTCTTCACAACTCTCACGTTTTGAAGACATTCATAAAAATCGCCTATTCACCCCCCCTCTAGTCGATATAACGCACTTTCAATTGGTATCAGAGCGAGGTGCTCCCTTGTTCTGTGTGATTCGGTTTAACCACCTGGAGTTTTAGTTATGTCGACTGCAGGGATAATCAAAGTCTCCGCTGCTTGCCGCGTCTTCGATGGAACTGAATATCCCTACTGGAAGAATAAGATGCGCATGCATCTTGAAGCCATTGACATCGACCTATGGTATGTCGTCGAGAACGGCGTTCCCAAGGCTGGAGAAGGTGTCACTGCTGCTGATGTCAAGAAGTTCACTCAACTGGACTCCACT
Source organism: Triticum urartu (assembly GCF_056163025.1). Lineage (NCBI taxonomy): Eukaryota > Viridiplantae > Streptophyta > Magnoliopsida > Poales > Poaceae > Triticum > Triticum urartu. The sequence goes on from NC_141876.1 coordinate 39,332,233, forward strand.
GCCAAGAATATCATATGTGGTCATCTGACCAAAGGACAGTATGGCCGTGTGAGTGCTTTGAAGACATCCAAGCTAGTCTGGGACTGGCTCTCAAAGGTCAATGAAGGCATCTCAACCCAGAGAGATCAAAGAATCAGTGTTCTTCGCAACCTCTTCAACCGCTTCAAGCGAAATGACAATGAGAATGTCCAGCACACATTTGACCGGCTCACTGACATCACAAATGAGCTTCAAGCCCTCGGCGCCACTGAGATCACCAAACATGAAATCGTCAAGACGCTGCTGAGATCACTTGATAGTTCGTTTGACATCCTGGCCCTGATGATTCAAGAACGTCCTGATTTCAAGACACTCGATCCGTCTGACATACTTGAGAGGCTCAACACACATGAGTTTCAACTTTCTGAGAAAAGAGATATATACGGCCCAAACTATGGGCGAACTCGTGCCTTGAAGGCAAAAGCTGTATCCTCATCTGAAGAAGAATCTGACTGCAGTTCTGATGATCCTGAAGACATTGGAAGAGAACTTGCAATGCTAGTGAAGAAGTTCCAAAAATTCACTAAGAAGAAAGGCTTCAGGAAATCTTCACGATCAAGCTCAAGGAATGATGAAGCTTCTGCTCATGACTACAAGAAGAAAACATGTCACAAGTGCAAGAAAACTGGACACTTCATCTCTGAGTGTCCACAGTGGGACAATGAGAACAAAAGGAAGAAGAAGAGCAAGGAATATGATTCTGACGACAAGAAGAAGAAGAAATACTCAAAGTCTTCTTCCAAAACTTCATCAAGGTCTTCATCACACAAGAAGAGCTCATCTGGCAAGGCACATGCGTTTGTTGGAAAGGAGATGGATTCAGAGGAGGAGTCCGCATCTGAGGAGGCAGAGGTGGAGTCTGAGGAGGAGTCTGATTCTGGCATTGCGAGTCTGGCTACAGCATACGTCGCCAAGTCCATCTTCAATACTGAAGACAATGACTGCATCACCGACACCGACGCAAATGACAAGAACGACTCCACTCCTACCTACTGCTTCATGGCACGCGGTGCCAAGGTAAACACACGCACAACTCGCTATGAAACATCTAGTGACGATGACTCTAAATGTGATTCAAAACCTAGCTACAAAACACTTGCTAAAATTGCAACTGAACAACAGAAAGCTATGGAACATATTCAAAAATTGTTAGACAGAAGCGATGATCTGTTGGGTGCTGAATGACTCGATCTGAATCCTTAATTGAAGACATAAAAAACCTTCACGTTAAGTATCAGGAACTTGAAGATCGTCATGATACTCTCTCAACAACTCATGAAAATCTTTCCTATGATTATCTTCAAAGGAAGCAAGAACTTGAGAAATTGAGGGTGGCTCATGAAGATCTTCAAAAGGAAAATGAGTCACTTCGCGCTGAACAGATCAGTCCCGCTCAGGAAGGATTTGAACCACCATGTCTTAAATGCATTGAGCGTGATAATGCTGCTTCTGTTGCTGAATGTTCCACTGCTACTACTGTTTCAATATCTTCAACTGTTGATGTGGTAACTAACCCCTCTGCTGAGGATACCACTGCTATTTCTGATGAGAATGCTAGGTTGAAGACATTGCTTCAAACAGGGATGTACAAAAGTCTGAAAGGGCATCAGACATTATGTGATGTCCTTAAGAAGCAGATTCTGAACCGAAACCCTAGGAAAGAGGGTGTTGGGTTCGTGAGGAAAATTAATGCAGATGGGTCTTACTGGAAACCTGAGCAGTACCCCAAAACCACATGGGTTGCTGCAAAGGAATCCTCAGCAGATCCATCCAATCTGTCTGGCTTCACTTGTGCTAACCCAATTATCATTGATGAATCCTTTGATGCAAACTATAAACTGTTTAAGAATCAGAATGATGAAGTGTTTGCCAGGTACATTGGTACTAACTGCAGGAATGGACCGCCTATGAAGAAGATCTGGGTTCCGAAAACATGTCTGGAAAATCTTCCTGTGAATGTCTTCATGACACCTCACTTGAAGAAGACAAACCTCAGACCAAAGGCTTCATATGGTCCAAAGGCTTCATACAAACAGGGGACTCACCTGAGTCGCACTAACGCAAATGTTTTGCAGGGGAACCATACTCAGGCATATGAATATGAGAGTGGTTCATCGAACCATCATGTTCATATGACCAAAAATTATTCTGCTTATTCCTATGAGTATTGTTGTCCACCTGCTAGACTGTTTGCTAAGGTTTCAAAGCCAAAATTCTCAGATGCTGCACTTAGACTTATAGCTTCTAAGCCACCCTTGAAAATGTGGGTGGTTAAGAAAGCTTAACTCTCCTTTGCAGGGAAAGGTCTCCAGCACAAAAACAAAATCTTCTGATGCTATTGCTGGGGACCATAAAAATCTTGTGGGGCGCAAGATAAACTGCCCAAATGGCATCATTATGTACTTCATTCCTGAATCGCATGCTACTCTCCCCATTAGTCCTAATCTGGATCTAAGTTTTCATAACCCACTGGTTCGTCAAATGTTTATACTTCACAACACTCTTCGTGAAGCCTATCCCCCTAACTGCACTGTAGGGTACGATACCAGCGACTTCAAAGTCTTCAGAATGGATTATTGACAGTGGGTGTACAAATCACATGACTGGCAGAAGAAGCCTTCTTATGGACTCAACTTTACGTCCATCCGACAAGAGCCACATTACATTCGCTGACACTGGTAAAAGTAAGGTATTGGGTCTAGGTAGAGTTGCAATCTCAAAGGATCAACACATGGATAAAGTCATGCTTGTTGAATCCCTTGGCTTCAACTTAATGTCTGTCTCAATGCTTTGCGATTGGAATATGATTGTAATGTTTGGCAAATATCGCTGCCTGGTGCTAATGGAATCTGACAAATCTCTAGTGTTTGAAGGGTATAGGAAAGGTGATTTGTATGTGGTAGATTTCTCAGCAGGACCACAACTTGCAGTATGTCTTCTTGCAAAAGCTTCAGAATGCTGGCTTTGGCATCGAAGGCTTGGGCATGCTGGCATGAGGAACCTCCACACCCTTGCGAAGAAAAAGCAAGTCATAGGCATCGAAGGCGTCAAGTTCAAGAAAGATCACTTATGCGGTGCCTATGAAGCAGGGAAGATGACAAGGGCAAAACATCCTTCGAAGACAATCATGACCACTACTCAACCCTTCGAACTGCTTCACATGGATCTTTTCGGTCCCACTCACTACTCAACTTTTACTACTTCTGCATGCCTCTATGGCTTTGTAATTGTTGATGATTATTCTAGATATACTTGGGTGCACATAATCCTTTACAAGACTGAAGTGCAGGATGTCTTCAGACGCTTCGCAAATCGAGCTATGAACAATTTTGGCGCCAAGATAAAGCACATCAGAAGTGACAATGGCACTGAATTCAAAAACACTGGCCTTGATACATATCTGGATACCTTGGGCATCACACATGAATTCTCAACTCCATACACGCCACAGCAGAATGGCGTCGTCGAACGCAAGAACAGAACACTCATTGAGATGGCCAGAACAATGCTAGATGAATACAAGACTCCAAGAAAATTATGGACTGAAGCCATTGATACTGCATGCCATACAATCAATCGTGTTTATCTTCACAAGCTTCTGAACAAGACATCCTATGAACTCCTAACTGGCAAGAAGCCGAATGTCAGTTATTTCAGAGTATTTGGCGCAAAATGCTGGATCAAGGACCCACACCACACCTCAAAGTTTGCACCAAAAGCACATGAAGGCTTCATGCTTGGATATGGAAAGGATTCGCACTCCTACAGAGTCTTCAATCTCTTCCACTACAAAGTGGTTGAAACAGTGGATGTGCGATTTGATGAAACCAATGGATCACAAAGAGAGCAATTGCCAAATGTGCTAGATGAAGTTCCAGCAAATGAATCAATCAAGCTTATGGGAACTGGAGAAATTGTACCTTCTGAAGCTCAACCTGAAGAAGAACTTATCATCTCAGCACCTGATCCACTCAGCCTGAAGATATACCTTCAAATGACCACATAGATCAGCAAGAGCAAAGTCTTCGCCCCACACACCCTCGTGTTGCAAATGAAGTACAAATTGACAAAATACTGGACAGCATCAATGCACCTGGTCCACTCACTCGTTCAAGGGCAACTCAGCTAACAAACTTCTGTGGGCATTTCGCATTCGTCTCAATATCAGAACCCAAGAAAGTTGAAGAAGCCTTCATGGAACCTGAATGGATTCAAGCTATGCAAGAAGAGCTTCAACAGTTTGAGCTGAATAATGTATGGGAACTAGTTAAGCGTCCTGATCCATGGAAGCACAACATAATAGGCACCAAATGGATATACCGCAACTAGCAAGATGAGCATGGTCAAGTTGTCAGAAACAAAGCTCGTCTCGTTGCTCAAGGATATACTCAAGTGGAGGGCATTGACTTTGATGAAACATTTGCTCCTGTGGATAGGCTTGAAGCCATACGCATACTGCCGGCCTATGCAAATCATCATACATACTTCTATATCAAATGGATGTGAAAAGTGCCTTTCTCAATGGCAAGATTGAAGAAGAAGTGTATGTTGCACAACCACCTGGCTTTGAAAATCCAAAACATCCTGATATGGTATACAAGCTCAACAAGGCACTGTATGGCCTCAAACAAGCCCCTAGGGCCTGGTATGATACACTCAAGTACTTTCTGAAGAGCAAAGGCTTCATACCTGGTTCCCTGGATCCCACTCTTTTCACGAAGACATATGATGGTGAACTGTTGGTGTGCCAAATATATGTGGATGACATTATCTTCGGCTGCACCAATCAGAAGTATAGTGAAGAGTTTTGATATATGATGCAAGAGCAATATCAGATGTCCATGATGGGGGAGCTGAAGTTCTTCCTCGGTCTTCAGATACGGCAACAACGCAACGGCATCTTCATATCTCAAGAGAAATATCTTAAAGAGTGCCCGAAGAAGTTCGGTATGCAAGACTGCAAAGGCTTCACAACACCAATGCCAGCCAAGCATCATCTGGGTCCCGACGACAATGGTAAAGAGTTCGATCAAAAGGTATACCGCTCCATGATTGGGTCTTTGCTTTATTTATGTGCATCTAGGCCAGATATCATGCTTAGTGTTTGCATGTGTGCTCGATTTCAAGCGGCACCAAAGGAGTCGCATCACTTAGCTGTGAAGCGAATTCTTCGATATTTGGCTCACACCCCAACTCTAGGATTATGGTATCCAAAGGGCTCAGAGTTTGATCTGGTTGGATTTTCGGATGCTGATTATGCTGGTGACAAAGTTGATCGCAAATCTACATCAGGCACATGTCATTTTCTGGGACGATCACTTGTATGTTGGTCTTCAAAGAAGCAGAACTATGTATCTCTCTCCACTGCTGAATCTGAATACATTGCTGCTGGATCTTGCTGCGCTCAGCTTCTGTGGATGAAGCAAACACTCAAGGATTATGGCATTCATCTGAAGCAAGTGCCACTTTACTACGACAACGAAAGCGCCATCAAGATTGCCAACAACCCAGTTCAGCACTCGAAGACAAAACACATTGAAATTCGTCATCACCTTCTCAGAGATCATGTTGTGAAGGAAGACATTGATATCATACACGTCAATACTGAAGAGCAATTGGCAGATATCTTCACCAAGCCCTTGGATGAGAAGAGATTTTGCAAGTTATGGTGTGAGCTAAATATCTTGGAATCCTCAAATGTCCTGTGATCAGGCACACATCCTAACACTTATGCATATTGATGACTTAGATGTGCAACACACGAAGTAGCGTATATCTTCAATCAATGAAGACATACATTCTAAGTGTGAATACATTAATGTGGAATTTGACTTCGGAGCGCCACGATAATTGTGCGCCGTGTCTGGGTCTAATACTTCCTATACGGTGGGTAACGCCACCACCAAACGTTCTATTTTGAAGTATTTCACTCATGGCGTTACCTCGCAATGTCTTCACATTTGGTTTGGCTTCATTCTCAATATGTCTTCATGATTATCTTCACTGCGTTGATTATATGGATATATATGTACTGATGTTCTGTCCTCTACAGCATTCACTTATAGCTATGTCTTCTTGGTTGAATCTTTTGAACTAAGTGAGTGTGATCGGACCCTAACCTCTCTATGCTTTCTATCTCAAACTCTATCTCTCCAAGTCATATGCATTCTGTTGAAACTGTCAAATGTCTTCACTGTGTCCTTGTCAGCTGAAGACATAGTGACAACCATAAAAGTCTGTTTTAATGCTCATTCCTCCACATAAGATCCGGAGAAGAAGGAACGACCGCCCGACAATTTAGGCGTGCGTGGGACGTGGAACAAATCCCAACCTTCCTCTAACTGGCCACGCGTGCCCCAAATGTGAACCGCCAGGGGCACCTGGGTAATAGCACAGTGCCGCCTCTGAGTCTATAAATTCACACTTACCGCAGTCATTATCTCCTTCCTCCACCCTCGCACGAACCCTAGCGCCACCGCTAGCACTCGACGACACCGGCGACGAAGCGCTTCACTGCCGCAACCTCTCCGACGCCGTTTTCACGCCGACAGCGGACATCGCTCTCTCCGCCGTCGCCGTAGGTGTCTTCCGTCGCCAAGTTAGGGCACGGAGGATCGAACTGCTCGGCCTCAACTCTCACTTCGTCTAGCAGTTCCAAGTGTGGTAATAAAACCTCTTTTTACAGCTTCTTTTGATCCTACAGTTCAGTCACTTTCTGCCATAAGAAGTTTCTCTTCACACCAGTTAAATCTCTCGCTGCATCTCATAACATGCCTAGTATATTCACTTGTACTTCATAAAGTAGTTAGATTCCTCACTTGTACTGATCTATGGGTTCGTACAAATCTGGAACCAACTTCTTATCTACAAGTGAATGTCTTCGTATAATGAGGTCAATGTCTTCTAAACCGATTTATCTTCAAAATCTTCTGAGAATGCATATGACCTCTTCCCCTTCCCTCGCACCTTAATGCTGTCACAGGTACATGTCCGTGGGAGAATCCTTTGGTTCTCATAGTCTGCATTCATTTGCAGAGTACTTGCAGCATCACATCAACTCGCCTGAAGCCAGTTCTTGCAAAAGGAAGCCTTTGAAGCCTTTGAACATCTTGAAGCCTTCCAAGTTATTCATGGCTTCAGAAACAGCAGCAAGGAAGGGAGGCAGACAGCGACGTGGTGAAACATCCAAAGATCTGCCTGATGAATTGGCAGAGATGTACAAAACTGATCCTGAAGAAAGCTATGGTCAGAGCAAGACACGAATCCAATGGATTCGAAGATATTGGGCAGAGCAATGGTTCCACTACCGCTTCGTCACTCAGGAATTTGCGGAGAAGTGCGCCATCACGAGACCGTGGGGAGATGTATTATACAAAAATCTCGTACCCAGGTCCAGAGACGAAGCCATTGCTCAAGGGTTCTATCCATGCATGGTGAGAGGACCACAGCCAGCTGAGGCACATCCGTCATCACTTCTCTGGTGCCGCGATGATAATCTCTTCAAGCGCAACTTTCAGTTTGCACAACAGTCAGCGAAGATAAACAAGAAGAAATTTGGGCTTGACTTCAACCCTGGTCCCTCCTCACCAAGGGCAGATGGCACACACAACGCCGATCCCAATATCATCGGGCCGTATGCCAATCTTGCAGGCCTCATCACTCGCATCCTAGTCCAAGGGACTGCTGTGAATGACCCTCCAGCAGATACTGAGTCAGATGACGCCCCTGCTGCTCCGAAGCCAAAGCAGAAGAAGCCAAAAGCTCCAAAATCTTCAAAGCCAGCCGCTTCTCCCAAGATCGCAAGAGTGAAGCCTTTAGCAACTGCACCTCCTGAAGCCAGTGTGCAGTCAGAAGGCTTATCAGGAGTGTCCAAGCCCCAAGAAGCCAAGAAGCCTCAGCCACACACAGGCAAAGAGCTCACAGCTGCTGACATTCTGCGCTGCGAAGCCATTGATCTCTCAAGTGATGAAGATCTTGGAGATGATGCTCTTGAGCAGCTCATCAAGAGCAAGGAGGAGGCTGAAATCTTCAACAATCTGCCTCTGTTTGATGTCGCCATCATCCACAACTTCATCGATGAATGGTTTGACACACCAGACATAAGCTTCAATGATCTGCAGCTACCCATAGGCCTCAGCGTTGCCTTTCAAGGTGCAATTGCTTCAGAACTTGCAATAGCCCAGCGAATTGTAGAACTGAAGCAGAAAATTGATCATGAAAAGGCTCAGTTCAAGAAGCACGTGGCCAAGCTCAATGTGCAAGAAGTGAAAAACTTCAAGATCATGTTGCACGAGCTGAAAGAGAACTTCCTGAAGACGCGTGCCGAAGCTCAAGGCTCGCGAGAACGCATGAAGACTCTGGCTGATCGCTGCGTGCAAGCCTACAATGAGGCAGAAAAGCGCAAGGCACTTGGGCGTCCCGGCATTGACCCCAGGATGGCCGCGAAGAAGAAAAAGAAGGCGACTGTGCCCAAACCTGAAGCGCCAAGGTCAGAAACTGCTCCGATTGTCTTCCCCGCTGCAACGACTGGCTCGAAGCCAAAGAGTCGATCAACCGCCTCACAGCACAAGAAGACACAGACTGCAGAGGCTGAAGCTAAGAAGAGAAAACATTCTGAAGCCTCTCCTTCTGAACCCATCATCAAGAAGCGCAAGACCAAGAAATCTCGGGCTGCTCCCACAGAGCCCCTGATAGTTGAACCCCTCTGCGTCCGCTATCCTGACACAGATTGTCAGTTGACTATGCATGAACCCAACACTGAAGACATTCCAGCAGACGAACCCTACGCTGCTGAAGACATTGGTCTCCAAGACAATGTGCAAGGTGATGCAGCCCTTCCTCAGCTTGAGACAAGCGAACAGATCATTATTGGTCGTCCATTGACGCCAATCACACAAGATGCGTCGTGGGCAGATCGCCCACAGGAGGAAGATGAGCCCCAACCCACTGCAACTCCACCGGCGCCTACACTCCATAGGCTTCGCAAAGGGCCAAGGGCTCAGGCTGCTGAAGACATTCCGGCTGCATCAGCCGAAGAGCAAGCAGAAATACCACAAGCTCCAACTCCCCCGCACCAACAAGAAGCAGTTCTCAAGGAGAACGTGCCTGAAGCTGAAAATGTTGAGACTGCCACAAACAACGCCGAAGCAAATGTGGAGCCCTCCCCAACAACAGTTTCAGAAGACACCGAAGCTATTGCTCCTGAATATTCTGTGCCTGAGTCTGCTGCCGGACCACAATTCAACTATCATATTGCGCACAGGCCCCAGGTCCAGAAGCCGATCCCACGACTACCAAGGTTCCCAGGTCCTGCATCAGCTCCTGGTTCCTTCAACATCAACGGCTTTAGGGCAGATAACACGTTTTTCGACCGCTCCAAGAACCCTTATTCAAGGGAACGGATTGTATCAGATAGGTTCTGGAGCCATCAACAGCGCAGCTATTATTCATGCATCCTTTACAACCAAGGCCGCATCTTTCCTCACAAGCGCCTTGAGGTTGAAGCTGTTGCTGCTCTGCCTGGTCTGGAAGAAGCACTGGATTGCTTCAAGCAAGTGGGTTTGCTGCCATTTATCACTGATGAAGAGCACTGGAACGAAGAGCTTCTGCTCCAGTTCTATGCCACTGTGCATATCAAAGGCTATAACAGAGATCCGAAGACATGGATTCTGGAGTGGATGACAGGCAATATCCATCATGAAGCCAATGCTTTCGACCTAATTGAGCTTACCGGCCTTCCCACTCCTGGCGAATTCTTTGAAGAAGGGTGCCAACTCCATGCTGAAGCAATTGAGAGCATATTTCAGCGTCCTGAGCCAGATATGAGTCAGATGCTCTCAATCATGAAGCCACTGCCTCCGAATGCACCCTATCCAACTAGGTTCTTCGTTGAAGACTTAGAGTACTTGCCCAGAACAATATATCATATCATAAGGCGGACTCTATGGCCTGTCAAGGGACACTCTCGATATGCGACAATTGATGGTGCAATGAAGACTCTCATCTTCTGCATTCTTCATGGCAAATGCTTCAATGCACAGGATCTCTTCATCCGTCAATTTGCAGCGTCTACTTCAGAACTGTTTGGATTAAAGTTTTATGCTCCTTGGGTTATGAGGCTGATCAAGCTTCACTCTGCAATCTCCTATCAACCCTCAGCCCGCAATCATAGGATATTTTTGCCAGATGTGGACACATCTGCTGAAGCAATATATCCAGAGCCGGCCAAGCAACCACTAAGTCTTTAGAATGCAGAACACCAGAGCTTCACTCAAAATATTGAAGGTGTTGAAGCTCTCTCCCGAGTGTATCCAATGGCTGGCACCACACGTGCCCCTGCATCAACTGAAGCCACCAACAGCACAGCTGCAAAGAGACCCAAGAAGCGCGCTCGTGCACTCAATGACAGAGAGCTTCTTGTGGCTCTTCACCAAAAGCAAGATAGGCATCACGACTGCCTCAAGAGGCAGATGAGAAGCATCATGCAAGACGTCAATCGCCTCAGAAATCTGGCAACCAAGAATGCATTTGTCACACACGAGACCTGTCGCCGCACTTGGAAGGGCCTCACCATGATGGCCCTGAAGCTGAACTGCATGAGGATGGCTTCACAGAGCATTTCAAATTTGACTCCATGCCTCCAAGAAGAGCGGTGATGCGCAGCACACCATCACTTGAAGAGTCAGAGTTCTCTTCTTCTGCTGCCACCGTGTCTGCCCCGATTATTGAAGAAGAAGACGACGCGACATCATCTCCACCTGCTTCAACGCGCGTCGAATCTGCACCAAGCTCGTCTGCACCGCCGCCAAACAACTCCACCGACCCTGCTGCGCCTGGGAACACGTAGAAACCTCTATGTCTTCAAACCTTTTTTGGTCATCACTGACAAAAGGGGGAGAAGCATATGATGGTTATAGTCTTCAAGCGGGTCACTATGGGCGGGTGCCTTCATATTTTGCTACATTTTTCTCCGTGCTTACAACTCCCGTTTTTTTGCTACATTTGCTTCATTGAGTTGTAACACTTAGCCTTGATGGTCGTCTGCTACCTGTTTGTCACTCCGTTTTGCGAAGATAAATTCCGCATGTGCGACGATAAATTCCGCACTCATCTCATTCTGCAGACGTCAATTTTCCATTATGCATGTCATTATCTTCATATACTTTCACATGCATAGTGGATTGTCATAAGTTGAAGTGGATCTCCACAAGTACAACCTGCCATGTGCATTTGCATTCAAGAAGCAAATTACTTATATGCACATCTTCAGGGGGAGCCCTTGCAACTTATGAAGACAATTCTTTTACAATTTCACAAATTATGTTTCCCGTTGAAAACTTCAACTAGTTTGTCATCAATCATCAAAAAGGGGGAGATTGTAAGTGCATCTAGTGCCACCCCTAGTTGGTTTTGGAGTATTGACGACAAACCTAGCTGAGGGACTAATGTGTTTGTGAGAATTGCAGGAAAACACAGGTAGAAGTCCCTCATTGATTCGGTTTTACTATCAGAGATGACCCCTAAAAATGTACGAAGACATTGAAGACAATGGTGGTTTATGAAGATATTCATATTGAAGACAATGGTGGTTTATGAAGATATTCATATTGAAGACAATGACATGAGAAGACTCCCTATGAAGCTTTTGGAACTCGAAGACCTAGATCCTTCGTAGTTTTATTTCATTCATGTTGTGTCATAGGAACCACCGTACTGTTAAGTGGGGTCGAAGAGAACCAGCCAGAATGACTGAAGTGATGCCTAATTCAAATCCTATGTCTTCGAGCGAAGACTTTGAGAGAAAATCTTGTCCAGAGTCAGACAAGTCAGCTTTACTTGTAGCCCAAGTAAAGTTGCCGTGTGAGTTCAAAATTCGACCGTTGGTACACGTGTCAGTTCCTTAGTGACCCAGGGTCATTTCGGACACATCAGGTCGGGTTGCCAAGTGGCTATAAATAGTCCACCCCCCACAACCATAAACGGTTGGCTGCTCAGATTTCAGTGCACGGCTTTTGTCATTTGAGAGCAACCCACCTCGAAGCCTTTGAAAGAAAAATTCCTAGTGAGGAGAAAAGCCCTAACCACCCAGAGCCAGAGTAAATTGGGCATCACTTAAGTCTTCATGTCTTTGTGATTTGAAGACTTATTACACTTGAGGACTGTGCATCCTCCAGACGGTTAGGCGTCGCGTTCTGAGCGATCCAAGAGAAATTGTGGATCGTCAGTGAACGAAGTCTGTGAAGGTTTGGGAGTCTACCTTGAAGACTTACCTGAGTGATTGGGCGAGGTCTGTGTGACCTTAGCTCAAGGAGAAAACGGTGAGGACTGGGTGTCTTGGACTAAGTGTCCTTGACTGGGTGTCCGGGACTGTGTGTCCTTTGGTTTAAATACCTAGCCGCTCCAACCAGACGTACAGTTGTCACAGCAACTGGAACTGGTCCAACAAATCATTGTCTTCAACGTGTCACTGGTTTCATCTTCACTTCCTTTCGCTTACAGTTATTCATTGTGAAGCCACTGCATGCTTGCTTTATCTTTTGTCTTCACAACATGAATGTATGATTTGTTTGGCTTCATAACTTCTTCCTACCTGATCCTTATTACACTGAAGCTGTTTGTCATTGCGCTTTCACTCTATTGAATACATGACCATGGCTGGCCTAGTGTAATCTAACTTCCGCTGCATAGTAATAGGCATGATCTTCACTGTTTGTCTTCACAACTCTCACGTTTTGAAGACTTCCATAAAAATCGCCTATTCACCCCCCCTCTAGTCGATATAACGCACTTTCAGGGTTCCTCTTCAAATTCTGTGTACCTGTCGAAATAATGTCCGGTTCCTTGTGATGGTTTGTACTTCTTGGCTTCTACGCCCAATAATGGCTACTTTCCACGTGTCGAGCGAATGTCAAGAGCCAGGATGTTTTCACATTTACCCCCCTAGCTATGTAAATGAGCCGTCTATTTAAAAAGACGAGGATTCAAATCCAAATCACATCATCCTCCCTTGCCGAGTCTTCATCAGAGCGTACCCGACAGAGATCCGTTCCACCATGGCCGGTCGATGCAGCTCCTCCTCTCGCACCTCTAGTTCCAAGCCTGGAGATTGGGAGAGATGTTCCATCCCGCACAGCAAATTGGTGATGCTTCAGTCCAAGGGATTTCTTCCCCCTGTGTACCTGGTCCCGGTTCGAGCCGGGCTTGCCACTTCTAATGGCGGAGAGCAAGCGGAGAGCCATCCCAATCCCTCCAAGGGAGAGCGGGTATGCCTTGTCCCTTATCTGGTAAGAGGGCTCGGATTCCCAATCCAGTCGTTTCTCCGAGGGCTTCTGGAGTTTTATGGCCTCCAGCTGCACAACCTTACGCCTTCCTCTCTGCTGCATATCGCGGGATTCGTAGCCCTTTGCGAGTTATTTTTGGGCTGCGAGGCTCATTTAGCTCTGTGGAAGAAGTTGTTCTGCCTGGTGCCCCGTTCTAAGAAGGGATCAATATATCAAGTGGGCAGAGCCGAAGTGTGGCGTATAGCCGGGACCGGATACCTATCCGGGACCCCAAAGAAGACGTCCGAAGACTATCCTTCAGAATGGTTTTATATAGAAGATGTCCCCCTTCCGGACCCTATTCGGATCGGCCTTCCAGAGTTTGACAATGCCCCTTTGAAGAAGCGTCAGAGCTGGCATCCACGGAGCCCCCGGAGGAAGACGACCGGGACATTCTTTATCTGATGAGCCGGATAAGCTCTTTAGCTCGATACGGATTGACCATGATCGAGGTCATGGCTATATGCATTATGCGGGGGTGCAGCCACTCCAGTATAGAGGCCACCCCATGTGGGATTTCAACGGGGAGGATGACGCCACCCGCCACGGCCGCAAAGGGCCGGGATCGGCTGCTGATCTAATAAAGATCTTGTCCACTTTGTGCAAGGGAGAAGAGGAGGAATTCCTCCGTGTCAACCTGCAGGGCGGATTCTCCATGTACAATCCTCCGAGCTGGGTAAGCGGAGATTTTTCTCGCCCATCCATTTCGTATTCCCGTAGTTTAAGTATTCATTCTAGCGATTTCATCACAGGAGCTGCGCCAGGCAGTAAAGGAGATAAACAGCCCTCCCCCACAGCCCGAGGACCCTGGACGGTCCCTTGACCCGGCCTCCCAGGAGGATCCGGACATATCCGTGGAGCTGATCGACGGGGTATTTTACCAAGGGAGTAATGACAATACCTTGGTGGCCATTACGGCCGATTACCCTAGGCTAGTTCCAGCCTCATAGGTGACTGAGACCGAAATCCCAAAACTTAAAAAGGGATCCGTCCTTGTGCTCTTTTTATTGCCGTATAACAGCCATGTTTCGCAGGGGAGGTCCTCGGGGCAGAAGGCCGAGCCCGTGGAAACTAGCCACCAAGGGGTCGCTAGGCCAGGCAGGCTGAAAAGATCCGCAGTCTGGATTGAGGCACCGGCGCAGCGGTATGGCGCGCCGTCTTTATTACAAGACATTATTTACAGAGGTATAATAACGCCCATGCCTTCTTTTCAGGAAAAAGAGCGCTGGCCGGACTATACCCGGAGAGGCTACCAATCGCGCCTCCACAAGCCAGGCTCCAAGGCCAGACTCGGAGGTGGGAACGAGTACAAGGCGTGCGCCGGGTGCTCCTCCGATAGAGGATACGGATAGAATGTCCGCCACCCATTCTGAGGTGGAAAGTGCCATGAACCACAGGCGTCGCCGGACTGTTCTTCGTGACGCTTGTTTCTCCCCAGAGGCATTGGATGCATTCAACTCGGGAGACGCGCCCCTCCGTGCCGCTCAAGATGGTCTAGCCAGAGCCACGGAGCAGTATGTAAAAGACATACGGGTAAGAATATTTGATGATTATATATATCAGTAGCCCCTGAGACTTGAAATAGTTAGGAGAACTGATTTAAGGATCATTTGTTATGTAGGTTCTTACAGAAAAGAATACTCAACTGTCCCAGGAGCTGGAAGAGTGCAAAGCCCAACTTCAGGCCGCACTATCCGCCGCAGGGGAGCCCAAAGAGACCCCCGCTGGTAACATATCCGTCAAATGATAAGAATCATATTAGAGTGCGGCTTTATATGCAAATCTGACGAAAAAATTGCAGATGACGCCGGAGTGAATCTGGATAAGCAACAGCTCAAACGCCAGCTGAAGGCTGGTGAGAGCGTGCTTACTAGGGTGAGGCAGGAGAAGAATGATCTCCAAGATGCCAACACCAAGCTGGGCGTGGAACTGAAAGATGTTCGTGCCCAACTTTCGGAATCTGTTAAGGAGAGTCGACGGCTTCGGCGCGGCATATTTAGTAAGTGCTTGAACGAACTTAAAAAGAGTTTGGCGGGGAAGCTGACTGACAGAGTTATGTCTGTAGGTATGTTAACAGGTCGTCCTGCCGAGGAGATGCCTAGTTTGACGGGTGATCTTCTTCCCGAGCTCGCACAATTGCACGAACGAGTTCGGCAGGTGATGCAAGGCGTTGCCCAGGCCTTGTGGCCGTCCGTCTCAATACCCAAAGGACTTGGAGAGCTTGCAGAAAAGCTGAAGGGAGCACGGTGGCGCTTCCGATTATGGAAGATATCGGCCTGCCGTCAGGGCGCCAAGGAAGCTTGGGCGATGGTGAAGACACAGTACACGAAGGCTGACCCGAACCACATGGCCGAAGTCGGACCTGTGGGGCCTGATGGCAAGGAGATACCTGTAAATTTAGTGTACAACCAAGTAGAATTGGCTGCAAAGTATTCCCAACAGGATTGTAGACTAGACAGCCTATTGGATGGCATTGAAGAGGAATTCAACCAGTCAAATTGACTATGTAATTATAAAGTGACATATATGATGCCTTCTAGCCGGATTGTAGATCGTTTGTCGTGGCAGACCTTTTCGCTTCAACCTCGGGACCCGACAGTCCGGAGTGTATCCGAATACCCTCTCGGTTATATAAGAATCAGGGCATGCGTGGAGACTAGGCGTAGGGGTCATTAGTGCTTTATCAAACAAGTGCCCAACTAGCTATGTTATATTACATGGGTAGTAAGAAACATCTTCCAGAGAGAATAGTTCCGTTAAGGGTTCCTTTCCCTCGGTAGGCATGCCCTAAAGTGCATGTCTGGACTGCGACAAGAAGCGCAGTAAAAACGTCTGGGGCAGATATGGTTAATAAATAAAATTCATCTTTTGTTCACCGACCGAATATTCTCTTAAGAACGCTAGCTTTCGGCTTCCCCCAGTCTGAGGTACACGTCCAGCTGACCCGGTGGTAACAATCGCAGAGGTGCTCCCCTTATGCCCTAGCCGAATTAACGGGAACGTAGGGCATAAATACAAGAGCTAGGCAACCCAGCTTGGCCAAAACTTAAGTCATATCGATGCATATAATGGTGAAAAAAGTACATGCGGAAGTATAACGCATGTGTTGGGCGTGATGCCCAGGTAAATAATTTAAGCTTCTGTGAAAGAAGCCCCCAGGTGTAGATAGTGTGTCTAGCACCTCTATAGTGTACAAGTGAGGCACAAGGTGACCCTTGAAGGCCTAGAGGAATAAAAGAAAGAAAGGGAAAGAAGACAGACGACGCATATGCAGAAAATGGACAAAAGGAGGGGACTAACATAAAGTCCAATGCTAGGCGTAGAATCTTCGGAACCTGGCTGCGTTCCATGGGTTCGGCTCGAGTCGATTAGTCGATGCATCCCGCAGTCGGTACGCTCCGTCGGTCAGAACTTGGTCGATGATGAAGGGACCTTCCCATTTAGGCTCTAGCTTGTTCTTTTTCTTATCCGGCAGTCGGAGAACTAGTTCGCCAATGTTATAAGTTTTGGCTCATACTTCTCTGCTTTGGTATCTGCGGGCCTGTTGCTGGTAAAATGCGGAACGGGCTTTGGCTACGTCGCGCTCTTTCTCCAAGGTGTCCAGACTGTCCTGCCGATCGAGCTCGGCTTCTCTTTCTTCGTACATGCGCACTCGAGGTGAGTTATGAATTATGTCACTGGGCAGGACTGCCTCTGCGCCGTACACCTTAAAAAATGGTGTGTATCCGGTACTACGATTCAGCGTGGTCCGCAGCCCCAGAGTACGGATTCGAGCTCCTCTACCCAGTGCGTGTCAGACTCTGTTAAGGAGTGCACTAGTCTGGGTTTAATGCCGCTTATTATAAGACCATTTGCTTGTTCGACTTGACCGTTGGTTTGTGGATGGTAGACAGAAGCATAATCGAGCTTGATGCCCATTTTGCTGCACCAGAGTTTTACCTCGTCGGCCGTGAAGTTCGTGCCGTTATCAGTGATGATGTTGTGGGGGACGCCCTAGCGATTTACAACCCCGGATATGAAATCTATCACCGGTCCACATTCGGCTGTTTTAACCGGTTTGGCCTCTATCCATTTGGTGAATTTATCCACCATGACCAATAAGTATTTTTTTCTTGTGGGTTCGACCTTTAAGGGGTCCAACCATGTCAAGCCCCCAGACCGTAAAGGGCCATGTAATGGGGATTGTTCGGAGGGCGGTGGGTGGCATATGACTTTGATTTGCAAAGAGCTGGCAACCGGCGCAACGCTAGACTAAGCCATGTGCGTCTGCCCGGGCCGTTGGCCAATAGAATCCTGTACGGAAGGCCTTGCTCACAAGAGCCTGGGCTGCGGCATGATGACCGCCGAGTCCGGCATGAATTTCTGCCAAAAGGTTCCATCCTTCCTCTTCGGAGATGCACCGTTGAAGGACTCCGGTAGCGCTTTTCTTGTACAATTCTCCCTCGTGGACCCTGTAGGCCTTTGATCGCCGCACTATGCAGCGTGCCTCATTTTGGTCCTCCGGGAGTTCCCGTCTAGTTAAGTAGGCCAGGAATGGTTCTGTCCACAAGGCAATAATAGCCATTATTTCATGGGCTGATTGTGTTATTTCGGTGGCGGAGCCTCCGATTGTGTCAGAGAGTATGGTATCGGGTATTTTGGCCTGGTCCGGACTGTTGTTACCGGTGTCCCCTTCCCATGCTATGGATGGCTTGAAAAGCCTTTCCAGAAAAATGTTGGGAGGGACCGCGTCGCGTTTTGCGCCAATGCGGGCGAGGATATCTGTCGCCTGATTGTTTTCCTGAGCCACATGGTGAAATTCAAGCCCCTCGAACCGGGCTGACATTTTTAGGACGGCATTGCGATAAGCAGCCATTTTTGGATCCTTGGCATCAAAGTCTCCATTTATTTGGGATATTGCAAGGTTTGAATCCCCGCGCACCTCTAGGCGTTGAATGCCCATGGATACTGCCATCCGGAGACCATGTAGAAGGGCCTCGTATTCGGCTGCATTGTTGTAGTCTGTATACATTATCTGCAGTACGTATTGAACTGTGTCTCCTGTTGGGGACGTCAAAACGACGCCGGCCCCTAGACCAGCCAACATTTTGAGCCGTCGAAGTGCATGATCCAGTTTGAATATGTGTCGTACTCTTTAGGGAGTTCGTCTTCCGTCCATTCGGCGACGAAGTCAGCCAAAACTTGCGATTTAATAGCTCGCCATGGCTTGTAAGTTATGTCGAATGGGAGGAGCTCAATGGCCCATTTGGTAATCCGACCCATCGCGTCGCGGTTGTTTATAATATCGTGAAGTGGTACTTCTAAGGCTACCGTTATCGAACACTCTTGAAAGTAGTGTCGCAGCTTCCTGGATGCCATAAATACCGCGTACGCTATCTTTTGATAATGCGGGTACCGCGGTTTGCATGGAGTAAGGACAGTGGGCACGTAGTAAACCGGCTTTTGAATAGGAAATTTGTGTCTGTCCACTTCTCGCTCGACGACAAGCACTGCGCTTACCACTTGATGAGTTGCCGCAATGTATAGTAGCATTGGTTCGCCAATGTTTGGCGCGGCCAGGACTGGGTTTGTTGCCAACATGGCCTTTATTTCGTTGAGTCCGGCCGTGGCAGCGTCCGTCCACTCGAAGTGTTTGGTACGCCAGAGGAGGCGATAAAGGGGTAATGCCTTTTCTCCCAAGCGGGAGATAAAGCGGCTTAGAGCTGCCACGCATCTAGTTAGTTTTTGTATTTGTTTGAGGTCTGTTGGGGTAGCCAACTGTGACAACGCTCGGATTTTCACCAGATTAGCTTCAATACCTCTACTGGAGACAATGAATCCCAGGAGCTTTCCTGCTGGTACGCCGAAGACGCATTTTTTCGGATTGAGCTTGATGTCATATGTTTGGAGGTTGTCGAATGTGAGCATCAAGTCGTCTACTAGAGTTTCGACATGCTTGGTTTTAATGACCACGTCATCCACGTATGCCTCCACTGTTTTGCCGATCTGGTTTGCCAGGCATGTCTAAATCATGCGCTGATATGTTGCACCGGCGTTTTTTAGCCCGAAGGGCATTGTGTTGAAGCAGAATGGGCCGTATGGTGTGATGAATGCCGTTGCGGCTTGGTCTGGCTCTGCCATTTTGATTTGGTGGTAGCTGGAGTATGCATCGAGGAAACACAATGAATTGTGTCCTGCGGTAGCATCGATGATTTGATCGATGCGGGGGAGGGGGAAGGGATCCTTTGGGCAGGCCTTGTTAAGGTCCTTAAAATCGACGCATAGGAGCCAGGATTTGTCCTTCTTTGGTACCATCACCAAGTTTGCTAGCCAGTCCGGATGTTTTATGTCTCTGATGAATCCGGCCTCCAATAGCTTGGCTAGTTCCTCTCCCATGGCTTGTCTTTTAGGCTCGGAGAAATGTCGAAGAGCCTGCTTGACTGGCTTGAATCCTTTTATTATATTTAGGCTGTGTTCAGCCAGTCTGCATGGGATTCCTGGCATGTCTGAAGGGTGCCAGGCAAAAATATCCCAGTTCTCGCGTAGGAACTCTCGCAGTGCGGCGTCAACATCAGGGTTTAATTGTGCCCCGATGGAAGCTGTTTTTGTAGGGTCCGTTGGATGGACTTGGAATTTGACTATTTCGTCCACCGGCTTAAAGGAGGTGGACTTGGATCTTTTATGGAGTATCACGTCGTCCCTGTTTACCGTGGAGCGCAGCGCAGTTAGTTCTTCGGCCGCTAGGGCTTCGGATAGTGCCTCAAGGGCCAGTGCAACTGTCTTACTTTCGGCGCGGAGTGCTATGTCCGGATCACTAACAAGAGTGATGATTCCGTTGGGCCCGGGCATTTTGAGCTTCATGTACCCATAATGGGGTATGGCTTGGAAGATTGTGAACGCCTCCCGCCCTAATAGAGCGTGGTATCCGCTGCTGAACGGGGCCACTTGGAATGTAATTTCTTTGGACCTATAATTATCCGGCGTGCCGAATACCACGTCTAGTGTGATTTTTCCTGCGCAGCGCGCTTCCCGACTGGGGATGATTCCTCTAAAGGTTGTGCTGCTTTGCTTAATGCGGCTCCAGTCTATTTCCATCTTTTGAAGATTTTCCTCGTAGATGAGGTTTAATCCGCTGCCGCCGTCCATGAGTACGTTGGTGAGTCGAAATCCGTCGACGATTGGACTGAGGACCAATGCGGCTGGTACTCGGGCTCTTCGGAATTTAGGTTCGTCACTGGCAGTGAAGGTAATAGCCGTGTCGCTCCAAGGATTTGTTTCTGCTATGTGGCAGATTTCGGACGTGCTGCGGAGTGTTCGCTTCCGTCTTTTATTTGACGCAAAGGTCTCGAAGACCGTTAAGACCGTACTGTTGTCCTCAGGGTGGTGCTCTTTGGTTTTTGGGAGGAGTAGATCATCACCACTTTTGGCCACCTGCCGGAGTATCCAGCATGCTCTGAGGCTGTGCGTTGGTATCGCATCCGTTGTACTATGAATTTTGCAGGGTCCGTTGAGCCATCCCTCCAGTACGGTTCCTTGCCCCGTAGAGGGCTTTTGCTTTTTGGTAGTTAACCCAGGTGTATTGTGATAATGCACCCTTTTATTACGGACTGGGTTTGTATTCACGGCCGGATTATCCCAAAATTTTATTTCGGTTTTCCAGGCGCTTTCCATCGCGCAGTACTTTCGCACTATGGACACCAAGTCGGCAAAGCGTGTAATTTCGCGACGACTTATGGCGTTGAGGATTCCCTTGTCCGTGCAATTATTGCAGTAGAATGAAATTGCATCTTCCTCGCGGCAGTCCTTTATCCTGTTCTTGACCAGGAGGAATCTGGCCCAGTAATGGTGTACTATTTCTTCGGGCTCTTGCCTAATTTGGGATAGATCGCGTATGTTTGGGTGGGTGGGTGGAATTGAATCCGAATCCTCACCCGATCTGAGGCTCAGTGGCCAAGGAGTTTCCGAACTCGAAAGCTTGGATTCTTGAACGTTTTCTGGTAAATCTAGCCCACTGCCTGATTTTGGGTTCAGGCTTTGAGTGACGTCCTCCCCTCCGTGGATATCTGGTTTGGGGGGATCGGAAATCCGGACGTAGCTAGTCCTTAAGATAGATGAAGTTTTGACGCATTGTTCTTCCACCACTACAACGTGGTGGGTGACCTGGGGAGAGTTAATTTCTCTTAGATCGGGTTTAGGCCCAATCTGATCATAGTTTGTAGCGACTCCCACGGCGGCGATACGATCCAAGAGCTCGTTCAGGGAAGAGAGCTCCATTGGATCTAACTGCTCGGCGAGTTCCGAGTTGATGTGAAGATTGCTTTCGATGACCCGAGAGTTCATCATCGACGCAGCGGCCGAACAGGCGGTCATAAGAAAACCACCTAGTCAGAGAGTTTGGCCGATAGCCAGAGCTCCCTCAGCGATAGTGCCGTCTTTAAAGACGGGACGAGACATCCTTCCTTGTGGCGACGACATAGCGGAACTCTCAATGAAAGCACCAATGTCGGTGTCAAAACTGGCAGATCTCGGGTAGGGGGTCCCGAACTGTGCGTCTAGGCCAGATGGTAACAGGAGGCAAGGGACACGAAGTTTTACCCAGGTTTGGGCCCTCTTGATGGAGGTAAAACCCTACGTCCTGCTTGATTAATATTGAAGATATGGGTGTTACAAGAGTAGATCTACCACGAGATCAGAGAGGCTAAACCCTAGAAGCTAGCCTACGATATGATTGTATGTTGTGATTGTTGTCCTACGGACTAAAACCCTCCGGTTAATATAGACACCAGAGAGGGTTAGGGTTACACAAGGTCGGTTACAAAGGAGGAGATATCCATATACGTATTTCCTAGCTTGCCTTCCACGCCAAGTAGAGTCCCATCTGGACACGAGACGAAGTCTTCAATCTTGTATCTTCATAGTCTAACAGTCCGGCCAATGGAGATAGTCCGGCTGTCCGGAGACCCCCTAATCCAGGACTCCCACAGGGGGGCTCGCCAGAGTTAAGGAAGAACCACCCGCAGCAGGGAGGGGGGCTCATCGGAGAGGTACCCCACTATCTATCTTAGGGTTCTGGGTGGGGTGCTGCTCGCCGGCGGTGGGGGCGCGATGGTGGGGCAGTGGTGTGGGGATCGCCGGAGAAAAAGCATGGCGCGGGGGGGGGGCTAGAGGGCTGGCCGGGGCGACGGCGGACCGGCGGTGGCGAGTTGTTTCCGGGCGGCGAGGCAGCGGCGGACCGGTGGTGGGGAGTTGTTTCGGGGCAGCGGTGGACCATCGATGGGGAGTTGTTTCGAGGAGGCAAGGCGGCGCGGGGCCCGGCGGTTCGGCCGGTGGTGGCTGGCGGCTTAGGGGGTGCAGGTTGAAGATGAATTGCAGGCCCTCACTAAACTACATGCAAGTGCCTCTCTGCTACCATTGCTTTCATTTTTGACAGTAACATTCAGATACCACAGTAAATTTCGGTTTCGACAGTTAAGTTCAAAGTCAACAGTTTTTACCTCATCTATTGTAGGCACGTGGTTTTTGGTGATGTAAATTTTACATCTATTTTACATCATCTATTGGAGATGCTATTAGAATCCCAGTTGAGACTAACGATGTCGGTCTTGTGCTGCTTCAGCCTTGACGTCTTACGGCTCACTTGAGCTGCTCCAACGACAGAACGACCCATCACAACAGAGCAGTGCCCTAGATGCCGTCTACAGATTCCTCAGATCTTCCTCTACATCTCCGACAGCCACCTCTGTCTCAACTTCTTCAGCAACCAACCCAATGATGTTGAGGTCGACACAGCTACGGCAAAGAGGTTGTACACTTGTCACATCACTTATTACTCTACATTCATGTCGATCCATTAGGGCTATTGTGGTTCAACGGAAAAACATAGAAATAGGAAATTTTCCTATGGCACTCTACTATTCAATTATTCATGCATTTTGTTGAAAGGAATGGAGAAAACACCCACCTGGACCTACTTTTCAAAATCCTATGCATGAAAACAAGACCAAGTGCATTAGTGGCAGAATAACATTCTAACTGTACACACTTTCATATGGTTTCACTTTATTGATGTTCAAACTTGACTTATAAATTAGTTGTGGGGCACATATCGAGGAAGCAATGAATAGTATCTCTGTCTAATATCTGGTTCACCTAGGGTATGCCTATGTTGTTCATCTTGGATGGGAAACAAATAGTAAAGCAATCATCATCTATCCTTTTATTAAATTAAAGCAATCATCAGCCCGCTATCATTATTTTTGGATCCATCCACTGGTTGTTACCATCACTCTAGATTTCTGCATGCTCTCCTTACATAATCTCACCGTATTTTTTCATATGCATGTCAGATATTGTAAACAGTTATGCTGAACATGTAGAGAAAAAGAGAAGAGTTTTGCGTGACAATACAATGTCATGCAGACATCGCTCCATGGCAGGTTCAATGGCAAACCCTCCCCCCCCTCTGAAGATTGTAACCCAGAGGAAAATATCTGTTCTGAGGTGGATTCAGACACAGCTGACCACTCCTATTTACCCCCGAAGGTGTTTGCTCTACCTTGGCATGATGATGTTAGTCATATCATGCTTATGTTGCCTTGTTGTGCCTACTTTTGACATCATATATGTCATCTTCTTAGTTTAGACATGTTCTTTAATGCCACATGTTTACTTTCTATATCATATATGGGAATTATGCAGTCTCATGTCTTTTAGCCAGCCATAATATATGTGAAATGTGCAATGCAATCCTGTTTAACCAGGCATCATATATTTGAATGATATCTCGCCCATCCTTTTCTTAATTACATTTCCATTTGTCGACAATGTTTGTACATTAAACTACTCTTCCCATGAATCAGCCATTTGGGTGGGAGATGGAAAAAATCTAGAGTGAAAACAAGGCCTTTAGAGCAGACAGTGCTACCTATCAAAGCAGATCTCTTGTTGGGTCCCGATAGCTCCTCAAAGATGGATTCAGAGATAGATGACCAGTCCTATTCCCCACCAAGGTGTATGCTCTAACTTGGCACGGTTATACTGCTCATATCATGCATATGGTGTCTTGTATTGCATAGTTTAGACACCATATACACAATATTCAACACCATGTTCTTAGTTCAGACATCATATCGAATGCCCTCTGTTTAGCATATAAATCACACTTGTGAATTAAATCATGCGATCATGATTACTTAGATAACATGTATGTGAATTATGTCATGTGATCATGTTTAGTTCTTCATCATATCTTTGAATTATGTTATGCTATGCTATCCAGTTTAGATAGACATCATCTATGTGAAATTATGTCATGCTATCCATTTTAGTTAAACAATATAGATGTCAACTATTTCATGCCCTATTTTTTCCACACTATCTATTGCATCTGTCTCTCATACAATGTTTGTACATTCAACTATGTTTCATGTTTATCAGCCACTTGAATTGGAGCGGGTGATGGCAGTATCTAGCGGAGTAAAAACACAGTCTTCAAATAAAACAGTGCTACCTCTTGGTGGAGATAGCACCACGGTTGTACATGCACGAGAACCAGCCCTACCACACATAACCCACACTCTCGCAGATTGTACCCCTACTGTGGTGGTCAGAGAACCAGCTTCACCCAATCTAACCCCAACCCCAGCAGATAGTAACCCAGTTCGTGTTGACACAGCACCATCTCCACCATAGAGCTCCCAAACAAGAGCAGTTAGTAAGGCAGCTCAAGTGCCCAAAGGGCTAGTACTACCACGGCAAACCCCAAATCCACCAGTTAGTACGCCTATTCCTGTGGAGGGAGCCCAACCAGCCAGTCGTAGTTTAGCATCTATCGCATTTGATGTTGTTAAATCCTATGTACGTATCTTCCCATCTTGGAAATATTATACTGAAGATGAAGGAAAATGCCAGTTGCAGGTGTTTGTCCAGGAGTTATGTGTAAGTAATGTTTTTCATGGAAATTACTTTGCTTTGTCCCATACATTCTACCTCCATGATGGTTATAATACAGAAAATTTTCCCATTTTTCTCTATAGAGAGGGACTGATTTGGAAACTCGGGATGAGGTAACCTGTGCTAATACCTCTGCTATCTTCAAGAATGCTTGGTGGAAGTATTAGAATTACCTGAAGAAAACGAACTTCACTAGCAAAGAAACTCATCAAATTCCCTTACGTTCTCCTCAGACACATTTACTGGACGATGACTGGGAACGCCTTGTTCTGTACTGGTCCTGAACCAAGAATGTGGTAAGGTCTACGAGCTCATTTCTTTAAGTACTGTATTCTTGTGTCTTACGGTACTCTGTTCATGTAGAACAAGTGCTTAAACCTGAACAACAACTGTTCCAATTTAAGATTCCATTTCTATCGTGCATACCGCTTTGCTCTTGTAGCACTGTATTTACTCATACAAACTTATTTTTAAATTGAAGGATCCAATCGAAACTCCAATGGCACCGCAGGTATCTTCACACTTGTTTCTTTAACAGGTTTGCTCTTATCAATAGTTCTATTGATTTCAATTTCAATTGTGTATACAGTTGACTTCTCATATCATGCACATTACTAGCATCACAACAAAGCCAATAGTGTTGTTGTACATGTAGACCTGCCATGCCCATCTGAAATCTTGTTGTGCCATGTAGTTTCCCACGCTTTGTATTCTTTCACTGCTGCTTTGTCTTGAACTGATATGATTTGAACCATGTCTCTATTTTGATTTGGCAATACAATGCAGTGGCCATAGGACATAGATATATGTTTGTTTGATGCTTTTATTATGTACTAGTACTTGGCAATAGAAGACTTAGTAGTTTAATCCTATAAACCTTAGTAATGAACTGGTTCACCGAAATGAGTTTCATATACTAGTACATGTTAAACATGTTATGTGTCTGCTTGTTTCTTCTTTTAGAATGCTGACGGAATATTGGGGAAGAGTAAAGGAAGTAATGCAGATAAGGTTTAGGATAGTGAGATATCCTTGTTGGTTTCCAACAAACTGATAAAACAGCTAATGAAGACTATCTTGAAGACAGTGAGACAACCCCGAAGTCCTATCTTGGTTTAGTGTTCGTGTTACTGGCCACTACCGCTTGCACAAGCTATTCAAACTCATTGTCTGAATCAGTTCAGTTTTTTGAGTCTCAACTACAGACTGAAAGACTGTAGCGACCAAACCTCAAACATTCTGATCTCTGTGCTCCAGTGTCATCCCTGGATCAGTAATGCTGACACCACACAATACTTGGAGGATTTATAGCAGAGTAGCAATCACACACTTATTACATCGAGTGTCTGAAAAGAGAACTTATTACAATAAATATGGCTTAAGGCCATCTAATAACGATAACAGCGGAAGGCTTGGAAGATAAGTGAGTCCATCAACTCCAACGGCATCACTGAGTATAGAACCACGACCTAAAACTCCTTAATCTTCGTCTGAAAAGTCTACAACATTAATGTTGCAGCCCGAAAACGGGTCAGCACATGGAATATGCTGGCAAGGTAACACATAGAGAGTAATGGAATGATACAGCTATACTATATGCATATTTGGCTGGTGGAAAGCTCTATGGTTACAGTTTTTGCGTAAAGCCAATTTTTCCCTACTACAAAGGAATAAAATTTATTTAACTATCATGGTAGTTGTTAAACATTGAGAATGGTTGACAGCATTCTCAATCCCAATTAAGCATCATCATTAAACATAACCCAACAAAATTAATTTAGAGTAACATGTTGAGATTCACACGAAAATCCAGGTACTAGATACTCAAGATGTCCATAACCGGGGAAACGGCTAATCATGATTAGTTTGTTACACTCTGCAGAGGTTTGCGCACTTTTCCCCACAAGACTCGATCGCCTCCGTTTGGTTTCTCGCACTACAGGGTGTTTGAGAAGACGGATGACCGAGACATAGTCTTTCAGAAGTGCTAGCACCTTACGATCGGGTAGACCGTACCACCTACATCCCCTACATCTGCTAGTCTACCACTGTAAGAGTTCGCACAGCTTATTCAACTATGCTAGAGCCCATAATAGCTTGTGGCTGCACACAGAAGTTTCTAGTATGAATAGTCTTATGATCCCTTTGAGCCTGGGTGGCGGTCCAAAAGAAAACAGGCAAGTCCTGGAATACCCAGGTGCCTCAATCCACCTAGATGTGTGTTTAAGTTGCCACCTTAGATAAACCATTAATTAACAATCCCACATCTTTCATGGATTTCACTCACCCAATCCACGTCTACTAGCATAGCATGGCATAATAAGCAAACGTAGAAGTAACTCCCAAAGGTTTGAAAATAAACTTGGTAATAGGTACTACCTCATCTACTTCCCATCCCACAATTTAATTAGCTCCTAATCATGCAATGTGTGAGGATTGATCTAATGCTATAAAACTGGGTAGTAGAGAAGGTATGATCAAAGTGTTACTTGCCTTGCTGATGATCCGGGAAACCTAGCGATTCGAAGTAACAGGCGGCGCACTCCGGATACTCTATCGCAAACAAGCAAACGAGCACACAATAAGTACTCATCTAATGCACAGGTAAAACTCAAATAAGAGATCTAACCAGAAGGTTCAACTTAAGAACTCCGGTTGGCAAAAAGAATCAAATCGAACGAAGCAACGAAAGTCAAACGGCGAAAGAAAACAACTTCATTCTAGTAATCTAGATCTAGGGCGAATTTTACAGTAGAAAAATATTGTTTAAGTTGGTTAAACAGATAGAGGGTTTCGAGACGAAACTCTAGGCGCTTGAATCACCTGATTCCGATAAAAGAGCAAAAAGTTAAACTAAAACGAAAATCGGATCAGGAATCGCGATCAGAAAAATCGCGGACTTAATCCGAGAAAAGAAAACTGACGAACAGTTAATCGAACGGACGTTCGTTAACAGAAACTAACCGGCGAACACGTTCGCTAAAACAAACGGATCGTTGAACGTTCACTAAATAAATAAACCAGGGAAAAATAAATCGAGGCGGTTTTTTTTTAAAAAACCGAACGGCGAACGGCGGCGGCTATACCTCCGGCGAGGCACTCCGGCAGGCGGGGCGGGGCTCCGGCGGGTCGGCGGGGGTGTGGCGGGGTGCGGCGTGGCGACGGGCGGCGGCGCGGCTGCGGCGGCACGGGCGGCGGGGCGGCTGCGGCAGCGGGCGGCGGTGCGGCTCGGCGGGCGGCTCGGGACTGGGTGGGGTGAGGTGAGGGGCGGCGGCGGGTCCGGTATTTAAGGAGGGGGTGTGCTGCCTTGGGGAAGGGGGCACGGCGGGGCGGCTCCGAGCCGGACTCGGGCGGCGGCGGCGGCTCCAGTCTCCTGGAGGGAGACGGCAGGCGGCGGGGTGGGCCGTCGGCTGGACCTTGGCCGAGTCGGCGCGTGGCGCGTTTTTTTTATATTTCGCTCGGAAGAAAAAGAATAAAAAGAAATACTAAACGGACTCCAAAAATTCCGAAATAAATTTTCACGGGCTTCTAAAATCAAGCCTCACAAGGTGAACATTTATTTGGGACCTAAATGCAATTTTGAAAAACGCACTTTTTCCTAAATTCAAATAAAACACCGAAAAACTCCGAAATAAAATCTTATTTGATTTTATTATTAAATCCTCAATATTTATTTATTTTGGGAAAGTCATTTTATTCCCTCTCTCATAATTTTGTAATAGAAATAATTGATGATAAAATAAATAAAATCAAATGATCGTATTCTCAAAATTTGAGAGAACTCAAATATGAAAATAGCGAAATCCCCAACTCTCTCTGTGGGTCATTGAGTTGCGTAGAATTTCTAGGATCAACCAGAATGCAAAAGAAATATGATATGCATTGATGATCTAATGTATAACATTCCAAATTGAAAATTTGGGATGTTACAAACCTACCCCCCTTAAGATGAATCTCGCCCTCGAGATTCGGGTTGGCTAGAAAATAGGTGAGGGTGGTCTTTGAACAAATCTTCCTCTCGCTCCCCGGTGGCTTCATCCTCTGAGTGGTGGCTCCACTGAACTTTGCAAAGCTTGATAACCATGCTGCGAGTAACTCGGTTGGCAAACTCGAGGATCTTGACTGGCTTCTCCTCGTAGGTCAAATCGTTATCCAACTGGATAGTTTCCAAAGGCATTGTATCTCTCAACGGTATGTCAGCCATCTCCGCGTGACACTTCTTCAACTGGGAAACGTGGAACACATCATGAACTCCTGACAATCCTTCGGGCAATTCCAACTTGTAGGCCACTTCTCCCATATGTTCCAAAACTCGATATGGTCCTACAAATCGTGGCGCTAACTTCCCTTTAACTCCAAAACGCTTTGTTCCTCGAAGTGGAGATACTCGAAGATAAGCTCTATCTCCAACTTCGTAAACTGTCTCCTTACGTTTAGAATCTGCATAACTCTTCTGTCTAGACTGGGCTACCTTGAGCCTATCGCGAATCAGCTTCACCTTCTGTTCAGACTCTTTAATCAAGTCAGGCCCAAACAACTGACGCTCTCCAACTTCGTCCCATGATAACGGTGTCCTG
The DNA here is from genome assembly GCF_056163025.1 of Triticum urartu. Lineage (NCBI taxonomy): Eukaryota > Viridiplantae > Streptophyta > Magnoliopsida > Poales > Poaceae > Triticum > Triticum urartu. The sequence continues at coordinate 39,362,099 of NC_141876.1, forward strand.
CACCTCCTTCCGTACAAGGCTTCGAAAGGGGCCATCTTTAAACTGGTTTGGTAACTGTTGTTGTAAGAGAACTTTGCATATGGCAAATTATCGTCCCAACTAGATCCATAATCTAGCGCACAAGCTCTCAGCATATCCTCCAAAATCTGATTGACTCTCTCGGTCTATCCATCTGTCTGTGGATGAAAAGCTGTGCTGAATTCTAGCCTGGTACCCAAAGTTTTGTGCAACTGCTTCCAGAACTTTGAGGTAAACTGGGTTCCTCTATCTGATACGATACTCCTTGGAACTCCATGCAGACATACGATCCTGGTCATGTATATCTTTGCCAACTTAGCACTGGTGTAAGTGGTCTTTACTGGGATGAAATGAGCTACTTTCGTCAATCGATCGACTACAACCCAAATTGAGTCATAGCCTGAACGAGTCCTGGGCAATCCCGTGATAAAATCCATGCCTAGTTTATCCCACTTCCATTCGGGTATCGGCAATGGTTGTAACAATCCTGCTGGCTTCTGATGCTCTGCTTTTACTCTCTGACATACATCACAAACTGCTACATACTCCGCTATATCCTTCTTCATTCTGATCCACCAGAAAATATCCTTCAAATCCAGATACATCTTGGTATTTCCTGGATGAATTGAATATGGTGAATTATGTGCCTCTTGCAAAATCAACTTCCTGATCTCCGGGTCATTGGGCACGTAAACGCGGTCTTCAAACCATAGGGTGTCGTGTTCATCCTCACGAAATCCTTTAGCTTTTCCTTTGCTCAGTTTCTCCTTTATAGCGGCAATCTCTTTGTCAGCTTTCTGAGCTTCTCTGATTCTATCCATCAAAGTTGACTGAATCTCCAACGCTGCTACATAGCCTCTCGGAACTATTTCCAAACATAGTTCACGAAGATTTTCTGCTAACTCCTTGGGTATTTCTCCCGTCATTAATGTATTGACATGGCTCTTACGGCTTAAGGCGTCAGCTACTACATTAGCCTTTACGGGGTGATAATGCAATTTCATATCATAATCCTTGATAAGCTCCAACCATCTCCTTTGTCTGAGATTTAACTCCTTCTGTGTGAAAATGTACTTCAAACTCTTATGATCCGTGTACACCTCACAATGATTTCCAATGAGAAAATGCCTCCATGTTTTCAAGGCATGCACTACGGCTGCTAACTCCAAATCATGCGTAGCATAATTTAATTCATGAGGCTTCAGTTGTCTTGAGGCATATGAAACAACTCTCCCTTCCTACATAAGCACTGCTCCAAGTCCTTGACGTGAAGCGTCGCAATACACCTCATAATCCTTGGTCTGGTCTGGCAAAATCAACACTGGTGAGGTAACTAAGTGTTTCTTCAACTCCTGGAAACTAGCCTCACACTCCTCTGTCCATATGAACTTGGTATCCTTCTTTAATAACTCTGTCATAGGCTTCGCAATCTTTGAGAAATTCTCAATAAATCTCCGGTAGTATCCTGCGAGTCCAAGAAAACTCCGGATCTCTCCAACTGTTGTTGGGGCTTCCCACTTGGTCACGGTTTCAACTTTAGCGGGATCTACTGCTATACCTTCACCAGATATAACATGTCCGAGGAATCCTACTTCCTTCAACCAAAACTCACATTTGCTGAACTTGGCATATAATTGATGTTCTCTGAGTTTTCCAAGTACCAAACGCTAATGCTCCTTATGCTCCTCTTCATTCTTCGAGTAAACCAGGATATCATCAATGAACACTATGACGAACTTATCCAAAAACTCCATTAAACACTTTGTTCATCATGTTCATAAAATAGGCAGGTGCGTTAGTCAGACCAAATGACATAACGGTATACTCATACAGCCCATACCTGGTGGTAAAAGCTGTCTTCGGAATATCCTGTTCTCGAATCTTCAACTGGTGGTATCCTGATCGCAGATCGGTCTTGGAAAATACCTTAGCTCCTTGTAATCGATCAAACAGATCATTGATCATTGGTAATGGGTACTTGTTCTTGATCGTTACTTCATTCAATCCTCGATAATCAACAACCATCCTTAACGATCCATCCTTCTTCTCCACTAGAAGTACTGGCAATCCCCAAGGTGAAGTACTTGGGCGAATATATCCCTTATCCAGTAACTCCTTAATCTGCTTCTTAATTTCCACCAAATCCTTTGCTGGCATCCTATATGGTCTCTTTCATATTGGCCCTCTGCCTGGCAATAGCTCAATCAAGAACTCAATATCTCTATCCGGTGGCATGCCTGGCAACTCTTCTGGAAATACATCAGGAAAATCCCTTACCACTGGTACTTCCTCCTTCACAACTCCTGTTAGGCAATTTACTTGAGTCCTCTTTGGCACATGCCGGGATACATACTTGATCCTTCTCCCTTCTGGGGTGGTAAGCAAAATTGACTTACTAGCACACTCAATATTCCCTTCATACTTTGATAATCAATCCATTCCTAATATCACATCCAATCCTTGAGATTCCAATACTATTAGGTCTAAGGGAAAAACATAGTTACCAATCCTTAATGGTAACTGGTCACACCATAGACTAGCCACATACTCTGCTCCGGGCGAGGTTACTAACATGGGTGACCTAAGGGCTTGGGTTGGTAGTTTATACTTATCCACAAATCCCCTTGAGATGTATGAATGCGAAGCACCAGTATCAAAAAGAACGAGTGCAGTAAATGACTTAACCAAAAACTTACCTATTACTGCATCGGGCTGAGCTTCAACCTTCTCCATGCTAACGTGGTTCACCTGTCCCCTATTGAAAGGGTTCGGCTTCTTCCCAGAACTTCCATTGCCATTTTGGCCTTCAGGACATTCATTGGCATAATGTCCTGTGTTCAAACACTTAAAACAAGTGACTTGACTTATGTCCTTCTTGGCTGGGGTTGAGGGGGTGGTGCGGCTCTGTCCGTTGCTTCCTCCATTGCCATTACCATTCTTGGTGCCATTGTGACTGTGCGAGCTACCTCCTCCATGGGTATGCTGAAAGTGTCCTCCCGGTCTAGGGGTAAAACGTGGCTTCTGCTGAGCTCATGTATTGTACTTTCCTTGTCCATATTTCCTCTTGCAATTCTCCATTTTTTGTTGCTTCCCTTCAATCATAAGAGCACGATCTACCAACTCCTGGTAGTTGTGGAAGGTGGCTACCATCAACTGCATGCTCAACTCATCATTCAGTCCTTCCAGAAACTTCTCTTGCTTAGCTGCATCCGTAGCGACGTCATCTGGGGCATAACGTGCTAACTTACTAAATTCCTCCACATACTGGCCAACTGTCCGTCCTCCTTGGCGCAAGTTACGAAACTCACGCTTCTTCATGGCCATAGCTCCTGCTGAAACATGGGCAATATGAAAAGCCTGCTGAAACTGGTCCTATGTGACAGTGTCTACAAGAAAAGTGCCTGTGGAATTCTCCCACCATGATGCTGCGGGTCCTTCTAGCTGATGTGCGGAAAACTTCACCTTCTCCGCATCTGTGCATCCTGTTGTGGTCAACTCCCTAGCTATCTTGCGGAGCCAATCATCTGCTACTATCGGCTCGGTGCTACTGGAAAACACCGGCGGATTCAGCCTAAGAAAACGGGCTAAGTGGTCAACAGGTGGTGGTGGTGGTGGGTTGTTGTTATTGTTCCCCTGATTCTGATTCTGGACTAGCAACTACATCAATGTGTTCTGCTACTGGATCAACTGGGTGAGCTCCGGTGGGAAGGCAAATCCGGGGTCACGTCTTGGAGGCATCTGTGGGTTTAGAAAAGATGAGATATAAGAATAGAAGGGGTCTAAAGAGAAAACACTACCCATATGCACATGAGGCAAAAGCAAACAATTCACTTCAATCAAACAAACAAAGGCATACAATCGATCTAACTATCGCAAAAGTGCTCGGACTACTATATTTACATGGTGGACTACTACTACTGATGAGGTGGTCTACTAGAAATATTCTTCGGTTGCAGACTCCATGATATCTGCTCCAGCTTCATCAACATAGTCATCATCGCTACTATCTGCTTCCGAGTCGGTGCCGTCGATGATGATGTAGTCTTCCGGGCTAATTTCCTGGGGTTCTTCGTCTTCATCTACTGGCGTAGGGCCTCCCATAAATATTCTAGTCTTCTTGATCAGGTCGACATTCTTCTCCACCAATACTTCAATTTCTTCTTCATAATCTTCACGTGTAGCCTTGAGTTCTTCCTCCAGTTCCTTGATTCTTGTCTTAGCCTTCTTCAGATCTATCATGTCGGCGCACATCTGGTTCTCCTGTCGTCGAATGTGCTAGTTTAGCTCCTGGATAAAAGCTGCGATTGATCTATCCTTCCTGGTGCTGATCATCTCCCAGTGTTCATCTCGGCGCCCACAAATCTGGTAGATAGTATCCTTGAGATCCTTGTGGTAGACTTCTCCAATGCGCCCCATGGCGATGTGAGCTGCCATGCTCTTTCCTAGATTCCAAGTTGGTGCATCAAAAGAAAACTCTATGGGCTCAGTGACTGGCATGAACGTCCTTCCTGGAACTTGAACTTGAATCATCCAGCGCTCTTCTTCAGGTAAAGTGGCGTTGTAGGTTCCCGTGAAGCTTGGTACTCCTATGTTCAGGTATCTAGTGACTTCCTTCAAGTGTCGTCCAAAGGGTGTATCTTCATCCGGTTGTGTGAACTTGTTCCTTGCATCCGCCATCCTAAAGAGTAGAAAAGATGAGGAGTCAGAGAAGAAGAGAGTGAACAGTGATCTAGGTCTTTTAGCTTAGTGGTCGTGTCCTACAGTCAGCATGTGCTCTGATACCATCTCTGTAGCGACCAGACCTCAAATAGTCTGATCTCTATGCTCCGGTGTCATCCCTGGATCAGTAATGCTGACACCACACAGTACTCGGAGGATTTATAGCAGAGTAGCAATCACACACTTATTACATCGAGTGTCTCAAAAGAGAACTTATTACAATAAATATGGCTTAAGGCCATCTAATAACGATAACAGCGGAAGGCTTGGAAGATAAGTGGGTCCATCAACTCCAACGGCATCACTGAGTATAGAACCACGACCTAAAACTCCTTAATCGTCATCTGAAAAGTCTGCAACATTAATGTTGCAGCCCGAAAACGGGTCAGCACATGGAATATGCTGGCAAGGTAACACATAGAGAGTAATGGAATGATACAGCTATACTATATGCATATTTGGCTGGTGGAAAGCTCTATGGTTACAGTTTTTGCGTAAAGCCAATTTTTCCCTACTACAAAGGAATAAAATTTATTTAACTATCATGGTAGTTGTTAAACATTGAGAATGGTTGACAGCATTCTCAATCCCAATTAAGCATCATCATTAAACATAACCCAACAAAATTAATTTAGAGTAACATGTTGAGATTCACATGAAAATCCAGGTACTAGATACTCAAGATGCCCATAACCGTGGATACGGCTAATCATAATTAGTTTGTTACACTCTGCAGAGGTTTGCACACTTTTCCCCACAAGACTCGATCGCCTCCGTTTGGTTTCTCGCACTACAGGGTGTTTGAGAAGATGGATGACCGAGACATAGTCTTTCAGAAGTGCTAGCACCTTATGATCGGGTAGACCGTACCACCTACATCCCCTACATCTGCTAGTCTACCACTGTAAGAGTTCGCACAGCTTAGTCAACTATGCTAGAGCCCATAATAGCTTGTGGCTGCACACGGAAGTTCCTAGTATGAATAGTCTTATGATCCCTTTGAGCCTGGGTGGCGGTCCAAAAGAAAACAGGCAAGTCCTGGAATACCCAGGTGCCTCAATCCACCCAGATGTGTGTTTAAGTTGCCACCTTAGATAAACCATTAATTAACAATCTCACATCTGTCATGGATTTCACTCACCCAATCCACGTCTACTAGCATAGCATGGCATAATAAGCAAATGTAGAAGTAACTCCCAAAGGTTTAAAAATAAACTGGTAATAGGTACTACCTCATCTACTTCCCATCCCACAATTCAATTAGATCCTAATCATGCAATGTGCGAGGATTGATCTAATGCAATAAAACTGGGTAGTAGAGAAGGTATGATCAAAGTGTTAGTTGCCTTGCTAATGATCCGGGAAACCTAGCGATTCGAAGTAACAGGCGGCGCACTCCGGATACTCTATCGCAAATAAACAAACGAGCATACAATAAGTACTCATCTAATGCACAGGTAAAACTCAAATAAGAGATCTAACCAGAAGGTTCAACTTAAGAACTCCGGTTGGCAAAGAGAATCAAATTGAACGAAGCAACGAAAGTCAAACGACGAAAGAAAACAACTTTGTTCTAGTAATGTGGATCTAGGGAAAATTTTACAGTAGCAAAATCTTTTTTAAGTTGGTTAAACGGATAGAGGGCTTCGAGACGAAACTCTAGGCGCTTGAATTGCCTGATTCCGATAAACGAGCGAAAAGTTAAACTAAAACGAAAATCGCATCAGGAATCGCGATCAGAAAAATCACGGATTTAATCCGAGAAAAGAAAACTGACGAACAGTTAATCAAATGGACGTTCGTTAACAGAAACTAACCGGCGAACACGTTCGCAAAAACGAACGGATCCGTGAACGTTCACTAAATAAATAAACCAGGGAAAAATTAACCGAGGTGGTTTTTTCTTAAAAAAACGAACGGCGAACGACGGCGGCTATACCTCCGGCGGGCGGGGCGGGGCTCCGGCGGGTCGGCGGGCGTGTGGCGGGGTGCGGCGCGGCGACGGGCGGCGGCACGGCTGCGGCGGCACGGGCGGCGGGGCGGCTGCGGCGTCGGGCGGCGGCGCGGCTCGGCGGGCGGCTCGGGGCGGGGTGGGGTGGGGTGAGGGGCGGCGGGGGGTCCGGTATTTAAGGAGGGGGTGTGCTGCCTTGGGGAAGGGGGCACGGCGGGGCGGCTCCGAGCCGGACTCGGGCGGCGGCGGCGGCTCCACTCTCCTGGAGGGAGACGGCAGGCGGCGGGGTGGGCCGTCGGCTGGGCCTTGGCCCAGTCGGCGCGCGGCGCGTTTTTTTTATATTCCGCTTGGAAGAAAAAGAATAAAAATAAATACTAAACGGACTCCAAAAATTCCGAAATAAATTTTCACGGGCTTCTAAAATCAAGTCTCACAAGGTGAACATTTATTTGGGACCTAAATGCAATTTTGAAAAACGCACTTTTTCCTAAATTCAAATAAAACACCGAAAAACTCTGAAATAAAATCTTATTTGATTTTATTATTAAATCCTAAATATTTCTTTATTTTGGGAAAGTCATTTTATTCCCTCTCTCATAATTTTGTAATAGAAATAATTGATGATAAAATAAATAAAATCAAATGATCCTATTCTCAAAATTTGAGAGAACTCAAATATGAAAATAGCGAAATCCCCAACTCTCTCCGTGGGTCATTGAGTTGCGTAGAATTTCTAGGATCAACCAGAATGCAAAAGAAATATGATATGCGTTGATGATCTAATGTATAACATTCCAAATTGAAAATTTGGGATGTTACAAAGACATTGATCAGCTGTGCGACGACAAGAAGCAGAAGGACTGCGGAAGTCCCTGGAGCATTCAGATGCATACTTTCTAGTGCAACATCAAGTGTTGGAGGATTTTAGCGCCAAATGTGACAAAGCTAATAAGCTTGCTAAACTTATCGCCAGCATGGTGGAACCCAGGATAACGTTTCTTGAACTATTCTGAAGTTGTTTTAGCTATGCTCTTGTTTTGCTGCCGTGTTTATTTGCACTAGTGGCCGATTTTGACGGCTAGTGTATGTAATATGTTGCTTTGTTCCTTATATTTGCACTGGTGGCGAACTTTGATGCCAAGTGGATGTAATATGTGCAATAGTTGTAATAGGCTAGCGTTAGTTGCTTGCTTATTAATTTCCTTATTACCTTATTTAGTTGTTTCCTTGTAGTCACTGCAGTTCTTTTTCTGTGTTTTCTAGTGGCCACAATAGCCTAGTTTTGGTAACTAGGCCACAATAATCATGGCAACACACGGACTGTTGTAACCATGGGCCTCCTGCAGGCCGTAGGATCCATGGGCCTTCTACGGGCCATAGGATCCTTGGACTTTCTATGGGTGAGGGAGTCCTTGATTAGGGGGTCTCCAGATAGCCGGACTATATCCTTTGGCCGAACCGTTGGACTATGAAGATACAAGATTCAAGACTTCGTCCCATGTGCGGATGGGACTCTACTTGGCGTGGAAGGCAAGCTAGGCAATACGGATATGTATATCTCCTCCTTTGTAACCGACCTTGTGTAACCCTAGCCCCCTCTGGTGTCTATATAAACCGGAGGGTTTTAGTCCGTAGGACAACATACAATCATACCATAGGCTAGATTTTAGGGTTTAGCCTCTCCGATCTCGTGGTAGATCAACTCTTGTATTACTCATATTATCAAGAATAATCAAGCAGGACGTAGGGTTTTACCTCCGTCAAGAGGGCCCGAACCTGGGTAACACATCGTGTCCCCTGCCTCCTGTTACCATCCGCCTTATACGCACAGTTCGGGACCCCTTACCCGAGATCCGCTGGTTTTGACACCGACATTACTGCTTTCATTGAGAGTTCCTCTGTGCCGTCACCATAAGGAAGGATGCCTTGTCTCGTTGTTAAGAATAACATCACCGCCGGGGGAGCCTTGGCTGTCGGCCAAACTCTCCTGCTAGGCAGTTTCATCATGACCGCCCGTTCGGCTGCTGCCCCGACGATGACTTCTTGGGTCATCGAAAACAACCTCCACGTCGACTCGGAATTCGCCGAGCAGATGGATCCAATGGAGCGCTCTTCCCTAAACGAGCTCTTGGATCGCATCGCCGCCTTGGGAGTCGCTACGGACTATGATCGGATTGGGCTTAAACCCGATCAAAGGGAGATTAACTCTCCACCGGTCACCCACCATGTTGCGGTGGTGGAGGAACAATGCGGCGATTCCTCTTCTATGTTGAGGACTAACTATGTCCGGATTCCTGAGCTCTCCGAGCCAGATACCCGTTTACGGGAGGACATCACCCAAGCCCTTAACCTAGAGTCAGGCAGCGGGCCAGACTTATCGGGCAACATACCGGAACCCGAAATTCCAATATTGGAAACACCTCGGCCCCTGGGTCTCATATTGGGTAGGGGTTCGGACTCAATTCCACCCACCCACCCAGACATAAACGATCTTTCCCACATCAGGCAAGAGCCCCATGAAACAGTACATCATTATTGGGCCAGATTCCTCCTTGTGATGAACAAGGTTAAGGACTGTCGCGAGGAAGACCCAGTCTCATTTTTCTGCAATAATTGCACGGACAAGGGAATCCTTAACGCCTTAAGTCCCCGTGACATATCATGCTTCGCTGACTTGGCGTCCATAGTACGAAAGTACTGTGCGATGGAAAGCGCCTGGAAAACCGAAACAAAATTTTAGGATAATCCGGCTAAGAATATACACCCAGTCTGAAGTAAAAGGGTGCACTATCATAAGACATCCGAGTTAGTTACAAAGAAACAAAAACCCTCTACAGGGCATGGAACCATATTGGAGGGATGGCTTAACGGACCCTGCAACATTCATAGCACAGTGGATGCCATACCAATGCACAGCCTTAGAGCATGTTGGATACTCCGGCAGATGGCCAAAAGTAATGAGGATCTTCTTATCCCAAATGCCACAGAGCACCATCCTGTGGATAACAATACGGTATTAACAGTTTTTGAAACCTTCGCATCAAATAATAGGTGCAAGCGAACACTTCGCAGCCTTGCCGAAATCTGCCACGTAGCAGCAATGAATCCATGGAATGACACGGCTATTACCTTCAATGCCAGTGACGAACCTAAATTCCGAACTACCTGAGCACCAGCTGCATTGGTCCTCAGTCCAATTGTGGACGGCTTTCGACTCACCAAAGTACTCATGGACGGCGGTAGTGGATTAAACCTCATCTATGAGGAAACTCTTCAAAAAATGGAAATAGACTGGAACCGCATTGAGCAAAGCAGCACAACCTTCAGAGGAATCATCCCCAGTAGGGAAGCACGCTGTGCTAGGAAAATCACACTAGATGTGGTATTCGGCCCGCTGGAGAACTATAGGTCCGAAGAAATTACATTCCAAGTGGCCCCGTTCAGTAGTGGATACCATGCCCTTTAAGGACGAGAGGCGTTCACGATCTTCCAAGCCATACCCCATTATGGGTACATGAAGCTCAAAATGCCCGGGCCCAATGGAATCATCACTCTTGCTAGTGATCTGGACACAGCACTCCGCACCGAAAACAAAACAATTGCATTGGCCCTCGAGGCATTATCCGAAGCCCTCTCGGCCGAGGAATTAACTGTGCTACGCTCCACGGTGGACAGGGACGACGTAATACTTGACAAGAGATCCAAGTCCACCTCTTTTAAACCAGCGGACGAAATAGTCAAATTCCAAGTCCACCCAACGGACCCTACAAAAACAGCCTCCATCAAGGCACAGTTAAACCCCGCCGTGGACGCCGCACTATGAGAGTTCCTGCGTGAGAATTTGGACATATTCGCCCGGCACCCCTCAGACATGCCAGGAATCCCACGCAGGCTGGCCGAGCATAGCCTCAATATCCTAAAGGGATTCAAGCCGGTCAAGCAGGCTCTTCGGCATTTCTCTAAACCTAAGAGACAGACTATGGGAGAGGAACTAGCCAAGTTATTGGAGGCCGGATACATTAGAGAAATAAAACACCCGGACTGGCTAGCAAAATTGGTGATGGAACAAAAGAAGGACAAATCCTGGCGCATGTGTGTCAGTTTCATGGACCTCAACAAGGCTTACCCAAAGGATCCCTTCCCCCTCCCGCGCATCGATCAAATTATCGATGCTACCGCAGGACACGAGTCATTGTGTTTCCTCGACGCATACTCCGGCTACCACCAAATCAAGATGGCGGAGTCCGACCAAGCCGCAACGGCATTTATCACACCATACGGCCCCTTCTGTTTCAACACAATGCCCTTTGGGCTCAAAAACGCCGGCGCAACATATCAGCGCATGATCCAGACATGTCTAGAGAAACAGATCGGCAAAACAGTAGAGGCATACGTAGATGATGTGGTCGTCAAAACCAAACATGTCGACTCTCTAATAGACAACTTGAGGCTCACATTCGACAACCTCCGAACATACGACATCAAGCTCAATCCGGAAAAATGCGTTTTCGGCGTGCCAGCCGGAAAGCTCCTGGGTTTCATTGTCTCTAGTAGAGGAATTGAAGCTAATCCGGCCAAAATTCGAGCTTTGTCATAGTTGACTACCCCAACAGACCTCAAGCAAATCCAGAAATTAACTGGATGTGTGGCGGCTCTAATCCGCTTTATCTCCCGCTTAGGAGAAAAGGCATTTCCCCTTTATTGCCTCCTTCGGCGCACCGAACACTTTGAGTGGACGGACGCTGCCACAGCCGGATTGGAAGCAATAAAAGCCATACTGGCAACCAACCCAATCCTGGCCGTGCCAAACATCGGCGAACCAATGTTGTTGTACATTGCGGCAACTCATCAAGTTGTAAGCGCAGTGCTCGTCGTCGAATGAGAAGCTGGCGGACATAAATTCCCTCTTCAAAAGCCGGTATACTATGTATCCACCGTCCTCAATCCATGCAAATCACGGTACCCACATTACCAAAAGATAGCCTATGCGGTATTCATGGCATCCTGGAAGCTGCGACACTACTTTCAGGAGTGTTCGATTACAGTAGCCTCGGAAGTGCCACTTAATGATATTATAAACAACCGCGACGCTACGGGCCGGATTGCCAAATGGGCCACTGAGCTCCTCCCATTCGACATAACATACAAACCTCGGCGAGCCATTAAATCGCAAGTATTGGCCGACTTTGTCGCCGAATGGACGGAGGCCGAACTCCCTAAAGAGTACGGCGCATACTCCAATTGGATCATGCACTTCGACGGCTCTAAAATGCTGGCTGGTCTAGGGGCTGGCGTCATCCTGACGTCCCCAACCAGAGATACCATTCAGTACGTACTGCAGATACTGTATACAGACTCCAACAACGCATCCGAATACGAAGTTTTGTTGCATGGTCTTCAGATGGCAGTCTCCATGGGCATTCAACGCCTGGAGGTGCGTGGGGATTCAAACCTCGCAATATCCCAAATAAATGGAGACTTCGACGCCAAGGATCCGAAGATGGTGGCCTATCAAAACGTCGTCCTAAAGATGTCAGCTCGGTTTGAGGGGCTCGAATTTCATCATGTGGCTCGGGAAAACAATCAGGCGGCGGATATCCTCGCCCGCATCGGCGCAAAACGCGACGCGGTCCCCCCCCCCAACATCTTTTTGGAAAGGCTGTTTAAGCCATCGGTGGTATGGGAAGGGGACACCGGTAACAATAGTCCGGACCCGGCCAAAACGCCCGATACCGAACACTCTGACATAATCGGAGGCTCTGCCAGCGAAATAACACCTTCAGCCCACGTAATAATGGCCGTCATCGCCCCGTGGACAGAACCATTCCTGGCCTACCTAACTAGGCAGGAACTTCCCGAGGACCAAAATGAGGCACGCTGCATAGTGCGGCGATCTAAAGCCTACAGGGTCCACGAGGGAGAGCTATATAAGAAAAGCACTACCGGAGTCCTTCAAAGGTGCATCTCCGAAGAGGAAGGGCGGAAGCTTTTGGCCGAATTTCACGCCGGACTCGGCGGCCACCATGCCGCAGCTCGGGCCCTTGTAAGCAAGGCCTTCCGTACAGGTTTTTATTGCTCGAAGGTCCGGGCAGACGCACAGGACTTGGTCCAACGCTGCGCCGGTTGCTAGCTTTTCGCAAACCAAAGCCATATGCCACCCACCGCCCTCCAAACAATCCCCATTACCTAGCCCTTCGTGGTCTGGGGGCTTGACATGGTCGGACCCCTTAAGGGGGGAACCCACAAGAAAAAATACTTACTGGTCATGGTGAATAAATTCACCAAATGGATAGAAGCCAAACCTGTTAAAACAGCAGAATCCGGACCGGTGATAGACTTCATATCTGGGGTTGTACACCGTTATGGCGTCCCCCACAGCATCATCACTGACAATGGCACGAACTTCACGGCCGATGAGGTAAAAATCTGGTGCAGCAACATGGGCAACAAGCTCGACTATGCTTCCGTCTATCACCCACAAACCAACAGCCAAGTTAAGCGAGCAAATGGTCTTATCATGAGTGGCATGAAACCCAGATTAGTGCGGTCCTTAACGGAGTCTAACACACACTGTGTAGAGGAGCTCGACTCCGTACTCTGGGGACTGCGGACCACGCCGAATCATAGTACCGGATATACACCCTTCATTATGGTGTACGGCGCAGAGGCAGTCCTGCCCTGCGACATAATTCATGACTCACCTCGAGTGCGCATGTACGAAGAAAGAGAAGCCGAGCTCGATCGGTAGGACAGTCTGGACACCCTGGAGGAGGAGCGCGACGTGGCAAAAGCCCGTTCCACATTTTATCAGCAACAGGCTCGCAGATACCAAAGCAGAGAAGTACGGGCCAAAACTTATAACATTGGCGAGTTAGTTCTACGCCTACTGGAGAAGAAAAAGTCCAAGCTCGAGCCCAAATGGGAAGGTCCCTTCATTATCGACCAAGTTCTGACCGGTGGAGCGTACCGTCTGCAGGATGCATCGAATAATCAACTTGAGCCGAACACACGGAACGCAGCCAGGCTCCGAAGGTTCTATGCCTAGCGCCGGACTCTATGTTTGTCTCCTTCCTCTATCCATTTTTTGAATATATATTATCTGTCTTTTTTCTCTTTCTTTCTTTTATTCTTTCTCAAGGCCTTCAAGGGCCAACTTGTGCCTCGCTTGCACATTATAGATGCGCTAACTGCGCTCATTATACCTGGGGGCTTCTTACACAGAAGCTTAATTATCCATCTAGGCTTCATGCCCAGCACATGTGTTATTCTTCCACATGTACCTTTTCTTCGCCGTTATATGCATCGATATGACTTAAGTTTTGGCCAAGCTGGGTTGCCTGGCTCTTGTATTTATGCCCTACGTTCCCATTAATTCGGCTAGGGCATAAGGGGAGCACCTCTGCGATTGTTACTGCCGGGTCAGCCAGATGTGTACCTCAGACTCGGTGAAGCCGAAAGCTAGCATTCTTAAGGGAATATTCGGTCGATGAACAAAAGATGATTTTTATTTATTTTCCACATATGCCCCCAGATGTTTTTTGCCTGCGTTTCCTCTCGCAGTCCGGACATGCACTTTAGGGCATGCGTACCCAGGGAAAGGAACCCTTAATGGAACTATTCTCCCTAGAAGATGTTTCTTACTACCCATGTAATATAACATAACTAGTTGGTCACTTGTCTGTTCATGCACTAATGACCCCTACGCCTAGTCTCCATGCATACCCCGGTTCTTACATAACTGAGCGGTATTCGGATACACTCCGGACTATCGGGTCCCGAGGTTGAAGCGAAAAGGTCCGCCATGACAAATGATCTACAATCCGACTAGAAGGCATTATACATGTCACTTTAATTTCATATTCATGTAGACTGACTAAATTCCTCTTCTATACCATCCAACAGGCGGTCTAGCCTACAATCCTGTTGGTAATACTTTGCGGCTAATTCTACCTGCCCATAGACTAAGCTAACGGGGATCTCTTTCCCGTCGGGCCCCACAGGTCCGACCTCGGCCATGTGATTTGGGTCAGCCTTGGTATACCGCGTCTACACCATGGCCCAGGCTTCCCTGGCACCTTGACGGCAGGCAGATATCTTCCATAATCGGAAGCACCGCCGTGCTCCCTTGAGCTTCTCCACAAGCTCTCCAACGCCTTCTGGCAGGGAGACGGATGGCCACAAGGCCTGGGCAATACCTTGCATCACCTGCCGGACTTGTTCATGTAGTTGTGAGAGCTCGGATAGAAGATCACACGCATACCCGGGCATCTCCTCCGCGGGACGACCCATCAGCATACCTGCAGACATAACTCTGTTAGCTAGCTTCTTCGCCGTCCCCTTTATTAAGGGTTCGTTCAAGCACGTACTGAATATGCCGCGTCGAAGTCGCTTATTCTCCTTCTCGGAGTCCGCAAGCTGGGCTCGAACATCTTTCAGTTCCACGCTCAGCTTGGTATTGGCATCTTGGAGATTGTTTTTCTCCCGCCTGACCTCAGTCAGCACGTGTTCGCCAGCCTTTCGCTGTCGTACGGCGTGCTGCTCCTCCGGATTCTCTCCGGATTCATCTGCAACATCTATTATTAGATCTGCAGCCATGCCGCATGCTATATGGTACCTATCATTCTTTGAAAGAAATGTTACCAACTGGGGACTTTTTAGGTTCCTTCAATGCGGCAACAACGGCCCGAAGTTGGGTCTTGCATTCCTCCAGCTCCTGTGATAGTCGACTATTCTTCTCTGTAAGAACCTGCACAATAAGATGATCCTTAAATCAGTTCTGCTAACTGTTTCAAGTCTCAGGGGCTACTGATACATATAATCGTCAGATTTTCTTACCCGTACATCCTTTACGTATTGGTCCATGGCTCTGGCTAGACCTTTTTGAGCAGCATGGTGGTACGCCTCTCCATAATTCAAGGCATCAAATGCCTCTGGTGAGAAGCAAGCGTCACGGAGTACGGCCCGGCGATGCCTATGATTCATGGCGCTCTCAACTTCTGAATGTGTAGCGGATAGTCTATCTGCATCCTCTATAGGGGGACTATCCGGCGTCTGCCCCATGTCGGCTTCCGCCTCTATGCCCGGTCCTGGAGCCCGACTGGTGGAAGCATGATCGGCAGCCTCACCGGACATATTCCAGCGAGCGTTTTTTCTGTTAAAGAAACATGGAATTCATTACATTTCAAGAAAGACGACAACCACGGAGTGGGGTTTCTGTCCTACCTCTGCGTCGGCGTCTTCGTCCTGACCGCCTTCCTTTTTGGCCTGCCCGGCCTCGGTGCCTCTTGTTGGCGAGTTGCTGCGGGTTCGGCATGGCGTCCCGAATGCCTTCCCTGTAAAAACACCATATGTATATGGTAGGTGAAGTGTCTAAAAGGGGATCCTAGTTTTTGGAGTTGGGATTTTTTGTTTTTTCTGACGTGTGACGCAGGAAGCAGTCCGGGATAGTCGACCGTAATGGCCACCATGGCGTCATCAGAGCTTAATTGATAGAACTGCCGGTCTATCAGCTCCATGAATATGTCCGGATCTTCTTCAAGTCCGGCACCCAGGGCCCGGTCAGGGTCCTCTGGTTGTGGAGATGGGCTGCTGACCTCCCTTATGGCTTTTCGCAGTTCCTGCCGCAAAATGGCAAGGTGAGTACCTACGACAAAGAATGCGGGAAGAACAGCAGTAAGGAGATATAACTCACCCATCTTGGAGGGTTGTACATGGAGAATCCATCCCATGGCTTGATTCGGATGAACTCCTCTTCCTCTCCCTTGAACAATTCGGACAGAATTTTTGCAAAAGCGGCAGCGTTGTCTGGACCCTTACGCCCGCAACGGGTGGCGTCATCTTCCTCGTTAAAACACCACAAGGGGTGCCCTAGATATTGAAGTGGTTGCACTCCCCGCATTATGCATATTGACATAACTTCGATTACTGTCAATCCTGATTGAGCCAGCGCTTTAATCCGGTTCATCAGGTAAAGGACTTCCTCGTTGTCTTCCTCCTGGGGGCTCCGTGGGCGCCAACTTCGGCGTTCCTTCAGAGGAGCATTGCTGAACTCAGGAAGACCCTGCCGAACAGGGTCCGAAAGGGGGACGTCCTCCATATAAAACCATTCCGATGGCCAGTCTTCGGACGTCTTCGTTGGAGTACCAGACAGGTATCCGGTTTCGACGATGCGCCATATTTTGGCTCCACCCACTTGATAAAGTGACCCCTTCTGTGTGCGAGGGAAGAGGCAAAATAACCTTTTCCACAGCTCGAAATGAGCCTCGCAGCCCTGGAATAACTCGCAAAGGGCAACATAGTCGGCGATGTGCAAAATGGAAGCAGGGGTGAAATTATGTAGTTGGAGGTCGTAAAACTCCAGGAGCCCGTGGAGGAACGGATGAATCAGAAATCCGAGTCCCCATCAATAAATAAGGGACAAGGCATACCCGCTCCCCCGTAGAGGGGCTGGGGAAGCTCTCCGCTTGCTCCCCGCCATTGTAGGTGGCGAGCCCGGCTCGGACGGGCACCATATACGCCGGAGGGAGAAAACCCTTAGTCTGCAGTTCGACTAATCGACTGTGTGGGACTGAACACCTCTCCTAATCACCGGGCTTAGGGCTACGGAGGCGGGAGGAGGAGCAGCGGAGGTCGGCCATGCTGGAGTGGATCTTTCTGAAGCACACTCCGATGGATTCTCGCTGGGGGACGATGGTATGGATTGGATCTAAGAATCCTCATCCCTTTAACAGATAATTTATTTATCTAGCTAGGGGGCGAATGTAAAAATGCCCTGGCACCTTGCATTCATTTGACGCGTGGAAGATAGCCCTTATTAGGCGCAGAAGCCAAGAGGTTCAACATTTATGGGACTGGACACTGCTTAATAAATGTTCGAAATTTGGAGAAGAACCCGCCTTGCAATGCCGAAGACAACACTGCGCGCCGGACTCATCGTCATTGAAGCCTGGTTCAGGGGCTTCTGAGGGAGTCCTGGATTAGGGGGTCTCTGGACAGCCGGACTATATCCTTTGGCCGGACTGTTGGATTATGAAGATACAAGATTGAAGACCTCGTCCCGTGTCCGGATGGGACTCTACTTGGCGTGGAAGGCAAGCTAGGCAATACGGATATGTATATCTCCTCCTTTGTAACCGACCTTGTGTAACCCTAGCCCCCTCCGGTGTCTATATAAACCGGAGGGTTTTAGTCCGTAGGACAACATACAATCATACCATAGGCTAGCTTTTAGGGTTTAGCCTCTCCGATCTCGTGGTAGATCAACTCTTGTATTACTCATATTATCAAGAATAATCAAGCAGGACGTAGGGTTTTACCTCCATCAAGAGGGCCCGAACCTGGGTAAAACATCGTGTCCCCTGCCTCCTGTTACCATCCGCCTTAGACGCACAGTTCGGGACCCCCTACCCGAGATCCGCCGGTTTTGACACCGACAATGGGCCTTATGATCCATGGGCCTTCTACGGGCCGTAGGGTCCATTGGTCTTATACAGGCCGTAGGATCCATGGGCCTTCTGCAGGGCGTATAATCATTTCGCCAAAGCCGTACTATTTGTGGACCATAACAGGCCGTTAATAGG
This sequence comes from Triticum urartu, assembly GCF_056163025.1. Taxonomy (NCBI): domain Eukaryota; kingdom Viridiplantae; phylum Streptophyta; class Magnoliopsida; order Poales; family Poaceae; genus Triticum; species Triticum urartu. Next base: position 39,380,366 of record NC_141876.1, read on the forward strand.
CCGTATTTGATAACGCTATGAAAACAGCCCAATAGGTTAACGGGCCACAAACGGGCCCAATGTAAACACGGGCTGAATTTGGCCCACAAACGGAACAGGCCAGTAACGGACCGTAACTAACCGAATTCTAGAAATGAGCTCAAGAATAAATGGGCCCTTAGAAGGCCGAAAGTTAGCACGGGCTGGAAACAGCCGACGGAATAATGGGTCGTTAATGGGTATAAAGTGATACACTGTTCATTATGGGCCAGTTTCATCTCGGGCCTTTATTGGGCCCGGAGTTACGAAGGGCCTCATATGGGTCGAAAGACATCATGGGCCATATATGGGCCGGAAGTAACAATAGGCTGGAATCATATTGGACGGCCCATATGAAGCTACTGGGCTTAATTCCGATAGGCCGTAACGAGCGGTGAGTTAGCGGGTCGTAAATGGCCTATATACGAACATGTCATTAACAGGCTTTTTGTGTACCTTTTGACCAAGTCAAATGGGCCGGCCTTTTCACTGGAACGGGCCTTTGTTGGGTCGTGCCACGTTTTGACGTATCATAGGTGCCTCCTGTCCAATGACTGGATGACATATGTCCCAACGGTGACCAAACACGTGTTTCCTCCGGCCAATGAGAATTTTACACGTGGAAAATCCTCATTGGTCCGGGCTGTTAGCGGGTTATCGGATCCAAAACCGGACCCGATAGCTTAACGACGACCCGTTATGGTGGATGCCACGTGTCGGTCACCCTTGACAAAAGCACTTCCATGACGCGCGATTTATCGTCATGGAAGTGGACACTTCCATGATGATAATTTTGGTAATGTCATGGAACACTTCTACGACAGCACAGGTATGTCTATCTTGGTTCTGTCATAAAATTGTCATGGATGTACATGCATAACAGAAAACGTGACCTACTGTGACAACCACGTATCATCACGGAAGTGTATTTCTTATGTAGTGTCTCATTTGCTGGCGTCCCAGGTCCATGTCGGTGTTTTTCATAATGTGTCTAGCTCCTCTTGCAGAAGCCCCATATACAGGTTAATACTATTTCCCGGTTGTTTCGGCCCTTGAATCAGCATGCTCATGTGTATGTACTTTGTCTTCATGCACTTCCATGGGGGGAGGTTGTACATCCATACAAACATGGGCCATGTGTTGTCGTTGGTGTTCTAGTTTCCAAACGGATTCATGCCATAGGTATTCGCACCAAGCACGATGTTCCTTGGATCTTATGCAGCAAATCCATATACGATGTTGAATGCTCTCCACTGGCTACCATCTACGAGGTGTCTTAGCCTCGGCTCATCTCCATCATCGGGCTTCTTCCTCTCCGCGTGCCAGCACATGAGATTTGCTTCCTTAGGATCTACGAAATACCGCTGCAGACAGGGAGTGATCAGAAAGTACCATACAACTTTCTGAGGATCTTTCTTTCCCGCCTTCTTGTATCAAGAAGCATTGCACACTGGACAACTGGTTTTTTCGCGTGCTCCCCCCGATAAATGATGTAATTGTTGATGCATGTGTGGTACCTAATGTGCGGCAAATCAAAAGGGCAAACGATTTTCTTGGCCTCCTCGGCATTTGTAGGACACAGGTTCCCCACGAGAAGAACTTTATTATGTAGATATTTCAAATTCTCATCGAGGCTTTTGTCTGTCCATTTGTTTTTGGCCTTCGTCTTTAGAAGTTCGAGCGTGAAACTCAAGCCGGTCACCTCGGGATCGCAACCGTCATACAATGGAGTCCTGGACTCTACTTCAAGTTGCGCCAGCTTGGCTTCCTCTCTAGAAGCAGCTCTCTCGCTAGTCGTAGTCTTGCGAAGGAGGTCTCGAACATGAGGGTCCTGCATGACAACACTTAGTAGCATCAAAGACTGCGGCATGACCGCCGCCTCTTCTCCGCCATGTCTGGACTCCTCTTCACCGTGTCTAGAATCTTCTCCGCCACTTTCATTTCCGGACTCTTCCCCGCCGCCATGTCCGACGCCATCGTCTTTGTGTCGATCGGAAAGCTCTTCGTCTAGCCCCATGTCGTTATTCCCTGCCATGTGGACGTCCTCATCATCATCTTCCTCTTCACTTATCCACTGAGTATTGCCATCCATGAAACCATTCATCAGCAGGTGCTCCTTCAAAGTGCCACGACCAAAAGGGTCCAAAAGTACTCCTTCCTTGCATCTTGCACATGGACATCTAATCCTAGTTCGATTATTTGCATACATGTCCATCACCGCGGATTGCATGTACGGCTCCACCTTCCATCTGCTCACCTTCATGACCGACTGCACGGTATAACAAGCAAAAGGGTTATAAAAAAATAATGCATGCTTCAAAGTCATATAAAATTTTGGCATGACCATGCCTAAAAATAGGACATATTGAGTTTGCTCGAAATTCACCGAAACGGAAATAAATCGACATTTCGGCAAAACATAAGCAACTTGAGGGCATGTCACTCGCACAAATATTGAAATGAACATATTCTCATTCACACACATATTCTCATTCACACACATATTCCCATTCTTGAAATGAACAACTTTTTAATCACCTATATATCTCCCGAGAGAGACCGAGAGCACGCGGTTAATTAGATGATGAGAGAGAACGATCGAGATAGCAAGTGTGGATGGCTAAATAGCTAGCTAGATCTAGTTGTTGGGGAGGAGAGGTGAATCTAGCTAGCTAAATAATGGAGAGGGGTTATGGTGGACGGGGGCAGGCATTAATGGGGAGAGAAGAGGGGTGTGTAGGAGAAAGAGTGAGGCCATTTATGGAGGAGGGTGCCATTAATGAGGAGAGAAGAGAGGTAGGAGGAAGAGAGAAGAAGAGCAACAATGGTGGAGAGTGGACAGTGGAGAGGGGAAAGGAGGGGGGAGAGGGCAAAGTGGGGGAGAGGAGGGGGAGGGGTGGAAAGGTGGCACCAGCCGCAACTAGCAATAGCGCTGCTTAGGAAAAAGTGTTGATGCTAGGGGACGTAGTAGTAGCGCTCTCCAAGAAAAGCGCTACTACTAAGTGGGGCCCATTAGCAGTAGTAGTGCTTGTTTCTGTACATCAATACAACTCCAGCGACCGTCGATGGCATCGTCTAGTCCCACATAGTAGCAGCATGTTTTTGTCTCCCAGCGCTACTACTACAGAGTTACTAGTAGCACCTGCAAGGAACAACACTACTGCTAAATAGCAGCAGCGATTACTATTTTACAACACTTCTACTATGCTACTGTGTATAAGCATTTTCCTAGTAGTGTGAAGCATATGACTAGCACATTTAAGTCTAACCCACTTCCTATGCATAGGGATTTTGTGAGCAAACAACTTATGGGAACAACAATCAACTAGCATAGGAAGGAAAAACAAGCAAAACTTCAATATTTTCAATACATAGAAAGAAAACTTGATATTATTGCAATTCCTGCAAACATAAGTTCTTCCCTCGTAATAATTTTCAGTAGCATCATGAATGAATTAAACAATATAACCATCACATAAAGCATTCTTTTCATGATACATAACCATAGAAATTTTGTTACTCTCCATGAAAGTGCGTTATATCGACTAGAGGGGGGTGAATAGGTGATTTTTATGAAATTCTTCACTGAGGAATTTGCCGGTGAGGAAATTTCTTAGCGAAGAACTACTAGCAGCGGAATAAGTACTCAAAAGTAAACATAACAGAATACAAGCATAGTCATCATGATGGAATGAAGACAGGCACAGAGTACAGGAAGTGTAATCACAGGATAACATAGGATGAAGACAAACAGACTAAAGAAATTGAACTGAGGAAATTGAGAAAGTCTTCAGTCAAAATCTTCAAACATAGATACGAACAAACACACAACACAGTTATGAGGAAATGAAAGAGTTGAGGAAATAGAACCAGTAAGCTTGGTGAAGACAAGGATTTGGTAGACCAGTTCCAACTGTTGTCTCAGTTGTACGTCTGGTTGGAGCGGATGAGTATTTAAACTCGAGGACACACAGTCTCGGACACCTAGTCCTGAACATGTGGCTCAGGACACCCAGTCCTCACCGTATTCTCCTTGAACTAAGGTCACACAGATCTCATCCAATCACTCGTGGTAAGTCTTCAGGTGACTTCCAAACCTTCACAAACTTGGTCAGTCGGCGATCCACAATTCCTCTTGGATGCTCTAGACCATGACGCCTAACCGTCTGGAAGAAGCACGGTCTTCAAAGGTAACAAGCGTCGGATCCACGCAGGATCAATCTCTTCAGTGATGCTCAATCACTTGGGGTTTGTAGGTGTTTGGGTTTTGGGTTTTTGGTTTTTCCTCACTTGATGATTTTCGCTCAAAGTCCTCAGAGGATGGGTTGCTCTCAAATGACAAGTGTCAGTTTTTCTCGGAGCAGCCAACCAACTAGTGGTTGTAGGGGGCGGCTATTTATAGCCTAGGGAGCAGCCCGACATGATAAGACATAAATGCCCTTCAATGATATGACCGTTAGGTGGATAGATATTTTGGGATAGCTGGCGCATAGCACAGCAACGATCGGAATTTTGATTAGTAAAATCCTCACGGCTATCATGTTCCTCACTATGTAGGCAATCCGCACTAGCGAATTCCTAACTCCTCAGTTAGGACAAATTCCTCAGAGACCAGAAGAAATTCGTCTCTGTCACTGAAGAAATTGACTGAACTGTATGAGATTTCCAATGGCTTCACTCGAAGGGATTGGTAGGTGTAGGATTTTGAGTTGAGCATCACATGGAAATTTTTTCTTAGTATTTCCTCGACCCCCTTTAACAGTACGGTGTTTCCTATGACTCAAGAAAGAGAAAAAACAAAACTATGAAAACGAAAGTCTTCAACCTTCATATTCCTCGCATGAATATCAAGTCTTCATGGACACACCAATTTCTTCACTTTCAAAGTCTTCATGAAAGTCTTCAGAAATACCAAAATCTTCAGTCGAAGATATTCATTTTTAGGGGTCAACTTTTCTTGTAAATATCAAACTCCTCATAGACTTATAGACCTGTGTACACTCACAAACGCATTAGTCCCTTAACCTATAAGTCTTCAATACACCAAAATCACTAAGGGGGACTAGATGCACTTGCAATCTCCCCCTTTTTGGTGATTGATGACAATATAGGTTAAGTTTTCAACGGGGATAAACAAATGAAGTGTAACTACTGATATTGAGGAATTTGATTGCAAGATATAGAAGAACTCCCCCTGAAGATGTGCATAGTGAGGAATTTGCCTTTGAAGCAATGCACACTTGAAGAGTTGAATCATGGAGATCTCCCCCCATATCTTGTAATTCATACACGCATTTAACATATACTATGAAGAATTTGAAATGCATGATGAAATATGGTGCCTGATGAAATTCAGCATGCGTGCAATAATATTAACGAGGAATAAGCATGCAGAATAGTGCATCAAAAGTATCACAGCACCATCGGGTTTAAGATTACAACTCAATCCAATAAAGTTTCAGAAGAACGAGAGTTGTAACTTAGCAAAAAAAACACCCATATTGTAGACACGCTTGAAGACTAACTCATATTTCTCCCCCTTTGTCATCGAATGACCAAAAGGATCGAAAATGAGGACTAACGCCCCTGAAGATAATCATGTTGATGAAGGAGCGCCAGCGTTGTTGGGGTCGTTTGTTGATGTAGGTCCTGCCGCAGTGTCGTCCAAATCTTCTTGTTCATCGGTGTCGCGCGATGAAGAATATGAGCTGGCCACCAGAGAAGGAACCTGGACCTTCTTGAATTTCTTCGGTGGAGGTGCAGACCAGTCAAAATTTTCTTTGAGACCCATGTTCTTCAGATCTTCTTCACCATACAGATGTGACAGGATTGCCCAGGTGCGACCGAAGACTTGATGGAGGTAGTAGTGATTTTTCTTCACTGCATTGTGTGTGGCAGTCATGTTGTGAAGAAGTGAACCAAACTGACGCTTAACCCATTTGTGATTTCGATCCACCTTCTGGTGAAGACTAAGCAGAAGTTCACAGTCAGTCATCACGGCGGAGCAGTGGCTTGAGGAGTGGACTTAGGTGCATTGGTAGAGTCATGTGTGGCAGAGTCATCATTGGTGGAATAAGATGCAGCTTTCCGAAACTGACCATCCAATGAACGAATGCCTTCATCTATTACAGCTGGGGCTTTGCCCTTTGCATCAGCTGAGGAATATGTCTGCTTGAGGACTTCAATTGGGGGCAAGTAGCTGAGGTGATTCTGGAAATCAGCTTTGTAGTTGAGTGAAGACCTTGTTCTAAGGAATCTCATAATCCAAGGTGCATAAGGCTTCAGCTCAAACGGTGACAGTGCAACATTTGCCATAGTCCTCATGAAGAAATCATGATAATTGACAGGAATGCCATGAACGATGTTGAATACTAGATTCTTCATGATGCCAACAATTTCCTCATCAGATGAGTCATGGCCTTTGATGGGACTGATTGTCCTCGTAAGAATACGATAGACAGTTCTGGGCACGTACAGCAATTCCTTCATGAGGAATTTGGTTCTTGGTGCTTGACATGGCTTCAAAGGTTTCATCAGCACCTGCATCTAATAATGTGTGAGCTCAGGTTCACTGTAGATGCAGCGAGCTTCTTCAAGGGGAGGACTGAGTGGTAGAGCACAAAGCAATTCAGAGGCTGGTGCAGTGTAGTGAGTGTTTTCAGACATCCTGTCCAGCACCCATGAATTCACATCTTCAGCATCTCCGGTGATGTGCAGCATTGCATAGAATTGAAGAATCAGTTCTTCATTCCAATCACAGATGTCAGAGCAAAAGTTTAGCAATCCAGCATCGTGAAGAACACTGAGGACTAGTGCTAAGCACGGCAAAGATTCCATATCCAGGTGAGGAATATGCTCATGGTAGAAGATTTTCTCCTTGTTGAACAGCACTGAGGAATAGAAATTTGCTTGACTGGCAGTCCAAAAACGCCTCTTCCTAATGCGAGCATAGTCATATGGGTTGTAATCTTCGAAGAATACGTGCTCACCGAAGAAATCATCAGCCTTGAACTTTTTCTTGCGTGAGAAAGGATCCTTTGGCTTCGGCAGAGGAGTGTCAATGAGTTGCATCACAACCTCAGGAATCTCAATCGCAGGTTCTTCAGGCTGAGGAATTTCTGGTTCCTCCACAGTGGCAGTCTGCGTCGTTGGTTGTTCAGCAGCAGCAGTTTCTTCAACGCTAGTGGCTGGAATTTCCTCATGGATAGATGCAGTGGGATGAGTTTCTTCAGAGCCTGTGTGAACAGTTTGTGTGGGGACTGAGGAATTTGCTGTAGAGGGGTGAACATTGGAGAGTTTGGATGTTGACTTTCCCAGAATTCATCACTGATTACGGGTGTGGAGCAGCCAATGTCCACATCTTCATCTTCCATTTATTCAACACCAGCCTCTTCATCTGTGAACTGAGGCATAGGCGAGGAGATGATAGGTGTTGAAGGGGTCGCATCCACTTCAATTTCTTCATCCAACAGTTCAGATGAAGAAGCAGAAGGAGTTTCTTCATCAGATCCACTGGGGATCACATATTCTCCATCAAATGGAACAAGGTCCTTTGATGGCCTGGTTGAGATGGGAACAGCATCAATCGGATTTGCAAATGAACTTGTCATAGGCTTCATTTTCTTTGGAGCTGAAGAATCTGAAGCGGTTGATGCTTTCCTTTTCTTCACTTCAGCACGCTCTGCAGCCTTGGTCTTCTTCACATCTGATGCAGATGGAAGGATTGGAGTTGAAGTTGGTGCAGGAGCAGCTTAGAAATCTGGTTGATTTTCTTCAGGCACAACTGATGCAGTTGCCCTGAGTTCTTCAGTTTCTTTAGGAACACCACTAGTGGGTGCCCTGGCAATTTCTTCAGCGGTTGGAATGCAGTCATCAGCCCTGGAACTCACATTATCTTCAGCAGTCTGATTGTCATCAGCGGTGCTGGCATTTTCTTTAGTAGGCTGAGCAGATGCTTCAGCCTGAGGAATTTCCTGTTGCGTTGGGGCTGCAACATTGAAAGTGAAGTTATCCTCAAGTTTCACAAAACGAACCTTGGCTCCAAGCCAATCAGTGCAATACGCGTCAAAGTCATCACTGAGTTTCTTAATCTCAGTCTGAATAGTGACAAGTTCTTCAGTTGTCATAGAGACAATATTTTTCTTCAGATAGCGCTCTTTCTTGTACTGCGCTTTCTTGATCTGCCTGGCCTTCTCAATTTTCCACTTTTCTTCTTGAATGACGTGGGTCAGCATGTGACTCTGGCCAGGAGTGAGCTTAAAGTCAGGCAAGGGAGTGTTGGGGTCCTTGTTCCAATCATCAATGTAGTCGAGGATCAGCTTGGGATCCAAAAGCAGTGGCACTTCTGATCCTTTGGCTCTAGCGGCCCTGACTTGCCTGTCTCTGATGATTTATGCAAGTTCATCATCATCAGCTTCGTCTTCATCAAACGGCACTTGGAAAGCGACTTGCTTCTTTTGAGGACTTGGGCGAGGACCTCGTCCAGCAGTGGCCTTTGTCTTCAGCAGTGAGGGGCCAGCTGAGGAACTTGGTGCAGCTGAGGAACTAGCTGAGACACCTGAGGCAATGGAGATGCCGGCAGTCCTTTGGCACGAGGCGAGATGCACAGGTGCTGAGGATTTAGGCGGAACAGCTGAAGGCTTTGGTGGAGGAGCTGAGGACTTGGGAGGAATAGGAGCAGCATGAGGAATTGGCCGTGAGGGCTTTGATGATTCTGGCCGTGAGGGCATTGCTGAGGAACTTGGCCTGCGCGCAGGCTTCTTAGACAGAGCCTTCTTTGGCTTGACAGCACAGGCCTCAGCAGAGGCTGCAGCAGCAGTAGAGTCTTCATTGAATTTCCTCACTACTTCTCTGGCTTGCTTAGCCAACTTGTCTTGGCGCTTGGCCCATTCATTAGGATAGTCCTCACCGCGCTTGAGGCTGGTGGGATCTGCTATTTGGCCAGGTGCCAATGGAGCTCTTCGGCATGGAGGATTGAGTGCGAATTTCTTCATGTACTTAGGAGTGACATGTCTGTACTCCCTCCATTCTCTTGCCCATCTCCTCTCTATCCTCTGTTTGCGCACTTTGCGCTCATTCTTGGTTTCCTCAGTAGGTGTGCAGTACCCAGCATATATGTCATCAGGGATCTCAAACGATGTATTTACCTCAGGCCTCTTTCCTCCTTTCTGTGGCCTTTTACCATCAGCCATTTTCTTCAGTTGAGGAATTTGGACAATCGAATTCTCTGAAGAAGTATGCAACTTTTCTTCAAGGAACGCTGCAAATGAGTTAAGTTGATGAGAACCTAGTGATTCAGCAGCTGACATGTGTACCTGTGAATAGAGTATAGTTGTGAGGAATTTGGAGAGGTCATATGCGTTCTCAGAAGGTTTTTCAAAAAGAACAAGTTTGAGGAATTTGACCAGACGAGTCTTGAAGATTTTCACTAAGCGTTCTTTGTCTTAGGTTCCAGAGTTGTATAGATCAAAGATCCACACAATTGAGGAATCTTGAAGAAAAATGATGCTTAGAGAAACGAATCAAGAACAGATGACTTGTGAGGTGTTCAGTGTGTGAAGATATGAAGAAAAACACTTTTGAAGATTTTGTAGATAATCATTCAAATCAACGAGGGCAGTAAAAGTAACTTTTAATTACCCTGCACGAAGAACATAACGAACTGGAGTGAGGAGATGTGAAGTTCGTCTGTGCAGATCTTCCATGCCCTAACTCGGCGGACGAAGACGGCTACGGCGGCGGCGGAGTGAAGATTTCCGCGGTCGACGCGAATACGTAGGCGACGAGGTCGAGGCAGTGAAGCTCTTCCTCACCGGCGGTGATGAAGTAGCGGCGGGGCTAGGGTTTGAGAAGCTCGAGCTGGAGAGAGAGGTCGAGCGGAGTAAAAGAAGTGAGGAAGGGAAGGAGGGGTATTTATAGCCACGGTGAAAAACTGCTCGCCCGAAGAAATTGGACGAACGTGCCCCTGACCCTTCTCATTCGCATGACATGTGTCACCCACGTAGTGAGAGGTGGAGATCGTGTTAGATCGTGGGTGAGTGGATAAGTGTATCGTGGGATGCGGAACGGTTTGAGTGGCAAAGCCAAAAATTTCGATAAGATAGGTTTTAAAGTTCCGTTCGCAATTTCTTCAACTGACAAGGACGCAGTGAAGGTTTTGAACGAGTTTCAAATAGAATGCACATGAAGAATTTGCGAACAGATTGGGTTGAGTATAGCATAGAGGGGAAGGGTCCGATCACATTCACTTAGCAGAAAACCAACTTGAAGAAATAGCAATAAGTGAATGTTGTAGAGGACATAAACTCATATATATATATAGCCAATGGAGAAAAACGACGGAACCAGTGAAGACTATGCAAAGTTGAAGAATATGAATAATTTGAGGAGTTTCAACTTTTGGTGGTGGCGTGACCCACCATATAAGAATGATGATTTCAGACACCGCGTACAATTATCGTAGGGTTCTGAGAATCAAATTCTTCATTAATTTCTTCACACTAAGAGTGTTATTCTTCATTGATTGAAGAAAAATGTTTCTTCATGTGTTGCACATCTAAGTCATCAATTTTGCATAAGTGTTAGGATGAGTGTCCTTTTCAAAGAACATTCGAAGATTCTAGGATATTTAGCTCACACCGCAACTTGCTAAATCTCTTCTCATCTAAGGGCTTTGTGAAGATATCGGCTAGCTGTTCTTCAGTCTTCACATGCTCAATAGAAATGTCGCCCTTCAACACATGATCACGAAGAAAATGATGAAGAATCTGAATGTGCTTTGTCTTCGAGTGCTGAACTGGGTTGTGAGAAATCTTGATGGCACTCTCATTGTCACAGTAGAGAGCCACATTCTTCATGTTGACGTCGTAGTCCTTGAGAGTTTGCTTCATCCATAGCAATTGGGCACAGCAAGAACCAGCGGCAATGTACTCAGCTTTAGCAGTAGATAGTGATATGCAGTTCTGTTCCTTCGAGGACCAACAGACCAATGATCGTCCGAGGAAATGACATGTACCAGATGTTGACTTGCGATCCACACGATCACCAGCATAGCCAGAGTCAGAATATCCAACAAGATCAAAAGCCGAGCCCTTGGGGTACCATAATCCAAGTGTTGGTGTGTGAGCTAGATATCGAAGAATATGCTTCACAGCCTTATGGTGTGATTCCTTCGGTGTAGCTTGAAATCGGGCACACATGCAAACACTAAGCATTATATCTGGCCTAGATGCACATAAGTACAATAAGGGACCTATCATGGAGCGGCATACCTTATGATCGAAGTCAATACCATTTTCATCAGTGCACAGATGGTCATTTGTGGGCATAGGAATTTTGACGCCTTTGCAATCTTGCATGCCGAATTTCCTCAGTACATGCTTGAGGTATTTCTCCTGAGATATGAATATGCCATTGCGTTGTTGACGAATTTGAAGACCTAAGAAGAATTTCAACTCTCCCATCCTAGAAATTTGATATTCTTCACTCATCATATAGGCAAATTCATCACTATAACGTTGGTCAGTATAGCCAAAGATAATATCATCAAGATATATTTGGCACACAAACAATTCACCATCATAAGATTTAGTGAAAAGAGTAGGGTCGAGTGAACCGGGTTTGAAGCCTTTCTTCATGAGGAGTTCCTTCAAGGTACCATACCAAGCCCGTGGGGCCTGCTTGAGGCCATAGAGGGCCTTGTTGAGTCTGAAGACTTTGTCAGGATTCTTTGGATCTTCAAAACCTGGGGGTTGAGCAACATATACTTCTTCCTCAAGCTTACCATTGAGGAATGCACTTTTCACATCCATTTGATATAAAGTGATATCATGATGGTTAGCATAAGCAAGTAATATGCGAATAGCCTCAAGTCTAGCAACAGGTGCAAAAGTTTCATCGAAATCAATTCCTTCCACCTGTGTGTAGCCTTGAGCTACAAGCCGTGCCTTATTCCTCACCACAAGGCCATTTTCATCTTGCTTGTTGCGGTAGATCCACTTTGTGCCGATGATATTGTGCTTGCGAGGATCTGGATGTTTGACCAGTTCCCAGACATTGTTGAGCTTGAACTGATGTAATTCTTCTTGCATGGCCTGAATCCACTCAGGCTCCAGAAATGCTTCATCTACCTTAGTGGGCTCTGTAATAGAGACAAAAGCATAGTGCCCACAAAAGTTAGACAAATGTGAAGCTTTTGAGCGTGTGAGAGGATCTGGCGCTTTGATGTCATTGATGATCTTTTCAACTTACACTTCTTTTGCAATGCGAGGATGAGCTGGTTGCCGTTGAAGAATTTGATCAGTGTTTTCTTCAGCACCATTTTCTTCAGCATTTTCTTCAGGTGCATTAGCTCGACGTTCTTCATGTTCTGGAATGAATTCTTAAGCAGATTCTTCAGTAGGAATGACATCCTCAGTAGCCTTGAACTTGATAGTTTCCTCAGGTGTTGGTTCATCTATCACAGTAGGTAGATGCTCTCTTTGCGAGCCATTAGTTTCATCGAACCGCACATCTACAGTTTCAACAACTTTGTGAAGAACGTTGTTGAAGACTCTGTAGGTATGCGAGTCCTTTCAGTAACCAAGCATAAAACCTGCATGTGCTTTCGGTGCAAATTTTGAGTTGTGATGAGGATCTCTAATCCAACATTTAGCACCGAAGACTTTGAAATAACTTACATTGGGTTTCTTATCAGTGAGGAGTTCATAGGCAGTCTTTTTGAAGAATTTGTGAAGATATACTCTGTTGATGATGTGGCATGCAGTATCAATTGCCTCAGTCCAGAAACGACGAGGCGTTTTGTATTCATCAAGCATAGTGCGAGCCATCTTAGCAAGAGTCATGTTCTTGCGCTGCACGACGCCATTCTGCTAAGGAGTGTAGGGAGCAGATAACTCATGAATAATACCAAGTTCATCAAGATAGTCATCGAGACCAGAATTCTTGAACTCAGTGCCATTGTCACTTCTGATGTGCTTGATCTTCACACCAAAGTTGGTTGAAGCCCTCGAGGAAAATCGTTTGAAGACTTCCTACACTTCATGTTTGTAAGTAACAAGGTGTACCCATGTATAGCGAGAATAATCATCAACAATAACAAAGCCATATTGAGATGCTTCATTTGAAATAGCAGAATAATGATTAGGACCAAAGAGATCCATGTGAAGCAATTCAAACGGGCAAGTGGTGGTCATGATAGTCTTTGCTAGATGCTTGACCTTCGTCATCTTCCCAGCTTCACAGGCTCCGCATAGGTGATCCTTGAGGAATTTGACATTCTCTATGCCAATGACATGCTTCTTCTTCGCAAGCGTGTGCAAATTCCTCATGCCTGCATGACCAAGTTGTCGATGCCAGAGCCAGCCTTCTGAAGCTTTTGCAAGTAAGCACACGGCTGGTTGTGGTCCTGTAGAGAAATCAACAATATACAGGTCTCCTCTCCTAAAGCCTTCGAAGACTTTGGAATTGTCAGCTTCCATAACCACAACACAACGGTACTTGCCAAAGACAACAACCATATCAAGATCACAAAGCATTGAGACAGACATAAGGTTGTATCCTAAGGACTCAACAAGCATGACCTTGTCCATGTGTCGATCCTTTGTAATCACAACCTTACCTAGACCCAATACCTGACTTTTTCCTTTGTCAGCAAAGATGATATGCTTCAGATGCGACAGAGATAATGGAGCATCCATCAATAGATTCTTGTCACCGGTCATGTGGTTTGTACATCCACTATCGAGGACCCACTCAATGGCTTTAGGTTGATCATCCTGCAGACGAATTAGTGCAGCTTACAAACTCATATACTTCATCAGTGAAGAATATGACATCAATTCATCAGATCAATTTCATCAAGTAAAAGAATTGATAAAGCAGTATGAGGACGTGAGAAATGAAAGTTCATTTCTTCATGATTAGCCTGCGTCCTATCAGGCATGCTCAGGTCTCCAGCAAATTCTTCAGACGATTATGTGCGTCTGGAGACCTGACCCTGCAGAAGAGATTAGTTCTTTTTCTTCACCACCCACATCTGAAGGGGTGGCAAAGAGTTCATCATTCTGTGAGCTCCATACGAGAAGGATGGCATAGAAGCCAGTCCATTTCGTTTCACATAAGTGGGGTTAGAATAAGAATAAGAGTAAGCAGAGAAATTCTTCGAGGACTTATGGACATAATGATTTGAAGAATAATGCACATATCCATAATCCTCATATCTTCCCTGTGAAACAGATGGGTTAGCACGATGATGTTCATATGAGGACTTTAATCCATATGAGGAATTTGGTCCATATGAAGAATTTGATATGGGATTCCTATTCTTCATAGGTGGCGTCATGATGACATTCACCTGAAGATTTTCAAGGCATCTTTTGGGAACCCAGATTTTCTTCACAGGGGAGCCGTTCCTGCAGTTAGTGCCAACATATCTAGCAAATACTTCACCATTCTGATTTTTGAACAGTTTATAGTTGGAGTCAATTGACTCATCATCAGAATGAGGAGTTTCACATGCAAAACCAGATAAGTTGGATGGATCAACTGGAGGTCCCTTTGCAGCAACCCATGTTGTTTTGGGGTACTGCTCCGGCTTCCAATATGTACCATCAGCATTGAGTTTCCTCTCAAAGGCGATACCCTCTTTCCTAGGGTTCCTATTGAGGATCTGCTTTTTAAGCACATCACAAAGAGCCTGATGCTCTTTGAGGCTTTTGTACATGCCTGTCGTGTACAATTCCTTTAGCCCTACATCGTCAGTGATACTAGCAATGTCCTCAGATGAGTAATTAGTGATAGCAAAGGCATGTGAAGAATTTGAAACATTAGCAGCATTTGAACATTCAGGTGAAGAATTAGCAGATTCACGTTCAATGCACTTCAAGCATGGAGGAACAAATTCACTACTAGGGAAAACCTTATACACAGAATGTTACCAGTAGCGCTGTACAAAATCAAACGCTACTGCTAATTAGTAGCAGCGCGCGTAAATAAACCGTGCTACTGCTATGACTTTTGCAGTAGCGCGTACTGGCGAAAAGCGCTACTGCTATGTTTGAACTGGGCGCACATGGCTAGCCCAACCTAGCAGTAGCGCGTATACTGGCCCAGCGCTACTGCTACGCTCCTTAGCTGTAGCACGCTTACGTGTAAGGCGCTGCTGCTAACGGAAATAAAATAAAGTGAAAAACAAGTAGAAAAGTAAATGAAAATGAAAGAAATAGAAAAAGGAAAAAAATAAAATGTAAAGAAAAATAAAAGAAAAACGGAAAAAAGGAGAAAGGAATAGCAGTAGCGGGTTTCAGTAAACGTGCTATAGCTAACATAGCTATAGCGTGTTTCCAGAAACTCGCTACCGTTACGTTTCACTTAAACAGTGGTCCCCCCCCCCCCCCCCCCGCCCCCCGGCCACCACTTCTTCCCCAAATCCCTCGCCCTCGCCGCCGTCTCCCCAATTCGTCGTCGCCCACTTCGTCGGCGTGGACGCCCGCAACCTCACCGTCTGCCCCCGAGGCCGCCGTCATCCTCACCGCCGCCGCCCGAGGCCGCCCTTAGCCTCACCGCCGCCGCCCGAGGCCGCCCTCGATGTCATCGTCGGCGCCCTCCACCTCACCGCCGCCCAAGCCCGCCCAGGACCGTCGTTGCCCGTGCCCGAGCCCGCCCTCTCTCCCCTCTCTGTAAGTCCCCCACCCCTCCCCCCACTCATCTCTCTCTGCATTTTAGAGAAAAAATTAGTAGAGCAAACTTAGTAGAGCAAAAGTTAGTTAGGGAAGTAGGGTTTAATTAGTGTAGATGCTGCTTGTATAGTATATAGTGATACTAGTAGATGTTAATTAGGTTAGGGCAATAGTGGTACTAGTAGATGTTTATTAGATGTTTTTCAGTTAGGGCACTAGAGTTTTGCTAGGTTAATTAGGTTAGTAGTGCTGCTAGTACTAGTGGTACAGTAGGTTAATTAGGTGATGTTAAATGAATAACCTAAATGAATGAAATTAGTAGTAAACAGACTTTTTTTCCTTTCATCATTATAGAGCACTAAAGTTAACTGAATTTTGTTCTATTAGTAGTTAAATGAATTTTCTTCTACACTTTGTTTTTGAATTAGCTTGCGAAATTTGGACATGTGGTTGCTCGTGTATATTTGGACACTGTTTCTAGGGAATGATGCTTAGTGGCCTATGTTTTGCCGGAATGTTGATTCATTTCTTTTCCGGCAAATTTCAGGTTCTCAATTTGTCCACTTTTTAGCAAAGGTCATGCTGAAATTTTCCGTGAATTTCGGCATGACTTGTGCTACAAACTAGGACATATCGAGTGCCCGTGATTTGCCGCACCAGGAAGGAGTCAACATTCCTGCAAAACAATAGGCCTTTTTTATGTCATTATTCATTTTATTAGGTCTAGAATTAATTGACTAGATTTAATCATAGGAAACATGGCTAGCAACGATGAAGGACAGGGTTCTGGTGATTGCGACGACGCCTACCGGGCGGCAGACAAATTTTTTAGCCCTACCGACAATCAACCGATGTTATTGCTGGGCCCACCAGTGGCATCGGGGACTGAGACCGACACGCAGACCGGTGCTGAGACTGAGACCGACGCTCAGACTCAGATCGGCATCGAGACCGCCGCTGAGACTGAGACCGGCGCTGCCTCGGGGAGCGGAGCCGGTGTAGAACCGAAAGCAAAGAGCCAACGGGTTCCTAACAAACTTACGACTACTAGAGTGGTGGTCACGAAGGTAGACGACGGCAATTTTGAGCCAACAGCGCCCGAGGAAGCGCGTCGATGCTACGGCAATCAAATAGGCCGCATCGAATGGACAACCGCCACCATCAACGATGAGAAACTACAGAAGATAGAAAATATGAGGAGCTCCCTCCTAAAGAAGTTTCACCAGATATTCTTGTTCTCGGGCCGGAATGAGAAGGATTATAAAGATCCAGATGAGGACCCGGCAATGAAGAAGATAAACAAACACGCCATGACCAAGTTTAGCGACGCGTTGGCCGCCTGAAAAATCGAGTGAAAGCAAGGATCGTCGACAAGAAGGAACCCTACTCCGAGATTGTAAAGGATAATCCGACAATCGCGGAAGAGCAGTTTCAAATATTCAAGGAGGCTTGCGAGGCCGAAGATGCCAAAAAAAGTCTAAGTACATGAAGGGGCTTCAAGAGAGGAACTTTGGGAGCCACCACCTCGGAAGCCGTGGTTATGGCGGAAAGAGGTCCAAGGAGGACGCGGAAGCCGCGAGTCTGGGCATCGCAGACCCCTTGGCGGAGTTCACCGTCCAGCAGGAGCGTGACGTCCTTAGGGCCCGGCACCGTTGGGACCAGTGAAAAAGGTTTATGAGACAACACCGGTCATTACAGAGTTCATAAGACTGCTGGTAATTTTAGTTTCTGATCAATTCGACTGCACACGTTAGTCATATTTGTAAACGATCGTTGTGCCTTCTGCAAAGAGAGCAGCACAGGATTGCGGCCAAAAGCGACTCGCTGTCTGAGGCATTGGCGAGGCCCAAGTGGGACACTCCATTCAACCGGGCGTTGAACATATTAAAACGACAACCGGTGGATACTCGACCGTCGTATGGACGCGTGCACGGTGTCGGAGACGACGCCATGCGGAAGAAGTACTACCGTGAGACCACGGAGGAGAGAAAGGAAAGACGGAGGTTAAATGAAGAAAACATCGAGAAGAGGGTTGAGATTGTGGTTGAGAAGAAATCAACTCAGACAGTCGCAACAGCGGTAGCTGCCGCGAAACAGGTGGCTGTAGATATTTCTACTACCTTGGTTCCGGTCGATTTCAATTGGACCAGGCAAAATCCAGAAAAAAATGCAGCGGACTTTCCCCTTGCTGACTTCTTGGCGGGGAGCAGCTCGACTAGCGTTGCACCAGCACCTCCAGCTGCACCTGCTCTCGCACCGGCTCCCGCACCGGACGTGCTAGGCGGTGCTTCGTCTTTGGCTGACCTCGACGCCCTCACGGTATCTGTCACACCGGCCCCCTTCAATATAAATGTATAATCTCCCGTTTTCGTTGCCTTTCGGATGTCTCACGTCGCAGACTTTTCTTTGCAGGCCGACGAAACCCCGTGCACCATATTGTACACCATCGGCGACCAGAAGGTGGACGTGGGGAAGGCGACGATAATGGAGCCGAAGGAACCATTATTCCACAGCCGGCCGATCCCCCCAAACGTCTTCAAGGTTTCCGTGGCCAGTGTCAAACTGGGCCACGAGAATTTGCCTCCTCCAGTACTACTGGGGGATGACGACGAGACACCGCGGCGGCTTGGTGATTGTTGCAATGCTGGGTGGGTCCTGTTGTGGCCAAAGAGTCTGCTTCATCTGGAGGCGGCCGGGAGCACACCCACGAGCACGCAGCCTCAGCAAGGTATGAACATCAACACCCCACCTACCCAATTAGCGTCGGGTGTCGGGTTGGGTGATAGCGGACGGGGTAAGGAGGAGGCTCCATTAGTCGCTGATGACGTCGCCATGGATGAGGATGAGGATGACGATGGCGCTGCTGAACAGTATGTCTATACTGGCACCTCCTCAGGGTTTGAGCGTCATGAGTCGGTGCCTGAATTGCTGTCTCAACATATTATGGACGACCTTCCAATAGTAAAGAAGTTTAGGAAGAGAGCGAGGAAAGGCAAAAGGCTGTTTCTATGATCCAGCCGCCTCAGCAGCCTCGGCTTCAGGACCGTATAGATATCCCCGATGCAGATAAATGGCATATCCCCGGTCAACCAATCCTACCTGCAACAGCGCTACGGGCCAGATTCGGCGATCTAAAGAGACTTCATGACAATGTGCTGCGGGTAGAGAAAGACCTCATCGCCTCGAAAGATCCAGGATACCCACTCTACGTGGTTAACATTCCGCGGCAAATGTCGTACATCGACAGCTTCCCCGTGGATAAGTTCTTCCTCCGATTCGATTACATATTCGACATGTTTCACGTGAAGAAGCTGGATTTTACGTTTGTCCGCCTTTATGCCTTGCACATGAACTACATCATTGGGGTTGAGCAGATATCTCATATCTATGTCGCTGACCCATACTACATGCACGAGGGCTTCTTGGGAGTCTACGCAAATCACCGTGAATACGTGAGGGATTACATCGTCAGTTTCATGCTCGCCAATAAGGACAAGGGGGCGATTCTCGTGCCTTATCATCCCGTGTAAGTCATCCACGCTGCTATCCTTCGTCCTTCGATTTCAATCATTCATTTGCACGGTGGAGGCTAATTAATTTGAGGACTTATTTTGCGCAGCGGCGGGCGCGCCGTCCTCATCATCCTCTACCCCCGATTCTCCCATGCTCCTTACTTGGACTCGTTGAAGAACATTCACAAAAAGGATTACACCCACATCAAGGATGTTCTCGACGGTGCTATGTATTACTACCAATCAATGGGTGCAGAGGTCAGGGACAAGAAGATAAGGAGCGGCAGGGTCGCCTTCGGCCATAAGACCGACTTCTGCTGCTCCAGCAACCGAACGATTCTCTTAATGATGGATTCTATGTCCTACACCACATGCTGGAGTACAGATGGGATCACCAGAACCTTCGCATGGCACCTTCTTCCGGTGATGCCCATATTCTGCAATGGGCAAAGGACATAGGAGATATCGAGGATCATCGACTTCGAGCTGAGTTCTATAACATCCAGCGCGAACTTGCCCAAATCATCATGAAGGAGGTCGTCAGAAAAACAGGGATGTTCTACGGAGAATGACGAATGTCGCGGGAAGACGTCCGAACATGGATAGCCTCTCAGCGTCTCGACCTGAAGCCTTTCACTAGGCTCGGGGACTATCTCCCTGACTTGGATGGATGGAATGACATGTTGGAGTGATTGTCGATATATGACAATGTGTCCGTTTAGTCCATACTTTCTGTATGACAAAACTTTGAGTTATGCACGGTGAAACTTTATTTGTGATGTAATTAGACCGTCCTCCTCCTCGACTAGCGAAAATCACTCTAGTTAGGGCATTTTGGGGTACGATGAACTTTGTTATTTATGCTTATGATATGTTGTTTCTATTTTTGCCAAGTCTGTCTCTTTCTGTTGCTCAACTATATATGTTGCATATCATCGACTCATGTGATGATGCAGGTGCATAGATCATAGATGGCGAAGCAGTGCTACGCCAGGAGTATATATACGACAAGTGGCCGGAGTGTCAGGCCGCCCAGGTGTACCGGTTTCCGGTTTCCGAGCGACAGGCAGTAGTTAGTTTAGGTTCACGCTAATGCGAGAGGGATACGAACTCATGTTCTCAAAGTGATAGCTCTTCTCATGTATATCATTGTTTAGATGGATGATGATGTATTTGCAAGTAATCCAGACTTGTATCGCTATTTTCGAGATAATGACGAGAGACCACTTTGTGTTGGATGATGATTATGATGATGACATGATTTGATGAGACTAATTGTATGTATATGCTATGATTACATTTGTATGTGTATGATATGCTAAAGATTATTGTATAAATCCTATTCAAATACAAAACAAATATGCAGGAAAAAAAACTAATAAATAAACTAGTAGTAGCAAGGGAGGAAATTTAGCAGTAGCGCCTCCTTACCAGTAGCGCGTCCCAGCAAATAGCGCTGCAGATAATATCAGTAGCGCCCTTTCCCAAAGAACGCTACAACTATTCATGTATAGCAGTAGCGTGGGACAACAGGCGCTACTGCTATACGTTAGTTGTAGCGCCTTATTAGTAGCGTGGGCACCCGCTATACTGAGAGGCCCAAAACCCTCACTGCTGCTAGGCTTTTCCCTAGTAGTGATTCTTCCTGAGATGCGCTGATTTGTTGAGCAAGTAATGAATCACGCTCCTTCTGAAGATCTTCATAACTCACTCTTAGCTTCTCAAGGTCTTGCTTTCTTTGAAGAAATTCATAAGAAATCTTCTCATGGTCAGATAAGAGAGTGTTATGTTGATCTTGAAGGGTGTCATACTTAGTATGAAGTCTCTGAATACTTTCGGCCAAAGCTTTTGACTGATCCATTTCTTCACCCAACATATCATCGCTCTTGTTTAGCATATAGTTAACTTTTTCCAAAGCTCTTTGTTGTTTAGTGGCAAGGGAAGCAAGTTTGACATAGGTGGTCCAAATTCATCACCAGATTCATCATCACTAGACTCGGATAGGTAGCATTCAGTTACCTCAGCATCTTTTGCCATAAGGCATGATGCAGAAGATGATGATTCTGGTTCAAATGTCATCGTTTTGAGAGATTCCTTGAAGTCCTCAAACCAAGGCTCATGACAGGTTCGATGACCTTCATAGACCTCAAAGAGACGGTCCCAGATGAGCTTCGCATGATCAAGATGCATGATATTACTGAACTGATTTTGTGACAGACTGGAGCAGATGACATCCTTCGCCATGAGGTTTAGAAGAGTGTACTTGCGAATGTCATCAGCTTCCGCCATCTTGCACAGATAGGTCAGACCAATCTCAGTGACGGTCCACAGCTCGCTGTTCGTCGCCATGAGGCGTTTCTTCATCATGGCCTTCCACTTGGGATACTCGTGACCGTCAAAGATGGGGCATGTCACTTTCGTCATACCTGCGGTCGACATAACTAAAAGTCCAGGCGGTTAAACCAAAATCACACAGAACAAGGGAGTACCTTGCTCTGATACCAATTGAAAGTGGGTTATATCGACTAGAGGGGGGTGAATAGGCGATTTTAATGACATTCTTCACTGAGGAATTTGCCGGTGAGGAAATTCCTTAGCGAAGAACTACTAGCAGCAGAATAAGTACTCAAAAGTAAACATAACAGAATACAAGCATAGTCATCATGATGAAATGAAGACAGGCACAGAGTACAGGAAGCGTAATCACAGGATAACACAGGATGAAGACAAACAGACTAAAGAAATTGAACTGAGGAAATTGAGAAAGTCTTCAGTCAAAATCTTCAAACACAGATATGAACAAACACACAACACAGTTATGAGGAAATGAAAGAGTTGAGGAAATAGAACCAGTAAGCTTGGTGAAGACAATGGTTTGGTAGACCAGTTCCAACTGTTGTCTCAGTTGTATGTCTGGTTGGAGCGGCTGAGTATTAAAACCCGAGGACACACAGTCCCTGACACCCAGTCCTAAACACGCAGCTCAGGACACCCAGTCCTCACCGTATTCTCCTTGAACTAGGGTCACACAGATCTCGTCCAATCACTCGTGGTAAGTCTTCAGGCGACTTCCAAACCTTCACAAACGTGGTCACTCAGCGATCCACAATTCCTCTTGGATGCTCTAGACCATGATGCCTAACCGTCTGGAAGAAGCACAGTCTTCAAAGGTAACAAGCGTCGGATCCACGCAAGATCAATCTCTTCAGTGATGCTCAATTACTTGGGGTTTGTAGGTGTTTGGGTTTTGGGTTTTTGGTTTTTCCTCACTTGATGATTTTCGCTCAAAGTCCTCAGAGGATGGGTTGCTCTCAAATGACAAGTGTCAGTTTCTCTCAGAGCAGCCAACCAGCTAGTGGTTGTAGGGGGCGGCTATTTATAGCCTAGGGAGCAGCCCAACAAGATAAGACATAAATGCCCTTCAATGATATGACCGTTAGGTGGATAGATATTTTGGGACAGGTGGCGCATAGCACAGCAACGGTCGGAATTTTGAGTAGTAAAATCCTCAGGGCTATCATGTTCCTCACTGTGTAGGCAATCCGCACTGGTGAATTCCTAACTCCTCAGTCAGGACAAATTCCTCAGAGACCAGAAGAACTTCGTCTCTGTCACTGAAGAAATTGACTGAACTGTATGAGATTTCCAATAGCTTCACTCGAAGGGATTGGTATGTGTAGGATTTTGAGTTGAGCATCACATGGAAATTTTTCCTTAGTATTTCCTCGACCCCCTTTAACAGTATGGTGTTTCCTATGACTCAAGAAAGAGAAAAAACAAAACTATGAAAACGAAAGTCTTCAAGCATCATATTCCTCGCATAAATATCAACTCTTCACGGACACACCAATTTCTTCACTTTCAAAGTCTTCGTGAAAGTCTTCAGAAATACCAAAATCTTCAGTCGAAGATATTCATTTTTAGGGGTCGACTTTTCCTGTAAATATCAAACTCCTCATAGACTTATAGACCTGTGTACACTCACAAACGCATTATTCCCTTAACCTATAAGTCTTCAATACACCAAAATCACTAAGGAGCACTAGATGCACTTACACTCCACATAAGAAAATTTATTCTCATCTATAGTAGCGGGAGCAAACTCAACAAAATAACTATCATGAGAGTGAAAATTACAATCATGATGAAAAGTTTCATGGATATCGTTATTCTTTATAGCATACATGTCATCACCATAATCATCATAGATAGCAACTTTGTTATCATAGTCAATTGAAGCGTCATCCAAAATGGTGGATTCATCACTAAATAAAGTCATGACCTCTCCAAATCAATTTTCATCATTATAATCATCATAAATAGGAGGCATGCAATCGTTATAAAAAATTTGCACATCAAATCTTGGGGGACTAAAATTATCATCTTCATCAAATATGGCATCCCCAAGCTTATGGCTTTGCATATCATTAGCATCATGGATATTCAAAGAATTCATACTAACAACATTGCAATCATGCTCATCATTTGAATATTTTGTGCCAAACATTTTATTGACTTCTTCTTCTAACAATTCAGCACAATTTTCTTTTCCATCATTTTCACGAAAGATATTATAAAGATGATCAATAATATGATGCAACCCTAATTCCATTTTTTAGTTTTCTTTTATAAACCAAACTAGTGATAAAACAAGAAACTGAAAGATTCGATTACAAGATCTAAAGATCTACCTTCATGCACTCACCTCCCGGGCAACGGTGACAGAAAAGAGCTTGATGTCTACTACGCAACTTTATTCTTGTAGACTCGTGTTGGGCCTCCAAGCGCAGAGTTCTGTAGGACAATAGCAATTTCCCCTCAAGTGGGTGACCTAGGGTTTATCAATCCGTGGAAGGCGTAGGATGAAGATGGTCTCTCTCAAACAGCCCTGCAACCAAATACAAGAAATCTCTTGTGTCCCCAACACACCTCATACAATGGCAACTTGTATAGGTGCACTAGTTCAGCGAAGAGATGGTGATAAAAGTGTAATATGGATGGTAGAAATATATTTTTATAATCTGAATAAATAAAAACAGAAAGATAGAAAATAGTAAACGGGCGCAAAAACGGTATTGCAATGCTTGAAACTGAGGCCTAGGGTTCGTACTCTCGCTAGTGCAATCTCTTGACAATGCTAATATAATTGGATCAAATAACCATCCCTCAAAGTGCAACAAAGAATCACTCCAAAGTTCCTATCTAGCGGAGAACACAAGAAGAAATTGTTTGTAGGGTACGAAACCACCTCGAAGCTATTCTTTCTGATCGATCTATCCAAGAGTTCATACTAAAATAATACCAAATAATTTCAGATTCATAATGCTCAATCCAACACAAAAAACCTCAAAGAGTGCCCCAAGATTTCTACCGGAGGAACAAAAGACGAGAACGTGCATCAACCCCTATGCATAGATTAGCCCAATGTCACCGCGGGAATCGGCGAGTTGAGTGCTAAAACACATATCAAGTGAATTAATATAATAGCCCACTGTCACCACGAGTATTCATTTGCAAGACATATATCAAGTTCTCTCAAATCCATAAAAGTATTCAATCTGATAAAATGAAATGTCAAAGGGAAAACTCAATTCATCACAAGATAGAGAGGGGGAAACACATATGATCCGACTATATTAACAAAGCCCGCGATACATCAAGATCCCGACATCTTAAGAACACGAGAGGTAGAGAGATTAAACACATAGCTACTGGTACAAACCCTCTGCCCCAAGGGTGGACTACTCCCTCCTCATCGTGGTGGCCGCCGAGATGGTGAAGATGGCCACCGGTGATGATTTCCCCCTCCGATAGAGTGCCAAAACAGGGTCTAGATTGATTTTCGGTGGCTACAGAGCCATGCGGCGACGGAACTTCTGATCTAAGTTAACCCCGAGGGTTTTAGGAATATTTGGGATTTTGTAGGGCAAAGAGGGGGTGCGGGAGGCCACCGAGGTGGGCACAACCCACCTGGGCCATCGGGAGTCTTCTGGTCCATAAAAATTCTCCAAAAAGTTTCGTGGTGTTTGGACTCCGTTTGATATTGATTTTCTGCGATGTAAAAAACAAGCAAAAAACATCAACTGGCACTGGGCACTAGGTCAATAGGTTAGTTCCAAAAAATGATATAAAGTTGCTATAAAATGATTGTAAAACATCCAAGAATGATAATTGATACGTCTCCAACGTATCTATAATTTTTGATTGTTCCAGGCTATTATATTATCTGTTTTGGATGTTTAATGGGCTTTAATATACCTTTTTATATTATTTTGGGGACTAACCTATTAACCAAAGGACCAGTGCAAATTGTTGTTTTTTTTGCCTATTTCAGTGTTTCACAGAAAAGGAATATCAAACGGAATCCAAACGGAATGAAACCTTCGAAAGAGTTATTTTTGGAACAAACATGATCCAGGGGACTTGGAGTGGACGTCAAGAAAGAAGCAAGGAAGCCATGAGGCAGGAGGGCGCGCCCCAGGGGGTGGGCGCGCTCCCCACCCTCGTGTAATCTCGAGTCAATATGCTTAATCTCAAGTCAAATCGCACTAAGTGGACAAACTTCCCGGAAGGTCACCCATCCTCACACTACTCCAGCCCGAGCACGCTTAACTTCATAGTTCTATCCAACCCCAGCACCACCTCACTTAATAGGCACTTGTTGATATATCTATCATATCAATCCCATTAAACCTTGTTGATGTCTAGAACTTTGTTCATGTTCACGAGTGTGATGAAATTTTGAAAAAAATATTTCAACCTTCCCGGTCATATTACGTATCATATTTTGAAAAAAAATTCCAAAAAAAATTCGAAACCAAATTTTCTCCTGTTACTAGTGGCGCACCTAGCAAATGGTGCGCCATTTCTAAGTTTGAAACGTTTTCCATTTTCCCCCTCTAGATCTTAAAAGCCCCGTATCTTTCATTCTGTTAGGATTTTGGGGATTCTGAAAATCTTCAAAGGGTTTCCCCCACCCCCCCCCCCGGTTTAATTTGGATGTAACTTTTCGAGTAGATGATTTTTCATATAAAAATCTTTTTAATACGAGTTCGTATGCAAAAGTTATGCCCACTTTACTAAATTCCAGAGAGATTTTGCAAATAAAGTCGAAATTCATATTTGTAAATTTTCCCAACAACTAGACCACATATCACGTGGGAAACTTATTTTCTTTTATTTTTTTGACATTTCCATCATTTTCTTTTATTTTATTTTAAAACTAAAAAGGCGGTCCACACGGGGGGTGCATTTGGTCAAAGTTAGTAATGGCGCACTTTGTGTAGGTGCGCCATTACTAAGTTTGATATAGTAATGGCGCACCTATGTAAAATGCGCCATTACTAAGTTTGACCAAGGTTTGACCCAGTCATACACATAGTAATGGCGCACTTTGTACAGGTGCGCCATTACTATGTCAACTAGTAATGGCGCACTATCCACTGGTGCGCCACTGCTAACAATTTTTTTAATTTTTTTTCAAAAATAGTAATGGCGACCACACACCAGGTGCGCCATTAGTAATATGTCAATAATGGTGTACCTGTATATGGTGCGCCACTACTATATAGCAGTGGCGCACCACATACATGGTGCGCCATTAATGTCCATATTAGCAATAGCCGTTTTTCTAGCAGTGCATAGTTATTAGCTAGATGGCTTCTTCGAGGAATCCAAACAGAATGAAACCTTCCGGAGAGTTATTTTTGGAACAAACATGATCTAGGGGACTTGGAGTGGACGTCAAGAAAGAAGCGAGGAGGCCATGAGGGAGGAGGGCGCCCCCCCCCCACCCCACCCTCGTGGGCCCCTCGTAGCTCCACCGACCTACTTCTTCCTCCTATATATATCCATATACCCCGAAAACATACAGGAGCATCACGAAACCCTATTTCCACCGCCGCAACCGTCTATACCCATGAGATCCCATCTTGGGGCCTTTTCCGGCGCTCTGAAGGAGGGGGAATCGATCACGGAGGGCATCTACATCAACACCATAGCCTCTCCGATAATGTGTTAGTAGTTTACCACAGACCTTCGGGTCCATAGTTATTAGCTAGATGGCTTCTTCTGTCTCTTTGGATCTCAATACAAAGTTCTCCTCGATTATCTTGGAGATCTATTCGATGTAATTCTTTTTGCGGTGTGTTTGTCGAGATCCGATGTATTGTGGGTTTATGATCAAGATTATCTATGAACAATATTTGATTATTCTCTAAATTCTTTTATGCATGATTTAATATGTTTGCAAGTCTCTTTGAATTATCAGTTTGGTTTGGCCTACTAGATTGATCTTTCTTGCAATGGGAGAAGTGCTTATCTTTGGGTTCAATTGGTGTCCTTTCCCAGTGACAGTAGGGGCAGGAAGGCACATATTGGATTGTTGCAATCAAGGATAACAAGAAGGGTTTTTTTTATCATATTGCATGAATTTATCCCTCTACATCATGTCATCTTGCTTAAAGCGTTACTCTGTTCTTATGAACTTAATACTCTAGATGCATGTTGGATAGCGGTAGGTGTGTGGAGTAATAGTAGTAGATGCACAATCGTTTTGGTCTACTTGTCGCGGACGTGATGCCTATATGCATGATCATGCCTAGATATTCTCATAATTATTCGCTTTTCTATCAATTGCTCGATAGTAATTTGTTCACCCACCGTAGAACTTGCTATCTTGAGAGAAGCCACTAGTGAAACCTATGGCCCCGGGTCTATTCTCCATTATATTAATCTCCTGTCAACTAGCTATTTCTGGTGTCGTTTATTTTGCAATCTTTATTTTCCAATCTATATCATAAAAATACCAAAAATATTTCTCTTATTATCTCTATCAGATCTCACTTTCGTAAGTGGCCGTGAAGGGATTGACAACCCCTTTATTGCGTTGGTTGCGAGGTTCTTGTTTGTTTGTGCATGTACTAGGCGACTTGCGTGTAATCTCCTACTGGATTGATACATTGGTTCTCAAAAACTGAGGGAAATACTTACACTACTTTGCTGCATCACCCTTTCCTCTTCAAGGGAAAACCAACGCATGCTCAAGAGGTAGCAAGAAGGATTTCTGGCGCCGTTGCAGGGGAGATCTACGCACAAGTCAAGACATACCAAGTACCCATCACAAACTCTTATTGCTCGCATTACATTATTTGCCATTTGCCTCTCGTTTTTCTCTCCCCCACTTCACCCTTGCCATTTTATTCACCCTCTTTTTTGTCTGCTCTTCTTCTTGCTTTTTGTGTGCCCGTTCTTTGTGCAATTTGCTGCCATCATGTCTGAAATTGGGGAGGCTGTCGTTGATAAGGATAGTGGTATTAACATGGAAAACGTTGATGCTATTGATTATCCTCATGAAGAACCTACTATTTTGCACACTAAAAAGTTTCGGATCGGTAGTGGTAATATTATTGGAAAAGGAGTTATTCAAGATTTCTTTACTTGTGCCGATGCTTTACCCACTATGGGAGGGTCTATTCTTCATAGAACTAGTAGTTTTGTGCATGCTATATCTTTGCTCATAGTTGAACTTGAGAGACAATTTATTCATATGCACCCTTGCATCCAAAGGCTTTTTCTAGAATTTTCTAATATTGAGCATTCTTCTGTTAAGAGAGCAGCTACCATCTTTTTAGCTCATGATTTCAGATCTATAATAAAAGAAGCCAATGAAATTTTTGTGCATTATAGGGTGGATGATGGCCGTCCTCCCATTGAAGCAATCCTTTTTTATCAAGAAGACATAATGCACTTACGATCTTTAGATCATGTTGCTTTTAATGAAAACCTTAGAAAAAAGGTTCCTACCGACGTTCTAGTTGATAGGATTTCTGAACTTCACAATAATTTTGCTATCCAAAACAATGGGTTAGGTTTTTCTCTTGAACAAAAGCTCATGACTTTTTGCCAAAAGAATGCATATAATGATGAATTGGTTGTGCAATATGAGGGGTCAAAGGAGGAATCAATACCTCCCGAGCATGATCTTGGGGACTTTTGTCCCATTAAATTTAGCCCTTTTGATTAATTTTGCTTTTCACAAAGAAAGCTTGCTGCTGAACGTAGGGAGTATGAGATGAGTTTTCACGATTTACCTTATCATTATCATGACAATACCTAGATCTATTCTTGTTTTTATGCCTAGCTAGGGGCGTTAAACGATAGCGCTTGTTGGGAGGCAACCCAATTTTATTTTTGTTTCTTGTTTTTTGTTACTGTTTAGTAATAAATAATTCATCTAGCTTCTGTTTAGATGTGGTTATATGCTTTTAATTAGTTTTTGTGCCAAGTAGAACCTCTGGGAACACTTGGGGGAAGTCTTTGTGATCTTGCTGTAAAAACCAGAAACTTTAGCGCTCCTGAGATTTGCTGCCATTTTTTAATGGAGAGTGCGATTAGGTTGATTATTTTTACAGATTATTAATAGACAAATTCCTCATGCCCACCAATTTATTTCAGAATTTTTCGGGTTACAGAAGTATTCGAAACCTACAGATTACTACAGACTATTCTGTTTTTGACAGATCTGTTTTTCGTGTGTTGTTTGCTTATTTTGATGAATCTATGGCTAGTATCGGGGGGTATGAACCATAGAGAAGTTGGAATACAGTATTTTTAACACCAATATAAATAAATAATGAGTTCATTACAGTACCTTGAAGTGGTGGTTAGTTTTTCTTATACTAACGGAGCTCATGAGATTTTCTGTTGAGTTTTGTGTTGTGAAGTTTTCAAGTTTTGGGTAAAGATTTGATGGATTTCGGAATAAGGAGTGGCAAGAGCCTAATCTTGGGGATGCCCAAGGCACCCAAGATAAAATTCAAGGACAACCAAAAGTCTAAGCTAGGGGATGCCTCGGAAGGCATCCCCTCTTTCGTCTTCATCTATCGGTAACTTTACTTGAGGCTATATTTTTATTCACCACATGATATGTGTTTTGCTTGGAGTGTCTTGTATGATTTGAGTCTTTGATTTTGAGTTCAACACAACCATCCTAGTTGTACACACCTTTTGGAGAGACACACATGAATCGGAATTTATTAGAATACTCTATATGCTTCACTTATATCTTTTGAGCTAGATAATTTTGCTCTAGTGCTTCACTTATATCTTTAAGAGCACGGTGGTGGTTTTATTTTATAGAAATTATTGATATCTCATGCTTCACTTATATTATTTTGAGAGTCTTTTAGAAAAGCATGGTAATTTGGTTTGGCTATAAAATTAGTCCTAATATGATAGGCATCCAAGATGAGTATAATAAAAACTATCATAAAAAGTACATTGAATACTATGAGAAGTTTGATACTTAATAATTGTTTTGAGATATAAAAATGGTGATATTAGAGTCATGCTAGTTGAGTAGTTGTGAATTTGAGAAATACTTGTTCTAAAGCTTGTGATTGACGTAGCATGCACGTATGGTGAACCGTTATGTGATGAAGTCGGAGCATGATTTATTTATTTATTAGCTTCCTTATGACTGGCGGTCGGGGATGAGCGATGGTATTTTCCTACCAATCTATCCCTCTAGGATCATGCGCGCAATACTTTGTTTTGATAACTAATAGATTTTTGCAATAAGTATGTGATTTCTTATGACTAATGTTGAGTCCATGGATTATACGCACTCTCACCCTTCCACCATTGCTAGCCTCTTTAGTACCGCGCAACTTTCGCAAGTACCATACACCCACCATATACCATCCTCAAAATAGCCACCATACCTACCTATTATGGCATTTCCATAGCCATTCCGAGTTACATTGCCATGCAACTTACCACAACTCCGTTTGTTATGACACGTTACATCATTTTTATATTGCTTTGCATGATCATGTAGTTGACATCGTATTTGTGGCAAAGCCACCGTTCATAATTCTTTCATACATGTCATTCTTGATTCATTGCACATCCCGATACACCGCCGAAGGCACTCACATAGAGTCATATTTTGTTCTAGTATCGAGTTGTAATTGTTGAGTTGTAAGTAAATAAAAGTGTGATGATCATTATTATTAGAGCATTGTCCCAAGTGAGGAAATGATGATGGAGACTATGATCCTCCCACAAGTCGGGATGAGACTATGGACGAATTCTATAAAAAAGAGAAAGAAAAAATGAGAGAAAAAGAGAGAAGGGACAATGTTACTATCCTTTTACCACACTTGTGCTTCAAAGTAGCACCATGATCTTCATGATAGAGAGTCTCCTATGATTGTCACTTTCATATACTACTTGGAATTTTACACTATAGAACTTGGCTTGTATATTCCAATGATGGGCTTCCTCAAAATGCCCTAGGTCTTCGTGAGCAAGCGAGTTGGATGCACACCCACTTAGTTTGTTTTTGAGCTTTCATAGACTTATAGCTCTAGTGCATCCGTTGCATGGCGATCCCTACTCTCTCACGTTGATATCTATTGATGGGCATCTCCATAGCCCGTTGATACACCTAGTTGATGTGAGACTATCTTCTCTTTTTTGTCTTCTCCACAACCATCATTATATTCCACCTATAGTGCTATGTCCATGGCTCATGCTCATATATTGTGTGAAGATTGAAAAAGTTTGAGAACATCAAAAGTATGAAACAATTGCTTGGCTTGTCATCGGGGTTGTGCATGGTTTAAATACTTTGTGTGATGAAGATAGAGCATAGCTAGACTATATGATATTGTAGGGATAACTTTCTTTGGCCATGTTATTTTGAGAAGACATGAGTGCTTTGTTAGTATGCTTGAAGTATTATTATTTTTATGTCAATATTAAAATTTTGTCTTGAATCTTTCGGATCTGAACATTCATGCCACAATAAATAAAATTACATTGAGAATTATGCTAGGTAGCATTCCACATCAAAAATTCTATTTTTATCATTTACCTACTCAAGGACGAGCAGGAATTAAGCTTGGGGATGCTTGATATGTCCCCAACGTATCTATAATTTTTTATTGTTACATGCAAATATATTATCTGTTTTGGGTGTTTAATGGGCTCTAATATATCTTTTTATATTATTTTTGGGACTAACCTATTAACCAAAGGCCCAGTGCATATTGTTGTTTTTTTGTCTATTTCAGTGTTTCGCATAAAAGGAATATCAAACGGAATCCAAATGGAATGAAACCTTCGGGAGAGTTGTTTTTGGGACAAACGTGATCCAGGGGACTTGGAGTGGACGTCAAGAAAGAAGCGAGGAGGCCATGAGGCAGGAGGGTACGCCCCAGGGGGTGGGCGCGCCCCCCATCCTCGTGGGCCCCTCACAGCTCCACCGACCTACTTCTTCCTCCTATATATATATATATATATATATATCCATATACCCCGAAAACATCCAGGAGCAACACGAAACCCTATTTCCACTGCCGCAACCTTCTGTACCCATGAGATCCCATCTTGGGGCCTTTTCCGGCGCTCCGCCGGAGGGTAAATTGATCACGGAGGGCTTCTACATCAACACCATAGCCATTCCGACGATGTGTGAGTTGTTTACCACAGACATTCGGGTCCATAGTTATTAGCTAGATGGCTTCTTCTCTCTCTTTGGATCTCAATACAAAGTTCTCCTCGAGTCTCTTGGAGATCTATTAGATGTAATTCTTTTTGTGGTGTGTTTGTCGAGATCCGATGAATTGTGGGTTTATGATCAAGTGTATCTATGAATAATATTTTATTCTTCCCTGAATTCTTTTATGCATGATTTAATATCTTTGCAAGTCTCTTTGAATTATCAGTTTGGTTTGGCCTACTAGATTGATCTTTCTTGCAATGGGAGAAGTGCTTAGCTTTGAGTTCAATCTTGCGGTGTCCTTTCCCAGTGACAGCAGGGGCAGCAAGGCACGTATTATATTGTTGCCATGGAGGATAAAAAGATGAGGTTTATATCATATTGCTTGAGTTTATCCCTCTACATCATGTCATCTTGCCTAATGTGTTACTCTGTCCTTATGAACTTAATACTCTAGATGCATGCTGGATAGCGGTCGATGTGTGTTGTAATAGTAGTAGATGCAGAATCATTTCGGTCTACTTGTCGCGGACATGATGCCTATATACATGATCATGCCTAGATATTCTCATAATTGTTCACTTTTCTAACAATTGCTCGATAGTTTGTTAACCCACCGTAGAACTTGCTATCTTGAGAGAAGCCACTAGTGAAACCTATGGCCCCCGGGTCTATTCTCCATTACATTAATCTCCCGTCAACTAGCTATTTCTGGTGTCGTTTATTTTGCAATCTTTATTTTCCAATCTATATCATAAAAATACCAATAATATTTATCTTATTATCTCTATCAGATCTCACTTTCGTAAGTGACCATGAAGGGATTGACAACCCCTTTATTGTGTTGGTTGCGAGGTTCTTGTTTGTTTGTACACGTACTAGGCGACTTGTGTGTAATCTCCTACTGGATTGATATCCTAGTTCTCAAAAACTGAGGGAAATACTTACGCTACTTTGCTGCATCACCCTTTCCTCTTCAAGGGAAAACCAACACGTGCTCAAGAGGTAGCAATAATATAACAGCATGAATACTTCATAAGTTATAGATACGTTGGAGACGTATCAGCCCTCAACAGGTCGCGTGTGATAGCCTGGCTTATTAGGGATGATAGACTACTCATATAAATAAGGAATTCCTTCTTTTCCGGGAGCCCATTCGGAAAGAACTCCAAAGTTAAGCGTGCTCAGCTTGGAGTAGTTTCAGGATGGGTGACCAACCGGGAAGTTTCTCCCGGGTGCGCATGAGTGAGAACAAAGTTCGTAGAAAAGACTAGTATTGATCTGTGGGGCCAGTCTAGATCCCGCCAGGAGTAACGACCACTGGCGGGTGTGTCCGGGGCATTACAAGTTGGTATCAAAGCCGACCCTAGCGGTTACACGGATGTTTGCAGACAGTTGTGTGGTCATGTTGTTCATGATGTTTGTGACCTGTCGTGGCACACGGCATGACACATGTACCGGACTGGATGCACAGACATATATGCTAAGAGGGAACGTTCCTGTGGCCCGACGAGGACGTCGGTTCCTCTGAGTGGGGGTGTATGTGATAGCCTGGCTTATTAGGGATGATAGACTACTCATATCAATAAGGAATTCCTTCTTTTTCGGGAGCCCATTCGGAAAGAACTCCAAAGTGTGCTCAGCTTGGAGTAGTTTCAGGATGGGTGACCGACCGGGAAGTTTCTCCCGGGTGCGCATGAGTGAGGACAAAGTGCGCAAAAAAGACTAGTATTGATCTGTGGGGCTAGTCTAGATCCCGCCAGGAGTAACGACCACCGGCGGGTGTGTCCGGGGCGTTACATCGCGCTCGG
Source organism: Triticum urartu (assembly GCF_056163025.1). Classification (NCBI taxonomy): domain Eukaryota; kingdom Viridiplantae; phylum Streptophyta; class Magnoliopsida; order Poales; family Poaceae; genus Triticum; species Triticum urartu. The sequence goes on from NC_141876.1 coordinate 39,414,891, forward strand.
CCAGGAGCTTCGCATTGCTCTCATTTAGTTGCCGGATGACGCTGGTAGCCTATTCAAAAGAGGCTTTCATGTCGTCCTGCAACCTCGCCCTACCGGAGATCTGATCCATCTGGCTATGGACGATCGCATGCATGCGCCTATAAGAGTCCTCGCCTTCCTGCGAGACATTTTCCCAGGCTGTCGCGGTGCGGGAGGATATCTCTGTTGTATTCGCGGCACAGCGGGACATCTCTTCTGCTTCCGCGGCGCAGCCGGACCAGCCTGCTGCATCGGTGGCGCGGCGGGACCTCCGTGCTACTTCGGTGGCGCGGCGAGACCTCGATGCTGCTACAGCCGTGCGGTGGGACATGCCGGCTGCTTTCGCGGCGAGGTGGGACATCTCCCGTGCTTCCTCTTCCATGCTCGCCTCTCCCTGGTGGCAATCTCTCGACCCAGAACGCATGTTGGCCATGGCAGACGCAAGGGAACGATGATGAAGGACTTGTTTGATTTTGTGGATGAGGAGTTGAGGAGGAATGTGCAGTCATCTTGGCGTAGTAGTATTTGTAAACAAGTACTAATACGCTCCTAAGTGTCAAACCGTTTAGGTTTTGATCGGTGTGAACAGGTTTGCAATTAAATATAGCGTGGCAGTAATTTGGAATGTGATAAGACACAGGCTCAAAATTTATTGATGGTTGAAAGTGCGGCACTATTCCTGGAAGGCGTAACGTGGGCACGCTTTCTCGGCCGCGTACGTGGCATTAGCACCATAGGATGCACCGCAATAGACAATGTTAGCACACGTCTTGTTCCAAGAATCGTGCACGCTTGTTATTACCATCGTGCGCGCTTCTTTTAATTAGAATGTGTGCCCGTCTAGCGCACACACATTGATTTGTCAAACTATTTCTGTTTGTTGTGGCTAATCACAAACAGTTCATCCGTGTGAAGTGTATGCGATCAATCGCAGACACTTTGATCTGGCTGACCGTTTCTGTTATGTTGTCTAATCACAAACAGTTAATCCTTCTGAAGTGTATGCCCTCAATCACACACACCTTTATGTAGCTTCCTGTTTCTGTTCTTTCGCCTCATCACAAACAGTTAATCCGAGTGAACTGTATGTCGTATATCTCACACGCCTTCATCTAGCTGCCCGTTTCTGTTCTTCTTCCTCGTCGCAAATAGTTCATTGAACTGAACCGTATGCCCTGCATCACACATGCAACCAAAATCTGAACCGTGTTTGATGCATCCGTCATCGCAAACATTTTGCACCTTTTTTGACGGGTTTTTACACCATCGTTTGCGATTATTGCATCGCACACAATTTCGTCGAAGGGTCCCTGATCGTAGTGTCGCGTTAGCAGCATCCTACAGTAGTGGCATGAATTGTGATTTATTAGAATTCTCTATGTGCTTCATTTATATCTTTTGAGCTAGGAAAATTTGCTCTAGTGCTTCACTTATATCTTTTTAGAGCACGGCGCTGGTTTTGTTTCATAGAAATTGATGAACTCTTGCACTTCACTTATATTACTTTGAGAGTCCTTAGAACAACATGGTAATTTTCTTTGGTTATAAATTTAGCCCTAATATGATAGGCATCCAAGAGGGATGGAATAAAAACTTTCATATAAAGTGCATTGAATACTATGAGAAGTTTGATTCCTTATGATTGTTTTGAGATATGAAGATGGTAATATTAAAGTCATGCTAGTGAGTAGTTGTGAATTTGAGAAATACTTGTGTTAAAGTTTTTGAGTCCCGTAGCATGCACGTAGGGTGAATCGTTATGTGATGAAGTCGGAGCATGATTTATTTATTGATTGTCTTCCTTATGAGTGGCGGTCGGGGACGAGCGATGGTCTTTTCCTACCAATCTATCCCCCTATGAGCATGGGCGTAGTACTTTGTTTCGATGACTAATAGATTTTTGCAATAAGTATGTGAGTTCTTTATGACTAATGTTGAGTCCATGGATTATAAACACTCTCACCTTTCCGCCATTGCTAGCCTCTCTAGTACCGCTCAACTTTCTTCGGTACCATAAACCCACCATATGCCTTCCTCAAAACAGCCGCCATACCTACCTATTATGGCATTTCCATAGCCATTCTGAGATATATTGCCATGCAACTGTCCACCGTTCCGTTTATATGACACACTCCATTATTGTCATATTGCTTTGCATGATCATGTAGTTGACATCGTATTTGTGGCAAAGCCACCATTCATAATTCTTTCATACATGTCACTCTTGATTCATTGCACATCCCAGTACACCGCCGAAGGCATTCATATAGAGTCATATTTTGTTCTAAGTATCGAGTTGTAATTCATGAGTTGTAAGTAAATAAAAGTGTGATGATCTTCATTATTAGAGCATTGTCCCATGTGAGGAAAGGATGATGGAGACTATGATTCCCCCACAAGTTGGGATGAGACTCCGGACGAAAAAAAGAGGCCAAAAAAACGAGACAAGGCCCAAATAAAATAAATGAGAGAAAATAGAGAAGGGGCAATGTTACTATCCTTTTACCACACTTGTGCTTCAAAGTAGCACCATGATCTTCATGATAGAGAGTCTCTTATGATGTCACTTTCATATACTAGTGGGAATTTTCATTATATAACTTGGCTTGTATATTCCAATGATGGGCTTCCTCAAATTGCCCTAGGTCTTCGTGAGCAAGCGAGTTGGATGGCAATCCCTACTCACTCACATTGATATCTATTGATGGGCATCTCCATAGCCCGTTGATACGCCTAGTTGATGTGAGACTTATCCTTCTTTTTGTCTTCTCCACAACCACCATCTATACCACATATAGTGCTATGTCCATGGCTCACGCTCATGTATTGCGTGAAAGTTGGAAACTTTTGAGAACGTTATTAGTATGAAACATTTGCTTGGCTTGTCATCGGGGTTGTGCATGATTTTAATATTTTGTGTGATGAAGATGGAGCATAGCCAGACTATATGATTTTGTAGGGATAAGCTTTCTTTCGTCATGTTATTTTGAGAAGACATAACTATTTTGTTAGTATGCTTAAAGTATTATTGTTTTTATGTCAATATTAAACTTTTGTTTTGAATCATACGGATCTGAACATCCATGCCACAATAAAGAGAATTACATGGGTAAATATGTTAGGTAGCATTCCACATCAAAAATTCCGTTTTTATCATTTACCTACTGGAGGATGAGCAGGAATTAAGCTTGGGGATGCTTGATACCTCTACAACGTATCTATAACTTTTTTATTGTTCCATGCTATTATATTATCTATTTTGGATGCTTTATATGCATTAATATGCTATTTTATATCATTTTTGGGACTAACCTATATGACCTAGAGCCCAATGCCAGTTCCTATTTTTTCCTGTTTTAAAGTTTCATGGAAAAGGAATACCAAACGGAGTCCAAACGGAATGAAACTTTCATGATGATTTTTCTTGGACCAGAAGACATTCAAAGGGCTTGGACTGCATGTCAGAAAAGCCACGAGGTGGCCACAAGGTCAGGAGGCGCGCCCAGGGGGTAGGGCACGCCCCCCATCCTTGTGGGCCCCTCGTGACTCCACCCACCTATTTCTTCCGCCTATATATTCTCAAATATCCCAAAACCTTCCAGGGGAGCCACAAAACCACTTTTCCACCGCCACAACTTTCTATACCTGTGAGATCCCATCTAGGGGCCTTTTTGGGCGTCCTGCCGAAGGGGGATTCGATCACGGAGGGCTTCTACATCAACACCATTGCCTCTCCGATGAAGCGTGAGTAGTTTACCACATGCCTATGGGTCCAGAGCTAGTAGCTAGATGGCTTTTTCTCTCTCTTTCATTCTCAATACAAAGTTCTCCTCGATGTTCTTGGAGATCTATTCGATGTAATACTCTTTTGCGGTGTGTTTGCCGAGATCCGATGAATTGTGGATTTATGATCAGCTTATCTATGAATATTTATTTGAATCTCATCTAAATTCTTATATGCATGATTTGATATCTTTGCAAGTCTCTTCGAACTATCGATTTGGTTTGGCCAACTAGATTGGTTTTTCTTGCAATGGGAGAAGTGCTTAGCTTTGGGTTCAATCTTGGGATGCTCGATCCTAGTGACAGAAGGGGAACCTACATGTATTGTATTGTTGCCATCGAGGATAACTAGATGGGTTTTCATCACATTGCTTGAGTTTATCCCGCTACATCATGTCATCTTACTCAATGTGTTACTATGTTCTTCATGAACTTAATACTCTAGATGCAGACAGGAGTCGATCGATGTGTGGAGTAATAGTAGTAGATGCAGGCAGGAGTTGGTCTACTTGATATGGACGTGATACCTATATTCATGATCATTGCCTTAGATATCATCATAACTTTGCGCTTTTCTATCAATTGCTCGGCAGTAATTTGTTCACCCACCGTAATATTTTCTATCTTGAGAGAAGCCTCTAGTGAAACCTATGGCCCCCGGATCTTCTTTCCATCATATAAGTTTCCGATCGACAATTTATGTTTACTTTCTTTGCAATCTTTTACTTTCCGTTCCATAAACAAAAAATACCAAAAATATTACTTTACCGTTTATCCATCTATATCGGATCTCACTTTGCAAATAACCGTTGAGGGATTGACAACCCCTTTATCGCGTTGGGTGCAAGTTGGTGTTTGTTTGTGCAGGTATTCGGTAGCTTGTGCGTCATCTCCTACTGGATTGATACCTTGGTTCTCAAAACTGAGGGAAATACTTACTCTACTTTGCTGCATCGCCCTTTCCTCTTCAAGGGAAAAACCAATGCAAGCTCAACAGCTAGCAGGAAGAATTTCTGGCGCCGTTGCTGGGGAGATCTACGCTAAGCTGAGACATACCAAGTACCCATCATAAAATATCATCCCTCGCATTACATTATTCGCCATTCGCCTCTCATTTTCCTCTCCCCCACTTCTACATCGATTTTCAAAAAGATTTTCCTTTTCTTCGCCCTTCTTTTGTTCACTTTCTCGTTTGCTATCTTTGCCTGTGTGGCCATGTGCCCTCTATCTTCTTGCATCTTCACTTGCTAAAACTCTATTGATATGGATCCTCATCCACTTGCTAATCTTTTTAAGAGATCCAATTTTGATGAACCAATTGCTAGTGACTTGAGTGCACTAGATTATCTTTATGAGGTTTTGCTTGAAATTCATGAATCTGGAAATTGTGATGAAGTGCTTTATGAAGTGATTCACGATAGATCCTTGAATAAAAAGCATGATTGCAATGATGTTATTATAAATTTTGTCAATGTCAGTTGTGCTAATAATATGCAAAACCCTAAGCTTGGGGATGCTAGTATTGATATGTCCACTACTTGTTGCAATGATCATGATTGGGGTGATTCTTCTTATAATCTTGAAAATTTATTTAAGCCCCATGATGAATATGAGATTGATAATAATGTTTGCAATAATATTGAAAGTTGGTTTGGGAGAGTGTCAACTTTAGATCCCACATATTGGATAATGTTCAATCTTATGAAGTTTTTGATAAAAGTGGGTTCAGAGAGGTCATGATTTTATTTTATGATAATCCCACTATTTCCGAAGAGTGTCAACTTTGCAGGCATGTGTATCATGTAGAGAATATGTTTTGTGAAAGCTATATTGTTGAATTTGAGTATGATCACATATAATTATTATTACATAGGGAAATATGGTTGTAGGAATTTTCATGTCACTAAATTACCTCTCATTATGTTGAGATTGTTATTGTTTCTTTCTTCTTCCTTGCATATATGCAAGTTTTCTCTTATCTTGATAATTTGTTTGCTTATAAAATGCCTATGCATAGGAAGTATGTTAGACTTAGATGTGTTTGTCACGTGCTATATGATGCTCTCTTTGTGCTTCAATTCTTGTCTTTCACGTGAGCATCATTCAAATTATCAATGCCTAGCTAAAAGGCTTTAAAGAAAAGCGCTTGTAAGGAGACAACCCAATATTTTTAGTTCCTGTTTTTGAATAAATAATTCATCTAGCCTCTGGTTATATGTGGTTTTGTGTTTTAGTTATTGTTTCTGCCAAGTAAGACATTTGGGATAGCTTACAGTGATAGTTGATTTGATCCTGCTGAAAAACAGAAACTTTTGCGCTCCGGAATTTAATTTTCATTTTTAGCAGTAGTGCGATAAAATACTGATTCTTTTTTAATAAGATTTTAAAACAAATTTCTCAGGCCGTCCTAAATCTTCAGAAATTTTGGAGTTACAGAAGTATTTGAAATCTCCAGATTTCTACAGACTGTTCTGTTTTTGACAGATTCTGTTTTTCACGTGTTGTTTGCTTATTTTGATGCATCTACGGCTAGTATCGGGGGGTATGAACCATGGAAAAGTTGGAATACAGTAGATGTTACACAAATATAAATGAAGAATGAGTTCACAACAGTACCAAAAGTGATGATTTATTTTCTTATACTAACGGAGCTTATGAGATTTTCTGTTGAGTTTTGTGTTGTGAAGTTTTCAAGTTTTGGGTAAGGATTTGATGGACTATGGAATAAGGAGTGGCAAGAGCCTAAGCTTGGGGATGCCCAAGGCACCCCAAGGTAATATTCAAGGACAACCAAGAGCCTAAGCTTGGGGATGCCGCGGAAGGCATCCCCTCTTTCGTCTTCATCTATCGGTAACTTTACTTGAGGCTATATTTTTATTCACCACATGATATGTGTTTTGCTTGGAGCGTCTTGTATGATTTGAGTCTTTCCGTTTTAGTTTGCCACAATCATCCTTGCCGTACACATCTTTTAAGAGAGACACACATGAATCGTGATTTATTAGAATACTCTATGTGCTTCACTAATATCTTTTGAGCTAGGCAAATTTGATCTAGTGCTGCACGACGGTGGTTTTCTTTCATAGAAATTGACGAACTCTCACACTTCACTTATATTATTTTGAGAGTCTTTAAAACAACATGGTAATTTTCTTTGGTTATAAATTTAGTCCTAATATGATAGGCATCCAAGAGGGATATAATAAAAACTTTCATATAAATTGCATTGAATACTATGAGAAGTTTCATTCCTTATGATTGTTTTGAGATATGAAGAAGGTAATATTAAAGTCATGCTAGTGAGTAGTTGTGAATTTGAGAAATACTTGTGTTAAAGTTTGTGAGTCCCGTAGCATGCACGTATGGTGAACCGTTATGTGATGAAGTCGGAGCATGATTTATTTATTGATTGTCTTCCTTATGAGTGGTGGTCGGGAACGAGCGATGGTCTTTTCCAACCAATCTATACACCTACGAGCATGCACGTAGTACTTTGTTTTGATGACTAATAGATTTTTGCAATAAGTATGTGAGTTCTTTATGACTAATGTTGTGTCTATGGATTATACGCACTCTCACCTTTCTGCCATTGCTAGCCTCTCTAGTACCGCGCAACTTTCGCCGGTACCATAAACCCACCGTATACCTTCCTCAAAACAGCCACCATACCTACCTATTATGGCATTTCCATAGCCATTCCGAGATATATTGCCATGCAACTGTCCACCGTTCCGTCTATATGACACGCTCCATTATTGTCATGTTGCTTTGCATGATCATGTAGTTGATATCATATTTGTGGGAAAGCCACCGTTCATAGTTCTTTCATACATGTCACTCTTCATTCATTGCTCATCCCGGTACACCGTCGGAGGCATTAATATAGAGTCATATTTTGTTCTAAGTATCAAGTTGTAATTTTTGAGTTGTAAGTAAATAAAAGTGCGATGATCTTCATTATTAGAGCATTGTCCCATGTGAGGAAAGGATGATGGAGACTATGATTCCCCCACAAGTTGGGATGAGACTCTGGACGAAAAAAAAGAGGCCAAAAAAACGAGACAAGGCCCAAATAAAATAAATGAGAGAAAATAGAGAACGGGCAATGTTACTATCCTTTTACCACACTTGTGAGTGCTTCAAAGTAGCACCATGATCTTCATGATAGAGAGTCTCCTATGATGTCACTTTCATATATTAGTGGGAATTTTCATTATATAACTTGGCTTGTATATTCCAATGATGAGCTTCCTCAAATTGCCTAGGTCTTCGTGAGCAAGCGAGTTGGATGCACACCCACTTAGTTTTCGTTTTGAGCTTTCATAAACTTATAGCTCTAGTGCATTTGTAGCATGGAAATCCCTACTCACTCACATTGATATCTATTGATGGGTATCTCCATAGCCCGTTGATACGACCAGCTGATGTGAGACTATCTCCTTCTTTTGGTCTTCACCAAAACCACCGCCTATACCACCTATAGTGCTATGTCCATGGCTCACGCTCATGTATTGCGTGAAAGTTGAAAAAGGTTGAGAACGTTAAAAGTATGAAACAATTGCTTGGCTTGTCATCGGGGTTGTGCATGATTTGAATATTTTGTGTGATGAAGCTGGAGCATAGACAGACTATATGATTTTCTAGGGATAAGCTTTCTTTGGCCATCTTATTTTGAGAAGACATAACTATTTGTTAGTATGCTTGAAGTATTATTGTTTTTATGTTAACATTAAACTTTTGTTTTGAATCATACAGATCTGAACATTCATGCCACAATAAAGAGAATTACATGGATAAATATGTTAGGTAGCATTCCACATCAAAAATTCTGTTTTTATCATTTACCTATTCTAGGACGAGTAGGAATTAAGCTTGGGGATGCTTGATACGTCTCCAACGTATCTACAAGTTTTGATTGTTCCATGCTATTATATTATCTGTTTTGGATGTTTTATATGCATTAATATGCTATTTTATATGGTTTTTGGGACTAACCTATTAACCTAGAGCCCAGTGCCAGTTCCAGTTTTTTTCCTTGTTTTAGAGTATCGCAGAAAAGGAATACCAAACGGAGTCCAAACGGAATGAAAGTTTCGTGATGGTTTTTCTTGAACCAGAAGACATCCAGAGAGCTTGGAGTGCACGTCAGGAAAGCCACGATGCAGCCACAAGGTCGGGAGGCGCGCCCTGGGGGGTAGGGCGTGCCCCCACCCTTGTGGGCCCCTCATGACTCCACCCACCTATTTCTTCCGCCTATATATTCTCAAATATCCCAAAACCTTCCAGGGGAGCCACAAAACCACTCTTCCACTGCCGCAACCTTTTGTACCCGTGAGATCCCATCTAGGGGCCTTTTCCGGCGTCCTGCCGTAGGGGGATTCGATCACGGAGGGCTTCTACATCAACACCAATGCCTCTCCAATGAAGCGTGAGTAGTTTACCACAGACCTATGGGTCCAGAGCTAGTAGCTAGATGGCTTTTTCTCTCTCTTTGATTCTCAATACAAAGTTCTCCTCGATGTAATTGGAGATCTGTTCGATGTAATACTCTTTTGCGGTGTGTTTGCCGAGATCCGATGAATTGTGGATTTATGATCAGCTTATCATTGAATATTATTTGAATCTCCTGTAAATTCTTATATGCTTGATTTTGTATCTTTGCAAGTCTCTTTGAATTATCGATTTGGTTTGGCCAACTAGCTAGATTGGTTTTTCTTGCAATGGAAGAAGTCTTAGCTTTGGGTTCAATCTTGCGGTGCTCGATCCTAGTGACAGAAGGGGAACCGACACGTATTTTATTGCTGCCATCGAGGATAACAAGATGGGGTTTTCATAACATTCCTTGAGTTTATCCCGCTACATCATGTCATCTTACTTAATGTGTTACTCTATTCTTCATGAACTTAATACTCTAGATGCAGGCAGGAGTCGGTCGATGTGTGGAGTAATAGTAGTAGATGCAGGAAAGAGCGGTCTACTTGATATGGACATGATGCCTATATTCATGATCATTGCCTTAGATATCATCATAACTTTGCGCTTTTCTATCAATTGATCGGCAGTAATTTGTTCACCCACCGTAATATTTTCTATCTTGAGAGAAGCCTCTAGTGAAACCTATGGCCCCGGGTCTACTTTCTATCATATAAGTTTCCAATCTACAATTTTAGTTTCCTATTGACTTCCTTTGCAATCTTTTACTTTCTGTTTCATAAACCAAAAATATCACTTTACCTTTTATCCATCTATATCAGATCTCACTTTGCAAATAACCGTTAAGAGATTGACAACCCCTTTACTGCGTTGGGTGCAAGTTGGTGTTTGTTTGTGCAGGTATTCGGTGGCTTGTGTGTTGTCTCCTACTGGATTGATACCTTGGTTCTCAAAACTGAGGGAAATACTTGCTCTACTTTGTTGCGTCACCATTTGCTCTTCAAGGGAAAAACCAATGCAAGCTCAAGAGGTAGCACTAGCCTGGCTCGTCTCCCTCCTCCTCACGCTCGCTCGCGGGACAGAGGCAGCGGCGCACTGCGGGTGCCCGTTTCGGCGACCTGGGTCATCTCCAGCGATGCCCAGCACACCGGCGAGATCGGGAAGAAGAGGTGCTTCCGTCTGGACTCCTCACGCCTGCCGAGATGCACTGGAGGGAGCACAGCCTTGACTGTGGCGGATGGCGGCTACGAGTGGAGTCGGGCGGGGTGCTGTGGTTGCTCCGGCGGCGAGGCATGGGGTTGGGGAGGCTCGCGGGAGCACGGGGAAGCCAATGCTGGTGGTGGGAGGGGTGGACGAGCTCGGCAGTGCCGGAATTTAGCCGGAACTTAGTGGCGGGCATGGCGGCCATGGAGGGCAGAGAGGGGCTCCGGGACTCGGGTGAGAGGCAGGGAAGGTCTAGAGGAGTGTTGTGAGAGCGATGGTGGGCTCGGGAGGTCTCGGGGCTGGCCATTTATAGGTGGGGCGAGGGAGGGCGACCGCGGACGCGTGGCCATGGCACAGCCATGGCCGCGTACGCGTGTGCGGGCGACCTTAGTCGACGAAAGGCGACGGGGAGGAGCAGGGGACAGTTCACGAGGCAGAAGAGGTCGAGGGGGCATGGGGAGGAAGCGGCCAGGGCACGCAGAGAGTCAACCGGCCACTGTGCGCCTGTGGGCGCGTGGCAGTGAGCGCCAGCGAGCGATCCGCAAGAGGTGGAGTGAGGTCAGGGAAGAAGAGGACGGCAAGGCGGAGTCGCTAGACATGCACCGGCGCGCTGGAACGACGATCACAAGCAAGGCCCGGGCAAAATGATGTCCTGGACGCACTCACTTCATGCCAAGTCGGTGGTCACCACGCAGACTAGCATGGGTAGGACTCAATTGGCAGGCAAACGATGTCTACTATGAAGTCCCTACTACCAAGAGCGGAGATAAGGAGATAGATCAAGAAATGGCACTATGGTTGGGTTGGAATGATGCCCAGAAGTTTGCTGTAGCAATCTTGACCATACAGCTGTGATCAACATAGTGAGGTTAAGTGAAAAACTTGATGTCAAGGAGGTTTAGGATAGGAAGGACTATAATCCTATTAATTATGAGATCATTTGGAAAAGTATTCAATACACTTGCTTTACAACTGCAAAATCTGGTCCATAAGAAAAAACATGAAGTAGCACTCACTAGGAGTGATGGATTGAGCTACAAATGGTCATGGCAGGATGATTTGGGCATATGAGAGTTCCATAAAAATTTCAGGCCATTTGGCCAAGCCAAAATGGTACTTCCTTCATAATGCATCTCTTTGGACAAAATCTTAGGAAACATCCTAAGGTAAAATGGCTAGATGAAATGAGCCCAAATCTTGTGGAGATAAGTTATATGGGTAGGATAAGGTCCTGGAAAAATTTCAGAAATAATGGAGCAAGATAAAATATACTTGCTTCACAAACTGAAAATTTGACCAGAAACAAAGATTTGAAGGTGTGCTCACATGGATGAATAAAATGAGCTCAAATTTTGAGGAGAGTCATGATATGATGATATGAATGACCATGAAAAATTTCAACTCAATTGGATTAATCTAGCTAGTACTTCCTTCACAAAGAATTCCCTCAGACAGGAACTTTGAAAAATTGCTCAAGAATATTCACTAGGAAAATTGAGATGAATTTTGAAAGGAGACAATGATATGGACATGAAAAGGTGCCCTAAAAGTTTAGGGTCAATCAAGTAAAGATAAATGACACTTCCTTCTCAAAAGCCACTGATGGCAGAGTAAGAAAAGGAATATTTGTGAATTATCTTTAATGAAGACAAGGAAGGATTTTGACATATCTGTGGAAGATATGACCCAAACAATTTATGAGAATTATTTGGGAATTTTGGGAGTGACAGAAATATAGGTTGCTTCACAACCTAGGGCAAAAAGGATTATTCCTTTATTGGAAAAAGGAATTCCCTAGAAAAATAATATTGAGGTTGGTCCAAGATGAAAATGGCAAGGTCTTGGGATGGATATGAGGATGACAAGCCACTCTGGAAAGGAAGAAGAGGTCATCTTCTCCAGTTTCCAGACCACATAGCCATAGAAAAATAAAACTCAAGCAAAACCTCAGAAAAGCAAAAGATAAAGAAAGGGCCAAAAATCAGGGTGTGACATCCACAAAGCCTACCTAGTAGGCGCAAGAATAACGGTGAAAAAGTCTCATAATTTGGACTCATCACATCCCCTTCCGTAAACTGGAAGAGGTGGTTCCTTCTGGATGGGAGGACCTAAGGAAGATGATCCTTAGGGAAGAACTGCATCTGGAGGTGGAAACTAGCAAGGAGAAGACAATTGAGATCAAAGAGGAGAGACCGGAAGAAGAGGGAGATGGTGAATCCACTCCAGATGACTGTCCCCCAAATCCTTACCAATTAAATATCCTGGGATATATTCCTATATTTCCTCTTTGGCCGCCACAGAACTAGTGAGGAGAAGAGCCACCCTCCCTAGAGGAGATAAAGGAAAAGGTCAAGGATCTTGTGCAAGTTTCCAAAGCTTGTGTGCATACTGTTGGTTAAGGGATCGATGCTTATTGGTTGATGAGCAAGGGCCTAGAAGCTAGTGTCAATGGTCCCTTCCATAAGATTGGTCTCATGAGTGACACTGTGAACCATAATATTACATAGCTTGAGTTCTTGAGCGGGGTCGTTGATGAGCAACAGACGATGTTGGAAGGATTCACAGCGCGCTTCATGGACATCTCAACTGCTTGCAAGGATATCAAGGAGTTAGCATAAAACTAGGTACCGGGATCACCCGGACTTGATTGTAAGCTTGGGGAGATCCTAGAGTACTTTGTATCTTTACTGTTCATGCATTTATTTCCCACAAGTCGAGAGAAGCTTGTTGTTTTTATTCCACTAAGGTTGAACTCTTAAATTCCTATTTGGATAAGGGAAGATTCTCTTCCAATGAGTTATCGATATCTTGATGTTTAGTATCACCCCTGCATCTAGAAAACGTATGAGATGATGATTTGGGAACAAGTGGCAGGGCCTTCCCACAAATGAGATGATCATAACTCTTCCACATCACTGGTATTAATTAGGAGAAACATAACTATATGTGCTAATTCCTTGAATGTTCAACTAAAAAATATCAAATAAATAATTTAGAGACAACCGCAAGGAAGTTAAACCCTCTCAAATTAAAAAATCTAATATTCTCACAACTAACATGTCTAGCAGACATATCACATGAAAACAAAGTGTGAGATGGGTGGATAAACATGTTTTGAAAGCAAGAAATAAAATTGTGAATTAAATTTTTTTTCTGAAAAGAAAAGGGAGACCCTTACTCTTTGCCCGGTTGAAATGAAAATGACTTAGGACATACAGTTGTGAGTTGTCCACTAATGAATGAAGTAGCAAGGTCTCAAAGCCTTCGTGATCAGTCTAACAGTGGATATGCTCTATTATTTATCATGATGTTTTTATCCCTACTCACTTCGGTAATTAATCGGTGATGGACTCATACCTCTATGAATACCCACACCTCATAAATCTCAATTGACCTTGTTCTTTACAAGTTGTGGTGCTTTGTCGGGGATGAGCAAGACTTAAGCTTGGGTCAGTTGATGAGTCCAAAATGTATGATATTTTTGTTGGCTATTGGGTGCCTACCTAGTAGGCTTTGAGGAATTTTACTTCCTTAGCGCACTACATTTTGTTGGTTTCCCCTGGGATACGTATTTCAATGCAAATGAAATACTATGGAAGGAATGCCAAGAATTTATGGTGGAATCATGTCAATCAGTGTGATTAACACCTACCATAAAAAGACCAAATGTTTGGAGGCATTGGGAGCTTGCATGGCTCATCAAGAGTGCAAGATGACCAACGATATGAGTGCACGCGCTAGTATGCGCGGTCTTATGAAGCGGTGTCGCCTCCCCTCGTCGACTACTTCCACCCTACACGATCGGATCAGAAAATAGACACATTTGCACACCAGAAACACATCCAGAAGTAAGAACCCTTGCCTCCAGAAGGTGGCCGGAGGGGAATTAGCAAGGACGAGATATCCATCTTCACCACCATGTGCAATGAGATGTCGTCATCATCACCATCATGATCAACATCCATATCCATCCCGCTGTAATATCAGACCCTTCATGGATTGCTACTTGTGTTACTTGTTTTCTCTATGCATGACTACCACCACTATTGATGTGATGTTTGTCATCCTGATGTACAAGTAGACCCCATAGCCTTGGGGATATGGATCAACCTTGGTATGTATAGGATCTGAAATGTTAACAAGGATATGAGATCCTCTGTTCAATGCTTATTATAATAAACTTCGTGAATGTTGTGAAGGGCCCCGGTCAGTATTATCGCTACAAGGCCACAAAGTGTATCACTGTTGTTGTAAAGGTTAGGAAGTGAAGGTAATTTGAGGTGATAGTAAAAGCCTTCAACCAAGATTTTACAATTGGTAGGGGAATTACGGAGAACCCTTAGTGAGGTCGTGTCCATCGAGAAACCAATAATTACCATAGTTGTAACCTGCAGAGGGAGACTACGGTGGTGGCGTGCGTGTCACAAAGTCTATCTACGGTAGAATGTGTTCTATACCCGACTCTGCCCAACATAAATGTCAAGAGTGGCTCAAGCATCCAAAGAATACAATGGTGTCACATAGGTTGCATTAAAAACAAACCAATGGGAATTCCGGACTCGCTCAGAGCGCCTTACTCCTTTGTCAGTTCACTTGTTACTCGTCCTACTGTTTCTACTTCTGGTTTTTTTTCAGTTTGCACTTCACCAAAACCAGTATTTATTTTCACCTTCACTTTTCTTTGAGTCTATAATTTTTTGCACGCACAATTATGTAAGTCATTACAAGAAACAATAACCCAAATATTGTGCTCCCTGTGGGCTCGGTACTCTTACTTTGAAAAAGCTACAACTTAACCATGTGCACTTGCAGGCCATCGTACGGGAGCATCCGACCATGGCAGAGGTCAGCGAGGGTCCAGAGAAATGACGACACATGACAGAGGATGCAGAGGGCGACGGTTTGCCTAGCTGTAGCAGCGGCGACTGCTTCCTGCATGGAAAACCATCGAGGATAGAAAATAAAGAGGGAGATGAGAAGAAATAGAAAGCAGGGGAGGGCGGCATGGTGTCTCGGCTGCTCACTGGCGGCAAGATGCAGCAGGCGGAGTTGCAGGTGCCGCGAGTTGCGCAGAAGTGCAAGGGAGCAGCTCGAGGATGGTTTTATAGGGGCTTAGGGCAACATCCGGCCGTTAAATCAGCGAGGTTGTCGGTGTGGACCTCATGGATGCGCTATCATACACAAGGAAGAAGAAGAAAGGAAACAATGTTGATTGGCTTGCTTAGTGACAACCTTAGATGGGCCTCTCTCTCTCTCTCTTGTTTTTTTCTTTCGTGTTTCTTTTAGAAAAGAACTTGTTGAAAAAGAAAGAGAGGGCTAGAAAAGGAATTTTGCTTGGAGAGATATTTTCTTGGACTGGGAAAAATATGTGGTATTTTATAAAAGTGGTTTGTGGATTTTTGGAAATTATAAATTCAAACAAGTTTCAATTACGATCAATTTTTTTGAATTTTGAAACCAATTAAGTTGAACTCGAAACTTACTGAAATTTTAAAGGTAACCCTACACATGAAATGTGATTTATAGCAAAATTTGGAACATTTAATGAGGAAGTAAAATTGCAACTCAGATTTAATAGAAGAAATTTGAGAAAGTTGAAAGTTGGGTTTGGGGATATGGAAAGTTGTGCATTGTCTTGGTGGAAGTTGACAAGACTTGAAGTTTGGTTGATACAAGAGTTGACATGATTAAAAAAAGAAAAACACTCATTCTATAAGCATCCATAAATTATAGCAAATAGCAAATAGGTCCTTAACGACAGGTACTAGGTTTGTGCAGTTACAGACGTGACCATTATCGGACGGCTCACGGGGATACCAGTTCGGAGTGATCTAAGAGCATCTCCAACCGCATCCTCAAATCCACCTCAAACGTCCGCGAACGCGACCGGTCGGTGACTGGACAGGAGAAAGAACGGGGAAAATGACCCAACCGGACCCCTCATATCATCCCTATACGTCTAGGCCGTCCGCGAACCCTCGTATTAAGGACAAATGTAGGAAGGATATGAGGGCTCGCGGACGCGTCCGGTCAGTCCACCACGTAGGACGTGGCTCACCCCGGACCAGCTTTTTTTCTTTCATTATTCTTTCTTTTTCTTCTCTCCATTTGTCTCCCCCAATCACGTGCAAGTGACCAGACATATGAGAAAAATATTAAGAAGTGTGAGTGCATGGATGGACGAATAGAGGCTCAAAACAGGCACAATCGGTTAGGCGGTCACTAACCGGACCCGTTCGTGAGCGTTTAGGGGTCAGGTTTGATAAGTCCGGCTCTAGATGCTCTAAGAGCAACTCCAACCGAGCGACTCATTTCATCCGCCCACGTCTGTTTGTGTCACCGCGGACCAAAACACCGGCCCAAAGCGCGGACACAAACTCAAAACGTGTTCGCTTCATGTCCGCGCCGACCCATTTCACGCTCATATTTGGGTGTGAAATGCGTCGGCGTGAACAAGAAGGGGATGCGTCGCGCGTCCCCTTGGTGTTTGTTGCGGTCCCACATGGCGGCCGGCCAACGACCGGGCGCGGTCATATTAATAGCGGCCACTAACACCAGGCCCAGGCCTTAGCGAGTGGAAGCGTCGGGAGGTCGTCCTTTTTTAATCCATGTGTGCGGGGGGGCTCATCCACTTCCACTGTCGTCCACATCTAGCCACCCCCTCCCCCCTGTGCTTCCTCGCTGACGACAACCAAACCCTAGCCATGGGTTTACTCAACGGCTTCAGCAAGAGCAAGGGGAAGTTCACTCCCGACGCTTCCTCCTCCCATGCTCTTCCTTCTCCGCCTCCGCCTGCCTGCCCCGCAAGGCAGCGACTGCACATCCTGGTGCACCAAGAGCGGTGGAACTGGGAGTTCAGGCGGTCGCTGTCGTACCCGGATGTGACGCTGCCGCATGACTGGCATCTCGATCTACAACGGATCCCGGTGTCGGCAGTGTCACGGTCACAACAAGCACAAGCCGAGGAGGTGCGCCGACGCAGCTCAAGCCGGAGCAGCGATGAATGTCGGAGTACACGACAAACTCTTCCTATTGGGAGGTTTGGTTTTCCCTCGAGCATGAGGAGAAATGGCGGCTCGGCGTGCAACACCACCACGTCAACCCCTCGCCTCCGCCAGTCGTCAAGCCACAGGAGCAAGAGGAGGAGCTGCCTACCATGCGGCGTTGGCGACGGCCTTGGAGACCTCCATCGAGGAGGAGCGACTGAAGGCGAAAGCGGAGGAGGCGGACTACCACTAGTAGAAAAAGGGGCTTTCGTTCGAGCCTGGCCAACCCATTAATCTCGGTTCTTCCATGAACCGGGACCAATGGATGCATTCGTCCCGGTTCGTGAGC
Source organism: Triticum urartu (assembly GCF_056163025.1). NCBI lineage: Eukaryota > Viridiplantae > Streptophyta > Magnoliopsida > Poales > Poaceae > Triticum > Triticum urartu. Next base: position 39,432,663 of record NC_141876.1, read on the forward strand.
CCAGGGGGCCGGCCGGGGCCTCGTGGGCATTGGTCCCGGTTCATATGGACCCATTTGTCCCGGTTCCAGGCATGAACCGGGACCAATGGGCCTCGCTCTTGGCCCACAAACATTGGTCCCGGTTCTTGTCTCGAACCGGGACAGAAGGCTGGGCTTTAGTCCCGGTTCTAGCCATGAACCAGGACAAATGAGTTGCCTATATATACCCCGTCGCTGCAGCAGAGCACTCCATAGTGCTCTATTTTTTCTGGCCGGCGAGGAGAGGGCATTTGGGTGGTCTAGCTCACCTCCTATGCACACGAGGTGTTCAATGAAATGCCCAAGCCACGCTAGTTAAGCTTTCTCCTCTCGAAGCTCGACCTTCAAGCTCCATTTTCCCTGAGATTTGTTTAGGTTTAGCGGTCCATCACGTCCCGTCCCCGTCTTCACCATCGTCGATCGCCCGCGCCGATCTCGTCGCCTGCACCACTGTGGTGAGCCCCTTATCTTCTTCTGAAAGAAAAAATTCTTACTTTAGATAGATACTTGTCTAATTTTCTTAGTTTTATTATTGCTTGTGCTTATATAGTGCGATGGTTTTGGTATCCGCCCCCATCGGCCCTCGTCCTGGCTATGATTCAGATGTGGTATATATTATCTTTTATAACTATTTGGTTCATTTATTGTTTATGACAATTATGCCCATCAAGTTGACATAGATTTTATTTATGTAGGAGGTAGTTGAACCAGAAATTCCAACCGACCCTATTGTCGAGAGGTTAAATTTAGTTGAAGAAGAAAACAATTACTTGAAGGAAAAAATAAAAAAATTGAGGGGGAGAAGATGATATTGGAGTTGCATGTTGCGGATGTCGTCGATGATCACAAGATCAAGATGGATGCAATGCGGTTGAAGATGAGAAAGATTAGAAAATAAGCCATTCATACCGAGGCTTGGTATCATTATACCGTTGGATCAATTTTTACCTTGGTTGTGACTATGATCGCATTTATTGTTGCATTGAAAGATTTCACATAGTTTCAATGTATGGTTTAACTAGATGCTCTGGAGAGCTATATGTTGTTCAATGAGGACTATGTATGTACTTTGTTTTTAATGTGATGATGAACTTCTATTAATTTGGTCACTTATCTATCCAAGTGAATCTGTAATGGTTTTTGACCGCATAATGTGATGATGAACTTCTATTATTTTGGTCACTTATCTATCCATGTGGCTTTGAATGGTGCATTTTGAACACACAAAAAGTCTGGAGTTGAAATAAGTTCAAATAAATGAAATCCCTTTATAACAATGAGTTTTCGTCCGAAACCCTGATACTTCGAAAGAGATTGTCCATTTTGTACACGAAGTGCATCCAGTTTTTGTCGTAACCCTCTAAACTTTTTAGTACATGCTATGTGGGTGAAATGATGATACCGTGCCAACTTTCAACCTTTTTAGAATTCATTTGTAGTGATTTTCAATTTCAGGGTCATTCAGCTCAAAAAAATCAGTAAATGCATGAAAAATAACAAATGAAGTGAGAAAGGGTTGAAAATTGATGATGTGGCTTTGAATGGTGCATTTTGAACACAGAAAAATTATGGAGTTCAAATAAGTTCAAAAAATGAAATCCCTTTGTAACAGACGAGTTTTCGTATGAAACCCTTATACTTCGAAAGAGATTGTCTGTTTTGTACACGAAGTGCATCTAGTTTTTGCCGTAACCCTCTCAACTTTAATGCACATGCTATGTGGGTGAAATGATGATACCATGCCAACTTTCAACATTTTTAGAGTTCATTTGGAATGCTTTTAAATTTCAGGGTCTTATAGCTCAAAAAATTCAGTAAATGCATGAAATATAACAAATGAAGTCAGAAAGGGTTGAAAATTGATGATGTGGCTTTCAATGGTGCATTTTGAACACACAAAAAGTCTGGAGTTGAAATAAGTTCAAATAAATGAAATCCCTTTGTAACAGATGAGTTTTTGTCCGAAACCCTGATACTTCGAAAGAGATTGTCCATTTTGTACACGAAGTGCATCCAATTTTTGTCGTAACCCTCTCAACTTTTTAGTACATGCTATGTGGGTGAAATGATGATACCATGCCAACTTTCAACCTTTTAGAGTTCATTTGTAGTGCCTTTCAATTTCAAGGTCATTCAGCTAAAAAAATCAGTAAATGCATGAAAAATAAGAAATGAAGTCAGAAAGGGTTGAAAATTGATGACGTGGCTTTGAATGGTGCATTTTGAACACTGATACGTCTCCAACGTATCTATAATTTTCGATTGCTCCATGCTATATTATCTACTGTTTTGGACTATATTGGGCTTTATTTTCCACTTTTATATTATTTTTGGGACTAACCTATTAACCGGAGGCCCAGCCCAGAATTGCTGTTTTTTGCCTATTTCAGTGTTTCGAAGAAACGGAATATCAAACGGAGTCCAAACGGAATAAACCTTTCTGGAATGTGATTTTCTTCCCGAATATGACCCAGGAGACTTGGACCCTACGCCAAGGAAGCTTCGAGGTGGGCACGAGGTAGGGGGCGCACCCTATACACCCAGGCGTGCCCCCACCCTCGTGGGCCCACCGAAGCTCCACCGACGTACTTCTTCCTCCTATATATACCTACGTACCCCCAAACGAACAGAGACGGGGCCAAAAACCTAATTCCACCGCCGCAACTTTCTGTATCCACGAGATCCCATCTTGGGGCCTGTTCCGGAGCTCCGCCGAAGAGGGCCGTCATCACGGAGGGCTTCTACATCATCATAGCCTCAGACCTTCGGGTCCATAGTTATTAGCTAGATGGCTTCTTCTCTCTTTTTGGATCTCAGTACAAAGTTCTCCCCCTCTCTCGTGGAGATCTATTCGATGTAATCTTCTTCTTTTTGCGGTGTGTTTGTTGAGACCAATGAATTGTGGGTTTATGATCAAGTCTATCTATGAATAATATTTGAATCTTCTTTGAATTCTTTTATGTGTGATTGGTTATCTTTGCAAGTCTCTTCGAATTATCCGTTTGGTTTGGCCAACTAGATTGGTAGTTCTTGCCATGGGAGAAGTGCTTAGCTTTGGGTTCGATCTTGCGGTGTCCTTTCCCAGTGACAGAAGGGGCAGCAAGGCACGTATTGTATCGTTGCCATCGAGGATAACAAGAAGGGGTTTATTTCATATTGCATGAATTTATCTCTCTACATCATGTCATCTTGCTTAAAGCGTTACTCTGTTTTTAACTTAATACTCTAGATGCATGCTGGATAGCGGTCGATGAGTGGAGTAATAGTAGTAGATGCAGAATCATTTTGGTCTACTTGTCACGGAGGTGATGCCTATATACATGATCATGCCTAGATATTCTCATAACTATGCTCAATTTTGTAAATTGCTCAACAGTAATTTGTTCACCCACCGTAGAATACTTATGCTCTTGAGAGAAGCCACTAGTGAAACCTATGGCCCCCGGGTCTATTCTCATCATATCAATCTCCATCACTTTAATCTTGCTTTGCTTTTTACTTTGCCTTTTACTTTTCACTTTGCATCTCTATACCAAAAATACCAAAAATATTATATCTATCAGATCTCACTCTCGTAAGTGACCATGAAGGGATTGACAACCCCTAATCGCACTGGTTGCGAGTAGCTATCGTTTTGTGTAGGTACGAGGGACTTGAGTGTGGCCTCCTACTGGATTGATACCTTGGTTCTCAAAAACTGAGGGAAATACTTACGCTACTCTGCTGCATCATCCTTTCCTCTTCAGGGAAATCCAACGCAAGCTCAAGAGGTAGCAAACACACGAAAAGTCTGGCGTTGAAATAAGTTCAAAAAAATGAAATCCCTTTGTAACAGACGAGTTTCCGTATGAAACCCTGATACTTCGAAAGAGATTGTCTGTAGTGCTTCTCAATTTCAGGGTCATTCAGCTCAAAAACATCAGTAAATGCATGAAAAATATCAAAGTATTATCATAAAATAAAATGATGATGATACTACGAATTTCAGGGTCTTTCAGCAAAATGAATTATCATAAAATAAAATAAATAAGTAATTTGAAACAAAATAATATAAACTTTAATAAAATATATAAGTAGAAACAAAATAAAATAAAATAACATAAAATTTAATAACATAAATAAAATTTATGAAACTAAAATTATCAAAGTATTTTCTGTTCAAAACATTATAAGCAACCTCTTAAATTTATGAAACTAAAATTATATAAAATTGATGCAACTAAAATTATAAAAGTATTTTCTATTCAAAATCATTAAAAGCAAAAGGAATTTTCATAAAGAACTTTTTTTGTTAGAAACTTTAATAGAAAAAAGAATTATCATAAAATAAAATAAATAAGTAATTAGAAACAAAATAAAATAAAATAAATAAGTATTTTGTTGTAAGTAGAAACAAAACAAAAAATAAAGCAAAAAAGAAAACAAAAAACTGGGAAAAAAAATTCCACATACTGGGCCACCATGGCCTGAATATGACTAGAAACCCATCCATGGGCCAGGATTCAGGCCTGTAGAAGGCCCAGTAGGCCCATCAGGCATAGCAGTCACAATTAGGCCCGTAAGCCTGCAATGGAGAGGAGCTCGAGAGGGGTGCGGCATTTGGGCTTATAAACCACTGCGCGCCCATCTCGACTCGCGAGGTGGGACTAAACTCCCACCACCACCCCGCTGTGCAAGGCCTTTGGTCCCAGTTGGTGACACCAACCGGGACTAAAGGGGTGCATTGGTTCCAGTTCGTGACACCAACCAGAACCAATGCCCCCCCTTTAGTCCCGGTTGGTGCCACCAACCGGGACCAAAGGCCACCGCTTCCCGCCCTTTGGGCTGCTGAAAAGAGACCTTTGGTCCGGTTGGTGGCACGAACCGGGACCAAAGGGGGGTATTCGTCCCGGTTGATGCCACCAACCGGGAGCAAAGGTCCTACTATATAAGCCCACACTTAGAAAATTTGGCAGTTTCATCGCCAATTGCCTCCTGATGACACCGAGCTCATCGACGCCGCCAGGCTACCACGACGCCGTCTGCCGCCCGTGCCTCGTCGTCGCCGTCGCCGACGTCGTCCCCGAGACCACACGCCCCTGCCCTCGCCCCCGAGCGCGCCTTCACCGTCCGCCGTCCCCGAGCCTTCCTCGTCGCCGACGCCACCTCGCTGTGAGCACCTCCCGTTCCCCTGCTCCTCCCCCCTATACTGGCCGCCGTCGCCGCCGCACGCTGCCACCGCGCCGCCGCCCCTGCCCTTCGCTGTGGCCGCGCGCCGCCCCTGCCCTGCCGTGCCGCCGCCCCTGCCCTGCATTTTTATTTCATAGCATTTTTTCATAAATGTATTTTTATATGTGTGTGTATGTGTATATATGTGTATATATGTGTGTACATGTTCATAGCATTTTTTCCATAAATGTATTTTTTTGTCAATTTATGTATATGTGCATATTTGTAAAACAATTGTGTGTGTATAGGAAAATTTATGCATATGTTTTTGTGCATATTTTTTTGTCAATTTATGTATATGTTCATATTTCGAAGAAAAAAAAGGAGTGGAAAAAGAAGGTTAGTGCATTTTAGGTTAGTGTAGAGGAAAACGTAAAATAAGGAAAGGAAGAAAAGTTTGATATATCGAGCTAGGAAAGGAAGAAGAAGAAGAAGAAAAAGAAGGAGAGGAAAAAAAGAAGGAGAGGAAGAAAGGAGAAGAAGAGGAGAAATAAATAAGAAGAGGAAAAAAAAAGAAAAAGAAGAGGAGAAGAAGAAAAAATAGAAAATATTATATTTTTTCTTCTTCTCCTCTATTCCTTTCTTCTTCTCCTCTTTTTTCTTCTTTTTTCTTCGATCTTCTCCTCTATTCCTTTCTTCTTATCCTCCTTTTATTTCTTCTTCGTCTTTTTTTTCGGGTATGTCGTTGTCGATATACCCCCTCCCCGATAACATTATTTTCCCATGTATGTATGTCGTCGTTGTCGATATATATAACTCCCTTCCAGAGAACTTAGACATGAGGGGCGGTCGATATATATACCCCCTGTCGACCGTGATAACGTATACCACGGGAGCACCCCTCGGCCCTCTCGCTCGATCAAAACTCTCGAGGACACCCAAACCCTAGAAAAAAACAATGTCGGTCTCCTACCCCCTCCCGCCACGCCCCTACCCGATCGACAAACTCTCTTGAGGCCACCCAAATTTACCAAGTTAAAAGAGCGTTGTCGTCGAGGCCACCCCGAACCCTTGAAGCGTTATTGAGGCCACCCCAAACCCTTGAAGCGTTTCCGAGGCCACCCCAAACCCTAGAGAAGCGTCGAGGCCAGGCCACTAATATGATTCCTTATTGTGCTTAGCTAGCTAGTTCTATGTTTGCCACTAATATACCCATCTGTAATGTTTGAATAATAATTGCCATGTTGTAAATATTTGCAGAAACTATGGATCCGCACCCCCGAGATGAAGCAACAGAAGCGGTGTTGGGGGAGATAATCGCACACGGAAGTGATGCCGTCTTGTCGTTTCTCAACGTCACATGCACCGATGGTCTGGAAAGACAGGATGAAGAAGCAGGCTACGACGATGATCAAACAATGGAGGAGGAAGGACACCGTGATGACGGCTCCGGTGACCGAATGGAGGGGGAAGGACACCGTGATGACGACTCCGATGACCGAACGGAGGGGGAAGGACACTGTGATGAAGGCTCAGGTGACCGAACGGAGTCGGCCAGGTATATATATATTAATTAATTAAGCAGGTGCTGACTATGGCTAATTGATGCATTAATTGTTTTTGGTATGTACACATATTAACTCTCTTCTTTTTGTTCTTTTCTAGCCCTCCGGATCGAGCAACACTTCGGTAACGAGACGAGGCCCGAAGAGAAAGTTGCGCACGGATGAAAGGTACACGAACATCGAAATTGATCGCGCTGGCCAACCGATTGAACCCCTTAGGACCAAGAAAAAATTTAATGCTCAGTGCGGGGTTCTAGTTAGGGACATGATCCCGATCAGCATCGAGCAATGGTTGAAGCCTAAGGACAAAGACTCTCAGGTGTCTTATGTCAGCAATAGGCAGAAAGCTGATCTTTGGACCGTGCTGCAGGAAAATTTCACCTTCCCGCCAGAGGAGGATTTGGAGAATCCAGTTAAAAAGCCAATGATCAAGGCTTATGCTCTTAAGAAGATGGCTGGGCTATTCAGGAGGTGGAAGAATGGTCTGAAATCGTCGTTTGTCGACCAAGACAAGACTCCAGAATTCATCGGCCGATTTGAGAAGATAAAAGATCAGTGGCCTGCATTTGTCACCAAAAAGAAATCTGAGAGAGCAGCGAAGATGTCAACGACAAACAAGAAAAATGTTGCAAAGAAGAAGCATCACCATCGCACAGGGTTAGGTGGCTACCTGAAAGCCCGGCAGTTGTGGGACAAGGCTGAGAATGACCTCATTGCTAAAGGGATCGAACCAGAGACGCGATGCTGGCCAGACCGTTGCAGGACTTGGTTCTTCGGGGTTGAGGGAAAATTGGACCCTGTAACAGGGAAGTGCGTTTGGACCAACAAGCAGCTGAACACAACCCTTCGTGAAGCTTCAGGAGTATATCGAAAAGGCGCAGCAAGGGACGTTCGTTCCGGATAGAGAGAACGACGAGCTCACAGAGGCCCTCGGGATTCCTAAGCACCCCGGACGGACACGAGGCACGCCAGGCTCCCTTTCGTGGAAGGCTGGATTTCCCGACGCAGGCGGTTACAAACGCCGGGAGAGGAAGAAGAAAAAGGAGCTGACCCAACTACAGGCGCTGCACGCAAGGGTATAAGCGCTAGAGGAACGAGACGAGGCCCATAGCGCGCGACCTGCCGAAGCTGCTACACCCGAAGCTACCCCCCCCATCTCAGCGGAGAAGCAGTGTGGCTTCCACGGAGCTGCTTCAGGAGCCTGTCTTCACGGCTCCTGCTAGCTACCCCGTGGATGCTATCTCGGAGTCTCAGAATTGCCACCTTATGACGAAGTGGATGGATTTGAAAGTCAAGGCGGCTGTTGGCTCTGTTGCACCTCCTGAACCTGGTGCAACTTTTCACTGTCGGCCGATTCCAGAAGGATATGTTAGGGTGATGGTCGATGAAATCACAGAAGGATTTGAGGACCTCCAGCTTGACCACCCTACGGGTGACGGGGAGACTCGACTGAGTTCTTGTCTGAAGACTCTATGTCTATGGCGGAAGGAGTTCATCAACCTTCCGAACTGGACGCCTCCGCCTCCTCCTCCTCCGGCGAGTCAGGGCACTCCGCCTCCTCCACCGCCTCCTCCTCCGGCATGTGATCAGGGCACTCAGCCTCCTTCTCCGGTGTGTGGCGGCACTCCGCCTCCTTCTCCGCCTGCGCTGGTGCACCCGAGCAGCCACCAGCCTCCTCCTTCTCCGCCTCGCCAGCAAGGGCGGAAGAGACCCGCCGCCGCCCCGGCTGCTCCGGCGCGTCATAGTCCTTCTCCTCCGCCTCATAAGCAAGCACGAAAGAAGACAGCCGCAGCCGCTCCGTCTGCTCCGGCGTCTAGCAGTACAGCCAGAGGTAGGCAATACAGATTCGGTCCACCTCTCAAGCCTCTAGAGAAGTTACCATACGAGAGGACCGTGGAAGAAAACGCGAAGATCGTGGAAAAAGAAGTGAATGACTTCTTTGAAGGGGTGAAAGTAAAGAGACATCCGCCTCCGAAGGAGAAGGTAGACCGGGTGAAAACAAAGCGCACACTCGATGCCCTGAGGAAACCACCAAAGTCTCCGCCGAAAACCAACTATGAGCGCATTACTGCAAAGGTATATATCGAAGCAGAGCGGTCGGGAAATACTATCAGTGATCGAAGGTTAGCAGAACGACGAGTTGGAAAAAAATTGCCCAGCTCGGCGAACAAGCGGACCAATCATGCCCCCCGCTCAAGGTGTCTAGCGATAAGGTCGCTAATGATCCGGGGATGGTACCCAGTTATAGCAATCTTGAAGATTACCTGCCCGACGATGTACATTATGATTTCTTGGAGGTGGAAGAACACCAATACCATTACGGGAAGCCTCTTGTCAAAGATGAAAAATCTCTAACAACGATGATGCGAAGATTCCATGATTGGTACATGGAAACCTGCAGAGAGTCTGGGGGGACGAATACTTTGTATCTGAGAGTTAAAGAGGAGCACGACCTCGTTGGAATTGATTTGTTGACTATTACATTTGAGGAGTTCTTTCAGTGGTTCAATCAAAAGGCCCTCGATAAATTAACGGTCACTTGCTACTGTCTGTAAGTACTACTTCTGTCATTAAGTCTCTATATATAGCTCAACTCTTTCATTGCATGTATATATGATTATCCTCACTATATTATGCAGATTGAAGATCATCGAGTGCAGAAAAGCAGAAATGTATGATATTGGGTTCATTAACACAAATCTCATAGATAAATTTGAGGTTGAAAAGAACGCCGATGATGTTGAGGCCAACTTGCTCAAATCATTGATAGTAAATCAAAACAAAGATAAAATACTCTTTCCTTACAACTTCGAGTGAGTGTTACTGTCTTGTGCATATTCGGTTTCCCTTATTACTCGAGCGAGGTTATAGTAATGTAATTGATGAGTTATGCATGCGTGCGCAGCTTCCACTATATTCTCCTAGAGATTAAACTTGAGTAGGGACTAGCGACCGTCTTAGACTCAAGACGAAAATCTTCCGAGACCTATGCGGACATGACTAAAATGCTCGAGAAGTAAGTTCAATCGATCATTATCGCACCATATCGGCAACTTTTTGTTCATTTCCTGATATCAAGTAATTGTTTTCTTTGTCTCGCAGGGTTTGGAAAGTATTCACCGCACAAGCTCCGGGACTACCGGGGGAGTTGCGATGGACATATACCCGAAAGTAAGTAGTACTAGCTAGCTAGTTCTGCGCATCTCGATCACGTTGATTCTAGCTACTTTCATCAATGCCATTTATAATGCTTCATTATCATTTTGACTGACCTCTATTTCTCGTAAAGTGCTTGTGGCAGGAACAAGGGAATGATTTCTGTGGATACTACGTGTGCGTGTTCATCTACAACGCGACTTGCAAAGATAAGCGGGGCTACTCTAAAAGACAATTTGATGTGCGTAAGCAATAATATTCACAATTTCATTTTATTACACCATCATTTCTGTTGAGTTTCATTCATATATATGTATTAACCCCCTTCTTCAAATTAGACGTGGGAGATGCGGAATGAACTCCTACCAGAAGATCGCATGAAAGCAATTCAAGAGGAATTAGCGGGATTCTTTCTTGACCACGTCATCAATAAAGCCGGAGAATACCATGTGGAACTTGATTTCAGATGCTAGGCGATTGTAACAGATCTTACATATTGTATATGTATGTAGCCAGTAGCGTCGGATAGATAATACGAAAACTTGTTGTTCGACCAATCTCTCGGAGAAGGAGATGTCGATCACTTCTCTCGGTATGCATGACGAACTTGTGTACTTAATGGTTTCCTTCATTTTCTTACTAGCTAGCGTGTCGAGGGCCTCTATATACGTATAATACGTAGCATCGACCAAGCACGAAGATAAGAGAGGACACTTCTCTCTATTAATTAATTAGCTACCTAACACAATACATGAAACACCTTAATTAACCATACAAAAACCCCAAATCCACCCCCCCTTTTAGAAAAAAAACAAAACCCTAGCCCCTGAACAGCTGACGTGTGGATGCCTATTGGTTCCGGTTGGTGCCACCAACCGGGACTAAAGGCCCTCCTACCTGGGCTCGCCACAGCGGCCACGTGGAGGCCCATCTGTCCCAGTTCGTATAAGAACCGGGACTAAAGGCCAAGGGCATTAGTAACGGCCCTTTAGTCCCGGTTCCGCAACGGGACAGATGGGCCTTATGAACCGGGACAAATGGCCCTTTTTCTACTATTGTACCAGGCGAGGCTGGTGGAGGTCATCACCCTCTCTACGGCCGACAAATGCGTGGTGTCGCCATCGCCGCTACCACTCATCCCCTGACGCCTATGCCTGAGCCGACCGACCGGTATGTCTGAATCGGCTAGCTACGGGAGTGGGTCAGCACCCACCCCTCCCCAGTTTGGCTCGGCGCGACACGCCGACACAGGAGGCTGCATACCTCGAGCATTGGAGGCAGCGTGCGCTGGCGGAGGAGCGCGCCGACAGTGAGTGGCGCATGCACAAGAAGCGCGGGGAGGAGGAGGACCGCCGCCAGAAGGAGGAGGAGGACGACCGCCGCCAGAAGAAGGAGGAGGAGTGCGCCCGCGTCGCCGCATTGCCGCAGCAGCAGCAGACGCCGGAGGAGGTAGCCCTGGCGGCCTATCAAGCCGCGTTCAGCTGGGCTGGGCTGCATCCCGTCTTCATCAACCTCAGTGGCGGCGACGATGACGGCAATGGCAAGGGCAAGGCAAACGAATAGGGCAGCGTGTGGACGGGTTTTTTTTTATGTTTAATTAACTATTTAAGAGGTACACCGGCCATTTATGTTTAATCAAGTTTTTCTAAATTTATTTCGGTCACGCGGATCAAAAATGGGTATGCGTTCCGTTGGGCACACATGCCAACCCAAATCAAAAAGCGAACGCGCACGTCTGTCTGGCTGACCCAAACGGTTAAAGGGCGGACAAAGCGCGTGTTCATTTGGGTGGGCGCGTTGGAGTTGTTCATGAAAATGAACTAAGGTGGCCTTTTTAAAAAAACTTCAACAGAAAATGACCTTAATATGAAAAAAAATCACAAACTGGCCATCTTTTACATGATGCCCGGGGCTGAGGCGTCATGCTATAGCGCCATGCTAGATAGCATGGCGCTCCGGGCTAAGGCGCCATGATAGCAACGTGTAGCATGCCGTCCCGGGTTAGGGCATCATGCCAAATGCTCCCTCCGTTTCTAAATATTTGCCTTTCTTGATATTTCATATGAAATTCAACATATGAATGTATGTAGACATATTTTAGAGTGTAGATTCACTCATTTTGCTTCGTATATAGTCACTTGTTGAAATATCTAGAAAAACAAATATTTGAGAACAGAGGGAGTAGCATGTAAAAGGATCAGTTTCTGAAACATTTTTAGATTTGAGTCATTCTGTGTTGAAGTTTTATAGAAGGGCTGCATTTTCACGGGTTGCTCTAAGTTCTTCCATCAGCGGATCTCACCAATGCACACGACCAGCTGAAAGCTTACTAGTGGCTACGCCAGAAAAAACACGAATCAGGCATGTAAAATTTGGCATGCGAGCATGCGACGGACCAAGCTCGAGAAATATACGACGGCAATAACTCGATTCTCGAGCTGAGACCGCATGCGAGCAAGCAGTGTACGTATCTCAGCGCCTAATTTCATGATCTCAGAGGATCTCTCGTTGTACGCACGTAGTAGAGGCAGAGAGAGAGGTATGGGCGATGAGCAGTGATATTTCGCGCCCGAAAACCCGGAGGAGAGAGAGGAGGGGACAGAATATAACGTCGGGCGTCGCGAGGCTGCGCGCAGCTGGCTAGTGGAGCTGCCATTAGATCACTGGTCTAGCTAGTAGCTAGGCTCGCCTAGCTCCCTGGGCGTTGCGTTGCAGTAGGGTACTACTGCTAGTCGTAGCCCGTGGGCAGGCACCCGTCGCGCGCATGTGGGCTCAGGGGCAGGGCCTCGTGGTCTCGCGGGGCAGCAGGACCCGCCTCCGTGCTTTCTACCAGTGCACTACTGTTTACTGCTAGTCGTAATCATGCAACTCCCTCTCTCTCTCCCTACCAGTACATATCTCCCGATAGTGTCTCTGTGCGTGTTGTGAATAATGCCTTTGGGCTTAGTGGAGCTCCACGCAGGACGCATGCCGCTTTGCTCGCTCCCCCATATCCCTTCCAAGATAACGTAACAGCTTGTCTGAGTTGACAAATGATACGGCGATGCAAATTGATAACCTTTTCCCGTCGTGATCTCATCAGTCGAGATTAGTAGTATATGTTCATGACATACTACTAGAGCCCGTCCGTCGTAGGGAAAAAACATACACACGTCCCTGACACAATAAACATTACTGAACAACTCAATAGGTTCACACGCATCCCATCTATGGGCTCCTTTGATTCGATTTTTGGAGCGTTAGAATCCTTTAAAAGAATCCTGCATTGGTCGTTTGATTCATAGAATTAAATTCTATAGGAATTTTTTTCTATGAAATCATGTATACTACATTTCATTGAAGATCTAGCATTCACTTCAACCTCTTTTTTCATTTTTTTTGTTTTTTATATGACATTAAACACTCTATGCTAATTCTATGAGATTCAAGTGGATATGTCACTCAATTCCTTTATTTTTCCTATTTCCGTGTTTCGAGAATCCTACGGATCAAAGAGGACCTATATGTTATCACTTATCCTCCTTCTCACACTTGTCAATAGTGATCTCAGTGCTAGCACAATCACAACACATTTGAATCTGGTCAAATCTAAGTTGTCTCTCCTTCTCTCCGCATAAGATGAGAACTTTGTTTTTTTTTCACCTGAAGGTTTTGCCGAGACGTGCATGCGTGATTATAGAGGTTTATTTCGCCGCCAAACTGATTTTATTGAGGTGTTGGTTTTCAATCCAGATCCACACCGGTACAAAAGAGAGACGCATCACATGGTATTGATTAAGATTATCCCCAAAATTGAATTTAGAAATGTTTAACGGGTAAAACAACATCATAATCAGATTCTACACATTTTTCTAATCAATTTTCATATATAACATGTTAAAATTGAAGTTGTGGTTCAGAAGATATGAATAAAAAAGCATTTGAATCGCATTATTTAAAATATTTAACAGGTAAAATAATATCATATTTAGATTCTACACCTTTTTCTAATCAATTTTCATATAGAACATGTCAAAATCAGAGTTAGGATTTTAAAAGATATGGATATTTTTTAAAAACATTAGAATCTGCCTGAAAAATAATAGATGGACGGTGGGTTGATTAACCAAAGGTTAGAGGAGGTTTTGGAAAAAGAATCGAATCTGTTTTTTTCACTTCAAATAGGAACGTTGGTTGATTAACCACAAGAGCAGGGGGTTTCCGAAAAAAAAGGAAACTGAATTGTTTTTTTCTCACTCAACATAGTACGCGGGTTGATTTCGAAGAAGATCAAGAAGTTTTCTACGAAAGTAACGACAAACAGGCAGAAGCACTTCTTCCTTTATCAGTATGTATAGATATCGTAGCCCGACAATGTGATATGTTTTTGTTGAGGCTCCGGTGTGTGTTGCTCTCGTGGTGGTGAAACTATATCATAGTTTAGAATAACCAAGAGGCACAATTGTTTTTCTTTTACTCTCGCAAGGCGCAACTAGGGCAAATACTTTTTACGCTCGATCTTCTCGACGAACTTAAGAATACCCCTTCTCTCCTTCTGCTGCTTCGGCGACCAATGACAGGGAGGAGAATGTTGATGTCTCAGCTCCGGCTAGTAGATTGGTTAGAGAATTAGTCCCTTGCAAGTACAACACTTGGACGGGTGGGCAGTGTGAATGGGGCCATAGGTACCGCCTGACCGCGAACTTTGTCTACAAGTTTCCGTCGACCTAAAATCCTTAGAGACGCAAGCCCCTCCGCCTGCCTTATCTCGAGACCATCCATCCCTTCCCTCCCCTCGAGATCGTCTCGTCCACCTCCTGCCCCGACCCCTTCCGCCTCTCGTCCGCCTCCCCTCCCGTCCAGATCCCTCCCGATCCCCTCCGCCACGCGTCCGCCTCCCCCCCTCTGCATCCCTTCCCATCGCCGCCAGATCCCGGCTGGGCAAAGCCCGTGTGGCGGATGATGGCAGCGGCAGGGCGTCCCTCCGTCGCGGCTTGGAGGCATGGCTTTGACGATGGATCTTGAGCGGGCGCCTCGGGACGACGTGTGTGTGGCCATGGCGCCGGTCACGCGACGATGTGACCTCCTCTACCTTTGGAAGTCTTCATCGTCGGTCCAAAGGGATCTCCTCGGTGGGTGTTGCCTTGCAGTGGCTTCTCGACAACGGATCAAGTGGAGGAGGAGATGGTGGCCTAGCTGCTGAAGTGGGTGAGGATGCCACCATCATCGGCGGCGCCCGTGGGTGTCGTTTTCCTCGCTCGAGGAGATGGTGGGGGAGTCCCTCACTCCATTGTTTCCGGGGAAAACCTCAGATTTGTAGGAGGCCACCATTGACGGCGGCGCCCGTGGGCGTCGTAGCCCTTGTTGGAGGCATTGAGGGGCTCCTGGATCGGATTATGGCGATGTCTTCGTCGTCACCCCCGTGGAGTCATCATCTTTGGAGACATTCATCAGCTGAACGAACATGTGGACGGCTTGGTGGTCACGTGTCGGTAGGTGGTGGACCGATGCTTCATCCTACACATCAATAGGGCGGATATCGGTGGTGTGGCGCAGTGGAGACTCGGCATCCAATGGGTGGCGATGGACTCGTGCAGGAGGACGATGTTGTCTGGCGTTGTGGTGGCGTCGATGGCAGAGAGGCCTCGCAAGGTCGATGTGTCAGTATCTGATCTGAGGATGGATCGATGGATGAAGGAGGTGACGGTCCTTGCAGCGTGCGCATGTGGTTCCCACTGAAAGTGCGTCGAACCAGTGTGTAACCCAGTCGAAGTATTGTGGCTTGAATGGTGCATCCGGCATTGGATGTTAGGTATTTGTGCGACGTCTGTTCAGTATTAGGCTTGGACATTCGGCACCCCTTCATCACGGGGATAGGAGTAGCGACAGGTGTTTCCAAGATGGTGGCTTGAGGCTTGCTGATGTATTACCTTGTAAGGGCTTTGTAAATAATTAATAAAATGGGTGCATGAATTTGCAGAGGCCGGGGGTACATCCTCCTTTTCCAAAAAAAATCTTTAGAGACTTTTTATGTATTTTTTGCACAATGGAGATTTCTCGGCTTCCCTAAACTTCATGCCGGAGGGTTGTCTTGACTAAGGATGGCAATTTTACCCATGGATATCCGACTCAAATGGATAGAGTTTGGATATGCTTTTATGTCCATGGGCAGTGCTACCTCTTGAGCACTGCGTTGGTTTTCCCCGAAAAGGAAGGGATGCTGCAGCAAAGTAGCGTAAGTATTTCCCTCGGTTTTTGAGAATCAAGGTATCAATCCAGTAGGAGGCTACGCGCGAGTCCCTCGCACCTGCACAAAACAAATAAATCCTCGCAACCAACGCAAATAGGGGTTGTCAATCCCTATAAGGCCACTTACGAGAGTGAGATCTGATAGATATGATAAGATAATATTTTTGCTATTTTATGATAAAGATGCAAAGTAAAATAAAGGCAAAGTAAATAGTAAAAGAAATAACTAAGTAGTAGGAGATCAATATGATAAAGATAGACCCGGGGGCCATAGGTTTCACTAGTGGCTTCTCTCGAGAGCATAAGTATTCTACGGTGGGTGAACAAATTACTGCTGAGCAATTGACAGAATTGAGTATAGTTATGAGAATATCTTGGTATGATCATGTATATAGGCATCACGTCCGAGACAAGTAGACCGACTCCTGCCTGCATTTATTACTATTACTCCACTCATCGACCGCTATCCAGCATGCATCTAGAGTATTAAGTTAAAAACAGAGTAACGCCTTAAACAAGATGACATGATGTAAAAGGATAGATTCATGCAATATGAAGAAAACCCCATCTTGTTATCCTCGATGGCAACAATACAATACAATACGTGCCTTGCTGCCCTTACTGCCACCGGGAAAGGACACTGCAAGATTGAACCCGAAGCTAAGCACTTCTCCCATTGCAAGAAAGATCAATCTAGTAGGCCAAACCAAACTGATAATTCGAAGAGACTTACAAAGATAACCAATCATACATAAAAGAATTCAGAGAAGATTCAAATATTATTCATAGATAGACTTGATCATAAACCCACAATTCATCGGTCTCAACAAACACACCGCAAAAAGAAGATTACATCGAATAGATCTCCACAAGAGAGGGGGAGAACATTGTATTGAGATCCAAAAAGAGAGAAGAAGCCATCTAGCTACTAACTATGGACCCGTAGGTCTGAGGTGAACTACTCACACTTCATCGGAGGGGCTATGGTGTTGATGTAGAAGCCCTCCGTGATCGATGCCCCCTCCGGCGGAGCTCCGGAACAGGCCCCAAGATGTGATCTCGTGGATAAAGAAAGTTACGGCGGTGGAATTAGGGTTTTGGCTCCGTCTCTGGTCGTTTGGGGGTACGTGGATATATATATAGGAGGAAGGAGTACGTCGGTGGAGCAACAGGGGGCCCACGAGGGTGGAGGGCGCGCCTGGTGGGGGTGGGCGCGCCCCCTACCTCGTGGCCTCCTGTTTCCTTTCTTAACGTAGGGTCCAAGTCTCTCTGGTCTTATTCGTTGAGAAAATCACGTTCCCGAAGGTTTCATTCCGTTTGGACTTCGTTTGATATTCCTTTTCTTCGAAACCCTAAAATAGGCAGAAAACAACAATTCTAGGCTGGGCCTCCGGTTAATAAGTTAGTCCAAAAAATAATATAAAAATGGATAATAAAGCCCAATAATGTCCAAAACAGTAGATAATATAGCATGGAGCAATCAAAAATTATAGATACGTTGGAGACGTATCAGGCAGCACCCAAACCCGACCTGATTGCTCGTGGATAAGGCATGGATATAATCTTGTACCCATGGGTATACCCAAACCCGACCTGATAGTATGACTTAACGGGCAAAAATCTGTTATCCCTACCCCTTAGTCACAAGTCCCACTAGAATTTTACACTTTGTAATTTAAAACATGCAAAAGAAATTGCACAACCCTTGTCGTAACAGTTGACATTCGATCCCCTGTGTAACATACTCCAATGCCCCTTTCTTTATTTTTATCTCGTTAAATGACTCATCATTCTCATCTATTAGAAAAATACTAAATAATCTTAGGTTAGTGGACATTGATTTACCATAAGTTGAAGTTTACCATAAGTGAGGCCTAGCCTTCCAAGAGGTGAAGAATGGAAGAGCTTTTGTTAACATTGTGTTATGTCTTATCTATATGTCTCGAGAGGACACAATGCATATTCAGTGGGTATGGATATCCATCGGATTTAGACATGGACACAATTTTTCACCCATGGATATTTTCATGGACGGGAAAAGTCTGTCTTCATGGATATGGGTATGGATTTGACATTGTTCAATCCTATTCAAACCCGACCCATTAGTCTCGACGCTAATCCAAGGCTCTGGAGAGTGTATTTTATACGCTCGCTTTTCAACAACCTACCACAATCAAACCACTTCGTTGACATTGCTACTAACACATTATCTCGATCAAGTATATCTGTTTTAGGTGTCGTTAAATTGACAACTCAACTAGCAATGTTTTATCAATATTATTTCCCCCACATTATATAAAATATAAATTATGATTACCATACTTTTTAGCGATGACTGATATGATTCCTTGAGAACATCTCGTTCTAACAGCGATCAAGAACGCACAGATTGGCGGCGAACAACCATAAAGACGCCATGATAGAACATTGGATCTGGCGTGACGCAACACCACAACAATGCCTCCGACCAAGTTGTCACCACATGCTCTTCAACGGCGCCACAACACCACAACGATACCTTCTACCACGTTGTCACCACATGCTCCTCAACGGCACCACAACACCACAGTGATGCCTCCGACCACGTTGTTGTCGTATGCTCTTCAACTATGCCGCAACACATCTGCACACACCCATCTCACCCCAAGAGGGCACCTTAAAGAAGTGACGACGCACAAAACGCCGCACCTGTCAATCCAAAACAGAACCACCATCGGTTTCACTCGGGAACGAGAAGGGGAAGGTATATCAATGCACCTCCAAGAAGGGAGATGGTACCCATAGGAGTCGATGTTGTCGTGCTTGAGGAAGCGGAGCATCAGTCCCGTGCAGATTGCCTCAGAGTCCGCCTTTCCACCCAAGGTCGCTGCGACATCCAGTGCCCTCCAAATGGAGTTGGAGCTGTTGAGTTTGTGTCGAATATTATGAGTTCGGGTTACATTGGATTTGGTGTTGTAGTGTCAAAGTCGGACACGTTGTAACTTGTGATGGCTAGACGGCAGCACCAGCCACCAGGGTGCCGACACATGTCGTCGGCTCCCCCTGCTTGCCTGTCACTATCTAGCCACCGTAGCCCGTAGGTACATCCTCATATATAGGATGCCAAGGTTACAACATGTCATACTCCGATCTTGCATGTATCCTACCCACACAACAACACCAAAATCTAATGTAACTCTTAAGTAGTACATAATATTCGACACAAACTCAATAAACTCCACCTTAGCGAATATTCTTCATCACCTTGAATTTGTCCATGCGAACCATATCACACCACCTCTAATTCTCTCGACATGCAAGTCTCCCACCTCACCAAGTGTGCCACGTGATCATCCACTAACATTATTTTTTAGCCAAAGCACACCATATCAACACGTTTATTTGTTGTTACTAGACATATGTAGCACATCAATTTTTTTTTATTTGTTTCCTTTGTAAAGGTTGTGAAATGCCTGATTTAATTGTTCCAACTGTTGTGGTTTAGTGTGCATGCATAACCTTTACTCACACACAATGCAAGTACGGATTTCTACGTTAAAAATAGTAACTTTTGATTTATATCTTTTCCTTCATGCATAATTAGCATGCAATTAATCTTAAAGTTCTGGAAGCAACACGTGTAGTTAAGAGAAATTGATGGTTACCTGTCGGGTAGACGGTTAGATGACACTTAGAAAACACCAGTAATTTTATTTCATGTCAAAAGAAAAGAAAACACAAATAATTCTACACATTCAATTCGACGCCCAACCATCGACGACATGTAGGTGACATGTGGGCCCAACCAGTCAACTGAATCAAAGTAAAATCTTAAATATGAAAAAACGGTGACCGAGTAACAAACCGACAACTAAGGGGTGAAATGTGGTAAGAAATTTTCAATCGAGTAAAACATGTCCTTGATGTCATATAGGACGTGGAGCTGAATTCACTCTCAATGTAATTATGCTTTGAACTTCATTTTCTATCAAAATGAAATTTAGATGTACCAGGGCCACTGTGCCAACCCATTTGGGTGATTAATTAGTCTTCGTGCAAGTTAACGCTTTTAGCCCGTAAAAACTAGAAGACACCCCACGCATTGCCACGGGATTAGAGGTTTGATTACTATTGTACATAATATAAATTGACTTTTAGAATTTTAGCTATGCTATGCAGAAAAAAAATGCTACAAAGAACTAAACATGTGTCATAAATTAGATATGGTAGCATTTAAAATCCGCTGTGCATATTGCATGGCAGAGAGACACTCATGTTCAAATCAAACAGGTGTTAGTTGATCAGGCAAACAAATCCAATGGCTAAATAACTTAAACAACGTGGAAGCACACATGTGAGGAAAAATAGCAATTAATGACTTGAGTAGGGGTTATATATGCCACTAGGCTGGTGCACCACAGCGAGTACTTAGGCCAACTCCAGCCCTCGGCCCTAAACGGACGTCCAATTTGTCTGGATTTTGTCCGTTTGAGGCAGAAAATAGGACGCCCGCGTTTGGTTTGGCTCGTCCGCCGGTCGGTGCACCCAACTCACGGCCAGATCGCATTTTGTCCGACTCGCGATGAAAAAAAACCGGCCACACATTTAAAATATAGAAATAAATTTAATTAAACAATTCTAAAATATTTAAACCATTTAAACAAAGTCGTGGCCGCACATTAAACTTAACTTAGAACTTAAAAAAGCATTAAAAAAACTTGACGCCGCTGCCACCATGGCCGTCCTTGATGTCATCGCCGTCTTCACGGGTCGCCGTCCTCCTCCTCGCTGTACCCGGTGAGGTCGATGTACAACGGTGGCTGCCAGAGGTGGGTAGGCGACCCTTGTGGCGGCTGGATGGCTGGAGGCGCCTACACGACTTCTTCCCGTGGTAAGGCCGGTGAACATGCCTCAGCACCCACCCACGAGGGCGACAGGGAGACGAACTCCATCCAGGACCACGTTTGCCCCACAATTATCGTGAAGTGCGGCCCGACGACGTCCTCCTCCTCCTTGACGACGGTGGCCTCCCGCAGCTCCGATGGAATGACGACGTCGCCCGTGGTGGATAGGGCCATCATCACCTCCAGCCCTTGCCACTGGGCCTCGTCCTGGTCGTGGACGGACTCCTCCTTAAACTGCTGCACAAGCTCCTCCTCCTCCTTGGCGGTCATGGGAGGTGGTGTGGTGGGACGGGGACGGCATTGGGTTGAGCCCACGGATCCGTGCACGACCGTGCGCCCGTGGCACGCTCGGACCACGACCGACGAAGTACGGCTGCCGTCGCAAGTCGCTTTGTCGCCGAACCACGTGTCCCACAGCGGGAAGTCGACGTGTGCCTGGCGTCGTCGACGAGGTCGGGGGCCAGGAGGGCGCGGCGGTGCTAGATCTCCTCATGACGGGCTCGGCCGCCAACCGGGACCCGCGGATGGGCACGCAGGTCCGCCGACAAAGTTTCAGTTGGTGGGGAGCCGGACGTCGCTCCGCGGCAGCAGCGTCCCTCTCCCAATAGCGCTTGTAGATGTTGGACTTCAAGTAAGGCCGGTTGCGAGGGTTTGCCGCCGGAGGGGTGATGGAGAACGGAGAGGAAGGAGGGGGAGGAGGAGGGGTGGAGCGGCTGCGGCAGCGGGAGGACGACCCGGCCTCGTGGTCGTGCCTTGTGGCCGGAGATCCAATGGCATCCCATGACCGACGGGGAGGATGGGGTGGAGGAGAGTCGACGTCGTACCTGGCGTTGTCGACGAGGTCGGGGGGCAGGAAGGCACGGCGACGCTAGATCTCCTCATGACGGGCTTGGCTGCCAACCGAGACTGGCGGGATGGGCACAAATGTCCGCCGACAAAGTGTCGGTTGTTTGGGAGGGGGACGTCGCTCCCCGGCAGCATCGTCCCCGTCTGCCAATAGCGCTTGCAGATGTCAGACTTCAAGTAAGGTTGGTTGCGAGGGTTGGCCGTCGGAGGGGTGATGGAGAACGGTGAGGAAGGAGGAAGGAGAGGAGAAGGGGTGGAGCGGCTGCGACAGCGGGACGACAACCCGGCCTCGTGGTCGTGCCTTGTGGCCAGGGATCCAATGCCATCCCATGACCGACGGGGAGGACGGGCCGCCGTAGATCCGCCGAGCTCGACCGTCCCTGCCCTGCCCCGCCCTGCTCCGCCTCGCTCGTTGCCCTCGCCGCGTCGCTCGCCCCTCTCCCGGCGCTCACCACTGGTCGCGCGCCCGGCCATCGCCGCCGCCGCCCCTGGTCGCACGCCCGGCCGCGGGCTGGATCCGCGCGGAGGTGAGCGTCGCGCCCCTACTCTTGCGCCTCACGCCCCTCCTTCTTCACTGCTCGCTGCTCCCGAATTTGGCGCGAGAGGCCGGCGCCGAGGATGTCGACATGACCATCGTGCGCATGGACCGGCAGAAGAAGAGCGAGGTGGCTCCTCCTCTGCCACGGGCTGGACCTGCAGGAGAGCTCCCCACCCACCGGTCCTCCTCCTCTGCTCCCTGCTCCCCGATGCGGTGCGAGGGGCCGGC
Source organism: Triticum urartu (assembly GCF_056163025.1). NCBI lineage: Eukaryota > Viridiplantae > Streptophyta > Magnoliopsida > Poales > Poaceae > Triticum > Triticum urartu. The sequence goes on from NC_141876.1 coordinate 39,455,273, forward strand.
GCCGAGGATGACCTGTTCTTGCCCTACTTCTCCGTCGCCGTTCCCACGGCCAATGGGCAGGAGCTCGTCGCCGATGCCCACCACCTCCCCGCGGCTGGCGTGGGTCAAAAAGAAGGTGCCGCATAGCGTTGGGAGCGCGCCGACTGCGGCTGCGGCGCGGCGAAGCCGGAGGCGGGGAGGTCTTTGGCCGCGTGCTAGGTGTTTGTTGAAATGCCATAGGCGGACACATGCACGAATTGCTAGCACCGCGTTGGGAGCACACACCGATCTAAATTTAAAAACGGACAAAAGTGTTCGCCAGCCCAATCCAAACGGAAAAAAATTGGATAAAATCCGCCTCCGTTTGGCTCTCTGCGTTGGAGTTGCTCTTACGGATGCAACGCACGTTGGGCCGTCGATTTGGACCAAAACGGACACGCGGACACTGATCCTGAGTTGGAATTAGTCTGAGCTCTGGAACATCGACAGCGAGGTGCGAGTACTACAGTAGAGTAGGGTGTGTGGATGGTAGAGGGTGGTGCTGGGCAGAATATAAGTTGCGTTCACTTGGAGTGGACCATGCATGCTGCTAGCTGCATCTGCCTGGGGCGTGGACTGACAAAGACTGACTGAGCCTGACCCTTTGCTGCTGGTTTGTTGTACGCATCACATTGGGAAGGTAAAGAACCGGCCGGACGCTGCAGCTCTTTCTTTAAAATAAGATAACCCTGGAGATCGTTCGTTCCCCATGCAAAAGCCATGCCATGGCAGCCATGGCCAGTCAACAAACGCATCTGCTACGAGCTTCTTGTCATGGGTTGCTTTTGGACTTACGGCTCCTCGGCCTAGGCCATGGGCGTGCAGCAAGATCGACGAGGATCCGCACTAGCTTAGCTGCGAGCAGCTGGAAGGCCTATTTTCCCCGTTGAAATCCTTGTTCGTTTGCATGGAGGGCGAATGCACATCGAAAAATCCAAGGAAAAGATATAGTTCTAGCCGTGGCCCTGAGCATACAGTGAGAATAATGTTCTGGTCGTGCCTCTAGACCACAAGAAAATTCAACAGACACCCCGCATAAAAAAGAAAGATATGCATGTCTATGTCTATGTGTGAGTATACATAGCTTTGTAGTCCTGGACGTACGTGATGGTCTGAAAGATAAGGGAAAGGGCAACTATAAAAGTAGCTCCTTCCTTTGACAAACATCAGACAAGCCCCCGGTCGGAGATAGCCACACAAATAAACAACTGGTTATGAAGGAGTATAGCCGTATCGGTTAGTTATACATGCCATCATGCCATCACAATCTTCTCAAGATGTACCGCCGGTCCGTATGAGTGTTCCGTATACATGCCCATGCCGTCACAATCTTCTCAAGAAGGAATATTCCATGGATAAAAATGAAAAAGGAGAACTTAATAAGCTCGCCGTGATCTCCTGGTAGGCCACTAGTGCGACCTACTGGTTCGATTAGGCGAACATCTGCACCATATCAAGACAACATTAGTCCCCGTCAAGCAGCACATTCGCTGGCCAGTTGAGCCTTCGTGCTTACTCCACCACGGGGTGAGTGTGTGCGTCAAGTGCAACTGATCAAGACGTCCTCTCGCGCATGTATACATCCTTGACGGGATAGATTATAAGCTTAGAATATAGTAATATTTCATGATGAACCGGTTCATCAGGGCATGCATGGCTGCATGCAATGACGGGTTAGTAGGGAACAATGAGCCGAATAATCGTCGGCGTTTGGCTGTCAGGGACGCCTACACGGGCACGTGGCTACTCGTTAATCATGACCTAAACAAGGGTGATTACTAGGACATGGGGCCTGCTGTCTGATCAACTAGTTTTGGATTTGGATCTCTTGCTACGGGTCGAATCCTTTTACCAGCCAGAAAAGAGTCGCTAGTACACTAGTACTACTCCGTTTTCTCTGGATTCTCATGTCTTGTAATAGTGCTAGGATCAAATAGCTGATTAGTCCTAGAGATTCTAAAAACCCTAACATTCCCTAATTGAGACATTGGCCAATCGTACATTTCTTGGGCCATGATAGATAAACTAGAATTGATTATATAGTTAACTAACGGTCTGATTGTACTTTCTAGTACTCGCGTTCTGATGCTAACTTTATTCGTAAGTGCTCGTGCCCATCACATGGCGGGTCTTTAAGTAATTAGTTAATTAACTAGGTACAAGCTAACTTTTCGAAGTCTTTAGTCGTCTTAGGATCTTACTATCAGATCAACAAAGGTACTAATCCTTGGACATTTATAAAGGAAGATCATTATACTACTGATGTGATCCGGTTCTACTACTTATTATATAATTGAGGCCGATTGGCGCGATAAAAGCGTCCAGGGACTAGAGTTGAGTGTTAAGCATATCTTTTTGGGTTGCCAAATAACATAATCTGTATAATCAATCGTCATGGTAGTAGCCAACTAATTTATACCCACCTCAAAATGTTTCAAATATGTCCAGGCCTCCTTTGGTTTACAGAAATTTTGTAGGCATTATAAATGACAGAATTTGATAGGATTTTTTTGGAGCCCCTTGATTTGTAGGAATAATCCTATTGTACAAGATAGTAAACCAATCCTTTGTATTTCTAAGGAAAAATACATTAACCTAGACCTAATTGAAAAAAAATGCTATGAGGTGAATAAAATGGCATCTCTTTCTCGCAAATTCGCAGGGGCATGCGAGTGCAGGGGCACACACCTACCAAGCCCCGCCGCCCGCTCGGTTTGCCTCACGATGCACGAAGTAGTTGAATCCCACACAAGGGCATAATAAAAAAATCCCTCAAAAAGTTTTAAGTTTCAACGATGAAACTTACGGTTTTGTAAAACTGCAAGTTTCAGCCAGTTTCAGAGATATACTTTTCAAGAAAATATTTCTGCCAGTCGCAAACAGAAAATAGTTGATTTTTATCGGTCGCTCGTACTAAATTCCAACATTGAAACTTAACATATTTTTTAAATGTCATAAAAATAAATTCAAAATGGATATTATTTGAAAGAGTTGGTGACGGAAACATGAATATGAAAACATTATATAATTTATAATTTTTATTCAAAACATATAGTTGAAAATCGGAAGCCAAAATAAAAAGGCGTCACCAAAGACCTTAGTGCCCCCGCACTTGCATGCCATAAATCCTCGCCCATCTATTTTTCTATAGGATCTGCAAAGATACTATTTGGGATGGCTTATCTAAACCCCCCGCCCGCCCGCGTGGGCGCCATTCTTCTAAAATTCATATGTCAATGCATGTCACCATTCAAAGCTATCGGCACCGAAAACCTACATAATTTATGCAATTTAGAGTTATGTATGAACTTTTCATTTATGTAAGTTTTTGTTCTTTTTTGGGGGAAATTTTCGGTCTATTCATCAAACACCATGGTAATATAAAAAACAGCAGAAGTAACATTCATTATATCCAGGTTCGTAGATCACCTAACGACGACGACAAGCATTAGAGTAACCTAAAATGACATCATGACACTTTTTTGGCCAAATGTCCATCATGCTACGTTTCTCATTGAGATGGATATTATGAATTCAGCTTCTGAAAGCAGTCTTTGCCCAAATTAACCATTTGTCTCCTATGCAAACCCTAGAGAGAAGATTTTTTGCGTGCACATCACTCCACTGGCTCCGCTGGTATGGACGTACGGCGAGGTCCCGATCTCTACCGAATGGAGCTCTGGTTACCCCAGCTTTGGGGCTCTTAGAAAGGTTACGCAACGACGCTTTGTTTGTGGTGGCAACGAAACGATCCGGCGAATAAATTTCCTTGAGCCTACCCATCTTGATGGCGCCCGCTACGGTAACGGCGATGCTTTGTCGCCGTCTTCTCCGAACAGTGATGTTAGGATTTTCAGATTTTGTGGCGTTGCCACCACAACGGTCTCTCTCTTTTTTGGCTGATCAAATTTTTTCCTGTTTTTTCATGTCTGTTTCAAGAGCAAATCATAAAGTGGTCTAGCAAACAGTAAACTGAGCAGATTAGTAAACTATAATAGCTGCGATACTTAACGGAGCCAAAATATGCATGGCAGCATGGCAGCGGCGTTGGAATCTCGTAATGTCGAGTCTAATCTCGAGGGATTCCGATGTGCACGACATCCCACTGCCCCGTTTCTCCGAGCCCATACACGTTCAAACGGCCTACTGACGTACAACGACGAGTCTGACGCCCTAGAAACCGTACGCTGATGGAAAATTTATACACGTCCTGACAAGCAACCACACATTGTCCTCTCCTAGCTCTGCCCGGCAGGTCCAGTCACCTCTCCCGTCAGCATGGATACAAGGGGAAGACGCCGGTTCCGGTCAATATATATACACGTACGTGGCGTACGTATGCCGTGATACAGTACTGTACAGATACGAGAGGAGACGGGTAGATGGGATGTGTATGTCGATGGGGATCTGGAGGGGACGGGAATAAAGCTGGGGTGGGGTGGCGGGGAGGGACACGATGATGGCCGAGAATCTGAGTGGATTATTTCGAAGTGACGCTTTTGTCCGCACACCTCACGTTTGCTAACGTGTCCCCTAAAGTTCTCCCCCCCTTGGAGCCCTACATTTCCCGTCGAGTAATACGGCAGGCACAGATGCCCGGAATAATATCTATCCTCTTGCAAGAGAAGCCAACGCCATCTTCTTCCTGTTGGTCTACAGTGATCAGGAGTGGTTTTGTCGAAAATGATTGTTTTGTTGTATGCTGTCTTTTTTTTAGAGTACGCCAATAGCGTACCATATTTTGATAGAAGGCAGAGAGTTAATTACAAGAAGCCGACCATAAATGCGAACATTTAGGTCGGCACACACGCGACATCGCTAACCACTAGCCTACTCTCTCACAAAAGGATCTAAACCTCCAGCTCCAAGCCCGGCAAGCTTCCACTCTTTGATCTCGGCCAACACCATCTCAACTAGTTCAGGTGGGGTTCTTTGTTGGTGGGTTCTATTGAAGACCCTGGCGTTCCTTTAGTTCCACAACGCCCATGCAGTTGCTATGACGAAGGAGTCAAATCCGCGAAGAACTTTCCTTGAAAATCTCCATCTTTGCGCGAGCCACCACTTAGTGAACGTCTCTTCCGGAGTCGGCACTTGCACGTTGACCTGTAACGCATCAAAGCATCTGTGCCACACCTCTTTGGCGTAAGTGCAATGGGCGAGAATGTGATCCACGCAATCAACCTCCTGTAGACATGTGAAACAACTGGAAGGCTCATCTTGGAGGCCATGACGCGCTCACCTATCACTTGTCCATAGCTGGTACTGCACCACGAGCCAGGCAAATATTTTGCAACGTAGAGGGGCCTAGCTTTTCCATATACATCTTGCAGTGGGGGAGGCGAGGAGTCCCATGCACAACCTATTGTAGACAGATTTGGCAGTATAGTAGCATGAGGCATCCGCGGGCCATATGAACTGGTCCATTGTGTCTGCATTGATTGACACAGTAGCCGTTGCTTGGCAAAGATTAGCCATCTGAATATGTGCCATGAAGGAGAGCTCTCCGTGGACATCATGGGTCCACACATTGTCCATAATGGCCTGCTGCACAGTTCTGATGTTTTTCTCGCGGGTCCCCACCATGGCACTGATCAATTGGGCAATCTCGCTGACAGTAAATCCATGAATCCACCTATCTGTCCAGAAATGGACGTTCTCGCCACTGCCCACCATAATCTTGATCATGCTGTTGAACACCAGGCTGGCCTCTTTATCTTTTGACATCCCAATCCCTTGCCAGGGTCTCTCGCGATTGACGCGACACAACCATTTCCATATCCCTCTCGGGGCAAGGGCTTGCATCCTGATGTTCTTGATCCCAAGACCTCCATATCTTGTCGGGCGACAAACTGTGTCCCAGGCAACTAGGCACTGACCTCCATTTGATTTTTCTTTGCCCGCCCAGAAGAACGACCTCATGCACTTATCAATCTCTTCGAAAACCCAGTCTGGTGCATTGAGAACCATGAGCTGATGTATCGGCCTCGCCGCAAGCACAGACCTCACCAGGACAAGCCGCCCTGGTTTCTGCATGAGGCCTCGCTGCCACGCCGGGATGAGCTTCTTGGTTTGGTCGAGCAGCGGTTGCCAGTCAGCTCAGGTCAGCTTCCGGATTGCCAATTGGATGCCCAAGTACTTGCAAAGGAAGCATCCCATCTCGCATTGCAGCAGATCAGTCACACGTTGTCTATCTTCATCCATTCATCTGATTAGTACAACCGTGGTCTTGTTGTAGTTAATGCATAGCCCTGCAGCTTTCCCAAAAATCTCAAGTGTAGTCCGCACAAAGTTCAGGTCCTGCACTGATGGCTTTATGAACAAAACCACATCATATGCATAAAGGAAAAGCCTTTGTGTAGGGGAAATACCACGTAAATTGCTGATCGCTCCCATCTCTGAAGCTTTAGCAAATAACCTTGTAAGAGCATCCATGGCTAACACAAATAACATGGGAGAGACTGGGTCTCCTTGTCTCAGCCCCTTCGCGTGATGAATCGTGCGTCCCGGGACACCATTGACAATGACCTTTGTGCTAGCAGTGGCAAGAACTGTAGCTACCCAGTTCATCCAACGAGGACCAAATCCTTTTGCTCTCATAACTTCGAAGAGGAAAGGCCAAGATAACGAGTCGAACGCGCGGGAAATGTCGAGTTTAAGGAACAACCCATGCTCCTTGCTGCTATAAACTTTGCATGCCACCTACCTAACTAGCAGGTAATTATCGTGCAGGCATCTTCCTTTTATAAACGCTGATTGGTTGATACTTACAATCTCAGGCATCCTTGTGCGGGCTCTTGTTGCTAGCACTTTGGTGAATAATTTGGAGAAGCTGTGAGGTAGACTGATTTGGTGGAAATCCCCTACTGCCTTGGCGTCTGCCTTTTTGGGAATGAGCACGATATGTGCCTTGTTAAGCTTGCCAAATCCCCTGCTGTCGCCAACATACAGCTTGAGCATCGCCGCCATAATATCCGGCTTGATCACCGCCCACGCCTTCTGGTAAAAAGCTCCAATAAAGCCATCCGGTCCCGGTGCCCGATCCGGAGGGATTTCCTTGATAACATTCCAAACCTCCTCCTCCGTGAAAATCTCCTCTAATTGTGTGAGGTCAATGGCTTCCATATCCACGACATCCAGGTCGATCGTGTGCTCTCTGTTGTGCGCAACACCAAGCAGTTTTTCAAACGTTTCAAAGAAGACCTCCTCCTTCCTCTGCTGGTCTGTTACGATCACTAACTCATGCTCGATGCTAGGAATGAAATTCTTGGAGCGCCCACCGTTTGCCACCAATTGGAATAACTTGGTATTGACATCCCCTTCCCTCAGCTACCTGATCCTCGATCGCTGCCTCTCGATAGTCCTTTCCAACGAGGCTAAACCCAGCAGCGCGAGCTTTAGCGTTCTGTGCAGCCAAAGCTCTGCCAAGGATAGCATCCTACTTTCTTGCATTTGGTATAGTCTGAAGATTACCCAATTTGCAATGGCCATCAGCACCTTAATGTTCCCCGTGCGGTGCTGCCCCCAAGCTTGTAGGTAAATAGCCGCGTTTCTGAATAACGCATCTAGCCTCTTGAACGGGTCGGCGATGGCATGACTCGTGAGTTTTGACAGTCGCTACATTATATAGAGTTCATTCAAAATGGCTTATTTTATGTGCGGGTTACCTGAGAAACATAATATTTTTTTAATGAAGTGGTTGCAGTAATTCGAATACAAGTTGAATTTACTCGCCAAAAAGAGAATATAAGTTGAATTTTATTCAACTTATGTGGTAATTTGTTGGAAAAGTTTGAGGGAATGTTTTAGTTCCAAGAAAGGGAAACACTCTCCAAGAAATACTAAGCAGTACAATTTGTATAGTAAACGAATAATAATACTGTTGACCAATTTATGAAACATTGTAATGGCATCTTCAACGTGGATCCTCAAACCACCCGCATACGTCTGGACCGCGTCGTTCGGACCTGGCAGCCATCCAACACGGGCCTGTATCCGTCCGCCGAGCTGTCTGAACCACGTTTCTCCCGTAAACTAGAATCAAATGTGGGGGCTTAGCGGGAGTCCGGACACGAGACACGTTAAATTCTTACATCCATGTCCCAACCAAACAGAAGGCAGACCCGCCCTTTTGTAGCATCCCACACTGTTTTCGCGCCAAAATCGTCCACTCTCTTCTCTTCCATCCCGCCGCTCTCCACCCCTACCATTTTCTCCTAATTTCTTCTTTGCTACCGCCGCTGACACATAGAACCGGACGAGGACCCGCCGAAGATGGAGGTGGTGGAGGTGCTGGAGGATTCGAGCATCACCCTTCCCCGGATGATCAACCTGGCGACGCGGCAAAATCTCCCCGTCAAAGCGAAGGCCGCAAAGGAGACAACTCTCATGAAGCGGAAGGCCAGCAGATGGCATACTGATGGCGTTCGTGGAGGCGGGTGTGCTGGTCATGGACGTGGTGGAGATCACGGTCAGGGTCAAGGAGGCCCGATGGTGTCGCCCACCATCCAAACGCCACCATGGACGGAGCATTACAAGGCTCCGCACTACTACGCCGCCAAGCAGCTCGGTAGGCAGTCCACGACAACCGCTGTCGGGAAAGTGCCTTACATTGTCAACGTTGATATGTCTCCAACCTGTCTATAATTTTTTGTTGTTCCATGCTATTATAGTATCAATCTTGGATGTTTATTATGCAATTAAATATCACTTTTTGGGACTAACCTATTAACCTAGTGCCGAGTGTAAGTTGCTGTTTTTTTGCATGTTTTTGGCTTTTCAGAAAATCAGTACCAAACGGAGGCTAAACGCTATGAAATTTTTTGACAATTTTTCTAGACCAGAAGGGACCCTATAAGATTTGGGAGAAGACCTAAACTGCCACGAGGCAGCGACAAGCGTGCCAGGCATGCCCCGGGGGGTGCTCCCAGGCTTGTGGGCCCCTCATGGAACCTCCTGACCTAATTCAAGCTCTATAAATTCTCAAATATTCCTAATACATCAGAGAGCCACCCAAATATTTTTTCTTCCATCGCAAGTTTCTGTTCTTCGGAGATCACATCTAGAGACCTTTTCCGGTACTCTGCCGGAAGGGGAATCGATCATGGAGGGCCTCTACATCAACCTTGCTGCCCTTCCGATGATGTGCGAGTAGTTTACCACAGACCTACAGGTCCATAGCTAGTAGCTACATAGCTTCTTCTCTCTCTTTGATCCTCAATACAATGTTTTCCTCGATGTTCTTGGAGATCTATTCGATGTAATTATTTTTTGCAGTGTGTTTGTTGGGATCCGATGAATTGTGAGTTTATGATCAGATTATCTATGCATATTATTTGAGTCTTCTCTGAACTCTTTTATGCATGATTGTTATAGTTTTGTATTTCTCTCTGATCTATCCGTTTGGTTTGGCCAACTAGATTGATTTATCTTGCAATGGGAGAGATGCTTTGTGATGGGTCCGATCTTGAGTTTCCCAATCCCATTGACAGAAAGGGACATAACATGTACTTGTATCGTTGCCATTAAGAATAAAAATATGGGTTTTATTCATATTAATTGGGTTTACTTTGTCTACATCATGTCATCTTGCTTAAGGCGTTACCCCGTTCTTTATGAGCTTAATACTCTAGATGCATGCTGGATAGTGGTCGATGTGTGCATTAATAGTAGATGTAGGCAGAAGTTGGTCTACTTGTCCCGGGCATGATGCCTATATACATGATCATTGCCTTGAATATCGTCAGAATTGTGCACTTTTCTATCAATTGCCCAACAGTAGTTTGTTCACCCACCGTATGCTATGTTCAAGAGAGAAGTCTCTAGTGAAAATTATGGCCCCCGGGTCTATTTTTATAATATATTAAAATCCAAAAATATTTTGCTGCACTTTATTTACTTTAATTTAATATTTCTTTATTGTTTATCTAAATATCACTACGAAATTTGATCCTTGCAATTAACCGCTAGGGAATGGACATACCCATAGTATGCACGGCGGTCCAAAAAATCTTGCTTACAACATGGCTCACCTACCGTATCACCGACCTCTGATGCAGCTTGAACTACGTCGGTATTTTCCCAAATAGGAAGGGATGATAAAGCACAACTGTGCTAGGTCCTCAGTGATGAGACCAAGGTTATCGAACAAGTAGGAGAACCATGCAACACTACGTGAACGACACATGCACACAAAGAACAAATACTTGCAACCCGGCGTAAAAGAGGGGTTGTTAATCCCTCCCGGGTAAAAAGGTAGATAAAATTGTAGTAGATTGAATAAATAGATCTCGCGTGGACGTGAGATAAAATAAATAATAATAAATTGCAGCAAGTATTTTTGGGTTTTTGCATTAATAGATCTGAAAATAAAAGTGAATAAAAATAGATCTCGAAGGAAAATATGATAAAGAAGAGGCCCGGGGGCCGTAGATTTCACTAGTGGCTTCTCTCGAGAAAAATAGCATACGGTGGGTAAACAAATTACTGTTGGGCAATTGATAGAACTTCAAATAATCATGACGATATCCATGCAATGATCATTATATATGCATCACGTCCAAGCACTACTAGGGAAAAGCCTATACACAGAATTTTACCAGTAGCGCTGTACAAAATCAAGCGCTGCTGCTACTTAGTAGCAGCGCGTGTAAATAAATCGCGCTACTGCTATGACTTTAGCAGTAGCGCGTACTAGCGAAAAGCGCTGCTGCTACGTTTGAACTGGGCGCACATGGCTAGCCCAACCTAGCAGTAGCGCGTATAATGGCCCAACGCTACTGCTAATCTCCTTAGCTGCAGCGCGCTTACGTGTAAAGCGCTGCTGCTAACAGAAATAAAATAAAGTGAAAAACAAGTAGAAAACTAAATGAAAATGAAAGAAATAGAAAAAGGAGAAAGGGAAAAAATAAAATGTAAAGAAAAATAAAAGAAAAAAGGGAAAAAGGAGAAAGGAATAGCAGTAGCGGGTTTCAGTAAACGCGCTATAGCTAACTTAGCTATAGCGCGTTTCCGGGAACGCGCTACCGTTACGTTTCACTTAAACAGCGGTTTCCCCTCACCCCGCCCCCCGGCCACCAATTCTTCCCCAAATCGTCCCTCGCCCTCGCTGCCGTCTCCTCACCGCCGCCGCCCGAGGCCGCCCTCAGCCTCACCGCCGCCGCCCGAGGCCGCCCTCAGCCTCACCGCCGCCGCCCGAGGCCGCCCTCAGCCTCACAGCCGCCGCCCAAGGCCGCCCTCCACGTCACCGTCGGCGCCCTCCACCTCACCACCGCCCGAGCCCGCCCAGGACCGCCCTTGCCCGTGCCCGAGCCCGCCCTCTCCGCCCCTGCCTCCGTCACCGAGCACCTCCCCGCCACCGTCTCTCCCCTCTCTGTAAGTCCCCCACCCCTCCCTCTCACTCATCTCTCTCTGTATTTTAGAGAAAAAATTAGATGTTAATTAGATGTTTTTCAGTTAGGGCACTAGAGTTTTGCAAGGTTAATTAGGTTAGTAGTGCTGCTAGTAGTATTGGTATAGTAGGTTAATTAGGTGCTGTTAAATGAATAACCTAAATGAATGAAATTAGTAGTTAACTGAATTTTTTTTCCTTTCATCATTATAGAGCACTAAAGTTAACTGAATTTTGTTCTATTAGTACTTAAATGAATTTTCTTCTACACTGTTTGCACATGTGGTTGCTCGTGTATATTTGGACACTGTTTGCAGGGAATGATGCTTAGTGGCCTATGTTTTGCCGGAATGTTGATTCATTTCTTTTCCGGCAAATTTCAGGTTCTCGATTTGTCCACTTTTTAGCAAAGCTCATGCCGAAATTTTCCGTGAATTTCGGCATGACTTGTGCTACAAACTAGGACATATCGAGTGCCCGTGATTTGCCGTACCAGGAAGGAGTCAACATTCCTGCAAAACAGTAGGCCTTTTTTATGTCATTATTCATTTTATTGGGTCTAGAATTAATTGACTAGATTTAATCATAGGAAAGATGGCTAGCAACGATGAAGGACAGGGTTCTGGTGATTGTGACGACGCCTACCGGGTGGCAGGCGAATTTTTTAGCCTTACCGATGATCAACCGATGTTATTGCTGGGCCCACCGGTGGCATCGGGGACTGAGACCGACACGCAGACCGGTGCTGAGACTGAGACCGGCGCTCAGGCTCAGACCGGCATCGAGACCGGCGCTGAGACTGAGACCGGCGCTGCCTCGGGGAGCGGAGCCGGTGTAGAACCGAAAGCAAAGAGGCAATGGGTTCCTAACAAACTCAGGACTACTAGAGTGGTGGTCACGGAGGTGGACGACGGCAATTTTGAGCCAACGGCGCCCGAGGAAGCGCGTCGATGCTACGGCAATCAAATAGGCTGCATCGTACGGACAACCACCACCATCAACGATGAGAAACTACAGAAGATAGAAAATATGAGGAGCTCCCTCCTAAAGAAGTTTCACCAGATATTCTTGTTCCCGGGCCGGAATGAGAAGGATTATAAAGATCCAGACGAGGAACCGGCAATGAAGAAGATAAACAAACACGCCATGACCAAGTTTAGCGACGCGTTGGCCGCCTGGAAAAATCGAGTGAAAGCAAGGATCATCGACAAGAAGGAACCCTACTCCGAGATTGTAAAGGATAATCCGACAATCACGGAAGAGCAGTTTCAAATATTCAAGGAGGCTTGCGAGGCCGAAGATGCCAAAAAAAGTCTAAGTACATGAAGGGGCTTCAAGAGAGGAACATTGGGAGCCACCACCTCGGAAGCCGTGGTTACGGCGGAAAGAGGTCCAAATGGGCCAAGGAGGACGCGGAAGCCGCGAGTCTGGGCATCCCAGACCCCTTGGCGGAGTTCACCGTCCCACAGGAGCGTGACGTCCTCAGGGCCCGGCACCGTTGGGACCCAGTGAAAAAGGTTTACGAGACAACACTGGTCATTACGGAGTTCATGAGACTGCTGGTAATTTTATTTTCTGATCAATTCGACTGCACACATTAGTCATATTTGTAAACGATCGTTGTGCCTTTTGCAGAGAGAGCAGCACAGGATTGCGGCCGAAAGCGACTCGCCGTCTAAGGCACTGGCGAGGCCCAAGTGGGACACTCCATTCAACCGGGTGTTGAACATATTGAAACAACAACCGGTGGATACTCGACCGTCGTATGGACGCGTGCACGGTGTCGGAGATGGCGCCACGTGGAAGAAGTACTACCGTGAGACCACTGAGGAGAGAAAGGAAAGACGGAGGTTAAATGAAGAAAACATCGACAAGAGGGTTGAGATTGCGGTTGAGAAGAAATCAACTGAGACAGTCGCAACAATGGTAGCTGCCGCAAAACAGGTGGCTTTAGATATTTCTACTACCTTGGTTCTGGCCGTTTTCAATTGGACCAGGCAAAATCCAAAAAAAGATGCAGCGGACTTTCCCCTTGCTGACTTCTTGGCGGGGAGCAGCTCGACTAGCGTTGCACCAGCACCTGTAGCTGCACCTGCTCCCGCACTGGCTCCCACACCGGACGTGCTAGGCGGTGCTTCATCTTTGGCTGAGCTCAACGCCCTCACGGTATCTGTCACACCGGCCCCCTTCAATATAAATGTATAATCTCCCGTTTTCGTTGCCTTTCGGATGTCTCACGTCGCAGACTTTTCTTTGCAGGCCGACGAAACCCCGTGCACCATATTGTACACCATCGGCGACCAGAAGGTGGACGTGGGGAAGGCGACGATAATGGAGCCGAAGGAACCATTGTTCCACAGCCGGCTGATCCCCTCGAACGTCTTCAAGGTTTCCGTGGCCAGTGTCAAACCGGGCCACGAGAATTTGCCTCCTCCAGTACTACTGGGGGATGACGACGAGACACCACAGCGGCTTGGTGATTGTTGCAATGCTGGGTGGGTCCTGTTGTGGCCAAAGAGTCTGCTTCGTCTGGAGGCGGCCGGGAGCACACCCACGAGCACACAGCCTCAGCAAGGTATGAACATCAACACCCCACCTACCCAATTATCGTCGGGTGTCGGGTTGGGTGATAGCGGACGGGGTAAGGAGGAGGTTCCATTAGTCGCTGATGACGTCGCCATGGATGAGGATGAGGACGACGATGGCGCTGCTGAACAGTATGTCTATACTGGCGCCTTCTCAGGGTTTGAGCGTCATGAGTCGGTGCCTGAATTGCCGTCTCAACATATTATGGACGACCTTCCGGTAGTAAAGAAGTTTAGGAAGAGAGCGAGGAAAGGCAAAAAAGCTGTTTCTATGATCCAGCCACCTCAGCAGCCTCGGCTTCAGGACCGTATAGATATCCCAGTGCGGATAAATGGCATATTCCCGGTCAACCAATCCTACCTGCAACAGCGCTACGGGCCAGATTCAGCGATCTAAAGAGACTTCATGACGATGTGCTACGGGTAGAGAAAGACCTCATCGCCTCGAAAGATCCAGGATACCCACTCTACGTGGTTAACGTTCCGCGGCAAATGTCGTACGTCGACAGCTTCCCCGCGGATAAGTTCTTCCTCCGATTCGATTACATATTCGACATCTTTCACGTGAAGAAACTGGATTTTACGTTTGTCCGCCTTTATGCTTTGCACATGAACTACATCATCGGGGTTGAGCAGATATCTCATATCTGTGTCGTTGACCCGTACTACATGCACGAGGGCTTCTTGGGAGTCTGCGCAAATCACCGTGAATACGCGAGGGATTACATCGTCAGTTTCATGCTCACCAATAAGGACAAGGGGGCGATTCTCGTGCCTTATCATCCCGTGTAAGTCATCCGCGCTGCTATCCTTCCTTCGATTTCAATCATTCATTTGCACGGTGGAGGCTAATTAATTTGAGGACTTATTTTGCGCAGCGGCGGGCGGGCCGTCCTCATCATCCTCTACCCCCGATTCTCCCACGCTCTTTACTTGGACACGTCGAAGAACATTCACAAAAAGGATTACACCCACATCAAGGATGTTCTCGACAGTGCTATGTATCACTACCAATCACTGGGTGGAGAGGTCAGGGACAAGAAGATGAGGGGCGGCAGGGTCGCCTTCGGCCATAAGACGAACTTCTGCTGCATCCAGCAACCGGACGATTCTCTTAATGACGGATTCTATGTCCTACACCACATGCCGGAGTATAGACGGGATCACTAGAACCTTCGCATGGCACCTTCTTCCGGCGATGCCCATATTCTGCAATGGGCAAAGGACATAGGAGATATCGAGGATCATCGACTTCGAGCTGAGTTCTATAACATCCAGCGCGAACTTGCCCAAATCATCATGAAGGAGGTCATCGGAAAAACAGGGATGTTCTACGGAGAAGGACAAATGTCACAGGAAGACGTCCGAACATGGATAGCCTCTCAGCGTCTCGACCTGAAGCCTTTCACTAGGCTCAGGGACTATCTCCCTGACTTGGATGGATGGAACGACATGTTGGAGTGATTGTCGATATATGACAATGTGTCCGTTTAGTCCATCCTTTCTGTATGACAAAACTTTGAGTTATGCACGGTGAAACTTTATTTGTGATGTAATTAGACCGTCCTCCTCCTCGACTAGCGAAAATCACTCTAGTTAGGGCATTTTGGGGTACGATGAACTTTGTTATTTATGCTTATGATATGTTGTTTTTATTTTTGCCAAGTCTGTCTCTTTCTGTTGCTCAACTATATATGTTGCATATCATCGACTCATGTGATGATGCAGGTGCATAGATCATAGATGGCGAAGAAGTGCTATGCCAGGAGTATATATACGACAAGTGGCCGGAGTGTCAGGCCCTTCCGGTTTCCGAGCGACAGGCAGTAGTTAGTTTAGAGGTTCACGCTAATGCGAAAGAGGGATACGAACTCATGTTCTCAAAGTGATAGCTCTTCTCGCGTATATCATTGTTTAGATGGATGACGATGTATTTGCATATCATTCGAGACTTGTATCGCTATTTTCGAGATGATGACGAGAGACCACTTTGTGTTGGATGATGATTATGATGATGACATGATTTGATGAGACTAATTGTATGTATATGCTATGATTACATTTGTATGTGTATGATATGCTAAAGACTATTGTATAAAGCCTATTCAAATACAAAACAAATACAAAACAAATATGCAGGAAAAAAACTAATAAATAAACTAGTAGTAGCGAGGGGGGAAATTTAGCAGTAGCGCCGCATTGTCAGTAGCGCGTCCCAGCAAACAGCGCTGCAGATAATATCAGTAGCGCCCTTCCCCAAAGAGCGCTACAGCTATTCATGTATAGCAGTAGCGTGGGACAACCGGCGCTACTGCTATACGTTAGCTATAGCGCCTTATTAGTAGCGTCGGTGCCCGCGCTACTGAGAGGCCCAAAACCCTCGCTGCTGGTAGGCTTTTCCCTAGTAGTGAAGATGAGTAGACCGACTCCTGTCTGCATCTACTACTATTACTCCACACATCGACTGCTATCCAGCATGCATCTAGTGTATTAAGTTCATGGAGAAACGGAGTAATGCAATAAGAACGATGACATGATGTAGACAAGATCTAGTCATATAGGAATAGACCCCATCTTGTTATCCTTAATAGCAATGATACATACGTGTCATTTGCCCTTCTGTCACTGGGATTGAGCACCGTAAGATCGAACCCATCACAAAGCACCTCTTCCCATGGCAAGAAAAATCGATCTAGTTGGCCTAACTAAATCAAAGATTTGAAGACAAATACGAGGCTATAAGTAATCATGCATATAAGAGATCAAAAGACTCAAATAACTTTCATGGATAAAAACATAGATCTGATCATAAACTCAAACACACCGCAAAAAGAGTTACATCAAATAGATCTCCAAGAGACCATTGTATTGAGAATCAAAAGAGAGAGAGGAAGCCATCTAGCTACTAACTACGGAACCGTAGGTCTACAATGAACTACTCATGAATCATCGGAGAGGCACTAATGAGGATGCTGAACCCCTCTGTGATGGTGTCTAGATTGGATCTGTACTTTCTAGAACTTGCGGCGGCTAGAATTGTGTTTCATCGACTCCTCTAGGGTTTTTGGAATATTGGGGTATTTGTAGATCCAAGAGGCAGTGCGGGAGGCCACCGAGGTGGGCACAACCCAATGATAACCCACAAGTATAGGGGATCGCAATAGTTTTCGAGGGTAAGTATTCAACCTAAATTTTTAGTTTTGACACAAGGGGAGCCAAAGAATATTTGAAGGTATTAGCAGTTGAGTTGTCAATTCAACTACACCTAGAGATTAATTATCTGCAGCAAAGTCATTAGTAGCAAAGTAGTTTGATAGTTTTGATAGGAGTGACAGTAGCAACGGTAACAGTAACAGTGATAGCAGTAATTTGTAGCAAGTGTAACAGTGATGATAGCAGTAGTAACTTAGCAGAAACAATAAGGATACATTCGTAGGCATTGGATCGGTAACTTGTTGGATGATATTCATCATGTGACAGTTATAACCTAGGGCGATATGGCACTAGCTTCAGTTCATCGATATATTGTAGGCATGTATTCCATAAATAGTCATACGTGCTTTATTAAAAGAAATTGCATGACATCTTTTGTCGTACCCTCTTGTGGCAGCGGGGTCCATATTGGAAACTAAGGGATATTAAGGCCTCCTTTTAATAGAGAACCGGAACAAAGCATTAACAGATAGTGAATACATGAACTCCTCAAACTACGGTCATCACCGAGAGTGGGCCCGGTTGTTGTCACTACGGGGTTGTCGGATCATAACCGTAGTAGGTGACTATAACTTGCAAGATTGGATCTAAAACATGGATATAATGATGAATTCATAAACGGTCTAGATCTGAAATCATGGCACTAGGGCCCAAAGTGACAAGCATTAAGCATAGCAAAGTCATAGCAACATCACTCTAAGAACATAGTGGATACTAGGGATTCGACCCTAACAAAACTAACTCGATTACATGATGAATCTCATCCAACTCCTCACCGATCAGCGAGCCTACGAAGGAATTACTCACTCCCGGTGGGGAGCATCATGGAATTGGCGATGGAGAAGGGTTGGTGATGACGAAAAACGAAGACCCCCCTCTCCGGAGCCCCAAACGGACCCCAGATCTGCCCTCCCGAGGAAGAACAGGGCTTGGCAGCGGCCTCGTCTCGTGGATCATGATAATTCTTTCTCCCTGATTTTTTTCTGGAATAATATGATTTTATAGTATCAGGGGGTCGTCAGCGGGGCCACCAGGTGGGTACAACCCATCTGGGCGCACCAGGAGAGGGGGGCGCGCCCTGGTGTGTTGTGCCCAACCAGGGGCCCCTCTCTGGTGGGTCTTGGCTTCAGAAATTCTTATTATTGATATAAAAAATCCTCGCAAAGTTTCGTTCCATTCCGAGAACTTTTATTTCTGCACAAAAACAACACCATGGTAGTTCTGCTAAAAACAGTGTCAGTCCGGGGTTACTTTCATTCAAATCATGCAAATTAGAGTCCAAAACAAGAGGAAAAGCGTGAGAAAAAGTAGATACATTGGATACGTATCAACTCCCCCAAGCTTAAACCTTTGCTTGTCCTCAACCAATTTAGTTGATAAACTGAAGTGAGAAAGAAAAACTTTTATGAACTCTTTTTCTCTTGTTTGCATAAATAAGCTTAAAAAGCACCCAGGTTTTCTGCCAACATTATAACTGACCATGTCAACAATAACTCTTAAAGATTATAATGATTCATATCAATGACATAATCATCTAGCGAGCAATAATAAGATATCTCAGACAACAACATGTTGTAAAAACAACCATGATATAATATGAGAGTAATGGTATCTCGCTAGCCCTTTCTGAGATCGCAAAACATAAATGCAGAGCACCTCCGAAGTTCAAGCAGCGACTAAACATTGTAATTCATGGTAGAAAAGATCCAGTCATGATGTACCCAACATTAGCTATACACAATGCATGAATCATGACCGTTGTGCTCTACTCAGTTTCTGGTGCTTGTTTATAGAAGGTGATGACACAACATAAAAGTAAATAGATAGTCCCACTACTAGGGAAAAGGCTAGCAGCAGCGCAGGTTTTGTGCTCACTAGTAGCGCGGGTAGGCGCACTACTAATAAGGCGCTACAACTATTGCTTAGCAATAACGCATGCCCGCACGCGCTACTGCTAGGGCAAATAGCTGCAGCGTTTGTTCACTCCCGCGCTACTGCTAATGTAACTACTCGCAGCGTGTTTTCTCGCCATCGCTACTAGTATTCTTTTTTTATTTTTTTATTTTTAGTGTATTTATGCGCCATAGGACAAATATTGGTACAATACCAGTTATGAGGTTTACATCATTATGTCCATAACAGTGTCAAATGAAGGTGGATTAGGTTCAAGTGGAGGCAATATGTGGTGCATGTCAAAAGTATACTACTAATCCAAACTTGATCTAGTTTGGACTAATAGTACTTTCGATGTGCACCACATGTTGCCTCCACTTGAACCTAATCTGCCAGCACAAGCTATTTAATCATCATCATAGTCATTACCACGAACAGTATTTATTTAATCACCACTAACACTAGCTAATAATAATCATCATAGTCATTACCACCAACACTAGCTATTTTATCATCATAGTAATAGTGTAGCACATCATCATCCTCAAACTCATTTCTAGCTAGCTAATCACTCCTGCTGCTCTCTCTTAGGTAAAATAACATAAAACACGTGTAGCTCTCCTCCTTGATCAAGTTGGAGCATGCAAATGAACCTGTCTCCTAATCATGGGTAGCGCATATGTTTGCTGCCCCCTAGTACTTCTCTGCGCTTCTCCATAACACATTTGGTCCAGTCTTGCACTATTAAGCATCCGTCGCTAATCTTGAATGCACTAAAGTAATCTGTAGGATATCTTGGCCGTAAGCTAATAATACTCATGGTACCTTTAGTCTCGATCCCATAAGGCACAACATTCGGGAGTCCCTGTTGAAGAACATCGTATGGTAACATACTTAGCAATGAAGTTTAGCTTCAAAAATAATGTATGGAAAAGATGCACTGAGGACAAATAGTAAAAATCTTACCATCCTTCCTAAATAGATGTGACCGTTGTTCATTACGAACACTATTGGTCGCACGTTTTCAGTACTAACATTTCTAAATGCAGGAAGAAAATTTGTCTTGACAATATCAAGATCCTCAAGCCATGAAACATAATGACTTAGCTCCTCGCAGTTGAGTTCAGCCTCGGGACAGTAGTAGGTCCTGTCTACCAAGCCCTGGACATGTTTGCTTGCACCGAAATAAGCTGACAATACAAATTAGTTGTCAACTATTTTTGAATAAACAATATCAAAGACATAAACATGGTTGAGAAACTTACATAATGGTATAACTGGAGGCGTCTGCACATCGACCCAGATGTCGGTATTACCTTCAATATCATCTTCCAGACGAATATCAAAGGTGATAACCATATCAGGCTCAAATGCATAAGTCTTGCATAGTGCTCGCCATGTTTTGCATCCAAAATAGGTGTAGTCGTCTGAATTGTATAATTTTGCATGGAAAATATAACCATGCTCGGTCTTCAAGTAAACTTTCTTTACCTCCATAGTATGACTGAAACCTATCTTATCCAATACAAAAACTCTTGCATGGCAGGGGATACGGTAGTACAATAGTAAAAAAATATAAGTTGAAGCAGATGTCATGCTTAATTACGAAAAAAGACTTGTCGTTGTGACTTACTGTATCCACTTTGAAGTTCTCGTCCAGCTTGATGCTGAAGCGTCTATCATCATCTAGGAAGATTCCGTCGCACAGGCCGCACTCGTCTTCACAGTATTTGCAAATACCAAAATCCTTTTCGTCATCAGACATTTCCTATGTTCATAGTTAAAACGTTAATTGAAAATCGATCGAAGACAACTACGAGGATACTCAACACACAAATCTGGGGCACTCGATATTTCCTACATATTCTGGCACAAGTCATGCCAAAATTCACGGAAAAATCCGGCATGACCTTTGCTAAAATAGGACATATCGAGCGCCTGAAATTTGTCGGAACGGAAATGAATCAACACTCCGGCAAAACATAGGCCACTCGGAGGCGTAACCTGCAAACATGACCGGCCACTTGGATATTGAGCAACACAAGATATACATTTCAAAATATCTTATAGGACTCAAATTAGCATGCATTCAATAAGCAAAAGTAAATCATCTCATGCGTCCGTACACCGTCGAATATTATCACTAATACATCCCAAATAGTGTCATACATATAACATCACTAATACAACTAAAACCCTAGCACACGACGGGTATCGGCGCGGGCGGTGGACACCCACAGAGAATGAACCATCATGGGAAAATAGCTCTAGTAAGATCCCTGGAGAACCTGCCAGGTATTGGAGAACCTGTGCTCCAACGCAAACAAGTAGCGACGGACGTGCGCGTCCTCCTCACTGACACGGTGACGCACCACCTCCGCGGAGTCCTCGAGCCTCTGTACCGTCACTGGCCCACGCGACCGCCACCAAAGAAGGTTCTTCTCAACGACAGGCTGGCTCCTCACCAACCTGCGCCCCCCGGTAGGTAGCGCCTCCCAGTACCACCCCGGCGGAGCCCAGTCCCGGACATGGCCCATCTGGTCAAGCAGGTGTCGTCCTCCGCCGACTCAACGACGAGGATGTGTGATAGGCATCGTCCACGTCGATGCAAGAAAAATTGCTTTAACTAAAAAAATAGAAACAAGTTCTTACTAACGAGTTCTATTAAATTCAATTAGTTCTTACTAAAAATAAACTTACTATAAATAAAAATAAACTAATACCTAATTAGTACCAAGTTCTTACTAACTAATTAGTACCGAGGAACTACTGCCCTAATTACCATATAAGTAATTAACTAACTAGCACTAAAAATAGTCTAGGGTTCATACTAACTAGATAGGGTTCATACTAAGCAGAGAAGAGGGATTGGAAGGGGAGAGTGCTTACAGAGGGCGAGGAGAGAGATGGGGTCGGGGGAGACGGCGGCACCGAGGCGCGGCGAGGCGGGGTCGGGGGAGACGGCGACGAGGCGGAGGCGAGGCGGGGTCGGGGGAGACGGCAGCGAGGTGGGGTCGGGGGAGACAGCGGCGAGGCGGAGGCGATGAGGAATAGTAGAGGAGAATTGGGGGAGGAAGTAGAGGAGAGGGAATCAGGCCGCGCGGGGGGTTAGGTGAAAATAGCTTTAACAGTAGCATGGGGAGGCAAAACGCGCTGCTGCTAAAATCCATAGTAGTAGCGCTGTTCGTAGAAGGGTGCTACTACTATACCTAGCACGTCGGGAACGGTGTGGCAATTATAGCAGTACCGCGTTCTGTTCCTGCCGCGCTACTACTAAGCGGGTAAAAGTAGCGCCGTTCTAGCAGATGCGCTACTGCTAAGTAGCAGTAGCGCCTCATTTTAACAAGTGCTACTGGTAACATTCTGGGTATAAGGTTTTCCCTAGTAGTGTCCCTTCACAGAGGGAAGCAATGATTTGTAGAGGTGCCAGAGCTCAAGTTTTTAAAACAGAGATAAATGATTATTTTGAGACATGCACCCTTCTTATTCACTTCACGACCATCAGTTATCAACATCTTCAATGCTAAGCATGCTAGTGGTGGTTTCCAAGCGGAAACTAAAGGTTTTGACTCCATTGGGAGTTTTTGTTTGATTATTCAAGAGATGAACTCTTTTTTTAATGTTTGCAGTTTGGGACTGGGTATCCCTATTACCGCCCATTTCCTCATCCGACGGCGAGTGAATAAACACTCGACCTGAGGATAGCATGCTTAGCACGAAAGATATCGACCACCTCCTGTCGTTCCATGAACGATCCAGGCACACTAAAGGGAATTTTTTTAGAAGTTTTTAGAGGTGGCACATGCAAATTTACTTAGGACAGCAAGGTAATACCGTATATAGGTAGGTATGTTGGACTCATCTGGAATAACTTTGTGTTCAAGGTTTTTGATGTACAAGCAGAGTTCCCACTTAGTACAGGCGAAGGCTAGCAATTAAGATTGGGAAGCGGCCAGCTAGAGAGCAACAATGATCATAACCAGGCATTATGCATAAGTAACATTGGACACTAGCATGAGTAGGATATGATCACCATGAACATAAATATTATAGAGGCTATGTTGGTTTTGATTCAACTACATGCATGAACATGTACCAAGTCAAGCCACTCGAACATTCAGAGGAGGATACCATATCATCATACTACACCACTATCATTTTAATGCTATGTTGATATCCAAGATAAATCATTATCCACTCCCAGCTACTTATGCATGGCATGAGAAACTATAATCTCTAATTGTCATTCCAAACATGTTTAATCATAACGGGCTGAAGCCTGGATACTAGGTTAAACATATTTACACAGACAGAACAAGTCGAGTTCATACCAGTTTCTCCTTGCCATGGCCAGCTCATCGAATACTGTCATTATTGCCTTTCACTTGCACGATCGAATGATATGAAAATAATAATAGTGCAAGAGTGCCATGGACTAAGCTGGAATCTGCAAAACATTTTATTCAATAGGAGAAGACAAGGTAAAATGGGCTCTTATTAGTTCAACAGTTATTCATATGAGAGCCACTCAACATTTTCATCATGGTCTTCTCCTCGGTACATGTTAGGACCCCGATCCTAAGTCACACCGATCTAGCATGTAACACATCATATCACTTTTCGGCCTCACGCACGGTATTCCCACGGGTGCCACCTTACCTGGCCTGGGACCGTTTGCGCCTTTTGGCTCACGTATATGATAGTGTCGCTAGTATCCATATGACAGAGAACCCGGGCCGACATGACTAGCCGTGAACCCAAAGTGGCGCTAACTTACAGCGACAAGCATACATGAATCAACATCGAGCATGTCGGTCAGCAGCGTGTGAATCCGGGCTGTAGCAATTGGGCTAACAGGACTCTGGGAACCCGGGTTGTAGCAGGCTGATGTCACCGTGTGACATTTCCCTGAAGGGACAGACACGGGAACGAAGTGAATCACATGCCGGCCAGTCTAAGTGTTCCGGAGCAGTAGTGCTGGGCTAGCAGGACTCCGGTAAACCGGGCTGTAGCAGACTACCAAGGCTCAGTGGAAGAACCAGACTACATTTCCCCATAAGAGAGGCAACCAAAGATAAACAACTAGATTGTCGGATCCCACACATACCAAGCATTTCAATAACATACACACAATATGCTCGATATGTGCAAATACAACATGGCATCACAACAAAACTCTATGACTCAAAGTATTTATTCATTAGGCTCCGAGGAGCGAGATATTACAAACATGGGTCTCATGACCCAACATTCAGAGCATACAAGTCAAAGCACATGCATAAGCTTAACATGTCTGAGTACAGACATCTACAAATGAAAAAGGCCGAGAAGCCTGACTATCTACCAGATCCTGCCGAGGGCACAAGATCGTAGCTGACGTATCAAGCTAAACGTCAAAGTCCACACGGAACTACTAGCGAGACTGAAGTCTCTCTGCAAAACATAAATTAAGCAAACGTGAGTACAATTGTACCCAGCAAGACTTACATCAGAACTAGCTACATATGCATCGGTATCAACAAAGGGGGTGGTGGAGTTTAACTATAGCAAGCCAGCTTTGACTCAGTGGCTAACCTGAACTATGACTGCAAGTAACTCTTTTGAGGTGGCGCACACGAGTCCACATATTCACCAATCAATACACCACTATGGATCCTCTCCCGTCTCCTTACGAGAACGCCACCCATAGCACTCACGCTTATCTTGCGTATTTTAGAGTATCCACTTTCACTTGTCTATGAACTGTACAGGCAACCCAGAAGTCCATTACCGTTGACGCGGCTATTCGAATAGATCATTTATAACCCTGTAGGGGTGTACTTCTTCACACATATTTCCACCACTTAGCGTCTGCACACGCCATGTGCTCGACAGACTTCAAGCGAAAGCCGACGTGGGTGTAGACCACAACTTGACTAACTACACAAGTCTCTAGTACACGTTTATCACCTATTCGGGTTCCATCCACGAGGAGATCCGGCCGGGGTTTCGCTCATAGCCCTAAACGATGTGTGCAGGGTTCCCGAGACACCAAACGGGCACCCGGTACACCGTGCCACGGTGTATCTCCCGCTTCATAGCCCACCCCTAGGGTCAACGCTACGCACGACCTCCAACACATATCCTACAAACACTAGAAACTAGTTGCAACTCCTGGACAGAGGACAGGGGTAGTTAATAAGTCGAGCGGGGTCATATTTCAGGGCCCAACGTGTGGTAGTAGTTGTTCATGGATCACAAACACAGAACTCAGTTCCTGATGACAGTTTCAATGAGACAGCCCACCATGTACTCCTGATGTCTACTACACAACCTTCTTCTTGTAGACATTGTTGGGCCTCCAAGTGCAGAGGTTTGTAGGACAGTAGCAAATTTCCCTCAAGTGGATGACCTAAGGTTTATCAATCCGTAGGAGGTGCAGGATGAAGATGGTCTCTCTCAAGCAACCCTGCAACCAAATAACAAAGAGTCTCTTGTGTCCCCAACACACCCAATACAATGGTAAATTGTATAGGTGCACTAGTTCGGCGAAGAGATGGTGATACAAGTGGTATATGGATGGTAGATAAAGGTTTTTGTAATCTGAAAATATAAAAACAGCAAGGTAACTAATGATAAAAGTGAGCACCAACGGTATTGCAATGCTAGGAAACAAGGCCTAGGGTTCATACTTTCACTAGTGCAAGTTCTCTCAACAATAATAACATAATTGGATCACATAACTATCCCTCAACATGCAACAAAGGGTCACTCCAAAGTCACTAATAGCGAAGAACAAACGAAGAGATTATGGTAGGGTACGAAACCACCTCAAAGTTATTCTTTCCAATCAATCCATTGGGCTATTCCTATAAGTGTCACAAACAACCCTAGAGTTCGTACTAGAATAACACCTTAAGACACAAATCAACCAAAACCCTAATGTCACCTAGATACTCCAATGTCACCTCAAGTATCCGTGGGTATGATTATACGATATGCATCACACAATCTTAGATTCATCTATTCAACCAACACATAGAACCTCAAAGAGTGCCCCAAAGTTTCTACCGGA
The DNA here is from genome assembly GCF_056163025.1 of Triticum urartu. Classification (NCBI taxonomy): domain Eukaryota; kingdom Viridiplantae; phylum Streptophyta; class Magnoliopsida; order Poales; family Poaceae; genus Triticum; species Triticum urartu. The sequence goes on from NC_141876.1 coordinate 39,481,422, forward strand.
GAGTCAAGACGAAAACGTGTGCCAACCTCTATGCATAGGTTCATGGGCGGAACCCGCAAGTTCATCACCAAAACATACATCAAGTGAATCAATAGAATAACACATTGTCACCACGGTTATCCCACGCAAGACATACATCAAGTGTTCTCAAATCCATTACAAGAGAGTAGAGGGGGGAAGAAACATCATAAGATCCAACTATAATAGCAAAGCTCACGATACATCAAGATCGTATCACCTCAAGAACACGAGAGAGAGATGAAACACATAGCTACTGGTACATACCCTCAGCCCCGAGGGAGAACTACTCCCTCCTCGTCATGGAGAGCGCCAGGATGATGAATATGGCTACCGGTGAAGGGTTCCCCCTCTGGCAGGGTGCCGGAACCGGTCTAGATTTGTTTTCGGTGGCTACGGAGGCTTCTGGCGGCGGAACTCCCAATCTATTCTGTTCCCCGAAGTTTTTAGGGTATATGGGTATATATGGGAGGAAGAAGTACGTCGGTGGACCTCTGGGCTATCCACGAGGCAGAACCCTCGTGGGCAGCCCGGGACTCTCCTGGTCCAATTCTGATACTCCGTGGGCTTCCTCTAGTCCAAAAATAAGTTCTATGAAGTTTTAGGTCAATTGGACTCCGTTTGATTTTCCTTTTCTGCGATACTCTAAAACAAGGAAAAAACAGAAACTGGCACTGGGCTCTAGGTTAACAGGTTAGTCCCAAAAATCATGTAAAATAACATATAAATGCATATAAAACATCCAAGGTTGATAATATAATAGCATGGAACAATCAAAAATTATAGATACGTTGGAGACGTATCAGCATCCCCAAGCTTAATTCCTGCTCGTCCTCGAGTAGGTAAATGATAAAAACAGAATTTTTGATGTGGAATGCTATCTAACATATTTATCCATGTAGTTCTCTTTATTGTGGCAAGAATATTCAGATCCATAAGATTCAAGACAAAAGTTTAATATTGACATAAAAATAATAATACTTTAAGCATACTAACCAAGCAATTATGTCTTCTCAAAATAACATGACCAAAGAGAGCTATCCCTACAAAATCATATAGTCTGGCTATGCTCCATCTTAACCACACAAAGTATTTAAATCATGCACAACCCCGATGACAAGCCAAGCAATTGTTTCATACTTTTGATGTTCTCAACCTTTTTCAATCTTCACGCAATACATGAGCGTGAGCCATGGATATAGCACTATAGGTGGAATAGAATGGTGGTTGTGGAGAAGACAAAAAGGTAGAAGATAGTCTCACATCAACTAGGCGTATCAACAGGCTATGGAGATGCACATTAATAGATATCAATGTGAGTGAGTAGGGATTGCCATGCAACGGATGCACTAGAGCTATAAGTATATGAAAGCTCAACAAAAGGAACTAAGTGGGTGTGCATCCAACTCGCTTGCTCACGAAGACCTAGGGCATTTTGAGGAAGCCCATCATTGGAATATACAAGCCAAGTTCTATAATGAAAAATTCCCACTAGTATATGAAAGTGACAACATAAGAGACTCTCTATCATGAAGATCATGGTGCTACTTTGAAGCACAAGTGTGGTAAAAGGATAGTAGCATTGCCCCTTCTCTTTTTTTATTTTTTATTTGGTCCTTTCTCTTTTTTATGGCCTCTTTTGGGCTTCTTTGGCCTCTTTTATTTATTTATTTTCGTCCGGAGTCTCATCCCGACTTGTGGGGGAATCATGGTCTCCATCATCCTTTCCTCACTTGGGACAATGCTCTAATAATGAAGATCGTCACACTTTTATTTACTTACAACTCAAGAATTACAACTCGATTCTTAGAACAATATATGACTCTATATGAATGCCTCCGGCGGTGTACCGGGATGTGCAATGACTCATGAGTGACATGTGTGGAAGAATTATGAACGGTGGCTTTGCCACAAATACGATGTCAACTACATGATCATGCAAAGCAATATGACAATGATGGAGCGTGTCATAGTAAACGGAAAGGTGGAAAGTTGCATGGCAATATATCTCGGAATGGCTAAGGAAATGCCATGATAGGTAGGTATGGTGGATGTTTTGAGGAAGGTATATGGTGGGTTTACGATACCGACGAAAGGTGCGCGGTATTAGAGATGCTAGCAATGGTGGAAGGGTGAGAGTGCGTATAATCCATGGACTCAACATTAGTCATAAAGAACTCACATACTTATTGCGAAAATCTATCAGTTATCGAAAAAAAGTACTACGTGCATGCTACTAGGGGGATAGATTGGTAGGAAAAGACCATCGCTCGTCCCCGACCACCACTCATAAGGAAGACAATCAATAAATAAATCATGCTCCGACTTTGTCACATAACGGTTCACCATACGTGCATGCTACGGGAATCACAAACTTGAACACAAGTATTTCTCAAATTCACAACTACTCAACTAGCATGACTCTAATATCACCATCTCCATATCTCAAAACAATTATCAAGCATCAAACTTCTCATAGTATTCAATGCACTTTATATGAAAGTTTTTATTATATCCCTCTTGGATGCCCATCATATTAGGACTAAATTCATAACCAAAGCAAATTCCCATGCTGTTTAGGACTCTCAAAATAATATAAGTGAAGCACGAGATTTCATCTATTTCTTCAAAATAAAACCACCATTGTGCTCTAAAAGATATAAGTGAAGCACTAGAGCAAACGACAGACTACTCCGGAAGATATAAGTGAAGATCAATGAGTAGTTTAATAATTATGCAACTATGTGAAGACTCTCTAACATTTAAGAATTTAAGATTTTGGTATTTTATTCATACAGCCAGCAAAACAAAATAAAATAAAATGACGCTCCAAGCAAAACACATATCATGTGGTGAATAAAGATATTGCTCCAAATAAAGTTACCGATGAACGAAGACGAAAGAGGGGATGCCTTCCGGGGCATCCCCAAGCTTAGGATTTTGGTTGTCCTTGAATATTACCTTGGGGTGCCTTGGTCATCCCCAATCTTAGGCTCTTTCCACTCCTTATTCCATAATCCATCAAATCTTTACCCAAAACTTGAAAACTTCACAACACAAAACTTAAGAGAAAACTCGTAAGCTCCGTTAGCGAAAGAAAACAGAACACCACTTCAAGGTACTGTAATGAACTCATTATTTATTTATATTTGTGTTAAACCTACTGTATTCCAACTTCTCTATGGTTTATAAACTCTTTTACTAGCCATAGATTCATTAAAATAAGCAAACAACACACGAAAAACAGAATCTGTCAAAAACAGAACAGTCTGTAGTAATTTGTAACTAACGCAAACTTCTGGAACCCCAAAAATTCTAAAATAAATTGCTGGACGTGCAGCAATTCTCGTGAGCACTAAAGTTTCTGTTTTTACAACAAGATCAACAAAACTTTTCCCAAGTCTTCCCAACGGTTCTACTTGGCACAAACACTAATTAAAAACAAAAAACACAACCATAACAGAGTCTAGATAAATTATTTATTACTAAACAGGAACAAATAGCAAGGAACAAAAATAAAGTTGGGTTGCCTCCCAACAAGCGCTATCGTTTAACGCCCCTAGCTAGGCATGATGATTTCAATGATGCTCACATAAAAGATAAGAATTGTAACATAAAGAGGGCATAATGAAGAATATGACTAGCACATTTAAGCCTAACCCACTTCCTATGCATTGGGATTTTGTGATTAAACAACTTATGGGAACAAGAATCAACTTGCATAGGAAGGTAAAACAAGCATAACTTCATAACTTTAAGCACATAGAGAGGAAACTTGATATTATTGCAATTCCTACAAGCATATATTCCTCCCTCATAATAATTTTCAGTAGCATTATGAATGAATTAAACAATATAACCAGCACCTAAAGCATTCTTTTCATGATCTACAAGCATAGAAATTTAATTACTCTCTGCAGAAGCAAAATTCTTCTCATTCGGAATAGTGGGAGTATCATAAGAAACTCGAATGCTATAAATTGTTTCCACATTAAAAGAGTAATGTTCAGAAAAAGGGTAATCATAATCATGACAAGTTTTATAAATATAATCATCACTGCTTTTTATAGCATATGTATCATCACAATAATTATCATAAGTAGCAACTTTGTTCTCATCATAATTGATTGAAACCTCTTCCAAGATAGAGGAATCATCACTAAATAAAGTCACGACCTCTCCAATTCCACTTTCATTATTATCATAATAAGATTCAACATCCTCCAAAATAGTGGGATCATTACTTCCTAAAGTTGATACTCTTCCAAACCCACTTTCATCAATATAATCATCATAAGCAGGAGGCATGCTATCATCATTATAAATTTGCATATCAAAATTTGGGAGACTAAAAATATCATCTTCATTAAATGTAGCATCCCCAAGCTTGGGACAAACATTAATTGCAGCAAATATATTCTCAAAAACATCATCTTCATCAAACATAGTGTAAGTGCATCTAGTGCCACCCCTAGTTGGTTTTGGAGTATTGACGACAAACCTAGTTGAGGGGCTAATGTGTTTGTGAGAATTGCAGGAAAACACAGGTAGAAGTCCCTCATTGATTCGGTTTTACTACCAGAGATGACCCCTAAAAATGTACGAAGACATTGAAGACAATGGTGGTTTATGAAGATATTCATATTGAAGACAATGACATGAGAAGACTCCCTATGAAGCTTATGGAACTCAAAGACTTAGATCCTTCGTAGTTTTATTTCTTTCTTGTTGTGTCATAGGAACCACCGTACTGTTAAGTGGGGTCCAAGAGAACCAGTCAGAATGACTGAAGTGATGCCTAATTCAAATCCTATGTCTTCGAGCGAAGACTATGAGAGCAAATCTTGTCCAGAGTCAGACAAGTCAGCTTTACTTGTAGCCCAAGTAAAGTTGCCGTGTGAGTTCAAAATTCGACCGTTGGTACACGTGTCAGTTCCTTAGTGACCCAGGGTCATTTCGGACAAATCAGGTCGGGTTGCCAAGTGGCTATAAATAGCCCACCCCCACAACCATAAACGGTTGGCTGCTCAGATTTCAGTGCACGGCTTTTGTCGTTTGAGAGCAACCCACCTCGAAGCCTTTGAGAGAAAATTCCTAGCGAGGAGAAAAGCCCTAACCACCCAGAGCCAGAGTAAATTGGGCATCACTTAAGTCTTCGTGTCTGAGTGATCTGAAGACTTATTACACTTGAGGACTATGCATCCTCCAGACGGTTAGGCGTCGCGTTCAGAGCATCCAAGAGAAATTGTGGATTGCCAGTGAACGAAGTCTGTGAAGGTTTGGAAGTCACCTGAAGACTTACCACGAGTGATTGGACGAGGTTTGTGTGACCTTAGTTCAAGGAGAATACGGTGAGGACTGGGTGTCTTGGACTAAGTGTCCTTGACTGGGTGTCCGGGACTGTGTGTCCTTTGGTTTAAATACCTAGCCGCTCCAACCAGACGTACAGTTGTCACAGCAACTGGAACTGGTCCAACAAATCATTGTCTTCAACGTGTCACTGGTTTCATCTTCACTTCCTTTTACTTACAGTTATTCATTGTGAAGCCATTGCATGCTTGCTTTATCTTTTGTCTTCACAACGTGAATGTATGATCTGTTTGGCTTCATAACTTCTTCCTACCTGATCCTTATTACACCGAAGCTGTTGTCACTGTGCTTTCACTGTACTGAATACTTGACCATGGCTTGCCTAGTGTAATCTAACTTCCGCTGCGTAGTAATAGGCATAATCTTCACTGTTTGTCTTCATAACTCCCAAGTTTTGAAGACTTTCATAAAAATCGCCTATTCACCCCCCCTCTAGTCGATATAACGCACTTTCAATTGGTATCAGAGCAAGGTGCTCCCTTGTTCTGTGTGATTCGGTTTAACCACCTGGAGTTTTAGCTATGTCGACTGCAGGGATAATCAAAGTCTCCGCTGCTTGCCCCGTCTTCGATGGAACTGAATATCCCTACTGGAAGAATAAGATGCGCATGCATCTTGAAGCCATTGATGTCGACCTATGGTATGTCGTCGAGAATGGCGTTCCCAAGGCTGGAGAAGGTGTCACTGCTGCTGATGTCAAGAAATTGGTTCAACTGGACTCTACTGCTAAGAATATCATCTGTGGTCATCTGACCAAAGGACAGTATGGCCGTGTGAGTGCCTTGAAGACATCCAAACTGGTCTGGGACTGGCTCTCCAAAGTTAATGAAGGCATCTCAACCCAGAGAGATCAAAGAATCAGTGTCCTTCGCAATCTTTTCAACCGCTTCAAGCGAAATGACAATGAGAATGTCCAGCACACATTTGACAGACTTACTGACATCACAAACGAGCTTCAAGCCCTCGGCGCCACTGAGATCACCAAACATGAAATCGACAAGACGCTGCTGAGATCACTTGATAGTTCGTTTGACATCCTGGCCCTGATGATTCAAGAACGTCCTGATTTCAAGACACTCGATCCGTCTGACATACTTGAGAGGCTCAACACACATGAGTTTCAGCTTTCTGAGAAAAGAGATATCTACGGTCCAAACTATGGGCGAACTCGAGCCTTGAAGGCAAAAGCTGTCTCCTCATCTGAAGAAGAATCTGACTGCAGTTCTGATGATCCTGAAGACATTGGAAGAGAACTTGCAATGCTAGTGAAGAAGTTCCAAAAATTCACCAAGAAGAAAGGCTTCAGAAAATCTTCACGATCAAGCTCAAGGAATGATGAAGCTTCTGCTCATGACTACAAGAAGAAAACATGTCACAAGTGCAAGAAAACTGGGCACTTCATCTCTGAGTGTCCACAGTGGGACAATGAGAACAGAAGGAAGAAGAAGAGCAAGGAATATGATTCTGACGACAAGAAGAAGAAGAAACACTCAAAGTCTTCGTCCAAGTCTTCATCAAAGTCTTCATCACACAAGAAGAGCTCATCTGGCAAGGCACGTGCGTTTGTTGGAAAGGAGATGGATTCAGAGGAGGAGTCCGCATCTGAGGAGGCAGAGGTGGAGTCTGAGGAGGAGTCTGATTCTGGCATTGCGAGTCTGGCTACAGCATACGTCGCCAAGTCCATCTTCAACACTGAAGACAATGACTGCATCACCGACACCGACGCAAATGACAAGAACGACTCCACTCCTACCTACTGCTTCATGGCACGCGGTGCCAAGGTAAACACACGCACTACTCACTATGAAACATCTAGTGACGATGACTCTGAATGTGATTCAAAACCTAGCTACAGAACACTTGCTAAAATTGCAACTGAACAACAGAAAGCTATGGAACATATTCAAAAACTATTAGACAGAAGCGATGATCTGTTGGGTGCCGAAATGACTCGTTCTGAATCCTTAATTGAAGACATAAAAAATCTTCACGTTAAGTATTAGGAACTTGAAGATCGTCTTGAGACTCTCTCAACTACTCATGAAAAGCTCTGCTATGATTATCTTCAAAAGAAGCAAGATCTTGAGAAGTTGAGAGCGGATCATGAAGATCTTCAAAAAGAAAATGAGTCACTTCGCTCCGAACAGATCAGTCCCGCTCAGGAAGGATTTGAACCACCATGTCTTAAATGCATTGAGCGTAATAATGCTAATTCTGTTGCTGAATGTTCCACTGCTACTACTGTTGCAATATCTTCAACTGTTAACGTGGTAATTAACCCCTCTCCTTAGGATACCATTGCTATTGCTGATGAGAATGCTAGGTTGAAGACATTGCTTGAAACAGGAATGTACAAAAGTCTGAAAGGGCATCAGACACTATGTGATGTCCTTAAGAAGCAGATTTTGAACCGAAACCCAAGGAAAGAGGGTGTTGGGTTCGTAAGGAAAATTAATGCAGATGGCTCTTACTGGAAACCTGAGCAGTACCCCAAAACCACATGGTTGCTGCAAAGGAATCCTCAGCAGATCCATCCAATCTGTCTGGCTTCACTTGTGCTAACCCCATTATCATTGATGAATCCTTTGATGCAAACTATAAACTGTTTAAGAATCAGAATGGTGAAGTGTTTGCCAGGTACATTGGTACTAACTGCAGGAATGGACCTCCTACGAAGATGATCTGGGTTCCGAAAACATGTCTGGAAAATCTTCCTGTGAATGTCTTCTTGACACCTCACTCGAAGAAGACAAACCTTAGACCAAAGGCTTCATATGGTCCAAAGGCTTCATACAAACAGAGGACTCACCAGAGTCGCACTAACGCAAATGTTTTGCAGGGAAACCATAATCAGGCATATGAATATGAGAACGGTTCATTAAACCGCCATGTTCATATGAATAAGAACTATTCTGCCTACTCTTATGATTACTATTGTCCCCCTGCTAGACTGTTTGCTAGGGCACCAAAGCCAAAATTCTCAGATGCTGCACTTAGACTTATTGCTTCTAAGCCACCCTTGAAGATGTGGGTGGTTAAGAAAGCTTAACTCTCTTTTGCAGGGAAAGGTCTCCAGCAGAAAAACAAAATCTTCTGATGCTATTGCTGGGGACCATAAAAATCTTGTGGGGCGCAAGATAAAATGCCCAAATGGCATCATTATGTATTTTGCTCCTGAATCGCATGCTACTCTCCCTATTAGTCCTAATCTGGATCTAAGTTTTCATAACCCACTGGTTCGTCAAATGTTTATGCTTCACAATACCCTTCGTGAAGCCTATCCCCCTAACTGCACTGTAGGGTACGACACCAGCGACTTCAAAGTCTTCAGAATGGATTATTGACAGTGGGTGTACAAAGCACATGACTGGCAGAAGAAGCCTTCTTATGGACTCAACTTTACGTCCATCCGACAAGAGTCATATCACATTTGCTGACACTGGTAAAAGTAAGGTTTTGGGTTTAGGTAGAGTTGCAATCTCAAAGGATCAACACATGGATAAAGTCATGCTTGGTTAATCCCTTGGCTTCAACTTAATGTCTGTCTCAATGCTTTGCGATTTGAATATGATTGTAATGTTTGGAAAATATCGTTGCCTGGTGCTAATGGAATCTGAAAAATCTCTAGTGTTTGAAGGATATCGAAAAGGTGATTTGTATGTGGTAGATTTCTCAGCAGGACCACAACTTGCAGTATGTCTTCTTGCAAAAGCTTCAGAATGCTGGCTTTGGCATCGAAGGCTTGGGCATGCTGGCATGAGGAACCTCCACACCCTTGCTAAGAAAAAGCACGTCATAGGCATTGAGGGTGTCGAGTTCAAGAAAGATCATTTATGCGGTGCCTGTGAAGCAGGGAAAATGACAAGGGCAAAACATCCTTCGAAGACAATCATGACTACTACACAACCCTTCGAACTGCTTCACATGGATCTTTTTGGTCCCACTCACTACTCAACTTTTACTACTTCTGCTTGCCTCTATGGCTTCGTCATTGTTGATGATTACTCTAGATATACTTGTGTACACATAATCCTTTACAAGACTGAAGTGCAGGATGTCTTCAGACGCTTCGCCAATCGAGCCATGAACAATTTTGGCGCCAAGATAAAGCACATCAGAAGTGACAATGGCACTGAATTCAAGAACACTGGCCTTGATACATATCTGGATACCTTGGGCATCACACATGAATTCTCAGCTCCATACACGCCTCAGCAGAATGGCGTCATCGAACGCAAGAACAGAACACTCATTGAGATGGCCAGAACAATGCTAGATGAATACAAGACTCCAAGGAAATTCTGGATTGAAGCCATTGATACTGCATGCCATACAATCAATCGTGTTTATCTTCACAAGCTTCTGAACAAGACATCTTATGAACTCCTAACTGGCAAGAAGCCAAATGTCAGTTACTTCAGAGTTTTTGGCGCAAAATGCTGGATCAAGGACCCACATCACTCCTCAAAGTTTGCACCAAAAGCACATGAGGGCTTCATGCTTGGATATGGAAAGGATTCGCACTCCTACAGAGTCTTCAATCTCTTCCACTACAAAGTGGTTGAAACAGTGGATGTGCGGTTCGATGAAACCAATGGATCACAAAGAGAGCAATTGCCAAATGTGCTAGATGAAGTTCCAGCTAGTGAATCAATCAAGCTTATGGGAACTGGAGAGATTGTACCTTCTGAAGCTCATCCTGAAGAAGAACTGATCATCTCAGCACCTGATCCACATGAAGACAATGCTCAGCCTGAAGATATACCTCCAAATGACAACACAGATCAGCAAGAGCAAAGTCTTCGCCCTTTACATCCTCGTGTTGCAAATGAAGTACAGATTGACAGAATACTTGACAGCATCAATGCACCTGGTCCACTCACTCGTTCAAGGGCAACTCAGCTAGCAAACTTCTGTGGGCATTTCGCATTCGTCTCAATATCAGAACCCAAGAAAGTTGAAGAAGCCTTCATGGAACCTGAATGGATTCAAGCTATGCAAGAAGAGCTTCAACAGTTTAAGCTGAATAATGTATGGGAACTGGTTAAGCGTCCTGATCCACGGAAGCACAACATAATAGGCACCAAATGGATATACCGCAACTAGCAAGATGAGCATGGTCAAGTTGTCAGAAACAAAGCTCGTCTCGTTGCTCAAGGATATACTCAAGTGGAGGGCATTGACTTTGATGAAACATTTGCTCCTGTGGATAGGCTTGAAGCCATATGCATACTGCCGGCCTATGCAAATCATCATAACATACTTCTATATCAAATGGATGTGAAAAGTGCCTTTCTCAATGGCAAGATTGAAGAAGAAGTGTATGTTGCACAACCACCTGGCTTTGAAAATCCAAAACATCCTGATATGGTATACAAGCTCAACAAGGCACTGTATGGCCTCAAACAAGCCCCTAGGGCCTGGTATGATACACTCAAGTACTTTCTGAAGAGCAAAGGCTTCATACCTGGTTCCCTGGATCCCACTCTTTTCACGAAGACATATGATGGTGAACTGTTTGTGTGCCAAATATATGTGGATGACATTATCTTCGGCTGCACCAATCAGAAGTATAGTGAAGAGTTTTGATATATGATGCAAGAGCAATATCAGATGTCCATGATGGGGGAGCTGAAGTTCTTCCTCGGTCTTCAGATACGGCAACAACGCAACGGCATCTTCATATCTCAAGAGAAATATCTTAAAGAGTGCCTGAAGAAGTTCGGTATGCAAGATTGCAAAGGCTTCACAACACCAATGCCAGCCAAACATCATCTAGGTCCTGACGACAATGGTAAAGAGTTCGATCAAAAGGTATACCGCTCCATGATTGGGTCTTTGCTTTATTTATGTGCATCTAGGCCAGATATCATGCTTAGTGTTTGCATGTGTGCTCGATTTCAAGCGGCACCAAAGGAGTCGCATCACTTGGCTGTGAAGCGAATTCTTAGATATTTGGCTCACACCCCAACTCTAGGATTATGGTATCCAAAGGGCTCAGAGTTTGATTTGGTTGGATTTTCGGATGCTGATTATGCTGGTGACAAAGTTGATCGCAAGTCTATATCAGGCACATGTCACTTTCTGGGACGATCACTTGTATGTTGGTCTTCAAAGAAGCAGAACTGTGTATCTCTCTCCACTGCTGAATCTGAATACATTGCTACTGGATCTTGCTGCGCTCAGCTTCTGTGGATGAAGCAAACACTCAAGGATTATGGCATTCATCTAAAGTAAGTGCCACTTTACTGCGACAACGAAAGCGCCATCAAGATTGCCAACAACCCAGTTCAGCACTCGAAGACAAAAGCACATTGAAATTCTCCATCACTTTCTCAGAGATCACGTTGTGAAGGAAGACATTGATATCATACACGTCAGCACTGAAGAGCAATTGGCAGATATCTTCACCAAGCCCTTGGATGAGAAGAGGTTTTGCAAGTTACGGTGTGAGCTAAATATCTTGGAATCCTCAAATGTCCTGTGATCAGGCACACATCCTAACACTTATGCATATTGATGACTTAGATGTGCAACACACGAAGTAACGACTGGCTCGAAGCCAAAGAGTCGATCAACCGCCTCACAGCTCAAGAAGACACGGACTGCAGAGGCTGAAGCTAAGAAGAGGAAACACTCTGAAGCCTCTCGTTCTGAACCCACCATCAAGAAGCGCAAGACCAAGAAATCTCGGGCTGCTCCCACAGAGCCCTTGATAGTTGAACCCCTCTCCGTCCGCTATCCTGACGCAGATCGTCAGTTGACTGTGCATGAGCCTGCCTTCACAGAGGCTCCGCACGATGAAGACATTCCAGCAGCCGACCACAACGCTGCTGAAGACATTGGTCTCCAAGACAATGTACAAGGTGATGCAGCCCTTCCTCAGCTTGAGACAAGCGAACTGATCAGCATTGGTCGTCCATTGACGCCAATCACACAAGATGCATCGTGGGCAGATCGCCCACAGGAGGAAGATAATGAGCCCCAACCCACTGCAACTCCACCGGCGCCTACATTCCGTAGGCTTCGCAAAGGGCCAAGGGCTCAGGCTGCTGACAACATTCCGGCTGCATCAGCCGAAGAGCATGCAGAAATACCACAAGCTCCAACTCCCCCGCACCAACAAGAAGCAGTTCTCCAAGAGAACGTGCCTGAGTTCGTCCCTCCCACTACACGTGTGGAGGCGGCAAATGTTGAGGCTGCCACAAACAACGCCGAAGCAAATGTGGAGCCCTCCCCAACAACAGCTTCAGAAGACACTGAAGCTACTGCTCCTGAACCTTCTGTGCCTGAGTCTGCTGCGGGTCCCCAATTCAACTATCATGTTGCGCACAGGCCCCAGGTCCAGAAGCCGATCCCACGACTGCCAAGGTTCCCAGGTCCTGCATCAGCTCCTGGCTCCTTCAACATCAACGGCTTCAGGGCAGACAACACTTTTTTCAACAGCTCCAAGAACCCTTATTCAAGGGAACGGATTGTATCAGATAGGTTCTGGAGCCATCAACAGCGCAGCTATTATTCATGCATCCTATACAACCAAGGCCGCATCTTTCCTCACAAGCGCCTTGAGGTTGAAGCTGTTGCTGGTCTGCCTGGTCTGGAAGAAGCATTGGATTGCTTCAAGCAAGTGGGTCTGCTGTCGTTTATCACCGATGAAGAGCACTGGAACGAAGAGCTTCTGCTCCAGTTCTATGCCACCCTGCATATCAAAGGCTATAACAGAGATCCGAAGACATGGGTCCTGGAGTGGATGACCGGCAATGTCCATCATGAAGCCAATGCTTTCGACATAATTGAGCTTACCGGCCTTCCCACTCCTGGCGAATTCTTTGAAGAAGGCTGCCAACTCCATGCTGAAGCAATTGAGAGCATATTTCAGCGTCCTGAGCCAGATATGAGTCAGATGCTCTCAATGATGAAGCCATTGCCTCCTAATGCACCCTATCCAACTCAGTTCTTCGTTGAAGACTTAGAGTACCTGCCCAGGGCAATATATCACATCATAAGGCGGACTCTCTGGCCCGTTAAGGGACACTCTCGATATGCAACGATTGAAGGTGCAATGAAGACTCTCATCTTCTGCATTCTTCATGGCAAATGCTTCAACGCACATGATCTCTTCATCCGTCAACTTGCAGCGTCTGCCTCAGAATTGTTTGGATTGAAGTTCTATGCTCCTTGGGTTATGAGGCTGATCAAGCTTCACTCTGCAATCTCCTATCAACCCTCAGCCCGCAACCATAGGATATTTTTGCCAGATCTGGACACATCTGCTGAAGCAATATATCCAGAGCCTGCCAAGCAACCCTTAAGTCTTCAGAATGCAGAACACCAGAGCTTCACTCAAAATATTGAAGGTGTTGAAGCTCTCTCCCGAGTGTATCCAATGGCTGGCACCACACGTGCCCCTGCATCAACTAAAGCCACTAACAGCACAGCTGCAAAGAGACCCAAGAAGCGCGCTCGTGCACTCAATGACCGAGAGCTTCTTGTGGCTCTCCACCAGAAGCATGATAGGCATCACGACTGGCTCAAGAGGCAGATGAGAAGCATCATGCAAGACGTCAATCGCATCAGAAATCTGGCAACCAAGAATGCATTTGTGGCACACGAGACCTGTCGCCGCACTTGGAAAGGCCTCACCATGATGAGCTCTGAAGCTGACCTGCATGAGGATGGCTTCAAAGAGAGATTCAGATTTGACTCCACGCCTCCAAGAAGAGCTGTGATGCGAAGCACACCATCACTTGAAGAGTCAGAGTTCTCTTCTTCTGCTTCCACCGTGTCTGCCCGGATTATTGAAGAAGAAGACGACGCGACATCATCTCCACCCGCTTCAACACGCGTCGAATCTGCACCAAGCTCGTCTGCACCGCCGCCAAACAACTCCACCGACCCTGCTGCGCCTGGGAACGCGTAGAAACCTCTATGTCTTCAAACCTTTTTGGTCATCACTGACAAAAGGGGGAGAAGCATATGATGTTTATAGTCTTCAAGCGCGTCACTATGGGCGGGTGCCTTCATACTTTGCTACATTTGATTCGTGCTTACAACTCCCGTTTTTGCTACATTTGCTTCATTGAGTTGTAACACTTAGCCTTGATGGTCGTCTGCTACCTGTTTGTCACTCCGTTTTGCGAAGATAAATTCCGCATGTGCGACGATAAATTCCGCACTCATCTCATTCTGCAGACGTCCATTTTTCATTATGCATGTCATTATCTTCATATACTTTCACATGCATAGCGGATTGTCATCATAAGTTGAAGTGGATCTCCACAAGTACAACCTGCCATGTGCATTTGCATTCAAGAAGCAAATTACTTTTATGCACCTCTTCAGGGGGAGCCCTTGCAACTTATGAAGACAATTCCTTTACAATTTCACAAATTATGTTCCCCGTTGAAAACTTCAACTAGTTTGTCATCAATCACCAAAAAGGGGGAGATTGTAAGTGCATCTAGTGCCACCCCTAGTTGGTTTTGAAGTATTGACGACAAACCTAGTTGAGGGACTAATGTGTTTGTGAGAATTGCAGGAAAACACAGGTAGAAGTCCCTCATTGATTCGGTTTTACTACCAGAGATGACCCCTAAAAATGTACGAATACATTGAAGACAATGGTGGTTTATGAAGATATTCATATTGAAGACAATGACATGAGAAGACTCCCTATGAAGCTTATGGAACTCGAAGACTTAGATCCTTCGTAGTTTTATTTCTTTCTTGTTGTGTCATAGGAACCACCGTACTGTTAAGTGGGGTCCAAGAGAACCAATCAGAATGACTGAAGTGATGCCTAATTCAAATCCTATGTCTTCGAGCAAAGACTATGAGAGTAAATCTTGTCCAGAGTCAGACAAGTCAGCTTTACTTGTAGCCCAAGTAAAGTTGCCGTGTGAGTTCAAAATTCGACCATTGGTACACGTGTCAGTTCCTTAGTGACCCAGGGTCATTTCGGACAAATCAGGTCGGGTTGCCAAGTGGCTATAAATAGCCCACCCCCACAACCATAAACGGTTGGCTGCTCAGATTTCAGTGCACGACTTTTGTCGTTTGAGAGCAACCCACCTCGAAGCCTTTGAGAGAAAATTCCTAGCGAGGAGAAAAGCCCTAACCACCCAGAGCCAGAGTAAATTGGGCATCACTTAAGTCTTCGTGTCTGAGTGATCTGAAGACTTATTACACTTGAGGACTGTGCATCCTCCAGACGGTTAGGCGTCGCGTTCAGAGCATCCAAGAGAAATTGTGGATTGGCAGTGAACGAAGTCTGTGAAGGTTTGGAAGTCACCTGAAGACTTACCACGAGTGATTGGATGAGGTCTGTGTGACCTTAGTTCAAGGAGAATACGGTGAGGACTGGGTGTCTTGGACTAAGTGTCCTTGACTGGGTGTCCGGGACTGTGTGTCCTTTGGTTTAAATACCTAGCCGCTCCAACCAGACGTACAGTTGTCACAGCAACTAGAACTGGTCCAACAAATCATTGTCTTCAACATGTCACTGGTTTCATCTTCACTTCCTTTTACTTACAGTTATTCATTGTGAAGCCATTGCATGCTTGCTTTATCTTTTGTCTTCACAACGTGAATGTATGATCTGTTTGGCTTCATAACTTCTTCCTACCTGATCCTTATTACACCGAAGCTGTTGTCACTGTGCTTTCACTGTACTGAATACTTGACCATGGCTTGCCTAGTGTAATCTAACTTCCGCTGCGTAGTAATAGGCATAATCTTCACTGTTTGTCTTCATAACTCCCAAGTTTTGAAGACTTTCATAAAAATCGCCTATTCACCCCCCTCTAGTCGATATAACGCACTTTCACAGAGCATCCCCAAGCTTGGGCCTTTTCATATCATAAGCATAATCACCCTCATCATTAATAGTATAGATAGCACCAATAGTATAGCAATTATCATATTCTTCCAAGCAAGTGCCAAAAACATTTTCAAGATCATAAGAAGTATCATTATCTTCCCACTCATAATCATCACAACAAGCAATAGGCATAACGAGATCATCATCAAGTGCATCATCTTCCACAATTATATTTTCATGAGGCACAACAGTAAAGGAGCAACATTATTTGGGAGAGATATCTTTTTACCTCTCTTCCTTTTTCTTTTCTTCTTCTTCACCACATCATGTGTGGGTTCAATCCTCTTTTTGGAGCTCCTTATTAATGAGATTGGTTGAATAGAAGGCTCCTCCTCGTTACCAGATTCATCATAAGAAATAATAGGAGGATATTGGGAAGTCTCTTCCCTTTCATTAGTATTTTCTTCATCTTCTATTTGTTTTCTTTTCTTTATGTAATTGGCAATATAAGGTTTTTCAATGCAATTCACCGCACAATACATATAAATTTCCTCTAGATCAAAATCAAGAAATTTCTCGAGATTAAATTTTGGAATACCCTCAGTTATACGTCTCATTTCTTCATAACCCAAAAGAAGGCTAAGCCCTTTATGATGCTCAAGGGTAATCAAGTTATCAAAATTTTTGGATAGGACTTGATCATGAAACAAATAGCATTGGAGCTTTAAATGACCATGTTCATTGCAAAGTTCACAAGGATGGCGGTAAATATTGAATCTTTCAGGACAAACATCTAGCCTTTCTTGCAACAATTTAGTTTCTAAATGCTTATGCCTCTTGCAATATCTATCTTCCCTATTTGGTGTGTACTTGCGAACCCAATGCACTCCACAAAAATTGACATGTTTATAGGAGACATTTTCATCATAACTAGTGCAATCATCATTAGTACTACGGATATTCAAGGAGTTCATACTAACAACATTGCAATCATGCTCATCATTCAGAGATTTAGTGCCAAACATTTTAATGCATTCTTCTTCTAACATTTGGCACAATTTTCCTTTCCATCATGCTCACGAAAGATATTAAAAAGATGAAGTGTATGAGGCAAACTTAATTCCATTTTTTGTAGTTTTCTTTTATAAACTAAACTAGTGCTAAAACAAGAAACAAAAAGATTCGATTGCAAGATCTAAAGATATACCTTCAAGCACTAACCTCCCCGGCAACGGCGCCAGAAAAGAGCTTGATGTCTACTACACAACCTTCTTCTTGTAGACGTTGTTGGGCCTCCAAGTGCAGAGGTTTGTAGGACAGTAGCACATTTCCCTCAAGTGGATGACCTAAGGTTTATCAATCCGTAGGAGGCGTAGGATGAAGATGGTCTCTCTCAAGAAACCCTGCAACCAAATAACAAAGAGTCTCTTGTGTCCCCAACACACCCAATACAATGGTAAATTGTATAGGTGCGCTAGTTCGGCGAAGAGATGGTGATACAAGTGGTATATGGATGGTAGATAAAGGTTTTTGTAATCTGAAAATATAAAAACAGCAAGGTAACTAATGATAAAAGTGAGCACCAACCGTATTGCAATGCTAGGAAACAAGGCCTAGGGTTCATACTTTCACTAGTGCAAGTTCTCTCAACAATAATAACATAATTGGATCACATAACTATCCCTCAACATGCAACAAAGAGTCACTCCAAAGTCACTAATAGCGAAGAACAAACGAAGAGATTATGGTAGGGTACAAAACCACCTCAAAGTTATTCTTTCCAATCAATCCGTTGGGCTATTCCTATAAGTGTCACAAACAGCCCTAGAGTTCGTACTAGAATAACACCTTAAGACACAAATCAACCAAAACCCTAATGTCACCTAGATACTCCAATATCACCTCAAGTATCCGTGGGTATGATTATACGATATGCATCACACAATCTCAGATTCATCTATTCAACCAACACATAGAACCTCAAAGAGTGCCCCAAAGTTTCTATCGGAGAGTCAAGACGAAAACGTGAGCCAACCCCTATGCATAGGTTCATGGGCGGAACCCGCAAGTTGATCACCAAAACATACATCAAGTGAATCAATAGAATAACCCATTGTCACCACGGTTATCCCACGCAAGACATACATCAAGTGTTCTCAAATCCTTAAAGACTCAATCTGATAAGATAACTTCAAAGGGAAAACTCAATCCATTACAAGAGAGTAGAGGGGGGAAGAAACATCATAAGATCCAACTATAATAGCAAAGCTCGCGATACGTCAAGATCGTATCACCTCAAGAACACAAGAGAGAGTGAGGTTAAACACATAGCTACTGGTACATACCCTCAGCCCCGAGGGAGAACTACTCCCTCCTCGTCATGGAGAGCGCCGGGATGATGAAGATGGCCACCGGTGAAGGGTTCCCCCTCCGGCAGGGTGCCGGAACCGGTCTAGAATGGTTTTCGGTGGCTACGGAGGCTTCTGGTGGCGCAACTCCCGATCTATTCTGTTCCCCGAAGTTTTTAGGGTATATGGGTATATATGGGAGGAAGAAGTACGTTGGTGGACTTCCGGGCTGTCCATGAGGGGTGGGCGCGCCCCCCACCCTCGTGGGCAGCCCGGGACTCTCCTGGTCCAACTCCGATACTCCGTGGGCTTCTTATGTTCCAAAAATAAGTTCCGTGAAGTTTCAGGTCAATTGGACTCCGTTTGATTTTCTTTTTCTGCGTTACTCTAAAACAAGGAAAAAACAGAAACTGGCACTGGGCTCTAGGTTAACGGGTTAGTCCTAAAAATCATATAAAATAGCATATAAATGCATATAAAACATCCAAGGTTGATAATATAATAGCATGGAACAATCAAAAATTATAGATACGTTGGAGACGTATCAACTCCTACATGGCCTCTCACCGCTACCTTTACCAAATTGTGTTCACACAATTAGCACACTCATAGTAGGACATGTTCATCACCATTCCAATTCATTCCCGATGAATCAGACCTGACTCAACTCTAAGCAGTAGTAGGCATGACAAACAAGCATGAATGAGTAGGCACATCAAGGATCAAACAACTCCTACTCATGCTAGTGGGTTTCATCTATTTACTATGGCAATGACAGATCATGCAGAGGAAAGGGGTTCAACTACCGCAGCATGTAACAGTTGAATCGTTGTTGTCCTAATGCAATAAAAGAGAGCAGGAGTGAGAAAGTGGGAATGTATTAGAATGAACAAGGGGTTTTTTTTTGCCTGGCAGAGTGGTCGAGGGGTACTGCCCTTCAGCTGGATACTCGTGAATATCCTCGGAGGCAGAACCTACCACAAAGATCACACCGGTAACACAATCATTACATGGCAATATGCAAAAATATGATGCATGCAATGACATGGCAAAATGAGTGTGTTTTGGCTAATGCAGCTTTGAACAGGGTGGTTTGAGTTCATTTGAATCAAAGATTCAAATGCAAACCCAAAATATGAACTCATATAAATGCATTATCTTGTTTCATCTAAACATCAAGGTTAGGTTGCTCTAACATCATGAAACCAATACAGATGGATAGATTGGATTTTTTTGATCATTTTTCATATATAACTTATTTCATTCTGAGTTATGGTTGAACTTCTATGAATTTTAGAAGTTAGCACTATTTTCTGGAATTCCCCGAATAAGAATAATCCAGTAAATGAGTTATTGCGTCAGCATTGCGTAAGGGTGATGTAAGCAGTCAACGGAGACGGTCCAGGTCAAACCTGACCTGTGGGTCCCGTCTGTCAGTGACTAACCTAACTAATCTAATTTAGTTAGCGTTAAACTAACACTAATCTAGTTTAGTTAGTGGCATGGGGACCACACGTCAGTGACTCAACCCGGGTCAAACTGGTCAACTCGCTCGCGTTTAGCCGGCGGCGGCAGCAGATGCGGCGGGGCACTCAAGCAAGGGCTGTGGTGCCCCGTTCGCAGCGTGGCTGGGCTCGTTCGAGAGCCCAGATCAGCGCCCGTCAGTCGGTGGCGCCAACCAGGCCTGGGATGGCCGGAGGCGACGGCGAGGAGCTCAGCCGCGGTGGCCGGAGCTCGGGTGCGCGTGGGGTTAGTGTTACGGTGCGCAAACGAGCGAGGCGAAGGGCTAGCGGGGCGGTACGCGTTGGAGGGAGCAAAGTGGACTCGCCGGGGTGACCATTTGGTCACCGGAGCTGTGTCGGTGACGAGCTCAGGCGGCAGTGCGTTCGGGCGTAGGCAGTCTGGTGGCTACGGCAGGCTACGAAGAAGAAGAGAGGGATGGCCGAGGTCAGAGGCTCACGTAGAGTCGGACGAGCATGTCGGCGAGCTCGGAGACGGTCCGGAGCGGGTGGTGCGGCGAAGGGGATCTCTGGCGACGGGCGGTCGGGGACGAGCTCGGTGAGGGCAGAGGAGCGCGTCCGGCTACGTACGACAAAGCGAGGAGGTCGAGGACGTCGAGGCGGAGCTCGCAGGCACGGCCAGGGGTCGAGGGAGAGGCGGTGGCGTCGACTACTGAGGCGGTGGCTTACGGGCACGTTGGCCATAGTGGGAGAGGACGAGGGAGAGAGCAGAGGAGGGGAGAGTGGTGTCCAGGGGGTCGAGGAGGCACCAAGGGGAAGACATGAGGCTTCGCGATGGCCAGGCGACGCAGGCAGGCAACCTGGTGGCGTGGCGCCCGCGCGCGCGCCGTGCGCTGTCCCTCCTCTGTCTACTGGCAGAGGTGGGTGACGACTGGCACAGGCCAGGTGGGTCGGCCCAGTCAGGTAGGTGGCCAAGGTAAGCCTTCCTCTCTCTCTCTCTCTCTCTCTCTCTCTTTTCAAAATTTTTCTGTTTTCTATTTTCTGCAATTGTTTAGGCTTTATTAAAAATGCCAGAGCATTTTCAAAAATCCTGAAAATATTTGTGGGCACTGTTTGGATTATTTCCAACAGCCCTCATTTACCTTCAAGATTATTTGGACATTTAGAATTATTTATAGCATTTAAATGTCTAAGAACAAATATTGTATTGTTTAATTCAATAACCCAGAGTGTCCTAGAAAAGTGTGCACCATTTTTGGCAGAGGTTCTGGACCAAAACAAAAATGATGAACATTTATTAAGGGCATTTTAGGTTCATTGAAAATATTTCATTTTGATCCTAGTTGGATTTCATTTGGTGTTAGGGTTTGAACATCCCCATTTCAAATTCATTCGAATATAAACATGATGACATGATGATCAAGCAAAGACAAACAAAAACAAATCTAGGGTTGTGACAACTCACCCCCACTAAACAAGAATATCGTCCCGAGATTCAAGACGTGAGGTAAGAGGAAAGGAGGTCACAAAACTATCACAATCTTCATGGTCCATTTTCCCTTCTCGAAGATGTTGATTCATTGCTTCAAATTGATCTTAACGTCTTTGCTTTCAGGATCTTCATCCAACACGATGACGACAGAAAGAAACTCTACAAGAATCGATCTCCTCAAAGACCGAGCACTCAAGATCAACTCATGGTGTGAGACGTTGAACATCTCTTCAGCTGAGACATAAAACACACATCAGGGGTGATGGAAAAGAAACAAATGACAAAGGTTCAAGTTGGTAGGCAACAATTCCACACTTGAGTAAGATGGTGCATAGTTTTCAAAGTAGTGAGGAAGTAATTGCCATGATTCCATAACGTGGCACCTTAGGGAAGGTAACTCATAGAATTATTCCCTTAAGTGGCAAAAAGAACTACTTTTGATATCTAGATCATTGAAACTCTCTATACCAGCCTATGGCAAATCTCAATCGATCATTTGAACGAGTTCGGAAGAATGTCATACTAGGACTAAAATGGATGATGTGGACTACATTGTTGAAGACAATGCAATGGATGATTTTTTCTTATCATCGGAAATGGATGGGACCCATGGTAGGACCACTTTTGAAGATGATCCTGAACAGCAATTGCTGAGAAGGGCAACCCATGGGAGATTGGCACAATGGTATTGCAAGCTGGGAACAAAATGCAAATGCTAGGAATGTTCCAACCGTCATATCTGCCTAAGATTCAGATCTGCTTGGTAACAGGATATTTTAGACAGCATGTCTGGAAAAGGAAAGGTTGCAACACAAATCGACAAGAAGACGTTGCGAGATTCTCAGGAAACGAACTACGGAAGTAAGCTCCAAAACATGAGCTGGTTCTGCTATAAACATAAGAACACGCTGTCCCAGACAAGCATGACCACATAGTAGTCTTAGAACATAAATACTACCCAGTTTTGGTTGGGAACCATCATCTTGGTAACAAAGTCTTGTGCATGACCTAGGATTAGCACAACGAACTCCTTTCCCTTGAACAAATCAATCAGTGGCTTTGTGTGCTAGTGAATACGTATGGAATGAAGATGATCAGTCTATCAGACCATAGTATACTTCACACATGCATGACTGACTTGGGATGTTTCCAGAGGAAGCAAAAACCAGCTTTCTCTAATTCACGGCGGCAACTTACATCAAATGCACATGAATTCGAGGAAGTCACTTCTTCCGTCCAAGCATAAGCTTCATGAATGGAACACGAAGGCATTGCTTACAAGTTTTCCAACACTAGGTTGATGTTCAACATGAATCATGGGGGAGACAAAATGCTGCTGATGGGCTCAACAGCAACTCATCGGAATTTCCATATCACTGGACTTCCACCATAATGTGAACACGGTGATAGCATTAGTTAGACCAAAAGATGTAATGCTGTATGCTCGAGGGATCAACCACGAGTAAGACAACATTACGAACATCGTTGGTTTTGATTTGAATTGACGATAGCCCATACTCAAGTCAAAGTTTTGACAAGGCAATAGATCCAATAACTGATCACGAGGACCAATCGATGAAGATATCATCTTTCTTCAACACACACACACACAAAAGATATCCCTTAACATAAACTAAGTCAGACAAGCTTTTATCTTCCAACTCTCCAGGTTGTTGTTTGGCTTAACCAACTAGCTCAGGGGTATCCAACACAGATTCTTGGAGAAAGAGTGGTTTATTGTTAAACCAACTTGATCACGAACTCAACATATCAATCATGGGACGACCTGGTGATACTTCCGTGAAGATATCCGGAAAATCATGAACCACCAATATGTCTCTAAGCTCGAGAACAATCTTGCCTTTGAGGCAAGACGATGTGATTAAATAAACAAGGGGTTGACACAATCCTAACTCATTGATCGAGGAGTGCACCAGAAATATGGACTAGGTAGCACGATCAATCTTAGGATGATGATTCAATAACCAGCACACTAAGAATGAGAGTATTGTCCATTAAC
The DNA here is from genome assembly GCF_056163025.1 of Triticum urartu. Taxonomy (NCBI): domain Eukaryota; kingdom Viridiplantae; phylum Streptophyta; class Magnoliopsida; order Poales; family Poaceae; genus Triticum; species Triticum urartu. Next base: position 39,504,949 of record NC_141876.1, read on the forward strand.
TACCAAGCAACAGAGTTGCTAGGGGTATTGATTTCACACATCACAATTCACTTGTCGGTATTTCGGTTATAATAACACAGAACCGAGGAATGAAACAATGATGACGAGAAGTATCACTGTGTCAAGAATTCATAAGAGATGGTGCAATCCTCATGACAATCCTGACATAAAGGGGGTAATACTCCATGGTAGAACATAGAAAAAGCTGGATTGGCATTTGATCTGCAGAGCAGAACTACTTTGACCCAATCCTAGATATGGATGAGGTACTGGAGTTTGTTTCTCCTAGTCATTCCGGAATAGAATGGCTTGACGGACCTCATGAATAATAGGCATCGATGAACACGATCACACACATACTCTAGACTATCGATTGATACAGTGGTCAGAATACAAGTGAAGAGTAACAACTCAAGGAACATATATCTTTCTGTGTTGTGGATGCATAGATTAGTATGTCGAGCAAAGCTCAACATTTCTTCCGGATAACCCATGCAGAATGGTAGAACTGGCAGATTCACAATGTAGAATGGAGAACTCATTAAGAGCATTTTGGTTGTGATCTTTTGGTTCAAAGAACTTCTGCCATAATGGTTCATGGTATTTGGAAGAAGGAAATACCACGGATCTCGAGGACTTTCACAAGGTTACTAATATCCTAAAGGAACTAGCAACACTATCAACATGAAGTAAGTAGGGTGAATCTTTGGTTCAAGAACCGAGGAAAAGGATACCTACTAACTAATAACATCACGAGATGCTTTCGAGAATGGTGGCCAGAATCATCACACTAGGGATACAATGCATTGCTAGATTACTAGGTGACTCCCTCAGACACCTATGGTCATAATAATAGCTCCAACATATATGTCGAGGCAATAGAGTACCTCAACTCACCGATTAGTGTGGTTGAACTGGCCCAAAGGGACATCGGGAACGGAAAGAAGGGATTTGCAAATGCATCAGACTATTTCGAAACCTGGGATGACTCGAACAGCATAACAGCTGTAAATGCTCAGAAAAAGATTTGAGACATTCACAAGGATTTGCATAGTCACCTAACAACATCATATCATGGTTCTGGTTCAACTGACAACATACTAAAAGTAGTAGAAACTGAACTGAGGCCTGGAACCAACAATCCTAAGATTATACAGATTAGTAACACGACATCCTGATAGATATATGAGAAGGCCTAGTTCTTAATCCCCGTAGGAAAGAAGAGGTTAACTCAGATTAGAAGGGCATAAGGTAAAGGAGTAAAAAGAGCCTTATATTCCCTTCCATAGTCAATTCCCTTATATAACAAAAGCATTTATAGACTCAACTTCGACCAGTTTGGCTTGGTAATCCTACACGCAGTCAGGCTCGGATACCAAAGCTGTCAGGACCCCGATCCCAAGTCACACCGATCTAGCATGTAACACATCATATCACTTTGCGGCCTCACGCATGGTATTCCCACGGGTGCCACCTTATCTGGCCCGGGACCGTTTGCGCCTTTTGGCTTACGTATATGATAGTGTCGCTAGTATCCATATGACAGAGAACCCGGGCCGACATGACTAGTCGTGAACCCAAAGTGGCGCTAACTTACGGGGACATGCATACATGAATCAACATCAAGCATGTCGGTCAATAGCGTGTGAATCTGGGCTGTAGCAACTGGGCTAACAGGACTCCGGGAACCCGGGCTGTAGCAGGCTAGCAGGACTCTGAATGTCACTGCGTGACATTTCCCCGAAGGGACAGACACATGAACGAAGTGAATCACATGCCGGCCAGTCTAACTGTTTCGGAGCAGTAGTGCTGGGCTAGCAGGACTCCGATAAACCGGGCTGTAGCAGACTACCAAGGCTTAGTGGAAGCACCAAACTACATTTCCCCATAAGAGAGGCTACCAAGGATAAACAAGTAGATTGTCGGATCCCACACATACCAAGCATTTCAATAACACACACACACAATATGCTCGATATGTGCAAATACAACATGGCATCACAACAAAACTCTGTGACTCAAAGTATTTATTCATTAGGCTCCGAGGAGCTAGATATTACAAACATGGGTCTCATGACCCAACATTCAGAGCATACAAGTAAAAGAAAATGCGGAAGTTTAACATGTCTGAGTACAGACATCTACAAATGAAAAAGGCTGAGAAGCCTGACTATCTACTAGATCCTGTCGAGGGCACAAGATCGTAGATGAGATGTCAAGCTAAACGTCGAAGTCCACACGGAACTACTAGAGAGACTGAAGTCTCTCTACAAAACATAAATTAATTAAACGTGAGTACAATTGTACCCAGCAAGACTTACATCAGAACTAGCTACATATGCATCGGTATCAACAAAGGGGGTGGTGGTGTTTAACTGCAGCAAGCCAGCTTTGACTCAGTCGCTAACCTGAACTATGACTGCAATTACCTCTTTTGAGGTGGCGCACACGAGTCCACATATTCACCAATCAATACACCACTATGGATCCGCTCCCATCTCCTTACGAGAATGCCATCCATAGCACTCACGCTTATCTTGCGTATTTTAGAGTATCCACTTTCACTTGTCTATGAACTGTACAGGCAACCCAGAAGTCCATTACCGCGGACGTGGCTATTTGAATAGATCATTTATAACCCTGCAGGGGTGTACTTCTTCACACATGTTTCCACCACTTAGCGTCTGCACACGACATGTGCTCGGCAGACTTCAAGCTAAAGCCGACGTGGGTGTAGACCACGACCTGACTAACCACACAAGTCTCTAGTCCAGGTTTATCGCCTACACTACAAAAAAAAGACACATCCGTGACATTTTGGGTCGAACGAAATTTTTTTCTGTCATACACATGACACTTCTATGACGATAATTGTGACAAAACTCAGTATCATCATAGATGTGGTGGGCTCCTACTTCTATGACAAAAAATCATGACAGAAAATGGGCTTTTCGTCCTGGGCGGGCTGGAGACGCAGCTGCATGACATGTTTTGGGCCGTCCATGACGAAAAAAAACTATGGTAGAAGCAAGGGCGAGGAAAATTTCGGGGAGTTCCCGGCTACGGTGGGAGGTCGGGGCCGAGCGATGCGCGTTTCTCTCGTACACATACGCGCGTGTGTGCGAGGCATTGGCTCTAACTGAACCCGAGCAAGGCGGTGGGCTCTAACTGAACCCGAGCGATTGCACTGCAGGCTACGCGTTACTAAACCCGAGACATCGATCGATGACTGTTAACTGAACCCGATCGAGCGATTCCTTCGCTACTATTGCTAACTGAATCCGATCGATGCTGCCTCTGGGATGAATAGTGAGCATTGCGGGGGGTTTTGGATGAACAGTGAGCGGTGGCGTTGCCTCTGGATGAACATGACCCCATGGTGTGGAGGGCTGGATGAACAGTAGACGGTGGAGGGGTGCCCGCGGAGGGGTGGTTGAACAGGACCCCGTGGTGTGGAGGGCTGGATGAACAGTAGACGGTGGAGGGGTGGTTGAACAGTAGCCGGTGGAGTAGCACACGGTGAAGGCTGGATGAACAGGAGCCCGTGGAGGCTGGAGGAGGTCGACGGTAGCCCATGGAGGCTGGAGGAGGTCGATGGTGGAGATGAACAATATCCCGTGGAGTCCCGTTTTGCGGTACGCCACATCCCTCCCGATGAACAGGACCCCCGTTTCGACCATAGGAGGTCCGTTTCGTCCGTTTTGCGGTACGCCACACCCCTCCCGATCAACAGGACCCCCGTTTCGACCGTAGGAGGTCCGTTTCGTTTGTTTTGCGGTGCGCCACACCCCTCCCGATCATCAGGACCCCTGTTTCGACCATAGGAGGTCTGTTTCCTCTGTTCTGCGGTACGCCAGACCTCGTTTCCATTGCATGTTCCGTCCAAGCCCTCCCGATGAACACGACCACACATTCCGTTCCGACCCAGCCGGTTGGCTCCCAAGCGTTCCGTTGCCTCCCGATGAACACGACACATTCCGTTGCCTCCCCATGAACACGACGCATTTCGTTGCCTCCCCATGAACACGATGCATTCCGTTGCCTCCCCATGATCACGACGACGACGTTGTTTCTCCGTTCTGACCCAGCCATCTACACGAGCCCTGGCCGTACGTATGCGTGAGTAGGCGTTCGAGACCCCGCCCGTATGTACACATACATGGCCATATTTTCTTTCTTGCACCCTGGTCGCTGTACGTACGTGTACATGCTACATGCATGCCTCTACTACGACACGTGCACGCCTCTACTACGACACGTGCACGCCTCTACTACGACATGTGCACGCCTCTACATCGACCAGTATGCATGTACACGTTCGCGACCAGAATGACAACGCTACGTACGCTTCGACCAGGTGGGTCCCGACTGTCAGGCACTTACTTGCGTGCGAAGATGTAGCTGGTGGGTCCCAGCAGTCAGGGGGGCGAATCATTTTTTTGCCCGGACGCACTTCCTTGCGTGCGAAGGTGTAGCTGGTGGGCCCCAGCAGTCAGGGGGAACATTTTTTTGTGAAATACAGTGGCCTGTCTGGTGGATCCCCGCTGTCAGGTGGAGGAATAATTGTTTTGCTCGTAATAAGGAGGCACTTCCTTGCTACGGCCGTGGACCCAGGTGTCAGCCTCTCCACGTACAATCCACATACGATGGAAGCCGTTCCTTGACCACGTTGACCACGCCGCGCCGAGAGCACCAGGGCGGTGGACGACGGCGAGGCCTAGGAAGGGGACGACGCGGAGCCGGGGAAGACGCGGCAGTGGATGCCCATGCGTAGAGGAGTACGAGGGTTCACTGGTTCGCTGCGGTGTGAGGCTGCCGTTGCCGCAGAATAATAGGGAGTGTGCGTTTGTAGAGGGATGGCCTGGCCAGCGGTGAGGCCTCCGCCCCATCGCAGTTGGCCACGGGAGGCAGGAGCACGAGGCACGACTGGCGCTGGTTTGGGTGGCTGGAGCAAGAAGACCAGAGGTTGAAGAAGCACTACGGCCGTTGGATGGACATTGTACGGTCACTGGAGCTAGAATCGTGCATATTGACTAAGTTGAAAAAGCCCTCCGTCCCCGTCAACTTAGTAGGCCCACAAGTCAGCCTGCCACTATACTGGGTCCCAGCTAACAGGGGGGTATTCATTTTTTTGTGCGTAATAAGGAGGCACTTCCTTGCGTGCGAAGATATAGTTGGTGGGTCCGAGCTGTCAGTGGCGGTAACATTTTTTTCACGAAATACAGAGGCCCTTTCGGTGGGTCCCTGATGTCAGGTGGAGGAATCATTATTTTGCGCGTTATAAGGAGGCATTTCCTTGCGTACGGTCGTGGACCCAGCTGTCAGCCTGTCCACGTACAGTCCACTTCAGATGCATGTCGGTCGTGGACCACGTTGACCAGGCCGCGCCTAGAGCACCAGGGCGGTGGACGACGGCGAGGCCTAGGAAGGGAACGACATAGAGGCAGGGAAGACTCGACAGTTGTTTCCCACGCGGAGGAGAGTATGACTGTACGAGGGTTTACTGGTTTGTCTTCTATCGCCGGAGAATAATAGCAGGTGTGGGTGAGTAGAGGGATGGCTAGGCCAGCGATGGGATTACGGTGGGGCGGTGAGGCCTGCGCGGCAGCAGAGCCGGCCACGGGGAGGAGGGAGCAGGCAGTCCCGCCAGCCTGTTAAAAACAAAACCAACACTGGGTAGTCTACAACCCAGTTGAAACTTGCTCGACTTGAAAAAACAATATACGTGCTCAATAAACGAGAGAATTCTGCAAGTACAAACTGATAACTGGGATGCAACACGAATATTGTTTTTTATCGTGATAATAAGTGCACGCACTTGTTTCGAAACAAATGGAGAACTGGGAATTCGAACAGCGGGTGCTTATGCTACCCATCAAATAAAAACCAGATGCCTGAAAATTCGTTTCAAAACAAATGATTCAGCTTTATATCCACATCGACCCTCGGCATGATGGTTGGAAGCAAATGCAAGTTCATACCAAAGGATCGTTAACAACAATACCAACATGCGGACGACGAGGTAGTACAACTACCAATACCAAACTAACTTATCATCTTTTTACTCTTGCCCTAGTGTTCGTCTAGTAGAAAATCATGCAGAGGACCAGCTCCCGCTCCTTCTCTTGCTCCAGGTCCCCGAGGTCATACTGGTGCATCACCCAGTTGGTCCTCTGCTAGTCGAAGTTCTTGTTGGTGTGCAGCACCAGAACCTTTTTAGCTGTCTGTCTGCCGGCCGTTGACCATCACCGGCAAGGTATTGCTGGTCTTGTGCCACATCGCGTTCATGCTGCACTCTGACTGTATCTTGCAACGCATCCACATGCCCCTTTTGAACGCCCTGGAATTGCGCTGGAAGAAATGCTTCCTTAGGCCACTCAGTGTGATACCTGCAGTATTGTGGCATTTTCATAACATCTTTGGCATGTTGCAGTCACTTGTTTCACTTTTTATTAACTGTCAAATTGTAATTGCTTCACCAGGTCTGCCTCTAAAAAGAAAAATAGAGCTATAAACAAAGGAATATGTTTGTGCAAGTAGACGGCCGATCGGTGTCTTACCTGGAAGTTTCTCAGGTTGGGTGTAGCATATGCCGTGCTCGCTGTCGATGGTTGGTATGAACAAATCGATGAGAGACTGAAATCTCGCGCTGTCAGCACTCACTTTGGCCTCATGGTGCTCGACCATCTCCTGATCCGTGGGATCGAACTTGACGCCAGCCGGCGGCACCGGCCAATCCTTCTTCGGCTTGCATCGGTAATTCCAGTTATATGGTACTCAATGTATGATCAATCAACTATTTTAAGTGAAAGATGACAGATTTCGACAGATAAGTGGTACTCCAAATTTGAAGTCCAGAATACTCGAACACGCCACTGAGATTCTTGTGTCACCTCACGCGCAGCGTGTTGTCATGTCAATTCAATGTGTGGACATGATGAATAATTTGACCGACGTATACTAGTATTGCTACTGTACTAATTACTAGTCGTATTTAGTGTCACAATTTATACATACATACATATATATATATGGCTTCTGTACAACATCTCCATCATCATTATGAGTACATCCTACGCAGGTGAGTTAGGATGCACTTGATCCCAGGAAGGTATCTATCCTTCAAACTAGAGGAGTGCTTCAAACTAAAAATAGTACATAATATCCAACAAAAGAGGGTCGTGCTACAGCAGTAGAATACATGGCTCAGTCTAGATATCAGCACGAATCAAGTTGTGCATATTTGCTGTTGGCATGAACCACATTGCTGCATGTCGGGTTTGCAAAAGCCATCCATCGCATGGAAGCTTGATGCCTTTCACACACTGAATATTATCTGGCAACAAGCTGTGTCGACGAATCTCTGGATATGGTGATTCATGAAACCCATGGTATGATGTGTAAACACAACCCCCCCCCTCGCGAATGGAAGTTGCATAGCATAGTAATCATCGCCGGTGATATGATCAATGATTGGTGATGTCTACGACACAACCTTCTTCTTGTAGACGTTGTTGGGCCTCCAAGTGCAGAGGTTTGTAGGATAGTAGCAAATTTTCCTCAAGTGGATGACCTAAGGTTTATCAATCTGTAGGAGGCGTAGGATGAAGATGGTCTCTCTCAAGCAACCCTGCAACCAAATAACAAAGAGTCTCTTGTGTCCCCAACACACCCAATACAATGGTAAATTGTATGGGTGCACTACTTCGTCGAAGAGATGGCGATACAAGTGGTATATGGATGGTAGATAAAGGTTTTTGTAACCTGAAAATATAAAAATAGCAAGGTAACAAATGATAAAAGTGAAAGTAAACGGTATTGCAATGCTAGGAAACAAGGCCTAGGGTTCATACTTTCACTAGTGCAAGTACTCTCAACAATAATAACATAATTGGATCATATAAATATCCCTCAACATGCAACAAAGAGTCACTCCAAAGTCACTAATAGCGGATAACAAACGAAGAGATTATGGTAGGGTACGAAACCACCTCAAAGTTATTCTTTCCAATCAATCCGTTGGGCTATTCCTATAAGTTTCCAAACAGCCCTAGAGTCTGTACTAGAATAGAACCTTAAGACACAAATCAACCAAAACCCTAATGTCACCTAGATACTCCAATGTCACCTCAAGTATCCGTGGGTATGGTTATACGATATGCGTCACACAATCTCAGATTCATCTATTCAACCAACACATAGAACCTCAAAGAGTGCCGCAAAGTTTGTAACGGAGAATCACGACAAAAACATGTGCCAACCCCTATGCATAGGTTCATGGGCGGAACCCGCAAGTTGATCACCAAAACATACATCAAGTGAATCACGTGGTATCCCATTGTCACCACAGATACGCACGGCAAGACATACATCAAGTGTTCTCAAATATTTAAAGACTCAATCCGATAAGATAACTTCAAAGGGGAAAACTCAATCCATTACAAGAGAGTAGAGGGGGGAAGAAACATCATAGGATCCAAATATAATAGCAAAGCTCACGATACATCAAGATCGTATCACCTCAAGAACACGAGAGAGAGAGAGAGAGAGAGAGAGATCAAACACATAGCTACTGGTACATACCCTCAGCCCCGAGGGAGAACTACTCCCTCCTCGTCATGGAGAGCACCGGGATGATGAAGATGGCCACCGGAGAGGGATTCCCCCTCCGGCAGGGTGCTGGAACGGGTCTAGATTAGCTTTCGGTGGCTACAGAGGCTTCTGGCGGCGGAACTCCTGATCTATTGTGTCCTTCGCTAGTTTTAGGGTACGTGGGTATATATGGGTGAAAGAGATGCGTCAGGGGAGCCACGAGGGGCCCACGAGGGTGGAGGGCGCGCCCCCTGCCTCGTGGCTCCCTCGTTCCTTTGCTGACGTGCACTCCAAGTTTTTCTGGTAGCTTTCCTTCCAAAAATGACTTCTCCAGTTGGTTTCATTCCATTTCGACTCCGTTTGATATTCCTTTTCTTTGAAACACTGAAATAGGCAAAAAACAACAATTCTGGGCTGGGCCTCCGGTTAATAGGTTAGTTCCAAAAATAATATAAAAGTGGATAATAAAGCCCAATATTGTCCAAAACAGTAGATAATATAGCATGGAGCAATCAAAAATTATAGATACGTTGGAGACGTATCAAGCTTCCCCAAGCTTAATTCCCGCTCGTCCTCGAGTAGGTAAATGATAAAAACAAAATTTTTGATGCGGAGTGCTACTTGGCATCATTTCAATGTAATTCTTCTTAATTGTGGTATGAACATTCAGATCTATAAGATTCAAGACAAAAGTTCATATTGACATAGAAATAATAATACTTCACGCATACGGATGAAAGTGAGTAGGGATTGCCATGCAACGGATGCCCATCTATTGATATCAATGTGAGTAAGGATTGCCATGCAACGGATGCACTAGAGCTATAAATTTATGAAAGCTCAACAAAAAGAAACTAGTGGGTGTGCATCCAACTCGCTTGCTCACGAAGACCTAGGGCATTTTGAGGAAGCCCATCATTGGAATATACAAGCCAAGTTCTATAATGAAAGATTTCCACTAGTATATGAAAGTGACAACATAGGAGACTCTCTATCATGAAGATCATGGTGCTACTTTGAAGCACAAGTGTGGTAAAAGGATAGTAGCATTGCCCCTTCTCTCTTTTTCTCTCACTTTTTGTTATATTTTTTTATTTGGGCCTTTTCTCTTTTTTTATGGCCTCTTTTCCCTTTTTTTATTTGGGCTTCTTTGGCCTCTTTTTTTTCGTCCGGAGTCTCATCCCGACTTGTGGGGGAATCATAGTCTCGATCATCCTTTCCTCACTGGGACAATGCTCTGGTAATGATGATCATCACACTTTTATTTTCTTACAACTCAAGAATTACAACTCGATACTTAGGACAAGATATGACTCTATATGAATGCCTCTGGAGGTGTACCGGGATGTGCAATGATGCATGAGTGACATGTATGAAAGAATTATGAACGGTGGATTTGCCACAAATACAATGTGAACTGCATGATCATGCAAAGCAATATGAAAATGATGGAGCGTATCATAATAACGGAAAGGTGGAAAGTTGCATGGCAATATATCTCGGAATAGCTATGGAAATGCCATAATAGGTAGGTATGGTGGCTGTTTTGAGGAAGGTATATGGTGGGTTTATGGTACCGACGAAAGTTGCGCGGTACTAGAGAGGCTAGCAATGGTGGAAGGGTGAGAGTGCGTATAATCCATGGACTCTCATACTTATTTCAAAAATTTATTAGTTATCAAAACAACGTACTACGCGCATGCTCCTAGGGGGATAGATTGGTAGGAAAAGACCATCGCTCGTCCCCGACCGCCACTCATAAGAAGGACAATAAATAAATAAATCATGCTCTGACTTCATCACATAACGGTTCACCATACGTGCATGCTACGGGAATCACAAACTTCAACACAAGTATTTCTCAAATTCACAACTACTCAACTAGCATGACTCTAATATCACCATCTCCATATCTCAAAACAATCATCAAGCATCAAACTTCTCTTAGTATTCAATACTCTATATGAAAGTTTTTACTATTCTTGGATGCCTAGCATATTAGGATTATTTAAGGAAATTACCATGCTATTTAAAACTCTCAAAATGATATAAGTGAAGCATGAGAGTTCATCTATTTCTATAATACCACCACTGAGGGAGTCCTGGATTAGGGGGTGTTCGGGTAGCCGGACTATAGCTTCAGCCGGACTCCTGGACTATGAAGATACAAGATTGAAGACTTCGTCCCGTGTCCGGATGGGACTTTCCTTGGCGTGGAAGGCAAGCTTGGCGATGCGGATATTCAAGATCTCCTACCATTATAACCGACTCTATGTAACCCTAACCCTATCCGGTGTCTATATAAACCGGAGGGTTGTAGTCCGTAGGCAATCAACTCCATATACAACAATCATACCATAGGCTAGCTTCTAGGGTTTAGCCTCCTTGATCTCATGGTAGATCTACTCTTGCACTACCCATATCATCAATATTAATCAAGCAGGACGTAGGGTTTTACCTCCATCAAGAGGGCCCGAACCTGGGTAAAACATCGTGTTCTCTGCGTCCTGTTACCATCTGGCCTAGACGCACAGTTCGAGACCCCCTACCCGAGATCCGCCGGTTTTGACACCGACATTGGTGCTTTCATTGAGAGTTCCTCTGTGTCGTCGCCTTTAGGCCCGATGGCTCCTTTGATCATCAACAACGATGCGGTCCAGGGTGAGACTTTTCTCCCCGGACAGATCTTCATCTTCGGCGGCTTCGCTCTGCGGGCCAATTCGCTCGGCCACCTGGAGCAGATCGAAAGCTACGCCCCTGGCCATCAAGCCAGGTTTGGAAGCTTAAACTACACGGCTGACATCCGCGGAGACTTGATCTTCGACGGGCTCGAGCCACGGCCAAGCGCGCCGCACTATCTCGAGGGGCATGATCTAGCTCAGCTCCTAGATAGTGTCTTGGAGGCCGCACACGCATCGGTTCCGACCCCTAACTTGGAGCCTATTGCGCCAATCGAGGTTGAGTGGTTGGAAGTCACCTCGGGGGCTGTGATCCCAAAAGCGATCGAGCCGAACGCTAGCCCCGCACTCTGCACGACCCATGACTCCGAGGATCCGGACTCCTTCCCGGACTCCGAACCCCCCGCGCCCCTGCCAATCGAATCCGATTGGGCGCCGATAATGGAGTTCACTGCCGCAGACATCTTTCAGCATTCGCCTTTTGGCTACATCCTGAATTCTCTTAAGTCTCTCTCTTTATCAGGAGAGCCCTGGCCGGACTACGGTCAGCGAGGGTGGGATACGGACGATGAGGAAATTCAAAACCCACCCACCACCCACTTTGTAGCCACTGTCGACGATCTAACCGACATGCTTGACTTCGGCTCCGAAGACATCGACGGCATGGACGACGATGTAGGAGACGAACAGGAACCAGCACCTGTAGGGCACTGGAAGGCCACCTCGTCATATGACATATATATGGTGGATACTCCAAAAGATGGAGATGGCGATGGAACAGTGGGGGATGACGCCCCCAAGAAACAGCCAAAGCGCTGGCGTCAGCGGCGCCACTCTAAATCCCGCCAAAGCAAAAACGGTGATTCCGGCACGGGAGATAATACTACCCCGGATAGCGCCGAAGAACACCCACCTCAGCAAGATTCGGCACAGGAAGATGGAGAAGCCAGCCCTCATGAGAGAGCGGCAGACCGAGAGGTCGAGGATGATAACTATATGCCTCCCTCCGAAGACGAGGCAAGCCTCGATGACGACGAATTCATCATACCATCAGACCCCGCCGAACAAGAGCGTTTTAAACGCAAGCTTTTAGCCACGACAAGCAGCCTCAAGAAAAAGCAGCAACAGCTTAGAGCTGACCAAAATTTGCTAGCTGGCAGATGGACTGAAGTCCTTGTGGCCGAAGAGTATGAACTCGAACGCCCCTCCAAGAGTTACCCGAAGCGCAGGCCGTTACCCCGATCAGAGGAGGAAGCACCTACATCACCAGCGCATGACATGGCAGACCGGCCACCTCGCGGCCGCGACAAAGAGGCCTCTCGGCCCTCCACCCAAGCCATGCCCCGACGCCGCTCAACCAAGGCACGGGAAAATGCGCCAGACCTGCGAGACATACTGGAGGATAAGGCAAGACAAACAAGATCGATCTACGGATCGTGCAGGCGCCCTACGGCATGTGACAATGATCTTCACTCCGGATACAACAAATCCGGCCGGGCCGAACACAACAGACATAGCTCTTCCGAGCTGCGTCGTGATATAGCCCAGTACAGAGGCGCCGCACACCCGCTATGCTTCACGAATGAAATAATGGATCATAAAATCCCAGAGGGTTTCAAACCCGTAAACATCGAATCATACGATGGCACAACAGATCCGGCGGTATGGATCGAGGATTATCTCCTTCACATCCACATGGCACGCGGCGATGATCTACACGCCATCAAATACCTCCCGCTCAAACTTAAAGGACTGGCCCGGCATTGGCTTAACAGCTTGCCAGCAGACTCAATCGGTTCTTGGGAGGACCTGGAAGCCGCATTCCTCGACAACTTCCAGGGCACTTACGTGCGACCACCGGATGCCGACGACTTAAGCCACATAATTCAGCAGCCAGAGGAATCGGCCAGACAATTCTGGACACGGTTCCTAACAAAGAAAAACCAGATAGTCGACTGTCCGGACGCAGAGGCCCTAGCAGCCTTCAAGCATAACATCCACGATGAGTGGCTTGCCCGGCACCTGGGACAGGAAAAGCCGAAATCTATGGCAGCCCTCACGACACTCATGACCCGCTTTTTCGCGGGAGAAGACAGCTGGCTAGCTCGCAGTAACAACTTATCAAAGAACCCTGGTAATTCGGATACCAAGGACAAAAGTGGCAGGACACGTCGGAATAAGAAAAAACGCCGCGTTAGCAGCGACAGCAATGAAGACACGGCAGTAAATGCCGGATTCAAAGGCTATAAATCCGGTCAGCGGAAAAAGCCATTCAAAAAGAATACTCAGGGCCCGTCCAGTTTGGACCGAATACTCGATCGCTTGTGCCAGATACATGGCACTCCCGAAAGGCCAGCCAATCACACTAACAGGGATTGTTGGGTGTTCAAGCAAGCAGGCAAGTTAAGGGACGAAAATAGAGACAAGGGGCTGCACAGCGACGACGAGGAGCCCAAGCCGCCGAACAACAATGGACAGAAGGGCTTTCCCCCACAGGTGCGGACGGTGAACATGATATACGCAACCCACATTCCCAAGCGGGAGCGGAAGCATGTGCTGCGGGACGTATACACGATAGAGCCAGTCGCCCCAAAGTTCAACCCATGGTCCTCCTGCCCAATCACTTTTGATCGAAGGGACCATCCCACTAGCATCCATCATGGCGGCTTCGCTGCATTGGTTCTCGACCCAATCATCGACGGATTTCATCTCACAAGAGTCCTCATGGACGGCGGCAGTAGCCTGAACCTGCTTTATCAAGATACAGTGCGGAAAATGGGCATAGACCCCTCAAGGATTAAGCCCGAAAGAATGACCTTTAAAGGCGTTATACCAGGTGTAGAAGCCAACTGTACAGGCTCAGTAACACTCGACGTGGTCTTCGGATCCCCGAACAATTTCCGAAGCGAAGAGTTAATCTTCGATATAGTCCTGTTTCGCAGCGGCTATCACGCCCTGCTTGGACGAACCGCATTCGCAAGGTTCAATGCGGTGCCGCACTACGCATATCTCAAGCTCAAGATGCCAGGCCCTCAAGGAGTAATTACGGTCAACGGAAACACCGAACGCTCCCTCCGTACGGAGGAGCATACGGCGGCTCTCGCAGCGGAGGTACAAAGTAGCCTTCTTAGGAAATTCTCCAGTCCGGCCATTAAAAAGCCAGACACTGCCAAGTGCGCCCGGAGTAACCCACAGCAGGACCGCCTGGCACACTCTGAGCAAGCGTAGCAATGCGGCCCCAACCCCAGCTTTCGCGACATAGCGAAACCAGTACCTCGCGTACATAACTACGCCCTTGAAATACCATGGGCACAGGGGAAGGGGCACAATAACGGCATGCCCAAAATACGGCTTAAAACGTACTAGGGGCTGCCGGATTCTTTTTTAATTTTTTCTTACTTTCAGGACTCCATATTTCGGATGACCTGTTCGGCAATTCGACTGCCGCACAAATGATGCAAGCTCCAGGGAGGCAGACAAGCCATGCCGCATTATGGAACTCCCAGGTGGTCTCTGTTACGAGCGGTATACCTGTTTTAAATACAATTCCGCGGCCTGCCCCTGGTCAGGACATACTAAATAGTCCAATATCTTTTGCTTACCACACTATTTGTATCGTTCGGCTTTGATAAATAGCCTCTCTATAAACAATGCTTAGCTTCTTGTCTATTTTTTGCATTATCTTCTTTTCACACTTATGTTTATTAAATAACATGATTGCACCCATACACCATGGTACGGCAAACACGCCAGGGGCTTCAGTACCCCTCATAATGGTGTGAGAAGTCCGTACACTTTCACAAGTGCGGCACCCCGAACTTATAGCACTATATGCATCGGCTCCGAATCATGATTTGGGTCAATAGTTGGGTTTGCCCGGCTCCTATGTTTTGCTGCCTTACGTTCCGCTCTATTGGCTAAGGTAGCACTAGGAGAACCACTGCGATTGTGCCCCGGTTCAGCTAGGTTAAGCACCTCAGTGGAGAAAGCTAAAACTGACTGTCATGATGTGGCGAGAGACCGGTCGCTGTTCGAGAGGTTTTTCGAGTCCCTAAAGGCTTATGCCGCTTCGAGCGAGGAGCTGGCTTTATCTGGCCAAGGCATGGATAGCGCCCCGAACTTGGTCTTCCGAACTAGGGGCTTCGCCGAAATTTAAAATTATAGAGTTCTATGGCTAAGTGAGAGTGTTCAAGCATTATAGTCCGATTGCCTTGTTCGTTGTGCTGACCGCCTCCCTCGACGGACCCAATCATGGGAAAAAGAGCGCTTAGGTTTATCCCGAACACCCCAGCACTAGTGGCATGGGGGCAGAAGCCGACGACTGGCCATCTCTCAATTTTTTGATAAACGGCCGCACAGAAAGTAATATTTTAAATTAAAGCATTGCTTAGCGCATATGAACAAGTTTTCAGCGCACAGGATAACACGAGCGAGTTCATTGAAAAATTACATCCTTGGTACATTCATCCGCCACAAGGCGTGCACCAGCAAGAACATCCCTGTAATAGTTCTCGGGCTTGCGATGCTCCTTCCCCGGCGGCGGCCCGTCCTTCACAAGCTTCTCACCGTCCAGCTTACCCCAGTGCACCTTTGCACGGGCAAGGGCCCTACGGGCACCTTCGATGCAGACGGAGCACTTGATGACCTCGAGCCTTGGACAAGCCTCCACTAGCCGCCGCACCAGTCCAAAGTAGCTTCCAGGCAGGGCCTCTCCAGGCCACAGCCAAACTATGAAGCCCTTCAGGGCCTGTTCGGCCGCCTTGTGGAGATCGACCAGCTGCTTCAGCTGGTCGCTCAAGGGCACAGGGTGTCCAGCCTCAGCGTACTGCGACCAGAACACCTTCTCCATCGAGCTGCCTTCCTCGGCTCGGTAGAATGTGGCGGCATCGGATACGCTGCGGGGAAGATCTGCGAATGCCCCTGGAGAGCTCCGGATTCGGGTAAGTAACAAGTAGTTTACTTTTATATGTCTGCTTTGCATATAGAATGCCTTACCCGCCGCTATCTTTTTCACCGCATCCAATTCCTGGAGGGCCTTCTGGGCTTCGGCCTTGGCAGATTTGGCAGTTTTAAGGGCCGCAGGAAGCTCGGACGCTCGCGTCTTCGAGTCGAGCTCCAAACTCTCATGTTTTTGCATGAGAACCTGAAGCTCTTGCCGCACCTCGCCGACCTGTGCCTCAAATTTCTCCCGCTCGGCGCGCTCCGTGGCCACTTTCTTCTCGGCCTCGGACAGCGCCTGCTTGAGGGTCGCCACCTCAGTTGTGGCCCCTACAATAAGCAGTATACTCCTGTCATTTTTTGCAATTGCGCCTTCCTATAGGCATTTTTTCTATAAGGTATCTCTTACCTTCTTTCTCCTCGACCTGCCGTTTGGCAAGGCCGAGCTCTTGCTCGGTCCGCTCGAGGCCCTGCTTCAGGGCACCCACCTCCGCAGTCAGTGCGGCGGTGGCCAGCAGCAAAGCGTGCATACGTATATTGACTCCTTTTTTAGACTCCTGTGATATTTAATAGATCCTCTATTCGGATTTTCTTTCCGAACGCCAAACAGAGCATCAGGGGCTATTGTCTATACGGTAATATTTTTACATATTTTTACTTACCTCGAAGCCTGTTAGAAGGCTAGCACAAGCTTCAGTCAGTCCGCTTTTGGCGGACCGAACCTTCTAGACCACCGTACTCATGATGGCACAGTGCTCCTCGTCGATGGAGGCGCCCTTAAGCTCCTCCAGTAGATTTCCGGCGCCTCCAGTTGGACGGAGGACGCCGGCTCAGTAGGCTTGCTCCTCTTGGCAGGAGTTCGCCTACTGCGGTCCGGAACCGTTGATGATTCTGGCGCAGTGTCCGGCTTAAAGCCGGACTTGGAGCCCAGGGGGGTCTTGTCCCCTTCACTCCTGGAGTCCGGGAGGTTGCCTTGCGGCTCGTCCGGGACCACCTCCTCCTGCCCCGGAGCTTGTCGCGACGCCACTTCGGTGTCGTCTGCAGTGTGGGGGGAGACAGCGGGCGGAACTGAGTTCACGTCCGATGAGTCCAGGGAGCCGCCCGACGATTCGTCGAATTCGGCCCGGGGCGGACTACATAATTACATTCGACATTAGGGAAAGCTGTGCAACAAAGGAACATCATGAGTTACTCTGATATCCGAACTTACGATTTCACCGGACGCTTGGCCCTGTTTGGCCACTCCTCTTTGCCCTCTTCGGCGTTGGGGGCGTAGTCCGGCGGAGGGGTCTTCCTTTTCCTAGACCCCTCGGTCTCCCCCGTTGGGGCGGCCTTCCTCTTCTCTCCTCCCTCCACTGGGGGGGAGAGTTTTCTACTTCCTCCTCCTCGTTTTCGCGGGAGGAGGGCGTCTCGGACTCGTCAGATGATGAGTCCGACACTACCACGTTGCGGGTACTCTTTCGAGTCCCCGTGGTCATCTTCTTCTTGGCCTTCTTCTCCGGCACCACATAAGGCGCCGGAACCAGCAGCTTCGCTAGTGGAGCTGGGGCTGGGTCTTCGGGCAGCGGAGCCGGACAGTTAATCGGTCCGGATATCGCTCGCCAAGCCTGTCAAAGGTAAGGGAGTTTAGACCCCGCATAGAGTCAAACTATGAAAAAAGCTTAACATCCTATAAAAGGTATAGATATCTTACCTCGCTAGCGTGACGCTGCGAGCTATATCCGCGGTCCTCGGAAGCGGATGCGGGAGCCTCGGCGCCCTTGAATAGCATCTTCCAGGCGTCTTCGTACGTCGTGTCGAAGAGCCTGCTGACGAGCATAACCTGGATTATATTAACGAGCCGGACTGGCTTGTTCACCAGGGACTGGATGCATGTTTGCAATCCGGTCACCTCTTTTTCGTCACCCTACGACAGTCTCGTCTCTTTCCAGGACATAAGCCGCGTGGGGGTCCGGATCGGAACTCGGGGGCTGCGGTCCATTCCGGATCGCGCGGCTTGGTGATATAAAACCACCCGGATTGCCATCCCTTTAGGGTCTCCACGAAAGAGCCCTCGAACCATAGGACGTTGGCCATCTTGCCCGCCATGGCACCTCCGCACTCCGCCTGCCTGCCGCGCACCACCTTGGACTTGACGTTGAAGGTCTTGAGCCAGAGGCCGAAATGGGGGCGGATGCGGAGAAAAGCCTCGCACACGACGATAAACGCCGAGATGTTGACAATGAAGTTCGGAGCCAGATCATGGAAATCCAGGCCGTAGTAGAACATGAGCCCCCGGACAAATGGGTGGAGTGGAAAACCCAGTCCGCGGAGGAAGTGGGGGAGAAATACTACCCTCTCATGGGGCCTTGGGGTGGGGAGAAGCTGCCCCTCTTCGGAAGCCGGTGCGCGATGTCCTTGGACAGGTATCCGGCCTTCCTTAGCTTCTTGACTTTACCCTCCCTGACGGAGGAGACCATCCACTTACCTCCCGCTCCGGACATTGCTGGAGAAGGTTGAGGTGGGAAGTGCGGGCTTGGGCGCTGGAGCTCGGGTGCGCAGGAGATGGATAGGCAAAGGAGGGCTTGGGCGCTGGAGCTCGGGTGCACAGGAGATGGATAGGCAAAGGAGGAAGAAGGCGTAGGTAAAAAGGTGGGTCCTTGTCCCCTTATATGGGCGGACGCGGTTGTGCGTCCCCACCCGCCTAGTAAAACTCGCTTGCCTCCCAAGCGCTGTGATAAGTGGCGCGGTTGGGTTACCCATGTCCGTATTGATGAGAATCCCGTAAAAGGGGGGGGGGTACATGATCTCTGCTTTGACAGGACGTGCCAAGGAAACCGCCTCACAAAACACGCTGAGGTGGAAAAGTGAAAACGATTCGAGTGAAGGACTTGGCTGTAGTGTGATGACGCACTGCGGAATACGTCAGAAGATTTGATTTGTGTTAATATTATTCTCTCTATGGCAATATGTGGAAGCTTATTTTGCAGAGCCGGACACTACTCTTGGTGTTTACAATCTTCTATGAAGGACTTGGAGGAGGAACCCGCCTTGCAATGCCGAAGACAATTTGCGCGCCGGACTCGTCGTCATTGAAGCCTGGTTCAGGGGCTACTGAGGGAGTCCTGGATTAGGGGGTGTTCGGGTAGCCGGACTATACCTTCAGTCGGACTCCTAGACTATGAAGATACAAGATTGAAGACTTCGTCCCGTGTCCGGATGGGACTTTCCTTGGCGTGGAAGGCAAGCTTGGCGATGCGGATATTCAAGATCTCCTACCATTGTAACCGACTCTATGTAACCCTAACCCTATCCGGTGTCTATATAAACCGGAGGGTTGTAGTCCGTAGGCAATCAACTCCATATACAACAATCATACCATAGGCTAGCTTCTAGGGTTTAGCCTCCTTGATCTTGTGGTAGATCTACTCTTGCACTACCCATATCATCAATATTAATCAAGCAGGACGTAGGGTTTTACCTCCATCAAGAGGGCCCGAACCTGGGTAAAACATTGTGTTCCCTGCCTCCTGTTACCATCTGGCCTAGACGCACAGTTCGGGACCCCCTACCCGAGATCCGCTGGTTTTGACACCGACAACCACCGTGCTCTAAAAAGATATAAGTGAAGCACTAGAGCAAACGACAAACTACTCCAAAAGATATAAGTGAAGATCAATGAGTAGTCGAATAATTAAGCAACTATGTGAAGACTCTCTAACATTTAAGATTTTCAGATCTTGGTATTTTATTCAAACATCAAGCAAAAGTAAATAAAA
Organism: Triticum urartu; assembly: GCF_056163025.1. Classification (NCBI taxonomy): domain Eukaryota; kingdom Viridiplantae; phylum Streptophyta; class Magnoliopsida; order Poales; family Poaceae; genus Triticum; species Triticum urartu. Next base: position 39,524,915 of record NC_141876.1, read on the forward strand.
TAAAATGACGCTCCAAGCAAAACACATATCATGTGGCGAATAAAAATATAGCTCCAAGTAAAGTTACCGATGAACGAAGACGAAAGAGGGGATGCCTTCCGGGGCATCCCCAAGCTTAGGCTCTTGGCTATCCTTTAATATTACGTTGGGGTGCCTCGAGCATCCCTAAGCTTAGGCTCTTGCCACTCCTCATTCTATAGTCCATAGAATCATTACCCAAAACTTGAAAACTTCACAACACAAAACTTAATAGAAAACTCGTAAGCTCCGTTAGTATGAGAAAATAAATCACCACTTCAAGGTACTGTAATGAACTCATTATTTATTTATATTTATATTAAACCTACTGTATTCCAACTTCTCTATGGTTTATAAACTCTTTTACTAGCCATAGATTCATCAAAATAAGTAAACAACACATGAAAAACAGAATTTGTCAAAAACAGAACAGTCTGTAGTAATCTGGATCAAACATATACTTCTGGAACTCATAAAATTCTCAAATAAATATCTGGACCTGAGGAATTTATCTATTAATCATCTTCAAAAAGAATTAACTAAATAGCACTCTCCAAATAAAAATGGCAGCAATTCTCGTGAGCGCTAAAGTTTCTGTTTTTTACAGCATGATCAAGAAGACTTCTCCCAAGTCTTCCCAAAGGTTCTACTTGGCACAAACACTAATTAAAAGCATAAAACCACATCTAAACAGAGGCTAGATGAATTATTTATTACTAAACTGGAACAAAAAGCTAGGAACAAGAATAAAATTGGGTTGCCTCCCAACGAGCGCTATCGTTTAACGCCCCTAGCTAGGCATGATGATTTCAATGATGCTCACATAAAGGATAATAATTGAAACATAAAGAGAGCATCATGAAGAATATGACTAGCGCATTTAAGTAGAACATACTTCCTATTCATAGGGATTTTGTGAGCAAACAACTTATGGGAACAAGAATCAACTTGCATAGGAAGGTAAAACAAGCACAACTTCAAAACTTTAAGCACATAGAGAGGAAACTTGATATTATTGCAATTCCTACAAGCATATATTCCTCCCTCATAATGATTTTCAGTAGCATCATGAATGAATTCAACAATATAACCAGCACCTAAAGAATTCTTTTCATGATCTACAAGCATAGAAATTTTATTACTCTCCACATAAGCAAAATTCTTCTCATTCGGGATAGTGGGAGTATTATAAGAGACTTGGATACTATAAATTGTTTCCACATTAAAAGAGTAATGTTCAGAAAAGGGGTAATCATAATCATGGAAAGTTTTATAAATATAATCACTACTTTTTATAGCATAAGTACCATCACAATAATCATCATAAGTAGGAGGCATGCTATCATCATTATAAACTTGCATATCAAAACTTGGGAGACTAAAAATATCATCTTCATTAAACGTAGCATCCCCAAGCTTTGGACAAACATTAATTTCAGCAATATATTCTCAAAAACATCATGTTCATCAAACATAGCATCCCCAAGCTTGGGCCTTTTCATATCATAAGCATAATCACTCTCATCATTAATAGTATGGATAGCACCAATAGTATAGCAATTATCATATTCTTCCAAGCAAGTGCCAAAAACATTTTCAAGATCATAAGAAGTATCATTATCTTCCACAATTATATTTTCATGAGGCACAATAGTAATAGGAGCAGAATTATTTGGGGGAGATATCTTTTTACCTCTCTTCCTTTTTCTTTTCTTCTTTTTCACCACATCATGTGTGGGTTCAATCCTCTTTTTGTAGCTCCTTATTAATGAGATTGGTTGAATATGAGGCTCCTCCTCGTTACCTGATTCATCATAAGAAATACTAGGAGGATGTTGGGAAGTCTCTTCCATTTCATTAGTATCTCTTCATCTTCTATTTGTTTTCTTTTCTTTATGTAATTGGCAATATAAGGATTTTCAATGCAATTCACCGCACAATACATATAAATTTCCTCTAGATCAAAGCCAAGAAGTTTGTAACGGACAAATTCTGGAAGATGATTAGCTAAACATTTCATTTCTTCATAACCCATAAGCAAACTAAGTTCATTATAATGTGCAAGGGAAATCTAGTCATCACAATTTTTGGACACGATTAGATCATGGAACAATTTGCATCGGATAGCTAAATGACCTTGCTCATTGCAAAGTCCACAAGTACGGCAAAGATAATTTAAATTTTCAGCACATTCATCTAGCCTTTCTTGCAAAAATTTAGTTTCTATGTACTTATGCCTCTTGCAATATCTTTCTTCCCTATATGGTGTGTACTTACAAACCCAATGCACTCCACAAAACTTGACATGTTTATAGGAGACATTTTCATCATAACTAGTGCAATCATCATTAGTATCATGGATATTCAAAGAGTTCGTACTAACAACATTGCAATCATGCTCATCATTCAAATATTTAGTGCCAAACATTTTATAGATTTCTTCTTCTAGCACTTGAGCACAATTATCCTTTCCATCATATTCACGAAAGATATTAAAAAGGTGAAGCGTATGAGACAAACTCAATTCCATTTTTTGTAATTTTCTTTTATAAACTAAACTAGTGATAAAACAAGAAACTAAAAGACTCGATTGCAAGATCTAAAGATATACCTTCAAGCATTCACCTCCCCGGCAACGGCGCCAGAAAAGAGCTTGATGTCTACTACACAACCTTCTTCTTGTAGACGTTGTTGGGCCTCCAAGTGCAGAGGTTTGTAGGACAGTAGATAAAGGTTTTTGTAATCTGAAAATTTAAAAACAGCAAGGTATCAAATGATAAAAGTGAGTGCTCTTGAGCTTGCGTTGGATTTCCCCGAAGAGGAAGGGATGATGTAGCAGAGTAGCGTAAGTATTTTCCTCAGTTTATGAGAACCAAGGTATCAATCCAGTAGGAGGCCACACTCAAGTCCCTCGTACCTACAGAAAACGATATCTACTCGCAACCAAGGTAGCTACTCGCAACCAACGCGATTAGGGTTGTCAATCCCTTCACGGTCACTTACGAGAGTGAGATCTGATAGATATAATATTTTTGGTATTTTTGGTATAGAGATGCAAAGTGAAAAGTAAAAGGCAAAGTAGAAAGCAAAGCAAGATTAAAGTGATGGAGATTAATATGATGAGAATAGACCCGGGGGCCATAGGTTTCACTAGTGGCTTCTCTCAAGAGCATAAGTATTCTACGGTGGGTGAACAAATTACTATTGAGAAATTGACAGAATTGAGCATAGTTATGAGAATATCTAGGCATGATCATGTATATAGGCATCACGTCCGTGACAAGTAGACTGAAATGATCCTGTATCTACTACTATTACTCCACTCATCGCCCGCTATCCAACATGCATCTAGAGTATTAAGTTAAAAACAGAGTAACACTTTAAGCAAGATGACATGATGTAGAGAGATAAATTCATGCAATATGAAATAAACCCCATCTTGTTATCCTCGATGGCAACAATGCAATACGTGCCTTGCTGCCCCTTCTGTGACTAGGAAAGGACACCGCAAGATCGAACCCAAAGCTAAGCACTTCTCCCATGGCAAGAACTACCAATCTAGTTGGCCAAACCAAACGGATAATTCGAAGAGACTTGCAAAGATAACCAATCATACATAAAAGAATTCAGAGAAGATTCAAATATTATTCATAGATAGACTTGATCATAAACCCACAATTCATCGGTCTCAACAAACACACCGCAAAAAGAAGATTACATCGAATAGATCTCCACGAAAGAGGGGGAGAACTTTGTATTGAGATCCAAAAAGAGAGAGGAAGACATCTAGATAATAACTATGGACCCGAAGGTCTGAGGTAAACTACTCACACTTCATCGGAGAGGCTATGATGATGTAGAAGCCCTCCGTGATGACGGCCCTCTCCGGCGGAGCTCCAGAACAGGCCCCAAGATGGGATCTCCTGGATACAGAAAGTTGCGGTGGTGGAATTATGTTGGGGTTCTGGGAACGGGGGTCCCTAGACTTGCCTGCCTGCGGCCTGCGGCGTGGCTTAAAGGGGGGCCCAGCACGGCCCATCTTCACCAACACAAACTCAAGACCCTCGCGAGGGCCCAAGCCTCGCGGGGCGGATGGCACGGAGCTTCCTCAGGCGCGGCCTCGTCAGGCTGGCTCACGAGGAGGCGGAGAGATCTAGGCGGGGTACCTCGCGAGGTGCCCGTGACGCAAGCCATGACGACTCAGGGTGCCAGGCGGGTGCCAGCCCGCGCAGCGTCCTCCTTTCCTCTTTGGTGCAAAGGGGCCAAGCGCAGCCGCGGAGTACCGAGGAATCAGGCAAAGGTTGCCATTTCGGTGCAATGAGACCAAGGCCAGGAGGACTACGAGACGGAGGTCACCGTGGAGCCCAAGACGGCGTCACCACTAGAGCTTTGCGCAGGAGAAGACTACTTTTGTCAGGATAGTTGATACTTGCTGTCCCCCTTCAAATTAGCCCGCCATTGTTGGCTCCCTTCCCGCTCAATATTTGGAGAGAGGACCAGGGCCACTATAAATAGGACCGGCCACCCACGTAGCAGGGGGTCGGTTCGGCTCAGTTTCCTCCAAGGGCTCGACAAGTAGAGAGGTGGTAAAGAGAGAGAGAGTGAGATAGAAAAAGGTGGCTGAAGTCCTCCCAGCAGTTCATCGCCCCAACCAAGAACAGACCCTCGCGAGGCTGTTCTTCCTTGTACTGTCCATCATCATCAGCCCAAGAGGCAATCCACCACACCACACACTCGAGTAAGGTATTACACCACAACGGTGGCCCGAACCAGTATAAACCCTGTGTCCCTTGTGCTGTTCTTTTCATAGCCTTGATCCTAGCGTGGCGGAGGGGTGCCGGAAGGTAGGAGGTGAAATCTCCGCGCGCACCCCAGTGTTCGAACCTCAAGGGTCTGTCGGAACCCGAAATCCGACATTTGGCGCGCCAGGTAGGGGTGCGCCGAAATTCGTCTTCCACCGCTCCGCTCTCCTCCGACCATCACACTCATGTCTGACGCACGTCGGGCCCGCGCGGAGCGCCGGGCCGCCCTCGCTTCTCGCGTCGCTCAGACAGCCCCTGTCGGCGGGCGTCCTCGCTGTTCCCCGTCGCCCGCCGTCAACGCCACCACCGGCCCAGCGGGGGACGAGCAGCAAGCATCGTCTCAGCATCCATCCGTGCGCCAAGACGGCCGCACCGCGACTCCCTCACTCGCCCCGGCTGGATCTTCGTCCCGCGCGCTTCGCGCACCCATGGAGGCTCGGGCTGCACTCATCGCGGCAAACGAGCTCCTGCGCTACCGTCCCGTCGACGACGTCTACGAAGAATGGCTCGACCACGTCGCCGAACTCGTCCGCGCCGAAGGGGGCTCCACCGCGCCGTCTGCTCCGCTGCACCGCACCCCGCCCCGCGCGGGGGACGAGGCTCCGGCGGCGCCCCGGCCGCCTCCCCCTTAAGAAGACGCCATGGCTACAAGACGCGTGGCCCCTAGGCGGAACGCGCTCCGTCAGGTGCCAGCGCGGCAAGAGCAGAGCTGCCAAGAAGTCCCTCGCCCGCCAGAAGCTGTCCGGGCACTCCCTGCCCCAGCACGTCGCGACCATCCTCCTGCTCCGGCACGTCGGGACATGCAGGACCAGGCTCTCCATCACCCAAGGCCTCCCGTGGCCACGGCAGGCTGCCGCGCCTACACCACCGAACTGCGCAGCGTCGCGTGGCTGGGCAAGTTCAAGCCGGACCTGCCTCCTCGCTACGACGGCACGGCCGACCCTGCGGAGTTCCTCCAGCTCTATGAGCTGGGCATCGAAGCTGCCAACGGAGATGAGAAGGTCATGGTGAACTGGTTTCCCATGGTGCTCAAGGACGGGGCCCGCACCTGGCTCCTGAACCTGGCTCCAGGCACAATCTCCTCCTGGGAGAGATGCGCACCCGCTTCATCGCCAACTTCCAAGGTACTCGCGACCGGCCACCCGCCGTGAGCGACATGCGCCGCATCAAGCAACAACCCGGGGAGACCCTACAGAAGTACATCCAGCGCTTCAACAACGCACGCCTCAAGATTCCCAAGGTGACTGAAGAGGCCATCATCTCAGCCTTCTCCGACGGCGTGCGCGACGTCAAGATGAAGGAGGAGCTGGCGATGCATGAAGACCTGTGCACTTCTTTGGAGTTGTTCAACTTGGCGAACAAGTGCGCCAGGGCTGAGGAAGGGCGTCTCTCCCTCCTTGAGCTGCCTGCCGCAGACCCAGAAGAGAAGAAGCTCAAGGCCAAGGAAGTGAAGCGCAAGGGGGCTGCCATGCTCGCGGCAGAACCAGACACCAAGCGGGGCAGAGATCAACCCGAACCTCCCAAGGGCAGCCGGTACTGCGTGTACCACGACCTCCACACCCACAGCACCAACGAATTCCAAGAACTCCGAGCCGTGTGTGAAGGAAGGATCGGCCGTCGCCCTGACCGTGGTGACCAGGGATACGGCCGAGGAGGAGGAAGGAACGCAGGGCGCTGGGAAGACCGTGGCCCGCGCCAGGGGTGGCGCGACCAACCTCATGAGGATCGCTGGCAAGACCCACCTCGCGAGGGAGGCTGGAGGGATCAGACTCGCGAGGATCGCCCGCAAGGCAACACAGGCCTCCCACCGCTGCCGCCGCAGCCGAGGAGGAACGAGGACCGCCACCAGGACGAGGAGGCTGGGGGCTTCCAGGAGCCTCGCGCGATCGCCTGCATCCTGGGCGGAGCTCAGGCCCCAACCTCTCAGCGCATCTTTAAGCAGTTCGCCCGTGAAGTGAATGCAGCCCTCCCCAGGCTCGAAGCCACGCGCCCTCTCAGGTGGTCGGCGTGTGCCATCACCTTCAGCTCAGCAGATCAACTCAAGTGTGCGGCTACAGCCAGAGTCCTCCCGACGCTTTGTTCCCCAATCATCAGCAACGTGGTGGTCACCAAGACCCTCATCGATGGTGGGGCAGGGCTCAACGTCCTGTCGGTAGAGACGTTCAACAACCTGCAAGTGCCCTACAACCAGGTTCAGCCAACCAAGCCCTTCTCCGGTATCACCGACGGCTCCACGGTCCCGATCGGGCAGGTCCGCCTCCCCGTCACCTTCGGGGCACGCGACAACTACCGCACCGAGCTCATCGACTTCGACGTCGCTCACATCCGCCTGCCGTACAACGCCATCCTCGGGTACCCGGCGCTGGCCAAGTTCATGGCCGTAACTCATCACGGCTACAACGTCTTCAAGATGCCAGGAAGCGGCGGAGTCATCACGGTGCCCTGTGAAGAGAAGGACGCAGTGTGTTCCCTGGAGCGAGCCTTTCAGGCCGCATCACTGGAGGACCCGGATCGCGGAAGCAGGAGGCTTCCCGAGGCCGCCCCCAAGAAGAAGAAGACGTCGTCCGGCCTGGCCCCTCAGGAGATAGGCCCCTCTGGGCCCGTGCCTGCCCAGGGGGAACCTCCTTCGTCGCATAGGAAAGCGCACCCGGCGCCCTTCTCAGGCAGGGCTCGGGGGCTCTCCCCTGGAGGGCCACCGACCTAGCAAGGGTCACGAGGGAGGCGCTGGGGCACCACATGGAGGCGTGTTTCAGAGCACGTTTCCCTCAAGGAGGAGCAAGGCAAGGAGATCCAGACCCACAGGAGTTCGTCAGCAAGGCCATTCAGGAGCTACAGGAGTCCAGAGTCATGAGAGGCGCCCGCCGCCTACCAGCGGTGGCTCCCCATCCAGGCGAGGACGGCGGGCTGCGCGTCTGCATCGACGTACCAGGGCTCAACCGAGTTGCCTCCCTGGAGCGCCTCTGGCCCTCGCGAGTGGGGCGCTGCGGAGGTTCACCCCACAGCTACGTTCACATGCCTTACGGCTTGCCGAGCGCGGCTGACGCGTACCAGCGCCTCATGAGGGGCATCACGGAGGCGCAAGAGGCCAGGTGCTCCGCAGCCCTGGCGGAGATGGAGATGGCCCGCGAGGAACCGCCAGCGCCCCCGAAGCCTCCCGAGGCCCCTGGGCCTGGGGGCTCGTGAGGATCGGCTTCCGCAGCCCACCGAGCCGGCTACACCAACACCCCTTTGTCTTCAGCGTCATCAGGTGACACCTTTGAAGTTTCGCTTCCAGCTGGGAGCGCCCCCAGGGCTGCATTATTCCCAGGCCGCGTGGGTCCATCCCTGCGGTGTGTATCCCTTTTATTTCACGTCGTTATCTTACCTTGTTGGGGGCGCCCCTCGGGCTGCGTGGTCCCCATGCCGCTCGGGCCAGGCTCAGCGGCATGTACCCCGTTTGCGTTCATTCCCGATTATGCATTAGAACTGCCATGCTTGATTATTTGATGCCGGTCCGCAGCGCCTCCTCTTCTTCATGTTGACCACTTGCACGTTAAAGGGGGGGGGGTACCTGAGCATCATGACTCAGGGCTCTTACTGGCTCTCCAGCCCTCACCCTCTGGCCTTGACCACGGCATCGCGACCTGGCATACCAGCGACGGCTGAGACCAGCTTGAGGGCCGGGACTCGAGGACGTAGAGTGCAGGCATCTAACCGAACTTGCAGGGGCACATCACAAGATAAGGCCCAGTGCCAAGCGCAACCCGCCTAGAGGTAGGGCCCCGTGAGTCCCGTGCTGGCTCACGGGTGCCCAGATACACCTCACCAGGCCCTACTGTGCCAGCCACGTGTCAGGGCGGGGCTGTACATGCCCCGGGGGCTCCTCCCGGAGGGGGCCCCCTCCCACGCACCGGTGGAAGCACCATGCTCCGCGCTGGCTGACGACAGTGCCGAGGAGCGGCTATGCCCGTACTCATACGGAAGCGCTATGCTCCGCGCTGGTGATAAACAACTGAGGGTGGCCCCCGGGCCGCATCAACCTCAGGGAGCCCAGTGCTCAGTGTCTAGCCTGATCGCAATGCCTCCCCTCGGGAGTGCCGCGCGAGGGGGCTGGGCACGGGGGCTGCGCCAGGGTCACGCCCAGACGCACGCCGCCCGGCCAGGTCCCCACGGGCCTGGTTCGTCGCACGCCTCTCCCCGAGCGGAGCCAAGGTATGAAGGCCGTTTGAGCACCAAGGGGGACTCCTGAGCATCGCGACTCAGGAGCCTAACTGGTCACGTAGCCCCTCACTCCTTTGGTCCCGTCCTGGTTTCCGGTCGGGGCTATTGCTGGGTGAGGTACGCGCGTGGCCGGGCTCTGCAGACGTAGAACGGTGGATCCACCCACATCACACCTCCCTACTTGATGTTCGTGCACCAAGGGGGACTCCTGAGCATCGCGACTCAGGAGCCTAACTTGTCACATAGCCCCTCACTCCTTGGTCCCGTCCTGGTTTCCGGTTGGGGCTACTGCTGGGTGAGGTACGCGCGGGGCCGGGCTCTGCCGACGTAGAACATAAGCAAGTAGGAAGGAAAAGCACAAATTTCAAAGGAATTCGAAAGCAAATATTACAGTGCACACTGTTATCCCAATATCAGGCGCAAGTTTAAACGCCTCCCCGAGGCATGACACATGTGAAGGAATCAAAAGCAGGACACGAGCCGCGATGGAGTCACTTGGCGGCGGGGGAGCAGCGCGGCGTGGGTTCGCCTCAAGGAGCAGCGGGGTCGACAGCGCCTTTCTCCGGCTTGGTGCTGAAGGCCCGGAACTTCCCCAGCAGAGCCTCTGCGCGACCCTTCACGACCTCGGCAGCAGCCGCCGCACGCTTGCCGCTCACGGGCTCCAGCAGGCTGTCAAGGTCGAACCCGGGATCGCGAAGGTGGATGTGGGTGAGAACCTGTGTTAGCGCAGTAGAAGACAGAACACGCTACGGCCTCGGCCGTGGGGCCGAGGCCAAGGGCGACATCTTCAAGAGCGTGGACCAAGAAGGGAAGCAGGTTGGCGGGGCCGTCCTCGGCGCCGGCCAGCGGGCTCTCCAGGCCGCTGTCGTAAAGCGTCCTCAGCGAGGAGCGAGCCTTCGCCTCCAGCTCCGTGAAGGCCGCGCGGTCTTCCGCGAGGACTAGGGCCTTGCCGTCCAGCTCGGCCTTCCTCGCCCCCAATTCCTGCTCCAGCGCGCCTAGGCGGTCGCGGCGTTTCTTGAGCTTGGCCTCCCGGCCCTCGACGGCCGCCTCGCGAGCCTTCATGCCTTCTTCCTACTCTTGGCGAAGGCGAACCTCTTTCGCAAGTTGATCCCGCAGGCCCTGCAGCTCGTCCTCCAGCACCTTGCAGTGACCACGGACGTCGACCACCTCTCCCAGGGCTGCATCGCGAGCATCCTTTGCCTCAAGGACGGCCTGCTTCTCCTCGTCGCATGCCGTCGTGGCCTGGGCCAGCGCCGCCCGAATCGAAGCGTCGGAGCGAACCCACCCAGAAACCAGCTCCAAGAGCCCGGCCACTAGGTGAGGGTCGGCACCGAGAAGATCCTGCCACAACCGGTCCAGCTCAGCAACAGCGCGGTCCAGAACGGCAGAAGGAGCCGGGGAGATAGCAGTCGGTGGAGTAGGAGGAGAAGGCGGCGGCACGGCCGCAGCATCCTGAGGCGGAGTCTGCCGCGCCCCGACACCTGTAGCAGCGGCGGTAGACGGGAGCACCTCGGGAGCCACTTGGGCCGTGGGGGATGAGCTCGCCCCAGCTGGCTCGGTCAAGCCCCGCGAGGATGACTGGGCGGAAGAAGCTTTTGCGTCGCGGTCACCTTCCTTCAGGGGCGCTTTCACGAACGGAACCTCAGGAGCCCCCTTTGACTTCTTTGCTGCGGGCGCCAACCTATCCCAAGACGCGGACGTCAAGCCTCAGAAGCAGAGCAAGAGATAAAGACGAGAATCGAATGCTTATGGGTCGTCGCCAGTGAGCTCAAGCGGCCTCCGGCCAAATTTGAAGCCCGAAAGCTGGCTGGAAGGGTCAACCTCGGGAAGCTTGGAGGCGGAAGGTGCATCTGCGGATCGCCCCGGGGCCGGGGGAGACCCGCGAGAGATCAGCCCGGTCCTGTCCTTCTTCGGGAACGGGGGCGAGCTCCCGCCGTCCTGCTCGTCATCGTCTTCGTCGTCATCCTCGTCGTCGTCGTTCGGAGAGAGGCGGAGAACGCGGGACCTGCGCCAGGGGAGGGGAGCCCTCGACTCTCCGTCAGTCGCCTCGGAGTCAGGCCCTTTTCCGCGCTCCCCTCCTTCCTCTTTGCTGGAGTCGCCGGAGGGCACGTTCACCGGTCCCTCGGGAGCCTCCAGGGGCACGGGCCCTTCCCCGTTGAAGATGGGCATGGACTTTACTACCCGCTCCCAGTCGTCGCGGAGGAACAAGGGCGTAGGAGCGCCCTCCAACCTCGCCACATTGCCCCCGACCAGAGATTGGAGAACCGCAGCCAAGTCTCCGTCGGCCTAGGCCACGGGGCTCGGACGGGGCCTCCACATTGGAAGCGAGTACTGCTGAAGCGGAGCCAGCTGGTGCTCCAGGAACTCCCTCAGCAACGACGCGCCGGTCAGCTTCGCCGCCGCCATGTCGGCCGGCCTCAAATCCGCGTCCATCTTCTCCAACACCATCTTTGCACGGGGATCCGTGAGCTCCGCTCGACCCCAGTTGCTGGAGCTCGTGGGCTGCTCGGTGGGCAAGATCAGCCGAGGGTGGATGCGCTCAGCGTCCACCAAGACCCACTTGCTCCTGAATCCCTCAATCCTCTTCCCAGAGTTCGAGATGGCAATGGCGCCACCGTACGCAACGAAGCTCGCGCACACGGAAGCAGGACCGCGAGAGGTCCGTAGGGAGAAGTAGTGGCGCAGCAAGGCTACTGAGGGCTGCACCCCAACATGGGCCTCGCAATAATAAGCAAAGATCGCGAGGAGAAGGACGGAGTTGGGATGGAGATGCAGAGCCTGCGGCTTGTAATGGCGGAGGACAGAGAAGAAGAACTCGGAGAAGGGAGGCACCAGGCCAGCAACAATGGCACTTACGAAGAGTGGATAGAAGGTGCTCCTCTGACCCTTAGGGGTGGCGGAGCCGGCTTGAACACCTTCGCCCCGTCGATGCCTCGCGCCGTCGCTATCCGGCGCAACCGGGCAAGGCCCGCCTCCGACACGTTCGGCGGGTCCAGGGCAGATGAGTACCAAGCTGCGGCCGGGGGCTGACGAGGCGCCATGGCTTCCTGGGTCGCACGGTCAGGGCAGATCTGGAGATTTCGGAGGAAGCAAGGAGAAGCGCAGGAAAGGGGATCTGAACAGCAACCAGGGGAAGCAAGAAGAAGGGCCTAGGCGGACGCCACCCCTTATCAACTCGCGCGGCTGCTAAGGCGCCCACGTCCAATCAACCGCCACGCGGCGCCCAAGGCCACAGGCTGTTAGGGCCTGCGGTGCTTCACTCTTGCCCTTCCGCCTCCCTGCACGGCCAAGTCCAGGTGCGCCTTGGGCCCGGGGGCTACTGTCGGCATTTTGGGAACGGGGGTCCCCAGACTTGCCTGCCTGCGGCCTGCGGCGTGGCTCAAAGGGGGGCCCATCACGGCCCATCTTCACCAACACAAACTCAAGACCCTCGCGAGGGGCCAAGCCTCGCGGGGCGGACGGCACGGAGCTTCCTCAGGCGCGGCCTCGTCAGGCTGGCTCATGAGGAGGCGGAGAGATCAAGGCAGGGTACCTCGCGAGGTGCCCGTGATGCAAGCCATGACGACTCAGGGTGCCTGGCGGGTGCCAGCCCGCGCAGCGTCCTCCTTTCCTCTTTGGTGCAAAGGGGGCAAGCGCAGCCGCGGAGTACCGAGGCATCAGGCAAAGGTTGCCATTTCGGTGCAACGAGACCAAGGCTAGGAGGACTACGAGACAGAGGTCACCGTGGAGCCCAAGACAGCATCATCACCAGAGCTTTGCGTAGGCGAAGACTACTTTTGTCAGGATAGTTGATACTTGCTGTCCCCCTTCAAATTAGCCCGCCATTGTTGGCTCCCTTCCCGCTCAATATTTGGGGAGAGGACCAGGGCCACTATAAATAGGACCGGCCACCCACGTAGCAAGGGGTCGGTTCGGCTCAGTTTCCTCCAAGGGCTCGACAAGTAGAGAGGTGGTAAAGAGAGAGAGAGAGTGAGATAGAGAAAGGTGGCTGAACTCCTCCCAGCAGTTCATCGCCCCAGCCAAGAACAGACCCTCGCGAGGCTGTTCTTCCTTGTACTGTCCATCATCATCAGCCCAAGAGGCAATCCACCACACCACACACTGGAGTAGGGTATTACACCACAACGGTGGCCCGAACCAGTATAAACCCTGTGTCCCTTGTGCTATTCTTTTCATAGCCTTGATCCTAGCGTGGCGGAGGGGTGCCGGAAGGTAGGAGGCGAAATCTCCGCGCGCACCCCAGTGTTCGAACCTCAAGGGTCTGTCGGAACCCAAAATCTGACAAATTAGGTTTTTGGCTCTGTTATGACGGCCCTCTCCGGCGGAGCTCCAGAACAGGCCCCAAGATGGGATCTCGTGGATAGAGAAAATTGCGGCGGTGGAATTTGGTTTTTGGCTCCGTTTTTGTTCGTTTGGGGATACGTAGGTATATATAGGAGGAAGGAGTATGTCGGTGGAGCACCGAGGGGCCCATGAGGCAGGGGGCGCGCCCTAGGGGGGTGGGCACGCCCCCCACCCTCGTGACCGCCTCTTTGACTCCTTGGAGTAGGGTCCAAGTCTCTGGATCACGTTCGGTGAGAAAATCGCGTTCCTGAAGGTTTTATTCCGTTTGGACTCCGTTTGATATTCTGTTTCTCCGAAATACTGAAATAGGCAAAAAAACAGTAATTCTGGGCTGGGCCTCCGGCTAATAGGTTAGTCCCAAAAATAATATAAAAGTGGAAAATAAAGCCCAATATAGTCCAAAATAGTAGATAATGTAGCATGGAGCAATCAAAAATTATAGATACGTTGGAGACGTATCAGGCATTCCCAAGCTTAATTCCTGCTCGTCCTCGAGTAGGTAAATGATAAAAAGAGAATTTTTGATGCGGAGTGCTACTTGGAATAATTTCAATGCAAATCTTCTTAATTGTGATATGAATATTCAGACTCGAAAGATTCAAGACAAAACTTTATATTGACATAAAAATAATAATACTTCAAGCATACTAACAAAGCAATTATGTCTTCTCAAAATAACATGGCCAAAGAAAGTTATCCCTACAAAATCATATAGTCTGGCTATGCTCTACCTTCACCACACAAAGTATTTAAATCATGCACAACCCCGATGACAAGCCAAGCAATTGTTTCATACTCTAACTTTTTCAAAACTTTTTTAATCTTCATGCAATACATGAGCATGAGGCATGGATATAGCACTATAGGTGGAATAGAATGGTGGTTGTGGAGAAGACAAAAAGAGGGGAAGATAGTCTCACATCAACTAGGCGTATTAATGGGCTATGGAGATGCCCATCAATAGATATCAATGTGAGTGAGTAGGGATTGCCATGCAACGGATGCACTAGAGCTATAAGTATATGAAAGATCATCAAAAGAAACTAAGTGGGTGTGCATCCAATTTGCTTGCTCACGAAGACCTAGGGCATTTTGAGGAGGCCCATCATTGGAATATACAAGTCAAGTTCTATAATGCAAAATTCCCACTAGTATATGAAAGTGACATAACGAGAGACTCTCTATCATGAAGATCATGGTGCTACTTTGAAGCACAAGTGTTGTAAAAGGATAGTAACATTGTCCCTTCTCTCTTTTTCTCTCATTTTTTTATTTGGGCCTTTTCTCTTTTTTTATGGCCTCTTTTTTTTTCTCTTTTTTAGGGCTTCTTTGGCCTCTTTTATTTTTTGTCCGGAGTCTCATCTCGACTTATGGGGGAATCATAGTCTCCATCATTCTTTCCTCACTTGGGACAATGCCCTAAAAATGATGATCATCACACTTTTATTTTTCTTACAACTCAACAATTACAACTCGATACTTAGAACAAAATATGACTCTATATGAATGCCTCCGGCGGTGTACCGGGATATGCAATATGACAATGATGGAGTGATTCATAATAACGGAACGGTGGAAAGTTGCATGGCAATATATCTCAGAATGGCTATGGAAATGCCATAATAGGTAGGTATGGTGGCTGTTTTGAGGAAGGTATATGGTGGGCGTATGATACCGACGAAAGGTGTGCGGTATTAGAGAGGCTAGCAAAGGTGGAAGGGTGGGAGTGCGTATAATCCATGGACTCAACATTAGTCATAAAAAACTCATATACTTATTGCAAAAATCTAGAAGTTATCAAAGCAAAGTGTTACGTGCATGCTCCTAGGGGTATAGATTGGTACAAAAAGACCATCGCTCGTCCCCGACCGCCACTCATAAGGAAGACAATTAATAAATAAATCATGCTCCGACTTCATCACATAACGGTTCACCAAACGTGCATGCTACGGGAATCACAAACTTTAACACAAGTATTCTTTAAATTCACAACTACTCAACTACCATGACTCTAATATTATCACCTCCATATCTCAAAACAATTACCATGCTTAAATCTTTTCTTAGTATTCAACACACTCAAAAGAAAGTTTCACAAATCTTGAATACAAAGCATGTTATTATTAAGCAAATTACCATGCTATTAAGACTCTCAAAATAATTTAAGTGAAGCATGAGAGATCAATAGTTTCTTTAAAAAAATCCACCACCTTGCTCTGAAAGATCTAAGTGAAGCACATAGAGCAAAATTATAACGCTCAAAAGATATAAGTGAAGCACATAGAGCAAAACTACTTAGCTCAGAAAGATATAAGTGAAGCACATAGAGTATTCTATCAAATTCTAATTCATGTATGGCTCTCTCAAAAGGTGTGTACAGCAAGGATGATTGTGGCACACTAAAACACAAATACACAAATAATACAAAACGCTCCAAGCAAAACACATATCATGTTGGTGAATAAAAATATAGCTCCAAGTAAATTACCGATGGAAGTGGACGAAAGAGGGGATGCCTTCGGGGGCATCCCCAAGCTTCGACTTTTTGGTGTCCTTGGATTATCTTGGGGGTGCCATGGGAATCCCCAAGCTTAGGCTCTTTCCAATCCTTGTTCCATAATCCATCAAAAGAATTCACCCAAAATTTGAAAACTTCACAACACAAAACTCAAATAGAAATCTCGTGAGCTCCGTTAGAGAAAGAAAACAAAAGACCACTTCAAGGTACTGTAGTGAACTCATTCTTTATTTATATTGGTGTTAAACCTACTGTATTCCAACTTCTCTATGGATTATAAACTATTTTACTAACCATAGATTCATCAAAATAAGCAAACAACACACGAAAAACAGAATCTGTCAAAAACAGAACAGTCTGTAGTAATCTGTAACTAACACAAACTTCTGGAACCCCAAAAATTCTAAAATAAATTGGTGGACGTGAGGCATTTATATATTAATCATCTTAAAAAAGAATTAACTAAATAGCACTTTCCAAATAAAAATGACAGCAGTTCTCGTGAGCGCTAAAGTTTCTGTTTTTTACAGCATGTTCAACAAGACTTTCCCCAAGTCTTCCCAACGGTTCTACTTGGCACAAACACTAATTAAACACAAAAAAACAACCAAAACAGAGGCTAAATAAATTATTTATTACTAAACAGGAGCAAAAAGCAAGGGATAAAAATAAAATTGGGTTGCCTCCCAACAAGCGCTATCGTTTAACGCCCCTAGCTAGGAATAAAAGCAAGGATAGATCTAGGTATTGCCATCTTTGGTAGGCAATCCATAAGTGGCTCTCATGATAGTTTCATATGGAAATTTTATTTTCTTTCTTGAAAAGTGTTCCATGCCCTTTTTTAATGGAAATTTAAATCTAATATTCCCTTCCTTCATATCAATAATGGCACCAACTGTTCTATGGAAAGGTCTACCAAGAATAATAGGGCAAGAAGGATTGCAATCTATATCAAGAACAATGAAATCTACGGGCACATAATTTCTATTTGCAACAATAAGAACATCATTAATCCTTCCCATAGGTTTCTTAATAGTAGAATCCGCATGATGCAAGTTTAGAGAGGAATCATCAAAATCATGGAAATCTAGCAAATCACATAAAGTTTTGGGGATAGTGGAAACACTAGCACCCAAATCACACAAAGAATAAAACTCATGATTTTTAATTTTAATTTTAATAGTTGGTTCCCACTCATCATAGAGTTTTCTAGGGATAGAAACTTTCAACTCAAGTTTTTCTTCATAAGATTGCATCAAGGCATCAACAATATGTTCGGTGAAGGCTTTCTTTTGACTATAAGCATGTGGAGAATTTAGCACGGATTGCAACAAGGAAATACAATCAATTAAAGAGCAACTTTAATAATTAAATTCCTTGAAATCCAATATAGTGGGTTTAGCAACATCTAGATTTTTATTTCTTTCAATCCCACTTTCATCAATTTCATCATAAAGATCTAAATACTCTGAATTTTTAGAACGCCTTCTAGGTAAAGGAAGATCATATTCAGTTTCATCAAGATTCATATTGCAAAACAAATATTTAATAGGATACACATCAATAACTTTTAGATCTTCATCTTGATTTTCATAGGAATTGGAAGAGCACGCTTTAATAAAGGCATCTTTGGAAGCACACATCCTAGCGGTTCTTTCCTTGCACTCATCAATGGAAATTCTCATAGCTTTGAGAGACTCATTGATATCATGCTGAGGAGGAATAGATCTAAGCTTTAAAGAATCAACCTCAAGAGAAATTCTATCAACGTTCCTAGCCAAATCATCAACTTTAAGCAATTTCTCTTCAAGCAAAGCATTAAAATTCTTTTGTGAATTCATAAACTCTTTAACACTATTCTCAAATTCAGAGGGCATCTTATTATAATTTCCATAAGAGTTGTTGTAGGAATTCCCATAATTATTAGAAGGATTACTAGGATATGGCCTAGGATTAAAATTCCCTCTATAAGCGCTGTTACCAAAATTATTCCTACCAACAAAATTCACATCCATAGATTCATTGTTATTCTCAATCAAAGTAGACAAAGGCATATCATTAGGATTAGAAGAAACACTCTTAGTAGCAAATAATTTCATAAGTTCATCCATCTTTCCACTCAAAACATTGATTTCTTCTATCGCATGCACTTTTTTATTAGAAGATCTTTTAGTATGCCATTGAGAATAATTAACCATAATATTATCTAGGAGTTTAGTAGCATCTCCTAAAGTGATTTCCATAAAAGTGCCTCCCGCGGCCGAATCTAAAAGATTTCTAGAAGCAAAATTCAACCTAGCATATTTTTTTTGTATAGTCATCCACAAATTCAAACCATGAGTAGGGCAATTACGTATCATTAATTTCATTCTCTCCCAAGCTTGTGCAACATGTTCATGATCAAGTTGCTTAAAATTCATAATATCGTTTCTAAGAGAGATGGTCTTAGCGGGAGGGAAATACTTAGAGATAAAAGCATCTTTGCACTTGTTCCAAGAATCAATACTATTTTTAGGCAAAGACGAAAACCAAGCTTTAGCACGATCCCTAAGCGAAAAAGGAAATAGCTTCAATTTAACGACATCATTATCGACATCTTTTTTCTTTTGCATATCACATAAATAAACGAAGCTATTCAGATGAGTAGCGACATCTTCACTAGGAAGGCCGGCGAATTGATCTTTCATAACAAGATTCAACAAAGTAGTATTGATTTCACAACATTCAGTATTGGCAAGAGGAGCAATCGGAGTGCTAAGGAAATCATTATTATTGGTATTGGTGAAGTCACACAAGTTGGTAGTATCTTGAGCCATCGCGACAAACAAGCAATCCAACACACGGGCAAGCAAGCGAGAAAAAGGCAAACGGAAAAGAGAGGGAGGATTGGGAAAGAGAGGGCGAATAAAACGGCAAGGGTGAAGTGGGGGAGAGGAAAACGAGAGGCAAATGGAAAATAATGTAATGCGAGAGATAGGGATTGTGACGGGTACTTGGTATGTTGACTTTTTGCGTAGACTCCCCAGCAACGGCGCAAGGAATTCTTCTTGCTACCTCTTGAGCTTGCGTTGGATTTCCCCGAAGAGGAAGGGATGATGCAGCAGAGTAGCGTAAGTATTTCCCTCAGTTTTTGTGAACCAAGGTAGCTACTTGCAACCAACGCGATTAGGGGTTGTCAATCCCTTCACGGTCACTTAGGAGAGTGAGATCTGATAGATATAATATTTTTAGTATTTTTGGTATAGAGATGCAAAGTGAAAAGTAAAAGGCAAAGTAGAAAGCAAAGCAAGATTAAAGTGATGGAGATTAATATGATGAGAATAGACCCGGGGGCTATAGGTTTCACTAGTGGCTTCTCTCAAGAGCATAAGTATTCTACGGTGGGTGAACAAATTACTGTTGAGCAATTGACAGAATTGAGCATAGCTATGAGAATATCTACGCATTATCATGTATATAGGCATCACGTCCGTGACAAGTAGACTGAAATGATCCTGTATCTACTACTATTACTCCACTCATCGCCCGCTATCCAACATGCATCTAGAGTATTAAGTTAAAAACAGAGTAACACTTTAAGCAAGATGACATGATGTAGAGAGATAAATTCATGCAATATGAAATAAACCCCATCTTGTTATCCTCGATGGCAACAATGCAATACGTGCCTTGCTGCCCCTTCTGTGACTAGGAAAGGACACCGCAAGATCGAACCCAAAGCTAAGCACTTCTCCCATGGCAAGAACTACCAATCTAGTTGGCCAAACCAAACGGATAATTCGAAGAGACTTGCAAAGATAACCAATCATACATAAAAGAATTCAGAGAAGATTCAAATATTATTCATAGATAGACTTGATCATAAACCCACAATTCATCGGTCTCAACAAACACACCGCAAAAAGAAGATTACATCGAATAGATCTCCACGAGAGAGGGGGAGAACTTTGTATTGAGATCCAAAAAGAGAGAAGAAGCCATCTAGCTAATAACTATGGACCCCAAGGTCTGAGGTAAACTACTCACACTTCATCGGAGAGGCTATGATGGTGTAAATGCCCTCCGTGATGACGGCCCGCTCCGGTGGAGCTCGGAAACAGGCCCCAAGATGGGATCTCGTGGATATAGAAAGTTGCGGCGGTGGAATTAGGTTTTTGGCTCCGTTATGACGCCCTCTCCGACGGAGCTCCGGAATAGGGCCCAAGATGGGATCTCGTGGATACAGAAAGTTGTGGCGGTGAAATTAGGTTTTTGGCTCCGTTTCTGTTCGTTTGGGGGTAAGTAGGTATATATAGGAGGAAGGAGTACATCGGTGGATCACCGAGGGTCCCACGAGGCAGGGGGCGCGCCCTAGGGGGGTGGGCGCGCTCCCCACCCTCGTGACCGCGTCTTTGACTCCTTGGAGTAGGGTCCATGTCTCCTGGATCACGTTCGGTGAGAAAATCACGTTTCCAAAGGTTTTATTCCGCTGGGACTCCGTTTGATATTCTGTTTCTCCGAAATACTGAAATAGGCAAAAAACAGCAATTTTGGGTTGGGCCTCCGGTTAATAGGTTAGTCCCAAAAATAATATAAAAGTGGAAAATAAAGCCCAATATAGTCCAAAACAGTAGATAATGTAGCATGGAGCAATCAAAAATTATAGATACGTTGGAGACGTATCAGTGAACGTAAA
The DNA here is from genome assembly GCF_056163025.1 of Triticum urartu. Taxonomy (NCBI): domain Eukaryota; kingdom Viridiplantae; phylum Streptophyta; class Magnoliopsida; order Poales; family Poaceae; genus Triticum; species Triticum urartu. The sequence goes on from NC_141876.1 coordinate 39,545,472, forward strand.
CGGTAATGCAATGCTAGGAAACAAGGCCTAGGGTTGATACTTTCACTAGTGCAAGTCCTCTCAACAATAATAACATAATTGCATCATATAACTATCCCTCAACATGCAACAAAGAGTCACTCCGAAGTCACTAATAGCGGAGAACAAACGAACAGATTATGGTAAGGTACGAAACCACCTCAAAGTTATTCTTTCCAATCAATCCGTTGGGCTATTCCTATAAGTGTCACAAACAGCCCTAGAGTTCGTACTAGAATAACACCTTAAGACACAAATCAACCAAACCCCTAATGTCACCTAGATACTCCAATGCCACCTCAAGTATCCATGGGTATGATTATACGATATGCGTCACACAATCTCAGATTCATCTATTCAACCAACACATAGAACCTCAAAGAGTGCCCCAAAGTTTCTACCGGAGAATCACGATGAAAACGTGTGCCAACCCCTATGCATAGGTTCATGGGTGGAACCCGCAAGTTGATCACCAAAACATACATCAAGTGAATCACGTGGTATCCCATTGTCACGACAGATATACACGGAAAGACATACGTCAAGTGTTCTCAAATCTTTAAAGACTCAATCCGATGAGATAACTTCAAAGGGGAAAACTCAATCCATTACAGGAGAGTAGAGGGGGGAAGAAACATCATAGGATCCAAATATAATAGCAAAGCTCGCGATACATCAAGATCATATCACCTCAAGAACACGAGAGAGAGAGAGATCAAACACATAGCTACTGGTACATACCCTCAGCCCTGAGGGGGAACTACTCCCTCCTTGTCATGGAGAGCACCGGGATGATGAAGATGGCCACCGGAGAGGGATTCCCCCTCCGGCAGGGTGCCGGAACGGGTCTAGATTAGCTTTCGGTGGCTACGGAGGCTTCTTGCGACAGAAATCCTGATCTATTGTGTCCTTCGATAGCTTTAGGGGACGTGGGTATATATGGGTGAAAGAGATACGTCAGGGGAGCCACGAGGGGCCCATGAGGGACGAGGGCCCGCCCTAGGGGGGTGGGCGCGCCCCCTGCCTCGTGGCTCCCTCGTTCCTTTGCTGACCTGCACTCCAAGTTTTTCCTGTAGCTTTCCTTCCAAAAATAACTTCTCCAGTTGGTTTCATTCCGTTTCGACTCCGTTTGATATTCCTTTTCTTCGAAACACTGAAATAGGCAAAAAACAACAATTCTGGGCTGGGCCTCCGGTTAATAGGTTAGTCCCAAAAATAATATAAAAGTGGATAATAAAGCCCAATATTGTCCAAAACAGTAGATAATATAGCATGGAGCAATCAAAAATTATAGATACGTTGGAGACGTATCAATTGGTTGGATGATCGGATAATTGAGCCGAGGAACAAGGAGTGGTTACCGAGGCTGTAAACCCGCCTCCAGTTGAATACGCCTGGCCCAACGGAGCTGGGATCTTTCTCGAACATGAAGCAGACATAGCCATCAATGTCACGAACGCCCCACGCATTGTACTGCATGTGGTTTGATGTAATGGTTTGGTCAATTTGGTACGTGTGAATGAGCATCAAATGACCGCCGTGAGCTGAACGAGCAATAAACCACCACCCATCGGCTGGTATGATTCCAGGTCCTGGAATCATGAAGGCCAGCACATTTGCGTCTGCTGCAACAATTCTAATTGGAGACCAAAAGGACAAAAATAAACAATCATGTTCAGAGTATGTGTGGAATTAAGATTATTATAACAGTGACACATATCATAGACAAAGAATTGCAATGCCATGGTCATAATCATACCCCAAGTTAAAAAATAAGCCAATGGCTTTCATATTCTAGCAATATGTCATGGTTCAAACATCATGTAACAATGAGAGGAAAACAACTATGACAACGCCTACTCATATTCTACCATAGCACTTACTACTACTGTTCTCATATCAACTCTAAGCAATAACATGCGTTGTTATAAAAATCTTGTAAACGAGAGTAACATATAGCAATCATGATGTTATGCTCATAATATGTATTCTAACAATCATTAGATGCCAATTGTTCTCATATCAACTCTAACAATAACATGTGTGGTCATAAAAATCTAGGAAATGAGAGGAACATATAGCAATGATGTGGTTATAGACATGCTATGCATTCTAAATTTGTAACAAATGAACAGGCAGTCGTATTCATAAGGTAAAGATGAGATGAGATAGAACAATTACACGACGGTAGATTCCACCAGTATAGGCAGCCAATCTATGCGTCGACCGCATAAACGATGCCATCGTGCACAATAGCATCAGACAGAAATGTTGCCTCAGCAGGATTGATGATGAGCCATAACCATGTATGGCGACCGGATTCCAGATAGACTAATCCCATGTTGAACAAGGCAATGAGCTTGTAATCCATGTAGTCTTCTGATGGTGTGGGCACTTCGCAGATTACAACTTTCTGCAAACAGAGGTCGAGCCAAAAGCTTGACGCGTCTCGTGCGTAGTAGGCAGGAGTGTCCGGCGGGCCGCGAGGCTCGATGGACGCGGTATCCAGCGATGGAAGGGTGATCTCTCACTGGGTGTAGATATCCACGAGACGCCACGGACTACCGGTGTGGTGGATGAGGACGATCTAGTTGGCCTTCATGCCCGCCCAGTAGTGGCCGCGCATGAAGGACAGGTGGACGGGTGGTGGTAGCATGTCGAGGGGCACCATGGCAACCTCCATAGGATCGTCAAGTCAGTGTCTGGGCCACCTGCGAGGATCGGGCATCAGCAAGCAGGGTTTCTTGAAAAGAGTCGGCCGGTTGCAGACGAGTAGACGGTACAAAGACACCGAGCATGCAGCCAGACGGACGGTGCTGAGTAGGTCCATACGACTATAGATCTGCTCCAAGAGAACATTGGGGAGGGAATTCCAATCGCGGCTCTGCGTGTCAGTCGGTTCTCCCATTGGGGTGTGCCTGCGAGCCAGCGGGGAAGTGGATTCGGGCGGGCGAGCGAAGAAGCTTCTCCTCGTGTGGCCGAGCAGTGAGCGGGGGATATGGTACGCGCGAGCTACCAAGGAAGATGGCACAGGCGTGCGAGCAGTGAGCGGGGGTAAATGGTGTGCGGCCGACGATGGGGAAGAGAGGAGGAAGAAGAAGAGAGGAGGAAGAAGAGTGGAAGACGGGGAAGAATGTGCATTCAATCTTAATTCTACTAGTACTACTACCAGGATATACCGTCCTTCGGAGTGTAAATAGTTACACCGATGACATGTGGGTCTACCACAACAGGGCCCATATGTCAGTTAATGGAGGACAGAGGTGCATAGGCGTATTTGCGGAAGCGGGCTCTACTGGCAAACATGATGAAAGTACTGGGTAAGGCCGATTTAGTAACACTAACACGCTGGTTCAGCTTTTTAATTAGGTGTCCCATCTGCTGCAGCGTGTATTGTCACTTCACTGCAAAGACTAGTTGAATAGTTCTCACTGACCGAGATGGGGAATAATGGATCGCGAGGACTTCCTTTCTACAGTATCCCTATGCCTCTACGCTCACTTCACTCATTTTGCTCCGTACCTAGTCACTTGTTGAAATCTGTAGAAAGACAAATACTCCATATTTGGGAACAGAGGGAGGCTTTTACTCCATACCATTTGGGAACAGAGGGAGTATCACCATATGGAGGGAACAAAGGAAGCTTGAAATATGAACATGTCAATGGGAGGGAGTAAGCCCCATGCATGCATGCATGCAACATGCAACACTCACACGTACACATGGACGCACGCAACACTCACGCACCCATGCGGCACACAGCACACGAGCAACACACACAATCACGCTCAAGTGCTCAACCTACTCCCTACGTCCGTGAAAGACTGTACATTTAGAGATTTACACATTGACCAGGGCATAATTAACGCCCAAAAGTAGCAGACTTATGTGTGCATGCGACCATTGAGATAAGAAGATTAAATGAAGGCCGTTGCATGCTGTAATTAAGGATAGACATGTAGCCTATACCTACAACACAAGTTGGTGCATTAGTCACAATCAATATCGATTTAGATTAAAGGCTAAATGCATTGGAAGTGTAAATGTACAGCATGTACTACACTCTTTGTTTTATAGCCGATGTACACTCTTTGTTGGAAGACTGAGGGAGGACACGTGCATGCACTCACATACACAGCCAGGGCGGTTCGCACGCAAGGGTTGGACTCGTGTCACGCCTACGTAAATTTTTGTTTAACCGATTTCTTTGCTCTGCCAACTGATAGGTGGGACCCAGAAACCAGGTGACAATTTAACCAGTCAACAAAGTGCCACATCGACTATGTGGCCGGTCAGTAGGGTGCAATACGGTGCTCTACGATGAGCTAGTGATCGTATAATCGTTATAAAACTATGTATAGTGACCGTAAAGAGCGTATTGTTACATATGTTAACCGCCAATGTATTTTTGTCATTTCAAATTAAGCTATATTAATCGGAAAGGACGCAGTATGGACTACTACTACTAGTACTAGTACTGCTTTGATGTGTCCCGTCAACTCGCCGAACGAGGAGAAGCTTTCTTACTACGCCTCTCCCTCGCCCACGCGCGTGGTGGTTCGCAGGACGAGGAGAGGGTTTTGTCTACAGCACCCTCTCGCTCTCCCTCTCCCTCGCCCTCGCCCTCACGGTGGACGTGCAGCAGTTCAATCGGTGTCAGATTGCCAGAAGCATATTGTATCGTAGTATCATCATTTTTGGACCTTCCAAAGAGGTGAAGAGCCAAGTGCAAGGTTCACACGAGTACGAACTGTTGAACCTCCCGAAGAGGCAAAGAGCCAAGCGCAAGGTTTTATAGGAGTTGTCATCCTAGTAGGAGTGTACTACAACTATAGCGAATGATGCTATTGTATGATGCCGCCACGTCATGTATATCCAAAGATGTGGCACCTTTTTTTTCTCAAAGAGCATGTTGGAGCCCGTGAAACAACCACACAAGTTGCACGTACACATAACACATTTACTAGTAGTAAATTCTAACGGAAAAATGCCAGTATGCCACACAAGTTCATCTCCAATTCATGTGATAAATTTGTGCACGACTAGTCTGCATATATTCACTGCACTACCGTTCACAATTACCGTACTCCACTTACATGTTATAGATGGGCTACATGTCCTCCTCCAGGTTCCAGTCCCAGGTGTTCTTCATGGATGGCACGATCCATAGCGGTGGGCAACGGGAATCATTGTCGCAGCTTTCTAGTTCGGTTCCACATGATGGAGACTCATCCAAGCTAAAGCGGCATAAATCAGGGATAGCGTGTCCTAGCATGTCGTTCATCCGGCGGTGCGCACTGAAGACACAACCATGCTTCATGAACGGTAGGCCTTCCGTGTTGTGCACGGAAGGTGGCATCCGCTTCACAATGGGGTAGCTGTCCCTGATGAAAAGCGAGTACTCTCCAAGAGTGTTCCTCGGCACCCACGTAGCATCACGGGGGGTCGAACTCGGCGTCGTTCATCTGGTACACGCGGCATCCCAGATCTGGACACATGGTGACGTACATAGTCAAGGTCCATGCATAATAATGTTGTGCTCAAATATGGCGGTCAGTAATATTGTGCAGCAAATAGTACTACTCCGGTATAGAGGAAGTAAAATAACCGGCTTATTATATATAGCCACTCTTGGCTACATGGATGAGATAGTAAGACATGGAAAAACAAAAATGGTGGCAGCTAGTGGGTTCAAGTCTTCAAGGGCCTAGCTAGCTATACGCGTCCTCCAAGGTAAAAAGTACTCCTACTAGTACTACAAAGTATACTACTAGTACAACAATGAAAGAGAAGGCGAGAGGGTTAAAAAATGGAATACCTGGGTAGATGGTGACGGTCCGATCGTGGTAGATTGTGTGACCATGTTGCACATCAGTGGTACCATGGGTAACGACTGCTAAGATAGTTGATCCCAATACGCCAAAGTCAGCTACAAGGTTCCAGGTTAGACCGAATCGCGGATGCAAATGCACATCCAGGATCGGCGATCTTATTTTGGTCGGGGGATGACTGGTCCCTGCAAAATAATGGAGTACCGTTAGGGATGCAAATGATGGTTTGTGCATTTCGTTTGTAATCTCCCGTACCGTAGGATGGCAACCAGATGAAACAAGTCCCCTGGCTTGTCACCGTGAAGATGCGGCCTAGATGGCGCACGACGTCTTCGAACATGTAGGGGTACAAATCTACCGCCGCCAACATGCGCCAGCCTCTGCCGTTACTGCCTCTTGCATTGATGGCAATCCTTATGTCGAACACCGCGATGAGATAGTAACCGTCGTAGCCGCGTCAGTTTGTCGGCGGGTCCACAATTGCTATCTTCTTTAACCTCATGTAGGCATCATCATATGTATTCAAGCCTAGCCAGTCCGGAAGGCCGATCCCAATGGTGGAGAAGGGGTCTACCGGAATGGCCGCACTGCTGTTGATGTTGTGCAAAATGATGGTGGTATCCGGCCGGAGGTATGCAAGCCAATCTTCGTTGGCACCGGCCCAGACCAATATATAAGACGGTGGGCAGTGGAGAAATTATGGGATGGAAATGGAATAACTAAGTACTACATGATCAAACTCCATTACTGACCTGCTCATCGGACAAAATCCGACTACCTCTCAACGTCGGCAACTCTAGCGGAGTCAACGTGCAACCATGGCCAGGGAGCGGTGGACTGTTCGAAGGATTGTCCCATAGAAGAACCTTCTCCTCGAGGACGCATGGAAGACCAACAAGCATGGCCTTTTCCCAAGCCTGTTTAAGCAACGTCTTGAAAAAGTTGGTGCAGGAAGCACCGAGTCTTGCGGCGGTAAGGACGTCGGAGCGGCGTGCGATTTCTCCTAGAGGATCGTCGTCCAAGGTCTCCCAGCCCCGACGAGGAGGAGAACTGCCTGGCGAATCCATGGGAGCAGCGACGAACTGCCTTCTCTTCGGGGGGAGGGGAATTGGCGAGGAGGAGATAAGAGCGTAGTAACCGCAGGGCCTCGTCCCTTCCAATTGTAGATAGTTCCTCAGCGAAGGGGTGAGGCTATTATTTACTACTAGTACTAGCATTATGGAACGTTATGTGATTGCATTATACTGTAAATAATAGCACTAGTAAGAAATTTTTGGCACTAGGTAGTAGTTTTTGGCGTGGATTAAGAAATTTTGTGCATGTTTTCGCCATTTTTTGTACATGCCAATTAGTGTCAAAAAACAGCTTACATTATGTGATGGAGGAGTACGTACTCGTACTGTAGCAGTACTAGCACTACTTTTCTCAACTAGTAGTGCGATGTACTGTACTTCTAGTCTAGTCTAGTATAGTGCACCAGTCTTGAATCTCAGGGCCAAGGAGCTACAGTTGGAAGTGGAGCGTACTATTGTTCTCTAGAACCATCGTTTTACTATCAATGCAGGGGAAGTACACCTGCGTATTGGCCTAGTGGGTACTCTCGGTGCTCTATTCAGCCTCTCCTCTCACGTAGCTGGCCTACTCAGCCGCTCCTCTCACACACACACACTAGCAGCCTGTTTATCAGCGACGGTTACTGCGGGGGCAGAACATTTGAGTTATTTGATACAGCGAGACTAGGCTTTTCGCTTCCATTTGTGGAGGTGTAATGGATCTCGTCGAACTTTGTTAGTAGTTCCTTCTTTATGAATGAGATGAAGCAAAGCTTTTGCCTCCGTTTCAAAAAAAACACGTCAAGAGGAATTTCTTTTATAGTAGAGCCGATAATGGAGTGAAGTCCATGCGTGCAACGCCACAAGCTATAGAGTAGTAGTAGAGCACTTTACGTACAAAGCCATATTGCACAATTCCCAGTGCCCCGCCAGGCTTTTCCGGCTCCTCGGGCTTAATTGGGAGTCGCTAGTTTAAATATGCTACTAGCTGATGAGGAAGCTGCAAGCGGGTGCGGCTAGGGCGAGCACGCGAGCTAGAGGATGCTGGGAAGGAAAAACCGTTCACATGTCTAGGCTGTCCGGTGCACCCAGATTGTGGGGCCGCACATCTGTTTGACTTCAAAACTCAAACTACCCATGTAAAATATTGGCTCGCAGCGAAGTGTAGTAGTACTATTTTTTTTAAAAGGCCGCCGTGCGTTCGGCCGAGATCGAACCCACAAAACGAGGTATACACTCCCACGACCACTAGTAGTACTCGTTGGAGTTCAACGCAACCTAGAATCGCCTTTTGTTGCTAGTAGTACGTACATTGTTCCTTACAAGAAACCCCTAAGAGCATGGTTAATAGTATAGCCAGCTGCTGGCTATAAGCCAGTGCCATGTCATCTACAGTCCATCTTATAGCCAACATGTACAATAATAGATCAAAAGAGTGTACTACTTTTTTATTATGGGGCCCACTTCTCATTCTCATAAATTGCCTAGGAGCACGTGCTAGAGCTGGCTCTTCACGAAGAGCCCGCTTACCTTCTCTCTCCTCTTCTCTTTCCTCCAACTAAGCAGAAATATACTAGTTTATTTCTTATAGCCCGCTGACTCAGCTCTATTGTACTTGCTCTAATAATACAAGAAACCACTAAAATGCCAAGAAACTACTACCACTTGCATATGTGGCAGACTTAAGATAAGACTACCTTGTCAACCATTGTACATGCTCTTACCAACAAAAATCCTTGAGTGACCTCCTACCTCTGGCCCATCCACCTAGTCATCCTCGGCCATGGGACGCAGCTACCGCCGCCGGCAGAAGGCGAGGTCAAAACCGCTGGCGGTGTGGAGCCCATGTTGCGGCAGCCCGGATGCCAGCTCCATCCGGTGCTCGCGGCCGCTAGCTAGCCAAGATAGCTCCGTCCAGCTGCTTGCCTGCAAGGTTTGCTAGCTAGATTGGCACGGCAGCGCGGTGGCTTGCTCGCGCGCCGCGCTAAGGCCAGGCAACTGGCTCGAGTGAAGGCCAGTGCGGCGGCTTACTCGCTCGTGAGTCACGCTCGGGCCAGCCTGCCAACCCGTGCGGAAGCCAGCACGGCGTCCGGCCCGTCTGGCGGAGCGGCGGCCAACTCGCTCATCACCAGCGCCACCGACGAACATGCATCAATACTGTTTGAAGTAATGTTTAGGAAAAATAATGATTTGAGGGGGAATAATAGGATAGAAGGTCAGATGTGGGTCCCTCGTGTCAACGGTCAAACAAAATGTGTTGGTTTAAGCTGCCTCGTCAGCACGAACGTGTGGGCCAACCCTGTCATAAATGGGTTTAAACGAACCTAATCGGTAGGAGTACTAGGTAGTTTTTGGCGTGGATTAAGAAATTTTGGGTATGTTTTTGCTATTTTTTGTACAATAGATTCTTCCTAGGGCTGGTTGAAAGTGGTAGTTTTTTGTTAAATACTCTACATATTGTAAGTAGGAGAAGTTAAGCTTTGGAACCCAATAAGCAAGGCTAGTTACATAGTGCATATGTGTACATGATTGAAAGTAAATATCAACCATGAGTGACTAATATCTTGATGGAAAACTCGAAACTATGGAATACTAGGAAAAAATGCATGGTTGGAAATACTAGCAATGTTCATGTCCGTTGCAACGAATCATAATTAGAATAATACTTATTCACAAACTTGGTACAAAACACTATAATTTTGATATACATATGTCACTAGAGATATATTATGTTTCAATTAGAATATATTCCTTGGGCTATTTTGGTGAGGTCAGGGAGGGATGTGGTTGGTTTTAAGATACTAATTATGGGTTTTTCTGCAAATTGGTAGACAAGTGGGATGTTGGTGAGAAAAGGCAACAACTTACCTCACAATCGTTAGATGTAGATCTAATGGTCAGAAACGACGGATGGCAGACACACCAGCATCACCAACTTAGTCTTGCGTAGGAGTACTAGCAAGATCCGTGCATTGCATGGAACATCAAGATGCATTTTTTTTATAAAACACTTGTTGTGATTGACCCTTGCGGGAGTAATCCCATGTGTAAAAACTAATGATATCTCGAGAAATATGAGATAAGGTGAAGAGGAGTGGGGTGTGGTGGTGGTCGGTGGTCGGACTGAGCGGAGGCATGGGGATTGACGACACCGGCAGCGGCCACCAGGCCAGTTTGTTCCAGAGGCTTACTTTCTTAATTGCTCAACAATGAGGTTTGTTGGAGATAAGGATGAATGAGGGAAGGCCTTGTCTACAAATGTGGAGAGGGGTGCGAGTATCTTTTAGTTTAATTTCCATCCGTCAGATATAGATCGGACGGTCTATATTGCAAGATGGCACATGTACCATCATCACCAACTCGGTTTTTTATAAGAGAAGAAATATAAGTGTGGAGATACAAACGTATTATCGATACTTGCTTCCGTAAACTAGCATCTACATTCTATTCAATGCCTCGGCATGTGGGGCCTTAGAACAATGACTTCTCGACTGTGTAAAACAAAGATTTTCCCGTCGCCGACAAGGAGGAGGTGACGGCGGCGCGCTTTTTGGCTTGCTCTAGTCCTAGTAGTCATACTAGGTGGTCTAAGCACATGTAGATTTATTCTTTTTCACATCTCGTGTTCGCTGTACTGCCACGACTGTTGATGAATAGACGGTAAGTTATTCACGGGGAAACCCTTGTTGAGCGTGTTTACGAGAGAGAGAGAGAGTGTGTGCGTGTGTGATATGTTAGAGACTGAGGCAATGATAACAGATTCTTTGTGTCTATGTGTGTGGAGGATAGAGAGAGACATTTACATGGGGTTTGTGTTGTATAACATGGAGACACATATACATAATTAGAGAGTGAGTGTGTGAGATACACATGCGGACATGAGGAGAGATGAGGATCCAGATAAATGGGTGTTTGTGCGTGTCTGTGTGTGTTTGTGCATGCATTTGTGTGTGAGAGGGAGAGAGTGTATGTGGAGTAGAGAGACCACTGATGATGTAAACCTAGTATAAGGGAAGGGGGAATGGTGTGACATGTGTAGTAGCGAGATAGCATAGGTGCGGGCGGGGGAGCAGACTATTTGGAAGAGACATCGAGTGTGTGTGTGGGAGAGGGGTGTGAGAGTGAGAGAAAGACAGAGCTAGCGACGGAGAGAGAGAGGAAGAGAGGGGGTGAGAGGGGTCGTTTGTGTCCATAAATGGCGTATAGATAGGGAGACAATGTTGATGTTGTCCGAAATTGGCCAATGAACGGAGACGCAAGGGAAGCGAGTCATCGTGTGTGTGATAGGGACTTCATGAGAGATCTAGAATAGATGGTGTAGAGAACAATGTGCGAAATCGAGAACGATTATACATTAGGGAGCTATGCAAAGAGTCACGACATATATGTATATAGGGAGGGAGCTGGGGCGGGTCCGCATGTGGGAGAGATAGAAAGAGGAGAGTGGTGCACAAGGAGACAAAGTGTGCTTGTTTGCAGTGGGGGTGGTGTGTGAGGTGAATGCGCGAGAACCACATAACTAGGGAGATAGACGTTTGGGGGCGATGTTTTGTGTGTATGGGAAATATACACTCTACATAGTGCCTGTGCTTGGGTAAGAGAGATAGTGGGAGACCTAGAGAGTGAGGGAAGAGATGTGTGCATGCCCGAGAGACAAAGTGATAGAGACCTATGTTGGGGTCCGGACTTTACAAGAGAGACCGGTGTTAATGTGCTCGTGTGTTGGTGTTTGGGGGAGAGAACGACTTCTCTATGTGTGTGTGTGTGTGTGTGTGGTGGGGGGAGGGTTGACTTCAGATAAAGAGTGAGGTGTCTATATTTGAGGAACTTTAGCGTAATTGAGATATTGTACACTCATGGTTTATCAATTTGTTTCACAATTTGTACTATGAGATAACAATACTTTTGAACATGCGTGATATACCTTGATGTACCAGAATTACAAACCTAAGATTGGAATTTTGGAATTCGACTCCATCATTACCTTTTGTAATTCATTTAAACGGAGGTACATTTTTTAAGCCGGGATTTCATGATTTTAAATTCATATATCAAACCTAGAGATATACACATACGGGCATGTTCAAACTTTATAATCATCCACTTTATTCATACACATACACATTTTTGCTTTTGTCATCATATTTAGGATAAACACATTTGGAATTTCATTTGAATTGGACCGTATGATGGTATTTGCTTGTAGTAGCTCAATGATCCATATTTGAATTGAATGGACAATCTAAGTTTTGATTTGGAGACATTGATTTTCAAAACTTGCACATTTTTTTGCGTGCAAAACAAACAAATTGTTGGCCATGATATCATAGTCGGCCGTACGAGAGTAGAATACTCATAATTTTAGGCGCCAAAAGCTTTCAAACTTCCCACTCACATCGAAATATCACACGCCCGAAAGTTTAGCCCAGCGATATTCCTGTTTTACCCCTGCCACATGAACGGAAAAGGGCTGCTTTGGTAACTCCATTGGTTTCCCCTCTTTGCCCCCAACATTCTTCCCAGAGCCCCTCCCCTTCCCCTCCCCGACCCCCAACCACGGCAAGCCGCCGAATCTAGTCCTCCGCCACAGCGGTGGACCTCACACCCCGCCGGATCTACCTTCCGCACCTTGGAACCCCCAACTGCCAACTCACCACTTCACCGAAGCCGCTTCAGCGACTGGCTTGTCCATCGCTCCAGATCCCCTTGACCGCCATCATGGTCCACCGCACCGGGTCTGCTTAACCGGCGCCCTCATCCACCACAGCGTAGGCCCTTCACTGACTCCCTCGTCCGCCCCTTCGCTGGCCCTTCATACACGCCCTCGTCCGCCGCAACAGATCCGCCTCACTGAAAGCACTGTACAACGCGCCTGCCAGAGCCTTCGTCCACTTCACCGGACCCGGTCCCCGGATGCCATTTTCAACTCCACCGGCCCTGCTTTACCAACGCCGCAGCCTCATCAGGTTATTTCGGTTTGTACTCCTTCGGTTTTTCTCTTTATCGTGCAACTGTTCACTTACCACAGATGAGCTTTCTTGTATGTCGACAGGCGCCGCAACCGTAGCACCGGAGCCGCTTCAGCGACGGTGATAGCCGACCCAAACTCAACCGCAACAGGAGCACCATCGACGATCCTTAGCTATCAAGTATGACAACGATACCCGTACGCCGCCGAGAATCAGCTACTATTATCCAACGGCCGGCGCCTACGTTCACTTTCCTAGCATAAGCACCGCACCTTTGAATTTCTTCAGGGCATCATTCAGTTTTTCATGAGACGCGTTATTCTGCTTGCACCTGTAGGGCCATACTTCCGGCAGTGAACATGTTACATGTGCTAAATTACATACCAGTGCACATATAGTTAATATGCTTTAGTTTTGTTCTGATGCCACCTGTTGGTTCCATCAGACTGCTTAATGTTCTCTATGTTTAATTACACATCAGCAAACTAGCATGTGGTTCCGATGCTTTTTGTTCGTTTTACCCTACATTTTTGGATGCTAGCTATTATATCACTGCTCCGAGCCTCTGTTCATTACTTGTTTGTGTGTTCTTGATCTTCCCAAGTTGCATGACTAATTTGATGCTTCTATTAATTATGAGCTGCCAACCCCATCAAGCAAAATATTTGTTCTTTTGGGGCTGGCGCCTCGAACAAGCATAAAAATAGAGGGAAGCAGATATATTGTCGTGTATTCAGACACCCTTCTTTCATTAGTTTAGATGAACCATTGATGATCAATTCGGACCAGTGCATGCGATTAAAATTAATTTTACCTAAACAGATGGTGTAGAATAGACTACAACAACTAGATTTGGAACCACGAGATGCTGACGATATCTTCAAAGAACATTGAAACAGCAGGTAGGCTTCACAGCAACATATGGTAAGCCAGTGTGTTTTAGTACATGTGAAATGTAATGCGAGTGGGATGCTTTCTTGGCTTGTGCCCTCAACGTGTAATCCTACCGAATTACAAATAGTTCAGTTGTCTGCTTTGCTGTATTGCTTGATTCGAATGCTTATTTGTTGTTACGCTATACCTGAGTTGGCCAATATGTCAGCAGTGCCTGCTGTACTATCGTAAAGAAATGCATGCCTATTTCATTTGAGTCCTTAACTTTTCCTCTCAACTTCATCACAAGACTGTCTTCGTAGTTTATATGAGGCCACATTGTTAAGTGCTTTCTCAGATTGTTTCAACTACTTAGATGCCTTGGCAACTTAAATATAGCGGTTGTACACTCCCTTTCAACTAGGGATGTCAACTGGGTCCCGTTTAATCCCAATTAAAGTCCACTAGTGGTATGATAGTTCAAAAGAGTTTTTTGTTTTTTGAGGAAAATGAACTAAGGAGGTAGCAAAAACTAACTAGATGGGACTTGCGGATGTCGTTTATTTGCCACTTACATCCCTAGTTTCATCTTACCATTTTAATTTCTTTTCGGCTAATGCTGCTTCGAACCATTTAAATATAGTTTGCCATGCTCGGCAATAATTCGTCCATCATTTACCATGTAAGCTTACTGCCTGGATCATACGATAACTATCTCTTACTGATGTCCAGCGGAAACCATTCAGGATGCCGTTCACACTAGGACACAATGTACAACCCCAGAATCTATTTGTGGAAGCAGTGCGCCATCCATGTTACCAGATGGTAGCAGTTCAGAGGCAACACCGCCAGAAAGCAGTCTGAGCACAGATATTATAGTGCTTGAGGCTCTACTAGAGGCGGAAAGAGATGGTGTGGCTGCCATGAATGAGGTAATCTTTATCTTGAGGCTGGAAATTACGGAATTAGCGGCACGCATTATGCAAGCAACCCAAGAATTGGAGGAAGTAAGAATGTTGCATTTGAAGACGGAGGAGGTCCTGCTGTTTCTACTATCTGAAGCCCAAGGTAATCCCGGTTCTTCTTTAGATACCAGTTGAAATTGTCATTAGATTAATGTACTTGCATGTTGCGTCATGTCTCTGAATGGATTATGTTGCAAGCCCCCATATGTTGTCCATGTGTTGTAATGATCCGAATTTTTTAGGCGAGGTAATCCTCAGTACTTGTATGATTGACATAAGGTGAACTGTTTTTCGTGTGAGCATATTGTATTGGATGAAATAACTGTTTGACTTAGAGTGTATCCAACCTACTGAATTCGAAGATCACGACATTTCTAAATCATAATCATATATAAAGGTGGAATAAATCTTTGTTGTGGTTTTGAAGAAATAAATAACAAAACATATAATTATCTATGGATATTCGTAATCGAATACAAATTGGATTTGAATTTAGTTTGCCAGGTCCCAGGGCAAACGTGAATGCTAATTCTCCCAAGTTTTGAACGAAGCGGCTAAACACCCACTATAATTTGTGGGCTGCCCGAAGCAAGTGTTTGCGAGATGGAAATTACTGTCTACCCCTAACACTTGACATTCTTATCGACCGGATTTACACTGCTGTCGATAGGGGTAGACTAGTAACTTCAATCACACGTGGCACGACGGCCTCTGATCCCATTCAGACACGGTGGGCGCCAAACGTGGGCGGCAAACCACAATTGATTCAAGCTCGTCCGAAAGACATGTGTCTCTTCCTCCATTTCCCCATTCATACACGGTGGGCGGCAAAACAAACTCTCCTCGTTCGAAATCGATGTAGGCTAATATTTTAAATAGGGGCAGATGTGTAACTTCCATCAGACGTGACACAACCGCCCTACCTATCAGCCCCGTTCATACACCGTGGGCGAAAAAACACCCTCTCCTCGCCCGAAATAGTTATCGGCAAATATTTGGGAGATGCGAGATTACCGTCCTATCCCCAACTGATGCGATGTCCGAAATTTTAAAATGGGGATAAGTTCGTAACTTTCCCCCATTTCAGAGAAGCGCGTCCCAAAGTTTGAGATCCCCCCTCCCCTCCATTTCCCCATTCATACACCGTCGGCGGCACGACAACCTCCACACTGCGGCCAGCCTCCTCCGTCCGCCATCCCATCCTCCACCTTGGCGGAGCCGCTACCCCTACCCCGTCGTCCACTGCAAGAGATGGACGTATCTCATCCACGGTGCTGGACCAGGATCCTTTCATCGCCTCCTCTCGCTTCATCGGCGCCGTTGCCGCTCCTACGACCGCCTCGTCCACAGCAACAGGATATATCCCCCGACCCGGTCGTCTGCCGTCTAAAGTCTTCTTCCCTGCCGCCGACAGCCATCGCACCCACAACACCCTCAACATATCAACATACGCCTACACGGCGTCGCAAGAGAGGTGGTACTCTTCCATATGTGTAAGTTATTGATCTCACCCGGAAAATAGATTGTAATTTGTTTACTGTACTTTTCTTGTCCGTACCAAATTGTAGTGGCTAGTTGAAAGCAAACATTGGTTGCGAAGTAGCTTTGTCCGGTTTGCACCTTTAGATCCGCCATGGCACGGGCACTATACTCGTAAAGCTTATGGTTTCCCCCCTTTATATTCACTACCATCATCGTAGGTGCTTCGTGTCGAGCTAGCACTGCTCCTCAAGACCTCAACCCAAAGCTTACGTGTTGAAATACGAATCTGATATGATGCTCGTATCACTAAAACAAAGAACATTTAATTGGTCACCTAATGTTCCTATATTCATTTCGAAAAGCATGTGCTCCACCCATTGGTCCAGCTAGTTCCACTTTCCTGATTTTTCTCTTGATGCTTAGGGTTTTCCCCTTTTATCTACTCTACTATGATCTGCGTAGGTGCTTTCTGTCGTACTAGCATTACTCCACCCTTCACGCTAAACAACACAACACTCGGAATTCGAAAGCTTAGTTGTTGAAATATGACTGTGATATGATACTGATATTAGTTAACCGACACATTTAATTGGTTAGCTAAAGGTCCCACTTGAGTTTCCAAATGCATGTCGCGACATATAGAGAGACAACATAATTGCATTTCTTTCTCACTAGTTGACCGTACTTTCTTGTCCATACCAAATCTTAGTTGTTATTTCAAAGCAAACATCGGTTGCTAACTACCCTTTGCGCGGTTTGCAGCTTCTGATCTGCTATCCCACTGCCACGGTCAACACTGTACTCATCATGCTTATGTTTTCCCCATTTTATGATGACCACAATTAGCCTACGTGGTTTGTGTCGTAATAGCACTGCTCCACCCATCGAGCTAAACAAGCTTAGTTGTACAAATTCATATCTGATATTATTGCTGATATTAGTAAAACTTAGAGATGTTTAATTGGTTAGCTAAATGTTCCTACTTTAGTTTCGAAATGCATGTGAGCCACATATGGAGAGACCGGAAAGAATAGTATTTCTCTATGCGCTCTGGTTCATCATGGGTGGCCAACCGACATTGTATTGAAAGACTTGTAATATCTTCAATCTGCTTGCTCTTCTGCTCTTCTGTAAGAAGATACTCTTCTCTTGCGGTCGACTGGTCAGGTTGAGTTGTTCTCTCTTAGTATATTTTGAATCTGTCAGGTCAGGTCGACTTGTTCTTCTTTACTATATGTTGAAGCTATCATCTGCGAAGTGTCATCACTTCTGGAGCTCTCATATTTTGAGTAGTAGGCCACATTATATTAATGCACACAACAAATTACAGCATGCATGGCATCTTTTAAAAGAATTGCAAAGATAGCACAAAGGGGTTTACATGGAGGCAGTATTGGATTAGAATCACTTCTGCATTACAAAGAAAATCTCACTTGTTTTTATGTTTTCATGCATGTCAGATATTGAACATTATCAAAATGAATATGAGAATGGGCGCACGAGAGGAATATTGCGGAACGATCCACTGGCTAACAAACTTGGCATGGTGGAGGATGGCCTATCTTATTCACCCATCAAGGTGCTTGCTCTAACTTTGCAAAGTTGTATTGGTCGCACATATTTTGCA
Source organism: Triticum urartu (assembly GCF_056163025.1). Classification (NCBI taxonomy): domain Eukaryota; kingdom Viridiplantae; phylum Streptophyta; class Magnoliopsida; order Poales; family Poaceae; genus Triticum; species Triticum urartu. The sequence continues at coordinate 39,563,289 of NC_141876.1, forward strand.
TCTGACCTCTTGCATTACTTCTACTTTGTTACACCATATGCTTAGTTTAAGCATCATATATGAGTATATGCCATACCTATCCATCTTATGTACCTATTCCATGTGTCGTCACACTATGTTTTTCCAGTAAAATGTTGTTCTTTCGTAATAGATGTCCAAAAGGAAGAGGGTGAGTGCGGATCCTCAAGGAGTACAAACTAGGTATTTGGAAAAGGTAGTGATACCTGTTAAATCAGATAGATCAGTAGCCACAAAAAACAGAGGCCCAACTGTACCACACTTTACCCCTACTCCAGTGGCCAAACCCCTATAAGAACTGCCGGGAGCCCAGCGTCAGGTACTGTCTATGATATCAATTCAAAATTTGAACTCCTAAAGTGCCTTACCTTCTCTCTTGTATGAAAACTAATTTCAGATGAATCTCCTTGCTTAAAGTACTGTAACATCCCAAATTTTCAATTTGGAATGTTATACATTAGATCATCATGCATATCATATTTTATTTTGCATTTTGGTTGATCCTAGAAATTCTACGCAACTCAATGACCCACGGAGAGAGTTGGGGATTTCGTTATTTTCATATTTGAGTTTTCTCAAATTTTGAGAATAGGATCGTTTGATTTTATTTATTTTATCATCAATTATTTCTATTACAAAAATATGAGAGAGGGAATAAAATGACTTTCCCAAAATAAAGAAATATTGAGGATTTAATAATAAAATCAAATAAGATTTTATTTCGGAGTTTTTCGGTGTTTTATTTGAATTTAGGAAAAATGTGCGTTTTTCAAAATTGCATTTAGGGCCCAAATAAATGTTCACCTTGTGCGGCTTGATTTTAGAAGCCCGTGAAAATTTATTTCAGAATTTTTGGAGTCCGTTTAGTATTTTTTTTATTTTTTTTCGAGCGGAATAATAATAAAAAAATGAACCGACTTCGGGCCGTACCCGAGCGGGACACCGCCCGGGGGCAGCCTTTAAATAGCGTCGCCCCGAGCCGCCCCAGCCCATCATTCCCGCCACGATCCGCGCGGGCCGCCGGAGCCGCCGCCGACGACGATCCCGCCGCCTGAGGTTCGTCGCGCCTTGATTTCTGTGCCGAAAAAAAAGAAAAAAAAATCGACGTTCATCGTTTTTCTTTTTCTCGGATTAAATCCGCGATTTTTCTGATCGCGATTCCTGATCCGATTTTCGTTTTAGTTTAACTTTTCTCTCGTTTATCGGAATCAGGTTATTCAAGCGCCTAGGGATTCGTCTCGAAACCCTCTATCCGTTTAACCAACTTAAACAAGATTTTGCGACTGTAAAATTTGCCCTAGATCCAGATTGCTAGAACGAAGTTGTTTTCTTTCGCCGTTTGTTTTTCGTTGCTTCGTTCGATTTGATTCTTTTTGCCAACCGGAGTTCTTAAGTTGAACCTTCTGGTTAGATCTCTTATTTGAGTTTTACCTATGCATTAGATGAGTAATTATTGTATGCTTGTTTGTTTGTCTGTGATAGAATACCCGGAGTGCGCCGCCTCTTACTTCGAATCATTCGGTTTCGCGGATCATCAGCAAGGCAAGTAGCACTTTGATCATACCTTTTCTACTACCCAGTTTTATTGCATTAGATCAATCCTCACACATTGCATGATTAGGATCTAATTAAATTGTGGGATGGGAAGTAGATGAGGTAGTACCTATTACATGTTTATTATCAACCCTTTGGGAGTTACTTCTACGTTTGCTTATTATGCCATGCTATGCTAGTAGACGTGGATTGGGTGAGTGAAATCCATGACAGATCTGAGATTGTTAATTAATGGTTTATCTAAGGTGGCAACGTAAACACACATCTGGGTGGATTGAGGCACCTGGGTATTCTAGGACTTGCATGTTTTCTTTTGGACCGCCACCCAGGCTCAAAGGGATCATGAGACTATTCATACTAGAAACTTCCATGTGCAGCCACAAGCTATTATGGGCTCTAGCAAAGTTGACTAAGTCGTGCGAACTATTACAGTGGTAGACTAGCAGATGTAGGGGATGTAGGTGGTACGGTCTACCCATCGTAAGGTGCTAGCGCTGCTGAAAGACTATGTCTCGGTCATCCGTCTTCTCAAACACCATGTAGTGCGAGAAACCAAACGGAGGCGATCGAGTCTTGTGGGGAAAAGTGCGCAAACCTCTACAGAGTGTAATAAACTAATCATGGTTAGCCGTGTCCCCGGTTATGGACATCTTGAGTATCTAGTACCTGGATTTTCATGTGAATCTCAACATGCTACTCTAAATTAATTTTGTTGGGTTATGTTTAATGATGATGCTTAATTGGGATTGAGAATGCTGTCAACCGTTCTCAATGTTTAACAACCACCATGATAGTAATTAAATCTATTCCTTTAAAGTAGGGAAAAATTGGCTTTACGCAAAACTGTAACCATAGAGCTTTCCACTAGCCAAATATGCATATAGTATAGTTGTTGCATTCCATTACTCTCTATGTGTTACCTTGCCAGCATATTCCATGTGCTGACCCATTTTTGGGCTGCAAAGTTAATAGATGGAGTTTTAGGTCGTGGTCCTATACTCAGTGATGCCGTTGGAGTTGATGGACTCACTTATCTTCCAAGCCTTCCGCTGTTATCGTTATTAGATGGCCTTAAGCCATACTTATTGTAATAAGTTCTCTTTTGAGACACTCGATGTAATAAGTGTGTGATTGCTACTCTGTTATAAATCCTCCGAGTACTGTGTGGTGTCAGCATTACTGATCCAGGGATGACACCAGAGCACAAAGATCAGACTGTTTGAGGTCTAGTCGCTACAAGGATCATACGATCTCAAAACAATAATGGGCTCTGCATTGCTCTTGTCAGTACCTCTCTCCCTTTTGGCTTGTAATGTTGTACTTAATTAATTGCTATTTTATTATGTATCATCAGTCTGCACCTGAGCTTCATTATCCTCTGTTTCTTCCAATATTATTTGATCTATATTTACTCTTTGCAAAATGTAGAATAATGGCAACGCTTATAAAGAATTTTCTTTGGGGAATTTATTGAATTATCCTTCCATCAACATGGAGAAGGGCTTTGTCCAGCCCGTGTTAACATGTAATGTAAGTTCATCCTTCTCAAGCCTTCAAACTTTGTTCTAGTATAGATTTGGATAAGCATCATTTCCTCCACTGCTGTTTGCTTTGCTGTTTACATCTGATTGGATGTTTGCAACAACTACCGGTTTCAAATTGTAGTTGTAAAAACATGTTCCTTATGCAGAACAGATCCATTTATTTGCTTATATAATTGTGAAACCTGTTACGTGTCTCCTTGTTTCTCTTTCAGACTCGTATCTCTTACGCCAGGCAGAACTTTGGGGAAGATAGTGAGCCAAACCATCTTGAGGACAATGAGATGACCCCAAGGTCCTGTCTTGATGAAGACAGTGAGTTGAAGCTACTCACTAGCAGGTGTGAGACAACCTCTGTGCAGTCGCTGCCTCAATCAGTTCGACTTCTTTAGTCTCAACTTAAAGCGGAAAGGCTTGCTTCAGCTCAGCTCCAACTTGAAGTCAAAGATGCAATGAAGATGTCAGAGGACTGCCGTGCGCACCATCATGCCTTAAATCTAGTGTTGATGCATCTATCGTTGACACAACGGAGGTCTACTCAACTTCTTCAGCTGTTTGGGGGGGCCGACCTGGCCAGGCCTAGTGCCTTCTGAAGTGCTCTCAGTTTTGTATATTCTTTTGTCGGCGCGTTTATTTGCACTGGTGGTGACCTTTGATGCCCAGTGGATGTAATATGTGTGATAGCAGTGATAGCCTAGCATAAGTTGCTTGCTTATTTATTTCCTTGTTGTCTTGTTTATTTGTTTGCTTGTAGTCATTGCAGTTCTTTTTCCGCGGTTTGCTAGTGGCTGCAATAACCTATTTTTTAAAACTAGGCCATAATAACCATGGGCTAATATTTACTGTAGTGACACTGGGCCTCCTACGTGCCGTAGAAACAGTGGGCCTTCTACGGGCCGTAGAAACAATGGGCCTTCTACGGGCCGTATCATCAATGGGCCTTATACGGGCAGTATGATCGATTGGCCAAACATGGGCCAATAACAGGCCGCATTATGGCTGTAAACGGGCTAGAGTTGGAATCGCCCGTTCATGGGCCGACCATAACGGGCCATCGTTAATAGGCCGTATTTGATGACGCTATGAAAACGGCCCAACGTATTAACGGACCACAAACAGGCCAACTGTAACCACGGGCTGAATTTGGCCCACAAGCAGAAAATGAAAGTAATGGGCTGTAAGTAAACGAATGCTTGAAATGAGCCCAAGAATAAGTGGGTTCTGAGAAGGCCGAAAGATAACATGGGCTGGAAACGGCCCAACAGAATAACGGGCCGTTAATGGGTGTAAAGTGATACACTGTTCATTACGGGCCAGTTTCACCACGGGCCGTTAATGGGCGTAAAGTGATACACTGTTCATTACGGGCCAGTTTCACCACGAGCTGTTAATAGGCCAAGAGTTACATAGGGCCTCATATGGGCCGAAAGACGTCATGGGCCATACATGGGCCAAAATTGAAAACAGGGCTGGAATCATATTAGGTGGCCCAGATGACGCTACTAGGCCTAATTCAGATAGGGCGTAACGGGCCTTGGGTTAGCGGGCTGTAAATGGGCTATATGCGAACATGCCGTTAACAGGCTTTACATGGGCCGACGCGCCACTTTTGACCAAGTCAAACGGGCCGGCCTTTTCACAGGAATGGGCCTCTGTTGGGCCGTGCCACGTGTCAGCGTATCATAGGCGCCTTCTATCTAATGAGTGGAGTTGATGGACTCACTTATCTTCCAAGCCTTCCGCTGTTATCATTATTAGATGGCCTTAAGCCATACTTATTGTAATAAGTTCTCTTTTGAGACACTCGATGTAATAAGTGTGTGATTGCGACTCTGTTATAAATCCTCCGAGTACTATGTGGTGTCAACATTACTGATCCAGGGATGACACCGGAGCACAGAGATCAGACTGTTTGAGGTCTGGTCGTTACAGAGATGGTATCAGAGCACACGCTGACTGTAGGACACGACCACTAAGCTCAAAGACCTAGATCACTATTCACTCTCTTATCTTCTGACCTCTCATCTTTTCTAATCTTTAGGATGGCGGATGCAAGGAACAAGTTCACGCAACCGGATGAAGATACACCCTTTGGACGCCACTTGAAGGAAGTCACTAGATACCTGAACATACGAGTACCAAGCTTCACGGGAACCTACAACGCCACTTTACCTGAAGAAGAGCGCTGGATGATTCAAGTTCAAGTTCCAGGAAGGACGTTCATGCCAGTCACTGAGCCCATAGAGTTTTTTTTGATGCACCAACTTGGAGTCCAGGAAAGAGCATGGCAGCTCACATCGCCATGGGACGCATTGGAGAAGTCTACCGCAAGGATCTCAAGGATACTATCTACCAGATTTGTGGGCGCCGAGATAAACACTGGGAGATGATCAGCACCAGGAAGGATAGATCAATCGCAGCTTTTATCCAGGAATTAAACCAGCACATTCAACGACAGGAGAACCAGATGTGCGCCGACATGATAGATCTGAAGAAGGCTAAGACTAGAATCAAGGAACTGGAGGAAGAACTCAAGGCTACACGTGAAGATTATGAAGAGGAAATTGAAGCATTGGTGGAGAAGAATGACGACATGATCAAGAAGATTGGAATATTTATGGGAGACCCTACGCCAGTAGATGAAGACGAAGAACCCAAGGAAATTAGCCCGGAAGACTACATCATCATCGACGGCACCGACTCGGAAGCAGATAGTAGCGATGATGACTATGTTGATGAAGCTGGAGCAGATATCATGGAGTCAACGACCGTAGAATATTTCTAGTAGACCACCTCATTAGTAGTAGTAGTCCACCATGTAAATATAGTAGTCCGAGCACTTTTGCGATAGTTAGATCGATTGTATGCCTTTGTTTGATTGATTGAAGTGAATTGTTTGCTTTTGCCTCATGTGCATATGGGTAGTGTTTTCTCTTTAGACCCCCTCTATTCTTATATCTCATCTTTTCTAAACCCTCAGATGCCTCCGAGACGTGACCCCAGATTTTCCGTTCCACCGGAGCTCACCCAGTTGATCCAGCAGTAGAACACATTGATGAAGTTGCTAGTCCAGAATCAGAATCAGGGGAACAATAACAACAACCCACCACCACCACCACCACCTGTTGACCACTTAGCCCGTTTTCTTAGGCTGAATCCGCCGGTGTTTTCCAGTAGCACCGAGCCGATAGTAGCAGATGATTGGCTCCGCAAGATAGCTAGGGAGTTGACCACAGCAGGATGCACAGATGCGGAGAAGGTGAAGTTTGCCGCACATCAGTTAGAAGGACCCGCATCATCATGGTGGGAGAATTTCACCGCCACTTTCCCAATCGACACTGTCACATGGGACCAGTTTCAGCAGGCTTTTCGTACTGCCCATGTTTCAGCAGGAGCTATGGCCATGAAGAAGCGTGAGTTTCGCAACTTGCGCCAAGGAGGACGGACAGTTGGCCAGTATGTGGAGGAATTTAATAAGTTAGCACGTTATGCACCAGATGACGTCGCTACGGATGAGCGAAGCAGGAGAAGTTTTTAGAAGGACTGAATGATGAGTTGAGCATGCAGTTGATGGTAGCAACCTTCAACCACTACCAGGAGTTGGTAGATCGTGCTCTTATGATTGAAGGGAAGCAGCAGCAAATTGAGAATTGCAAGAGGAAGTATGGACAAGGAAAGTACACTTCAGGAGCTCAGCAGAAGCCACATTTTACCCCTAGACCGGGAGGACATTTTCAGCATACCCATGGAGGAGGTAGCTCACACAATCACAATGGCACCAAGAATGGTAATGGCAATGGAGGAAGCAACGGCCAGAATCGCACCAACCCCTCAACCCCAGCCAAGAAGGACTTGAGCCAAGTCACTTGCTTTAAGTGTTCGAAGACAGGACATTATGCAAATGAATTACCTGAATTGCAAAATGGAAATAGCAATGGAAGTTCTGGGAAGAAGCCGAAGCCTTTTAACAGGGGACAGGTGAACCACGTTAGCGTGGAGGAGGTTGAAGCTCAGCCCGATGCAGTAATAGGTAAGTTTTTGGTTAAGTCATTTACTGCACTCGTTCTTTTTGATACTGGTGCATCGCATTCATACATCTCAAGGGGATTTGTGGATAAGTATAACCTACCAACCCAAGCCCTTAGGTCACCCATGTTAGTAACCTTGCCCGGAGCAGAGTATGTGGCTAGTCTATGGTGTGATCGGTTACCATTAAGGATTTGTAACTATGTTTTTCCCTCAGACCTAATAGTATTGGAATCTCAAGGATTGGATGTGATATTAGGCATGGATTGGTTATCAATGTATGAAGGGAATATTGAGTGTGCTAGTAAGTCAATTTTGCTCACCACCCCAGAAGGGAGAAGGATCAAGTATGTATCCCGACATGTGCCAAAGAGGACCCAAGTAAATTGCCTAACAGGAGTTGTGCAGGAGGAAGTACCAGTGGTAAGGGATTTCCCTGATGTATTTCCAGAGGAGTTGCCAGGATGCCACCGGATAGAGATATTGAGTTTTTGATTGAGCTATTGCCAGGCGCAGGGCCAATATCAAAGAGACCATATAGGATGCCAGCAAAGGATTTGGTGGAAATTAAGAAGCGGATTAAGGAGTTACTGGATAAGGGATATATTCGCCCAAGTTCTTCACCTTGGAGATCGCCAGTACTTCTAGTGGAGAAGAAGGATGGATCGTTAAGGATGGTTGTTGATTATCGAGGATTGAATGAAGTAACGATCAAGAACAAGTACCCACTACCTATGATCAACGATCTGTTTGATCGATTGCAAGGAGCTAAGGTATTTTCCAAGATCGATCTGCGGTCAGGATACCACCAGTTGAAGATTCGAGAACAGGATATTCCGAAGACAGCTTTTACCACCAGATATGGGATGTACGAGTATACCGTTATTTCATTTGGTCTGACTAACGCACCTGCCTATTTTATGAACATGATGAACAAAGTGTTTATGGAGTTTTTGGATAAGTTCGTCGTAGTGTTCATTGATGATATCCTGGTTTATTCAAAGAATGAAGAGGAACATAAGGAGCATTTGCGTTTGGTACTTGGAAAGCTCAGAGAACATCAATTATATGCCAAGTTCAGCAAATGTGAGTTTTGGTTGAAGGAAGTAGGATTCCTCGGACATGTTATATCTGGAGAAGGTATAGCAGTAGATCCCGCTATAGTTGAAACCGTGACCAAGTGGGAAGCCCCAACAACAGTTGGAGAGGTCCAGAGTTTTCTTGGACTCGCGGGATACTACCGGAGATTTTATTGAGAATTTCTCAAAGATTGCGAAGCCTATGACGGAGTTATTAAAGAAAGATACCAAGTTCATATGGACGGAGGAGTGTGAGGCTAGTTTCCAGGAGTTGAAGAAACGCTTAGTTACCTCACCAGTATTGATTTTGCCAGACCAGACCAAGGATTATGAGGTGTATTGCGACGCTTCACGTCGAGGACTTGGAGTAGTGCTTATGCAGGAACGAAGAGTTGTTTCATATGCCTCAAGACAACTGAAACCTCATGAGTTGAATTATGCTACGCATGATTTGGAGTTAGCAGCTGTAGTGCATGCTTTGGAAGACATGGAGACATTTTCTCATTGGAAATCATTGTGAGGTGTACACGGATCATAAGAGTTTGAAATACATCTTCACACAGAAGGAGTTAAATCTCAGACAAAGGAGATGGTTGGAGCTTATCAAGGATTATGATATGAAATTGCATTATCATCCTGGAAAGGCTAATGTAGTAGCTAACGCATTAATCCATAAGAGCCATGTCAATACATTAATGACGGGAGAAATACCCAAGGAGTTAGCAGAAAATCTTCGTGAACTATGTTTGGAAATAGTTCCGAGAGGCTATGTAGCAGCATTGGAGATTCAGTCAACCTTGATGGATAAAATCAGGGAAGCTCAGAAAGCTGACAAAGAGATTGCCACTATAAAGGAGAAACTGAGCAAAGGAAAAGCTAAAGGATTTTGTGAGGATGAGCACGACACCTTATGGTTTGAAGACCGCGTTTATGTGCCCAATGACCCGGAGATCAGGAAGTTGATTTTGCAAGAGGCACACGACTCACCGTATTCAATTCACCCAGGAAATACCAGATGTATCTGGATTTGAAGGATATTTTCTGGTGGACCGGAATCAAGAAGGATATAGCGGAGTATGTAGCAGTTTGTGATGTATGTCAGGGAGTAAAGGCAGAGCATCAGAAGCCAGGAGGATTGTTACAACCATTGCCAATACCCGAATGGAAGTGGGATAAGCTAGGCATGGATTTTATCACGGGATTGCCCAGGACTCGTTCAGGCTATGACTCGATTTGGGTTGTAGTTGATCGATTGACGAAAGTAGCTCATTTCATCCCAGTAAAGACCACTTATACCAGTGCTAAGTTGGCAAAGATATACATGACCAGAATAGTATGTCTGCATGGAGTTCCGAGGAGTATCGTATCAGATAGAGGAACCCAGTTTACCTCAAAGTTCTGGAAGCAGTTGCACGAAACTTTGGGTACCAGGCTAGAATTCAGTACAGCTTTTCATCCACAGACAGATGGACAGACCGAGAGAGTCAATCAGATTTTGGAGGATATGCTGAGAGCTTGTGCGCTAGATTACAGATCTAGTTGGGACGATAATTTGCCATATGCAGAGTTCTCTTACAACAACAGTTACCAAAGCAGTTTAAAGATGGACCCTTTCGAAGCCTTGTATGGAAGGAGGTGCAGGACACCGTTATCGTGGGACGAAGTTGGAGACCGCCAATTGTTTGGACCTGACTTGATTAAAGAGTCTGAACAAAAGGTGAAGCTGATTCATGATAGCCTCAAGGTAGCCCAGTCCAGACAAAAAAAATAATGCAGATTCTAAACGCAAGGAGACAGTTTACGAAGTCGGAGACAGAGCTTATCTTCGAGTATCTCCACTTTGGGGAACAAAGCGTTTTGGAGTTAAAGGGAAGTTAGCACCATGATTTGTAGGACCATATCGAGTTTTGGAGCATATGGTAGAAGTGGCCTACAAGTTGGAATTGCCCAAAGGATTTTTAGGAGTACATGATGTGTTCCACGTTTCTCAGTTAAAGAAATGTCACGCGGAGATGGCTGACATACCGTTGAGAGACACAGTTCCTTTGGAAACTATTTAGTTGGATAACGATTTGACCTACGGGGAGAAACCAATTAAGATCCTCGAGTTTGCCAGCCGAGTTACTCGCAGCAAAGTTATTAAGTTTTGCAAAGTTCAGTGGAGCCACCACACGGAGGATGAAGCCACATGGGAACGAGAGGAAGATTTGCTCAAAGACCACCCTCACCTATTTTCTAGCCAACCCGAATCTCGAGGCCGAGATTCATCTTAAGGGGGTAGGTTTGTAACATCCCGAAATTTCAATTTGGAATGTTATACATTAGATCATCATGCATATCATATTTTATTTTGCATTTTGGTTGATCCTAGAAATTCTACGCAACTCAATGACCCACGGAGAGAGTTGGGGATTTCGTTATTTTCATATTTGAGTTTTCTCAAATTTTCAGAATAGGATCGTTTGATTTTATTTATTTTATCACCAATTATTTCTATTACAAAAATATGAGAGAGGGAATAAGATGACTTTCCCAAAATAAAGAAATATTGAGGATTTAATAATAAAATCAACTAAGATTTTATTTCAGAGTTTTTTGGTGTTTTATTTGAATTTAGGAAAAATATGCGTTTTTCAAAATTGCATTTAGGGCCCAAATTAATGTTCACCTTGTGCGGCTTGATTTTAGAAGCCCGTGAAAATTTATTTCGGAATTTTTGGAGTCCGTTTAGTATTTCTTTTTATTTTTCTTACAAGCGGAATAAAAAAAATGAATCGACTTCGGGCCGTACCCGAGCGGGACACCGCCCGGGGGCAACCTTTAAATAGCGCCGCCCCGAGCCACCCCAGCCCATCAGCCCCGCCTCGATCCGCGTGCGCCACCGGAGCCGCCGCCGATGATGCCGCCGATCGAGGTTCGTGCCGAAAAAAAGAGAGCGTCATTTTTCTTTTTCTCGTATTAAATCCGTGATTTTTCTGATCGCGATTCCTGATCCGATTTTCGTTTTAGTTTAACTTTTCGCTCGTTTATCAGAATCAAGTGATTTAAGCACCTAGGGATTCATCTCGAAACCCTCTATCCGTTTAACCAACTTAAACAAGATTTTGCGACTGTAAAATTTGCCCTAGATCCAGATTGCTAGAACGAAGTTGTTTTCTTTCGCCGTTTGTTTTTCGTTGCTTCATTCGATTTGATTCTTTTTGCCAACCGGAGTTCTTAAGTTGAACCTTCTGGTTAGATCTCTTATTTGAGTTTTACCTGTTCATTAGATGAGTACTTATTGTATGCTTGTTTGTTTGTCTGTGATAGAATACCCGGAGTGCGCCGCCTCTTACTTCGAATCGTTAGGTTTCGCGGATCATCAGCAAGGCAAGTAACACTTTGATCATACCTTTTCTACTACCCAGATTTATTGCATTAGATCAATCCTCACACATTGCATGATTAGGATCTAATTAAATTGTGGGATGGGAAGTAGATGAGGTAGTACCTATTACATGTTTATTATCAAACCTTTGGGAGTTACTTCTACGTTTGCTTATTATGCCATGCTATGCTAGTAGACGTGGATTGGGTGAGTGAAATCCATGACAGATGTGAGATTATTAATTAATGGTTTATCTAAGGTGGAAACTTAAACACACATCTGGGTGGATTGAGGCACCTGGGTATTCCAGGACTTGCCTGTTTTCTTTTGAACCGCCACCCATGCTCAAAGGGATCATGAGACTATTCATACTAGAAACTTCCGTGTGCAGCCACAAGCTATTATGGGCTCTAGCAAAGTTGACTAAGTCGTGCGAACTCTTACAGTGGTAGATTAGCAGATGTAGGGGATGTAGGTGGTATGGTCTACCCATCGTAAGGTGCTAGCGCTTCTGAAAGACTATGTCTCGGTCATCCGTCTTCTCAAACACCATGTAGTGCGAGAAACCAAACGGAGGCGATCGAGCCTTGTGGGGAAAAGTGCACAAACCTCTGCAGAGTGTAATAAACTAATCATGGTTAGCCGTGTCCCCGGTTATGGACATCTTGAGTATCTGGTACCTGGATTTTCATGTGAATCTCAACATGCTACTCTAAATTAATTTTGTTGGGTTATGTTTAATGATGATGCTTAATTGGGATTGAGAATGCTGTCAACCATTCTCAATGGTTAACAACCACCATGATAGTAATTAAATCTATTCCTTTAAAGTAGGGAAAAATTGGCTTTACGCAAAACTGTAACCATAGAGCTTTCCACCAGCCAAATATGCATATAGTATAGCTGTTGCATTCCATTACTCTCTATGTGTTACCTTGCCAGCATATTCCATGTGCTGACCCATTTTTCGGCTGCAACGTTAATGTTGCAGACTTTTCAGACGACGATTAAGGAGTTTTAGGTCGTGGTCCTATACTCAGTGATGCCGTTGGAGTTGATGGACTCACTTATCTTCCAAGTCTTCCGCTGTTATCATTATTAGATGGCCTTAAGCCATACTTATTGTAATAAGTTCTCTTTTGAGACACTCGATTTAATAAGTGTGTGATTGCTACTCTGTTATAAATCCTCCGAGTACTGTCTGGTATCAGCATTACTGATCCAGGGATGACACCGGAGCACAGAGATCAGACTATTTGAGGTATGGTCGCTACAAGGATCATACAATCTCAAAACAATAATGGGCTCTGCATTGCTCTTGTCAGTACCTCTCTCCCTTTTGCCTTGTAACATTGTACTTAATTAATTGCTATTTGATTATGTATCATCAGTCTGCACCTGAGCTTCATTATCCTCTGTTTCTTCCAATATTATTTGATCTATATTTACTCTTTGCAAAATGTAGAATAATGGCAACGCTTATAAAGAATTTTTCTTTGGGGAATTTATTGAATTATCCTTCCATCAACATGGAGAAGGGCTTTGTCCAGCCCGTGTTAACATGTAATGTAAATTCATCCTTCTCAAGCCTTCAAACTTTGTTCTAGTATAGATTTGGATAAGCATCATTTCCTCCACTGCTGTTTGCTTTGCTGTTTACATCTGATTGGATGTTTGCAAAAACTATCGGTTTCAAATTGTAGTTGTAAAAACATGTTCCTTATGCAGAACAGATCCATTTATTTGCTTATATAATTGTGAAACCTGTTACGTGTCTCCTTGTTTCTCTTTCAGACTCGTATCTCTTACGCCAGGCAGAACTTTAGGGAAGATGGTGAGCCAAACCATCTTGAGGACAACGAGATGACCCCAACGTCCTGTATTTTTGAAGACAGTGAGTTGAAGCTACTCACCAGCAGGTGTGAGACAACCTCTAGGCAGTCGTTGCCTCAATCAGTTCGACTTCTTTAGTCTCAACTTAAAGCGGAAAGGCTTGCTTTAGCTCAGCTCCAACTTGAAGTCAAAGATGCAATGAAGATGTCAGAGGACTGCCGTGCGCACCATCATGCCTTAAATCTAGTGTTGATGCATCTATCGTTGACACAACTGAGGTCTACTCAACTTCTTCAGCTGTTTGGGGGGCCCGACCTGGCCAGGCCTAGTGCCTTCTGAAGTGCTCTCAGTTTTGTATATTCTTTTGTCGGCGCGTTTATTTGCACTGGTGGTGACCTTTGATGCCTAGTGGATGTAACATGTGTGATAGCAGTGATAGCCTAGCGTAAGTTGCTTGCTTATTTATTTCCTTGTTGTCTTGTTTATTTGTTTGCTTGTAGTCATTGCAGTTCTTTTTCCGCGGTTTGCTAGTGGCTGCAATAACCTATTTTTTAAAACTAGGCCATAATAACCATGGGCTAATATTTACTGTAGTGACATTGGGCCTCCTACGTGCCGTAGAAACAGTGGGCCTTCTACGGGCCGTAGAAACAATGGGCCTTCTACGGGCCGTGTCATCAATGGGCCTTATACGGGCAGTATGATCGATTGGCCAGACACTGGCCAATAACAGGCCGCATTATGGCTGTAAACGGGCTAGAGTTGGAATCGTCCGTTCATGGGCCGACCATAACGGGCCATCGTTAATAGGTCGTATTTGATGACGCTATGAAAATGGCCCAACGTATTAACGGACCACAAACAGGCCAACTGTAACCACGGGCTGAATTTGGCCCACAAGCAGAAAATGAAAGTAACGGGCTGTAAGTAAACGAATGCTTGAAATGAGCCCAAGAATAAATGGGCTCTGAGAAGGCCGAAAGATAACATGGGCTGGAAACGACCCAACGGAATAACGGGCCGTTAATGGTTGTGAAGTGATACACTGTTCATTACGGGCCAGTTTCACCACGGGCCGTTAATGGGTGTAAAGTGATACACTGTTCATTACGGGCCAGTTTCACCACGAGCCGTTAATAGGCCAAGAGTTACATAGGGCCTCATATGGGCCGAAAGACTTCATGGGCCATACATGGGCCAAAAGTGAAAACAGGGCTGGAATCATATTAGGTGGCCCAGATGACGCTACTAGGCCTAATTCGGATAGGGCGTAACGGGCCTTGGGTTAGCGGGCTATAAATGGGCTATATGCGAACATGCCGTTAACAGGCTTTACATGGGCCGATGCGCCACCTTTTGACCAAGTCAAACGGGCCGGCCTTTTCACAGGAATGGGCCTCTGTTGGGCCGTGCCACGTGTCGACGTATCATAGGCGCCTTCTATCCAATGAGTGGATGACATCTGTCCCAACGATGAGCCGACACGTGTTTCCTCCACCCAATGATGATCTTACATGTGGAAAATCCCCATTGGTCGGGGCTGTTAACGGGTTATCGGATCCAAAACCCGACCCGATAGCTTAACGGCGTTCCGTTACGGTGGATGCCACGTGTCGGTCACCCTTGACGACAGCACTTCTGTGACGCGGGATTTATAGTCATGGAAGTGGACACTTCCGTGATGATAATTTTGGTAATGTCATGGAACACTTCTACGACAGCACAGGTATGACTATCTTGATTCTGTCATAAAATCGTCATGGATGTACATGCATGACAGAAAATGCGACCTACTATGACAAACACGTATCATCACGAAAGTGTATTTTTTTGAAGTGCTATTCGGCTACCATCCGTGAGGAGATACAGCCGGGGTTTCGCTCACAGCCCCAAACGATGTGTGCAGGTTTCCCAAGACACCAAACGGGCGCCCACCCCTAGGGTCGGCGCTACGCACGGCCTCCAACACATATCCTACAAACACTTGAAACTAGTTGCTACTCCTGGACAGAGGACAGGGGCGGTTAATAAGTCGAGCGGGGTCATATTTCAGGGCCCAATGCGTGGTAGTAGTTGTTCATGGATCACAAACACAGAACTCAGTTCCTGAGGACGGTTTCAATGAGACAACCCACCATGTACTCCTACATGGCCTCTCACCGCTACCTTTACCAAATCATGTTCACACACTTAGCTCACACAATAGGACATGTTCATCACCATTCCAATTCATTCTCGATGAATCAGACCTGACTCAACTCTAAGCAGTAGCAGGCATGACAAACAAGCATGAATGAGTAGGCACTTCAGGGCTCAAACAACTCCTACTCATGCTAGTGGGTTTCATCTATTTACTGTGGCAATGACAGGTCATGCAGAGGAAAGGGGTTCAACTACCGCAGCATGTAACAGTTGAATCGTTGTTGTCCTAATGCAGTAAAAGAGAGCAGGAGCGAGAGAGTGGGATTGTATCGGAATGAACAAGGGGATTTTGCTTGCCTGGCAGAGTGGTCGAGGGGTACTGCCCTTCAGCTGGATACTCGTGAATATCCTCGGAGGCAGAACCTACCACGAAGATCACACCGGTAACACAATCATTACATGGCAATATGCAACAATATGATGCATGCAATGACATGGCAAAATGAGTGTGTTTTGGCTAATGCAGCTCTGAATATGGTGGATTGAGTTCATTTGAATCAAACATTCAAAGACAAACCCAAAATATGAACTCATATAAATGCATTATCTTGTTTCATCTAAACAGAAAGGTTAGGTTGCTCTAACGTGCATGAAACTAGTATAGATGGATAGATTGGACTTTTCTGATCATTTTTCATATATAGCTTATTTCATTCTGAGTTATGTTTGAATTTCTGTGAATTTTAGAAGTTAGCACTATTTTCTGGAATTTCCTGAATAAGAATAATCCAGTAAATGAGTTATTGCGTAAGGGTGACGTCAGCAGTCAACGGAGATGGTCCAGGTCAAACCTTACCTGTGGGTCCCGTGTCAGTGACTAACCTAACTAATCTAATTTAGTTAGTGGAATGGGACCCACACGTCAGTGACCATGGGGAGGTCAAGCTAGGGTCAACCCGGGTCAAACTGGTCAACTCGCCGGTGTTTAGCCCCCGGCGACAGCAGACGTGGCGGGGCACTCGAGCACGGGTTGTGGTGCCCCATTCGCAGCGTGGTTGGGCTTGTTCGAGAGCCCAGACCAGCGCGCGTCGGTCGGTGGCGCTAGCCGGGCCTGGGACAGCTGGAGGCGACGACGAGGAGCTCAGCCGCGGTGGCCGGAGCTCGTGTGCGCGCGGGGTTAGCGTTACGGTGCGCAAACGAGCGAGGCGAAGGGCTAGCGGGGCGCTACGCGTTGCAGGGAGCAGAGTGGACTCGCCGGGTTGACCATTTGGTCACCGAAGCTGTGTCGACGAATAGCTCAGGCGGCGGCGCGTTCGGGCGTAGGCGGTCCGGCAGCTACGGCGGCCTACGAAGAAGAAGAGAGGGATGGCTGGGGTCAGAGGCTCACGTAGTGTCGAACGAGCATGTCGACGAGCTTGCAGACGGTCCGGAGCGGGCGGTGCGGTGAAGGGGATCTCTGGCGACGGGCGGTCGCGGACGAGCTCGGTGAGGGCAGAGGAGCGCATCTGGCTACGTGCGGCGAAGCGAGGAGTTCGAGGACGTCGAGGTGGAGCTCGCAGGCACGGCGAGGGGTCGAGGGAGAGGTGGTGGCGTCGACTACGGCGGCGGTGGCTTACGGGCGCGTCGGCCATAACGGGACAGGACGAGGGAGAGAGCAGAGGAGGGGAGAGTGGTGTCCAGGGGGTCGAGGCGACGCCGAGGAGAAGACGCGAGGTGTCGTGGTGGCCAGGCGACGCAGGGAGGCAGCCTGGTGGCGTGGCGGCCGCGCGTGCTGTCGGTGTCAAAACCGGCGGATCTCGGGTAGGGGCTCCTGACCTGTGCGTCTAAGGCTGATGGTAACAGGAGGCGGGGGACACAATGTTTACCTAGGTTCGGGCCCTCTCGATGGAGGTAATACCCTACTTCCTGCTTGATTGATCTTGATGATATGAGTGTTACAAGAGTTGATCTACCACGAGATCGTAGAGGCTAAACCCTAGAATCTAGCCTATGATTATGATTGTTGTTGTCGTACGGACTAAACCGTCCAGTTTATATAGACACCGGAGGGGGCTAGGGTTACACAGAGTCGGTTACAAGGGAGGAGATCTACATATTCGAATTGCCAAGCTTGCCTTCCACGCAAAGGAGAGTCCCACCTGGACACGGGACGGAGTCTTCAATCTTGTATCTTCACAGTCCAATAGTCCGGCCAAAGTATATAGTCTGGCTGTCCGAGGACCCCCTAATCCAGGACTCCCTCAGTAGTGCCTGAACCAGGCTTCAATGACGATGAGTCTAATGCGCAGATTGTCTTTGGCATTGCAAGGCAGGTTCCTTCTCTGAATACTCCATAGAAGATTTTGAACACAAGGATCGTGTCCGGCTCTGCAAAATAAATTCCTCATACCACCATAGAGAGTATAATATTCCACAAATCTAATCTGCCGACAACTTTTCATAACGTGACATCCTGCCGTGGTCCGGTAATTACGAATCGTTTTTCCCAGCCCGCCACTTCACGTGTTGCGAGGCGGTTTTATTGGCACGTCTTGTCGAAGTAGAGATCGTGTTCCCCTTATCATGGGATTCCCATCAATACGGGTGTGGGTAACCCAATCTTGTTTGTTAGTATGACTCCTCGATTTTAGGCAAGTTCCAAACGGCCACACGGGGGACGCTTGATATTCACCCTCTTTATAAAGGGGCCAAGGCCTGTCCTTTTCTTCTCGTGCCCGATCCTTCCCCTCCCCCACCTCGAGTTCCAACACCCAAGGCTTAGGCTAAGCGCTTCAGACCTTCAACCATGTCTGGATCCAAAATTCAAGGTCAGTGGATAGCCTCCTCTGTCATAGAGGGGGACATCAAGAAGCTAACGGAAGCAAGGTATCTGACCGCCGAGATCTCGCACAGGCTGCCTGCTCAAGGGCAGGTCATCCCCACTCCCGAACCCAATGAGAGTGTCGTATTTGTTTCCCACTTCCTCAGAGGGCTAGGCTTTAGTCTTGATCCCTTTGTAAGAGGGCTTATGTTCTATTACGGGCTCGATTTCCACAATCTAGCCCCAGATTCCATCCTTCACATCTCGTCGTTTATTGTCATGTGTGAGGCCTTCCTCCGCATCACCCTACTCTTCGGCTTATGGCTCAAGACCTTCAATGTGAAGCCGAAGACGATTGACGGGCGACACTCAGAATGCGGAAGTGCCATAATAAGCAAAGGCGGCGATGCTCCATGGCCCAAGGGCTCCTTCCCGGAGGTATCCAACTTATGGCAGTAGGAGTGGTTTTACATCGCAGCTCCCCGAAGTAAAAAGTGGGCAGCTACCCCTGACTTCCGCTCGGGCCCCCGGCCGCAACTGGCGTCATGGGTCAACAAGGGGCTGGACTGGGGGCCAGTTAATGACGTGCTGACATTGCAAAGTCGCATCCGAGATCTCCTCAAGAGGAATGTCAGTCTTGTCAAGGTAATGCAAGTTATGCTAGTTCGTCGGGTCCTGCCATGCCAACGTCGATCTCTCCGTCTGTGGGAGTTCAACCCGGAAGGACCGCGAACTATTCAGCAATTCTTCGGCATGACGCTCGAAGACATGTACGGATTGTTCTTCAGATCACGAATAAAGTGTCCGGACACCACTGAGGATGCGGGTCTCAACTGCAATCGTTCAGACACCCACATAAGTAATTCTGCGGCCGAACATGTCGTCTTTTTATTTTTCACAACATCATTCTGAAAAAATCGCTCTCGGCCAGGACTGGATAAGAAAGGCAAAGATGATCAGGTGTTCGGCCCCCCTTCCCGAAGGCTCACCGGATCCTATGCTAGCCAGGATGCTTGAGCGCGCATCTTATCAAGTGCCATCAGGGGAAGATAAAGGGAGGAATAAAGGAGACGAAAGAGGGCTTCATGCATTACTCATCCAAACCGGGGGAATTAGTGTCTTAGCGAAGGAGGATAATCGGGGAGAAGAATCCAGAATCCCCTCTCTCCAAGGAAGGAAAAGGACCGCCTCTGAAGACTTGGAAACGACGGTTTCCAAACAAGGGAAGAAACCTTCGCCAAGGGGCCCTACCCCTGAGGGTGTCCTTACCACACAGTGCCCGCAAGGGGGGCAACCCTCCACCGAGCTGTAAGTGAACAAGAGTACTTTTGGTAAATATATCATGTTTTATCTCCGAGGTCAATAACCGCGGCATATATCTTGCAGTCCGGCTCGTAGGCCTTCTCGACAGAGTTCGTCTTCGGGGAATCTTCTTCCGGAGATGATCCAGAGAGAAACGCCTCCCCCTGCCTCCCCGCCACCTGGGGCAGACGACCCTGAGGTGTCATCACGGAGGATTTCTCCTGATCCGCCAAGGCCAGAAGGTGACCCTTCGGCCACCCGAAGTCCGGAGTATTCGGCTCCTAAGAAGAGCAATAGAAAGAGTCTGGGATTGTCCGGTGCACAACTGGACACACTGATGGGTCTTTTGGAGCAAGCGGCTATCTCAGAGGCGCATTGTACTTTAAAGGGTACGGTGGCTGAGAGGATTTCATCCGACAAAAGTGGGTTGCATGAGGCTTTTACGAGCCTGCTAAGAGGCTTTGAGGTACGCAAAGTAATATATAAAATTTTTGATGATACCGCACACGCTAGGTGTGCTCTATACAGATAGTATCCCCTGAGACTCTGGTTGCTATCCAGAAGCGGCAAACAGAGGATCATAGTCCCTGGTAATGATCGCGTTGTTTTTCATGTGTAGGCGGATGAGGGTCCGGTGGCTGGCCGGACTGCTGAGTTTGCCGGACTGAGGCGGCAACTTGATGCGGCAGATGGCGACATTGCGCTTGTGAGCAAGCGGCTTGACGAGGCACAGGGTATGTATTTTTGGGTGGTCAACAAATATTAAGAGGAGCATGATGCTATTATCTATAATATGCTGTGACTGCAGATGGAGCTGCGGCCGTGGAGACCCTTCAGGAGGAACTTGCCCAAGCCAAGGAACAAGCAAGGAGAAGTGATGCGGCCGCCCTAAAGGCGGCCGAAGACTTAAGAGCCGAACAGGCTGCTCGTTGCCAGAGCGAAGATAAAATAGCCAAGATGGCTGTTGAGCTAAAAGATGCTGCCGACCGATATGAGCTTCTTGAAAAGGAAAGCCAAGCGAAAGCGGCTGATCTAAAGAAATCCATGGAAGCAGCCAAGGAAACTCGCTCTGAAATCAGAGCGGCAAAGGAGGAGCTCCGTCAAGCCGGAGATATCACGGCTGGAAAGCCCTTTTTGTTGTGGTCGAAGTTCGGAGATCCAAAATATGCCCCTCTGGATCAATTACGGAGTGATGCAGACGCATATTCGGATTTGGCAATGAGTGCTGCTGATGTGACTGAGTTTTTCGAAGATCAGGAAGATCATGAAGTGGAGATGTTGTTCTGGTCGCAGTTCAGCATTCCAACGCGTCCGCTGCTGTTGAATGAACAAATGGCCGAGTGGGCCGAGCTCCATAGGTTGTCCGGACTTGCCATGAGGTCTATCATGGATCATCTTTGGCCGAAGGGGCCAAGGCCGAATAGTTATTTTGGTTTAGTGCAATGATTCCTTGGTGCTGTGCCGCATATCGACGCTGTAAACAGGTCAGCATGCATAGAGGGTGCGCGGATGGCTCTTGCCCGCGTTAAGACATACTGGGCAGAGATGGAGACCCGATTGTGACCCGGGATCCGGCCGTAGGCCAGGTCTCGGCTGAGCACTATTTTGAAGAAGTCCTGGAAGGTGCTCGTGTAATAGAGGCTCAGTGCTCGAAGAGTATCATGTTCGAGTGACATGTATGCCAATTGTAAAAATAATGCTATTTGGATTATATAGGCTGTATTTATACTTTTGCCTGAAAGTATTATGATGCCTCCTGTGCGGCCGTTTATGTATGTATATAACCTGAAAGTTTGCAGTCGTCGGCTTCAGCCCCCACGCATATAATGCGGGGGTGTTCAGAAAAGCGCGTGTTCGCACTTGACCCAACGTCTTGGTCCATTAAGGAGGTGATAGCGTGGCAAATAAGGCAATCGGACTATATAGCTTTAATACTTTCACTTAGCCATAGGAGTTTGACGGTGGGGCTCCTATATAGCCCCTGGTACTTCTGCGCTCATCCGAACATGGTGCGTGTACATATGTGACCGGAAAACCGGTCCTTCGCTAATGCGGAGGAATCGCGAAGATTCCGCTGAGTCATCGAGTGGTGGACCAGTCTCGCGCTTTATCATGACAGTCAGTTTTCGGCTTTCTCTACTGAGGTGCTCATCCAGATGAACCAGGGCACAATCGCAGTAGTTCTCCCGGTGCCACCTCAACCGATAGAGTGGAACGTAAGGTAGCAAAACACAGGAGCCGGGGAAACCCAACTATTGACCAAAGACATGATTCGGAGCTGATGCATATAAGGCCATACTTGCAACGCCGAACACTCCCTAAGGTGTTTGGGATTTGCATCATATACTGGGCTGAGAAACACCCTCGATTATGAGCCCTTAATTTCCAGGTACTTGCATTAGTCTGACGTGATGAAATGTCAATTACGCCAGCATCCCTTTCAGTTGTGTTGAGTATCCGGAGGGAGTGAAGCAACAAGAGATAGTAAAAAAAGGTTTACACAGGGTCTTAATATAAAAAGAAGCCCTACTACACGTCTGCGCATGTGTCTCCGTTGTGCTGTATCCTAGAAGGGTGTAGCACGATGATCATCTGTAAAAGAGAAAAACCCAGGTGAATGTCTTCGTGCGAAAAATTGGTTATTCTCAATGAACCATTAAAATGCAATTTTAAATAGGGTCAGGCCGAACTGTAGCCCTTTTTACATGCGGGAAGCCCCTAGCACCACCTATGGGGGTATGTCCATCGACCCGATCTCAGGTTTATCTGAGCTGTTACAGCTAGTGGTGCACTGAACTCGTCTAACCGTGTCCGCGGTCTTGACGACCGGTCATTTCTTCTAGTTGGAGAGGCCGTTCAGTGGTTGGCTGCTAGAGCCTCCACATATTCCTCCCTACGTGAGGAACGCTCTGTGTTTCCACTAACTATGATGATGCTGCGTGGACCGGGCATCTTAAGTTTAAGATAAGCGTAATGCAGTACTGCATTAAAATGAGCGAAGGTCATTCTCCCGAGTAGTGCGTGATGGCCGCTTCGGAATGGAGCGATGTCGAAGGTTAATTCTTTGCTTCGGAAGTTGTCGGAAGAATCGAATACAACCTCTAGTATTGAGAGCCCATACAGCGGGCCTCTGGGCCTGGTATTACTCCTTTAAAGGTAGTATTGCTTTGGCTGATTCTTGTCGGGTCTATCCCCATTTTGCGGACGGTGTCCTGATATATTAGATAAAGACTACTGCCGTCGTCCATAAGGACTCGGGTGAGATGATATCCGTTAATTATTGGGTCTAGCACCAAGGCAACCGATCCTCCGTGCCGGATACTAGTCGGGTGATCCCTGCGATCAAAAGTGATCGGGCAGGCCGACCAAGGGTTGAACTTGGGGGTGACGGGCTCTACGGCGTGTATGTCTCGGGGTGCGCGCTGGTGCCTCCTCTTCGGTATGTGTGTTGTGTAAATTATGTTCACTGTTTTGACCTCTGGTGGGAATTTTTTCTGTCCCCTAGTGTTCAGCTGGCGAGGCTCATCCTCGTCTTCGCTTGGTGTCTCCCCCTTGTGTTCGGCGTTTAGCTTGCCATCTTGCTTGAAGACCTAGCATTCTCTATTGGTGTGGTTTGCCGGTTTGTCGGAGGTGTCATGAATCTGACATAATCTGTCTAGAATCTTGTTTAGGCTGGACGGTCCATCTCTGCTGCCTTTAAATGGCTTTTTCTGTTGACCGGGACAAGAGCCCCTGAATCCGTCATTTACCGCTGTGTTGTCTCGCCTGTCTTCATTGTTTCGACGCTTGCCTTTATTGCGTCGCGGTTTCCCGTTGCCATCCCTGACTTCGGATGTGCCTGGGTTGCTGGTGCCGCTACGGGCTAGCCAACTGTCTTCGCCCGCGCAAAAGAGGGTCATAAGGCTTGTTAGGGCTGTCATTGTCCTAGGTTTTTCTTGGCCGAGGTGTCTAGCGAGCCATTCATCCCGGACACTGTGCTTGAAAGCCGCTAGGGCTTCGGCATCCGAGCAGTTGACGATTTGATTCTTCTTCATGAGAAATATGTTCCAAAGCTTTCGGGCTGACTCTCCCGGCTATTGAATTATGTGACTTAAATTGTCTGCGTCCGGAGGTCGGACATAGGTCCCTTGAAAATTGGCCCTAAAAGCATCCTCAAGCTCCTCCCAGCTTCCAATTGAGTTTTCGGGGAGGCTTTTCAGCCAGTGCCGAGCTGGTCCTTTCAACTTGAGGGGAAGGTATTTGATGGCGTGGAGGTCATCCCCACGAGCCATGTGGATGTGAAGGATAAAGTCCTCAATCCAGACCCCAGGGTCTGTCATTCCGTTGTATGCCACTATGTTCACGGGTTTGAATCCCTCTGGAAATTCGTGGTCCATCACCTCATCGGTCAAGCATAGGGGGTGCGCTGCACCCCTGTATTTTGATGTGTCATGGCATTCTTCGGACAGTTGCAGCGTTTGGTTTTGATTCCGAGCTATTATTCGGTTAGTATAGTCGTTTGGGCGGCCCTGATCCTGTGCCAGAGCACGCTTCCTAGATCCGTAGATGGACCTGGTCATACCGGCTTTTTGGTGCGGGTCTTCACGTAAATCGTGTGCTAACTTGTGTGTGGTGTCGATAGCCGCTCTGTCGCGGCCATGGGGTGGTCGGTCCGGCTGATCGGCCATTTTATTTTTCGGCTGAATGGGCTCTAAAGCCTCCTCGTCGAATTCAGGCAGCAGCTTGCGCTTTGGATAGCTCTTTGTGTGGCGACTGCCGCCGTACTTTTCTCCAGTGTCAAGCACTTTGTTCCATCTGCTGTTGAGCGTATTCTGCGCGGCCTTAAGCCTTTGCTTCTTTTTCTTCAGGCTCCTCGCGGTCGCGATAAGCCTTCTATGGAGGTTCTCTTGTTCCAAGTGCCTTTCCGGGATGATGTGTGCATCTTCGTCCGGACTGTTCTCCTCTCCAGAGACAGGTTGACGAGCTTTACCCTCGGCGTCGCTGTGATCGGACAGCGGCTCTGTACTCTGTTTGCCGTCCGCTGGCTCACCCTGCTCCATCACTGGGTCTGTGTGGTCGTCGTTTCCCTTGGAGTCGACCGGGGTATTGTTCTTTCTTGCGCTGTTATCGCTGTTTTTGCGGAGGCGGGATTTGGAGCGGCGCCTACATCGTCGCTTTGGTTCCTTCTCGAGGGGACTATCCTTCGCTGCATCCTCCCGTTCCTTGACGTTGTTTTCTGTGGGTGTATCCACCATGTATTGCTATTTGTAACTGAACTGATGACATGTCAGTGCATGCTAAGGAGGACGATCTGCATGTTAAGGAAATGACGTGGTGAGGTGGACTATTTGCATGTTGAGAGAATGACTTGTAGTGGGGATCAAATTCTTAAGAATGTAAGATATCGTGTGATGAAGTGGCTGTCCAGCGCCTTGTGGGTGGTGGTTCCTGTTTCTCTCCTGCATCGTCGTCCATATCGTCGATGTCTTCGATGTCAAAATCAAGCATGTCGGTTAAGTCGTCAACAGTGGCTATTAAGTGGGTGGTGGGTGGGGAACGAATTCCTTCGTCGTCCGCTTCCCACTCGAGCCGGACATAGTTCGGCCGAGGGTCTCTTGATAACGAGAGAGACCTCAATAAATCTAGCACATCGCCCAAGGGCGAGTGCTGAAAAATATCTGCGGAGGTAAACTCCATGATCGGTGCCCAATCAGATTGGCTAGGCATGGACACTTGCGGTTCGGAGCCTGTGGCCGGGGACAAATCCAAGGGTCCGGTAACACAGGTCTCATAGGAGGTGAAGTCAGTATTCGGCTCTCTCTCTCTGCTACGTTTTTTTCGCGAAATACAGAGGCCCTTACTATGGGTCCTAGCTGTCAGGTGGAGGAATCATTATTTTGCGCGTAATAAGGAGGCATTTCCTTGCGTGCGGTCGTGGACCCAGCTGTCAGCCTCTCCAAGTAGAGTCCACTTCCGATGGATGTCGTTCATTGACCATGTTGACCAGGCTGTGCCGAGAGCACCAGGGCGGTGGACGACGGCGAGGCCTAGGAAGGGAACGACATCGAGCCAGGGAATACTCGGCAGTTGTTTCCCACGGGAGGAGTACGAGGGTTTACTGGTTCATCTGCCGTCGCCGGAGAATAACAGCATGTGTGGGTGAGTAGAGGGATGGCTAGGCCAACGATGGGAGTACGATGGGGCCGTGAGGCCTGCGCGGCAGCATAGCCGGCCGCGGGAGGAGGGAGCAGGCAGTCCCGTCGGCGCTTGTTTGAGCGACTTGAGCATGAAGAGTAGAGATTGAAGAAGCACGACAGCCGTTGGATGGACATCCAGCAGTCATTACTCTCGTGTGTTGACTAAGTTGACAGGGCGTTGCGTGTGCGTCAACCTTTTTTTATGAAAGCATACGCGTCAACCTGTAGTAGGCGCACAAGTCAGCCTCAAATCTGTGGAAAACAACATACAACCCATCTGCCATAATTTCTAATAATGTACAGCCCATTTGTTAATTCTTGAGAATTTTTTTGGAGCCCATCTTCTTTTGGTTAGCATCACACCCCATATTGTGGCCACGGTTAAAAAGTATACGAAATTTTGCATATTTCAGTGCGGTTAACTGTTTTTAATCCAGGAATATCGATTCACATTCAAACTATTTTGAAAAATAATTTATATAAATATAAAATCCAAATAATTGTCCACGCATAAAAATCAATGGAATTTAAGATCTTGTAATGAAAAAAAAATTGAAACTAATTCCTGGTTTGATGTGTTTTAAAAATGTACAGCCCATTTCTGGGCAAACCGAATGAAACTCTCCTCGTCTTGAAAGATTTGCAGCCCAGCAGGGCCGATAAAGCAAGTAGGCCTTGTTTGGGTATTTCTTAAAAAAATAGAACTGGGCTAGCCATTTTCAGCAAGAAAAAAACACAACTGGGCTCATGATGTGGTAAACATAAATAAAACCCTGGGTAGACGGGCCACAACCCCCGCACAACCCCGTTGTTACCCTCATCCGTCGCTAAAACTAGTATAAATAACAACTACTTGTTCCTCAAAAAAACTGCGCGACTTGCTGGGTACCTGGTGTCAGCCGCTCGTAGTGTAATTCTCTCGTTTATTGACTACGTTGACAATGGCGTGAGCCCCAGATGTCCAACCATTACGAGGAACCATATTTTTGGGCTTGTACTATAGAGGCACTTGCTTGCGTACTGCCATGACGCTGGTGGGTCCCTACTATCATCCTCTCCACGTACAGTCATCTCCTTGTTCCTCTCGGTTGTTGACGATGTTGACAACGCAAGAGGGCGGCGCACCGCGCACGGCGAGCGAACCAAGGCCGCAAGGCGGAGGACGATGGCGAGGCCTCGGACGGAACGAACAGGAGCCGTTGAAGATGCACCGGTCCAGTCGCAGGCGGAGGGGAGTACGAGGGTTGACTGTTCAGGCGCGGGTGCATGTTGGGGCCGACGTCGCCATAAAATAACAGGACATGTGGGGGAATAGAGGGAGGGACTGGCCAACGTTGGAGGGTACGTACGGTAGGGCGGCGGAGGCCCAGCCAGCCATGGGAGGCGGGAGCAGGTGGAGCCGACGGGGTGGTTTGGTTTGGGCGATTGGAGGAAGAAGACAAGTGATAGAATATACATGACAGATGTTGGATGTCCATCCAACGGCTAGTAGGAAAAAATCGTTTGTTGACTGGCTAGTAAGTCGACACCACCTTGGATAGGCTATTTCCTCGCGGGTCCCAAATGTCAGAATCCAAATCTGTCACGGTCATGCAGCCTTTCCTATGAAAATTTACAGCCCATTTGATGTGCTAGTTCGAAATAAGTTTGTGGGTCCTGGTGGGGGCTAATCACTTGGCTTCTGTAATGCACAGTGAGCTCAAGAAGCCGGTGAGAGCGATGTTATTTCCCTTGGTTTGGATTTGTTACAATATTTCACTCTAAATTAAACGAATGGCAATCCATTTGCTTTGTTTGAAATAAAATATGACAGTCATAGCCGAGTTGAAAAGGGCAGGAACATCTATCTCCAGCTTGCAAACTGTACAAAAGCACGAGGGTTAATTGTTCATCAGGTTTACAAAAAAACCAGATTGAAAAGGGCAACAACATCTAACTCCAGCACTGTTTTCGGCAGTCACAGTCAAACGGATCGGTCAGGTCCATAGAATGAACATCCTAGATCGTAAAATTTACTGGATTATGACCACAATATGTTGTAAATAGAAGCCCGGCACGTCCAGAAGCTCTTTTGCCCACCTGAAACTCCTTTTTTTGCTATTTGACATACCCATCCGTCAAAACCATGCTGCTGATAAACTTAAGCCTGATGGACAATAGTAACCTCACATTCAGTAGGAAGAATGTGACAAATCTTGTGTTTGCACGGTTGGCTACATATCATTCTAGCGTTATTGTCTTCAATCGAATCTCATGAGAAGTGAGAAAAACCCGATGCTTAGGAATCCACCGATTGGTTATAACTTTCTTACCCCGTCCTGTTGCCTAAATAGACATGAAGATTGAAAACAGTTAGGGTCTAAAAGAAGAGTGTCGAAAGAGCAACAGCTGAACGGTTAATTCTAGTACACTATATGCGGGCTTCCAATGTGCGTGAAATTATCACCTTTATATACAACTTCTCCAGACATGGAAAGCATTGCAGAAAGCCAATAATCTTGTTTAGATCAAAACTATTCATTTGGATATATAAGATCTTGACAGAATCCAGCACCATTGATAGGCCATACATGGAGAAACTCTTCATTGAGCATAGAACATAATATTAGTACAAAATGTGTACTCCAAGATGCTATATAAATTATGCGCAGAAATTTAAAACGCAGCTTATGGTTACAAGTGTAGATGATAATATAAAGTACCTGAAGAACTGTGGAGCCAAACACCATATTGAAATGAGCACAGAGATCATGTATTACACCCAAGGTCTCCAGTTTAGGCGCGGAGAGGACAGTTATTTGCAACGGTGAATAACTAGAATCAAGGATCAACATTTGAAGTGAAGGGGCATCTTGGATGATGAGCTGCCTTCTATCAAAAGAAATTCCAATTCTTACAAGGTTAGGCGACTTTATTTGGAGACAACCGATTCTAACTGTGAAAACAAGCACCAAGCACTCCAGCGCAGGGCAACTGGAGTGGATGATGCTGTGCAATGAGGCCTCCGATATACGAACCCGCACAAGTGAAAGTTTCTTGAGAAATGGGAGTCGAAGGTTTAGTACCAGATTGTCTGGTAGGTAGCACTACGCAAAGGTGGCGGTGTGGAGAGAGGACGAAAACCCCGAGATGGACATCGGTGCTGAGGGCACAAGTTCATGGCGTTCTGTATGTAGTATGTGATTTCCAGGGGAATAGTAGAACTCAAGCAGCTGTAGTTCTGTGAATTCAGGGGATTCCAGCCAGGCGTCCGCCTTGCAGGGCATGGTATGCTTTCTCAGGTAGCATGACGAGATGCAGAGGCTTTGAACGGAACCCTGGTGGGAGGAGATGATGGCTCTGGGGATTTCGAAATCATTGAAGAGAGATAGCTGACGACAGTCGAGATTAAGGGGAACGGCGCGCGTGCCACCGAATTGAGAGGACTTGGGTGTGGCAGTGATCCTTGGTGGGGAGAAGTGAAATGATCTCCCCAAGGATGGCGTCCGGGAGATCGCTGATGCGGTCCACCCGAGATTCTACGGGTTCCTGGGTTCCGGTGGGGGCGGGGTCGTCGCTTCTCCCCGCGCTGCCGGGTGCGGGATCTTCAACAGGCGTCGCCGCTGGCGGGAGCCTCATCTTCTTGGCGCTGGGGTCAACCGACTCCATTTTCCTCGAGGGCGTCGCGTCGCGCTCACGTATTTGAGCAGAGTAACGAATGATGAACCTAGTTGTAGTGCGAGCGAAGAAGAAGGGGAGCTGGGGGTTTTCTGTAGGAGTGAGGAAGAAGGGGAGCTAGGGTTTTCTGTAGGAGTGAGGTGAGGAATTTGGGGGTACGAGTGGAGCGAGCTGACGTGAGGTGGGTGGGAGCAAGGAGGAAGAAGAGCACCCAGGTTTTTTTGGGGGGGCGGTGTGCTGGGTGTGGGTAGCGCCTCTCATTCAGTAAATATATGGGCTTTTGAATTGATTTTACTATTTACTAGTGTGGATGGGCTGTTTTGTCTTGGGACCCGAGAAACAATTACTACTAGTATAGTGGAGACACTCTACAGCTACCCAGAAAAACAATTACTACTAGTACAGTGGAGACACTCTACCGCTTCTGGCTCCTCCTAGGTCATTGAAACGTCTCCCTCTACTGAATGTCGTTATACTTTTGTTCACCGACATGCGGGCCATGCAGTGCGCGGCCCAAATGCCACCCACCAAATTAGAAGGCAGTATGCAGGCGGAGAGTCACCCCGGTCGTAGCGCGGCAGTACTGAGCCATCGTATCACAAAACCCCACCTCCCCGAAGTCTAAGTTTGACGGACGAAGCATCCATCATTTCACTCTTCGCTGAATCCCCTTCTCCCTAACCGTCTTCAAGAAAGGCAACACTTGCATCTACCACTGTTCTTCTCTCCGAACGAAGGGAAGGTAAGCAGATCCGTGATGTTGGTATATTTTCGTTCAGAGGAAAAAAAAGAACTTTTGCAAAGCAGTAACCGATCCTCACTCTCTTTTTTGTTTCATTGTCATTGCGATTGTGTTTTCCTTTCAGTGGTCTCCTAGTATTCGTCAGTTTCATGATGGACCAAGGAGAACCAGGCAAAGATCTGCCGATATTGGAGCAGACGCGGGAGGCTGATCCCCACAAGACAGAGAGCTCCAAAAAGATGGAGGCAACCACCGAGTCGACCCCAGATACTGAGATGATCAACGCCCTGTTTGAGGTTGCAGCCCCCGTGGCACTTCAGGTGTAGTTTTCCCCCTTCGAGGATGTGTCCCCCCCCCCCCCCCCGCTGAGCTGCCCAAGGTGATTTCCTTCTTTGTCGATCTTGATTATGGTTTTTCATCTAAGTATGTGGTGATATTTTTAGAAAAGGAAGTATGTGGTGATTAATAATGCAAAATTTTATTAGCTTCGATGCCATGGTATACATAGTGGTTTAAATAACTTGTGTTTCTTATACTAAAAAGTAATTCAGAATTTGTTTCTGTTTCAATTAGAGCCCTGATGCAGACAAGGATTGTGTGGTTGTACATGTCACTCGCTATGAGGCGGACGACCTGAATATACGCACTGGGAAAACAGAGTTCTTAGGTTGTTGGATCTTGGAAGCCATTTGCGGTTATACCAATGAAGAGTTGTATTCCAGCCTCACTGTTGTCAGGCGTGTTGTCCAGGGTGTACTAAAGCACAAGAAGTTCAAAGCTACTCCTTCATTTGTGAGGAATACTGTTCTTGTCAAGCTTACGCAGGAAGATGACGTGGCATGCCTCCACAAACAAGTTTATCAGTGGCAAGGCCACAAGGTTGTCTTCATGAAGGTTCACAGGATTGAGCTGCTGCGGGACGTCCTCGATGATGTTCATGGCAAGGTCCATCTTGTATCCAGCCCAAATTAGATCGAGGCATGAAATAGTTGCCCCAGCTAGTGTTTAATAGTAGTTTGGATTGTGTCTAATTATCCGAACCTTGCCTATTATCGACCCCTCTGGGGCTAGTACTCTGTTTGAATCCATCTATGGGAACTACTGCTACTTTTGTGTGCCCGTGAATCATGTGAGAACCATCATAATTGTTGCCGAAACAGATACGTCCTCACTAGTTTTTTCATGAATATGGCATGGTAAGACATAAGTTGTCACAGTTTATCATACGAGCAGTGTGTTTTTTGATGAAATAGAGCACTCGTTCGAGAACCGTGCACCGACGTATACATAAGTACTTGTAAACATTGTTGGTGCTACCCCACTTGTAAGCAGTTGTGAAAAACACGGCACTTTGGCTCAGCTTGCTTCAACACTAGGCTATCGACCAGCTAACAATCAACAATCTGCTGTCTTACATATAAGCAACTATGTATCTTATTACAGTGGTTCATGCAGTTAATTGAGGCCACAATGTAATAAATTCCAAACATTCACACGCTAGTCTAGCTATCATGTGGAACACTCACAATAAACTCGTCTTCATAAAAAACTTGAAAAGCATAAGTTAAGCAATTTTATACATCTCAATGATTCATAGAACATAGCAAACATATACTAGTTCACATCAAAAGACAAAGTTGTGAGAAGGTTTACAAATTAGGAAAAAACAAGCAAGGCTTCTCTCTGAGCAAAGGGCCTCCCGGCAGGCTTAAATTTCCTGGAGTTCACTCTGGTTTTTCTTGTTGCCACCATTCAGGGTTAGGTTCTCTCATTCCAGAATACCCAATTATAATTGTGGTCTCAGCTGGAATGCTGAACTGAACCATGCAGTGTACGGACCAGCTGAAATGGTTGTGCATTCCACTAAATTTAAGCACCGCTATTTGCAGAAATAAGCAGACCACAATGCCTCTTGTCCGCGCACCTGTCAAAAAACCACCGTGCAGCCGTGCCAGCTAGTCCTTGGTCCATGGATGAACTGGTAGAGAGTGCATTCCGGACTAGGATGCAGTTGTTTTCGCTCGTCCCTGCACTGCAATCACGAAGTAAAACGTACGAATCAGCTTCTTTTAGACTGCGTTGGTCATTCTACCTTAGTTACTACCAATGTAGGGATACCTTGAAGACGGGAGGTTAGACGACGGCAGCGAGGGATAGCCATCTCATTTTGCGCAGTTGTACTAAACTGAGGTGTGTGCTTTTGATTACGCGGATAGAAACGATACGGAGACAGACATCCCAAAACGATATGGAGACAGACATCCCTGTTTACGCAAATAAGAAATATGGTTAGTTAAACAGTGACAGATATTACTACTTTCCCCCGTTTCCTCTTAGAACCAAGTCATAAATTCATGCTACAACTTTCCCACTTTCTTCCCTGTTTGAACCAACACTTTGAGTCAATTGTATGAAATAGCTTTACTTCTAATAATAGTAGAAGTCTAGGTGGCTTTGGAATAGCAGACGGAAGTAGAAAAGGATCGACACGAAGGGAGCTGGGGCAGTAGATCGAGGCAGGTTTCGAAGGAATATATACTTGAGGGTCGTCAGCATGTTGCAAAGACGGCGTCGGGAGGCCGCATCTTGGACACAATACCGCAGGGAGGAAGAAGGGGTCGGAGGCCCTCCTGAGCCGGCGCTCTCTCGGAGAGAACGGCACGGCCGCCGATCGGGACGCGCGGGCAACCGTTTGTCTCCTCCTCGCCGCCGACGACAGCGTGAACGATGCACCTACACCCCTACCCCAGTCGAGGTTGTCCGACCAGATTTGTGACCAGCCGTGAGCTGAGAGAGTGTGGCCACCTATGTGTTGCTTAGATCTGGAGAGCATGAGAGAGTGAATGAGAGGAACCCTAGTAAAGAAAGCGCTAAGGATCCTGCTTTTATATATAGTGGAGTGCTTTTGTTGTACCAGCTTCAAAAAAATGCGCTCCTACGTGTACCCGCGAGTGGGTGTGAGAGAACTAGCGTGCGTGCACCGCTTCTCTTCGTGAGAGTACAATATACTATGCCCAAAGAACGTTCGCCGCAAGAGTAATAGTACAAATGTGTGACGTGTGAGCTAAAATAAAATGTGCGTGCCGTCTTTTGTTTTTTAGAAGTTCTGAGGGTAGGGTGTGAATAGCACATATGTGCGTGACGTCTACCTGCAGATAGACGGTGGGTGCGACGTGCGAGTCTGCGAGAGGACTCGGGAGAGTCGTGACTCATGAGGGTGCGTGTGCGTGAGAAAGAGGGGGGCACGTATCAATGCAATGCATGTGTCCGTAAATCATTATCCGACAAACGTTCACCACAAGCCTTTTCCTAACGAACGCCGTACGGACCGTTAGATCGGCATCCGATAGTGTGAGTTTTGCCATATCATTTAACAGAACAGCCACTCCTCCTACACACAAATCTTCCACGTGAGTGTTAGCAACTGCCGTATGCTCCCTCCGTTCCGAAATGCAGTGCATATAGCTTTATTAAAAATTCGAACCTCGCAAACTTTTACCGAGTTTTCGTGTACCAAATTGCACATGTAGAATACCATGTATATATCATTTCATTCATCTTTGAGAGGTAACTATAAAGTTGGGTGAGGAGTCTACAAAGAAAGACCATCGTATCACCCGCAGCAATTTCAAGCATCCTTTAGTGTCGAGGAATATCATAGGAACACTATATGATATGATTTTTATAGGATTTTTTCCTTTAGAGCCAATTGGTTCATAGGAATAGATTCATATACTCCACATTTCAAAGGAAATAAACATGATATCATTTCTATAGCTTTAGAGCCACTTGGTTCATATGAATGGATTCCTATACTCCCTTAATTTCAAAGGAAAATAAACATTAGCGTATATTCAATAGAAAAGTTCCTATGATATGAACCAAATTACATCTCTTTTCTAATCCCTCCTCATAGGAATTGAGAAACATGTCATCTCTAGATTCAATAGAAAATTTCCTATGATGTGAACCAAATGAAATCTCTTTTCCAATCCCTACTCATAGGAATTGAGATGCTCCATGTCATCTCTTTCCCTACAACTTCCATGTATACATCTTCTATTCCTAAATAGATAGTACAACCCACTAGTAGCTTTTTTCCAAAACATGCAACTATGGCACAAGAACTATATAGTGTGCCAATAACTTTGAAAGATGGTCGCTGGATGAAGCTAACCCGACAGTGCAGAGATAGGCAAATCCGAGCACTACTGGCCGTTGGATATCATCAACATTCCACCAGATCTGCCACATTGACAATTTAGAAGACTCCATGGTTGAACTTAAGCATAATGCACAAACCTCAAAACACAAGCACTTCTTCTTTGTTCTAGAATCTTCTGTATCATAATTGATTATTATTTTCTAAATGGATTTCCATTATTTGTTTTTTACTTTATGATTTACTCCCTCCGTTCCAAAATAGATGACCCAACTTTGCACTAACTTTGTAGTTGGGTCATCTATTTTGGAACAGAAGATAAGCACTCTGCAGTTGATGATCTCAATTTCCACACACAACCATCCCAGGTGCTTGCTTTAACTTCGCGCTGTCAAATGTGGTTGCATGTTGCATATGGTGTCTAGCCTCTATTGCTTCCAATTTGGTTAAATTGCATCTGCTTACTTTACACATTATACCTTTGATAATGACATGCCTTCCTGTTTTTGATACATACTACATATGTCTATTAACCATGTTTGTACATCAAACTAATGCTCTTTTGTATCCCTTGTCAATTACTTATGATGAGATAGTCACCCGGGTGGGTTTCTGTGAGACGACATAATCGCTTAAAGAGTGCAGTGTCATCCTCCCCACATGATTCTCAAGAAACAATAAGGCTAAATGAAGATAGTCAACGTAGCTCTCTAGTTGATCACCGCAATTCCCCCACACCACCATTGCAGGTGCTTGCTCTTAGTTGGCAGTGTGATATGTAGTGTTCGTCTTACATGAAAGTAGTGTTCGTCAGTATCATGCATCAATGAGTTCTGAAGAGCAAATTTTATTCCTTTTTCTTGTGGGTTTGACTTGACAAGGCAAAATCAAGAAAGAGGAAGGAAAAGAGTAAGGAAGGCGATGATGGTGGTCCTCTGCAGCAACGTAAACGGAGCATCAGTACCGATTCTCCTTGTACTGATAGTGCATTACAAGGTCCATGTCTCCACTCCCCTACTCCACCATCCAAGGTGCTTTCTCTAACTTGGCAGTGTGATATCTGGTTGCATGTTGCATATGGTGTCTAGCTCGTATTGCTCCTAATTAGTGTAAACTGCATCTGCTTAGCTTACACATGATACATGTGAATATGACACGCTTTCCTATTTTTGGTACATACTATATCTTATGATAAGGCACCTTTAAGTCGCCACTTTGATATTGGTTGTGTCTTGCATATGATTTCTAGCATGTACTGCTTCTAATTTGTTGAAACGCCATATAGTTTGAACTTGGCAGAGTGATATTGGTTGCATCTTTCATATGGTATCTAGCTTGCAGTGCTTCTAATTTGTTGAAATGCCTTCTGCTTAGTTAACACATAATAGGTGTGAATACGTCACACCATCCTATTTTTCATACATATTCCATCCTCGCATCATGTGTTTGCCTTTCATCCGAGTAGTGTTCGTCAGTATCATGCATGAATGAGTTCTGAAGAGCGAATTTTATTCCTTTTTCTTATCGGTTTGACTTCACAATGCAAAATCATTACAGCTGAAGGAAATTAGTCCGTCAGTGGATGATGGTGGTCCTTCGGAGCAACTCAAACAGGGGGTCTCTACAGATTCTACTCCGCCATCCTCCCAACAAGATTCGCAAGACAACACAAGGTTGGACAGTCAACGTAGCTGTGTAGATGATGAGCACATCTCCCCTACTCCACCATCACAGGTGCTTGCTTTAACTTGACACTATTATATGTGGTTGCATGTTGTGTATGATGTCTAGCTTGCATTACTTCTAACTTGAATTGCATTTGCTTACTTTACACATAATGCCTGTGAATATGACACGTGTTCCTGTTTCTAGAACATACGTGTACATGATGAGCACATCTCCCCTACTCCACCATCACAGGTGCTTGCTCTTACTTGGAACTGTTATACGTGGTTGTGTTTTCCGTATGATGTCTAGTTTGTATTGCTTCTGATTATGTTGAATTGCATCTGCGTAGCTTACAACTTATACCTGCAACGATCACTTACCCATAAGACACATTTAACTTGGGACTGTGATGTAGGTTGCATCTCGCATTGTCTTCTAGCTTGTACTGCTTCTAATTTCTTGAAATGGCACTTACGACGAGACACTCTTTACCTGATACAGTGATATTGGTTGCATGTTCATATGGTGCCTAGCTATCATTTCTTCTAATTTTGTTGAAATGCCTTCCGCTTACTGTTTTTTCATACATATTCCATCCTCCTATCGTACATGTGAATATGAAACGCTGTCTTTTTTGTATATATTCCATCCTCCTATCCTGCGCTTGCCTTACATCAAAGTAGTGTTCGTCTATATCATGCATCAACTAGTTATGCAGAGCTAATTTTATTCATCTTCTTGTGGTTTTGACTTCATAAGGAAATATCATAAAATAGGAAGGAAAAGAGTAAGTTAGGGGATGTTGGTGGTCCTCCGCATTGATGCAAACAAAGACTCTCTAGATTTGCCATTGCTACTACTAATGAAGTTGAAGTCCCAAGTCTACATGATGTGTTCATCTCCAGTACTCCACCATCGCAGGTGCTTGCACTAAGTTGACAGTGTGATAATTGGTTTCATGTTGCATATGTTGTCTAGCCTGTATTTCTTCTATTTTGATTAAATTGCACCTGCTGAGTTTATACGTTATACATGTGCATATGACATGGCTTTCTGTGTCTAGAATACACTGCATCTATCTATCCTACCATGTTCTTACATCAAAGTACTGCTGGTGTGTATCCCGCATCAGTCACTCATGATTGGACGCTTTTAACATGGCAGTTTGATAGTGGTTGCATCTTGCATTGATTTCTACATTGTACTGCTTCTAATTTTTCGAATTGCCACTTATGACAAGACACTTTTAACTTGGCAGAGTAATATTGGTTGCATCTTTCATATGGTGTCTAGCTTGCATTACTTCTATTTTCTTGAAGATCCTTCTGCTTAATTTGCACATCGTAGCTGTGAATATGTCATGCCGTCCTGTTTTTCTTACATATTCCATCCTCATATGGTTGTCTTACTGTTGACACATGAACACGTCACGTTTACCCTCGACGTCGGGGTGATGCACCGCAGCTCACATCGAAGGAGACCCGACCGACAGCGCGATACGCAAGACAGTCGGCGGGCGCTTTTGCAGACCCGAAACCCCGCGCACCCGGGAGGGATCCCGTCAAGGATTGCGGCGGCTATGGGCTGCCCTAGTTCGATTCGCTCGCCCCTAGAGCCTCGATATTCACAGTTCTCAAACATGAAGAACAACGAAGAACGAGAGAGAAAAACGGTGGTGAGATAAAACGTAGATGAAAAAGTAGTATATTGATTTGTTCGATTGTGTGTTGTTCAATCGGCCGTCACCCCCAACATATATAAGAGGCGGCTGGACTTCTCGTACAAGCAAAGGATTCATCTAGGCTTTCCTTACAAGAAAATTACATCAATTCACGACCTAGAGTCCTAGTTCTGGTCCCACTTGGATTCAGCCCGAATCTGATCCAATCTTCTGTCTTGCTCCTTGCACGGGCCGTGGAATCTGCATATGACTTCCGATGGAGACGGTTCAAGTATCAATTTTGTACGCTTTGATGAGGCCAACAATCCGTATGTTGATCACTTTTCCAAATAAGGCCATCTTGAATACTCCACAGCGTCATCTTTAATTTCGAGTCGGACTCGGTCATGTAGCTGACTGGACCATCCGACTCTTGTAGCGTCTCTGCAGGTCGTATACTATGTCGGATGATGATGACTCCAAAATCAAAGTTGACCGTTTCGACGTTACAAATAACTTTCATGCTGAACACTTCTTCATCCGAGTCCATCTAGATAATCATTTGAGCCCATCTTCAGCTTCTGGTCAGATTGGCCTTGAACAGTTTCCACCCAGAAAGCTCTTTCCCGGCAAGATTTTCAGCCCCGGCAAGGTCTTCGCCCGGCAAGCTTTTCCCCCCGGCAAGCTTTCCTCCCCGGCAAGGTTTCACACCAGCAAGCTTCTCCGCCGGCAAGCTTTCCACGCCGGCAAGCCCTCACATCGGCAAGGCTTTACCCCGGCAAGGTTTCATTCAGCCGGCAAAGTCCGAATACTTTCTCACTCAGGGCCGGCCCGCGAAGTGTTGCCTCTAACTTTTGCATACGAACCCGGATTCGTGACCATGCCAAAATCTGGTGTCAACACATGCCCCCTGTTTTTCGGCAAAGCTTGTGTGCCGAAAAATAACTTGTATTGTGTTTGTTCTAAGGACGATGTCAACACTCGATCGGCCATTTATTTTCCTCAGGACGATAATCAGGTATCGGCCATGTCTGTGCTAAGGGCGATAGTCATATATCGACCATTGCCCACTTAGGCTTCTTGCCACACACTTGGGTGGTATTTCTTCAAGTACTTGCCATTGAGAGCTCGAGGTAACAGTGCCCCTTGTACGGATTCCACCAAATAAGGTTTCGGGAACTATTCTTGCAATTCTAAAAGGACCTTCCCAACTTGGAGACCACTTCCCGAATTTTCTGTCCCTTGAACCAATCGGGAGAATTACTTTCCAGACGAGATCGCCAACTTGAAAATTCTTCAACTTAACCTTGTTATTGTAAGCCCTTGCTACCCTCAACTTGTCCCTCTCTATGGCCTTCAAAGCAGCCAAACGTTTATTGGCAATCTCATCAATATTGTCCATCATCAAGTTATAAAAGTCTACTACCGATAAATCATTTTTTTGGCTATTCTCAAAGCATTCAAATTCACTTCCACCGGTAAAACAGCCTCTTGACCGTATACTAGCTCATATGGAGTCACCTTTGTAGCGCCATGTCTTGAGATCCTATGTGCCCACAAAGCTTCAGACAACAACTCATGCCATCTCCTTGGATTATCCTCAATCTTCCTCTTGATGAGCTTGATTAAAATTTTATTGCTAGACTCAGCTTGTCCATTGGCTTGGGCATAATATGGAGAGGAATTGAGCAGTTTTATGTTATAAGATTCAGCAAATTCTCTAACTTGGTGTGACATGAAAGAGGAGCCTTGATCTATAGTCAATGTTTGAGGAATGCCAAATCTATGAATAATGTGCTTGGTTATGAATTTAATCACCTCTGTATGTGTCATGTTCTTGAGAGGTACTGCTTCAGACCATTTAGTGAAATAATCGGTTGCCACCAATACGAACCGATGCCCCTTTGAGGAAGATGGATGAATTTGTCCAATAAAGTCTAAACCCCATCCTCTGAAAGGCCACGGCTTGATAATGGGATGTAACATAGCAGCAGGAGCCAACTGAATATCACCAAATTTTTGACAAGCTTCACACCCTTTGTAATATCTGAAGCAATCATTAATCATAGTCGGCCAATAAAATCCAGCACGTCGTAGCAACCATTTCATCTTGGGAGCCGATTGATGAGTGCCACAAATACCTTCATGGACCTCCCCCATAGCAACTCTCGCTTGGTCCTCGTCCAAGCACTTTAGAAGAGCATCATCAACAATTCGGCGATAGAGATCATCATCTCTCATTGTATACTTGAAAGCCATCCGCCGAACAGCCCTGTCCACCCTTCTACTAGGATCACACAAATAATCAACAATGGGTTTCCTC
This sequence comes from Triticum urartu, assembly GCF_056163025.1. Classification (NCBI taxonomy): domain Eukaryota; kingdom Viridiplantae; phylum Streptophyta; class Magnoliopsida; order Poales; family Poaceae; genus Triticum; species Triticum urartu. The sequence continues at coordinate 39,603,339 of NC_141876.1, forward strand.
CAGTCTTAACTTTCTCCTGCATTGAATATTTCATTAATGGCCGAAACGGTGGGCTCCGGTTCGGCCTCCCCTATGTCGGCAAGACTAGACATCGGCTTTTCAGAAATATGAAACACACCATGATCAACATGGTAGCCGGATCCCTGTTGTGCCAACTCATTTGCTTTCCAATTGTCATCTCTAGATATATGAGCAATGCTAAAACAATCCAAAGTAGAAATTATATCTAGACATTTATTAAGATAAACATTAAGTGATTCGTCCAAACACTGAAAGACTTTGGATATTTGTTGCACCACTAGTAACGAATCACCATAAGCCTCAATATGTGTAACACCTATAGCAAGCAACATCTCTAAACCAAATAACAATGCTTCATATTCGGCTTGATTATTTGTGCAAAAATATTCTAAGCGGCATGAGGCTTCAAAAACAACACCATGAGGAGATATGTAAACAATGCCAACACCTTGGCCATTGCTACAAACTGAACCATCAAAATATAATCTCCACGGTACTAATGAGAAAAGGTTTATATCAATGCCATACTTGTCATCAATCCGATGTTCAACAATAAATTTAGCAACAATTTGGCCTTTCATGGATTTTAGAGATTCATAAGCCAAATCATATTCAATCAAAGCATAAGCCCACTTGCCAATTCTACCACTAAGAATTGGCCTATGCAACATGTATTTAATGACATTGGTCTGACAAGCTACTACGCAAGCACTCGGCACTAAATAATGTCTCAATTTTGTGCAAGCATAATATAAGCATAGACATAATTTTTCAATAAATGTATACCTTGTCTCGGCGTCCATTAAGCGCCTGCTCAAATATGTACTAGCATGCTCTTTTCTTTCGGTTTCTTGAGTCAAAACAGCACCAATAACTCCTTCCTCTGCTGCAATGTAAAGCCTGAAGGGTTCCCTATGCTTGGGTGCTTTCATCACCGGAGGAGTGCACAAATAATTCTTGATCATATCAAATGCTTCTTGCTGTTTTTCCCCCCAAGTGAAATCAACATCATTCTTTAACCGAAGGATAGGAGTAAACGCATCAACCTTCCCTAAAAAATTAGCTCTGAACCTCCTCAAGTAATTGACCTTGCCAAGGAACTTTTGCATATCTCTCTTGCATGTTGGAGCTTCCACTTTCTGTATGGCCTCTGTCTTTTTGGGATCAATCTCTATGCCATCTTCATGGATAATGAAGCCCAAAAACTTACCAGCTGACACACCGAATGCACACTTCAAAGGATTCATCTTTAGTCCATAGTTTTTCATTCTTTCAAAAGCTAAACGCAAATCGGCCAAGTGAGATTCAAAAGCGTCCGATTTGACAACAATATCATCAATATAGACTTCAAGTATGACACCGAGTAAATCATGAAAAAACAAATTCATAGCCCTTTGATATGTGGCGCCAGCATTTTTTAATCCGAATGTCATCACTGTCCACTCGAATAAACCAAGAAAACCAGGGCAACGAAAAGCTGTCTTGCACATGTCCTCTTCGGCAATAAAAATTTGATTGTATCCGGCATTACCATCTAGAAAGCTAATAACTTTATGTCCAGAAGCATCATTAATAAGCATATCGGCTATTGGCATGGGATACTCATGTTTGGGTGTAGCCCTATTCAGATCTCTGAAGTCAATGCACACCCTCAACTTGCCGGATCCTTTCTTTTCCACTAGGACAATGTTAGAAATCCACTCGGCATACCTGCAAGGTCTAATAAAATTAGCTTTAAGCAAACGACAGATCTCTTCCTTGATCCGGTCATATGTTTTTGGATTAAACTTTCTGGCAGATTATTTATATGGTCTAAAACCAGCCTTTATAGGTAACCGATGCTCCACTAGCTCTCGGCTTAAACCTGGCATCTCATGATATTCCCACGCAAAGCAACAGACATATTCTTTCAACAGCTCGATCAACTTAGCTTTATGATCGGCTCTTAAATTTGCATTTACAAATGTCGGCCTAGGAGTTGAACCATCTCCTATATCTATCTCTTCTAATGGATCGACCGATGTAAAACCTTGTCCTATTTTATCCATATCATCTAACTCTTCTATGGACTCATACATATCGTTCTCATTGGACCGATATTCTACAAGTCGCTTTTGTAACCACTCTGAGTTAGGATCCATTTAAACATATCATACCTTGGAGCCGATTGCATTCAGTCGGCTTTAAAGAGACGGGCACGAAACCATTCTTGGTTGCGCTGAGAAAATCAAATTTTGATAAGTCATGTCCCGTCAAGCAAGTAGCATTTGGGTGTTGCCAATCCACCGATGCCTCAGCCAAAGCAACACAGGCCGAGTTATCCGCATGAATGACTTCCACTTCATCATCAACCCACTGGATCAAAAACTGGTGCATAGTGGATGGCATGCACTGGTTTGCATGAACCCAATCACGGCCTAGTATGACATTGTAGTTACCTTGCACCTTAGCGACAAAGAATGCGGTAGCCAAAGTTTTACTTCCACCGTGAGCTCCACATACATCACACCTTTGGCTTCAGTTTTCTCTTTGCCTTCAAATCCATTGAGCACCATGTTGGTCTTTATCAACTCTTCATCATGCAGCCCCAATTTTTTGAATACCAAATACGGCATAAGATTCACCACAGCACCACCATCAACAAGCATCCGAGTGAGTGGCGATCCATTGATATGACCTATGAGATACAATGGTTTCAGATGCGTTACTGGGTCTTTTGGCTTCTCGAATATTGCATTTTTAGGGCCAAAATCCAGCTGAGCCACCTCTCCTTCCTCATTGACAGCACGAAACTCAGCAGGTAAGTAATATACCATATTGATATCCATACCTTCATGAAACGGCGTAGACTCATAGTCCAACATATCATCCTCTTCTTCAAGTGCATCCACCGATTCTGAAATTTGTCCAAGTGAAGGAGAAGTAAGAAGTGTCATAGACGATGTAATAGCTGTCGCATCGTCCTCCTTTGGTGGCGCAGGTGCTGCTGTGATAGGTGTAGAAGCAACTGCATCTTGTATTTGCTTAGGCCTCCACACTTGATTTGTAGGCACCATGGGCCGAGTGTCATTGAACAACTTATCCCTTTGCTTCTCGGCTTCTTGTTCTGTCATCTCTTGACTCCTTAACCTCTGTAATTTCCTCTTTTGTGTTTTTGTCAGCCCTGGAGGACACCACTTTGTGTATTTAGGGTCTCTCATCTTTACTTGGCTGGTGTTTCCTTAAAGGTCATTAGCCGAGTGCTTTGGCGCGATAGCAAGTATCAGATCAGTCGGATTACTATGCATAATCGGCTGTTGTATGGTGAATGTTTCGGTGCCCAAGATGAGTGAGTCAGCGTCGGTTTTTTCCTTGCCTTTGCTTGACTCGATCGTTACAGCACTTGGCGACTTAACACGCCATTCTTGCTTGCTGACCCTTTTTTGATTATCTTGCACTGGCCGATTGACGCTATTGTTCAAACGGCCTCGTGTGGGATAAGAAAGTCTCTCATGAACGGGCCTCCTTTGTTCTGCCCAACCCGGATGAAATGCATAAGGGGCCATTGGGGACTGCCACCATCCTCCATTGAAGTCTCCCATGTAATATGGTACATAGGGGAGAGGCGGTACCCATGGTCCCGGCACCCACGACCCATATGGCCTTGCATGATGCTGAAATTCTTCCCGAGGAGGTGACCTTGAGCACTTCAAATTTGGTGACCGGTTAGAGCTAGAACCGGCTGCATGATTGGCATACTTGGACAACAACATATCAAAAGTTGGCTTGATTTTCTTGTGCTGCACTTTAGCTTCATTCATCTTCCACTTGCCAACTTCTGGACTTTTGGGCTTGACAAATTTAACACGAGTATTTTCTTGCGCTTGCGGTTGCCCTCCGAGTGTAGGATTCTTGATGGTGACTTTGATCACTTCCTTGCCATCGGGCTGCTTATCAAGCACAACATGTCTCCCCAAGACCTTGTTGCCCTCCTTGCCTTTCCTGAGCTCACCAATAATGACATTAGTTTTATTAGCAGATTCGGCTACCTCCGGCCGAATGAGTAGCTTCTTTCCCTCCAAATCCATGGTATTCATTGGAAAAGGCTGTTTATCAACTTGCATCTCAGAAAAGTTCAATCGTCCATCATTAATGGCCGATTGTATCTGTCGTCGAAAAACATCGCAATCGTTAGTAGCATGAGAAAAAGAATTATGATATTTGCAATAAGCGCGCCGTTTCAGCTCCTCAAACGGCGGTAAAGTATGAGATATTCTAATAATCTTAGCCTGTAGCAAAGCATCAAATATTTTATCACACCTAGCAACGTTAAAAGTAAACTTCATCTCTTCATCACGATTCTTATGAATCGGTTTCAAATCATTGCAAGTAAAGGGTTTGGCCTTAGATGGCCAAACAAATTCAGTAGAAAAAACATCACCCTCATCGTCCGAGTGATCACTATCATATTCCACCATATTCATCTTTGCATTACCGGCTTTGTATCTATGCACTGCTCTGAGGTCTTTGCTTCGACTTTCCTGAGCCAAAGCCCTTTGTAAGACTTGGTTGATATTTAAGAACTCATAGCCTTCTAGCTTTTCTCTAATGGGAGTTCTCAAACCACTCAGCACTAGGTCCGCCAAGTCCCTCTCGGTTATCACCAAACTAAAACACCGGTTTTTTGTTTCTCTGAATCTCTTGACGTAATCGGAGACCGATTCATCATGCTTCTGTTTAACCGATGCTAGATGTGACAACTTGAGTTCATTGTCGCCGCTATAAAAGTGATCATGAAACTTCTGCTCTAGCTGCGACCAAACCCGAATGGAACCATGGGGTAAAGAAGAAAACCATGAAAATGCGGTACCAGTTAATCATAAAGGAAATAAACGCACTTTCAATTCATTCAATGAGCCTGCCTCAGCCAATTGTCCTAAATACTGACTAACATGATCCCATGTGGTTTTTGTGCCTTCTCCATTAAACTTAACAAAATCTGGAATTTTATATCCTGGAGGGCACTGGATGGCATCAAAGTACTCGGGGTACGGCTTTTGGTAAATCCGATTCCGAGGTAACTCAACTCCAAAATTCTCTCGAAGCATCTTAGCCATCTCCTCTCTAAGATTAGCTAGACCATCATCCATAGTGGACGATGAAGCTTGTGGCAGTGGCATAGGAGGAGTAGGGTTACTAGCTGTAGGTAAGAATTGTGGCATGTATGTCGACCCATAATTTGGTAGTGGTCGAGTGGTTGCAGCTGTAGGTAGGGTTTGGTTTGGCGTTGCCACCTAACCTGGCATGCTCATGATAGGACTAATGGGTGCAGCCACAATTTGATTTGTATGGGTAGGGTAATAAGCCATCGGCATGGCAGGCGCCGATGCAATAGGTAAAGCCAGATTAGGGTTTTGCACACTAGCAGCTACACCATCATTACCACTAGATGATTGAGATATATTCTTTTGAGCATTAGTATTTTCTATGAAAGTTTGATAGACTAGATTGTTACCATCAGCAATACGACTTTCAATCTCAGCCCACTACTCAGGAGAAAAGGCAGTACTTACAGAGGGTTTAACCTGCTCGGCTTGAAGAGGAGGGAACTTGATTTCTTCAATCAGAGTGATGTTGCCTTGGCGATCCTTCTTGAACTTTGCAAGGAACTCCTGCAAGTCCTTCTCCTCGCGTGCCTTCTTGTACTCCTCATAAACTTGGCGATGATCGGCCGATATCTCATCAAGACTGGGCTTAATGATGTTATCGGCGTCTACCTCAGATGGCTTGGGAATATCAGACATGGTGGATGATGACGATTGATCTTCGTTCCCCAGCGGAGTCGCCAAAAAGTGTATTGACACACGAACACGTCACGTGTACCCTCGACGCCGGGGGTGATGCACCGCAGCTCACGTCGAAGGAGACCCGACCGACAGCGCGATACGCAAGACAGTCGGCGGGCACTTTTGCAGACCCGAAACCCCGCGCACCCGAGAGGGATCCCGTCAGGGATTGCGGCGGCTATGGGCTGCCCTAGGTCGATTCGCTCGCCCCTAGAGCCTCGAGATTCGCATCTCTCAAACACAAAGAACAGCGAAGAACGAGAGAGAAAAATGGTGGTGAGATAAAACGTAGATGAAAAAGTAGTATATTGATTTGTTCGATTGTGTGTTGTTCAATCGGCCGTCACCCCCAACATATATAAGAGGCGGCTGGACTTCCCGTACAAGCAAAGGATTCATCTAGGCTTTCCTTACAAGAAAATTACATCAATTCACGACCTAGAGTCCTAGTTCTGGTCCCACTTGGATTCAGCACGAATCTGATCCAATCTTCTGTCTTGCTCCTTGCGCGGGCCGTGGAATCTGCATATGACTTCCGATGGAGACGGTTCAAATATCAATTTTGTACGCTTCGATGAGGCCAACAATCCGTATGCTGATCACTTTTCCAAATAAGGCCATCTTGAATACTCCACAGGGTCATCTTTAATTTCGAGTCGGACTCGGTCATGTAGCAGACTGGACCATCTGACTCTTGTAGCGTCTCTGCAGGTCGTATACTACGTCGGATGATGATGACTCCAAAAGCAAAGTTGACCATTTCGACGTTACGAATAACTTTCATGTTGAAAACTTCTTCATCCGAGTCCATCTAGATAATCATTTGAGCCCATCTTCAGCTTCTAGTCGGATTGGCCTTGACAGTTTCCACCCAGCAAGCTCTTTCCCGGCAAGATTTTCAGCCCCGGCAAGGTCTTCGACCGGCAAGCTTTTCCCCCCGGCAAGGTTTCCTCCCCGGCAAGGTTTCACACCGGCAAGCTTCTCCACCGGCAAGCTTTCCACGCTGGCAAGCTTCTCCACCGGCAAGCTTTCCATGCCGGCAAGCCCTCACATCGGCAAGGCTTTACCCCAGCAAGGTTTCATTCAGCCGGCAAATGCCGAATACTTTCTCACTCAGGGCCGGCCCGTGAAGTGTTGTCCCTAACTTTTGCATACGAACCCAGATTCGTGACAATGCCAAAATCTAGTGTCAACACATGCCCCCCTGTTTTTTGGCAAAGCTTGTGTGCCGAAAAATAACTTGTATTGTGTTTGTTCTAAGGACGATGTCAACACTCCATCGGCCATTTATTTTCCTCAGGACGATAATCAGGTATCGGCCATGTCTGTGCTAAGGGTGATAGTCATATATCGGCCATTGCCCACTTAGGCTTCTTGCCACACACTTGGGTGGTATTTCTTCAAGTACTTGCCATTGAGAGCTCGAGGTAACAGTGCCCCTTGTACGGATTCCACCCAATAAGAGTTTCCGGGAACTATTCTTTCAATTCTAAAAGGACCTTCCCAACTTGGAGACCACTTCCCGAATTTTCTGTCCCTTGAACCAATCGGGAGAATTACTTTCCAGACGAGATCGCCAACTTGAAAATTCTTTTGTGTTGTGGGTACAGCTTGACATGGCAAAGTCAAAAAAGAGCAAGGAAAATAATATAGTAGGGAGTGTTGTTACTCGTCGGGTGAAACAGAAAAGGTTCTGCCATAGAGATTCTGCTGGTACTTATAGTGCAGTAGAAGGTCCAAGTCCACCGGCTAAATCTACAAACACAGTATCACCTGCTCCACCAGCTGCAGCATCCGCTTCAACTGTACCAGCATCTCAACCAATTACTCGTTCATTTGCTCCGGAACTGGCCAGTTCCCAAGCTGCCTTCACACCTAACACTACTTCTGAAGCACTGCTGACACAACAGGAATTGGCAAGATCAGATGAACCTCATGAGCAACAACACCAAGACGGTACCTGACCGAGTCAAGTTGCAGTTGCATGCTCCTTTATATGTACTCTCACAGTTTGATGTACACTAACACTTTCCATATTCGTTGTTGAACGAGCACCACGGCGGAAGCGGAAACAGACATCGGGGATAATTCTTGACAGATTAACAAAATCTAAAGGAGGAAGAATGGAGATCCATTTTGAGGCAGGTTTAAAAAGGCCACGTGATGCTACAGAGTCAGCCAAGTTAGTATCAGAGGCAGCCGTTGCCGTAGGTGCCATGCACGTATCCTCCCAACGTGGATCCAGTACAGGAATGAGAAAGACAATACCCAGTTTAACACCTTCCTTGACCATTTATCCATAAGTAATGTTATTCATCGCAATTAGTAATATTGTCTTGCTCTGTCCCATACTTTCTAGCTTCCTCCTAATAAGACTCGCATTCTTTTTTCAACAGATGAGGTTCAAGTTGGATCCGAAAGATGATGCAACTAGACAAGCATGCACTCATGTTTTTCAGTCCGCTCTATGACAGTATCGATACCACCTTAGAAAATCTCACTTTGAAGGCAAGGCTAACAATGAAATCGCCCAAACATCTCCAGTGGAATATATTACAGATGAAGACTGGACAGCCCTTGTTAAACACTAGTCTGATCGAAAGTATCAGGTAGGCTATATGTATTTGATCAAACCACATATTGAACTTGTATTTATGTATGTGCCTTACAAGTGTATCTTCTTCTAGGCTAACTGTTTGAAGAACAAAACCAACCATTCTAAACTGAAATTCCAACAGACCACAGGATCTCGTAGCTATATTGCACACTGCGAGGCTCTTGTAAATAGCTGCTACTTCCTTCTTTTTTGTGTGCCATATTATCGTATCTATATTTACTTGTTCCAAATCCAGAGGATATCCCGTGCGGACCAAAAAGAACCTGAACCGAATGCAGTGCAAATCTTCAAGGATTGCCACACCAACAAGATGAAGGGCATGAGCACACCAGTTCAAGCCGCTGTTGTAAGTCCTTACTCCTCCTGCCTTGAACTAATTGGTACTATGATGTGTTCATTTAACTACTTGGTTTGCAGCCAATGTCAGTTACTCTATTCACTTTTATTCACAGTTGTCTTAACGTATCATTTCACCTTACATGGTTTAAAAGAGATGAAGGATATTCTTTTGGTCTTGATCTGTAATCTAGTTGTTATGTTCACGTGCGCACACAATGATAAAATAGCATGTTTATTTTATATCTGTTTGCCCATGATATGAATGATGTCATACTATGTTGAAAACACTCAGGTTAAGGAAGGGGATCAAGGAAGACCAAATTCGGGTAGCACTCCGGTTGAAAAGAAAGTAATTGAATAAGAGCTTGATAAGGTGAGAGGATACTTGATGAATTCACAACATACATCCTCCGGAAGTATTGCGAGCATGGAACAAGGAGTAAGAAAGATCTCCGACAGCACTCCGGTTTAGAAGATATGCAAGTCTTGATAAGGCGAAAAGAACTAGAAGAGATGACACCACACTCCGGTTAGATGGATAAGCAAGAAAAGGAACAAGGTCCTGACAAGAACAAAAATAAAGGTTGAAGATAGCAACATCACAATGCCTCCGGAACGAAGGGAAACAATATCTTGAGAGAGCACGGTTACAACAAATGCTAGAACGGAGTTGTTGAAAAATCAACAACGAAAAGATAAGCTTGATATAGTCTTATGGAATACAGCTCAAAATATGAGGTGACACCCTGCCACTCATGGGAAAAGAATTGGATTGATAATAACAAGGAGACGAGAAAAATATTTCCACCGGGAGGGTAAAGAGGAACTTGGGTCCTTTATAAGCACCGTAAATAGCAACAATCCTTAGGGAAGGCTTTAGGTGAAAACATGACACAAGATAACTCCAACGAAGAGGTTGTATATGGCAAGGAAGAATGTTGTGAAGAACTTAGGACCCAGAAGCTGAAGTAGCCAAAACAGGAGGAGCAAAACCTCAAGATATCGGAGATTCGTCAGGAACTGAAGGACAGTAGGACATGGTTCATGCTACGGATGTTGAAACACAAAAGCTTGGAATGCAACTCCAGAAATATTAAAGGACGTCACGATAGACTTTGTGACAACAGAGATGATCTGGCAAAAGAACTTGAGAAGGTCAAGCACGATCAGAAGAATCCATCGGAGACATGAGCAAGACTTGGAGAGTTTGGCGACGTTGAAGATTTATTGACCTTTAGAAGACCAAACCCCTGTTTTATACGATGTTAGATGCGATGTTTGTGAGCTGTCATTTGTTTGATGTTTTTCCGACAGCCACAAATAAAATCTGTCTTTTCAAAACTATTGTTTGTATTATGTGTATCCCCCTCTATCTCTCTTATCTCACCCCAAACCCATGGACCCAATAGAGGATGAATGGAGATGAGCTTATATTTTTTGGATGGATGAGTAAATTGGAGACGGGTCAATGGATTCAGAACATGAAGGATCACATGAATAATAACCCTATAGTCGGAAAGGATATGACCCAGCATGCTCTTCAATGCTTTGAAAGAGGTGCTGCTACTTGGTGGAGGATGTACCAAACCATCAATGGATGACAAGGACTAACCACTTGGAAAGAATTCAAGTTGACTTTGCCAAAGTCTCGGTATGTGTCCCAGAAGTTGAAGCCTTATGGAAATGGTATGAAGAAGCATTGTGCATGCAAGCTTTGTGGAGAAATAGGACACAACCATAAAAAACAAGGATGAATGCCCTAATTGTGAAGGAAGTCACCCACCTAAAAGAATGCCCAACTAGGCAGACCACTTGTTTCTTGTGTGAAGAGACTACTCACTACCGTTCTCAGTGTCACATTTACCCCATGGTACAAAGAACCGTACAACAGAAGAAAGAAGCGATGAAAGGATCACACATGGAAATTTTAGAAGAAACTGTGATGAAGGAAGAGGTGGAGGACACACCTAAAGAAGACTCGAGTAAACCCTGCACTAAGTCTTGCTATTCATGTGGAGAAGAAGGACACATCTCCCAAAATTGTGTGAATGGGGATCTAGTAGAATTCCCGATAGAGGAAGTAGAGTATGACCCACAGGAACTAGAAGCCCTGATTGGAATGGAAAAATCTAGGAAGAGAAATAGATTGGATTCCAGGAAGGACCAGAGTCATATCACCTGTTTCAGGTGCAAGGAGTCAGGGCACTACTTCAGCGGTTGCCCAAAAAGGAAACCACGAGACTTGTCAAAATTATTATGTTTTCATTGTAATGAAGTAGGGCACTTTGCCAGAGATTGTCCCAAGGAGAAAGAGACTTGTGATTTTTAGTTGTGTCTGTGAGAAGTATAGTAGTAGTAGTGAGAACATTTCTTCTATATTGAGGCGATGAGTTGAGGCCTGTAATGGAAATGCAGGAGATTGAAGTAAATTGAGAATCAATAAAGTTATCATCATTGGTACTGATTTGGAATTTTATGAGTTGTTACCCTATGAAGAAAGAGTTTGACCACTTTCGAGTATATGAGAAGTATGGTCTATGGATGAGTTTGTGCATTTCAAGGGTGGTAGTAACTGTGAGGACCCTTGACCCCTGGAAAGGATTATGATATTCCACGGAGTGGACTTTGGACAAAATAAGTTCGAGTTTTATCTCGATATGTGGGATATCCCAAGAATATGAAGAGATGAAGTGCTATTGGATAAAGGAGGTATGATATTGGAAATATGGAGCAATTGCAACCCCATGATGAGTTTGAATAATCACGTCTTAAGTCTTATACAAATAGAACGAAGGGAGATAAAACAATTGGGTGAATTTTAAGTATGCTAGGAAGCTGGAAGTTGGATGTTGGAATAACGATCAGTTGCCCCGGGGATGAGTTCAAGGTTTACAAGTGATGAGATGGGCCATAACCCACAGGCCCCAGGACCTGCCAAGAAGCAAGCACATTCTTGCTGAAGGAAAAACCCTGGAAGAGGATATGCATTTATCGACAGACGATTTTATAGGAGTAACGCAAAACCTGAGAGTTGTGAAGAAATGATAGATGTTTGTTTGGCTTGCAGAATCAATGGATTTTTCCGAACTTAGTTCGTCGACAAGAGAAATTCTGCAATGCTTGTGAGGATGACCGAGTGTTAGAACGCGAGATTCGCTAAACCATGTACAAGGTAATGATTTGGGTGCGGGATGGATTGATCACCATACCGACTTACTCTTATTATTCGCCTTGCTATATGGGATGGTAAATCTGAGTGACTTACCAATAGTAGAGAGACGACGATATTAAGCCTTGTTTAAACCTTAGAATGGTATAATCATTTTCCCTGGTACAAGGCAACTGTTGCCAATCGTAGGACATATGGTGAGAATGAAGCCTAGACCCATTTCCTGCAGGAGAAGCCATAAATGGTTGACCACTATGAGATATCGATAGTTGTTTAGTATTGGCACCAGACCCATCAGCTAAGAAGATCCAGTCACGAAAGAACCTTACCAAGATGAAAGACAGAAGAATTGAGGAAAAGGTTATGCCACTACCAAAAGAGCCTAGATAAGGAATTATCCTGAAGATCTGAGAAGACCGACACTGTTAACAATATGGATGAAGTATATGAGTTTTGATGGAACTATAACCATGCTTCTAAGGGTGGTAGCACCCCATACCCCCTCCTGCGACAATTGATGGATTTTGAGGAGACCCCCAAACCCTAACCTTTTTCTTGCTAGCCTCTCCGAATCTCGAGGACGAGATTCTAAGGGTGGTAGGTTTGTAACATCCCAAAATTCTAAATTTTAGAATGTTATAATAAATAGAAAGATTTGATTGATTGTTTGATTGTTGTGTGATTGATTGAGTGAAATTCGAAACTTTTTGAAAGTTAAATGAGAGGGAATAAAAGGACTTTCCCAAACTTTCATTTTGCATTTTATGATCTCCGTGAATTCAAATTGTTTTCACCACAAAACCCTGGAGAAAAGATGACATGACTTCTTCCATTTATTTAAATGAAAAGGGGTGTTGAAAATATTTGAATTTCATTTGAAAATATTTCCAATTCTGAAACTTTATGCAACTCAATGATTTTCACGGGAGAAGATAAAATGACTTCTTCAAATTATATGAAATATGAGTTGGGAGTTTAAAAGGATCAAATTCAAAGTCCTTTTGGAAATTATTTTCAATTTGGAGTTATTTGGGTTTTATTCAAATTACTTTTCTCCAAAAATAAAATACATGGAAAATAGGGTAACATGATTCCCTACATCAGAAAATTGGAGATAAATAAGTTTGAAATCATTTTGGTATTTTTAAAATGATTTTTACTGGATTTTACTAGAGCAGTAGCACTCTTTGCTTTATTTGAATTTGTGTGGATTTTATTTGACTCTAGAAAAATGATCAGATGATAGAAAATCTTTTTATGAAAATTTTGATATATTATATGCCTATATAATATTTTTTTTGTTTATTTTGTTTATTTTTGTTTTTCTGGAAAAATGTTTAATTAAAAAAACATCTTCTCTGGACCGGGCCAACTGGGCCGTAGCCTAACAAACCATCCCGCGCCGCCACCGCCTAGCTCCCGCCGTGCCCGACAGGGACTTGCCGGAGTCCGGCTTCCCCACGCCGCCGGACGCCCCCTCGCCCAAGGAAGGCCTCGGCCTCGTGCCTTTATAAGGTCGGCCCCAGACCACGCCTCCTCTCCTCCTCTCGCGCCGCCACCCCACGCCTGATTCGCCGCTGGCGAGATCCGCGCCGCAACCGCCGCCATCGTCGCTTCTCGCCGCTGCCGCACCGCCGCCGCCGCGCCGCCTCTTGCCTTTGCCCGCGCCGCCGTCCCGCACTCCGCCCTTGCCGCATGCTCGCCTCTGCGCCGCGCCGCTCGACCCGCCGGACGCCGCCGCCCCACCGGAGTTCGCCGCCACCTTGACCCGTCGGATGCCGACTCGGTCCGCCGCCGAAAACTGTTGGGTTTCGTTGAAAATCCGAACCGGTATAAACCGCCCGGTTCACCGGGTTTTCTTTTAGTTTTGTTTTCGGTTTCTTTTTGGTTTTTATATAAACCGGCCTTTTTTGGTTAGATTATTTAGAGAACGTTCGCTGATTAGGGTTAGAAAACGAATGTTCATTATTTAGTCTTTTCTTTTTCTATTAGTTTTAGTCAGGGACCTAGCCGTAATTAGTTTCTTTTACAGTTTGGCCCCTGTTTTTCAAACAACCACATCTTTTCGCTCGTTTATCCAAATCCAACGAAACCAATGCCCACTTCTTCATTATGATCCCCTCTACCCAGTAAAACAACTTAAACATGTTTTTGGAAAGTTTTAAATTTTGAATTCAAACAGATTTGTATTCAAACTTCGTTTGATCGTAACTTGAGTTTCGTAGCTCCGTTTGAGTTGATTCTTTTTGCAAATCAAAGCTCTTGCCCTAAACTTTCTGATAAGGCCAAATTCACTTAATTTTGGTACTGTTAGAAATTTTTTTATGCTGCAAGAGTTAATTGGTTGTTTTCAAAGTTTTCCGAGATCTTTTCTTCGATTCTTTTGCATGATTGCTTATGTGTGGTTACTATTGCTTGCTTACGATAGATTGACCGGAGTGTGATGAGCAGAACCATCAGGAGTTATGAGTGCGAATAATATTCATCAACCGTACAAGGCAAGTTCACACTTTGATCATATCCCTTTCATACCCAGTTTTTATGCATTAGTTTCACCCTCAAACATTGCATGGTTAGGATTGATAACATGTGGGTATTGGGAAGTAGTTGATGAGGTAGGAACCTATTGCCCTGCATTCAAACCTTGGGAGTTACTTTTACGTTATGCTCATATTGCTATGCTATGCTCGTAGACGTGGATTTGTTTGAGAGAATTCATGACAGATGTGAGAGTTATTATTTAATGGTTAACTTAAGGTGGCTACTTTAATACACATCTAGGTGGATTGGTTGGGGCACCCTGGAGTACCCGGGGCACCTAGAGAACCCAGTGCTTGCCCAAGGGGATCCCAGAGGACCCGTGTGATCACCCTATGGAATGCCACCCATGCTCAAAGGGGTCATAAGATTATTTCATGCTAGAAAATTCCGTGTACAGCCACAAGCTATTATGGGCTCTAGCATAGTTGAGTAAGTTGCATGAACTCTTGAAGAGGTGGATCAGCAGGTAGAGGGATGTAGGTTGGTATGGTCTGCCCGGAGTACAGAGTTAATGTTTTTGAAAGACTGTGTCTCGGTCATCCGTTTCTCAAACACCATGTAGTGCGAGAAATCCAACGAAGGAGATCGAGTCTTGTGGGGAAAAGTGCGTAAACCTCTGCAGAGTGTACAAACTAATCATGGTTAGCCGTGTCCCTGGTTATGGACATCTTGAGTATCTGGTTCTTGAATTACCATGTTGATCTCAACACTTTATTTAATTAATTTGATTGGGTTAATGATTATTATTTTGGGATTGAGTTGGAGGAACCTTCTCAATATTTTATCAACCAACTTTGTAGTTAAATAAAATATATTCCTTGATGTAGGGAAAAATTGGCTTTTCGCAAAAACATTATAACCATAGAGTTTTTCCACCAGCCAAATATGCATGTAGTGATAGCCTTTATTCATCATTATCCTATGGTGTGAATTTGCCAGTACATTCAATGTACTGACCCTTTGTGGCTGCAACGTCTCATGTTGCAGGAATCTTACGACGAGTAATTGATACGTTAGGGTTACGATTTCTACACTCAACTTTGCCGTTGGTGTTGATGGGAATCCACAACCTTTGTTACTTCTGCTATATGGATTGAGGTAATAGTATTTACGTTACTTTATACATGTGATTTACCTCTGTTATAAATCCTCGAGTACTGTGTGTGTCAACATACCGATCCAGGGATGACACTTAAGCACAGAGACTTGACCGTCTGAGGTCGGGTCGCTACAACTTTTATTACTACTATCATTACTTGCTCGTTACAAATTATCTTGCTGTCAAACTATGCCGTTACTTACAATTTCAGCACTTGCAGACATTACCTTGCTGAAAACCACTTCTCATTTCCTTCTGCTCCTCGTTGGGTTCGACACTCTTACTTATCGAAAAGAGCTACAATTGATCCCCTATACTTGTGGGTCACCAAGGCTACTTTCTGATATCTGTCATGGATACACTCACCCAATCCACGTCTACTAGCATAGCATGGCATAAGCAAACGTAGAAGTAGCTCCCAAAGGTTTGATAATAAAACAGGTAATAGGTACTACCTCATCTACTTCCCAAAACCCACATATTAATCAGATCCTTTTCATGCAATTGTTTGAGGATTGATCTAATGGAATAAAACTGGGTATGAAAGAGGTATGATCAAAGTGTTACTTGCCTTGTTGATGATCCGTGAAACCTAGAGATTCGAAGTAGCAAGCGGCGCACTCGGGGTACTCTATTGCAAAAAACAAGCATACAATAAGCACTCATCTAATGCACAGGTGAAACTCAAATAAGAAATCTAACCAGAAAGTTCAACTTAAGAACTCCGGTTTGCAAAAAGAAACGAATCGAACGAAACAATGGAAGTCAAACGGGGAAAGAAACAAGCTTCGTTTACTAATCTAGACCCAAGTCAAATTTTACAGAAGCAAAAACTTGTTTGAGTTGGTTAAACGGAAAGAGGGTTTCGAGAAGAAACTCTAGGCGCTTGAATCGCCTGATTCCGATAAACGAGCGAAAATCTATACTAAAACAAAAATCGGATCAGAAATCGCGATCAGAAATAATCGTGGAAAAACCGAGAAAAAGAAAAAACTGACGAACAGATTAACGAATGAACGTTCGCTAACTGGAACTAAACGGTGAACTCGTCCATTAAAATGAACGAATGAGCGAACGCTCGCTAAATAAGTGAACCGATAAAACCGATCTAATAAATATTAAAAAAAATAAAACCTAGGGTTTTCAAAAAAAAAACGAAACGGTTTTCTTCAGAAAACCGGCGGCGAACGGCGCGGCTACCTCGTCGGACTCTGGCGGGATTCGGGGCTCCAACGGTGTGGGGTGGCGTCAGCGGCGGGTGGCGCGGGCGTCGGCTGCGGGAGGCAGGGCGGGTCGAGGTGGCGTGGCATGGTGAGGCGGCGGCGGTATTTAAGAGGGGGGTGGCATCCGGCTTGGGGAAGGGGGCACCGAGTCGGGGTCGGCCTCGGGAGGCGTGCCCCGGCCGGACTCGGCGGCGGCGGGCGGTCGGACTCCCGCGGGGAAGACGGCGGTGGGCGCGGGCCTGGCCTGGCTCAGCTGGGCCTTCGGCCCAGTCGGGCGCGCGGTACTTTTTTTAAACATATTCCGCCGAAACTAAGAAAAATTCTAGAAAATAAAATAAAATTCTAAAAATGCCAAAATAAATTTTCACCGCCTAAATAAAATATTTGGAACGAGATAAATATTTTCTTGGCCCTAAAATGCAGTTTTGAAAAACATGCAAATTTTTCCTAAATTCAGATAAACTAGCCAAAAACTCCAAAATAAAAATCTCATTTGATTTTTTTATCAAATCCTCAATATTTATTTATTTTGGGAAAGTCATTTTATTTCCTCTCTCATATTTTTATAATAGAAATAATTGAAGATAAAATAAATCAAATTAAATGATCCTATTTTCAAAATTTGAGAAAACTCAAATATGAAAATAACGAAATCCCCAACTCTCTCCGTGGGTCCTTGAGTTGCGTAGAATTTCTGGATCAGGCCAAAAGCAAATAAAATATGATATGCAGTGATGATCTAATGTATAACATTCCAAATTGAAAATTTGGGATGTTAGACAAACATAGCATTAGTGAATGATGCAACTCGTGAAAGAATTAATAAGGGAAGAGAAGATTCACATATAAATATACTATCCTCGAAATCTTTTGTGATTATTTATTTTGGGAAAGTCATTTTATTTCCTCTCTCATATTTTTATAATAGAAATAATTGAAGATAAAATAAATCAAATTAAATGATCCTATTTTCAAAATTTGAGAAAACTCAAATATGAAAATAACGAAATCCCCAACTCTCTCCGTGGGTCCTTGAGTTGCGTAGAATTTCTGGATCAGGCCAAAAGCAAATAAAATATGATATGCAGTGATGATCTAATGTATAACATTCCAAATTGAAAATTTGGGATGTTACACAAACATAGCATTAGTGAATGATGCAACTCGTGAAAGAATTAATAAGGGAAGAGAAGATTCACATATAAATATACTATCCTCGAAATCTTTTGTGATTGTGAGCCCCCGTCAAAATATTATATGCCAAAATTGTTGACGTTGGACAAGGAAGACAACTTAATGATTTATGTTTGTTCATATTCACATAGAACTCATATTGTCATAGATCCTTTAACATGTGGTGCTTGCCCCCTATCTTTGCTAGCCAAAAATTCCGCACTAAGTAGAGATAGGACTTGTGCATGCAAAAATACTTAAACCCAAATCTTATTTTCAAGAGTCCACCATACCTACCTAGGGATTGAGGAAGATCCCTCAAGTAAGTTGTCATCAGTGCAAAAAGGCAATAAAAATTGCTTCTAAAAGTGTGAGATCATTTAGTGTAAGAGAAAATTTAGCGTTGTACAAACTTGTGATGGTGAAGAATAAAAGCGACAGACTGCATAATAAAGGTCGCTATCAAAAGGGGCAATACAATGTGATGTTCTTTTGCACTAAGGGGTTGAGCATACAAACAAATAAGCACATGGCAACCTCTGCTTCCCTCTGCGAAGGGCCTATCTTTTACTTTTATGTATTTACTTTTATGCAAAGAGTCAAAGTTTACTCTCTATTCGGTTTTTATTTTCTCCTTTGGCAAGCATCATGTGGTGAGGAAAGATCTAGGCACATATGTCCAGTTGAATATGGGTACCATAAGTTATTATTGTTGACATCACCCTTGAGGTGAATACGTTGGGAGGCGAAACTATAAGCCCCTATTTTTCTATGTGTCCGGTTGAAATGTTTTGCTCATGGGTATGCAGTGAGTGTTAGCAATCAAAGAAGACTATGATGGTTGAGTATGTGGACTTGCCTAAAGGCTCCGACACGTGACCCTTCCTTAAAAGATGATGAATTGTAGTTGCAAAGTTGACTGAGAACATAGTTTGTTGGTTTCTAATAGAGATTTTGCTTTATACTTCAATAGTGTGATGAATTGTAAATTATTCATGAGAAGTCTATGATAAAAGTTCTATGATAAGAGTTTTATGTTTAAGTTTGTTGCTGTTATGATAATGAGCATGATGCTTCTACGTCCGTATTTTGTTTTTATTGACACCTCTCTCTCTAAGCATGTGTACATGTTTTTCGATTTCAGTTTTCGCTTGAGGACAAGCGAGGTCTAAAGCTTGGGGGAGTGAACACGTCAATTTTGCATCATGTTTTCCTACTATTATTTATGATGTTTTTATGTATAATAATGCTTTTTGGAGTAATTCTCATGCCTTTTCTCTCATAATTTGCAAGGTACACACAAAGAGGGAGAATTCCAGCAGCTGGAAATCTGGACCTGAAAAAGCTACGTCAGGCTACCTATTCTGCACAACTCCAAACAGGCTGAAACTTCACGGAGAATTTTTATGGCATATGTGATGAATATTGGAGCAAATAAGTACCAGAGGAGGCCCACTAGGTGGGCACAACCCACCTGGGCATGCCAGGGAGCCCAGGCGCACCCTGGTGGGTTGTTCTCACCCAGGCCCACCTTCGGTGCCCATCTCCTAGTATATAAGTCATTTTGACCTAGAAAAATAAGGATAGGATTTTCGGGACGAAGCACCACCGTCTCGAGGCGGAACTTGGGCAGGAGCACTTCTGCCCTCCGGCGGAGCGATTCCGCCGGGGGAACTTCCCTCCTGAAGGGGGAAATCATCGTCATCATCATCACCAACAACTCTCCCATCTTGGGGAGGCAATCTTCATCAACATCTTCAACAACACCATCTCCTCTCAAACCCTAGTTCATCTCTTCTGTTCAATCTTGTTACCGGAACTATAGATTGGTGCTTGTGGGTGACTAGTAGTGTTGATTACATCTTGTAGTTGATTACTATATGGTTTATTTGGTGGAAGATTATATGTTCAGATCCAATATGCTATTTAATACACCTCTGATCTTGAGCATGATTATCATTTGTGAGTAGTTACTTTTGTTCTTGAGGTCACGGGAGAAATCATGTTGCAAGTAATCATGTGAACTTGATATGTGTTCGATATTTTGATAGTATGTATGTTGTGATTCCCTTAGTGCTGTCATGTGAACGTCGACTACATGACACTTCACCATATTTGGGCCTAAGGGAATTCATTATGGAGTAGCAATTAGATGATGGGTTGCGAGAGTGACAGAAGCTTAAACCCCAGTTTATGCGCTATTCCGTAAGGGACCAATTGGATCCAAAAGTTTAATGCTATGGTTAGAATTTATTCTTAATACTTTTCTCGTAGTTGCGGAAGCTTGCGGGGGGGTTAATCATAAGTAGGATGTCTGTTCAAGTAAGAACATCACCTAAGCATCAGTCCACCCACATATCAAATTATCAAAGTAGCGAACACAAATCGAACCAACATGGTGAAAGTGACTAGATGAAATTCCCGTGTACCCTCAAGAATTCTTTGCTTATTATAAGAGACCGTTTTGGCTTATCCTTTGCCTCAAAAGGATTGGGATACCTTGCTGCAATTTTGTTACTACTATCATTACTTGCTCGTTACAAATTATCTTGCTGTCAAACTACTCTGTTACTTACAATTTCAGCACTTGCAGACATTACCTTGCTGAAAACCATCTGTCATTTCCTTTTGCTCCTCATTGGGTTCGACACTCTTACTTATCGAAAAGAGCTACAATTGATCCCCAATACTTGTGGGTCATTGATGTGTCTTGAAGCTTCATCGGTATTTCCCCAAAGAGCAAGGGATGATGCATCACATCGACGGTAGGTATTTCCCTTAGTGATGAAACCAAGGTTATCAAACCAGTAGGAGAACCAAGCAACACTACGTAAACAGCACCTACGCACAAATAACAAATACTCGCAACCCGACGTGTAAAAGGAGTTGTCCATCCCTTTCGGGTAACGGTGCCACAGATTGGCAAAAGGACATGAGAGAGTTGTGAGTATTGATAGATCGAATGCCAAATAAAATAAATTGCAGCAAGGTATTTTTGTATTTTTGGTTTAATAGATCTGAAGATAAAAGGGAAATAAAATAGATCACAAAGGCAAATAATATAAGAAAGTGACCCGGGGGCCATAGGTTTCACTGGTGGCTTCTCTTGAGAAAAATAGCAAATGGTGGGTAAACGAATTACTGTTGGGCAATTGATAGAACTTCAAATAATCATGACGATATCCAGGCAATAATCATTATATAGGCATCACATCCAAGATTAGTAGACCGACTCTTGCCTGCATCTACTACTATTACTCCACACATCGACCGCTATCCAGCATGCATCTAGTGTATTAAGTTGATGGAGAAACGGAGTAATGCAATAAGAATGATGACATGATGTAGACAAGATCTATTTATGTAGAAATAGACCCCATCATTGTATCCTTAGTAGCAACGATACATATGTGTCGGTTCCCCATCTGTCACTGGGATCAAGCACCGTAAGATCGAACCCACTACAAAGCACCTCTTTCCATTGCAAGATAAATAGATCAAGTTGGCCAAAGAAAACCCAAATATCGGAGAAGAAATACGAGGCTATAAGCAATCATGCATATAAGAGATCAAAGAAACTCAAATGAATTTCATGGATAAAAAGAGATAGATCTGATCATAAACTCAAAGTTCATTGGATCCCAACAAACACATCGCAAAAGAGTTACATCATATGGATCTCCAAGAGACCATTGTCTTGAGAATCAAACGAGAGAGAGGAAGCCATCTAGCTACTAACTACGGACCCGAAGGTCTACAAAGAACTACTCACGCATCATCGGAGAGGCACCAATGGAAGTGGTGAACCCCTCCGTGATGGTGTCTAGATTGGATCTGGTGGTTTTGGACTCTGCGGCGGCTATAATTTATTTTCGTCGACTCCCCTAGGGTTTATAGAATATTGGGGTATCTATAGAGCAAAGGGGCGGTCCGGGGAGCACCCGAGGTGGGCATAACCCACCAGGGCGCGCCTGGGCCCCCAGGCGTGCCCTGGTGGGTTGTGCTCCCCTCGGAGCACCCCCAGACACTTCTCGGCCCATTGGGTGTCTTCTGGTCCCAAAAAATTCCACAAAAAGTTCCGCTGCATTTAGACTCTGTTTGATATTGATTACATGCAATGTAAAAGACATGCAAAAAACAGCAACTGGCACTTGGCACTATGTCAATAGGTCAGTACCAAAAAATGATATAAAATGATTGTAAAATATCCAAGAATGATAATATAACAGCATCGAAGAATAAAAAAATTATAGATACGTTGCAGACATATCAGCATCCCCAAGTTTAATTCATGCTTGTCCTCGAGTAGGTAAATGATAAAAATAGAATTTTTGATGTGGAATGTTGCCTAACATGTCATCTCATATTCTTTTCTTTATAGCATGGACATTTGGACTATTATATTGTTCAAAGCAATAATCTAGTTTTGACATGATAACTTAAATACTCAAGCGTACCAACAAGCAACCATGTCTTTCAAAATATCAATGCTAAAATAAGCTATCCCTAGCCCATCATGCTCAATCATTGATCCATTCATGAAACATACTCGCATATTAACTACACCCAATGCTCAAGTATGATCATAGTGCCCCCTAGTTGGTGCTTTTATAAGAAAAGATGGAGACTCAAATTCAAAATAAAAATTGCATAAAGTAAAAGAAAGGCCATTCGCAGAGGGAAGTATGGATTTGTTGAGGTGCCAGAGCTCAAAGCGAAAATTGAGAGATAAAAACATTTTGGGAGGCTTTCCCACCAACGAAAATGACTTAGAGTTCCCAACACTTTCCATGCTAGATATACCATAGGCGGTTCCCAAACAAAAATTAAAGTTTATTCATTTTTCCACCATACTTTCACTTTCCATGGCTGACCGTATCCACGGGTGCCTTCCATACCAACACTTTCTAAGGAATTTATTATTTGACAACATAAAGTAAATGCATTTTTCATTTCGGGACTGGGCATCCCTAATACCTTTGCTTTACTCTCATGCAATGACAAGTGAATAAACATTCATCGTGAGAATAACACATCTAGCATGGAAAATATTAGCCACCCCTCACCACCTCGCAAGTGGTATGAGCACACAAAAGAGAAATTTATTTTGAATATTAGAGATGGCACATACAAATTTGCTTAGAACGGCAAAAGAATACCGCATATAGGTAGATATAGTGGACTCATATGGCAAAACTGGTTTAAAGGGTTTTGGATGCACAAGTAGTGATCATACTTAGTGCAAAATGAAGGCTAGCAAAATATTGAGGAGCAACCAACCAAGAAACGAATAATCTCATAAGCGAGCATTAAGCATAATTAGTACCGAATAATGCACCACAAGTAGGATGTAATTTCATTGCATGACTATTGACTTTCGTGCTTGCATAGGGAATCACAAACCTTAACACCAATATTCCTACTAAATCATAATTACTCATCAACATGACTCACATATCACATCATCATATCTCAAAACTATTACTAAGAATCAAGTTTATTTTGTCCAATGATCTTCATGAAAGTTTTTATTATATCCTTCTTGGATATCTATCAATTTGGGACTAATTTTCATGTGTTGCTTTTGATAAGCTCAAACAAATATAAGTGAAGATCATGAGCATAATATTTATTTCTCTCAAATTAATTCAAGTAAAGCAAGAGAGAATTTCTTCAAAAATACTAAAGACACCGTGCTCAAAAAGATATAAGTGAAGCACTAGAGCAAATCCATAGCTCATAAAAATTTAAGTAAAGTATAGCGAGCAATTATAGCAAGTCATGACATATTTTTGGCTCTCTCAAATAGGTGTGTCCAGCAAGGGATCAATAATTAAAACACAAATCAAAACAAGCAAAGACTCATATCATACAAGACACTCCAAGCAAAATACATAGTATGTGACAAATAAAAATATAGCTTCGAGTAAAATACTGATGGTTGTTAGAAGAAAGAGGGGATGCCACTCGGGGCATCCCCAAGCTTAGTTGCTTGCTTCTCTTTCGATAATAACTTAGGGTGCCATGGGAATCCCCAAGCTTAGGCTATTCTTACTCCTTATTCCTTCATCCATCATAAGATAACCCAAAACTTGAAAACTTCAATCACACAAAACTCAACAAAGCCTTCGTGAGATCCGTTAGTATAAGAAAACAAATCACTACTATAACTGTTGTTGCAAGACAATTCATATTTTATTCTTGCATTATATCTACTATATTACAACTTTTCTATGGCAAAAACTCATCAAAGAAAATCATAGAATCATCAAAACAAGCACACAACGCAAAGTAAACAGAATCTGTCAAAAACAGAACAGTCTGTAGAAATCTGGATATTTCAAATACCTCTATAACTTCAAAAACTCTGAAAATTAGGACGACCTGAGAAATTCATATATTAATAATCTGCAAAAAGAATTGGTATTTTATCGCTCACTGGTTAGAGATGATAATTATTTTCCTGAGCCTGAAAGTTTCTGTTTTTCAGCAAGATTAAACAACTATCACCCAAGCAGATCCTAAAGGCTTTACTTGGCACAAACACTAATTAAAACACAAAAAACAAAATCATAACAGTAGCATAATTGTGCTAACACTCAAGAACAGGAAGCAAAAAGAAAAAAATTATTCATTGGGTTGCCTCCCAACAAGCGATATCATTTGAGGCCCCTAGCTAGGCATTGATAATTTTAATGATGCTCACAAGAAAGATCACAATTTAAACATGAAGAGAGCATCATGTAGCATGTAAAAAACAAGTTTAAGTTTAACATACTTCCTATGCAACGGCATTTTATAAGCAAACAAATTATCAAGACAAGCAAAAACTAGCATATGCAAGGAAGTAGAAAGAAACAATAGCAATCTCAACATAATGAGAGGTAATTTAGTAACACGGAAATTTCTACAACCATATTTTCCTCTCTCATAATAATTACATGTGGGATCATATTCAAATTCAACAATATAGCTATCACATAACATATTCTCTATATGATCCACATGCATGCAACGTTGACACTCTTCCAAAATAGTGGGATTATCATCAAATAAAGTCGTGACCTCTCCAAGCCCACTTACATCAAAAAATTCATAAGATTGAACACTCTCCAAATATGTGGGATTATTTTTACCTAAAGTTGACTCTCTTCCAAACCCACTTTTAATATTATCACAACATATTCATCATGAGGTTTAAAAAAATTAAGATCATAAGAATCATTATCACCCAATCATGATCATTGCAATAAGTAGCGGACATAGCAATATTAGCATCCCCAAGCTTGGGATTTTGCATATTATTAGCAAAATTGACATTAATAGAATTTATAATAACATCATTGCAATCATGTTATTCATCTAAGGAGCTATCATGAATCACTTTATAAATTCCTTCTTTTAACACTTCATCAAAATTTTCAGATTCATGAATCTCAAGCAAAACTTCATAAAGATAATCTAGTGAACTCAATTCACTAGCAATGGGTTCATCATAATTGGATCTCTTGAAAAGATTAGCAAGTGGATGAGGATCCATATCAATTGATTTTTAGCAAGCAAAGATGCAAGCAAATAGAAGACACATGGCAACACAAGCAAGCAAAAGATTGAACGAGAAAAAGGCAAACGAAAAAGAAGGCGAATAAAAACGACAAATTTCGTGAAATGGGGGAGATGAAAACGAGAGGCAAATAGCAAATAATGTAAATTGCAAGGAGATGGGATTTGTGATTAGGAACCTGGTAGATGTTGATGATGACTCCCCGGCAACGGCGCCAGAAATTCCTTTTGATGCGGCTTGAAGCTACGTCGGTATTTCCCCAAAGAGGAAGGGATGATGCAGCACAGCGACAGTAAATATTTCCCTCAGTGATGAAACCAAGGTTATCGAACCAGTAGGAGAACCAAGGAACACTACGTAAACAACACATGTGCACAAATAACAAATGCTCGCAACCCGACGTGTAAAACAGGTTGTCAATCCCTTTCGGGTAACGGTGCCACAAATTGGCAAACGGACGTGAGAGAGTTGTGAATATTGATAGATCGAACACCAAATAAAATAAATTACAACAAGGTATTTTTTCTATTTTTGGTTTAATAGATCTGAAGATAAAAAGGCAAATAAAATAGATCGCAAAGGCAAATAATATAAGAAAGAGACCCGGGGGCCGTAGGTTTCACTAGTGGCTTCTCTCGAGAAAAATAGCAAATGGTGGGTAAACGAATTACTGTTGGGAAATTGATAGAACTTCAAATAATCATGACGATATCCAGGCAATGATCATTATATAGGCATCACGTTCAAGATTAGTAGACCGACTCCTGTTTGCATCTACTACTATTACTCCACACATCGACCGTTATCCAACATGCATCTAGTGTATGAAGTTCATGGAGAAACGGAGTAATGCAATAAGAACGATGCCATGATGTAGACAAGATCTATTTATGTGGAAATAGACACCATCATTTATCCTTAGTAGCAATGATACATATGTCTTGGTTCCCCTTCTGTCACTGGGATCAAGTACCGTAAGATAGAACCCACTACAAAGCACCTCTTCCCATTGCAAGACAAAAAGATCAAGTTGTCCAAACAAAACTCAAATATCAGAGAAGAAATACGAGGCTATAAGCAATCATGCATATAAGAGATCAAAGAAACTCAAATAACTTTCATGGATAAAAAGAGATAGATCTGATCATAAACTCAAAGTTCATCGGATCCCAACAAACATACCGCAAAAGAGTTACATCATATGGATATCCAAGAGACCATTGTATTGAGAATCAAACGAGAGAGAGGAAGCCATCTAGCTACTAAATACGGACCCGGAGATCTACAAAGAACTACTCACGCATCATCGGAGAGGCACCAATGGAAGTGGTGAACCCCTCTGTGATGGTGTCTAGATTGGATCTGGTGGTTCTGGACTCTACGGCGGCTAGAATTGATTTTCATCGACTCTCCTAGGGTTTCAGGAATATTGGGGTATTTATAGAGCAAAGAGGAGGTCTGGGGGGCACCCGAGGTGGGCACAACCCACCAGGACGCGCCTGGGCCCCCAGGCGCGCCCTGGTGCGTTGTGCTCCCCTCGGAGCACCCCCCCCAGGCGCTTCTCCGGCCCATTGGGTGTCTTCTGGTCCAAAAAATTTCCACAAAAAGTTCCGCTGCGTTTGGACTCCGTTTGATATTGATTACGTGCGATGTAAAAAAAATGCAAAAAATAGCAACTGGTACTTGGCACTATGTCAATAGGTTAGTACCAAAAATGATATAAAATGACTATAAAATGATTATAAAATATCCAAGAATGATAATATAACAGCATGGAATAATAAAAAATTATAGATACGTTGCAGACGTATCAGTCATCAATGACGGTGGCTCCGTCTTGTGGATCGTGATAATTCTTTCTCGCTCATTTTTTCTAGAAAAATAGGATTTTATAGTGTCAGTTTCAGGGTCTGCGGGGCCAGCAGGTGGGGACAACACACCTAGGCGTGCCCTGGTGGGTTGTGCCCACCCAGGTGCCCCCTCAGGTGGCTCTTGGCTCCAGAAATTTTCTTTTATTTGGTAAAAATTCCTCACAAAGTTTCGTACCATTCTAAGAACTTTTATTTCTGCACAAAAACAACACCATGGTAGTTCTGCTGAAAATAGCGTCAGTCCAGGGTTGTTTCTTTCAAATCATGCAAATTAGAGTCCAAAACAAAAGGAAAAGCGTTAGGAAAAGTAGATACGTTGGAGACGTATCAATTCTTCCTCTCTTATATTTCGACAGTATATGGTGGACACTCCCTCGCAGTTATTTTAAACGTCGGTGATGGTCGCTTCCCCTCCTTCTCTCGTTCAGTACCAAGGTATGTCACGAGCAGAAGTAAGAGGAAGGGACCCCCACGACAACAGCCGGGAATCTTCCTCTCTAATATTTCAACAGTATATGGTGGACACTCAAGTAGCACCTATAGACTGAAAGTCAACCTGTGAGATTAATCAACACTTCGGCAAAACATATATAGGCGACTCAGAGTAACAGATAGACCATCTTAATTTACTCACTAGAAGAATATCGAGTATATGTCGGTGATCTTATGGGTGTCGTCGAGCGGCATGTCGGTTATCTTCCCTTCACACAAATAAAATAACTATGTGAGCTATGCTTGATACACTATCCAAATCTTTATTATTATTCATCACGGGTTGACTTTTGGTCTGTCGAGTCTTCCTTGAAAACTATCATCTCACGTGGTGTATATGGTGGGCACTCCCTCTCTGATATATTTGACCATCGGTGATGGTTGCTCCTCCATTCGTTCCCGAGTGAATTACACCAAAATGTCTGGCACATGGGAACGAAGGATAAGCGACCCCCATGACAATAGTTGTGATTCTCCTTCCTCTTTCATATATGGTGGACACTCCCTGACTGGTTTTTTGACCATCGGTGATGGTCGCTCCTCCTCCTTCCCTAGTGCATAACAAAGGTCTAGCACAAGGAGAAGAAGGAGAAGCGACCCCCATGACAACACTTGGCGTTCTTCTTCTCTCATATATGGTGGAGACTCTCCCTCACTGATTTTTTGACTCTCATGTATGGAGTCGCGACAGACATAACATCAACCCGAAATATCGTTTAATTCTCTTTTTAGGAAATCCGGGGCACTCGATATTTCCTACATATTCTAGAACAAGTCATGGTAAAATTCACGAAAAAATTCGGCATCACCTTTGCTAAAATAGGACATATCGAGCGCCTGAAATTTGCCGAAACGGAAATAAATCAATACTCCGGCAAAACATAGGCCACTCGGATTATCCCTGCGATATAAAGATGTCCATACACATTGTCACAACTACTTATCTACTACTAGTACATCTATGAAACCACATAGACCATGTTTAGTCACTAATGACGATGGTTGTCGACCGGGCGCAGGTGTCATCAGTGATCTTTTGGGCGTCGTCGACCAACTCGTTGGTGATCTACGTACCCCACGCCACATGAGCATTCACACATGAGCATTCAAACTTGATGCTCATTGCATTTCAATGGTTGAAAATATTAACAAAAACATTTCAATATATCTTATAATCCAAACATTTCATTCGGACAAGAAGCATAACTAAATAGGACCATCATACACTTACTAAATACCCTAGGTCTACTCTATTCAACACTTATTAAAAATTTCATTCGGACAATATAGATATATCTCTCTCTAAATTTGGCAATGTGATGTTGACATAACTAAATACCCTATTTCTACTCTATTCAACACTTACTAAAAATTTCTATTACTAAAATTGCTATACCCAAATTTTCTTACTATAAACTTCTATTACTAAATTTAATACCTAAAATTTTCTATTATTAAAATTTCAAAAACAGAGGGATTAGAGGTGGAGGGAGCAGGTGTAAGTGCATCTAATGCCACCCCTAGTTGGTTTTGGAGTATTGACAACAAACATGCATGGTTGAGGGGCTAATGTGTTTGTGAGATTCACAGGAGAACACGAGTAGAAGCCCCTATTGATTCGATCTACCCATCGAAGATGACCCCTAAAAATGTATGAAGACATTGGTGGTTCGTGAAGACATTCACATCAAGGATAATGACTTGTGAAGACATTCACTTGAAGACAATGGAGTACGAAGCCATAGTTTCTTTCATAGTATCATTTTCTTCTTTCTTGAGTCATAGGAACCACCAAACTGTCAAGTGGTTTTCAAGTGAACAAAGTCAGAAGACTGACATGATGCTCAACCCAAATCCTATGTCTTCGAGTGAAGACAATGAGAGAAAATCTTATCCCGAGTTGGATAAGTTAGCTTTGCATGTAGCCCAAGTCAAGCTGCCACGTGTGTTTGAAATCCGATCGTTGGACACGTGTCGGTTCCCCAATGACCCAGGGTCATTTGAAACATATCATGTTGTGTTGTCCCTGGCTATAAATAGCCACCCCTCCACCATAAATTGGTGGTTGCTCAGTGTTAGTGCATGGCTTTTGTCGTTTGAGAGCAACCCACCTCCGAAGCCTTTGAGAGAGAATCCTTACGAGGACAAAATCCAAAC
Source organism: Triticum urartu (assembly GCF_056163025.1). Classification (NCBI taxonomy): domain Eukaryota; kingdom Viridiplantae; phylum Streptophyta; class Magnoliopsida; order Poales; family Poaceae; genus Triticum; species Triticum urartu. Next base: position 39,633,430 of record NC_141876.1, read on the forward strand.
ACCCAGAGCCCAAAGAGTGTTGGCATCACTGAAGTCTTTCTGTCCGCGTGATCTGAAGACTTATGACACTTGAAGACTGTGATCATCCAGTCGGTTAGGCGTCGTGTTCTAAGGATCCAAGAGTCATTGTGGATCGCCGATGAACGAAGTGTGTGAAGGTTTGGAAGTCTACCATGAAGAGTTACTAGAGTGATTGGGAGAGGACTAAGTGACCTTAGCTCAAGGGGAATAAGGTGAAGACGTGGTATTATGAGTTCAATCTCATCCTCCCTAACCAAACGTACAGTTGTCACAGCAACTGAAACTGGTCTACCAAATCCTTTTCTTCATCAAGCCACTGGTTCCATGACTTCACTCCTTTACTTACAGTTTAGCTTCGTTAAGTCATTACTTGTCTGCTCTGATTGACTTCTTTGTGTGAAGACATTCACCTTGATTGCTTTGTGGCTTCATACTTTCTTCCAATTCCGATCTGTTCTACCTAGCTACTATTTGTCTTCGAGCTTACTCTGTATTGTTTCTTTGACTATGCCATGGCTAGTGTAGTTTATCTTCCGCTGCATGTTGTGTAGGTGTTATTTGCTTGTTTGTCTTCGAAGACATTGCCTGTCTTGATCAACTTACATAAAAATCGCCTATTCACCCCCACTCTAGTCAATAACTAGCATTTTCAATTGGTATAAGAGCAAGGTGCGGGGATAATCAAGGTCTCCGCCTAGAGTTTAACCGTTTGGAGTTTTAGTTATGTCTACTGATGTCTACTACACAACCTTCTTCTTGTAGACGTTGTTGGGCCTCCAAGTGCAGAGGTTTGTAGGACAGTAGCAAATTTCCCTCAAGTGGATGACCTAAGGTTTATCAATCCGTAGGAGGCGTAGGATGAAGATGGTCTCTCTCAAGCAACCCTGCAACCAAATAACAAAGAGTCTCTTGTGTCCCCAACACACCCAATACAATGGTAAATTGTATAGGTGCACTAGTTCGGCGAAGAGATGGTGAAACAAGTGGTATATGAATAGTAGATAAAGGTATTTGTAATCTGAAATAATAAAAACAGCAAGGTAACAAGTAATAAAAGTGAGCGTAAACGGTATTGCAATGATAGGAAACAAGGCCTAGGGTTCATACTTTTCACTAGTGTAAGTTCCCTCAACAATACTAACATAATTGGATCACATAACTATCCCTCAACATGCAACAAAGAGTCACTCCAAAGTCACCAATAGCGGAGAACGAACGAAGAGATTATGGTAGGGTACGAAACCACCTCAAAGTTATTCTTTCCAATCAATCCGTTGGGCTATTCCTATAGGTGTCACAAACAGCCCTAGAGTTCATACTAGAATAACACCTTAAGACACAAATCAACCAAAACCCTAATGTCACCTAGATACTCCAATGTCACCTCAAGTATCCATGGGTATGATTATATGATATGCATCACACAATCTTAGATTCATCTATTCAACCAACACAAAGGACCTCAAAGAGTGCCCAAAGTTTCTACCGGAGAATCATGATGAAAACGTGTGCCAACCCCTATGCATAGGTTCCCAATGTCACGAAACCCGCAAGTTGGTCACCAAAACATACATATAGTGGATCAATAGAATAACCCAATGTCACCACGGTTATCCCACGCAAGACATACATCAAGTGTTCTCAAATCTATAAAGACTCAATCCGATAAGATTACTTCAAGGGGAAAACTCAATCCATTACAAGAGAGAAGAGGGGGAGGAGAAACATAAGATCCAACTATAATAGCAAAGCTCGCGATACATCAAGATCGCGCCAAATCAAGAACACGAGAGAGAGAGAGATCAAACACATAGCTACTGGTACATACCCTCAGCCCCGAGGGAGAACTACTCCCTCCTCATCATGGAGAACGTCGAGATGATGAAGATGGCCACCGGTGAGGGATCCCTCCCTCCGGCAGGGTGCCGGAACAGGGTCCCGATTGACTTTTGGTGGCTACAGAGGCTTGCGGTGGCGGAACTCCCGATCTATTCTCCGTTCTGGAAGTTTTAGGGTATGTGGAGTTATATAGGCAGAAGAAGCATGTCAGGGGAGCTACGGGGGCCCCACGAGGCAGGGGGCGCGCCCCCCACCCTCGTGGGCAGCTCCCGTATCTTCTGACGTGGGGTCCAAGTCCATCAGGTGTGTTTCCTTCCAAAAATAACTTCTCCAGTTGATTTCGTTCCGTTTCGACTCCATCTGATATTCCTTTTCTTCAAAACACTGAAATAGGCATAAAACAGCAAATCTGGGCTGGGCCTCCGGTTAATAGGTTACACCCAAAAATAATATAAAAGTGGATAATAAAGCCCAATATTGCCCAAAACAATAGATAATATAGCATGGGGCAATCAAAAATTATAGATACGTTGGAGACGTATCATCTACTACAGCGATAATCAAGGTCTCCACTGCGTGCCCCATCTTCGATGGCACTGATTACCCCTACTGGAGCGAATGCATCTTGAAGCCATTGATAATGACTTCTAGTATGTCGTTCAGACAGGCGTTCCCAAAGTCAGTGAAGGTGTCATCACTGCTGATGTCATGAGGTTCGCGCAACTGGACTCAACTGCCAAGAACATCATCTGTGGTCATCTGACCAAAGGACAATATGGCCATGTGAGTGCATTGGAGTCTATGAAGCTAATCTAGGACTGGCTGTCCAAGGTCAATGAAGGCGTCTCTACTCAAAGAGACTCAAGAATCGATGTGCTTCGCTATCTCTTCAACCGATTCAAGAGGAATGACCATGAGAATGTCCAGCTCACTTTTGACTATCTTACTAACCTCACAAATGAGCTTCACGCACTTGGTACCACTGAGATCACTAAGCATGAAGTAGTGAAGAAGCTATTGAGATCACTTTACAGTTCATTTGACACCCTATCACTGATGATCCAAGAACATCCCGACCTCAAAGATCTCGATCTGTCTGACATACTTAAGAGGTTCAACACACATGAGTTCCAGCTATCTGAGAAGAGAGATGTCTATGGTCCCAATTACGGCTGATCTCGTGCTTTGAATGAAGGAAATATGCCCTAGAGGCAATAATAAAGTTGTTATTTAGATTTCCTTATATCATGATAAATGTTTATTATTCATGCTAGAATTGTATTAACCGAAAACTTAGTACATGTGTGAATACATAGACAAATAGAGTGTCCCTGGTATGCCTCTACTTGACTAGCTCGTTAATCAAAGATCGTTAAGTTTCCTGACCATAGACATGTGTTCTCATTTGATGAATGGGATCACATCATTAGGGAATGATGTGATGGACAAGACCCATCTGTTAGCTTAGCATAATGATGTGATGGACAAGACATCATTGCTATTGCTTTCTTCATGACTTATACATGTTCCTTTGACTACGAGATTATGCAAATCCCGAATACCGGAGGAACACCTTGTGTGCTATCAAACATCACAATGTAACTGGGTGATTATAAAGATGTTGTACATGTGTCTTCGATGGTGTTTGTCGAGTTGGCATAGATCGAGATTAGAATTTGTCACTCTGTGTATCGGTAATGCACATCACTATAAGCCTTGCAAGCAATGTGACTAATGAGTTAGTCACGGGATGATGCATTACGAAAACGAGTAAAGAGACTTGCCGATAATGAGATTGAACTAGGTTTGATGATACCGACGATCGAATCTCGGGCAAGTAACATACCGATGACAAAGGGAATAATGTATGTTGTTATGCGGTTTAACCGATAAAGATCTTCGTAGAATATGTAGGATCCAATATGAGCATCCAGGTTCCGCTATTGGTTATTGGCTGGAGATGTGTCTCGGTCTTGTCTACATAGTTCTCGAACCCGTAGGGTCCGCACGCTTAACGTTCGATGATGATTTGTATTATGAGTTATGTGATTTGATGACCGAAGTTTGTTCGGAGTCCCGGATGAGGTCACGGACATGACGATGAGTCTCGAAATGGTCGAGAGGTAGATATTCATATATTGGAAGATTATATTCGGACATCGGAATGGTTTTGAGTGATTCGGATATTTTACCAGAGTACCGAGGGGTTACCAGAACTCCCAAGGGGAAGTATTGGGCCTATTGGGCCATATTGGAGGAGAGGAGAAAGGCCACGTGAGGAGGGGCGCGTCCCCCTTGCCCAGACAGAATTGGACTAGGGGAAGGGGGCGCCCCCCTCTTTCCTTCTCCCTCTCTCTCCCTTCCCCTTTTCCTCTCCGGTGGAAGGAAGGAGGGGGGCCGAATCCTACTTGGACTAGGAGTCCAAGTAGGACTCCCCCCATGGCGCGCCCCCCTTTGTCGGCCACCTCCTCCTCCCCCTTTATATACGGAGGCGGGGGGCACCCAAAAGACACAACAGACAATCTCTTAGCCGTGTGCAGTGCCCTGATGTCTACTACACAACCTTCTTCTTGTAGACGTTGTTGGGCCTCCAAGTGCAGAGGTTTGTAGGACAGTAGCAAATTTCCCTCAAGTGGATGACCTACGGTTTATCAATCCGTGGGAGGCATAGGATGAAGATGGTCTCTCTCAAACAACCCTGCAACCAAATAACAAAGAGTCTCTTGTGTCCCCAACACACCCAATACAATGGTAAATTGTATAGCTACACTAGTTCGGCGAAGAGATGGTGATACAAGTGCAATATGGATGGTAGATATAGGTTTTTGTAATCTGAAAATATAAAAAAAGCAAGGTAGCAAGTGGTAAAAGTGAGTGTAAACGGTATTGCAATGCTAGGAAACAAGGCCTAGGGTTCATACTTTCACTAGTGCAAGTTCTCTCAACAATAAAAACATAATTGGATCATATAACAATCCCTAAACATGCAACAAAGAGTCACTCCAAAGTCACTAATAGCGGAGAACAAACGAAGAGATTATTGTAGGGTACGAAACCACCTCAAAGTTATCGTTTGTGATCAATCTATTCAAGAGTCTGTAGTAAAATAACATGAAGCTATTCTTTCTGTTCGATCTATCCTAGAGTTCGTACTAGAATAACACCTTAAGACACAAATCAACCAAAACCCTAATGTAACCTAGATACTCCAATGTCACCTCAAGTATCCGTGGGTATGATTATACGATATGCATCACACAATCTCAGATTCATCTGTTCAACCAACACAAAGAACTTCAAAGAGTGCCCCAAAGTTTCTACCGAAGAGTCAAGACGAAAACGTGTGCCAACCCCTATGCATAAGTTCACAAGGTCACGAAACCCGCAAGTTGATCACCAAAACATACATCAAGTAGATCACGTGAATATCCCATTGTCACCACAGAAGAGTCAAGACGAAAACGTGCGCCAACCCCTATGCATAAGTTCACAAGGTCACGAAACCCGCAAGTTGATCACCAAAACATACGTCAAGTAGATCACGTGAATATCCCATTGTCACCACAGATAAGCACATGCAAGACATACATCAAGTGTTCTCAAATCCTTAAAGAATCAATCCGATATGATAACTTCAAAGGGCAAACTCAATCCATTACAAGAGAGTAGAGGGGGAGAAACATCATAAGATCCAACTATAATAGCAAAGCTCGTGATACATCAAGATCGTGCGGAATCAAGAACACGAGAGAGATAGAGAGAGAGAGATCAAACACATAGCTACTGGTACATACCCTCAGCCCCGAGGGTGAACTACTCCCTCCTCGTCATGGAGAGCGTCGGGATGATGAAGATGGCCACCAGTGAGGGACCCCCCTCCGGGAGGGTGCCGGAATAGGGTCCCAATTGGTTTTTGGTGGCTACACAGGCTTGCGCCGGCGGAACTCCCGATCTAGGTTATTTTCTGGAAGTTTGGGGATATATAAGAGGCGTTGGCGTCAGGAACAAGTCAGGGGGGTCCACGAGGCGGCCACGAGGTAGGGGGCGCGCCCAGGGGCTAGTGCGCGCCCCCACCCTCGTGGTGGCCTTGGGACTCTTTTGGTCCATCTTCGATGCTCCGTGGGCTTCTTCTGGTCCAAAAATGATCTCCGTAAATTTTCAGGTCAATTGGACTCTGTTTGATATTCCTTTTCTGCGATACTCAACAACAAGGAAAAAATAGAAACTGGCACTCAGCTCTAGGTTAATAGGTTAGTCCCAAAAATCATATAAAATAGCATATAAATGCATATAAAACATCCTAGATGGATAATATAATAGCATGGAACAATCAAAAATTATAGATACGTTGGAGACGTATCAAGCATCCCCAAGCTTAATTCCCGCTCGTCCTCGAGTAGGTAAATGATAAAAAAAGAATTTTTGATGTGGAATGCTACATAGCAAAATTTCAATGTAATTTTCTTTATTGTGGCATGAATGTTCATATCCGAAAGATTCAAGACAAAAGTTTAATATTGATATAAAAATAATAATACTTCAAGCATACTAACCAAGCAATTATGTCTTCTCAAAATAACATAGCCAAAGAAAGCTCATCCCTACAAAATCATATAGTTTGGCCATGCTTCATTTCTGTCACACAAAATGCTCCCATCATGCACAACCCCAATGAGAAGCCAAGCAATTGTTTCATACTTAGCCTTTTCAAACTCTTTCAACTTTCACACAATATATGAGCGCGAGCCATGGGCCTAGCACTATAGGTGGAATAGAATGGTGGTTGTGGAGAAGAAAAAAAGGGAGGAAGATAGTCTCACATCAACTAGGCGTATCAATGGGCTATGGAGATGCCCATCAATAGATATCAATGGGAGTGACTAGGGATTGCCATGCAACGGATGCACTAGAGCTATAAGTGTATGAAAGCTCAACAAAAGAAACTAAATGGTTGTGCATCCAACTTGCTTGCTCACGAAGACCTAGGGCAATTTGAGGAAGCCCATCATTGGAATATACACGCCAAGTTCTATAATGAAAAATTCCCACTAGTATATGAAAGTGACAACATAAGAGACTCTCTATCATGAAGAACATGGTGCTACTTTGAAGCACAAGTGTGGAAAAAGGATAGTAACATTGCCCCTTCTCTCTTTTTCTCTCATTTTTTGGGCCTTATTTTTTTATGGCCTCTTTTTTTGTCCGGAGTCTCATCCCGACTTGTGGGGGAATCATAGTCTCCATCATCCTTTCCTCACATGGGACAATGCTCTAATAATGAAGATCATCACATTTTATTTATACAACTCAAGAATTACAACTCGATACTTAGAACAAAATATGACTCTATGTGAATGCCTCCGACGGTGTACCGGGATGTGCAATGAATCAAGAGTGACGTGTATAAAAAATTATGAATGGTGGTCATGCCACAAATACGACGTCAACTACATGATCATGCAAAGAAATATGACTATGATGAAGCATGTCATAATAAACGAAATGGTGGAAAGTTGCATGGCAATATATCTCGGAATGGCTACGGAAATGCCATAATAGGTAGGTATGGTGTTTGTTTTGAGGAAGGTAAATGATGGGTTTATGGTACCCGCGAAAGTTGCGCATCACAAGAGAGGCTAGCAATGGTGGAAGGGTGAGAGTGCATATAATCCATGGACTCAACATTAGTCATAAAGAACTAACATACTTATTGCAAAAATCTATAAGTCATCAAAACCAAGCACTACGTGCATGCTCCTAGGGGGATAGATTGGTAGGAAAAGACCATCGCTCGTCCCTAACCGCCACTCATAAGGAAGGCAATCAAAGAACACCTCATGCTTCAAATTTGTCACACAACGGTTACCATACGTGCATGCTACGGGACATGAAAACCTCAACACAAGTATTTCTCAATTTCACAATTACTCAACTAGCATGACTCTAATACTACCATCTTTATATCTCAAAACAATTATCAAGTATTAAACTATTCAATGCACCCTATATGAAAGTTTATATTATACCCATCTTGAATGCCCATCATATTAGGACTAATTTTATAACCAAAGAAAATTACCATGATGTTCTAAAGACTCTCAAAATAATAAAAGTGAAGCATGAGAGTTCATTAATTTCTTCAAAATAAAACCACAGTCGTTCTCTAAAAGATATAAGTGAAGCACTAGAGCAATCGACAAACTACTCCGAAAGATATAGGTGAAGATCAATGAGTAGTTGAATAATTATTTAACTATGTGAAGACTCTATCACATTTAAGAATTTGAGATCTTGGTATTTTATTCAAACAGCAAGCAAAACAAAATAAAATAAAATGACGTTCCAAGCAAAATACATATCATGTGATGAATAAAAATATAGCCTCAAGTAAAGTTACCGATGAACGAAGACGAAAGAGGGGATGCCATCCGGGGCATCCCCAAGCTTACGCTCTTGGTTGTCCTTGAATATTACCTTGGGGTTCCTTGGTCATCCCCAAGCTTAGGCTCTTGCCACTCCTTATTTCATAGTCCATCAAATCTTTACCCAAAACTTGAAAACTTAACAGAAACTTTTAAGATCCATTAGTATAAGAAAATAAATCACCACTTAGGTACTGTTGTGAACTCATTCTAAATTCATATTGGTGTAACATCTATTGTATTCCAACTTCTCTATGGTTCATACCCTCCGATACTACTCATAGATTCATTAAAATAAGCAAACAACACAATGAAAACAGAATCTGTCAAATACAGAACAGTCTGTAGTAATCTGGAGATTTTGAATACTTCTGTAACTCCAAAAATTCTGAAAAATTAGGACGACCAGGATAAAAAAGTATATTGATCTACTGCAGTTGTAATTGGTATTTTATCGCTCTTTGGTAAAAAATGATAATTATTTTCGTGAGCGCATACTTTCTGTTTTTATCAGCAAGATCAAACAACAATCACCCAAGAAGATCCTAAAGGATTTACTTGGCACAAACACCAATTAAGACATAAAAGACACAATCATAATAGAAGCTATATGTATTATTTATTACTAAACAAGAACAAAAAGCAAAGAGCAAAAATAAAATTGGGTTGCCTCCCAACAAACGCTTTTCTTTAATGCCTTTCTAGGTAGGCATGATAATTTCAATGATGCTCACATAAAAGATAAGAATTGAAACATAACGGGAGCATCATGAAGCATATTACGAGCACATTTAAGTCTAACCCACTTCCTATGCGTAGGGATTTTGTGAGCAAACAACTTGTGCAAACAAGAATCAACTTGCATAGGAAGGTAAAACAAGGATAACTTGAAGATTTTCAACACATAGAGAGGAAACTTGATATTATTACATTTCCTACAAGCACATATTCCTCCCTCATAATAATTTTCAGTAGCATCATGAATGAATTCAACAATATAACTACCACATAAAGCATTCTTTTCATAATCTACAAGCATAGAATTTTTATTACTCTCCACATAAGAAAATTTCTTCTCATGAATAGTAGTGGGAGCAAACTCAACAAAATAACTATCATGTGAGGCATAATCCAATTGAAAATTAAAATAAAGATGACAAGTTTCATGGTTATCATTGTTCTTTATAGCATACATGTCATCACAATAATCATCATAGATAGCAACTTTGTTCTCATAATCAATTGGAACCTCTTCCAAAATAGTGGATTCATCACTAAATAAAGTCATGACCTCTCTGAAACCACTTTCATCAACATAATCATCATAAAAAGGAGGCATGCTATCATCATAATAAATTTGCTAATCAAAACTTGGGGGACTAAAAATATCATCTTCATCAAACATAGCATCCTCAAGCTTGTGGCTTTGCATAACATTAGCATCATGCATATTCAAAGAATTCATACTAACAACATTGCAATCATGCTCATCAGCCAAAGATTTAGTGCCAAACATTTTAATACATTCTTCTTCCAACACTTTGATATTATCGGAATCCTTATTTTCATGAAAGACATTAAAAAGTGAAGCATATGAGGCAACCTTAATTCCACTTTTTTGTAGTTTTCTTTTATAGACTAAACTAGTGATAAAACAAGAAACTAAAAGATACGATTACAAGATCTAAAGATATACCTTCAAGCACTCGCCTCCCCGGCAACGGCGCCAGAAAAGAGCTTGATGTCTACTACACAACCTTCTTCTTGTACACGTTGTTGGGCCTCCAAGTGCAGAGGTTTGTAGGACAGTAGAAAATTTCCCTCAAGTGGATGTGTAGCGACCCGACCTCAGACGGTCAAGTCTCTGTGCATAAGTGTCATCCCTGGATCGGCAATGCCGACACACACAGTACTCAAAGGATTTATAACAGAGTAGCAATCACACACTTATTACATCGATAGTCTCCAAAGAGAACTTATTACAATAAATATGGCTTAAGGCCATCTAAATAAGATAACAGCGGAAGGCATGGAAGATAAAGTGAGTCCATCAACTCCGATGGCATAGCTGAGTGCACGACAATGACCTAGTGCACCTTACTCTTAGTCTGAAAAGTCTGCAACATGATACGTTACAGCTCAAAAACGGGTCAGCACATGGAATATGCTGGCATAGTAACACAGTAGAGCAATGAATAGAATAAATGCTATCACTACATGCATATATGGCTGGTGGAGGCTCTACGGTTAATATGTTTTGTGAAAAGCCATTTTTTCCCTACAACAAAGGAATATGTTTTATTAACTATGATGGTAGTTGAACAACATTGAGAAAGTTCCTCCAACTCAATCCCAATTAAAAGTAATTATCAACCCAACAAATTAAATTTAGAGTGATGAGATCCATATGATTATCCAAGAACCAGATACTCAAGATGTCTATAACCGGGGACACGGCTAACCATGATTAGATTGTACACTCTGCAGAGGTTTACGTACTTTTCCCCACAAGACTCGATCTCCTCCGTTGGATTTCTCGCACTACATGGTATTTGAGAAACGGATGACCGAGACACAGTCTTTCAGAAACATTAACTCTAACCCTGGGTAGACAGTACCAACCTACATCCCCTACATCTGCTAGCCTACCATAGGAAGAGGTCATGCAACATACTCTACTATGCTAGAGCCCATAATAGCTTGTGGATGCACACGGAAGGTTCTGGCATGAATAACCTTACGATCCCTTTGAGCCTGGGTGGCGGACCATAGGATGATCACACAGGTACTCCGGGATATCCTAAGACAACACTGGGTTCTCCAGGTGCCCAAAACCAACAATCCACCCAGATGTGTATTAAAGTTGCCACCTTAAGTTAACCATTAATTAACAATCTCACATCTGTCATGGATTCACTCACCCAAACCACGTCTACGAGCATAGCATAGCAATATAAGCATAACATAGAAGTAGCTCCCAAGGGTTTGATAATAAAACAGGTAATAGGTTCTACCTCATCAACTACTTCCCAATACCCACATGTTACTCACAACCTACTCATGCAGTGTTTGAGGATTGAAACTAATGCATAAAACTGGGTATGAAAAGAGTATGATCAATGTGTTACTTTCCTTACCGACGATCCGCAAAACCTAGTGACTTGTAGTAGCATGCTTCGCACTCCGGGAATTCTATCGCAAACAAACAATAGCATACATAAGCACTCAAGCAAAGATGCACGAGTAAAACTCAAATAATAAGATCTAACCAGAAAGTTCAACTGAAGAACTCCGGTTTGGAAAAAAATCAAATCAAATGGAGTAACGAAACTCAAACTACGAAAGAAACAAGATCCATTTACTAATCTGGACTAAAGTCAAATTTTACAGTACCAAAATCTTGTTCAAGTTGGTTAAACAGAAAGAGGGTTTTGAGACGAAGGTCTAGGCGCTTGTTTCACCTGAATTGGATAAACGAGCGAAAAGCTAAACTAAAACGAAGATCAGGGCAGAAATCGCGATCAAAAATAATCGCGGAAAAACCCTGAAAAAATAAAACGAGACGAACAAGCTAACGAACGAATGTTCGCTGTCTGCGGCTAACGGACAAACAACGTTCATTAAAACGCATGAAAGAATGAGCATCCGCTAAATGACTAAACCGAGAAAAACCAAACCGAATAAAAAAAACACCTAGGGTTTTTAAAAAAACCAGGTTTTTTTTACCTACAACCAAAGAAAAAACCGGAGAACGGATCGGATCGGGACCGGCGGCTCCGGTGACGTCTCCGGCGAGGCGGGGCGCGACGGGGCGGCGGCGTGGGGCGCTGCGGCGAGCGGCGTGGCGGCAGCGGCTGCTGCTGCTGCTGGAGGCGGGGCGAGGCGAGGTTGAGGGCGGCGGCGGGGTGCGGTTATAAAGGGGAGGGGGCGACTGGGCTTGGGGCGCGGGCAACCCGGAAGGCGGCGGCGTCCCAAACTCCGGTGGAGTCCGGCTCGGTCACGGGCGCGAGCGTGAGGGAGGCGGTGCGGGCGGCGAGGGCTTGGCCCGGCTCGTGTGGGCCGCCGGCTCAGTCGGGCGCTCACTTTTTAAAAAGAATACAAATTTCGCTGGAAAAAAATCTAGAAAATAAAATAAAAAACTTTAATGCCAAAACAAATTTTACCGTCTAAATAAAATATTTAGAACAGGATGAACATTTTCTTGGCCTAAAATGCAATTTTGAAAAATGCATATTTTTTCTAATTCAAATAAAATTGCAATAAAATCCAAATAAAACTATTTATTTGATTTTAATATTTTTCCTCGAATATTTCATTTATTTTGGAGAAGTCATATTATCTCCTCTCATATATTTTTAATATGAAATATTTTTGAAGAGAAAATTAATTAAAACCAAAATGATCCTTGTTTTGATATCTGAGAAAAATTCAAATATGAAAACAATGAAATCCCCAACTCTCTCCGTGGGTCCTTGAGTTGCTTAGAACTTCGAGGATCGTGAAATGAAATGCAATAAAATATGATATGCATGAATGATCTAAGTATAACATTCCAAATTGGAAATTTGGGATGTTACAAACCTACCCCCCTAAAGATGAATCTCGCCCTCGAGATTTGGGTTGGCTAGAAAATAGGTGTGGGTGGTCTTGGCGTAGATCATCCTCTCGTTCCTAGGTGGCTTCATCTTCGGTATGGTGGCTCCACTGAACTTTGCAAAACTTTATAACCTTACTGCGTGTGATCCGGCTGGCAAACTCGAGAATTTTGACAGGTTTCTCCTCATAGGTTAGATCATTGTCCAACGGAATTGCTTCCAAGGGCACTGTATCTCTCAAAGGAGGTGGCTTCATCTCAGCATGACACTTCTTCAACTGAGAAACATGAAACACATCATGAACTCCTGATAGTCCTTCGGGTAACTCCAACATGTAGGCCACTTCTCCCGTACGTTCCAAAACTCGGTATGGTCCTACAAATCTCGGGGTAACTTTCCCTTGACTCCAAATCGCTTAACTCCTCGGAGCGGTGATACACGAAGATATGCTCTATCTCCGACTTCATAGACTACCTCCTTGCATATCGAGTCTGCATAGCTCTTCTGCCTAGACTGTGCTAGCTTCAGTTTATCTTGAATCAGCTTAACCTTCTCTTCCGACTCTTTGATCAAATCTGGTCCAAACAACTGACGGTCTCCAACTTCATCCCACATTAATGGTGTCCTGCACCTTCGTCCATACAGAGCTTTGAAAGGTGTCATCTTCAAACTGGCCTGGTAACTATTGTTGTATGAGAACTCTGCCTATGGCAAATTGCCATCCCAACTAGATCCATAATCTAGCGCACAAGCTCTCAACATGTCCTCCAGAATCTGATTGACTCTTTCGGTTTGTCCATCTATATACGGATGAAAGGTTGTACTAAACTCTAGCCTGGTCCCCAAAGTCTAGTGCAACTGATGCCAAAACTTTGAAGTGAACTGTGTTCCTCTACCTGATACGATGGTCCTCGAAACTCCATGCAGACATATGATCCTGGTCATATATATCTTGGCCAACTTCGCACTTGTGTAGGTGGTTTTCGCTGGAATAAAGTGAGCCAATTTGGTCAAGCAATCAACTACTACCTAGATAGAGTCATATCCCAATCGGGTCCTGGCTAATCCGGTGATGAAATCCATGCCAAGCTTATCCCACTTCCATTCGGGTATCGGCATATGCTGCAGTAATCATGCTGGCTTCTCATGTTTTTCCTTCACTCTCTGACATACATCACATATGTCTACATACTCAGCAATATCCTTCTTCAAACCAGTCCACCAGAAATGCTCCTTCAAATCCAAATACATCATGGTGTTTCTGGGGTGTATTGAGTATGGTGAGTCATGAGCCTTGATACGTCTCCATCGTATCTATAATTTTTGATTGTTCCATGCCAATATTATTCAACTTTCATATACTTTTTGGTAACTTTTTATATTATTTTTGGGACTAACATATTGATCCAGTGCCCAGTGTCGATTCCTGTCTGTTGCATGTTTTTGGTTTTCGCAGAATATCCATACCAAACGGAGTCCAAACGGGATAAAAACGGACGGAGCTTATTTTTGGAAAATATGGAAAATTCGGAAGGAAAATCAACGCGAACCAGTGCCCGAGGTGGTCACGAGGCAGCCCCCCCTAGGGCGCGCCCCTACCCTCGTGAGCCCACCATAAGGCGGTTGACGCTATTCTTTTGCCGCAAGAAAGCTAATATTCGGAAAAAAATCACGGCGAAGGTTTCAGGCCAATCAGAGTTACGGATCTCCATATATATACGAAACGGTGAAACAGAGCCAGAAGAGAACGCGGAAACAGAGAGAGAGAGAGAGAGAGAGAGAGAGAGAGAGAGAGAGAAAGAGAGAGAGAGAGAGATCCAATCTCGGAGGGGCTCTCGCCCCTCCCATGCCATGGAGGACAAGGACCAGAGGGGAAACCCTTCTCCCATCTAGGGAGGAGGTCAAGGAAGAATAAGACGAAGGGGCCCCCTCTCCCCTTCTTTTCCGGTGGCGCCGGAACGCTGCCGTGGACATCACCATCATCACCGCGATCTACACCAACACCTCCGCCATCTTCACCAACATCTCCATCACCTTCCCCCCTCTATCTACAGCGGTCCACTCTCCCGCAACCCGCTGTACTCTCTACTTGAACATGGTGCTTTATGCTTCATATTATTATCCAATGATGTGTTGCCATCCTATGATGTCTGAGTAGATTTTCGTTGTCCTATCGGTGGTTGATGAATTGCTATGATTGATTTAATTTTCTTGTGGTTATGTTGCTGTCCTTTGGTGCCCATCATATGATTGTGCGCGTGGATCACACCCTAGGGTTAGTAGTGTGTTCATAGGACTATGTATTGGAGGGCAAGAGTGAAAGAAGCTTCAACCTAGCATAGAAATTGATGCATACGGGATTGAAGGGGAACCAATATATCTTAATGCTATGGTTGGGTTTTACCTTAATGAACATTAGTAGTTGCGGATGCTTGCTAATAGTTCCAATCATAAGTGCATAGAATTCCAAGTCAGGGATGACATGCTAGCAGTGGCCTCTCCCACATAATACTTGCTATCGGTCTAGTAAAGTAGTCAATTGCTTAGGGGCAATTTCGCAACTCCTACCACCACTTTTCCACACTCGCTATATTTACTTTATTGTTTCTTTATCTAAACAGCCCCTGCTTTTTATTTACATAATCTTTATTATCTTGCAAACCTATCCAACAACACCTACAAAGTACTTCTAGTTTCATACTTGTTCTAGGTAAAGCGAACATCAAGCGTGCGTAGAGTTGTATCAGTGGTCGATAGAACTTGAGGGAATATTTGTTCTACCTTTAGCTCCTCGTTGGTTTCGACACTCTTACTTATCGAAAACTGTTGCGATCCCCTATACTTGTGGGTTATCAAGACCTTTTTCTGGCGCCGTTGCCGGGGAGCAATAGCGCGGGGTGAATATTCTCGTGTGTGCTTGTTTGCTTTATCACTAAGTAATTTTTATTTACTGTTCTTAGTTGTTTTCTATCTTTAGTTATGGGTAGGAAACGCAAAATACCAAAAGAATTAGTTGTACCTACTGAACCAATGGTTAAAGAACCACTCAAAATCTATCACACTGCTGAAGCTTATTACTTGGATCATCTTCGATCCCTTTGTGCTCGTGCCGAAACCCCAACTAGCTTAGTTGAGGGCAAATCTTTAGATGAGCATGCTTGTTATGTGAGACACCGTATATCTGAAAAAGGGAAACTATTATGGGGTCAAATTCAACGTTTGCAATGCTATGCTTGGAATTTATGTGAAATATATGATTTTACTTGTTGCTCTGAAAACCCTAAGGAACACCTTCCCTACCAATGTGAGTTTATTGATAGTGGAATCTTATCTTCATATGCTAAGGGTGTTTATAATTACTATGATGTTCAACAAATTGAAGAATTTGTTGCTTTTAAGGGTGCTTTTGAAATTGATTCTTTGATTGAAAAGTATGATGCTACTCTTTACAAATCTGAAAATTTTGCCATATTTAAATATTGCTATGATAATTATACTTCTAATGCCTATGTTGAACCATATATTGAGTACTACTCCGCTGTCCAAGAAGAGACTAATATTTTGCAGGAGTCTATGGAAGAAGAAATTGATGAAACTATGAGCTCATTGGATGAAAAAGATGATGAGGAGAGCGAAGAACAAAAGGAGGAAGAGCAGATTAGCTACCCGTGCCCACCTTCTAATGAGAGTAACTCTTCAACTCATATATTGTTTAAATTCCCTTCGTGCTTACCGAAGGATGATTGCTATGATGATTGTTATGATCCCTTTGATTCTTTTGAAATATCCCTTTTTGATGATGCTTGCTATGCTTGTGGCCAAGATGCCAATATGAATTATGCTTATGGAGATGAACTTGCTATAGTTCCTTATGTTAAACATGAAATTGTTGCTATTGCACCCACGCATGATAGTCCTGTTATCTTTTTGAATTCTCCCGACTACACTATATTGGAGAAGTTTGCTCTTATTAAGGATTATATTGATGGGTTGCCTTTTACCATCACACATGATGATTTTGATAGATATAATATGCATGTGTTTGCTTCTCCTACTTGCAATTATTATGAGAGAGGAACTACATCTCCGCCTCTTTATGTTTCCAATACAACAAAATTGCAATAAACTGGTTATACTATGCATTGGCCTTTACTCTGTGTGCATGAATTGTTCTTTTATGACATGCCGATGCATAGGAAGAGATTTAGACTTCATCATTACATGATATATGTTACCTTGTTCTCACCACTAAATTACAAATCATTGTTTATTAAAATTGGCTTTGATATACCTTGGGATCCGGGTGGATCCATTACTTGAGCACTATATGCCTAGCTTAATGGCTTTAAAGAAAGCGCTGCCAGGGAGACAACTCGGAAGTTTTAGAGAGCCATTTATTTCTTTTGAGTGCTTTCATATAGTTTAAAAACAACAAAAATAAAGAGGGGAAACCAAAACTTTTTCAAAAAGGAAAGCGAAAGTGAGAAAGACAAGCATTGTTGAAGTGGGAGCTAGCCTTGAACTTTGTTCATGCTCACGGCAACTTTTTGAATCTTGATTGCAGAAACTTTTCAATAAAAATAATTATCCCCTTGTACAATTCATTGTATTATAAAAATAATGTGCCAAGGTTTGCCTTTAGGATGTTTACATTTGCTTGATGATTTGTACGATGCAGGACAGAAACTTTAGCTGTAGTGCACGATTTTAAATTTTTAGCTGGAACGTGAAATGGTTCTGATTCTTTTTGCAATATCTTCATATAAAAATTGTTTATTTTTCCTAATTTTGGTAGAATTTTTCAAGTATCAGATGTATGGTGAATGTTCAGATTATTACAGACTGTTCTGTTTTAGACAGATTCTGTTTTTGATACATAGTTTTCTTGTTTTGATGAAACTATCAATTTATATCAGTGGATTAAGCCATGAAAAATTTATATTACAGTAGACACAATGCAAAAAAAATATGAATTGGTTTGCAACAGTACCTAGAGTAGTGGTTTGCTTTATTATACTAACGGATCTTACCGAGTTTTCTGTTGAAGTTTTGTGTGGATGAAGTGTTCGATGATTGAGAAGGTCTCGATGTGAGAAGAAGGAAGAGAGGCAAGAGCTCAAGCTTGGGGATGCCCGAGGAACCCCAAGTAAATATTCAAGGAGACTCAAGCGTCTAAGCTTGGGGATGCTGGGGAGGCATCCCCTCTTTCTTCAACAAGTATCGGTATGTTTTCGAATTCGTTTCGTTCATGCGATATGTGCAATCTTGGAGCGTCTTTTGCATTTAGTTTTCATTTTTCTTTTTATGCACCATGCTGGTATGAGATAGTCCTTGGTTGATTTATAGAATGCTCTTTGCACTTCACTTATATCTTTTGAGTATGGCTTTATGGAATGCTTCATGTGCTTCACTTACATCATTTGAAGTTTGGATTGCCTGTTTCTCTCACTTAGACAACCGCAATTTGTAGAATGCTCTTTTGCTTCACTTATATTTGTTAGAGCGTGGGCATATCTTTTTCAGAAAGAATTAAACTCTCGTGCTTCACTTATATCTATTTAGAGAGATGACAGGAACTGGTCATTCACATGGTTAGTCATAAAATCCTACATAAACTTGTAGATCGATGAATATGATATGTTTGATTCCTTGCAATAGTTTTGCGATATAAAGATGGTGATATTATAGTCATGCTAGTCGAGTAATTGTGAAATTGAGAAATACTTGTGTTGAGGTTTGCAAGTCTCGTAGCATGCACGTATGGTGAACCGTTATGTAACGAAGTCGGAGCATGAGGTGTTTATTGATTGTCTTCCTTACCAGTGGCAGTCAGGGACGAGCGATGGTCTTTTCCTACCAATCTATCCCCCTAGGAGCATGCGCGTAGTACTTTGTTTTGATGACTAATAGATTTTTGCAATAAGTATGGGAGTTCTTTATGACTAATGTTGAGTCCATGGATTATACGCACTATCACCCTTCCATCATTGCTAGCCTCTTCGGTACCGTGCATTGCCCTTACTCACCTCGAGAGTTGGTGCAAACTTCGCCGGTGCATCCAAACACCGTGATATGATACGCTCTATCACACATAAGCCTCATTATATCTTCCTCAAAACAGCCACCATACCTACCTATCATGGCATTTCCATAGCCATTCCGAGATATATTGCCATGCAACTTCCATCATCATCATATACATGACTTGAGCATTTATTGTCATATTGCTTTGCATGATCGTAAGATAGCTAGCATGATGTTTTCATGGCTTGTCCGTTTTTTGATGTCATTGCTACGCTAGATCATTGCACATCCCGGTACACCGCCGGAGGCATTCATATAGAGTCATATCTTTGTTCTAGATATCGAGTTGTAAGTAAATAAAAGTGTGATGATCATCATTATTAGAGCATTGCCCAAGTGAGGAAAGGATGATGGAGACTATGATTCCCCCACAAGTCGGGATGAGACTCCGTTCTTTATGAAAAATAAAAGAGGCCAAAGAAGCCCAAACAAAAAAAGAGGCCAAAGAAGCCCACCAAAAAAACAAAAAATAATAAAATAAAAGAAAATAAAAAATGAGAGAAAAAGAGAGAAGGGGCAATGTTACTATCCTTTTACCACACTTGTGCTTCAGAGTAGCACCATGTTCTTCATAGAGAGAGTATCCTATGCTTTCACTTTCATATACTAGTGGGAATTTTCATTATAGAACTTGGCTTGTATATTCCGATGATGGGCTTCCTCAAATGCCCGAGGTCTTCATGAGCAAGCAAGTTGGATGCACACCCACTTAGTTTCCAGTTTGAGCTTTCATATACTTATACCTCTAGTGCATCCGTTGCATGGCAATCCCTACTCCTCACATTGATATCTATTAATGGGCATCTCCATAGCCCGTTGATACGCCTAGTTGATGTGAGACTTTCTCCCTTTTTGTCTTCTCCACATAACCCCCACCATCATATTCTATTCCACATATAGTGCTATGTCCATGGCTCACGCTCATGTATTGCATGAAAGTTGAAAAGGTTTGAGAACGTCAAAAGTATGAAACAATTGCTTGGCTTGTCATCGGGGTTGTGCATGATGTAAATATTTTGTGTGGTGAAGATGGAGCATAGCCAGACTATATGATTTTGTAGGGATGAGCTTTCTTTGGCTATGTTATTTCAATAAGACATAATTGCTTGGTTGGTATGCTTGAAGTATTATTATTTTTATGTCAAAGGATAGACTATTTCTTTGAATCACTCGTATCTTAATATTCATGCCATGATTAGATTACATGATCAAGATTATGCTAGGTAGCAATCCACATCAATTTTTTTATCATTTACCTACTCGAGGACGAGCAGGAATTAAGCTTGGGGATGCTGATACGTCTCCGTCGTATCTATAATTTTTGATTGTTCCATGCCAATATTATTCAACTTTCATATACTTTTTGGCAACTTTTTATATTATTTTTGGGACTAACATATTGATCCAGTGCCCAGTGCCAGTTCCTGTCTGTTGCATGTTTTTGGTTTCGCAGAATATCCATATCAAACGGAGTCCAAACGGGATAAAAACGGACGGAGCTTATTTTTGGAAAATATGGAAAATTCGGAAGGAAAATCAACGCGAACCAGTGCCCGAGGTGGTCACGAGGCAGGGGGCGCCCCACCTAGGGCGCGCCCCCTACCCTCGTGAGCCCACCGTAAGGCGGTTGACGCTATTATTTTGCCGCAAGAAAGCTAATATTCGGAAAAAAAATCACGGCGAAGGTTTCAGGCCAATCGGAGTTACGGATCTCCATATATATACGAAACGGTGAAACAGAGCCAGAAGAGAACGCAGAAATAGAGAGAGACAGAGAGACAGATCCAATCTCGGAGGAGCTCTCGCCCCTCCCATGCCATGGAGGCCAAGGACCAGAGGGGAAACCCTTCTCCCATCTAGGGAGGAGGTCAAGGAAGAAGAAGACGAAGGGGCCCCCACTCCCCTTCTCTTCCGGTGGCGCCGGAACGCTGCCGTGGCCATCACCATCATCACCGCGATCTACACCAACACCTCCGCCATCTTCACCAACATCTCCATCACCTTCCCCCCTCTATCTACAGAGGTCCACTCTCCCGCAACCCGCTGTACCCTCTACTTGAACATGGTGCTTTATGCTTCATATTATTATCCAATGATGTGTTGCCATCCTATGATGTCTGAGTAGATTTTCGTTGTCCTATCGGTGGTTGATGAATTGCTATGATTGATTTAATTTTCTTGTGGTTATGTTGCTGTCCTTTGGTGCCCATCATATGATTGCGCGCGCGGATCACACCCTAGGCTTAGTTGTATGTTGATAGGACTATGTATTGGAGGGCAAGAGTGAAAGAAGCTTCAACCTAGCATAGAAATTGATGCATACGGGATTGAAGGGGGACCAATATATCTTAATGCTATGGTTGGGTTGTACCTTAATGAACATTAGTAGTTGCGGATGCTTGCTAATAGTTCCAATCATAAGTGCATAGAATTCCAAGTCAGGGATGACATGCTAGCAGTGGCCTCTCCCACATAATACTTGCTATCGGTCTAGTAAAGTAGTCAATTGCTTAGGGGCAATTTCGCAACTCCTACCACCACTTTTCCACACTCGCTATATTTACTTTGTTGTTTCTTTATCTAAACAGCCCCTGCTTTTTATTTACGTAATCTTTATTATCTTGCAGACCTATCCAACAACACCTACAAAGTACTTCTAGTTTCATACTTGTTCTAGGTAAAGCGAACATCAAGCGTGCGTAGAGTTGTATCGGTGGTCGATAGAACTTGAGGGAATATTTGTTCTACCTTTAGCTCCTCGTTGGGTTCGACACTCTTACTTATCGAAAACTGTTGCGATCCCCTATACTTGTGGGTTATCAAGAAGCCTCTTGAAGTATTAACTTCCTGATCTCTGCATTATCGGGCACATAAATACGGTCCTCAAACCACAAGGTGTCGTGCTCATCCTCACGAAAACCTTTGGCTTTTCCTTTGCTCATTCTCTCCTTTATTTCAGCAATTTCCTTGTCATCCTTCTGAGCTTCACGAATCTTTCCCAACAAGGTAAACTGAACTTCCATTGCTGCAATAAAACTTCTAGGAACAATCTCCAAACGAAGCTCCCTGAGATCCTTGGCTAACTCCTTTGGCAATCCTCCTGTTAAGAGAGTATTGACGTAACTCTTCTGGCTCAAAGCGTCTGCTACAACATTGGCCTTTCCTTTATAAGCTCCAACCATCTCCTCTGCCTGAGATTCAGCTCCTTCTTTGTGAAAATGTACTTCAAACTCTTATGATCCGTGTACACATCACGACGGTTTCCAATAAGAAAATGTCTCCAGGTTTTGAGTGCATGCACTACAGCTGCTAACTCCAAATCATGCATGGCGTAATTCAACTCATGCGGTCGAAGTTGACGTGAGGCATATGAAACAACTCTTTCGTCTTGCATAAGTACTCCTCCAAGTCCTAAGCAGGAGGCATCCCAATATACTTGGAAATCCTTGCGTATATCCGGCAGAATCAGCACTGGGGCTATAGTCAGACGTTTCTTCAACTCCTGAAAATTGGCCTCACATTCTTCTGTCCATTTGAACTTAGTGTCCTTCTTCAACAACTCCGTCATGGGCTTTGCAATCTTTGAGAAATTCTCAATTAATCTCCGGTAATATCCTGTGAGTCCCAGAAAACTGCGGACCTATCCAACTAAGGTGGGTGATAACCAATCGGTGACTGACTTAACCTTGGTGGGGTCTACTGCTATACCTTCTCCTGATATAATGTGTCCAAGGAATCCAACTTCCTTCAACCAAAGCTCACATTTGCTGAACTTGGCGTATAACTGATGTTCCCTGAGCTTCTCGAGAACTAAACGCAAATGCTCCTTGTGTTCCTCTTCATTCTTCAAGTATACCAAGATATCATCAAGAACACCACAACAAACTTATCCAAGAACTCCATGAACACGTTGTTCATCATGCTCATGAAATAGGCAGGGGCATTAGTCAATCCAAATGACATAACCATATACTCATAAAGCCTGTACCTTGTGGTGAAAGTTGTCTTAGGTATATCTTTTTTCTTGAATCTTCAACTAGTGGTATCCTGATCGCAGGTCGATCTTAGAAAACACTTTAGCTCCTTGCAGCTGGTCAAACAAATCATTGATAATCGGTAGTGGGTATTTGTTCTTGATCGTCACTTCATTCAACGCATGATAATCAACAACCATTCTCAGGGATTTATCCTTCTTCTCAACCAAGAGCACTCGGGCTCCCCATGGTGATGAACTTTGTCGGATGTAACCTTTCTCCAACAACTCCTTAATTTGCTTCTTAATCTCCTCCAGATCATTTGCGGGCATCCGGTATGGTCTCTTCGATATCGGTCCGGTGCCTAGCAATAGTTCTATCAAAAACTCAATATCACGATCTGGCGGCATGCCTGGTAATTCCTTTGGAAATACATCCGGGTAATCCTTCACTACAGGCATTTCTTCCTGAACAACTCCCGTGAGGGAATTTACGTGAGTCCTCTTTGGTGTATGCCTGGATACATACTAAATCCTTTTTCCCTCCGGGGTGGTGAGCAGAATTGACCTACTAGAACAATCAATGTTTCCTCCATACTTTGATAGCCAAATCCATACCCAGTATCACGTCCAATCCTTGTGATTCCAGAATTATTAGGTCTGAGGGGAAAACATGGATGCCAATGTTTAGGGGTAACTGGTCGCACCATCGGCTGGCCATATACTCTGCACCGGGTGAGGTCACTAGCAAAGGTGTCCTAAGGGCTAAGGTGGGTAACTTAAACTTGTCCACAAATCCCCTTGAAATGTATGAATGTGATGCACCAGTATCAAAAAGAATGAGAGCGGTAAATGACTTAACCAAAAACTTACCGATAACTGTGTCTGGCTGCTCTTCAACCTCCTCCACGCTTACGTGGTTCACTTGTCCCATGTTGGAAGGGTTGGGCTTCTTCCCAGAGCTTCCGTTGACATTTCCATTCTTCGCTTCAGGGCACTCAGTGGCATAGTGTCCAGTCTTCCCGCACTTGAAACAAGTAATGTGACTTAGGTCCTTCTTGGCGGGTGTGGCTGGGCTAGAGTGGTTCTGGTTGTTGCCTGCTCCATTCTCGTTTCCATTCTTGGAGCCACTATGGTTATGAGAACTTCCTCCATTGTGGGTGTCGCCTCCATGGTTATGGGTGTATCCTCCCGAGTTCGGGGTAAAACGAGGCTTCTGTTGAGCTCCTGAATTGTACTTCCCTTGTCCATACTTCCTCTTGTGACTCTCAATTTGCTGCTGCTTCCCTTCAATCATAAGAGCCTTGTCTACCAACTCCTGGTAGTTGTTAAATGTTGCCACCATTAACTACATACTCATCTCATCATTCAACCCTTCCATAAACTTGTCCTTCTTCGCGACATATGTGGCCATATCATCTGCGGCTTATCGAGATAACTTACTAAACTCATCTACGTACTGGGCCACAGTACGGTTCCCCTGGAGTAAGTGGCGGAACTCACGCTTCTTCATGCTCATAGCTCCAGTTGAGACATGGGATGTGCGGAAAGCTTGCTGAAACTGCTCCGAAGTGACATTGGCTATAGGAAAAGTGGTTGTGTAATTCTCCCACCATGAGGTTGCAGGTCCTTCCAATTGGTGTGCGGCAAATCGCACCTTCTCCATATCTGTGCAACCTGCGGTGGTTGTAACGCCCGGATAATCTTGCTACAGTAATCCCACGCTAATCATGCCACGTCATCCCGATTACTGTTGCTAAACTCCGTTAGTTCAAACCACGTCAAATTCAAATTTAAAATTAATGTCGACAATAAAAGTTTTCAAAAATTGAAACAAAAATGTTCGGTGGTTGCCAAATATTACAAAAGTAATTATGGTGCAGCAAACACATTTTATAAAATGTCTAAATAATTTAAAATGTTTTAAAATAGAAATGCAAATAGATAAAAACAAAAAAGAAAATCTAAAACTAAAATTGGATGAAAGGAGAGAGGAAGACCCCTCGGGCCAGCAGACCCAGCGGGCCGGCCCATTCGCCCTCTAGGCCCAGCCGGCCGGCCCACTACCCCCTCCTTCTCCACTCCCCCTGTAACCCTAACCTACCCACGATCCCCACTCCCCCACCCACTCCCCCGATCCCCTCCTGGATCGGGATCGCGCCCGACCGCGCCCGGTTCCGGCCGACGCCGCCCCGCCACTCGACATGAACGCCGCCGCCCCTGATCGTCGTTGCCTCCTCGCCCCTCCGCCCCCTCATCACGACGCCCTCCCCCGCCTCTGCGCCGACCCCCGTGAACGCCGCCAGCGTCGTACCGTCGCCACCTCGAGCCCCTACTGCTTCGTCGGAGCCGCCCACCATCGTCGTCGTCGCGTCCACGTCTTCCTCCCCGAGCCCCACTGCCCGTGCCCTACTCCTCCCCTGTGAGCTCCCCTCCCTCCTCTCTCTGCCGTGGCCGCGCCCTCTCCCCTCACGCTTGGCTCCATCCCGCGCCGCCTCGGAGCCGCCCACGCCAACCGCTACCGAGCTCCACTGCCGCCGTCGCTGTTGCTCTGCTCAACGGCCGCGAGCGCTGCCCCGGGAGCCGCCTACGCCCGGCCACCATCGCCTCCGTCCCGTAGTGCCTGGCTGCGCCCACCAGGGCCGCCGTCATCTGGGGCCGCCCCAACTCCGGCGCCGTCCTCGCCCGGCCGTGCCACCGCGCCCGCTCTGCACCGCGGCTCGCCGCTCGTGCCCCCCCCCCCCGCCCGACTCTTTGCTGCTGGCGCCGTGCCGTCTGCTTCGCGCCGTGGCTGCCGCCCCACTGCTGACCACCGGCCTGCGCTACGCCACCGTGCTGACCCCTTGCCGTGCCCGCTTGCTCCCCTCGCACCGCCCTCTCTCCGTGCCCAGCGCGAACCCTGCACGCGCCCCTGCCCTCCCGCGCGGCCGCCGTACTCGTCGTGGCCGCGCTCCGGCGACCACCCCGCCTCTGCAGCCTCGCCTGCAACCCCCTGTTGGCTCGGGTGTGCGGGCACCCGGCGCCCGCCCCGTATCCACTGCACAGAACCCGCTATGGACTCCCCTGGTCACAGACACAGGGGCCCCACAGAACGTTTTTTTAAGAGAGAAAATAATTAAGATAGAAACTATTAATTTAATTAATTAATTAAATTAACTTAATTAATCCTGCTTAATTAACCTAATTAGCTAATTAACTTAATTAACTATCCATAATTACCTAAAACAGTAAATGACATGCAGGACCCACGCGCCAGTTTGACCAAGTCAACTGACTGTTGACTACTGACATCACCCTGATGTCATGCTGACATCATAATGGCATTTCCTAATTAAATTAATTCTGATAATTCTAAGAATGAATTAAAACTTTGAAAATTAATATAAAATAAACAGTAGCTCGGATGAAAAAACTTTGTACATGGAAGTTGCTCAGAATGACGAGACGAATTCGAATACGCAGCCCATTCATCCGCCACGCATCCCTAGCATAGCGAACACGCAACTTTCCCCCTCCGGTCCGTCTGTCCGAAAACGCGAAACACCGGGGATAAATTCCCGGATGTTTCCCCCCTTCACCGGTACCACCTCGTACCGTGTTAGGGCGCACCTACCATCACGCTTTGTCATGTCATGCATCATCATGCATTTGTTTGCATTATATTTATTGTTTCTTCCCCCTCTTCTCTCTCTAGACACCGAGACCGACGCCGCTGCTACCCAGTACGACTACGGTGTTGACGACCCCTCTCTCTTGCTAGAGCAACCAGGCAAGCCCCCCCTTTGATCACCAGATATCGCCTACTCTTCTCCCTACTGCTTGCATTAGAGTAATGTAGCATGTTACTGCTTTCAGTTAATCCTATACTACTGCATAGCCTGTCCTTGCTACTACTGTTGTTACCTTTACCTGCTATCCTACATGCTTAGTTTAGGATGCTAGTATTCCATCTGTGGCCCTACATTCTTGTCCATCTGCTGTGCTATACTATCGGGCCGTGATCACTCGGGAGGTGATCACGGGTATATACTATATACTTATACATGACACATGTGGTGACTAAAGTCGGGTCCGCTCGTTGAGTACCCGCAAGTGATTCTGATGAGGGGGCTGAAAGGACAGGTGGCTCCATCCCGGTAGAGGTGGGCCTGGGTTCCCGACGGCCCCCGACTGTTACTTTGAGGCGGAGCGACAGGGCAGGTTGAGACCACCTAGGAGAGAGGTGGGCCTGGCCCTGGTCGGTGTTCGCAAATACTTAACACGTTTAACGAGATCTTGGTATTTGATCTGAGTCTGGCTACTGGCCTATACGCACTAACCATCTACGCGGGGACAGTTATGGGCACTCGACGTCGTGGTATCAGCCGAAGCCTTCGTGACGTCAGCGACTGAGTGGCGCGCGCCAGATTGGACCGTAAGCCTGCTCTTGTATTAAGGGGGCTAGTTTTGCTTCCGGCCGCATACGCAACGTGCAGGTGTGCAATGGGCGATGGGCCCAGACCCCTGCGCCATAGGATTTAGACCGGCGTGCTGACCTCTCTGTTGTGCCTAGGTAGGGCTGCGACGTGTTGATCTTCCAAGGCCGGGCATGACCCAGGAAAGTGTGTCCGGCCAAATGGGATCGAGCGTGTTGGGTTATGTGGTGCACCCCTGCAGGGAAGTTAATCTATTCGAATAGCCGTGATCTTCGGTACCAGGACGACTTGGAGTTGTACCTTGACCTTATGACAACTAGAACCGGATACTTAATAAAACACACCCTTCCAAGTGCCAGATACAACCGATGATCGCTCTCTCACAGGGCGACGAGGGGAGGATCATCGGTTAGGGTTATGCTATGCGATGCTACTTGGAGGACTTCAGTCTGCTCTCTTCTACATGTTGCAAAATGGAGGTGACCAGAAGCGTAGTCTTCGACAGGATTAGCTATCCCCCTCTTATTCTGGCTTTCTGCAGTTCAGTCCACCGATATGGCCCTTTACACATTTACCCATGCATATGTAGTGTAGCTCCTTGCTTGCGAGTACTTTGGATGAGTACTCACGGTTGCTTTCTCCTTCCCCTTCCTCTATCCTTTCTACCTGGTTGTCGCAACCAGATGTTGGAGCCCAGGAGCCAGACGCCACCTTCGACGACGACTCCTACTACACCGGAGGTGCCTACTACTACGTGATGCCTGCTGACGACGACCAGGAGTAGTTAGGAGGATCCCAGGCAGGAGGCCTGCGCCTATTTCGATCTGTATCCCAGTTTGTGCTAGCCTTCTTAAGGCAAACTTGTTTAACTTATGTCTGTACTCAGATATTGTTGCTTCCGCTGACTCGTCTTTGATCGAGCTCTTGTATTCGAGCCTTCGAGGCCCCTGGCTTGTAATATGATGCTTGTATGACTTATTTTATTTGTAGAGTTGTGTTGTGATATCTTCCCGTGAGTCCTTGATCTTGATCATACACATTTGCGTGCATGATTAGTGTACGGTCAAATTGGGGGCGTCGCAAGTTGGTATCAGAGCCGACTGCCTGTAGGAATCCCCCTTCCACACTCCTTGGCCGAAGTTGAGTCTAGACATTACAAAAACTTTTTACTAACATGGCTGTGTGTCTTACGGGCCCACATCGCCATCTGGGTGGTATTAGGCTCTTTTACTGCTCGATCCTTACTCTAGGACACTGAACTCTCTCCTACTCGGGTTAAACGATTTTACTAACTCTAACACTAGGATCCCGTGACCACGTTCACCCCAAAGTTGGATAAGCCCTAGTTATTCTTTAGAGTAGTATTTGGACATTATCCACATTGTCATTTGACTCCTGTGAAAACATCTTTGTTTTCAGATGGAACCCACGAGGCAGGTCGTGCGCCACACGACGGCCATTGGTGCCTCAGGATCACCTGCTGTGTTGGTTGAGATGATGACCTATCTGGGTTATCGCTGGCACCCTGAGTACACCGTCTTTGAGGAGTATCAGGACTTCAACCAGGAGCACTACCGTGCCATCGTCCACCTCTTCTCTTGGGAGTATGACTCCACTACCGTGCTGCACACTGCTCATGGAGTTGGAGTGACTATCGATATGGCGGTCCATGATGCTGCTTATGCTGCTCTAACACGTCTTCGTGGAGAGTATCAGGAGTTGGATACCTCCCCCTTCAGGCACATTGCTATCGCATCCGATGTTGGTGCGGAGGGATACTACACTGCTGCCTACTCCACTGTCACCCGAGAGCCCTTCTACCATCAGAACCTGGTTCTGCATGCTGATGGGCTAGATAGAGCTAACCGAGCTCTTCGCCACGAGTTGTACACCACCCGTCAGCACCTGTATCGTGCTCTGACGCTGTTGCACCCCTCTGTCCGCTCTGGGGATCTGTCGTGTTCTGCGATCTACCCTGCCCGGACCGTGATGCCCCAGGGCGTCGGCTGGCCAGATGTGGGATGCTACTCTCCTGCATTGGGTCCTCTCCTGCCACCTACGCATCGGGTTCCGCACCAGAGTATCCGCGGACCCTAGGCTACTCGCGTGGAGGTCTTCCCTTCGCGTCACTACCAGCTGTCGGGCTACACCTACCTCCGCAGTACCGCATGGGACTGATGTAGACTTGCTTATTAGTGTTAGATGCATTCGCTGCGAGCCTGTGTGCTGCCTATGATGTCTTAGCCTATGTACCGAACTCTGTGTAACGAACTCTATGCATGATCTCTTTTGTAAGATATGCCGACTACTATGTAGTATCTATCGTGCTGCTTTCGTTGTGCATGTTTCATCATGAATGATTCTTGTTTTTGCAAATTTCTCAATGCTGAACTACCCCTGTTAAATATTAGCAGGATGGTTAGACCAGGTGGTCGTGGTCGTGGTGGCAACGCCCCACCACCGCCTGAGTACATGGCTGGGATGATGCAACAGTTTGAGCTGAATCGTCAGTTCATGGAGAATATTATGGCTCAGTTTCCTCGCCCCAATATGAACCAGCAGCCAACCCCAGTAACTCTGCAGGATTTCATGTGCCTGAACCCAACTGTGTACCGCAGCTCAACTCAGCCTTTGGATGCTGATGGCTGGATCCGTGACATCACCTATGAGATGGAGTCTGCTGATGTAGCCCCTGCCAGCTATGTCACCTTTGCTTCCTTCTTCCTGAAGGGACCCGCAGCTCAATGGTGGGACAGCCACAGGCGTACTCTGCCAGCTGGAACAATCATCACCTGGCCAGACTTCCAAGCTGCCTTCCGTGCTCGCTTCATTCCTCAGGGAGTCATGGATCGGAAGAAGCGTGAGTTCCGCAACCTCACCCAAGGCAACAAGACTGTTGAAGCTTATCAACGGGAGTTTCTTGACTTGTCCCGCTATGCTTAAGAAGACATTGCAACTGATGCACGCAGACAGGAGAAGTTCCGTGATGGCCTTCAAGCTGACATCAAGCTCGCACTTCTAGTGCATGACTTTGCTGATTTTGCCACTCTGGTGAACAAAGCCATCAATGTCGAAACTGGTCTGCAGGAATACCAGAGCTCTCATAGGCGCAACCGTGACACGGGCTCATCTTCGGGCCCGTCTTCACAGAAGCGCAAGATATGGATTCCCAACAGCATGTACTAGCCGAATGCACCTGCCCCAAGGCAGACCTATGCTGCACCTCGTCTGCCTGCTCCTCCAACTAGGCAGCCAATACTTCCAGCTCCACCACCACAAGCTCCTGTTCCCACTCCCAATAATGGTCTCTGCTACAAGTGTGGTCAGCCAGGTCACCGTGCTAGGGATTGCAATCAGAACCAGAATCAACTGGCCCTCCCCACAGCTGGCCGTGGAAGCAACCAGCCTCGCAACAACAATGCGAAGTCTTATGGTCATGTTCATGCCAACCACGTTGATCTCAATGAAGTTCTAGACCAGCCTGCTACCGTGATGGGTACACTCCTCGTAAACTCAGTACCTGCATCTGTTTTATTCGATTCAGGAGCATCACATTCATTCATGTCAGAAGATTTTGCATACAAGCATGACGTTAAATGTGAGGAGATGAACACTTCGGTATTGGTAAAAATCCCCGTGGGACAATGTCAAACCTCTCTAGTTGGCATCGATGTCCCCGTGGAAATCGAAGGGCTGGAATTCTATGCCTCTCCCATTATCCTGAAGTCGTCTAACATCGACCTCATTCTGGGAATGGATTGGTTGAAAGCGCATACTGCTTCAATAGTTTGCGCCACTAAGGTCGTCCATCTGCTACACCCTTCTGATGAAATAATAGTTTACCAAGCTCATCTAGTTCAGAACGCCGAGGCACGACTTTATGCCTTGAATGCGTTGAACGCTGCACCACTCGAGGGCATTGAAAACATTCCCGTCGTTCATGAATTCCAAGACGTCTTCCCAGAAGAACTTCCAGGGATTCCCCCTGCTAGAGCTGTTGAATTCATCATCGACTTGAAACCCGGCACTACCCCTATAGCTAAACGACCCTACAAGATGCCGCCGCATGAACTCATTGAGCTTAAGGAGGAAATCGACAAATCTCTTGTCAAAGGTTTCATTCGCCCAAGTTGCTCTCCTTGGGGAGCACCTTCTCTCTTTGTTAAGAAAAAGGATGGGACAAACCGATTAGTCCAAGACTACCGTCCTATAAACCAAGCTACCATTCAGAATAAATATCCTCTTCCTCGGATCAATGATCTTTATGATCAACTGGCTGGCTCATCAGTGTTCTCCAAACTCGATTTGAGGTTAGGTTACCACCAGATCCGTGTTCGTGAAGAGGATATCCCAAAAACCGCCTTCGTGACTCGGTATGGATCATACGAGTACACCGTCATGTCATTCGGCTTAACGAATGCTCCCGCCACCTTCTCTCGTCTGATGAACTATATATTCATGGATTACCTCGACAAGTTTGTCGTGGTTTATCTGGACGATATCCTTGTATTTTCCAAGAAAGAAGAAGAACATGCTGCACATCTTCGTCTTGTGCTAGAAAAGCTTCGAGAGCACCAATTGTATGCTAAGTATTCCAAGTGTGAATTCTGGCTCCCCGAAGTAACCTATCTTGGGCATGTCATCTCCAAGGATGGTATTGCCGTCAACCCTGAACGAGTTCAGGCTATTCTCGATCGGACTCCTCCGAAGAATGTCAAGCAAGTCCGAAGTTTTCTTGGTCTCAACAGCTATTGCCGTCGATTCGTCGAGAACTTCTCCAAGATTGCCAGGCCTCTGACTAATCTATTGCATAAGGGTGTCAAGTTCGAATGGACAGACAAGTGTCAGGAAAGTTTTCAGGCACTCAAAGACAAGTTGACCTCTGCCCCCGTGCTTGCTCCACCTGATACTAAGAAGGACTTCGTCATTTACTGCGACGCTTCCCGTCAAGGATTAGGCTGTGTCCTAATGCAAGAGCACAGAGTGATTGCTTATGCCTCTCGTCAACTGCGCCCTCACGAAGAAAACTACCCAGTTCACGACCTCGAGCTTGCTGCTGTCATTCATTCACTGAAGCAGTGGCGACACTACCTTCTCGGTAATCGTTGCGAGATCTTCACCGATCACCAAAGTCTGAAGTATCTGTTTACTCAGCCAGATCTGAACATCCGTCAGCAAAGATGGATGGAGACTGTTGCAGACTTTGACGTGGGTATATCATATACCCCCGGCAAGGCTAATGTAATGGCTGATGCCTTGAGCCGCAAGTCTTACTGCAACCACCTCCAGGTTCACAAAGTTCAGCCCTCGCTTGTCGAAGAATTTAGAAAGCTGAACCTCCATATTGTTCCTCCTGGAGCACTCGCTCCCCCTCTCCCGGAGTTCCGCAAGATGAATCTTCTTGTTGTTACTAAGGGTTCTCTAAATACCCTGGCTGTCATACCAGATCTCGTAGCTGGTATAAAGACTATTCAAGGTTATGACTCTGAAGTCCATAAGATTAAGCGCCATCTAGCAGAAGGAAAGCCCTCATTCTTCACTATCGCCGACGATGGCGCCTTGTATTTCAAAGGCCGCCTAGTGGTACCATGTTCGAAGAAAAATCTGGATAAGACTAAAAGGGTTATGCAAGAAGCTCATGATACGCCTCTGTCCATCCATCCTGGTAGTACGAAAATGTATCAGGATATTCGCCAAAGATTCTGGTGGTCAAATATGAAGCAGGACATTGCTCGTTATGTTGCGGAGTGTGACGTTTGCCGTCGTATCAAAGCTGAGCATCAAAGGCCTGCTGGAACTCTGCAACCTATCTCTATTCCTGAATGGAAATGGGACCATGTTGAAATGGACTTCGTCACTGGATTTCCCAAATCGCAGAAAGGTAATGATGCTATTCTTGTCGTCATTGACCGGCTTTCCAAAGTTGCCCATTTTCTGGCGGTCAAAGAGACAATCACTGCTAGTCAGCTTGCTACTCTCTACATGGCCAGAATTGTTTCACTTCACGGTATCCCACTGGTTATCAGTTCAGACCGTGGCAGCTTATTCACTTCAAGGTTTTGGGCGAGTTTCCAAGAAGCTATGGGAACTCATCTATCGTTCAGTACTGCGTTTCATCCTCAGTCGCAAGGACAGGTTGAACGTATCAACCAAGTTCTCGAAGACATGCTTCGAGCTTGTGTAATATCATTCGGCAAGAAATGGGAGGAATCTCTTCCATATGCCGAGTTCTCTTATAATAATAGCTATCAAGCTAGTTTGAAGATGCCCCCCTTCAAAGTGCTATATGGCCGAAAGTGTCGAACCCCTCTGAACTGGTCAGAAACGGGGGAACGTCCACTCTTCGGTCCGGATATTATCCAACAGGCCGAAGAACAAGTCCGCATTATTCGTGAGAATCTCAAGACTGCTCAGTCACGTCAGAAAAGTCAGTATGACCGTCATCACCAAGACATGGTCTATCAACCTGGCAAAAAGGCTTATCTTCGAGTTACACCAATGAAGGGTGCTCACCGCTTCGGGATCAAGGGCAAGCTAGCTCCTCGCTATATCGGTCCCTTCACTATTCACGAAAGGCGTGGAAAGGTGGCATATCAACTGGAGCTTCCGCCGAACCTTTCTCAGGTTCACGATGTGTTCCATGTGTCACAACTCCGCCGTTGCTTCAAGGATCCAATCCGAGCGGTGGATCATGAAGTGCTCGAATTGCAACAGGACCTCTCTTATAAAGAGCATCCGGTCCGCATTCTTGACCAAGCTGAACGCCGCACACGTCAGAAGGCGATCAAATTCCTCAAAGTCCAGAGGTCGAATCACTCTGAAGACGAAGCCACTTGGGAACGCGAGGACCGCCTGCGTGATGAATACCCTGCACTGTTTCCTTCTACCTCCTAAATCTCGGGACGAGATTTCTTGTAGTGGAGGAGATTTGTAACGCCCGGATAATCTTGCTACAGTAATCCCATGCTAATCATGCCACGTCATCCCGATTACTGTTGCTAAACTCCGTTAGTTCAAACCACGTCAAATTCAAATTTAAAATTAATGTCGACAATAAAAGTTTTCAAAAATTGAAACAAAAATGTTCAGTGGTTGCCAAATATTACAAAAGTAATTATGGTGCAGGAAACACATTTTATAAAATGTCTAAATAATTTAAAATGTTTTAAAATAGAAATGCAAATAGATAAAAACAAAACAGAAAATCTAAAACTAAAATTGGAAGAAAGGAGAGAGGAAGACCCCTCGGGCCAGCAGACCCAGCGGGCCGGCCCATTCGCCCTCCAGGCCCAGCCGGCCGGCCCACTACCCCCTCCTTATCCACTCCCCCTGTAACCCTAACCTACCCATGATCCCCACTCCCCCCACCCACTCCCCCGGTCCCCTCCTGGATCCGGATCGCGCCCGACCGCGCCCGGTTCCGGCCGACGCCGCCCTGCCACTCAACATCAACGCCGCCGCCCCTGATCGTCGTTGTCTCCTCGCCCCTCCGCCCCCTCATCACGACGCCCTCCCCCGCCTCTGCGCCGACCCCCGTGAACGCCGGCAGCGTCGTACCGTCGCCACCTCGAGCCCCTACTGCTTCGTCGGAGCCGCCCACCATCGTCGTTGTCGCGTCCACGTCTTCCTCCCCGAGCCCCACTGCCCGTGCGCTACTCCTCCCCTGTGAGCTCCCCTCCCTCCTCTCTCTGCCGTGGCCGCGCCCTCTCCCCTCACGCTTGGCTCCATCCCGCGCCGCCTCGGAGCCGCCCACGCCAACCGCTACCGAGCTCCACTGCCGCCGTCGCTGTTGCTCCGCTCAACGGCCGCGAGCGCTGCCCCGGGAGCCACCTACGCCCGGCCACCATCGCCTCTGTCCCGTAGCGCCTGGCTGCGCCCACCAGGGCCGCCGTCGTCTGGGGCCGCCCCTACTCCGGCGCCGTCCTCGCCCGGCCGTGCCACCGCGCCCGCTCTGCACCGCGGCTCGCCGCTCGTGCCCCCCCCCGCCTGACTCTTTGTTGCTGGCGCCGTGCCGTCTGCTTCGCGCCGCGGCTGCCGCCCCACTACTGACCACCGGCCTGCGCTACGCCACCGCGCTGACCCCTTGCCGTGCCCGCTTGCTCCCCTCGCACCGCCCTCTCTCCGTGCCCAGCGCGAACCCTGCACGCGCCCCTGCCCTCCCGCGCAGCCGCCGTACTCGTCATGGCCGCGCTCCGGCGACCACCCCGCCTCTGCAGCCTCGCCTGCAACCCCCTGTTGGCTCAGGTGTGCGGGCACCCGGCGCCCGCCCCGTATCCACTGCCCAGAACCCGCTATGGACTCCCCTGGTCACAGACACAGGGGCCCCACCCCACAGAACGTTTTTTTAAGAGAGAAAATAATTAAGATAAAAACAATTAATTTAATTTAATTAATTAAATTAACTTAATTAATCC
Source organism: Triticum urartu (assembly GCF_056163025.1). Lineage (NCBI taxonomy): Eukaryota > Viridiplantae > Streptophyta > Magnoliopsida > Poales > Poaceae > Triticum > Triticum urartu. The sequence continues at coordinate 39,669,193 of NC_141876.1, forward strand.
TGCTTAATTAACCTAATTAGCTAATTAACTTAATTAACTATCCTTAATTACCTAAAACAGTCAATGACATGTGGGACCCACGCGCCAGTTTGACCAAGTCAACTGACTGTTGACTGCTGACATCACCCTGATGTCATGCTGACATCATAATGGCATTTCCTAATTAAATTAATTCTGATAATTCTAAAAATGAACTAAAACTTTGAAAATTAATATAAAATAAACCGTAGCTCGGATGAAAAAACTTTGTACATGGAAGTTGCTCAGAACGACGAGATGAATTCGAATACGCAGCCCGTTCATCCGCCACGCATCCCTAGCATAGCGAACACGCAACTTTCCCCCTCTGGTTCGTCTGTCCGAAAACGCGAAACACCGGGGATTAATTCCCGGATGTTTCCCCCCTTCACCGGTACCACCTCATACCGCGTTAGGGTGCACCTAGCATCACGCTTTGTCATGTCATGCATCGTCATGCATTTGTTTGCATTATATTTATTGTTTCTTCCCCCTCTTCTCTCGCTAGACACCGAGACCGACGCCGCTGCTACCCAGTACGACTACGGGGTTGACGACCCCTCTCTCTTGCCAGAGCAACCAGGCAAGCCCCCCCTTTGATCACCAGATATCGCCTACTCTTCTCCCTACTGCTTGCATTATAGTAATGTAGCATGTTACTGCTTTCAGTTAATCCTATACTACTGCATAGCCTGTCCTTGCTACTACTGTTGTTACCTTTACCTGCTATCCTACATGCTTAGTTTAGGATGCTAGTATTCCATCTGTGGCCCTACATTCTTGTCCGTCTGCTGTGCTATACTATCGGGCCGTGACCACTGGGGAGGTGATCACGGGTATATACTATATACTTATACATGACACATGTGGTGACTAAAGTCGGGTCCGCTCGTTGAGTACCCGCAAGTGATTCTGATGAGGGGGATGAAAGGACAGGTGGCTCCATCCCGGTAGAGGTGGGCCTGGGTTCCCGACGGCCCCCGACTGTTACTTTGAGGCGGAGCGACAGGGCAGGTTGAGACCACCTAGGAGAGAGGAGGGCCTGGCCCTGGTCGGCGTTCGTAAATACTTAACACGTTTAACGAGATCTTGGTATTTGATCTGAGTCTGGCTACTGGCCTATACGCACTAACCATCTACGCGGGGACAGTTATGGGCACTCGACGTCGTGGTATCAGCTGAAGCCTTCATGACGTCAGCGACTGAGTGGCGCGCGCCGGATTGGACCGTAAGCCTGCTCTTGTATTAAGGGGGCTAGTTCTGCTTCCGGCCGCGTACGCAACGTGCAGGTGTGCAATGGGCGATGGGCCCAGACCCCTACGCCATAGGATTTAGACCGGCGTGCTGACCTCTCTGTTGTGCCTAGGTAGGGCTGCGACGTGTTGATCTTCCGAGGCCGGGCATGACCCAGGAAAGTGTGTCCGGCCAAATGGGATCGAGCGTGTTGGGTCATGTGGTGCACCCCTGCAGGGAAGTTAATCTATTCGAATAGCCGTGATCTTCGGTAACAGGACGACTTGGAGTTGTACCTTGACCTTATGACAACTAGAACCGGATACTTAATAAAACACACCCTTCCAAGTGCCATATACAACCGATGATCGCTCTCTCACAGGGCGACGAGGGGAGGATCATCGGTTAGGGTTACGCTATGCGATGCTATTTGGAGGACTTCAGTCTGCTCTCTTCTACATGTTGCAAGATGGAGGTGACCAGAAGCGTAGTCTTCGACAGGATTAGCTATCCCCCTCTTATTCTGGCTTTCTGCAGTTCAGTCCACCGATATGGCCCTTTACACATTTACCCATGCATATGTAGTGTAGCTCCTTGCTTGCGAGTACTTTGGATGAGTACTCACGGTTGCTTTCTCCTTCCCTTTCCTCTATCCTTTCTACCTGCTTGTCGCAACCAGATGTTGGAGCCCAGGAGCCAGACGCCACCTTCGACGACGACTCCTACTACACCGGAGGTGCCTACTACTATGTGATGCCCGCTGACGACGACCAGGAGTAGTTAGGAGGATCCCAGGCAGGAGGCCTGCGCCTCTTTCGATCTATATCCCAGTTTGTGCTAGCCTTCTTAAGGCAAACTTGTTTAACTTATGTCTGTACTCAGATATTGTTGCTTCCGCTGACTCGTCTTTGATCGAGCTCTTGTATTCGAGCCTTCGAGGCCCCTGGCTTGTAATATTATGCTTGTATGACTTATTTTATTTGTAGAGTTGTGTTGTGATATCTTCCCGTGAGTCCTTGATCTTGATCGTACACATTTGCATGCATGATTAGTGTACGGTCAAATCGGGGGCGTCACAGTGGTCAACTCCCTTCCTATCCTGCGTAGCCAATCATCAGCAACTATCGGCTCGGTGCTACTGGAAAACACCGGCGGCTGCAACCTTAGAAAGAGGGCTAGGATGTCAAGTGGAGGGGGTGGCGGTGGGTTGTTGTTATTGTTGTTGTTGCCTTGATTCTGAACTAGCAACTGCATCAGTGTATTCTTCTTTTGGATCAACTGAGTGAGCTCTGGTGGGAAGACAAATCCGGGGTCACGTCTCGGAGGCATCTGATGGGTTTAGAGGGAAGAGATTAGAATAGGAAGAGGTCTAGTGAGAAAACACTACCCATATGCACATGAGACAAACACAATCATATCATATCAATCAATCAATCAATCAAGGGCATACAATCAATCTAGCTATCATTACAGTGCTCGGACTATACTATTTACATGGGGGAATACTACTGATCATATCGTGGTCTACTAGATATTTTGATCAGTGGAAGACTCCATGATATCTGGTCCAGCTTCGTCTTCATAGTCATCATCACCGGGGTCGGAGTCGGCGTCGTCGATGATGATGTAGTCCTTGGGATGGTCGTCATCTCCTCCTGGCGTAGGGTCTCCCATGAATACTCCGAGCTTCCTTGTCAGGTCATCATTCTTCTCCACTAGTATTGCGATTTCCTCCTCGTATCCGTCGCGTGTAGACTTCAGTTCCTCTTCTAGCTCCATGTTCTTGGTCATCGCCTTCTTCAAATCTATCATGCTAGCGCACATCTGGTTCTCCTGGCGTCGAATGTGCTGGTTTAACTCCTGGATGAAAGCTGCAATGGACCTGTCCTTCCTGGTGCTGATCATCTCCCATTGCTCATCTCAGCGCCCACATATCTGGTAGATAGTGTCCTTCAGCTCCTGTTTGTAGACTTCTCCAATATGTTCCATAGCAATGTGGGCTGCCATGCTCTTGCCTAGACTCCAGGTTGGTACATCAAAGGAAAACTCTGTGGGCTCAGTGACTGGCGTGAATGTCCTTCCTGGAACTTGAACTCGAATCATCCAACGCTCCTCTTCTGGTAAGGTGGCGGTGTAGGTAACGGTGAAGCTTGGTATTCCGATGTTCAGGTACCTAGTGACTTCCTTCAGGTGTCTCCCAAAAGGTGTGTCTTCATCCGGTTATGCAAACTTGTTCCTTGGGTCCGCCATCCTATAGTGTAGAAAATGAAGAGAAGTCAGAAATGAGTAGAGAAGAGTGATCCGTGGCTCATCTTAGTGTTCGTGTCCTACATTAAGCGTGTGCTCTGATACCATCTTGTAGCGACCCGACCTCAGATGGTCAAGTCTCTGTGCACAAGTGTCATCCCTGGATCGGTAATGCTGACACACACAGTACTCGAAGGATTTATAACAGAGTAGCAATCGCACACTTATTAAATCGATAGTCTCCAAAGAGAACTTGTTACAATAAATATGGCTTAAGGCCATCTAAATAAGATAACAGCAGAATGCTTGGAAGATAAAGTGAGTCCATCAACTCCAATAGCATAGCTGAGTGCACGACAACGACCTAGTGCACCTTACTCTTCGTCTGAAAAGTCTGCAACATGATACGTTGCAGCCTGAAAACCGTTCAGCACATGGAATATGCTGGCATAGTAACACAGTAGAGCAATGAACAGAATAAATGCTATCACTACATGCATATATGGCTGGTGGAGGCTCTACGGTTAATATGTTTTGCAAAAAGCCAATTTTTTTCCTACAACAAAGGAATATGTTTTATTTAACTATCATGGTAGTTGAACAACATTGAGAAGGTTCCTTGAACTCAATCCCAATTAAAAGTAATTATCAACCCAACAAATTAAATTTAGAGTGATGAGATCCATATGATAATCCAAGAACCAGATACTCAAGATGTTCATAACCGGGGACATGGCTAACCATGATTAGATTGTACACTCTGCAGAGGTTTGCACACTTTTCCCCACAAGACTCGATCTCCTCTGTTGGATTTCTTGCACTACATGGTGTTTGAGAAACGGATGACCGAGACACAGTCTTTCAGAAACATTAACTCTAACCCTGGGTAGATGATACATCCATTTTGCATCATGCTTTTATATCAATATTTATTGCATTATGGATTGTTATTACACATTGTGTCACAATACTTATGCCTGTTCTCTCTTATTTTACAAGGTTTACATGAAGAGGGGGAATGCCGGCAGCTTGAATTCTGGGCTGGAAAAGGAGCAAATATTAGAGACCTATTATGCACAGCTCCAAACGTCCTAAAATTTCAGGGAAGTTATTTCCAGAATATATAAAAAATACTGAGCGAAGAAGACACTAGAGGGGGGCCACCCACCAGCCACGAGGGTGGGGGGCGCGCCCTACCCCCTGGGCGCGCCCCTTGCCTCGTGGGCCCCCTGGTGGCCCTCTGATGCCCATCTTTGGCTATATGGAGTCTTTCGTCCGAGAAAAAATCAGAAGCAAGCTTACGGGATGAAACTCCTCCGCCCCGAGGCGGAACCTTAGCGGAACCAATCTAGGGCTCCGGCAGAGTAATTCTGCCGGGGAAACTTCCCTCCGGGAGGGGGAAATCATCACCATCGTCATCACCAACGATCCTCTCATCGGGAGGGGGTCAATCTCCATCAACATCTTCACCAGAACCATCTCATCTCAAACCCTAGTTCATCTCTTGTATCCAATCTTTGTATCCAAACCTCAGATTGGTACCTGTGGGTTGCTAGTAGTGTTGATTACTCCTTGTAGTTGATGCTAGTTGGTTTACTTGGTGGAAGATCATATGTTCAGATCCGATAACCCACAAGTATAGGGGATCGCAATAGTTTTCGAGGGTAGAGTATTCAACCCAAATTTATTGATTCGACACAAGGGGAGCCAAAGAATATTCTCAAGTATTAGCAGCTGAGTTGTCAATTCAACCACACATGTAAACTTAATATATGTAGCAAAGTGTTTAGTAGCAAAGTAATATGATAGTAGTGGTAACGGCGGCAAAACGTAACGATAGCAAAAGTATTCTATGGTAGAGTATTCAACCCAAATTTATAGATTCGACACAAGGGGAGCCAAAGAATATTTTAAGGTATTAGCAGCTGAGTTGTCAATTCAACCACACCTAGAGATTAATTATCTGCAGCAAAGTAGTTTGATAGTTTTGATAGTAGTGACAGTAGCAACGATAACAGTAACAGTGATAGCAGTAATTTGTAGCAACTGTAATAGTGATGATAGCAGTAGTAACTTAGCAGAAACAATAAGGATAAATTCGTAGGCATTGGATTGGTAACTTGTTGGATGATATTCATCATGTGAAAGTTATAACCTAGGGTAATACGACACTAGCTCCAGTTCATCGATATAATATTGGCATGTATTCCGTAAATAATCATACGTGCTTTATTAAAAGAACTTGCATGGCATCTTTTGTCCTACCCTCCCGTGGTAGCGGGGTCCATATTGGAAACTAAGGGATATTAAGGCATCCTTTTAATAGAGAACCAGAGCAAAGCATTAACACATAGTGAATACATGAACTCCTCAAACTACGGTCATCACCGAGAGTGGGCCTGGTTGTTGTCACTCCGGGGTTGTCGGATCATAACCGTAGTAGGTGACTATAACTTGCAATATTAGATCTAAAACATGGATATAATGATGAATTCATAAACGGTTCAGATCTGAAATCATGGCACCCAGGCCCAAAGTGACAGGCATTAAGCATAGCGAAGTCATAGCAACATCAGTCTAAGAACATAGTGGATACTAGGGATCGGGCCCTAACAAAACTAACTCGATTACATCATGAATCTCATCCAACTCCTCACCGACCAGCGAGCCTACGAAGGAATTACTCACTCCCGGTGGGGAGCATCATGGAATTGACGATGGAGAAGGGTTGGTGATGACGAAGAACGAAGATCCCCCTCTCCGGAGCCCCAAACGGACTCCAGAGCTGCCCTCCCGAGGAAGAACAGGGCTTGGCAGCGGCTCCGTCTCGTGGATCGCGATAATTCTTTCTCCCCGATTTTTTCTGGAATAATGTGATTTTATAGTATTAGGGGGTCGTCAGCGGGGCAACCATGTGGGTACAACCCACCTGGGCGTCCCAGGAGAGAGGGGGGTGCGCCCAGGTGGGTTGTGCCCAACCAGAGGCCCCTCTCTGGTGGGTCCTGGCTCTAGAAATTCTTATTATTGATATAAAAAATCCTCGCAAAGTTTCGTTCCATTCCGAGAACTTTTATTTCTGCACAAAAACAATACCATGGTAGTTTTGCTGAAAACAGCATCAGTACGGGGTTATTTTCATTCAAATCATGCAAATTAGAGTCCAAAATAAGAGGAAAAGCATGAGAAAAAATAGATACGTTGGAGACGTATCACCCACCAGGGTGCGCCTGGGTCCCCAGGCGCGCCCAGGTGGGTTGTGCCCCCCTCAGGGCACCTTCTGGTACTTCTTTGGCCCATCCCGTGTCTTCTGGCCCAGAAAAATTCTCCAAAAAGTTTCGCTGCGTTTGGACTCTGTTTGGTATTGATTTTCTATGAGGTAAAAAACAAGCAAAAACAACAACTGGCACTGGGCACTATGTCAATAGGTTAGTCCCAAAAAAGATATAAAGTTTCTATAAAATGATTATAAAACATCCAAGAATGATAATATAACAACACGGAACAATAAAAAATTATAGATACGTTGGAGACGTATCAGCATCCCCAAGCTTAATTCCTGCTCATCGTCGAGTAGGTAAATGGTAAAAACAAAATTTTTGATGTGGAATGCTGCCTAACATGTTCATCACATATTCTTTTCTTTGTAGCATGGACATTTAGACTTTTATATGATTCAAAGCAATAGTCTAGTTTTGACATGAAGATTTCAATACTCAAGCATATCAATAAGCAACCATGTCTTTCAAAATATCAACACTAAAGCAAGTTATCCCTAGCCCATTAGGGTCAATCATTGATCCATTCATGAAACACACTCGCATATTAACTACACCCATTGCTCAAGTACGATCATAGTTCCCCTTAGTTGGTGCTTTATAAGAGAAGATGGAGACTCAAATGAAAATAAAAATTGCATAATGTAAAAGAAAGTCCCTTCGCAGAGGGAAGTAGGGATTTGTAGAGGTGCCGAAGCTCAAAGCGAAAAAGATAGAGATAAAAACATTTTGGGTGGCATGCTTTTCGTGTCAACGAAAATGATCGAGTGGTTTCCAATACTTTCCATGCTAGATATATCATAGGAGGTTCCCAAACAGAAAATAAAGTTTATTTCTTTGGCCACCAAACTTTCACATTCCACGGCTAACCGAATCCACGGGTGTCGTCCATACCAACACTTGATAACATAAAGTAAATTCATTTTTCATTTCAGGACTGGGCATCCATAAAACCTTTGCCACACTCTCATGCAATGACAAGTGAATGAACAACCATCTTGAGAATAACACATCTAGCATGGAAACATATCAGCCACCCCTACCATTTCATGAGCGGTATGAGCACACAAAAAGAAAATTAGAGATGGCACATACAGATTTGCTTAGAACAGCAAAATAATACCGCATATAGGTAGGTATAGTTGACTCATGTGGCAAAACTGGTTTAAGGATTTTGGATGCACAAGTAGTGATCATACTTAGTGCAAGTGAAGGCTAGCAAAAGATTGAGAAGCATCCAACAAAGAAATGAAAAATCTCATAAGCGAGCATTCACTGGTATGCGTCGGTCCTAAACAAACGGTTTTTGACCCCTTTCCGCAACGGCATTTAGAACCATCGCCAAGTGAGTGTGGGCGATAGGGGGGTCCTTCCCACATGACCCAGAAACTATCGAGGATAGGGCCCCTATAGTATTCCTACTCGTTTTTGCTCTCATTGCCATCACAGTCGATATTCTGTGGTGCTACGTTTATGATGCGCGGCCCATCACAAATGGTTCACCATTATAGAACGTGTATGATGCATGGCCCATCACAAACGGTTCACCGTTAAGAAGATTATCTAATCATCATACGAGTGCCGGACAGGATTACGAAACATCGGACAGTCGTAACATCGTCGTACACAACAACTATTGCACACACTATCTTGTGGTGCAACGTTTATGATGCATACTTCATCAGAAACAGTTCATGGTTGCGAATTGTGTACGATAAGGAACTAACACAAATGTTTTGTTTGCCCGCACCATTTGTGATATTGTTTGACATCGCACACGCTTTGGAAACAGCAACTGTGTGCATGCTTGCACATGTTTCCTCTCCGTGAACCGTCTCGGATTATGGTGCATACCGTAAACGTTTGTGTTTTACCAATCGTGTGTGCCGTAACAACCTGGAGAGCATAATTTCACCCTAATTTAATTGATGCTTTTCCAAATTATACTGAATTTGTATTTGGATTTCAATTTGAATTTGAATGTATGCTACAGCTTTATTCATATCCATCGGGTTCAAACAACCAATGCATTATTCGATTCATAGGTACATATGTTCAAGAATTACATAAGAACCAAATAAAGAATGATGAACCACAGTTGTATACTTGTACTATTAAAGACGGTAAATAAAGAGGCGAAATATATTCTGGTTGCTGAAGAAGGTGAAGTGGAATGACCATATTGTGCCCTCCTCCATGAAGAAGGCACGCACGACTCTAGTCCAACCCCTTGTGATGGCCGACCGCCCATCCTTCATGGTCATCATGAAAACATCTAGATAATCATCATGTTCTGGTAGAAATACTTTAACCTTTGCATGCCCACCAATCATGTAGTTTGAGAGGTAATCTTGAGTAAACTGCTTTGGCAACCACTGCAAAGAAAAAGATTCAGACATTGTCATCTAACACAACTCATTATGGGCAGTAAAAGGAAGGCCGCAGAGTTCTTACTTACCATCCTGCAGTTCGCTGTTGTCTTGGATAAAGTGTAAACAAATAGTTTAATTACCATCTTTGGACCCATTTTACTAACAATCTTTATCAACTTCCACACTTGATGCTGGTTCATCGATATCTCATTGCCCCATACGCAGAAAGGGTCGAAGCGCGGATCTTTACCAATGACATATGTACCTAAAAGCACCAAGTTAATATTAGAAGCTAAACAACAATTGCACAATGATGTAGTACAACACTCTTTTATAATATGTCCATATACATCCATATGTGGTAGTCCATATGAAATATCTAAAAATACAAATATTTAGGAACGGAGGGAGTATCTTATAACATCCAATATACTCACATATTAGATGAATTAACATCTTATATTATGGGCTGGAAGGAGTTTAGTGCATTCTTACAGATTATCGGCTGATTAACTGCTGATGTATCCATGGGTTACAGTTAGTTTGAGATAGTTCGAGCTCAAATAGCCCTAAAGTATATCTAAACATGAGGGCTAGTTTGAGCTAGTTGCATCTATAACCCACCCAAAAAACTATCCAACCCAAGAGGTGCTAAATTGAGCTAGTTCTCCTAGTGCATTTATTGTCAATCTAACCCTGCCATCCAAACAACTCTTTGGATGGAGTTAGTTCATGGTTAGGAATGATCTAGAAACTAACTCTAACCTCTAGCTAAGTTGAGTACCAAAACAGGGCTATGTTTTTGTTGTTGCTGCTACTGCTCTTATACGCATATCTAGACATCATTTGAACATTAATGTAACACTCTTCCTTGTTGCTATGTAGCCTAGGATTACATATTTAGACATTAAGTGCAGTGCATGTTGCTATGTAGCCTCAGAGATATTACATATGGCCCTAGCTAACCTAACGAAAAATGGGTTGCGGATATATTCAGTTAAAAGTCCGATTCATCGATTAGTCCCTTATCAGCCGCCGACCTATATGGTACTAGGTACCGATATCCTGAACAGTGAGCAGATATAAGCCATGGGATGAAACTAACCTCAATGGAAAACAACAGTCGTTCCCAAAATTATCTTGTGTAGGTAAATCGAGAAGCATATTAAGCACAACAGGCCAAAAATCAACCAAAATTATACATGGCAGACAAAATAATCTCCAAATGATAGCTTTAGTGTGCAGGTTTAAGCATGCTAGTAAAGAAAAACAAGTGGAAAGGTGTGCTAACCGCAACAAGCCTAACATTTAAGAACAAGCAAACATACTCATTCAAACTGGTATTGTGCCGGTCTAAGTACACTGGTTATTGTTAAATAAAAATGGAAAGGCGTGTTAACTACAAGATGCAGCAACCAAATGTTGTCATTCATAGTGGTATTGTTGAAACTGGTACTGATGAAATTGAACTGCACATTTCATACTTACACATATAGAACATCATGTTGTGAATAAATGGAATAAACAAGGCAGACTACGAACAAGCAAAGATAGCATTTGAAACTGGACATATGCTAACTACAAACAACCGAACAATAAAAAAATTAAAAAGAGGCATATGCTAGCTATAGCAGGCTTAACAACAAGCAAATATATGCATTCCTATCGATATGTTTAAAACTGGATTGATGAAATGTATTGCATAGTAAATAATTGCACATATAGAGCATCACATTGTGAACATCTGAAATAAACAAGGCATGCTGCAAACAACCAGATATAGCAATTAAAACTGGACATATTCTCACTACACTACAAAAGGGACTCGACAAAACAAATCATGGGTTTCCCCTTGTGAAGAGGCACGGCAAAACAAATCATGGGTTTCCTCACTTGTAACAAATGGGCTCATTCCCGTGGGAAGAGCACGGACCCTGGATGCGCTCCATGTTGTCGTAGATGGGATCCTTCCCCTTGGAAGAGCACGGCTGTAGGGGTGCCCTCCCTGATGTCGCAGACAGGCGCTTTCCCCATGGAAGAGAAGATGGGCTCTTTCCCCTTGGAAGAGCTGGAGAGGGTGCCCTCCTCGTGGTCGCCCTTGATGAGGTCTGACTTGGAAGCTGTGGATCCCAAGCCAACATCCCAGAACATGTCCTTCAGAAATGACAAAAGGGGGCTCGATGGAGATGTAGAATGGAAAATTGTTGATAGCGAGCGAGAGGAGATCAGCGGCGGGGCCATGGATGAGATCGATGGCGGTTGAACCCGAGGGGTTGGGGGTGGGCCACTTAACCTGTGACATAGCCCGCCTTAGGCCATCGCTGTGGATGACCTCGATGTCGTAGCCGGCGTACGAGGCATGCCCGCATACTCTGGCCCGCTACTTGAGTGCCTGCCGCCAGTAATGGTCATCAACTTCCTCAGCGACATCGGGCGAAGAGACCGCTATACACCTCTTTTGGGCCAGTCACTCCTTGAGGTCCACGGGAAGCGTAGCCGGGCTTAGGCTGCAACGCTCGGGGGATGGGGATGGGGATCTGTGGGGAAGGGGGCGTTTGGCAGGCATCATCTAAGAAACTCAGGGCAGCCAGGGTATGGAGATCGGTGGGTAAGCTGCACGGGAAAACCGGCAGATGTTGACAATGGAGGCCATGCGGCAGCGGTGGCGGGGACCTTGCCAGGGTTTCGAACGATGGAGGGTGTGTGTGCGCGCGCACACACCTGAGGAGGTTTTGTTGGACATATGCCCTAGAGGATATAATAAAATGGTTATTATTATATTTCTTTGTTCATGATAATTGTCTATTATTCATGCTATAATTGTGTTATCCGGAAATCGTAATACATGTGTGAATACATAGACCACAACATGTCCCTAGTGAGCCTCTAGTTGACTAGCTCGTTGATCAAAAGATAGTCATGGTTTCCTGACTATGGACATTGGATGTCATTTATAATGGGATCACATCATTAGGAGAATGATGTGATGGACAAGACCCAATCCTAAGCATAGCTCAAAGATTGTGTAGTTCGTTTGCTGTAGCTTTTCCGATTGTCAAGTATCATTTCCTTAGACCATGAGATTGTGCAACTCCCGGATACCGTAGGAGTGCTTTGGGTGTGCCAAACGTCACAACGTAACTGGGTGACTATAAAGGTACACTACAGGTATTTCCGAAAGTATCTGTTGGGTTGGCACGAATCGAGACTGGGATTTGTCACTCCGTATGATGGAGAGGTATCTCTGGTCCCACTCGGTAATGCATCATCATAATGAGCTCAATGTGACCAAGTGGTTGATCACGGGATCATGCATTACGGCACGTGTAAAGTGACTTGCCGGTAACGAGATTGAACGAGGTATTGGGATACCGACGATCGAGTCTCGGGCAAGTAACATACCGATTGACAAAGGGAATTGTATACGGATTGATTGAATCCTCGACATCGTGGTTCATCCGATGAGATCATCGTGGAGCATGTGGGAGCCAACATGGGTATCCAGATCCCACTGTTGGTTATTGACCGGAGAGGCGTCTCGGTCATGTCTGCATGTCTCCCGAACCCGTAGGGTCTACACACTTAAGGTTCGGTGACGCTAGGGTTGTAGAGATATTAGTATGCAGTAACCCGAAAGTTGTACGGAGTCCCGGATGAGATCCCGGACGTCACGAGGAGTTCCGGAATGGTCCGGAGGTAAAGATTTATATATAGGAAGTCTAGTTTTGGCCATCGGGAAGGTTTCGGGGGTCGCCGGTATTGTACCAGGACCACCGAAAGGGTCCCGGGGGTCCACCAGGTGGGGCCACCTATCCCGGAGGGCCCCATGGGCTGAATTGGGAGGGGAACCAGCCCCTAGTGGGCTGGTGCGCCCCCCCCCTTGGGCCTCCCCTGCGCCTAGGGTTGGGAAACCCTAGGGGTGGGGGCACCCCCCACTTGGCTTGGGGGGGAAGCCACCCCTTGGCCGCCGCCACCTTGGAGATCCATCTCCTAGGGATGGCGCCCCCCCCAAGGCCCCTATATAAAGAGGGGGGAGGGAGGGCAGCCGCACCCCTTGCTCTTGGCGCCTCCCGCTCCCTCCGTAACACCTCTCCTCCCCGCTTGCGCTTGGCAAAGCCCTGTCGGGATCCTGCTGCATCCACCACCACGCCGTCGTGCTGCTGGATCTTCATCAACCTCTCCTTCCCCCTTGCTGGATCAAGAAGGAGGAGACGTCTTCCCAACCGTACATGTGTTGAACACGGAGGTGCTATCCGTTCGGCACTTGGTCATCGGTGATCTGGATAACGACGAGTACGACTCCATCAACCCCGTTCTCTTGAACGCTTCCGCATGCGATCTACAAGGGTATGTAGATGCACTCCTCTCTCCGTCGTTGCTAGATGACTCCATAGATTGATCTTGGTGATGCGTAGAAAATTTTAAAATTCTGCTATGTTCCCCAACAGTGGCATCATGAGCTAGGTCTATGCGTAGTTTCTATGCACGAGTAGAACACAAAGTAGTTGTGGGCGTCAATATTGTCAATTATCTTGCCGTTACTAGTCTTATCTTGATTTGGCGGCATTGTGGGATGAAGCGGCCCGGACCGAGCTTACACGTACGCTTACGTGAGACTGGTTCCACCGACTGACATGCACTACTTGCATAAGGTGGCTGGCGGGTGTCTGTCTCTCCCACTTTAGTCGGATCGGATTCGATGAACAGGGTCCTTATGAAGGGTAAATAGAAATTGGCAATTCACGTTGTGGTCTTGGCGTAGGTAAGAAACGTTCTTGCTAGAAACCTATAGCAGCCACGTAAAAACTTGCAACAACAATTAGAGGACGTCTAACTTGTTTTTGCAGCAAGTGTTTTGTGATGTGATATGGCCAAACGATGTGATGAATGATATATGTGATGTATGAGATGATCATGTTCTTGTAATAGGAATCACGACTTGCATGTCGATGAGTATGACAACCGGCAGGAGCCATAGGAGTTGTCTTTATTTATTTATGACCTGCGTGTCAACATAAACGTCATGTAATTACTTTACTTTATTGCTAAAGCGTTAGCCATAGTAGTAGAAGTAATAGATGACGAGACAACTTCAAGAAGACACGATGATGGAGATCAGGATGATGGAGATCATGGTGTCATGCCGGTGACAACGTTGATCATGGAGCCCCGAAGATGGAGATCAAAAGGAGCAAATGATATTGGCCATATCATGTCACTATTTGATTGCATGTGATGTTTATCATGTTTTACCTCTTATTTGCTTAGAACGACGGTAGCTTAAATAAGATGATCCCTCGTAATAATTTCAAGAAAGTGTTCCCCCTAACTGTGCACCATTGTGAAGGTTTGTTGTTTCGAAGCACCACGTGATGATCGGGTGTGATAGATTCTAACATTCGAATACAACGGGTGTAAGCCAGATTTACACACGCAATACACTTAGGTTGACTTGACGAGCCTAGCATGTACAGACATGGCCTTGGAACACAGAAGACCGAAAGGTCGAGCATGAGTCGTATAGAAGATACGATCAACATGAAGATGTTCACCGATGTTGACTAGTCCGTCTCACATGATGATCGGACACGGCCTAGTTAACTCGGATCATGTTTCACTTAGATGACTGGAGGGATGTCTATCTGAGTGGGAGTTCATTGAATAATTTGATTAGATGAACTTAATTATCATGAACTTAGTCTAAAATCTTTACAATATGTCTTGTAGATCAAATGGCCCACGTTGTCCTCAACTTCAACGCGTTCCTAGAGAAAACCAAGCTGAAAGATGATGGCAGCAACTATACGGACTTGGTCCGGAACCTAAGGATCATCCACATAGCTGCCAAGAAAGATTATGTCCTAGAAGCACCGCTAGGTAACGCACCTGTCCCAGAGAACCAAGACGTTATGAACGCTTGGCAGTCACGTGCCGATGTTTACTCCCTCGTTCAGTGCAGCATGCTTTACAGCTTAGAACCGGGGCTCCAAAAGCATTTTGAGAGACACTGAGCATATGAGATGTTCGAAGAGCTGAAAATGGTTTTCCAAGCTCATGCCCGGGTCGAGAGATATGAAGTCTCCGACAAGTTCTTCAGCTGTAAGATGGAGGAAAATAGTTCTGTAAATGAGCACATACTCAAAATGTCTGGGTTGCATAACCGCTTGACTCAGCTGGGAGTTAATCTCCCGGATGACGCGGTCATTGACAGAATCCTTCAGTCGCTTCCACCGAGCTACAAGAGCTTTGTGATGAACTTCAATATGCAGGGGATGGAAAAGACCATTCCTGAGGTATATTCAATGCTGAAATCAGCAAAGGTGGAAATCAAAAAGGAACATCAAGTGTTGATGGTGAATAAAACCACTAAGTTCAAGAAAGGCAAGGGTAAGAAGAACTTCAAGAAGGACGGCAAGGGAGTTGCCGCGCCCAGTAAGCAAGCTGCCGGGAAGAAGCCAAAGAATGGACCCAAGCCCGAGACTGAGTGTTTTTATTGCAAGGGAAGTGGTCATTGGAAGCGGAACTGCCCCAAATACTTAGCGGACAAGAAGGCCGACAACACTAAAGGTATATGTGATATACATGTAATTGATGTGTATCTTACCAGTACTCGTAGTAGCTCCTGGGTATTTGATACCGGTGCGGTTGCTCACATTTGTAACTCAAAGCAGGAGCTGCGGAATAAGCGGAGACTAGCGAAGGATGAGGTGACAATGCGCGTCGGGAATGGTTCCAAGGTCGATGTGATCGCCGTCGGCACGCTACCTCTACATTTACCTACGGGATTAGTTTTAAACCTCAATAATTGTTATTTAGTGCCAGCTTTGAGCATGAACATTGTATCAGGATCTCGTTTAATTCGAGATGGCTACTCATTTAAATCCGAGAATAATGGTTGTTCTATTTATATGAGAGATATGTTTTATGGTCATGCTCCGTTGGTGAATGGTTTATTCTTAATGAATCTCGAGCGTAATGTTACACATATTCATAGTGTGAATACCAAAAGATGTAAGGTTGATAATGATAGTCCCACATACTTGTGGCACTGCCGCCTTGGTCACATAGGTGTCAAATGCATGAAGAAGCTCCATGCAGATGGACTTTTGGAGTCTCTTGATTATGAATCATTTGACACGTGCGAACCATGCCTCATTGGTAAAATGACCAAGACTCCATTCTCAGGAACAATGGAGCGAGCAACCAACTTATTGGAAATCATACATACTGATGTGTGCGGTCCAATGAGTGTTGAGGCTCATGGTGCCTATCGTTATGTTCTCACCCTCACAGATGACTTGAGTAGATATGGGTCTGTCTACTTAATGAAACACAAGTCTAAGACCTTTGAAAAGTTCAAGGAATTTCATAGTGAGGTTGAAAATCAACGTGACAAGAAAATCAAGTTCTTACGATCAGATCGTGGGGGAGAATACTTGAGTCACGAATTTGGCACACACTTAAGAAAATGTGGAATAGTTTCACAACTCATGCCGCCTGGAACACCTCAGTGTAATGGTGTGTCCGAACGTCGTAATCGCACTCTATTAGATATGGTGCGATCTATGATGTCTCTTACCGATTTACCGCTGTCATTTTGGGGCTATGCTTTAGAGACTGCCGCATTCACTTTAAATAGGGCTCCATCGAAATCCGTTGAGACGACTCCGTATGAATTATGGTTTGGGAAGAAACCTAAGCTGTCGTTTCTAAAAGTTTGGGGATGCGATGCTTATGTCAAGAAACTTCAACCTGAAAAGCTCGAACCCAAATCGGAAAAATGCGTCTTCATAGGATACCCTAAAGAAACTATTGGGTATACCTTCTACCTCAGATCCGAAGGCAAGATCTTTGTTGCCAAGAATGGGTCCTTTCTAGAGAAAGAGTTTCTCTCGAAAGAAATAAGTGGGAGGAAAGTAGAACTTGATGAAGTATTACCTCTTGAACCGGTAAGTGGCGCAGCTCAAGAAAATGTTCCTGAGGTGCCTGCACCGACTAGAGAGGAAGTTAATGACGATGATCATGAAACTTCAGATCAAGTTTCTACTGAACTTCGTAGGTCCACGAGGACACGTTCCGCACCAGAGTGGTACGGCAACCCTGTCTTGGAAATCATGTTGTTAGACAACGACGAACGTTCGAACTATGAAGAAGCGATGGCGGGCCCGGATTCCGACAAATGGCTGGAAGCCATGAAATCTGAGATAGGATCTGAGGGAGTCCTGGATTAGGGAGTGTTCGGATGGCCGGACTATACCTTTAGCCCGACTCCTGGACTATGAAGATACAAGATTGAAGACTTCGTACCGTGTCCGGAAGGGACTTTCCTTGGTGTGGAAGGCAAGCTTGGCGATACGGATATGAAGATCTCCTACCATTGTAACCAACTTTGTGTAACCCTAACCCTCTCCGGTGTCTATATAAACTGGAGGGTTTTAGTCCGTAGGACAACATACACATCAACAATCATACCATAGGCTAGCTTCTAGGGTTTAGCCTCTTCGATCTCGTGGTAGATCTACTCTTATACTACCCATATCATCAATATTAATCAAGCAGGACGTAGGGTTTTACCTCCATCGAGAGGGCCCGAACCTAGGTAAAACTTCGTGTCCCTTGCCTCCTGTTACCATCCGGCCTAGACGCAAAGTTCGGGACCCCCTACCCGAGATCCGCCGATTTTGACACCAACATTGGTGCTTTTATTGAGAGTTCCTCTGTGTCGTCGCCGTCAGGCTCGATGGCTCCTACTATCATCAATAGCGATGCAGTCCAGGGTGAGACCTTCCTCCCCGGACAGATCTTCGTCTTCGGCGGCTTCGCACTGCAGGCCAATTCACTTGGCCGTCTGGAGCAGATCGAAAGCTACGCTGCTGGCCCTCAGGTCAGATTTGGAAGTTTAAACTACACGGCTGACATCCCCGGGGACTTGATCTTCGACGGATTCGAGCCACTGCCGAGCGCGCCGCACTATCACGACGAGAATGATCTAGCTCTGCCGCTGAACAGTGCCATGGAGGCCGCACTGGCATCGGCCCCGACCCTTAATTCGGAGCCAACTGCGCCGATCGAGGATGGGTGGTTGGTCGCCACCTCGGGGGCTACGACCCCAACGACGATTGAGCCGAACACCAGCCCCGTACTCTGCGAGACTCGTGACTCCAAGGAGTCGGACTCCTCTCTGGACTCCGAACCCTCCATGCCCCTGTCGATCGAATCCGATTGGGCGCCGATCATGGAGTTCACTGCCGCGGACATCTTTCAGCACTCGCCTTTCGTCGATATCCTGAAGTCACTGAAGTCTCTCTCTTTATCAGGAGAGCCCTGGCCGGACTACGGTCAGCAAGGTTGGGGTACGGACGATGAGGAAATTCAAAGCCCACCCACCACCCACTTTGTAGCCACTGTCGATGACTTAACCGACATGCTCGACTTCGACTCCGAAGACATCGACGGTATGGACGCCGATGAAGGAGATGATGAAGAACCAACGCCTACTAGGCCCTGGAAAGCTACCTCGTCATATGACATATACATGGTGGACACCCCAAAAGAGGGAGATGGCGATGGAACAGCGGAGGATGACCCCTCCAAGAAACAGCCTAAGCGCCGGCGTCAGCGGCGCCGCTCAAAATCCCCCCAAAACAAATACGGGGATTCCAGCACGGGAGATAATAATACTCCGGAAAGCGCCGAAGAAAACCCCCTCCAGCAAGATTTAGCACAGGAGGATGGAGAAACCAACCCTCATGAGAGAGCGGCAGACAGAGAGGTCGAGGACGATAATTATATGCCTCCCTCCGAAGACTAAGCAAGCCTCGACGACGACGAACTCGTCGTGCCAGAGGATCCCGTCGAGCAAGAGCGTTTTCAACGCAGGCTTATGGCCACGGCAAGAAGCCTCAAGAAAAAACAGCAACAGCTTAGAGCTGATCAATATTTGCTAGTCAACAGATGGACTGAAGTCCTTGCGGCCGAAGAGCATAAACTCGAATGCCCCTCCAAGAGCTACCCAAAGCGCAGGTTGCTACCCCGATTAGAGGAGGAAGCACTTGATGCGGCCGACCGGCCACCTCATGGCCGCGACAGAGAGGCCTCTCGGCCCTCCACTCAAGCCGCACCCCATACCAAGGCACGGGAATATGCGCCGGACTTACGAGACATGTTGGAGGACAAGGCAAGGCAAACAAGATCGATCTACGGATCGCGTGGGCGCCCCATGGCTCGAGACGGTAACCGTCACGCCGGCCACAAATTCGGCAGGGCCGAACATAGTAGACACGGCTCATTAGAGCTACGTCATGATATAGCCCAGTACAGAGGCGCCGCACACCCACTATGCTTTACAGACGAAATAATGGATCATCAAATCCCCGAGGGTTTCAAACCCGTAAACATCAAATCATATGATGGCACAACAGATCCTGCGGTATGGATCGAGGATTATCTCCTTCATATCCACATGGCCCGCGGTGATGATTTCCACGCCATCAAATACCTCCCACTCAAGCTTAAAGGACCATCTCGGCATTGGCTTAACAGCTTGCCAACAGGATCAATCAGTTGTTGGGAGGACCTGGAAGCCGCATTCCTCGACAATTTCCAGGGCACTTATGTGCGACCCCCAGACGCCGATGACCTAAGTCACGTAATTCAGCAGCCAGAGGAATCGGCCAGGCAATTCTGGACATGGTTCGTAACAAAGAAAAATCAAATAGTCGACTGTCCGGACGCTGAGGCCCTAGCAGCCTTCAAGCACAATATCCGTGACAAGTGGTTGGCCCAGCACCTTGGACAGGAAAAGCCGAAATCTATGGCAGCACTCACGACACTCATGACCCGCTTTTGCACGGGAGAAGACAGCTGGCTTGCTCGTAGCAACAATATGACCAAGAACCCTGGTAATTCAGACACCAGGGACAGTAGTGGTAGGTCGCGTCGCAACAAGCAGAAGCGCCGCATTAACGGCGACAATGCTGAGGATACGGCAGTTAATGCCGGACTCAGAGGCTCTAAATCTGGTCAGCGGAAAAAGCCATTCAAAAGGAATCCTAGGGGCCCGTCCAGTTTGGGCCGAATACTCGACCGCTTGTGCCAGATACATGGCACCCCCGAAAAGCCGGCCAATCACACAAACAGGGATTGTTGGGTGTTCAAGCAGGCAGGCAAGTTAAACACCGAAAATGAAGACAAGGGGCTGCATAGCAATGACGACGAGGAGCCCCGGCCGCCGAACAACAGTGGACAGAAGGGTTTTCCCCCACAAGTGCGGACAGTGAACATGATATACGCAACCCATGTCCCCAAAAGGGAGTGGAAGCGTGCGTTAAGGGACGTATACGTGGTAGAGCCAGTCGCCCCAAAGTTCAACCCATGGTCCTCCTGCCCGGTCACCTTTGATCGAAGGGACCATCCCACTAGCATCCGTCATGGCGGATTCACCGGATTGGTTCTAGACCCAATTATTGACGGATTTCATCTCACTAGAGTCCTTATGCACGGCGGCAGCAGCCTGAACCTGCTTTACCAGGATACAGTGCGGAAAATGGGCATAGATCCCTCGAGGATTAAGCCCGCCAAAACGACCTTTAAGGGTGTAATACCAGGTGTAGAGGCCAACTGTACAGGCTCAGTCACACTTGAAGTGATCTTCGGATTTCCGGATAATTTCCGAAGCGAGGAGTTAATCTTCGACATAGTCCCGTTCCGTAGTGGTTATCACGCACTGCTCGGGCGAACCGCATTCGCTAAGTTCAATGCGGTACCGCACTACGCATACCTTAAGCTCAAGATGCCAGGCCCTCGAGGAGTAATTACGGTCAATGGAAACACCGAACGCTCCCTCTGAATGGAGGAGCACATGGCGGCCCTTGCAGCAGAAGTACAAAGTAGCCTCTCCAGGCAGTTCTCCAGTCCGGCCACTAAACGACCGGACACCGTCAAGCGCGCCCGGAGTAATCTACAACAAGACCGCCTGGCACGATCCGAGCAGGCGTAGCAATGCAGCCCCAACCCCAACCCTCACAAAAAGGCGACGCCAGTACTTCGCGTGCATAACTATGCTCTAGAGATACCATGGGTATAGGGGAGGGGCACCATCACGGCACGCCCAAAACACGGCTTAAACCGTACCAGGGGCTGCCGATTTTTTAATTTTCTCTTACTTGCAGGACTCCATCCTTCGGAAGGCCTGTTCGGCAGTTCAATTGCCGCACAAATGATGCAAGAACCAGGGAAGCAGACAAGCCATGCCACATTACGGAACTCCCAGGTGGTCTCTATCACGAGCAGTATACCTGTTCCGCATACTATTCGCAGCTTGCCCCTGGAACGGACATGTTAACTAGTCCAACCTTCCACTTATCGCATTATTTGTATCGTTCTGCTTTCATCACATCCCTTTTTAATAAACAATGCATAGCTTTCATCTATTTTTGCATTACCTTTTTCCTTTATATATGTTCCTTAATGACATGTTGCACCCGTACACGTTGGTACGGCCAAAATACGCTAGGGGCTGTAGTACCCCTCAATATGGTGTGAGAAGTCCGAACACTTTAACAAGTGCGGCACCCCGAACTTATAGCATTATATGCATCGGCTCCGAATCATGTCTTGGGTCAATAGTTGGGTTTGCCCGGCTCCTATGTTTTGGTGCCTTACGTTCCGCTATATCGGCTAAGGTAGCACTAGGAGAACCACTGCGATTGTGCCCCAGTTGAGCTGGGTCGACCACCTCAGTGGAGAAAGCTAAAACTGACTGTCATGATGAAGCGAGAGTTGGTCGCTGTTCGAGAGGTTTTTCGAGTCCCTAAAGACTTATGCCGCTTAGGGCGAGGAGCCGGCTCTGTCCGGCCAAGGCTTGGATAGCGCCCCGAACTCGGTCTTCCGAATACAAGGGGCTTCGCCGAAATTTGAAATTATAGAATTCTATGGCTAAGTGAGAGTGTTCACGCATTATAGTCCGATTGCCTTGTTCGTTGGGCTGAGCGCCTCCCTCGAAGGACCCAAACATGGGAAAAAGAGCGCTCAGGTTTATCCCCGAATACCCCAGCACTAGCGGCACGGGGGCAGAAGCCGACGACTCGCCATCTCTCAGAATTGATACACAGCCGCACAGAAGGTAATATTTTAAATTCCAACAGCATTGCTTAGCGCATATAAACAAGTTTTCAGCGCACAGGACAAAACGAGCAAGTTTCACTCAAAAATTACATCCCTAGACCATTCATCCGCCACAAGGCAGGCACCCTTCAGAACATCCTTATAGTAATTCTCGGGCTTGTGATGCTCTTTCCCCGACGGTGGCCCGTCCTTCACAAGCTTCTCAGCATCCAGCTTGCCCCAGTGCACCTTAGCACGGGCAAGGGCCCTACGGGCACCTTCAATGCAGGCGGAGCGCTTGATGACTTCGAGCCTTGGACAGGCCTCCACCAGCCGCCGCACCAGCCCGAAATAGCTCCCAGGCAGAGCCCCTCCAGGCCACAGCCGAACAATGAGGCCCTTCATGGCCTGTTCGGCCACCTTGTGGAGCTCGACCAGTTGCTTCAGCTGGTCGCTCAGGGGCACGGGGTGTCCGGCCTCAGCATACTGAGACCAGAACACCTTCTCTATCGAGCTGCCCTCCTTGGCTCGATAGAATGCGGCGGCATCGGACACACTCCGGGGATGATCTGCGGACGCTCCTGGAGAGCTCCGGATTCGGGTAAGTAACAAGTAACTCACTTTTACGTGTTTGCTTTGCATAAAGAATGCCTTACCCGCTGCTATCTTCTTCACCTCATCCAACTCCTGGAGGGTCTTCTGGGATTCGGCCTTGGCAGACTTGGAATTTTCAATAGCCACCGCGAGCTCGTACGCTCGCATCTTTGAGTCAAGCTCCAAACTCTCATGTTTTTCCACGAGAGCCTGGAGCTCTTGCCGCACCTTGCCAACCTCGGCCTCATACTTCTCCCGCTCGGTGTGCTCTGAGGCCGCCCTCTTCTCGGCCTCGACCAGCGCTTGCTTAAGGGTCGCCACTTCAGACGTGGCCCCTATAATAGCCACGATAATCCTGTCATTCTTTGCAATTGCACCTTTTTATATATATTTAAAAACAAGGTATTTCTTACCTTCATTGTCCTCGAGCTGCTTCTTGGCACGCTCGAGCTCTTGCTCGGACCGCTCGAGGTTCTGCTTTAGCGTGTCCACTTCCGCAGTCAGTGCGGCGGACGCAAGCAGAGAAGTCTGCATATGCATATTGACTCATTTTTGTTAGACTCCTGCGAATTTTATTTGATCCTCTATTCGGCTTTTCTTCCCGAACGCCAAACAGAGCATCATGGGCTACTATCTATGCGGTAATTTTATTTACACATTCTTTACTTACCTCAAAGCCTGTTAAAAGGCTAGTACAAGCTTCAGTCAGTCCGCTCTTGGCGGACTGAACCTTCTAGACCACCGCACTCATAATAGTGCGGTGCTCCTCGTCGATGGAGGCGCCTTGGAGCGCCTCCAACATATTGTCTGGCACCTTCGGTTGGATGGGGGCCACCGGCATGGTAGACTTGCTCCTCTTGGAAGGAGGTCCCCCGCTGGACTCTGGAACCTTTGAAGGCTCCGGAGCGGTGTCCGGCCTAGAGCCGGACTTGGATCCCTGGGGGGTTTCATCCCCTTTACTCCTGGAGTCCGGGAGGTCGCCTTGTGGCGCCTCCAGGACCACCTCCTCCCGGCTTGGAACCTGTTGGGACAACACTTCGGTGTCGTCCATAGGGCGGGGGGAGGAAGCCGTCGGAAGCGAGTTCACATCCGACGAGTCCAGTGAGCCGCTCGACGACGCGTCGAGCCGGTCTTTGGGTGGGCTGCATAAACATATTCGACATAAGGGAAAGCTGTGCAATAAACAAATACTATGAATTACTCTGGTATCCGGATACTTATGATTTTGCTAGGGGCTTGTCCCTGGGCTGCCACTCCTCTCCGCCGTCGTCGGCGTCGGTGGAGTAGTCCGGAGGAAGGGTTTTCCCCTTCTTGGTGTTGGAAATATGCCCTAGAGGCAATAATAAATTGGTTATTATTATATTTCCTTGTTCATGATAATCGTTTATTATCCATGCTAGAATTGTATTGATAGGAAACTCAGATACATGTGTGGATACATAGACAACACCATGTCCCTAGTAGGCCTCTAGTTGACTAGCTCGTTGATCAATAGATGGTTACAGTTTCCTGACCATGGACATTGGATGTCATTGATAACGGGATCACATCATTAGGAGAATTATGTGATGGACAAGACCCAATCCTAAGCCTAGCACAAGATCGTGTAGTTCGTTTGCTAAAGCTTTTCTAATGGCAAGTATCATTTCCTTAGACCATGAGATTGTGCAACTCCCGGATACCGTAGGAGTGCTTTGGGTGTGCCAAACATCACAACGTAACTGGGTGGCTATAAAGGTTTAGTACAGATATCTCCGAAAGTATCTGTTGGGTTGGCACGAATCGAGACTGGGATTTGTCACTCCGTGTAATGGAGAGGTATCTCCGGGCCCACTCGGTAGGACATCATCATAATGTGCACAATGTGACCAAGGAGTTGATCACGAGATGATGTGTTACGGAACGAGTAAAGAGACTTGCCGGTTACGAGATTGAACAAGGTATGGGGATACCAACGATCGAATCTCGGGCAAGTATCGTACCGATAGACAAAGGGAATTGTATGCGGGATTGATTGAATCCTTGACATCATGGTTCATCCGATGAGATCATCGTGGAGCATGTGGGAGACAACATGGGTATCCAGATCTCGCTGTTGGTTATTGACCAGAGAGTTGTCTCGGTCATGTCTGCATGGTTCCCGAACCCGTAGGGTCTACACACTTAAGGTTCGGTGACGCTAGAGTTGATATGGGAAATAGTATGTGGTTACCGAAGGTATTTTGGAGTCCTGGACGAGATCCCGGACGTCACGAGGAGTTCCGGAATGGTCCGGCGGTGAAGATTGATATATTGGACGAAGGGTATTGGAGTCCGGAAGTGTTCTGGAGGTACCAAGCTATGGCCAGCATGACCGAAAGGTGTTTCGGGAGCCTCGGCAAGTGTTGGAGGGCCTCATGGGCCAAAGGGGAAGGGGCAAACCAGCCCACTAAGGGGTGGTGCGCCCCCACACCCTTTCCCACATTACTTGGGGAGGTGGGGCGCCTCCACCAGGCTTCGGAGGCAAGCCTCCACCTGCTTGGCTTGGGGGGCAAGTCTCACTAGGATTTTCCCTAGGGAGATCCAATCTGCTTGGCTGCCGCCCCCTAGGGGAAACCCTAGGGCGCCTCCCCCTCTCCCCTTGCCCCTATATATAGTGGAGGGGTGGGAGGGCAGCCACACCTCTTCCCTGGCGCAGCCCTCCCTCCTCCTACACCTCCTCCTCCTCCATAGTGCTTGGCGAAGCCCTGCTGGAGAACCACGAGCTCCATTGCCACCATGCCGTCGTGCTGCTGGAGTTCTCCCTCAACTTCTCCTCTCCCCTTGCTAGATCAAGAAGGAGGAGACGTCCCCGGGCTGTACGTGTGTTGAACGCAGAGGCGCCGTCCGTTCGGCACTAGATCGGATCTTTCCGCGATTTGAATCGCCGCGAGTACGACTCCATCAACCGCGTTCTTGCAACACTTTCGCTTAGCGATCTACAAGGGTATGTAGATGCACTCTCCTTCCCCTCGTTGCTAGATTACTCCATAGATTGATCTTGGTGATGCGTAGAAAATTTAAAATTTCTGCTACGATCCCCAACACTTGGACCCTCCGGCCTCCCCAGAGAGGGCGGCCTTCCTTTTCTTCTCTCCTCCCGCTAGAGGGGGAGAGGTCTCTTCTTCTTCCTCCTCATCTTCACAGGAGGAATGCGCCTCGGAACCATCGGATGATGGATCCGACACCTCCTGGCGCCGGGCACTCTTTCGAGTCCCTGCGGCCTTTTTCGCGGCCTTCTTCTCCGGCACCAGATAGGGTGCCGGAACCAGGAGCTTCGCCAAGCGAGCGTCCGCTGGGCCTTCAGGCAAAGGAGCTGGACAGTTGATCTGTCCGGATGTCACCTGCCAATCCTGTCAAAGGTAAGGGAGCTTAGATCCCGCATGGAGTCAAACTATGAAAAACTAATACCCTGTAAAAGGAAAAAACAGCTTATCGCGAGAGCGTGACGCTGCGCACTGAATCCGCGATCCTCGGTAGTGGATGCGGGAGCCTCGGCGCCCTTGAAAAGCACCTTCCAGGCATCTTCGTACGTCGTGTCGAAGAGCCTGCTCAGAGTTTGGTGCGCGCCGGGTCGAACTCCCACAGGTTGAAAGCCCATTGTTGAGACGGGAGGATCAAGCGGATGAGCATAACCTGGACTACGTTGACAAGTTTGAGCTTCTTGTCCACCAGGGTTTGGACGCATGTTTGGAGTCCGGTCAGCTCTCCCTTCTTACCCCATGACAGGCCCGTCTCCTTCCAGGAGGTGAGCCGCGTAGGGGGTCCGGATCGAAACTCAGGGGGTGCGACCCATTCAGCGTCGCGCGGCTCGGTGATGTAAAACCACCCCGATTGCCACCCCTTCAGGGTCTCCACAAAGGAGCCCTCGAGCCATAGGACGTTGGCCATCTTGCCCACCATGGCGCCTCCACACTCCGCCTGGTTGCCGCACACCACCTTCGGCTTGACATTGAAAGTCTTGAGCCATAGGCCGAAATGGGGGCGGATGCGGAGGAAGGCCTCGCACACGATGATAAACGCCGAGATATGACGAAGTTCGGGGCCAGATCGTGGAAATCCAGGCCATAGTAGAACATGAGCCCCCGGACAAATGGGTGGAGAGGGAAGCCCAGTCCGCGGAGGAAATGGGGGAGGAACACCACCCTCTCATCGGGCCTAGGGGTGGGGATGAGCTGCCCCTTTTTGGGAAGCCGGTACGCGATGTCGTTAGACAGGTATCCGGCCTTCCTCAGCTTTTTGATGTGTCCCTCCATGACGGAGGAGACCATCCACTTGCCTCTCGCTCTGGACATGGCTGGAGAAGGTTGAGGTGGGGAGTGCGGGCTTGGGCGCTGGAGCTCGAGTGCGCAAGAATGGATAGGCGAAGGAGGAAGAAGGCGTAGGTGAAAAGGTGGATCCTTATCCCCTTATATGGGTGGATGCAACTACATGTCCCCACCAGCCTGGTAAAACTCGCTTATCTCCAAGCACCGTAATCAATGGCGCGGTTGGGTTACCCATGCCCGTATTGATGAGAATCCCGGAATAAGGGGACACGATCTCTGCTTTAACAAGACGTGCCAAGGAAACCGCCTCGCATGACGCGCTGAGGTGGGCTAATGAAACGACTTGGATAAAGGCTTGGCCGTGGTGTGTCACGCTATGGAATACGTCAGTAGATTAGATTTTGTGCAAATATTATTCTCTCTATGGCAATATGTGGAAACTTATTTTGCAGAGCCGGACACTATCTTTGTGTTCAAAATCTTCTATGAAGTACTTGGAGGAGGAACCCGCCTTGCAATGCCGAAGACAATCTGCGCGCCGGACTCGTCGTCATTGAAGCCTGGTTCAGGGGCTACTGAGGGAATCCTGGATTAGGGGGTGTCTGGATGGCCGGACTATACCTTCAGCCGGACTCCTGGACTATGAAGATACAAGATTGAAGACTTCGTCCCATGTCCGGAAGGGACTTTCCTTGGCGTGGAAGGCAAGCTTGGCGATACAGATATGAAGATCTCCTACCATTGTAACCGACTTTGTGTAACCCTAACCCTCTTTGGTGTCTATATAAACCGGAGGGTTTTAGTCCGTAGGACAACGTACACATCAACAATCATACCATAGGCTAGCTTCTAGGGTTTAGCCTCTTCGATCTCGTGGTAGATCTACTCTTGTACTACCCATATCATCAATATTAATCAAGCAGGACGTAGGGTTTTACCTCCATCGAGAGGGCCCAAACCTGGGTAAAACTTTGTGTCCCTTGCCTCCTGTTACCATCCGGCCTAGACGCACAGTTCGGGACCCCCTACCCGAGATCCGCCGGTTTTGACACCGACAGGATCCATGTATGAAAACGAAGTATGGACTTTGACTGACTTGCCCGATGATCGGCTATCCATAGAAAATAAATGGATCTTTAAGAAGAAGACAGACGCGGATGGTAACGTAACCATCTATAAAGCTCGGCTTGTCGCTAAAGGTTATCGACAAGTTCAAGGGGTTGCCTACGATGAGACTTTCTCACCCATAGCGAAGTTGAAGTCCGTCCGAATCATGTTAGCAATTGCCGCATTCTATGATTATGAGATATGGCAAATGGACGTCAAAACGGCATTCTTAATGGTTTCCTTAAGGAAGAATTGTATATGATGCAGCCGGAAGGTTTTGTCGATCCTAAGAATGCTGACAAGGTGTGCAAGCTCCAACGCTCGATTTATGGGCTGGTGCAAGCATCTCGGAGTTGGAACATTCGTTTTGATGAGATGATCAAAGCGTTTGGGTTTACGCAGACTTATGGAGAAGCCTGCATTTACGAGAAAGTGAGTGGGAGCTCTGTAGCATTTCTCATATTATATGTGGATGACATACTATTGATGGGAAATGATATAGAATTCTTGGAAAGCAAAAAGGCCTACTTGAATAAGTGTTTTTCAATGAAGGACCTTGGCTAAGCTGCTTATATATTAGGCATCAAGATCTATAGAGATAGATCGAAACGCCTCCTTGGTCTTTCACAAAGTACGTACCTTGACAAGATATTGAAGAAGTTCAATATGGATCAGTCCAAGAAGGGGTTCTTGCCTGTATCGCAAGGTGTGAGATTGAGCACGGCTCAATGCCTGACCACGGCAGAAGATAGAGAAAAGATGAGTGTCATCCCCTATGCCTCGGCCATAGGGTCTATTATGTATGCCATGTTGTGTACCAGACTTGATGTAAACCTTGCCGTAAGTTTGGTAGGAAGGTACCAAAGTAATCTCGGCATGGAACACTGGACAGTGGTCAAGAATATCCTAAAGTACCTAAAAAGGACTAAGGATATGTTTCTCGTTTATGGAGGTGACGAAGAGCTCGTCGTAAAGGGTTACGTCGATGCTAGCTTCGACACAGATCTGGATGACTCCAGGTCACAAACCAGATACGTGTATATTTTGAATGGTGGGGCATTCAGCTGGTGCAGTTGCAAGCAAAGTGTCGTGGCGGGATCTACATGTGAAGCGGAGTACATGGCAGCCTCGGAGGCAGCACATGAAGCAATCTGGATGAAGGAGTTCATTACCGACCTAGGAGTTATTCCCAATGCGTCAAGGCCCGATGACTCTCTTCTGTGACAACACTGGAGCCATTGCCCTTGCCAAGGAGCCCAGGTTTCACAAGAAGACCAGGCATATCAAGCGTCGCTTCAACTCCATTGGTGAAAATGTTCAAAATGGAGACATAGATGTTTGTAAAGTGCATATGGACCTGAATGTCGTAGATTCGTTGACTAAACCTCTTCCACGAGCAAAACATGATCAACACGGGAACTCTATGGGTGTTCGATTCATCACAATGTAACTAGAATATTGACTTTGGTGCAAGTGGGAGACTGTTCGAAATATGCCCTAGAGGCAATAATAAAATGGTTATTATTATATTTCCTTGTTCATGATAATTGTCTATTGTTCATGCTATAATTATGTTATCCGGAAATTGTAATACATGTGTGAATACATAGACCACAACATGTCCCTAGTGAGCCTCTAGTTGACTAGCTCGTTGATCAAAAGATAGTTACGGTTTCCTAACCATGGACATTGGATGTCATTGATAAGGGGATCACATCATTAGGAGAATGATGTGATGGACAAGACCCAATCCTAAGCATAGCTCAAAGATCGTGTAGTTCGTTTGCTGTAGCTTTTCCGATTGTCAAGTATCATTTCCTTAGACCATGAGATTGTGCAACTCCCGGATAGCGTAGGAGTGCTTTGGGTGTGCCAAACATCACAACGTAACTGGGTGACTATAAAGGTACACTACAGGTATCTCCGAAAGTATCTGTTGGGTTGGCACGAATCGAGACTGGGATTTGTCACTCCATATGACGGAGAGGTATCTCTGGGCCCACTCGGTAATGCATCATCATAATGAGATCAATGTGACCAAGTGGTTGATCACGGGATCATGCATTACGGCACGAGTAAAGTGACTTGCCGGTAACGAGATTGAATGAGGTATTGGGATACCGACGATCGAGTCTCGGGCAAGTAACGTACCTATTGACAAAGGGAATTGTATACGGATTGATTGTATCCTCGACATCGTGGTTCATCCGACGAGATCATCGTGGAGCATGTGGGAGCCAACATGGGTATCCAGATCCCGCTGTTGGTTATTGACCGGAGAGGCGTCTCGGTCATGTCTGCATGTCTCCCGAACCCATAGGGTCTACACATTTAAGGTTCGGTGACGCTAGGGTTGTAGAGATATTAGTATGCAGTAACCCGAAAGTTGTTCGGAGTCCCGGATGAGATCCCGGACGTCACGAGGAGTTCCGGAATAGTCCGGAGGTAAAGATTTATATATAGGAAGTCCAGTTTTGGCCATCGGGAAGGTTTCGGGGGTCGCCAGTATTGTACCGGGACAACCGGAAGGGTCCCGGGGGTCCACCGGGTGGGGCCACCTATCCCGGAGGGCCCCATGGGCTGAATTGGGAGGGGAACCAGCCCCTAGTGGGCTGGTGCGCCCCCCCTTGGGCCTCGCCTGCGCCTAGGGTTGGGAAACCCTAGGGGTGGGGGCGCCCCACACTTGGCTTGGGGGGGAAGCCACCCCTTGGCCGCCGCCCCCTTGGAGATCCATCTCCTAGGGCCGACGCCCCCCCAAGGCCCCTATATAAAGAGGGGTGGAGGGAGGGAAGCCGCACCCCTTGCTCTTGGCGCCTCCCTCTCCCTCCGGAACACCTCTCCTCCCCGCTTGCGCTTGGCGAAGCCCTGCCGGGATCCTGCTTCATCCACCACCACGCCGTCGTGCTGCTGGATCTTCATCAACCTCTCCTTCCCCCTTGCTGGATCAAGAAGGAGGAGACGTCTTCCCAACCGTACGTGTGTTGAACGCAGAGGTGATGTCCGTTCGGCACTTGGTCATCGGTGATTTGGATCACGACGAGTACGACTCCATCAACCCCGTTCTCTTGAACGCTTCCGCACGCGATCTACAAGGGTATGTAGATGCACTCATCTCTCCCTCGTTGCTAGATGACTCCATAGATTGATCTTGGTAATGCATAGAAAATTTTAAAATTCTGCTACGTTCCCCAACAGGTTTTGGTGTGTGTGTGTGTGTGTGTGGAGGGGGCGCGGGGTGTTTGAGGAAATGACGCGGGTACTGAAAATTTTACTACGCGGGAGTCAAACGCGGGATTGAAATGTCGGGCTATTTAAAATTTTGATGATAGTGCATCACACACGGTCTGGAGATAAAAACCATGTGTTATGAAACAGAAAAACCCTCGAGGCGGGCAGATATTTTCTAGGGATGCAAGGGGGATTGGGAACAAGAAACATCGCACACGGTCCGGCGATAACAACCGTGTGTTATGAAATAGAAAAACCCTCGAGGCCGGCAGATATTTTTGAGAGGGGGAGCCTCGTGGAGCCCAATGTACTGCGTGGATGTGTGCGTGACAGGTGCACTGGCGTGGTACACAGTTAGTTTGAGTGAACCGTGTCTGTTGCATCATCCGACTTATCTAATGTTCATATTTGGCGAAAAATGACACGGGAGAGGGTCAGAACACGAACACACTTGCATGTGGACCAAATTTATGTATCAAACGGGTGGTTTGATTTTCAAATACCAAATGCAACTTTGGTGTGGCACCTCTCTCGCAAAGGGCACTCTATTGCTTGCCCCACCCCCCTCGTGTAGGCACGAAGGGAATCCTAAGCTATGAATGCATGCCCCCTCCCCCCAACCGAGGTTCACCTAGCAAAGTGTGAATTAGCTAGCAACCCCCTCCTCCCTCATGTCGGAATGAAGGGAATCCTAAGCTATGAATGCATGCCCCCCCAACCAAGGTTCATTCACCTAGCAAAGTGTGAAGCAGCTAGCAGCCCCCCCTTCGCCCTCCCTCGTGTCAACACGAAGGGAATCCTAAGCTATGAATGCATGCCCCCCAACCGAGGTTCACCCTACGGAAGTGCGAAGTATCTAGCAGCCCCCCTCCCTCGTGTCGGCATGAAGGGAATCCTAATCTAGGAATGCATGCCCCCCGACCGAGGTTCACCTAGCAAAGTGTGAAGTAGCTAGCAGCCCCCCTCCTCGTGTCGGCACGAAAGGATTCCTAAGCTATGCATGCACCCCCCCCAACCGAGGTTCACCTAGCAAAGTGCGAAGTAGCAAGCAGCCCCCCTCCCTTGTGTCGGCATGAAGGGAATCCTAAGCTATGAATGCATGCCCCCCAACCAAGGTTCACCTTAGCAAAGTGCGAAGTAGCTAGCAGCCACCCCTCCCTCGTGTCGGCATGAAGGGAATCGTAAGCTATGAATGCATGCCCCCCCCGACCGAGGTTCACCTAGCAAAGTGTGAAGTAGCTAGCAGCCCCCCTCATGTCGGCACAAAGGGAATCCTAAGCTATGAATGCATGCCCCCTCCCCCCAACCGAGGTTTACCTAGCAAAGTGAGAAGTAGCTAGCAGCCCCCCACCCACCTCGTGTCGCCATGAAGGGAATCCTAAGCTAGGAATGCATGCCCCCCAACCGAGGTTCACTTAGTAAAGTGCGAAGTAGCAACCCCCCCCCCCCACACACACACACTTTCAGTTGGTGGGCCAGAGAGACATATATCTCACCAAGATGGATCATAAAATGGACCAAGAAAAATCCACCTTGGTCATACAACCTCTCTCTTGTTGTTGGTCAAAGTGATGGCCGTCCATGCGACCCCAGAGATGGGCTTGCCCGCCAATAATCACGCAAGTAGCTAGTCCCCGAAGACAACCACTTCATGCGTGTGGCCCAAACATATGTATGGAGAGGTGTGTTTTGAGTAATAATGGAACAACTTTGATGTGGCACCATGATTTTGAACTAGAAATCCCCAGACTGAGTGAGGGTTAGGTTGACGATGCATATGTATGTTACACCACACTTCAAGCCAACGACAGGGATTCATGCATGCGTGCGTGTATAGTATATGTGCTCAAACTTAATTAGGTCTGAATCTCACCATGACTTATGATAACACGAACCAAATGAAGAATCCGCCATGGTAACCTATCTTGTTGTTGGTCAGGTGATCATGGATGTCCACACGGGCCCACAAATATATAGGCTTCTCGCCGATAACCACGCGAGGGAGTGTACCGTTCGAAGGCAACCACTACATGCATATGTATGGAGGTGATGCATGCATGCATGCATGTTTGAATACACAACATTGATGTGGCGCATGTGTCGAAAATCATACACTAGCTCCCCACACAGAGCGAGATCGGTTCATGATGTGTCATTGTACTAGCCACTTCGACTTGATGGGAGGGATTCATGTCTACACATGCATGTGTGTGCTCAAGCTGTATCATGCATGTCATCCCAGAGCAAACGTAATAATCCCCTCCTAAGTCAAATTAACCTCTCTTGTTGTTAGGCAAAAAGTAGTGATGGACCAAGGGGCCCATAAATGGAAAGCATCAATATCGCTGATAATCGCTTAAGTGGGTGCGAGAGGACAACCACCACCGCTTTGCATGTGGGCCAAACATATATATGTTGAATACCCAAAATG
This sequence comes from Triticum urartu, assembly GCF_056163025.1. Taxonomy (NCBI): domain Eukaryota; kingdom Viridiplantae; phylum Streptophyta; class Magnoliopsida; order Poales; family Poaceae; genus Triticum; species Triticum urartu. The sequence goes on from NC_141876.1 coordinate 39,703,088, forward strand.
CACAACATTGATGTGCCACATTCCTCAAAAACCGTAAACCATGCACCCACATAGAGCGAGGTTCATATCAATCGTACTACATATGATGGTCCCCTTCCCCCCTCTTCACCGCATACTATATGCTCCTACCGTAATATATGTACATGACACGTCTCCAACATATCTATAATTTTTGATTGTTCCATGCTATTATATTATCTGTTTTGGATGTTTATGGGCTTTATTATACACTTTTATATTATTTTTGGGACTAACCTATTAACCGAAAACCCAGTGCAAATTGTTGTTTTTTTTGCCTATTTTAGTGTTTCGCAGAAAAGGAATACCAAACAAAATCTAAAACGAATGAAACCTTCGCGAGGATCTTTTTTGGAACAAACTTAATCTAGGAGACTTGGAGTGGACATCAAGGAAGGAGCGAGCCGGCCACGAGGTAGGGGGCGCGCCCAGGGGGCCAGGCACGCCCCCACCCTCGTGGACCCCTCGCAGCTCCACGGACCTACTTCTTTCGCCTATATATACCCTTATACCCTGTAAACATCCAGGGGAGCCACAAAGCCAATTTTCCACCGCCGCAACCTTCTGTACTTGTGAGGTCCCATCTGCGGACCTTTTCCGGCGATCTGCCGGAGGGGGATTCGATCACGGAGGGCTTCTCCATCAAAACCATAGCCTCTCCGATGATGTGTGAGTAGTTTACCACAAACCTTCGGTTCCATAGTTATTAGCTAGAAGGCTTCTTCTCTCTCTTTGGATCTCAATACAAAGTTCTCCTCGATGTTCTTGGAGATATATTCGATGTAATTCTTTTTGTGGTGTGTTTGCCGAGATCTGATGAATTGTGGGTTTATGATTAAGATTATCTATGAACAATATTTGATTCTTCTCTGAATTCTTATATGCATGATTTTATATCTTTGCAAGTCTCTTTGAATTATCAGTTTGGTTTAGCCTACTAGATTGATCTTTCTTGCAATGGGAGAAGTGCTTAGCTTTGGGTTCAATCTTGAGGTGCTCGATCCCAGTGACAAAAAGGGAACCGTCACGTATTGTATTGTTTCCATCGAGGACAAAAAGATGGGGTTTATATCATATTGCTTGAGTTTATCCCTCTACATCATGTCATCTTGCCTAATGCGTTACTCTGTTCTTATGAACTTAATACTCTAGATGCATGCTGGATAGCAGTCGATGTGTGGAGTAATAGTAGTAGATGCAGAATCGTTTCTGTCTACTTGACACGGACGTGATGCCTATGTTCATGATCATGCCTAGATATCATCATAACTATGCGCTTTTCTATCAATTTCTCGACAGTAATTTGTTCACCCACCGTAATATATGCTATCTTGAGAGAAGCCACTAGTGAAACCTATGGCCCCCGGGTCTAGTTTACATCATATAAGTTTTCGATCTACGATTCTAGTTTACTATTTATTTTGCAATCTTTACTTTCAATCTGTACAAAAAAATACCAAAAATATTTATCTTATTATCTCTATCAAATCTCACTTTCGTAAGTGACCGTGAAGGGATTGACAACCCCTTTATCGCGTTGGTTGCGAGGTTCTTGTTTGTTTGTGCAGGTACTAGGTGACTTGCATGTAGTCTCCTTCTGGATTGATACCTTGGTTCTCAAAAACTGAGGGAAATACTTACGCTACTTTGTTGCATCACCCTTTCCTCTTCAAGGCTAAACCAACACATGCTCGAGAGGTAGCAAGAAGGATTTCTGGCGCCGTTGCCGGGGAGATCTAGGCCCAAGTCAAGACATACCAAGTACCCATCACAAACTCTTATCCCTCGTATTACATTATTTGCTATTTGCCTCTTGTTTTCCTCTCCCCCACTTTACCCTTGCCGTTTTATTTGCCTCTTTTTTGTTTGCCCTTCTTCCGTTCATCTTCTTTTCGCTTGCCTCTTGTGTGATTGTTTGTTGGATTGATTGTTTGTCACGATGGCTCAAGATAATACTAAATTATGTGACTTTTCTAATACCAACAATAATGATTTTATTTGCACTTCGATTGCTCCTCTTACCGACGCTGAATCTTGTGAAATTAATACTGCTTTGCTGAATCTTGTCATGAAAGATCAATTTGCTGGCCTTCCTAGTGAAGATGCTACTACCCATCTAAACAGCTTTATTGATTTATGTGATATGCAAAATAAGAAATATGTGGATAATGATATTGTTAAATTGAAGCTATTTCCGTTTTCGCTTAGAGATCATGCTAAAACTTGGTTCTCTTCTTTGCCTAAAAATAGTATTGATTCATGGAATAAGTGCAAAGATGCTTTTATCTCTAAGTATTTTCTCCCGCTAAGATCATCTCTCTTAGAAATGATATTATGAACTTTAAGAAACTTGATCATGAGCATGTTGCACAAGCTTGGGAGGCGATGAAATTAATGATATGCAATTGCCCTAGACATGGTTTGAATATATGGATGATTATACAGAATTTTTTGGCTGGATTGAATTTTTCTTCTAGAAATCTTTTAAATACGGCCGCGGGAGGCACTTTAATGGAAATCACTTTAGGAGAAGCTACTAAACTCCTAGATAATATTATGGTTAATTATTCTCAATGGCACACCTAAAGATCTACTAACAAAAAAGTTCATGCGATAGAAGAGATTAATGTTTTGAGTGGAAAGATGGATGAACTTATGAATTTTTTTGCTAATAAGAGTGCTTCTTCTGATCCTAACGATATGCCTTTGTCCACTTTGATTGAGAATAATAATGAATTTATGGATGTGAATTTTGTTGGTCGGAACAATTCTGGTAACAACGCGTATAGAGGAAATTTCAATTCTCGGCCATTTCCTAGTAATTCCTCTAATAATTATGGTAATTCCAACAACAACTCTTATGGAAATTTTAATGAGGTGCCCTCTGATTTTGAGACTAGTGTCAAAGAATTTATGAATTCATAAAAGAATTTCAATGCTTTGCTTGAAGAAAAATTGCTTAAGATTGATGAGTTGTCTAGGAACGTGGATAGAATTTCTCTTGATGTTGATTCTTTGAAACTTGGATCTATTCCACCTAAGCATGATTTAAATGAGTCTCTCATAGCCATGAGAATTTCATTTATGAGTGCAAATAAAGAACCACTAGGATGTGTGCTAAAATGGATTGCTTTGTGAAGGCGGGTTCTTCTAGTTTTCATGATAATAATGATGAAGATCTAAAAGTGATTGGTGTGTCTCCTTTTAAATCTTCGTTTGCCAATATGAATCTTAGTAAAGATGGGACTGGAGATGAGTCAACTTTAGTTAGAAGGCGTCCTAATGATTCGAAGTTTTTAGATCTTGATGCAAAAATTGGTAAAAGTGGGATTGAAGAGGTCAAAACATTACATAGCAATGAACCCACTGTTTTGGATTTCAAGGAATTTAATTATGATAATTGCTCTTTGATAGATTGTATTTCTTTGTTGCAATCCGTGCTAAATTCTCCTCATGCTTATGATCAAAACAAAGCTTTTACTAAACATATCATTGATGCTTTGATGCAATCCCATAAAGAAAAGCTTGAACTAGAAGTTTCTATTCCTAGAAAACTTTATGATGAGTGGGAACCTACTATTAAAATTAAGATTAAATATTATTAATGCTATGCTTTATGTGATTTGGGTGCTAGTGTTTCCACGACTCCAAAAACTTTGTGTGATGTGTTAGGTTTCCATGAATTTGATTATTGTTCTTTAAATTTGCATCTTGCGGATTCCACCATTAAGAAACCTATGGGAAGGATTAATGATGTTCTTATTGTTGCAAATAGGAATTATGTGCCCGTAGATTTCATTGTTCTTGATATAGATTGCAATCCTACATGTCCTATTATTCTTGGTAGACCTTTCCTTAGAACGATTGGTGCAATTATTGACATGAAAGAAGGAAATATTAGATTCCAATTTCCGTTAAGGGAAGGCATGGAACACTTTCCTAGAAAGAAAATTAAATTTCCTTATGAACCTATTATGAGAGCCACATACGGATTGCATACCAAAGATGATAATACCTAGATCTATTCTTGTTTTTATGCCTAGCTAGGGGCGTTAAACGATAGCGCTTGTTGGGAGGCAACCCAATTTTATTTTTGTTCCTTGCTTTTTGTTACTATTTAGTAATAAATAATCATCTATTCTCTGTTATGATGTGTTTTTATGTTTTAGTTAGTGTTTGTGCCAAGTAAATCCTTTAAGATCTTCTTGGATGATTGTTATTTGATCTTGCTGAAAAAATAGAGTATGCGCTCACAAGAATAATTTTCATTTTTAACCAGAGAGCGATAAAATACTGATTCTAACTGCAGTTGATCAATATACAGATTACTTAGGACGTCCTAGTTTCTTGGGATTTTTGGAGTTACAGAAGTATCCAGAACCTACAGATTACTACAGACTGTTCTGTTTTTGACAGATTCTGTTTTTCGTGTGTTGTTTGCTTATTTTGATGAATCTATGGCTAGTATCAGGGGGTATGAACCATAGAGAAGTTAGAATACAGTAGGTTTAACACCAATATAAATAAATAATGAGTTTATTACAGTACCTTAAAGTGGTGGTTTGTTTTCTTATACTAACGGAGCTCATGAGATTTTCTGTTGAGTTTTGTGTTGTGAAGTTTTCAAGTTTTTGGGTAAAGATTTGATGGATTTCGGAACAAGGAGTGGCAAGAGCCTAAGCTTGGGGATGCCCAAGGCACCCCAAGGTAAAATTGAAGGACAACCAAAAGCCTAAGCTTATCCCCCCTTTCGTCTTCATCTATCGGTAACTTTACTTGAGGCTATATTTTTATTCACCACATCATATGTGTTTTGCTTGGAGCGTATTGTATGATTTGAGTCTTTTCTTTTTAGTTTACCACAATCATCCTTTCTGTACACACCTTTTGGGAGAGACACACATGAATCAGAATTTATTAGAATACTCTATGTCCTTCACTTATATCTTTTGAGCTAGATAATTTTGCTCTAGTATTTCACTTATATCTTTTTAGAGCACGGTGGTGGTTTTATTTTATAGAAATTATTGATCTCTCATGCTTCACTTATATTATTTTGAGAGTCTTTTAGAACAGCATGGAAATTTGCTTTCGTTATGAAATTAGTCCTAATATGATAGACATCCGGGATGGGTATAATAAAAACTTTCATATCGAGTGCATTAATGTTATGAGAAGTTTGATTCTTGATAGTTGTTTTGAGATATAAAGGTGGTAATATTAAAGTTGTGCTAGTTGAGTAATTATGGAATTGAGAAATACTTGTGTTGAAGTTGGCAAGCCCCGTAATATGCACATATGGTAAACGTTGTGTGGCAAATTTGAAGCATGGGGTGTTCTTTGATTGCTTTCCTTATGAGTGGCGGCCGGGGACGAGCGATGGTCTTTTCCTACCAATCTATCCCCCTAGGAGCATGCGCGTAGTGCTTGGTTTTGATGACTTGTAGATTTTTGCAATAAGTATATGAGTTCTTTATGACTAATGTTGAGTCCATGGATTATACGCACTCTCACCCTTCCATCATTGCTAGCCTCTTCGGTATCGTGCATTGCCCTTTCTCACCTCGAGAGTTGGTGCAAACTTCGTCGGTGCATACAAACCCCGTGATATGATAATCTCTATCACACATAAACCTCCTTATATCTTCCTCAAAATAGTCACCATACCTACCTATTATGGCATTTCCATAGCCATTCCAAGATATATTGCCATGCAACTTTCCAACGTTCCATTTACTATGACATGCTCCATCATTGTCATATTGCCTTGCATGATCATGCAGTTTACATCATATTTGTGGCAAAGCCACCTTCATAATTCTTTCATACATGTCACTCTTGATTGATTGCATATCCTGGTACACCGTTGGAGGCATTCACATAGAGTCATATTTTGTTCTAAGTATCGAGTAGTAATTCTTGAGTTGTAAAGTAAATAAAAGTGTGATGATTTTCATTATTAGAGCATTGTCCCATTCTAGGAAAGTTCTTTGAAAAAAATAGAGAAAGGCCATAAAAAGAGAGGCCCAAAAAAATGAGAGAAAAAGAGAGAAGGGGCAATGTTACTATCCTTTTTCCACACACGTGCTTCAAAGTAGCACCATGATCTTCATGATAGAGAGTCTCTTATGTTGTCACTTTCATACACTAGTGGGAATTTTTCATTATAGAACTTGGCTTGTATATTCCAACAATGGGCTTCCGCAAATGCCCTAGGTCTTCGTGAGCAAGCAAGTTGGATGCACACCCACTTAGTTTCTTTTGTTGAGCTTTCATATATTTATAGCTCTAGTGCATATGTTGCATGGCAATCCCTACTCCTTGCATTGACATCAATTGATGGGCATCTCCATAGCCCGTTGATTAGCCGCGTCAATGTGAGACTTTCTCCCTTTTTGTCTTCGCACACAACCTCCATCATCATATTGTATTCCACCCATAGTGCTATATCCACGGCTCGCGCTCATATATTGCATGAAAGTTGAAAGAGTTTGAAAAGACTAAAGTATGAAATAATTGCTTGGCTTGTCATCGAGGTTGTGCATGATGGGAGCATTTTGTGTGACTAAAATGAAGCACGACAAAACTATATGACTTTGTAGGGATAAGCTTTCTTTGGCTATGTTATTTTGATAAGACATGGTTGCTTGGTTAGCATTGCTTGAAGTATTTTTATTTTTATGTCAATATTAAACTTATGTCTAGAATCTTTCGGATCTAAACATTCATGCCGCAATAAAGAGAAATACATTGAAAATTATGTTAGGTAGTATTCCACATCAAAAATTCTGTTTTTATCATTTACCTACTCGAGGACGAGTAGGAATTAAGCTTGGGGATGCTTGATACGTCTCCAACATATCTATAATTTTTGATTGTTCCATGCTATTATATTATATGTTTTGGATGTTTATGGGCTTCATTATACACTTTTATATTATTTTTAGGACTAACCTATTAACCGAAAGCCCAGTGCAAATTGATATTTTTTTTGCCCATTTCAGTGTTTCACAGAAAAGGAATACCAAACAGAATCCAAATGTAATGAAACCTTCGTGAGGATCTTTTTTGGAACACACGCAATCCAGGAGACTTGGAGTGGATGTCAAGGAAGCAGCAAGGCGGCGACGAGGTAGGGCGCCCCCCCACCCTCGTGGGCCTCTCGCAGCTCCACTGACCTACTTCTTTCGCCTATATATATACTCTTATACCCTAAAAACATCCAGGGGAGGCACGAAACCACTTTTCCACCACCGCAACCTTCTGTACCCGTGAGATCCCATCTGCGGACCTTTTCTGGTGATTGCCAGGGGGTGATTCGATCACGGAGGGCTTCTACATCTGCCGGGGTACTGATCCACGGGCACCTATGGGACCGGCGGACCGGGTCCCTTTCGGTTCGGCGGGGGCGGAGATTGTGCAAAGAGCAAATCGAGGCGATACACGCGAGCGATTTACCCAGGTTCGGGCCGCACGGATGCATAAAACCCTACTCCTGCTTTGTGGTTTGTATTGATTTCTGGCCCGGGAGCGTGGAGTGCTACAGTACACTTCAGCAGCTAGCAAGACCGAGCATGAGTGTTCCAACTAGCTCCCCCCCTTCTACGTTGCACACGGGCCTCCTTTTATATGCTCAAGGGGTTCCCGACAGGTGGCAACGGAGGTAAAGGGCAAAAATGGAAAGGTGCGGTGGTAGGCACAGCTACCTGTTACAGTGTATCATACCTAACCCTGACGGCAGGGGACAAGGGCCTTAAATGCCCGTCTCTGTCGCCTAAACAGTGCGAAAAGGGACCGCCAGGGACGCCACCGTTTGCCACGATGGCGATCTTGTCAGCGCCGCTTGCCAACGCACGCCGCTGGCTGCACAGCCTCCCGCCACGTACGCCCGGAAGGGTCCCAGAGCGACACGTTGGTGGATGTACTGGAGCGCGGGCCCAGGAAGGTGGCCTATCGCGGCAAGCGCCTTGCCGCTGCGGTTGTCTTGTCGCGCCCAGGAGCTTGTCGCTCACCGGGCCTTGCCGGGGCGCGTGGTGCGCCGCGGCAAGTTCCTTGCAGTGCCTTAGGCGGCCTTCCCGGCAAGCTCCTCTTGCCGGGGTCTTTGGATGCTTTTGCTAGCCTTCCCGGCAAGCTCCTCTTGCCGGGGTCTTGTCTTCTTGGCTTGGACACTTTGTTCTTTAATGGCTCCAAAGGAACCATGGAGGACCTTGGCGGTTACCCGGCAAGCCTTGCCGCGGGATGCTGCGACTGCCCGTGCACAAGTTCGGGATACTAGGGTACCCCTACTCTAGTACACCGACAGGAGCCCCCGGGCCTGGGCCATACACGGTGCCGAGCGCTGTTGGGCCAGGCCCAAAACAGGGCACGGGCACACGCGGCCTAGGTTACGCCGTATCTTACTCCGTATCCACCGCGCCCTCCCCGAACGGCACGCGTTGAATGCGGCGTCGTGGGCGAGATCGTGGGTGGTTATTTTATTCGGAAATGCGGAACGTCCGCCCCCTCCCCCTTTATAAGCAGAGGAGATGGTGGCAGTTCGCACATTCGCCCGTTGCTGTTTTCAATCTCAGAATCCTCCGCCGCTCCCTCGCCTTCCCAGAGCAGAGAGAGAGAGCAGCGCCCCGCCCCCCATTGCCGCCAGCATCACCAACGCCGTCGGCCTCCTCCACTGCTTCCGCCATGGCTCCGAAAGCCGACAAGGGGAAGGCCGTGAAGTCGACCGAGGCACAGCGGCTCGCGGTGCTGCGGAAGGAGCGGGCAGTTTTCCCCCCCAAGCTTGCCACGAAGGAGCTGAGGGAGAAGTACTACCTCTTCTAGTCGGCGGAGACGCGCGCGCATCCGCGCACAAAGGTACTCCCCGCCATTGCTTGGAAGAAGGCTCCGAATGGATACCCCTTTTTTGCTCTGTTCTTCTACTGCGGGCTCTGTCCGCCCTTCTCAGATTTCTTCTGTGACATCATGAATACGTACGGATTCCATCTCCTTGACTTCACCCCCAATGCCATCCTGACCATGGCAGTTTTCGCACACCTCTGCGAAAACTTTGTCGGAGTCCTTCCCAACGTAGCCCTCTTCCGCCACTTCTTCATACCCCGAGTAGAGAGAGGAGAGCCTCTATCCGGCGGGATTGCCTGGATCTCAAGGGCTGGCAAGAAGGAGACCTATCTGGAGGGAGAGTTCCACGGCAAGTGGGAGGAGTGGAGAGCGGATTGGTGCTGGATTGACGAAGAGGATCCGCATCCATTCACCACCCGGCGCAAACCCCAGTAGCACGCGGCAGCGATTGGAGCGACATGGCCCCAGAAGACGACAGGCTGAGAATTGCTGTCACCAGGATCCTGCGCCTCAGGCTTGCCGGGCTTACAGTTGGCGCTGTTGGCGCAGACTTCCTTCACGGTCGCATCGCCCCCTGCAGGAACGGGGGAGGCCCACTTGGGAGTTCAAGAACGTGGCAGACATTATGAGGCTGCGGCCAGGCCTCAACTATAACTTCACAGTCCTGGAGCTCAACGCAATGCTGCAGGAGTTGTTCAAATATGACCCCCAACATCCCGAGGTGTTCAGGTTGCCGGGGGGCGTCGTGCCATTGTGCAACAATTCCTCGCTCGATCGCATCCGTGCAATGATGTCGGAGTGTGACTCGCATGGAATTGTGCCAACTTGGCAGGAACCTGCCGACGAGGTCGTGCAGCAGTTCTTCGACGACTTGGTGGAAGTGCCAGTCCGTCCCGACGAGAAGGACGGCCTCACCCGCGACACCACGGATGCGGAGTTGGCGCTCATCGCCACCAGGATGGAGGAGGCAGTGGCAGCCGCAGCCGCGGGCGAGTTCGGTTTTACTGTGGAGGAGGCTGATGCAGCGGAAGCGGAAAGCCGTGCTGAGTGAGGGGGAGCCGCCGGCAAGAAGGAGCTTGTCGGGCGTGACGCCGAGCCGAGCGAGCCCGCCAGGGACACGAGCGGCTCGTTGGAAATCAACTCTTCTTCCTCCTCGTCTTCAGGCAGCTCGCTGCAAGCAGGGCCTCCATCCCCGCCAAGAAGGCGTCTCCGCAAGGCCTGTGACGTGGCGGAGCGGCAAGCGGGTCAACAGTCGCCGCGCCGCGTGACACGCTCTACCGCGGCAAGCACCGTTGCCGCGGGAGTGCCTCATGCTGCGACGGCAACTAGAGCGGAGTCTAGCCGGACCACCGCTTCAGTCCCTGCCGCTACTCACGCCGCGCCGACAGACGGAGTGGGGTCGTCTCAGCCTACCACCACCGCTCCTGCCAAGCGGCCAAGGGAAGTTACCCCTCCACCTCCTCACGCCGGGCGCGCGCCGGACTTCGACTTCTCCGTGTTCAGCTCCGACGACGAAGAGGAAGAAGAGTAAGCTTCTCTTGTCGTACTTATAATTCTTCAAATCTTGCTGTTTGTCTTGTATCTCATTTGCTTTGCTTTGAATTTGTTCCTCCTCAGGACTCTGGCTCAGAGAGCAGCAAAGAGAGCCAAGGCCCCGGTGATCGTCGTCGAGGACGAGCCCACTGCGACAGCAGGTGGCGCGCCCGAGACAAGCTTGCCGGACCTGGCGACTTTCCTCCAGGGCAGCCCCCAGCGTAAGTGTACGGTTTACTTTCTGCTGCGAGGCGCGTTCGGGTACTTGTCTTTGCTGATATCTGCTTGTTGACTTGTGTAGGAACCGAGCAGCCTCACCAGGAGCCAAGGGAAAATCCCCCGACAAGGGAGAATTCTCCGGCAAGGGAGGGCTTCCCGGTAAGGGAGAAGTCTCCGGCATGGGAGGGATCTCCAGCAAGGGAGAAGTCTCCGGCAAGGGAGGGTTCTCCGGCGAGGGACAACGCCAGTGGCCCCCCGACGGCGGAGACCACGACTGCAGAACCTAGTGCAGGTACTCCTCTTGCTTCAAAACTTCCCTTGGGTTCTTCTCTTGATCTTCTTGAGTTTTTGCTGGATTTTGCTTGACTCTTCCCCCTTTTCCGGTCGTCAGATCCACCCGCTGCGGAGCAGATGGAAACCGAGGTCGCCACTGACGAGGCAACCGGTGGTGGCGACGCCGCCGGCGCAGAGGCCGCCAAAGCAGACGCCGCGGCAACTGGCGAGGGGTCCGGCGATCGCACTGACGGCCCTGAGGCCGCAGGAGCGCCAGGCGCTACACCGACCGCCGATCCGTCCGCCGCTGCCGCAGCACCAGGCTCCGGAGAGCCCCAGCCAGGCATCTGCCTAAAGGCCGGCGACGACGTCTTCATCAATCTTCCCTGGGCATCAAGCTCCAAAGCGCCGGTCGAGGGGGAGATCTTTGATGGAGAAGTGCTTGCCTCCGCGGGGTTGACGCTGGTCGACGCGCCAAGCAGCAGCAGCAACGAGCCCGAAGAAGAGCGGCTGCTGCGGAGGTTGATGTCGCTCTACCGCGCGCGACAGGCCAAGCTGGAGTCCCGCGAGGCACTTGTCACGAAGGCGGGGGCAGACATTGGAAAGCGCGCAGAAGAGCTCGGGGGTTTCCACCGGGAAGCCCTCCGATCCCTGGCGGAGGAGCGTGAGCGGCTCGTTGAAGCGCAGAAGGCCTTTCTCCTCGAGAAGGCCAAAGCCGAAGAGCGCCAGCAACTTGCCGCTGTGAAGCTAGCCGCGGAGGAGGGCGAGCTGGTGCAGCGGAAGGTCAATCTCGACGCCCACGAGGAGGAGCTTGCCTCGCGCGAGGAGAAGCTTGGCGGAGCCCTCAAGCAAGCGGAGGACGCTGCCGCCGCCGCTGAGGCCGCCAAGGAGGAGTTGAAGACGAAGGTGGCGTGGCTGGAGGCCGATCTCTCCGAGAAGGGCAAGGAGCTCAGCGCCGCCAAGGTCTCCAACGTGGATCTTGAGTTGAAGCTAACCACTTTGACCAAGACTCTGGACAGCGCCAAGAAGCGGGAGGCGGCCTTGAAGGAGGAAATCAAGGCCGACAAGGCGCTGCTGGAGAGCGCTACCACCGCCCAGAACGCCTTCAGGGAGACCGTGACGCACTGGACGGAGAGCCTTGTGAACGCCGCCACGGACATCGACAAGGAGCTGGCGCAACTGGGGATGGAGGATCTCGGGTATTCCACCGACGACAACCTCCAACCCAGCGCCAAGCTCATCCTGTTCTTCAAGGGCGTGGCTACGGCCCTTCAGCGACTCCGAGAGAGGATCCCCAAGCAACTGGCTGACGAGTCGCGCAGGGTCTGCGCAGGGGCCCTCGAGAAAGTGTTGATGAAGGTGGCCTTCCGCAATCTTGGCCTACGCCTCACCAACATCCTCAGGACCTTGCCGCCAGAAGCTGATCTGGAGGAGCTCAAAGCCCTTGTCGCACCCATTGTGGACAAGGTGAGCGGGATCAAAAGGGTTGAAGGCGATCGCGTAGATTAGGCCGCCCATCTCTTCTTCCCTTGTCACTGTTTACCTCGTCATGAAAACAATTTATCAGAGCTGCGACAAGCTATTTTTGTAATATAACTTTATTCTGGGTATTATTTGCATTGTCATTCCCTCTACTTGACTCTTTGCTTTGTATGCTTTTACCCTACGCTTTCAGGGAACTTGCCGGTGCAGGCACTTTAGCCGCGAGCGCTGAGTGCGGAACGTCAGCAGCCTACTGGCAGTGCTGCTACCGGCAAGAAACCTTGTCGCGACTAGTTGCAGCTCACTTAATGTTGTCGAGTGGACTCGAAACAAAGTAAGGGCGCCAGCAGCTCACTTAATTTGTTAAGCGGACTCGAAACAAAGTAAGGGCGCTAGCAGCTCACTTAATTTATTGAGCGGACTCGAAACAAAGTAAGGGCGCAACTAGCTACGAGTAGGTTCCTCCGCGCACAGGTTTTCCATACAAAGTGCGGTCGTTCGAGGGAAATAACTTAAAAAATTAAAAAAATTGATTGCTCAATCTTTGGCAACTTAGCTTTTCTGTTGTTTGCTCCTCGGCAAGGCGAAACTCTCTTGAACGATGCCTGGTCCGTACCATCATCTTCTCCTCTCCTCTCCCCCCCGGCAAACTTGTGGGCGAGGGGAATCTTCTTTTGAAAAGAAAGGAGAGGCAATACAGATATGGAGCTTTACGGCTCGTTAGTGCTTACCGTGGAGTAGGTGCTGCACAAAGTGTCAGATCATATATGCCAAAAAATAGAAAGCATAAAACCGACAAAATGCACGGAGCACGTGAGCTTTATTTATGCATGGGGTCTGCGCCCGGCTTTGTACAAAGGATTACATGCAACAGCGGCAAGACTTGTACAAAAGGTGGTTGCCGGAACGGGTTCCGGCAACCGCACCTTACGGGTAAAACTTACGAAGATGCTCAATGTTCCAGGAGTTGCTCACCGGAATCCCATCTTCGGTCTCAAGGCGGACAGCGCCAGGCCTAGTGACTCGTTTCACCCGGTAAGGGCCTTCCCACTTCGGCGTCAACTTGTTGGAATTCTTGGCGGACTGAACGCGCCGAAGAACAAGGTCGCCTTCCTCGAGACTTCTGGCATTAACTTGGCGGCTATGGTAGCGGCGCAAAGCTTGCTGGTAGCGAGCAGCTCGCATAGCAGCCTGAAGACGGTCTTCCTCAAGGAGCAGCGCGTCATCTTGTCGCAGCTGCTCTTGCTCGAGCTCATCATAAGCGAGCACTCGAGGTGACCCGTATACGAGTTCCATGGGGATAACTGCCTCTGCTCCATAGACTAGAGCGAAAGGTGTCTGGCCAGTGGCTCGATTTGGCGTCGTCCTGATCGACCAAAGAACCACCGGCAGCTCCTCGATCCAGTTTCTTCCGCACTTGTGCAGCCTATCGAAAGTTCTGGTCTTGAGCCCGCGCAGCACTTCAGCATTTGCCCTCTCCGCTTGACCGTTGCTTCTCGGGTGAGCAACAGAAGCAAAACAGACCTTGGCGCCAAGATCTTGGACGTACTGCATGAAGGTGCGGCTCGTGAATTGTGTACCGTTGTCGGTGATTATCCTGTTAGGGATCCCGAAGTGGCAAACAATCGACCTGAAGAACTTGACGGCTGACTGTGCGGTCACCTTCCTCACTGGTTCCACTTCCGGCCACTTTGTGAACTTGTCGATTGCAACGTACAAGTACTCAAAGCCCCCGATAGCTCGGGGAAAGGGGCCGAGGATGTCGAGCCCCCAGACCGAAAATGGCCAGGATAAAGGGATCTTCTGGAGAGCTTGAGCTGGCTGGTGTATCTGCTTGGAATGGAACTGGCACGCTTCACACTTGGTTACTTGTGCAGTTGCATCCTGGAGGGCTGTTGGCCAGAAGAAACCTTGCCGGAATGCTTTGCCGACAAGTGCTCTTGCGCCAATGTGGTGACCACATATGCCTCCGTGTATCTCTGCCAACAGCTTTTGTCCGTCTTCCCGGTGAATACACTTCAATTTCACACTGTTGAGTCTTCTTCTGTACAGTGTCTTGTCGACAAACTGGTACATACTTGACTGCCGGGCTACTCTTTCCGCTTCTTCTTGCTCTTCGGGAAGTTCTCCTGTCTGAAGGAAATGGACAATCTGCTGCGCCCATGTTGGAGCTTGTGGCTCGACAACAAGGACTAAAGGCAACTCTGCTGCTGCGGGAACATCCGCTTCTACGGCAAGAACCTGCGGCTCTGCCGGAGCTTGACGTTCCCCGACAAGCTTGCCGGAGCAAAACTTGCCGGGAGCTTCTGCTTCAATGGAACAAACCCTAGGGCTTGCCGGAGCATCTTGCTCCTCAGCGCTCTTGGTGTTGGTCCCAGCTGCTGCGGGAACATCCACTTCTACGGCGAGAAGTTGCGTCTCTGCCGGAGCTTGACGTTCCCCGACAAGCTTGCTGGAGCAAAACTTATCGGGAGCTTCTGCTTTGACGGAACAAACCCTAGGGCTTGCCGGAGCAGACTGCTCCTCAGCGCCTTCGGCGTTGATCTTAGGGACCTTCTTGGCGGCGGCTTCAGGAAGCTCTGCCGGCAAATAGTCACCAGAAATCAACTTCCTTTTCTTGCTCTGTCCAGTTGATGGTGTTACGGACGGTTGAGTCAGCTTGAGGACAAAGATTCCTGGTTCCACAGGTAGCTTAAGTGCGGCGCATTTTGACAGGCCATCAGCAATGGTGTTGTGAGCTCTTGGAACATGCTCCATTTGTAGGCCGTCAAAGTGCTCTTCTAGCTTTCTCACTTCGTCAACGTAAGCTTCCATCAACGGACTCTGATAATTCTTGTTTACTTAGCGGACGACAAGCTGTGAGTCACCCCTGACAATGAGCTTCTTGATCCCAAGGTCTGCCGCGATCCTGAGACCGGCAAGCAATGCCTCATACTCTGCAGTATTGTTTGTTGCTTGCTCCTTGGGAAAGTGCATCTGGACTACGTACTTGAGGTGCTCTCCGGTGGGTGCGATAAGCAGCACACCAGCGCCGGCGCCTTGCAGCGAAAAGGCACCATCAAAGTACATCAGCCACTCCTTGCTTACTTCCTTGTCGGGGATGCTTGTTTCTGGAATTTCTTCATCTGGTGTTGGCGTCCATTCTGCTATAAATTCTGCCAATGCTCTGCTCTGGATAGTTGAAGTACTTTCAAACTTGAGGCCAAAGCTCGACAGTTCGAGTGCCCACTCAACAATCCTGCCTGTCGCTTCTAGATTCTGTAATATCCTCTTCAGCGGAAAGCGAGTGACAACTGTAATCTCATGTGCTTGGAAGTAATGGCGCAGCTTTCTCGAGGCCATGAGAAGGCCGAAAAGCAATTTCTGCACACCAGAATACCTTGACCTAGCCCCCTGCAGGAGGGAACTGACAAAGTAAACTGGACGCTGCACCATTTTCTTCTGTGTCTCCTCGTGCATCTGCGCAGATCCATCTTTGTCGGGACCAGAGCTTGCTAGGGAAGCCCCCTGCTTGTCGCTGGATGTGCTTGCCATGGTTGCGGGCTCGTCATCTGCCTCCCTCTCTGCTACTAATGCAGCACTAACCACTTGATTTGTTGCCGCTATATACAGCAACAACTTCTCTTGTGGCTTAGGTGCGACAAGTATTGGAGGGGAGGACAGGTATCTCTTCGGGTCTTGCAGCGCAGCCTCCGCTTCCGGAGCCCATCTCATTGGGCCTGCCTTTTTCAATAATTTGAAAAACGGCAGGGCGCGCTCAGCAGACCAAGAGATAAACCTGCTGAGAGCAGCCACACAACCGGCAAGTCTCTGTACGTCCTTGACACGCTTGGGTGCTTCAATCTGCTCAATGGCCTTGATCTTGTCGGGATTGGCTTCAATCCCCCGCTGAGATACGAAGAACCCGAGAAGCTTGCCAGAAGGAACTCCAAACACACACTTCTCTGGGTTGAGCTTGAGGCTGATCTTGCGCAGATTTGCAAAGGTTTCGTCCAAATCTTGAATCAGAGTTGCCCTGTCCTTGCTCTTGACCACTATATCATCCATGTAGGCTTCCACATTTCTGTGTACTTGCGGCTCAAGGGCGACATGGACTACTCTTGCAAATGTTGAACCAGCATTTTTTAATCCGAAAGGCATTCGTACGAAACAGTACGTGCCACATGGAGTAATAAATGCGGTCTTCTCCTCATCCTCTTCTGCCATGAAGATCTGATGATATCCTGAATATGCGTCAAGAAATGAAAGCATATCACATCCGGCTGTGGAGTCAACAATCTGGTCAATGCGCGGAAAAGGAAATGGGTCTTTGGGACAAGCTTTGTTAACATCGGTAAAATTGATACAAAGTCTCCATTTCCCATTTGCCTTGCGCACGACTACAGGATTGGCCAACCACGTGGGATGGAGCACTCCTCTGACAAGGCCTGCTGCTTCCAATTTCTTGATCTCTTCTGCTATGAACTCTTGGCGCTCCACTGCTTGTTTCCTAACCTTCTGCTTGACGGGCCGCGCATGAGGACAAACGGCAAGGTGGTGCTCAATCACTTTCCTGGGAACACCGGGGATGTCAGATGGTTGCCACGCAAACATGTCGACATTCGCCCGCAGGAAAGCAACGAGCGCGCTTTCCTATTTAGGGTCGAGAGTGGCACTGATGGTGAACGTACCACCAGTGCCGTCCTCCTTGGCGGACACCTTTTTCGTCTCTGGCGGAGCTGCCATGGTCTTCTTACACTTGCCGGTGGAGCTCGCTGGTGCGTCCTCGACGGCAGCGCAGCACTCCGAAGAGGTGCGCTTGCCGGAGTGGGCACCAGAACTCTTGCCGGACTTGGTCTTCTTTCCCCCGGGAGCTTCAGCGGCAAGTGACTCGCGCTCTGATGCGGCTGCTGCTTCCCGGTAGATCTTGTCGGCACAGATAAGAGCATCTTTCTTGTCGCCAGGGACAGAGATGACGCTTATTAACCCTGGCATCTTCAGCATGTTATATGCGTAGTGAGAGGCTGCCATGAATTTGGCAAGTGCTGGACGGCCAAGTATCCCATTGTAAGGCAATGGTATATCGGCAACATCAAATGTGACCCTCTCAGTCCTGAAGTTCAGCTCGCTGCCAAATGTTACGGGCAGCGTGACCTTCCCCTTCGGCTTGCTCCTTCCCGAGTTGATTCCTTGGAATGTGCCGGTCTCTTCGAGTTCGCTGTCAGGGATTTGGAGTTTCTGGAGTATAGCGGAGGAGATCAGGTTCAAGCCGGCCCCGCCGTCAACTAACATCTTAGTGACCTTGAGGTTGTGGATAGTTGGTGAAACCAACATCGGCAGGCACCCGACCGCAGTTGTGCGATCAGGGTGGTCCTCAATGTCAAAGATGATAGGCGTGTTGGACCATTTCAGAAGCTTGCGCGATCCGACAGGTGGTTCCGCTGCATTGACTTCCCGCACCCACTGCTTGAGTTGGCGGTGTGAAGTGTGCAGAGAAGCACTGCCGTCAACGCACAGGACCTCTGTGGCTTTCTGAAATTCCTGTTCACTGGTCTCAACATCATCCATGTCTTCGTCGTCGTCGTCTTCATCGTTGTCGCGGCCGCGGGGAGGCCTGTCTCCTTGCCGCTGCTTGGCCTTGCCGCGGCGTCCTCCCCGGCCGGTGCGCTTCTTGCCGGATTCTCCAGCACCTCCTTGGGCCCTCTCCTTGTCACGTCGCTCGTACTCAGCCTTTTGCTGTTGGACAAGCTGCTCGACCTTCTTGCAGCTCTGGAGGTCATGGCCCTTGGTGCGGTGAATCTTGCAGTATTGCTTGTCGGAGCCGTCCTGCTTGTCGGCGACTGCCACAGCCTGGCAGTTGGTGCACGCGGCAATCTCCTTGCCGGAGCTACCAGCTTTGGCCTTCTTGGCACCACCTTCGTTGCCGGACTGCTCAACGACTAACACCTCTTTGCCTTTCTTCTTCCTGTTCCGCCGCCGGTTTTTCTTTGCCGGGACAGTATCCTCGCTGTCAGATCCTTCTGCTCCGGTCTTCTCTCCGGGGAGTTTCCTCCCTTCCTCAGCACGTGCACACTTGTCGGCCAGGGCATACAGCTCACTGACGTCTCTGATCCTGCGCATCGCCATCTCCTCCCGCATCCGGCGGTTACGCACGTTCTGATGGAACGCGCTGATGACCGCGGCGGGGTGGACGTCTGGGATGTTATACTGTACACGGCTGAACCTCTGAATGTACTTGCGCAGGGGTTCTCCTTCCTTCTGGGCGAGCAGATGAAGGTCTCTCTCTTGGCCAGGAGGTTTGTGGCCGCCTGTAAAGGCGCCGACAAACTGATGGCATAGATAAGCCTAGGAGGATATGGAGTTATCCGGCAATTGCATGAGCAAGGACCTGACTTTGGGCTTGAGCACCAGCGGGAAGTAGTTGGCAAGGATCTTATCGTCCCGCCCCCCGGCAGCCTGCACCGCGATGGTGTAGATGCTGAGGAACTCCGACGGATGCGTCTTGCCGTCGTACTTTTCTGGTACATCCGGTTTGAAATTCTTTGTGCTGGGCCACTGGACTTGCCGCAGCTCACGAGTGAACGCAGGGCAACCTACCGCGTAGGGCAAGTCGCCTGGTTCCCCTGGCGCATGCATGTCGACAGAGGGCCCAGCGCGCTGGTCTGATTGACGCCGCGCTTCTCTTCGCCGCTCGATGCGAGTACGAGCATCCTCTTGCTGTTGTTCTTGAAGAACTTGGCGCTGATCGCGACGAGCTCGAGGATCTGACGACGCGGTGGAGTCGCTGTCGAGGTGGATCCGGCGAGTCGGCGATCTCGGCCTTCGGGGCGGAGAGTGCACAGTAGTTGCACCCCCACCAGTCTTATCGTCTCTGGCTCGTGCCTGGCTGGCTTGCCGCGGCTGCGACGTGCTTGGTTGCCGCGGAGTGTCACCGTTGGCGAAGCCGATGAGACTCTGGATGGTTGCCCTCCAATCGTCAATCTTGTCCGCCGTTGGAGGGTAGTCTAGGAGCAGCTGAGCTCGCGCCAAAGCTTCTGATGCAGTGGCGGGCGGCGGTGGCGAACGGTGCGAGGAGCAGGATATGCTCGGACTTCTAACCACGTTAGAAGGAGCAATATCCTATCCAGGCGACCGTGCCTCGTTCGTGCCAGCATGTTGGCGTGCATGGTGGTCCTGAGCGCTCCGAGATCCACCAGCCCGATCTTGGTCTAGCAAACGCATGGTACCATGAGTACCATGACGCTGCCGGTCCCGCGCCTCCTGAGACAGGCGCGGTGCATGTACGGACGCCGAGGTCTTGGAGTGCGCCCGGTCGTCGTGGGAGCCGGCTACGCCGCCGATGGGCAACGCAGCCTCGCCCTTGGTCCTGGCAGCACCATGAGCTCCCTCGTCTGCGCCCGTTCTTCCGCCGGCGCTCGTCCCACCAGCCGTTTGTCCCGGCGGTGGTGGGCAAGGCACGGACGGAGCAGCCGCCTCCGAAACCTTCTTCTTCGGCGGCATATTGATGAAGATCTAGCTCGCAAGAACGCCGGATCTGGTTCACACAACTTCGACGCCCCCTACCTGGCGCGCCAAAGATGCCGGGGTACTGATCCACGGGCACCTATGGGACCGGCGGACCGGGTCCCTTTCGGTTCGGCGGAGGCGGAGATTGTGCAAAGAGCAAATCGAGGCGATACACGCGAGCGATTTACCCAAGTTCGGGCCGCACGGATGCGTAAAACCCTACTCCTGCTTTGTGGTTTGTATTGATTTCTGGCCCGGGAGCGTGGAGTGCTACAGTACACTTCAGCAGCTAGCAAGACCGAGCGTGAGTGTTCCAACTAGCTCCCCCCCTTCTACGTTGCACACGGGCCTCCTTTTATATGCTCAAGGGGTTCCCGACAGGTGGCAACGGAGGTAAAGGGAAAAAATGGAAAGGTGCGGTGGTAGGCACAGCTACCTGTTACAGTGTATCATACCTAACCCTGACGGCAGGGGACAAGGGCCTTAAATGCCCGTCTGTGTCGCCTAAACAGTGCGAAAAGGGACCGCCAGGGACGCCACTGTTCGCCATGATGGCGATCTTGTCAGCGCCGCTTGCCAACGCACGCCGCTGGCTGCACATCCTCCCACCACGTACGCCCGGAAGGGTCCCAGATCGACACGTTGGTGGATGTACTGGAGTGCGGGCCCAGGAAGGTGGCCTGTCGCGGCAAGCGCCTTGCCGCTGCCGTTGTCTTGTCGCGCCTGGGAGCTTGTCGCTCACCGGGCCTTGCCGGGGCGCGTGGTGCGCCGCGGCAAGTTCCTTGCAGTGCCTTAGGCGGCCTTCCCGGCAAGCTCCTCTTGCCGGGGTCTTTGGATGCTTTTGCTAGCCTTCCCGGCAAGCTCCTCTTGCCGGGGTCTTGTCTTCTTGGCTTGGACTCTTTGTTCTTTAATGGCTCCAAAGGAACCACGGAGGACCTTGGCGGTCACCCGGCAAGCCTTGCCGCGGGATGCTGCGACTGCCCGTGCAAAAGTTCGGGATACTAGGGTACCCCTACTCTAGTACACCGACAACATCAACACCATAGCCTCTTCGATGATGTGTGAGTAGTTTACCACAGACCTTCGGGTCCATAGTTATTAGCTAGATGGCTTCTTCTCTCTCTTTGGATCTCAATACAAAGTTCTCCTTGATGTTCTTGGAGATCTATTCGATGTAATTCTTTTTGCGATGTGTTTGCCGAGATCTGATGAATTGTGGGTTTATGATTAAGATTATCTATGAACAATATTTGGTTCTTCTCTGAATTCTTATATGCGTGATTTGATATCTTTGCAAGTCTCTTTGAATTGTCGGTTTGGTTTGGCCTACTAGATTGATATTTCTTGCAATGGGAGAAGTGCTTATCTTTGGGTTTAATCTTACGGTGCTCGATCCCAGTGACAGAAAGGGAACCGACACATATTGTATTGTTGCCATCGAGGATAAAAAGATGGGGTTTATACCATATTGTTTGAGTTTATCCCTCTACACCATGTCATCTTGCCTAATGCGTTACTCTGTTCTTATGAACTTAATACCCTAGATGCATGCTGGATACCGGTCGATGTGTGGAATAATAGTAGTAGATGCACAATCGTTTTGGTCCACTTGACATGGACGTGATGCCTATGTTCATGATCATGCCTAGATATCATCATAACTATGCGCTTTTCTATCAATTGCTCGGCAGTAATTTGTTCACCCACCGTAATATATGATATCCTGAGAGAAGCCACTAGTGAAACCTATGGCCCCCGGTTCTACTTTACAGCATATAAGTTTCCGATCTACAATTCTAGTTTACTATTTATTTTTCAATCTTTACTTTTCAATCTATACAACAAAATACCAAAAATATTTATCTTATTATCTCTATCAGATCTCACTTTCGTAAGTGACCGTGAAGGGATTGACAACCCCTTTATCGTGTTGGTTGCAAGGTTCTCGTTTGTTTGTGCAGGTACTAGGTGACTTGCGTGTAGTCTCCTACTGGATTGATACCTTGGTTCTCAAAAACTGAGGAAAATACTTACGCTACTTTGCTGCATCACCCTTTCCTCTTCAATGGAAAACCAACGCATGCTCAAGAGGTCGCAGTATAACCCAAAAGAATCCTCATCAATGGTGAAATTAATTAACCTCTCCCGATGTAGGTCAAAGTGATGCATGCATGCATCGACGATGGCCTCGTGGGCCCATAGATGGAAGCGTTACACGTGAGTGTCCTAGCTAGGATATGCATGTGGCCCAAAAAGGTGTTGTGTGATGTTTGAATAACCAATTTCATAATTTCGATGTGGCACGTGCCTCAGAAACAAAAAAGTCCCGGCACTGAGTGAGGTGTACTTGTTCACGGATGCATACGTATAGTATATATGCTAGTCCCCTCCCACCTCTTCGACGCATACTATATACCATCATAACACAAACAAAAGAGATTCTACCTTGCTGGTCAAATTAACCTCACTGCCGGCTATTCGTCAAAGTGATGGACGATGACCTTGCAGGCCCATAGAAAGTGTCACACGCGAGTATCGAGTGTCGTGTAGGAAAACCATCGACTGCATGTGGCCAAAACATTTATGTATGACAGGGTTGTGGAATGTTTTAAATAACGTTTTCACAACTTTGATCTGGAAACGGCATGCCTAACAAAACGGCCAACCCACACGGTGGCTCACAATTCGTAGTGTATTGCGAGCCACTCACCACCCCAGACGCACACACCCACCCACACACACACACCGCGAATCTATCGCAACTATGATGCATGTTAAATTAATTAACCCGCAGTGAACATACATGTTACCAAAGGAGGGACATTTTAATTTCAAAAAAATCATGGAGATCATTAAGACGTTTTCGTGCATTGATTGATTGATTTTCTACGGGTATAATGTGCAAAAATAAAATTTGAGCTACATGCACACGTGATAGTGCACCTAAATGGATTACAAAAACACATGTGTCTCACTGGGTGCATGTTTACTCCCCGTGCAACAAATTTCAAACATTGAGAATCTTGATTTTTAAATTCTAGTACATCCAAAACTTATTTCAAGTTCATGAAACTTATCGTGTTGTCATATGGACAACAATACAAAGTGGCATTGTACTTTTTTGTCAAATTTGAGACCAGTTTTGATGTAATCTTTATCTAATTACAGACGGGAGATTATTAATAATTGGGAACCAATATCCCAAACGGAGTATTTATTCGAACTATGAGCGTTGGACCAACAATGGATACGTGCCATGCTTCGGTTAAGCAATAAAGTGGCAGCATTAATC
This sequence comes from Triticum urartu, assembly GCF_056163025.1. Lineage (NCBI taxonomy): Eukaryota > Viridiplantae > Streptophyta > Magnoliopsida > Poales > Poaceae > Triticum > Triticum urartu. The sequence goes on from NC_141876.1 coordinate 39,726,225, forward strand.
ATCCAGATAGAAAAACAATATACGTGCCGCCGCGCGACCCATGTGCCATGCGAGCAGGCATGAGCTGACGGGACGCGTCCGCCGCGCAGGCAGACGGGGAGGCGTGCGTGCAGGTGCGTGTATTGACGGAGGCGTGCTCGCTGCGCAGTGTCATCGGGAGGCGTGCGAGTAGCTGTGTGAAACTTTGGTAGGCATGCCAACAATTCGGTGCGCAGGCTCACCGGGAGGCGAGCCATCGGTTTGACCGCCGCCCGCCTCTCTCCCACAACTCCCACTACTCCGTATTAATGGTGCGCCCGAGCGGCCGCACCCCCCATCCTTGCTATGCACACACAATCCTCTCTCTTCGCTTGCATCCTCAACGCCACTCTCGATCCTCAAAGCCGTCAGTGTATGAGGATGCCGCCGAAGGGCCCCATCGGAGGGAGTGGCGACGTCGGGGATGCTAAAGCACCGGAGCATGGTGTGGAGATGGAGACAGAGGTTGTCGTCACCGCCGGCGAGTTATCGCTACAGCCTGACGTCGTCGACGGCACCGAGCTTCCACAGCCGGAGGCGGAGTTCCACACCGACACCGATGACCACTCCGGCGACGACTCCGACGATGACGGGCAGCTGGTTAGTCATCTATACTCATTTATGTGTCAAATAGATCATAGGGTTTCTCTGGTTACTCCCGCCTCCCCCTTTTTGGAATAGAAATCCTATGGGTATGTTCTCCCAATCCATGAAATATGAGTAAGTTTCGTTAGATCCGTGTAGTGAATTGATTGTTTGAATGGTACAGGTGATAAGTGATTAGTTGTTTCATCTGTGTAAATGATTTGTGCTAGTAATCCGACTATGGCTAGTGTTCGTGCTAATAATTCCTAGCTAGGGCTTGACAATTGATTTTCAATGACCTACATATGTTTGTGCCATTATTTTCTTCAAGATTGGTCTATACATAGACGACTGTGCTTAAAAATCGAACCATAATATCTGGATATGTATAAATAAATAGTCATAAATTCCTAATCCTACTTGACGGCATGTAATCATTGATTTGATGCCAATTTTTTTTTACTATTTGTATAGGTGTTGTCTAACGATGTGGACAGCGAGGATGAAGATGTCCATAGGAGGTACAACAGGCAAATCCCGAGGGAGCTTTATACGGGAATGCATAACAGGCGTATTAGGACCTGGAACGGCGGCAATGGATGCCCATTTTGCATCCAGAAGCTTCACGACGCGTATCTAAGTGTTCAGGCGCATGCAAGAGGACGGGTCGTTGGCTCCTTCAAGCAGAAGTATTCCCGCAAGGTGGCGCACGACGCGTACGCCGAGTACCTGGAGAAGCTTCAGGATCGTGCCAGCATGTGAGATGAGATATGGGATGGATCAAACTATATGTGTATGCTTGAGTATGCTTAATGCGGTTGAAGTATGTACTACTTATGGTTGAACTATGCTTACGTATGTGTACGCTTATTATCTATGTCTGAGTATGTTAAATATTTCGCTAAATTTTGGTAAAAATTACAACGGGGGACCAATATACCAGGACGGAGGTAGTACGTCAATCACATACGGTTCCCAAAATTGGAACCGTGTGCAATGACTTTCATTTTGCCTGTTGCGTCAATCACACACGGTTCGCTCTAGCAAACTATCGCCCCCAAAATTCTTTGTGGGACAAAAAACCCTCACCACCAAATTCAAAAAAAAACCTCACCATCCCCATGTCACAAATACCCTCACCCCACCCGCCATCCCCTCGTCCCCTCCAGTACGTTCCCCATTCACACCTACACAAGCTCCTCCATGTCTATGCCATGGCACCGCCTATCGCGGCGGTAAACACTTAGCTCGACGCTTGCCGCCGCCGCCAGGCTGCCGGCAAAGCCCACCGCATTTTGCCACTTCTGCTTGCTGCCGCCTATCGCCATCGACTTTCTCGACGCTGCTCGCGGTCGACCCAGCTCCGCTCGGTTGGGGAACCTGCCGTACTGTGGGTTCTTTCTCATGGACGACAAGGTAACTAATTTAACAAGATACTATCTCATTTCTTATCCCAGTTCATCTGCCTCCTTTAATCACCCGGTGGAAATCACCGTGAATTCATTTTTATTCGAGTTGATTTGAGGGTCTTCTTTCATTCATATAATGTACAGTGCGCCGACACTTTAGGACTTTGCGACCTCCGCCAGAGATTCCATCTCACCGTACCAGATAACTTGAGGATGTGCGCGGTATGTTCAATCTCGCCCTAAATCGGTTGGCATGGCCTACTTTCCTGAACATATTCTAAATATTGCTACATTTGGATAAAAGGTACCACATGCACCATATACGTCAAATGGGATTCCCCCTCTTCTTTCTATATTAGGAAAATTAATGATGTATTGTTCTTTCGATTACTCTCATATTTCCATGACATCATGTTTACCCTATCTGTTTAATTATAAATTTTTGTCTTTCAATTTCAACTGTTGTACAGTTCTTTCAATTTGGGCCCATACTTGCATGTTACCATATTTTCTTTAACTATCCTACCATTTTTTGCAGAACATCCCTTGCTATGCAACAGATTATGTAGTTGCACATTTTTTCTCTTTACATAGATGAAGGCTCCACGAATGTTATACTGCACACAAACCATGGATTTACAATCGTTGCTACTGTAAGACTTGATGAACATGGTGACTCCTATTTTGGCATTGGCTTTTGGAAAGAAATTGCAAAGTTTTATGTACTGAAAGCTGGCACCAAAATTGCACTCCACATAAAAGGGCCTGGTCATGAGATATATGCTAACTTCCCCAACAAAATCATCCGTCCAGACTTTGTTCAAAGTAAGTTTTATTTTCAACTATCTGCATGTTGACTTACCCAGCAATGTCAAATGAATTGTGTAGTATTTAAGCAACCAATCGTTATTCTCTTTTCTTACTATATTCCTACCTAATAACTTCTAGTTACCAATACACTTTTCTATTGCCCTGTTTTAACTAAATATTCCCTGTACTCCCATTTCTATCAAAAAGTGCCGCTGACAAGGAGACTACGAAGGTGGAGAATGGGGCTGCCAACAAGGTGGAGAATGGAGGACAAACTAGAACCTCAAGCGACTCCGGCAGGCCTAGAATTCATTAGCAGCCTCCCCGATGAAATGTTGAGAGTCATCATCTCCCTCCTCCCAATCAAATATGGGGCACGGACAACTATCCTTTCCCGGCGGTGGCGCCCCCTATTGAACTCCAGCCCTCTCGACCTCATCGACACCCACGAGCTCTACCATGGCTATCACAAAAGGTTGGATGCGTTCTCCAAGATCCTCGGCAGTCACCTTGGCCCAACCAAAGGCCTTAGAATGGGCAAGTTTCGTTCCAACAGCAAGGACGTAGCCAAGTTTCTGTTTTTCAACAAGATCAAAACAACTATCACCCAACATGATCCCAAAGGATTTGCTTGGCACAAAAACTAATTAAAACATAAAAACACAATCATAAAAGTAGCATAATTGTGCAAAAATTCAAGAACGGAAAGAAAAAGACAAAAATAAATTTTATTCATTGGGTTGCCTCCCAACAAGCTCTATCGTTTTATGCCTCTAGCTAGGCATAATGCAAAGATCTAAGTGTTGTCATCTATGGTTCTAGATCCATAAGATGCCCTCGTGATTGATTCATATGGTGATTTAATTCTTGTTCTAGGAAAGTGTTCCATACCCTTCCGTAGTGGGAATTGAAATTTAATATTGCCTTCTTTCATATTAATCACGACACCAATAGTACGTAAGAACGGTCTACCAAGTATAATTGGACAAGACGGATTGCAATCAATATCAAGAACAATAAAATCTATGGACACATAATTCCTATTTGCAAGAATAAGAACATCACTAGTTAAAGTTTTGACCTCTTCAAACCCACTTTTAACAATTTTCTCAATAAGATTTTCACCCTCCAAATTATCAGGACGCCTTCTAGCTAAAGTTGACTCTTCTTCAGTCCCTTTTTCATCAATTTTAATTTTACTAAACAAAGATTCACTAGAGGAAACACCAATCACTTTAAGATCTTCATCGTTTTTATGAAAGCCATCACTAGAAAATGCCTTTTCTAAAAATTCTCTTTTAGCTCTAAGCATAGCGGTTCTTTTCTTACTTTCATCCATAGAAACATATAAAGCCTTAATTGATTCCTTAACCTTAGGCACAAAAAATTTCATCTTGAGATTTTGTACGTCCTGAGAAATTCTATCAATGCTTCTAGACATATCATCAAGCTTACTCAACTTTTCTTCTATCGTAGTATTAAAATTCTTTTGAGCATTGATAAATTCTTTAATATTATTCTCAAGATCAGAGGTGTTCCTATTCTTATTATAAGAAGGATTACCATAGGAATTACCATGATTATTAGAGGAATTTCCCGGAAAATGTCTAGGATTAAAATTTCCTCTATAAGCATTGTTATTAAAATTGTTTCGCGAAACAAAATTCACATCTATGGCATCACTATTTTTCTCAATCAAGGTAGACAAAGGTACATCATTAAGATCAATAGAAGCACTTTTATTAGAAACCAACTTCATAAGAGCATCAACTTTTTCACTCAAAGAATTTATTTCTTCAACAGAATTAACCATTTTACTTGTAGGAGCTCTTTCGGTGTGTCATTGTGAATAATTTTCCATAATATTATCAAGCAATTTAGTAGCTTCACCCAAAGTAATTTCCATAAAATTACCACCCACGGCTGAATCCAAAAGATTTCTAGAAACAAAATTCAATCCCGCATACATTTTTTGTATGATCATCGAAAGATTTAAACCATGAGTAGGACAATCTCTTAGCATCAATTTCATTCTTTCCCAAGATTGCGCAACATGCTCATGCTCAGGTTGCTTAAAATTCATAATTTGTGTCCTAAGGGAAATAATTTTCACGGGCGGAAAATACTTAGTAATAAAAGCATCTTTGCACTTATCCCAAGAATCAATACTATTGGGAGGCAAAGAACAAAACCAAATTTTTGCACGATCTCGCAAAGAAAACGAGAATAATTTGAAATTCACAATATCATTGTCCACATATTTTTTCTTTTGCATATCGCATAATTCCACAACTGTGTTAAGGTGGGACACGACATCCTCATTAGGAGTACCGGAAAATTGATCTTTCATGACAAGATTCAACAAAGCCGCATTAATATCACAAGACTCCGCACTAGTGGCGGGAGGAGCAATCGGAGTGCTAATAAAATCATTGTTGTTGGTATTGGAGAAACCATACAACTTGGTGTTCTCTTGATTCATCATGACTACGCAATAAGATTGCACTCAAAAACTGATCTGATGAGAAAACGGCGAATGAAAAAGAGGGCGAATAAAATAGCAAATTTTTGTGAAGTGGGGGAGATTAAAACGAGAGGCAAATGAAAAATAATGTAAACTACAAGGAGGTGAGACTTGTTATTAGGAACCTGGTAAATGTTGATGATGTCTCCCCGGCAACGATGCCAGAAATTCCTTTTGGTGCGGCTTGAACTACGTCGATATTTCCCCAAAGAGGAAGGGATGATGCAGCACAACTATGGTAGCTATTTCCCTCAATGATGAGACCAAGGCTATCAAACCAGTAGGAGAGAACCACGCAACACTACGTGAACGGCACCTGCACACAAAGAACAAATACTTGCAACCCGACATAAAAGAGGGGTTGTTAATCCCTCAAGGGTAAAAAGATAGATAAATAGTAGTAGATTGGATAAATAGATCTCGTGGGGACACAAGATAAAATAAATGATAATAAATTGCAGAAAGGTATTTTTGTTTTTTCGATTAATAGATCTGAAATTAAAAGCGAATAAAAATAGATCTCAAAGGCAAATATGGTAAAGGAGAGACCCAGGGGCCGTAGATTTCACTAGTGGCTTCTCTCGAGAAAAATGACATACGGTGGGTAAACAAATTACTGTTGGGCAATTGATAGAACTTCAAATAATCATGACAATATCCAGGCAATGATCATTATATAGGCATCACGTCCAAGATTAGTAGACCGACTCTTTCCTGCATCTACTACTATTACTCCACACATCGACCGCTATCCAGCAGGCATCTAGTGTATTAAGTTCATGGAGAAACGGAGTAATGCAATAAGAACGATGACATGATGTAGACAAGATCTACTCATATAGGAATAGACCCCATCTTGTTATCCTTAATAGCAATGATACATACATGTCATTTCCCCTTCTGTCACTGGGATTGAGCACCGTAAGATCGAACCCATCACAAAGCACCTCTTCCCATGGCAAGAAAAATCGATCTAGTCGGCCTAACTAAACCAAAGATTCGAAGAAGAATACGAGGAGATCAAAAGACTCAAATAACTTTCATGGATAAAAACATAAATCTGATCATAAACTCAAAATTCACCGGATCCCAACAAACACACCGCAAAAAGAGTTACATCAAATAGATCTCCAAGAGACCATTATATTGAGAATTGAAAGAGAGAGAGGAAGCCATCTAGCTACTAACTACAGACCCGTAGGTCTACAATGAACTACTCACGCATCATCGGAGAGGCACCAATGAGGATGATGAACCCCTCCGTGATGTTAGATTGGATCTGTGGTTTCTGGAACTTGTGGCGGCTAGAATTGTGTTTCGTCGACTCCCCTAGGATTTTTGAAATATTGGGGTATTTATAGAGCAAAGAGGCGGTGTGGGAGACCACCGAGGTGGGCACAACCCACCGGGGCGCGCTTGGGCCCCCAGGGGCGCCTAGGTGGGTTGTGCCCCCCTCAGGGAACCCCTCTGGTACTTCTTTGGCCCATCCCGTGTCTTCTGGCCCAAAAAAATTCTCCAAAAAGTTTCGCTGCATTTGGACTCCGTTTGGTATTGATTTTCTGCGAAGTAAAAAACAAGCAAAAAACAACAACTGGCACTGGGCACTATGTCAATAGGTTAGTCCCCAAAAATGATATAAAGTTGCTATAAAATGATTGTAAAACATCCAAGAATGATAATATAACAACATGGAACAATCAAAAATTATAGATACGTTGGAGACGTATCAACTTCCCGCAGGCTAGCCCCGGGTGAGAGAAACCGGGCCCTACAACCCCTTGGTGGAACTCATCCACTCCAGGATTCAATCAACTTTATGTGCACAACCTACCAACCCATCTTATCGTGACAAGACGACAATCCCCCGGTCAAGGGGATACGAACCATCCAACCATCCCTATTTGGTGACATGCATAAGAGACATGACTATAAATGAACTAGGGCCTTCCCACAAAGGAAAATGTGGTCGTACGAAAAAGACCCGGTTCTGTGGTAGTATGAATTGACCATCAATGAAGGTTTAACTAAATAAACCAAATTCTATTTCAATTAACCCATCATGATTTTAATATAGTTATGATCAGAGGTTATCAGATAATTCCCTGATGATAGGGCACCTGGACTAGATGGTTTTAATGGAACATTCCAAGAAAATGTTAGCCTATTATCAAGCAATTCTGAAAAATGATATGGGATTTCTTTGAAGGATATACTGACATCCAAAGCATCAACACCGCCTATATTACACTGATACCTAAGAAGCACTCTCCTGAAAATATGAATGATTATTGGCCTATTTCTTTGGTTACTCTGCCACTAAAATTCTTTGCTAAACTCATGGCCAATAGATTACAAAAGGAAATTACTAAGATTGTTCACCATAACCAATATGGTTTCTTTAAAGGTAGAAATATCCAGGATTGCCTAGGGTACACTTTTGAATACCTCATCATATGCCATAAATCAAAAAGACCCATTATCATTATGAAGCTTGATTTTGAGAAAGCTTTTGCTAAAATTGAATATTTTGCTATCATTGATATGCTAAAGGCTGGGTTACCAGAATTCTAAACTCAACTTCTACTTCAGTTCTACTAAATGGTGTAGCTGGGAAGAAATTTATTTGTAAAAGGGGAGTAAGACAAGCTGATCCTATATCCCCTCTGCTTTATGTCATTACTACTGATCTCCTTCAGTCCATTGTAAATCTGGCTTGGATGAATGGTGAATTATCACTTCCTATTGAGGAAAACTATGGACAACAATACCCAATTATCCAATATGTTGATGATACCTTGCTTATTATGACCGCTCACAAAGATCAACTGGTGCACCTTAAAACTCCGCTCCAAATATTTAGTATGTCAACTGGTCTTCATGTCAATTATAGTAAGTCATCCATTGTGCCTATCAACACAGATCAAGCTACTGCCCTAGAATTGGCTGATACTTTTGGATGCAAACTTGAAAGTCTTCCATTTACCTATCTGGGATTACCTTTGGGCACCACCAAGCCCTCTGTTCATGATCTCATGCCCATCATATCAAGAATTGATAAGAGACTATCTGGGATTACAAACTTTATGAACTTATGCTGGCAGATTGGCATATGTAAACTTTGTCATTGCATCCATGCTTGTTCTTTCAATGTGCACTTTTAAAGTTCATTACACAATTTTATATCATGTTAATAAATCCAGCAGAAACTTCCTTTGGTATGGGAATGAAATCAACAAGAAAGGAAATTGTCTTTCTAGTTGGAAGATGATATATGTAGACCAAAAAAGCAAGGAGGACGGGCTATCCTAAATCTTAGAGTTCAAAACATTACCTTAATGGTCAAACATTTACACAAATTCTACAATAAAGAGGACATCCCATGGGTCAATCTTATTTGGAAGGCTTACTACTCAAACAACACTGTCCCACACAACAACAATAATAAAGGATCATTTTGGTGGAGAGACTGTGTCAAATTAATTGACTTATACAGGGGATTGGCCACATGTCAGATCAAAAAAGGTGACACAATTATGTTATGGGAGGACATACGGAAAGGAAGTATCCTAAGCAGGAAATGGGCTGAGCTACATTCATTAATGGAAACAATAATACCACTATCCATGAGGAAAAATCTTTTGCAAATTACAGCAGTGTTTTTTCAATTGCCATTATCCATGATTGCATATGATCAATTCATTATTTTATCTGAGCAGCTCGATAAATTCAGAGGTACACAAGAACGTGACATATGGACTTTTATGTGGGGCCAGTCAAAAAACTCTGCAAAAAACCTATGAGATCCTAATGGGAAACCACCAAGCCCCTCTATCAATTCAATGGATATGGAAGTCATGTTGTTTCCCTAGGCACAATTTTTTTGCTGCCTGGCTCTAAATGGGAGAATAAACACCTGTGAGCTACTTACAAGGAAGAATTATCCACTGGATTCTACCACATGTGCGTCATGCAGAGATCAATCAATGGAAGACAGTACTGACCTTCTGTTAGGCTGCCCCTTTAGCCAGAGTTTCTGGTGGAGTATTGGTGTGGAATGGAACATTGATTTAAACATCAATATGATGATCATGGATGCAAAAAATAGATATGAATGGGAATTCTTCATGGAAACTCTTATCACAGGATGCCGGGCCATTTGGACTCAAAGAAATGATGAAATATTTGAAGGCAAGAGATGTTCCTTAACACAACGTAGGATCAATTTCATAGGATATTTTAAAGACACTATGATCAAGGCTAATCCTAGTATCAAGGAGGGCATGATTTCATGGCCAGATATCATGTAGATTTTCTTATGCAAACATGTCATTGCTAACTGATTGTAATTGGAATGATCATGCCATCTTATAAGACTTTTCTAACCCCTCACTATTGATGAAAAAAGATCACAGTAGGGATTTTTTCCCTACTATAAATGGTAAAAAAACATAGTTAGGATCAAATCATAGTCATTTTAATTCCTAAAGTCTTTCCCTGAATATGATCATTTGTAACACTAAAGTGAGTACTCCTAGATGATCATGTCTACGTTATAATCAGTACTACCTCTGTCCTAGTTTATTAGTCCCCATCGTATTTTGGGTCAAAGTTTGACCATGTATTTGACTTGCAAAATGTTAATGCATGCCACTAAAAATTATATTGTTGGACTCGTGTTTGAATGTAGTTTCCAGTAACACTATTTTTGCTACGTATAACTTATATATATTATTTGAAATCATGGTCAAACTATGACCCAAAATACGAGGGCGATTAGTAAACCAGGACGGGAGGTAGTACTTAACAGTGATTACCTCTAATGCTAAAGTTATTCCCAATGGTGATCACTTCTATCACTACAGTTGGTCTCTCAGTAATCCCACTTTCATCTACCATGATCATTATATTACCAAAGTACCAATTTTCACTAGTTAACAAACTATTCAGTGACGGCTAAAGATCAACTACTTTCAAGCATAAGCAACTAAAATAAAGCAGTAAATCTAACATAAATATAACTAAAACCACAATTCAAACAATTCAACAATTTAATAAAATTGCAAGTTGGAACCAATGGCCTTACAATTGCATCAAGGAAATAGAGGTGGTGGCTTGCCTTGCTCAAATGGAGTGTCAAGCAACTCCTCAGTCTTCTTGAATTATTTCCCATTGGAAATAATTTTTCAAATAAATTTTCTGTCCACAAATGCCAAAAATCAGCTGATAAAGAATCACAAAAAAATACAAAAAGAATAGACTCAATACGACTTATGGTTTAAAATTAGAGGTGGCTAAAGTTTGGTTAATAGATTTAGTTGAAAATATTCAAAATGTTTTAAACCGAAAAATCAGAGGCGGCGACATCGAAGGCGTATTTTAGAAATACGCATCCACTAACATACCGCTACGGGCGCATGTGGAGTCGCTGACGAGTGTGTCCCACCTGTCGGTTTTAAAACGAAACAAGGGGTTAGTGGCTCACTGGCAGCGGTTCACCAGCGTAGAGGTCACCTCGGTGCTCGTGGGTGGGCTCGTTAGAACGGATTGATGACGACAGACACGCTCGTACTCGTGGCTTCTCCAGAGGTGCTCAGACAGCGTCGCCCTCATAGTTTCCAGTGGCGATAGTCTTCGGACATTGGTTAACTCCGGTGATGCATCATGAAAGAAAGCACCTAAGCTACGGGCCATGGTCAGTGGAGTGTGGGGGACCTAGTGATCGTGGTTGCGTGGCCTAGGGTGGGGTAGGTATGATGAGTGGCGATGGGGATTGAGCGGCAGTGAGGCATCTCGAAAGGCGGTAGGAGGCCTGCCTGGCCTTGCTTCTGGCCATGGTAGCTCGATTGGGAGGGAAGGGAGTGAGGTGCGATAGATAGGAGGGGCAGGTGGGGCCTTTGATAGCAACAACCGAGGCTAGTGGTTGGCCGAGCCGTCATGGATAAGATGGAGGAGTTGGCATCATGTTGGACGTGCAAAGGGGGTGGACATGGGTCTGTGGGCCTGGTCGCATGGGCATCGGAAGATGAAAAGGTCAAAGAGTCACAGGCGGCGCGATGTCGTGCCCTCCAGCGGCCTGTGGGGGCTGGTCGCGTGGGAAGTCGTGGGTGATGGAGGGGGGCATTCATCGCTACCTGCAAGGCAGGGCGTGCCCAGGACGGCGGAAGATGACGCTGTTGTTGGGTTAGTAGCGGGCTGGCACACAAAGCGTGCACTCTGGTATGCCGACACCATGGTCACCACGGTACTGGAGGCCTAGGTGCATTTTGGTAAGCAGCGTGTCTGGTAGCCTAGGGGTTGTGTGTAGGTAGTGTTCATGTCTTGCAAGGAATTCTAGGTTTTGGGTGTGTTGTGGTTAGATGCTAGGGTGAGTGTGTGTCCCTAGTTTCGGTCATTTGCATTAAGTTAGAGAGTACTTCCTATAGAAACGTACGGTTGGGCTAGAACACACTTTGAATATGGGGGCTCAATTGAAAATTTTCTATGGGGGTTAGTGTTATTTCTAGGGTTTATTTGTTTAATGAAATTATGACCCTTTATTCGGAATATTTAGAGTGGCAGACATGTTAGTTGCTTCATTACCCAAGTGCTCAAGGGCACATATTCTTTTATAAAAAGAAAATATACTTGAAAAAGTTTGGGAAATGGGCAGGGGTCAAAATGTTAAATGCTGGGGGTGGGCGATCACTAGTGAAAGTGATTCTGGTTAGGTTTTTAATTTGCTAAGTCCAAGAAAGCCAATCCAAATAAGATCCAAATCAAACTCCAAATGAAACCAAATTGATTTAAAAGAAAAAGGAAAAGGGACAAAAAGTCAGGGTGTTACACCTCAGTGAGGCGATGGGGATGTTTCACACACTCACGTTGTCTAGGGTTTTCGCCTGGAGAATTTGAGCTATCCACCTCGCCATCGCCATGGATGGGAAAGAGAAAGAGGCACCTTGCCTTGGTCACACCCACCACTTCGATGCGAGCAGGCCCGCGGGAGGCATAGGCGCACTGAAAGGATCGAGAAGAGGTGTCTAGAGGGGGGATTAGACCCTCAACAAAGAAAAGTAGAAGTTTTTAATTTCTTTTAAGTTAAGGTGGAGTTTTAGCACAAGTTTAAGCATTCACAATACATTTCAAGCAAGCATGGCAAGAGTATATGAGCAGCAGAAAGTAAAGCATGCAAGTTGCAAGAAAGTAAAGAGATGGGATTGGAGTGTGCAAACGCAATTGGAGACACGGAGATTTTTGGCGTGGTTCCAATAGGTGGTGCTATCATACATCCACGTTGATGGAGAATCCAACTCGTGAAGGGTAACAGTTGCGTGAGTCCACAGAGGGCTCCACCCATGAAGGGTCCATGAAAAAAGCAACCTTGTCTATCCCACCATGGCCATCGCCCACGAAGGACTTGCCTCACTTGGGTAGATCTTCATGAAGTAGGCGATCTCCTTGCCCTTACAAACTCCTTGGTTCAACTTCGCAATCTTGACGGAGGCTCCCAAGTGACACCTAACCAATCTAGGAGACCACTCTCCAAAAGGTAATAGATGGTGTGTTGATGATGAACTCCTTGCTCTTGTGCTTCAAATGATAGTCTCCCCAACACTCAACTCTCTATCATAGATTTGGATTTGGTGGAAAGATGATTTGAGTGGAAAGCAACTTGGGGAAGGCTAGAGATCAAGATTCTTGTGGTTGGAATGGAATATCTTGGTCTCAACACATGAGTAGGTGATTCTCTCTCAAAAAATGAATGTAGAAGTGTAGGCACGTTCTGATGGCTCTCTCCATGAATGTAGGATGGGTGGAGGGGTATATATAGTCTCCACAGAAAAACTAGCCGTTACACACAATTCACCAAACTCGGTGGGACCGAATCGAGAAACTCGGTCAGACCGATATGGTTCGAAATGTGAACGTTAGAGTTTTCGATGGGACCGATATGATCAACTCGGTGGGTCCGATGTGCTAGGGTTAGGGTAAAACCTCAACTCGATTTGACCGATTACACAAACTCGGTGGGATCGATTTTGGTAATAAGCAAAACAGAGAGTTGGTCAAGCAAACTCGGCAGGACCAATTTCATATCTCGGTGAGACTGAAATTATTGCAACAGGTAACACAGAGTTTGCAAGCCCATCTTAGTGAGACCGAGATCCCATCAGTGAGACTGAATTGACTAGAGTTTCTGGCAGTGGCTATGTCAAGTGAACTCGGTGGCGCTGGATAGATCAAATCGGTGGGGTCGAGTTTGACTTTTGGTTTGGGACATATGTGGAAATGAGAAAGTGGTTGAGGGCTTTGGAGTATATCACTAAGCACTTTCAGCAAGCAAGCCATTAAGAAACACTGTCGGTGTTCTGGGAATGGGGGTCCCCAGACTTGCCTGCGTGCAGCCCGCGGCGTGGCTGAGCCAGCATGCTGTACGACCCATCTTCATCAACAAGGCATCCAAGACCCTCGCGAGGGTCCAAGCCTCGCGAGGCGGACAACGCAAGACCTCCTTTGGAGTAGCCTAGCCAGGCAGGCTCACGAGGAGCGGAGATATCAAGGCGGGGAAAACCTCACGAGGCCCTCATGACGTAAGCCATGACGCACGACACCAGGCGGGCGCTAGCGCGCACAGTGTCCTTATTTCCTCTTTGGTGCTAAGGAGGCCAGCGCAGACGAAGAGTACCGAGGCATCAGGCAAAGGTTTCTATATTGGTGCAAGAAGACCAAGACCAGGAGGACGGCAAGACGGGGTCATCGTGGAGCCCAAGACGGCGTCACCGCCAGAGCTTTTAGCAGGTGAAGACCGCTTTTTTCAAGATAGCTTGTACTAGCTGTCCCCCTTCAAATTTGCCCGCCATTGTTGGCTCCCTTCCCGCTCGATATTTGGGAAGAGGACCAGGGCCTATATAAGTAGAGCCAGCCACCATAGTAGAGGCATCTCATCTTAGCTTGATCCAACCCAATCGAGAGCCAACTCACAAGAACACCTCAACCTAGGAGGCTGTTCTTCCCTTGTACTGTTCATCATCAGCCCTAGAGGCAATCCACCACCACCACACTGGAGTAGGGTATTACACCACAATGGTGGCCCGAACCAGTATAAACCTCGTGTCTTTCTGTGTTGCGAGTTCGTCGAGTTCGTCCGCGAGATCTTAGCGAGCTAGGGCGTAGATCGGTAGGAAGGGAAGACTTCGCGCGCACCCCAGTGTTCGAACCTTAAGGGTTTCCCGGAACCCCACATCCGACATTTGGCGCACCAGGTAGGGGTGCGCCGGGGCTCCTCCCCACCAACCTGCGCCCCGTACCACCGCACTACGCTCCCATGGCAGGTGCCCCGCCACCCACCTCTGCGGCCAACACCAGCAGCAGGTAGTCTGGGTACCGAGCCCTGGCCCCCGCCCTGCGGCGAGTGAAGTGGCTGGCCAAGTTCAAGCCGGAGATGCAGCCTAGTTACGACAGCGCGGCAGACTCGATGTCGTTCCTGCTAGCGTACGAGGAGGCCGTCCTTGAAGCCGGAGGCGACGACAAGATCATGGCAAACTGGTTCCCCATGGCCCTCGCCGACGAGCCGCGCACCTGGCTGCTCAACCTCCCGGGATCCACGGTGGCATCCTGGGGGGATCTCTGCAACCTCTTCACCACGCGCTATGCGGCGCCGGCGCACCACGCAGTCACAGCACTGTTGGGTGGCTCCCAAGCACCGCCTTCAGATCGCCACGTCAAGCCTTTCTTCCGTCAGATTGGGGCAGCGTCCAAGCGCCCGGGGGCTCCGCCGGGTTGGGCTGCGCCAGAGGCCGACCTCACCTTCGGCTCGGAAGACCACCCCGACTCCACCGCCGGCTCCGAGATGCTCTCGATGCTCTGCACACCCACCATCTGCAACGTGGCCGTTACCAAGACCCTCATCGACGACGGCGCCAGCCTCAACTTGCTCTCCGTAGAAGCCTTCAGCCTTCTTCATGTGCCGCTCGAACGGCTCGGCCTCAGCAAGCCCTTCACAGGAGTAGGTGGTGGAGCTGCCCACTCTCTGGGGGCAGATCCGCCTCCCTATCACCTTTGGCACGCGAGACAACTATCGCACCGAGCTGGTGGACTTTGACATCGCTCGCATAGGTCTCCCATACAATGCCATCCTCGGGTACCCGGCTCTCGCTCAGTTCATGGCGGCGACTCACCCGGCCTACAACCTCATGAAGATGCCCGGGAGAAAGGGCGTCCTCACCATCAAGGGGGACACTGAGGAGGCCGTGGCGGTGCTCAGGCTCGCCTTCAAGACCGCGGTAGCAGCATAGCCAGCCGGCGCCGGTACGCCCGAGGCCAAGGAGACCGCGCCCACCAAGAAGAAGAAGCTGTTCACTCAAGACAAGGAGGAGACCAAGGAGGTGACGGTCAATGAGGACGGGTCTTCAAGAGCCACCTTCACCATAGGAACCGGCCTTGACCTGGGATAAGAAGAAGTTGTTTACTCATACTCCCCTCTTTTATCCTTGTGCTTTTCTGTTTACTTTCTGTTTGAGGAAATGTAAAAGAAAAGAGAAAGCAGCAACCGCCTACCTGGGCCTCGGCCTTCAAGCCGGACTAGCAGCGGACCCAGCATCAGATCCAGCCACAGGCCCGCTAGGCCTGCCCTGCGCCCTCCTCCCTCGTTTTTTCACCGAAACGCCACGTACCCCTCTCTCCCACTCGACCCACGTGGACATGCGGGTCCCCCGTGTCAGCGGCCAAGCCCGAACCGCACCCACCTTTTTCTTCTACCTCGCTCCCTCTCTTTCCACGCACGCCATGGACACAGGGGCACCACAGCACCCGCGCCCCTATATAGCCCCGGCTCTCGCCTAGGGTTCCTTCTTCCCCCCTTCCTTTCTCCGCCGCCGCCAGGAGGTAATCCATCCTCACGCTCCTGCAACCTCCTCCACCGACACCATGTCCGAGAGGGAGATGAGCTCCTCCGACATGATCTGCGACCCCGTCGGCCTCCCTCTCCTCTCCAGCGCGTGCGCCTCGACGTCCCTGCTCCATTCCTGCGTCAAGTCCTAGCCTAGGAGCGCCAAGACCGGCGCATCTTCTTCCTCTTCATCTCGAACCCGAAGCCCCGCCAAGTCCACCACCGCTGTTCAGCGCACTTCCCCACTATCTCCACTGCATTTCGGTTGGACCACGACGTCGCCAAAACCCACGGTGACGCTTGACACGTCTCCAACGTATCTATAATTTTTTATTGCTCCATGCTATATTATCTACTGTTTTGGACTATGTTGGGCTTATTTTCCACTTCTATAATTTTTTTGGGACTAACCTATTAACCGGAGGCCCAGCCCAGAATTGTTGTTTTTTTGCCTATTTCAGTGTTTCGAAGAAACGGAATATCAAACGGAGTCCAAACGGAATGAAACCTTCAGGAACGTGATTTTCTCACCGAACGTGATCCAGGAGACTTGGACCCTACGCCAAGGCATCAGAGAGGCGGTCACGAGGGTGGGGGGCGCGCCCCTGCCTCGTGGGCCCCTCGAAGCTCCACCGACGTACTTATTCCTCATATATATACCTACGTACCCCCAAACGACAAGATACGGAGCCAAAAACCTAATTCCACCGCCGCAACTTTCTGTATCCACGAGATCCCATCTCGGGGCCTGTTCCGGAGCTCCGCCGGAGAGGGTCGTCATCACGGAGGGCTTCTACATCATCATAGCCTCTCCGATGAAGTGTGAGTAGTTTACCTCAGACCTTCGGGTCCATAGTTAGTAGCTAGATGGCTTCTTCTCTCTTTTTGGATCTCAATACAAAGTTCTCCCCCTCTCTTGTGGAGATCTATTCGATGTAATCTTCTTTTTGCGGTGTGTTTGTTGAGACCGATGAATTGTGGGTTTATGATCAAGTCTATCTATGAATAATATTTGAATCTTCTATGAATTCTTTTATGTATGATTGGTTATCTTTGCAAGTCTCTTCGAATTATCCATTTAGTTTGGCCAACTAGATTGGTAGTTCTTGCCATGGGAGAAGTGCTTAGCTTTGGGTTCGATCTTGCGGTGTCCTTTCCCAGTGACAGAAGGGGCAGCAAGGCACGTATTGCATCGTTTCCATCAAGGATAACAAGATGGGGTTTATTTCATATTGCATGAATTTATCTCTCTACATCATGTCATCTTGCTTAAGGTGTTACTCTGTTTTTTAATTAATACTCTGGATGCATGCTGGATAGCGGTCGATGAGTGGAGTAATAGTAGTAGATGCAGAATCGTTTTGGTCTACTTGTCACGGACGTGATGCCTATATACATGATCATGCCTAGATATTCTCATAACTATGCTCAATTCTGTCAATTTCTCAACAGTAATTTGTTCACCCACCATATAATACTTATGCTCTTGAGAGAAGCCACTAGTGAAACCTATGGCCCCCGGGTCTATTCTCATCATATCAATCTCCATCACTTTAATCTTCCTTTGCTTTTTACTTTGCCTTTACTTTTTACTTTGCATCTTTATACCAAAAATACCAAAAATATTATATCTATCAGATCTCACTCTCGTAAGTGACCGTGAAGGGATTGACAACCCCTAATCGCGTTGGTTGCGAGTAGCTATTGTTTTGTGCAGGTACGAGGGACTTGAGCGTGGCCTCCTACTGGATTGATACCTTGGTTCTCAAAAACTGAGGAAAATACTTACGCTACTTTGCTGCATCATCCCTTACTCTTCGGGGAAAACCAACGCAAGCTCAAGAGGTAGCAAGAAGGATTTCTGGCGCCGTTGTCGGGGAGTCTATGCAAAAAGTCAACATACCAAGTACCCATCACAATCCCTATCTCTCGCATTACATTATTTGCCATTTGCCTCTCGTTTTCCTCTCCCCCACTTTACCCTTGCCATTTTATTCGCCCTCTCTCTCTCTTTCCTCCCTCTCTATTTGCCTCTTTTGCCTGCTTGCCTTTTTGTTTGCTCGTGTGTTAGATTGCTTGTTTGTCGCGATGGCTCAAGATACTACCAAATTGTGTGACTTCAGCAATACCAATAATAATGATTTCCTTAGCACTCCGATTGCTCCTCTTATCGATGCTGAATCTTGTGAAATTAATACTGCTTTGTTGAATCTTGTTATGAGAGATCAATTCGCCGGCCTTCCTAGTGAAGATGCCTCTACTCATCTGAATAGCTTCGTTGATTTATGTGATATGCAAAAGAAAAAAGATGTCGATAATGATGTCGTTAAGTTGAAGCTATTTCCTTTTTCGCTTAGAGATCGTGCTAAAGCTTGGTTTTCGTCTTTGCCTACAAATAGTATTGATTCTGGAACAAGTGCAAAGATTCTTTTATCTCTAAGTATTTCCCTCCCGCTAAGATCATCTCTCTTAGAAACGATATTATGAACTTGCTGTAAAAAACAGAAACTTTAGCGCTCACGAGAACTTCTGTCATTTTTATTTGAAGAGTGATATTTAGTTAATTATTTTTGCAGATGATTAACAGATAAATTCCTCACGTCCATAAATTTATTTTATAATTTTTGGGGTTCCAGATATTGCGCTAGCTACAGATTACTACAGACTGTTCTGTTTTTGACAGATTCTGTTTTTCGTGTGTTGTTTGCTTATTTTGATGAATCTATGGTTAGTAAAATAGTTTGTAATCCATAGAGAAGTTGGAATACAGTAGGTTTAACACCAATATAAATAAATAATGAGTTCATTACAGTACCTTGAAGTGGTATTTTGTTTTTTTTTCGCTAACGGAGCTCACGAGTTTTCTACTTTAAGTTTTGTGTTGTGAAGTTTTCAAGTTTTGGGTGAATTCTTTTGATGGATTATGGAACAAGGAGTGGGAAGAGCCTAAGCTTGGGGATGCCCATGGCACCCCCAAGATAATACAAGGACACCAAAAAGTCAAAGCTTGGGGATGCCCCGGAAGGCATCCCCTCTTTCGTCCACTTCCATCGGTAATTTACTTGGAGCTATATTTTTATTCACCAACATGATATGTGTTTTGCTTGGAGCATCTTGTATTATTTGTGTCTTTGTGTCTTAGTATGCCACAGTCATCCTTGATGTACAAACCTTTTGAGAGAGCCATACATGAATTAAAAATTGATAGAATACTCTATGTGCTTCACTTATATCTTTTGAGCTAAGTAGTTTTGCTCTATGTGCTTCGCTTATATCTTTTGAGCATTATAATTTTGCTCTATGTGCTTCACTTAGATCTTTTAGAGCACGGTGGTGGATTTATTTTACAGAAACTATTGATCTCTCATGCTTCACTTAAATTATTTTGAGAGTCTCTTAATAGCATGGTAATTTGCTTAATAATAATATGCTTGGTATTCAAGATTTGTGAAACTTTCTTTTGAGTGTGTTGAATACTAAGAAAAGATTGCAACATGATAATTGTTTTGAGATATGGAGGTGATAATATTAAAGTCATGCTAGTTGAGTAGTTGTGAATTTAAAGAATACTTGTGTTAAAGTTTGTGATTCCCGTAGCATGCATGTATGGTGAACCGTTATGTGATGAAGTCGGAGCATGATTTATTTATTGATTGTCTTCCTTATGAGTGGCGGTCGGGGACGAGCGATGGTCTTTTCCTACCAATCTATCCCCCTAGGAGCATGCGCCTAATACTTTGCTTTGATAACTTCTAGATTTTTGCAATAAGTATATGAGTTCTTTATGACTAATGTTGAGTCCATGGATTATACGCACTCTCACCCTTCTACCTTTGCTAGCCTCTCTAATACCGCGCACCTTTCGCCGGTATCATACACCTACCATATACCTTCCTCAAAACAGCCACCATACCTACCTATTATGGCATTTCCATAGCCATTCCGAGATATATTGCCATGCAACTTTCCACCGTTCCGTTTATTATGACACACTCCATCATTGTCATATTGCATATCCCGGTACACCGCCGGAGGCATTCATATAGAGTCATATTTTGTTCTAACTATTGAGTTGTAATTGTTGAGTTATAAGAAAAAGAAAAGTGTTATGATCATCATTATTAGAGCATTGTCCCAGTGAGGAAAGAATGATGGAGACTATGATTCCCCCATAAGTCAGGATGAGACTCCGGATGAAAAATAAAAAAAATAAAAAAAAGAGGCCAAAGAAGCCCAAATAAAAAGAGGCCATAAAAAGAGAAAAGGCCCAAATAAAAAATGATGAGAGAAAAAGAGAGAAGGGACAATGTTACTATCCTTTTACCACACTTGTGCTTCAAAGTAGCACCATGATCTTCATAGTAGAGAGTCTCTCATGTTATCACTTTCATATACTAGTGGGAATTTTACATAATAGAACTTGGCTTGTATATTTCAATGATGGGCTTCCTCAAATTGCCCTAGGTCTTCATGAGCAAGCAAGTTGGATGCACACCCACTTAGTTTCTTTTTGAGCTTTCATATACTTATAGCTCTAGTGCATCCGTTGCATGGCAATCCCTACTCACTCACATTGATATCTATTGATGGGCATCTCCATAGCCAGTTGATATGCCTAGTTGATGTGAGATTATCTTCTCCTTTTTGTCTTCTCCACAACCACCATTCTATTCCACCTATAGTGCTATATCCATTGCTCATGCTCATGTATCGCGTGAAAATTGAAAAAGTTTTGAAAAAGTTAGAGTATGAAACAATTGCTTGGCTTGTCATCGGGGTTGTGCATGATTTAAATACTTTGTGTGGTGAAGATAGAGCATAGCCAGACTATATGATTTTGTAGGGATAACTTTCTTTGGCCATGTTATTTTGAGAAGACATAATTGCTTTGATAGTATGCTTGAAGTATTATTATTTTTATGTCAATATAAAGTTTTGTCTTGAATCTTTCGAATCTGAATATTCATATCACAATTAAGAAGATTTGCATTTAAATTATGCCAAGTAGCACCCCGCATCAAAAATTCTCTTTTTATCATTTACCTACTCGAGGACGAGCAGGAATTAAGCTTGGGGATGCCTGATACGTCTCCAACGTATCTATAATTTTTGATTGCTCCATGCTATATTATCTACTGTTTTGTACTATATTGGGCTTTATTTTCCACTTTTATATTATTTTTGGGACTAACCTATTAAACGGAGGCCCAGCCCAGAATTGCTGTTTTTTGTCTATTTCAGTGTTTCGAAGAAACAGAATATCAAACGGAGTCCAAATGGAATGAAACCTTCGGGAACATGATTTTCTCACCGAATGTGATCAAGGAGACTTGGACCCTACACCAAGGCATCAGAGAGGCGGTCACGAGGGTGGGGGGTGCCCCCCCTAGGGTGCGCCCCTTGCCTCGTGGGCCCCTCGGAGCTCCACCGACATACTTCCACCGCCGCAAATGACCAGATACGGAGCCAAAAACCTAATTCCACCGCCGCAACTTCCTGTATCCACGAGATCCCATCTTGGGGCCTGTTATGGAGCTCCGCCGGAGAGGGCCATCATCACGGAGGGCTTCTACATCATCATAGCCTCTTCAATGAAGTGTGAGTTGTTTACCTCAGACCTTCGGGTCCATAGTTAGTAGCTAGATGGCTTCTTCTCTCTTTTTGGATCTCAATACAAAGTTCTCCCCCTCTCTTGTGGAGATCTATTCGATGTAATCTTCTTTTTGCGGTGTGTTTGTTGAGACCGATGAATTGTGGGTTTATGATCAAGTCTATCTATGAATAATATTTGAATCTTCTCTGAATTCTTTTATGTATGATTGGTTATCTTTGCAAGTCTCTTCGAATTATTCGTTTGGTTTGGCCAACTAGATTGGTAGTTCTTGCCATGGGAGAAGTGCTTAGCTTTGGGTTTGATCTTGCGGTGTCCTTTCCCAGTGACAGAAGGGGCAGCAAGGCATGTATTGCATCATTGCCATTGAGGATAACAAGATGGGGTTTATTTCATATTACATGAATTTATCTCTCTACATCATGTCATCTTGCTTAAGGCGTTACTCTGTTTTTAACTTAATACTCTAGATGCAAGCTGGATAGCGGTCGATGAGTGGAGTAATAGTAGTAGATGCAGAATCATTTCGGTCTACTTGTCACGGACGTGATGCCTATATTCATGATCATGCCTAGATATTCTCATAACTATGCTCAATTCTGTCAATTGCTCAACAGTAATTTGTTCACCCACCTTAGAATACTTATGCTCTTGAGAGAAGCCACTAGTGAAACCTATGGCCCCCGGGTCTATTCTCATCATATCAATCTCCATCACTTTAATCTTGCTTTGCTTTTTTACTTTGACTTTACTTTTTACTTTGCATCTTTATACCAAAAATACCAAAAATATTATATCTATCAGATCTCACTCTCGTAAGTGACCGTGAAGGGATTGACAACCCCTAATCGCGTTGGTTGCGAGTAGCTATTGTTTTGTGCAGGTATGAGGGACTTGAGCGTGGCCTCCTACTGGATTGATACCTTGGTTCTCAAAAACTGAGGGAAATACTTATGCTACTTTGCTGCATCATCCCTTCCTCTTCAGGGAAAACCAACACAAGCTCAAGAGGTAGCAACGCTCTGCTCCTCCTCAAGCCCTTCTCTTCGCCGTTCGTTTCGTCTTGGTGTCGATCTACGCCAGCGAGAGCTCCGGTCGCCATGGCTTCCATTGAAGCAAGCCCCCAGTCTTGTGCTTGGCTTGTCTGACCCTGAACCCGCTCGCGGACACTCACACACACATGCAACATCCCACCACAGCCTCCACGCTCGCTCTGCGTTGCACGCATATCCCCGCCCGCATGCCCGCAGCGCCCGCTTGTCTCACCCAGTACCTGCACGCACATCTCCGAGGCGACCATGCCATGGCCGCGAGCTCGCCAGTCTCCTGCACCATGCCACCCCTTGATGCATGCCCGCACGCGCCCCACCGCAGCCTCCCTAGAAGGATTCCGCACCCCCGCCGGTCCTCTGAAACCACATCAGTTGTTGCTGTTGGCTCCCGTCGCCAGCGAGTCCCCATGCGGATGCTTCAGTTTGGGTCCTGGTTGCGTTGACCATATGCTTTATCTTCCTGCTGATCTCCCTTTGCATCACGAACACATGGTTAGCCTAGTGGTTAGTGTAGCCACTATCCATCCAAGGGGTTTGGGGATCGAGTCCTAGGCTCCCCAATTTTTGCATGTCTCGTTTATTTCTTTTGCCCACACACCCACTCAGCCGCTTGGGCCAAATCTTTCTGGGCCGGTGCACTCTAATGCTTCGGGCCCATGCATGTTTTTTCTTCTGCCTGTGGATTTATTTAATTTCCAGTGCATTGCATATTTATAGAATTGCCACTGTTTTATTTTGGCAATAGCTATAGATCCATGCATTCAAATAGAATATGTCATATATGCAAAATGCTTAGTTTTTCATGCACTTTCTTGATATCCAACTTTTATCCATGGTTAAAATGTTTAAAATGATTTTTGCATATAATTTGCATATTGCCATGTTAAAATGATTTAATTCATAACTAATTAACCGTAGCTCGGTTTTAAATAAACTTTATATGAAAATGGGGTAGAAAAATGCATAGTTTAACATGGTGGCATTACTTTGAATGTTTAACAACTCTAAAATATGGTTTAGGGCAGAATAGTACCAACTCTAAAATTTGCATATGAGGTTTTTCCGAAATTATTGTTTGTTGTTTCGGCCTCATTTAAACTTGCCTAGATAGGTAGTTCATTTATGCTGCACCACTTGTCATGTTTAAAAAAACATTTAATATTGTTGGGTACATAAACGGGAGTGAACTAAATATTTGAATGTGATGTTCCCTCAATATGCAACTCGTTGCAATTTGAGCTCCAGTTAACTTGTAGTATTGTCTGTTGCACTTTGCCATGCCATGAATCATTAAACCGGACATGCATCATATTTGATTGTGCATCATGCCATGTTTATGCTTGTGTGTTTACCATGTTGTTTGCTTCTTTCTGGTTTGCTTCTCTCGTTAGCTTCGGTTTCGTTCCAGAGTTGTGATGATCCGTTTGACTATGTCTGTTTGTCTTCTTCATGGAGTCCTTCCTTGCGGGATCTCAGGCAAGATGACCATACCCTCGAAATCACTTCTATCTTTGCTTGCTAGTTGTTCGCTCTATTGCTATACCACGATACCTACCACTTGCTATATCATGCCTCCCATTTTTCCATGTCAAGCCTCTAACCCACCTTTCCTAGCAAACCGTTGTTTGGCTATGTTACCGCTTTGGTCAGCCCCTCTTATAGCGTTGCTACTTGCAGGTGAAGATGAAGTTTGTTCCTTGTTGGAACATGGATATGTTGGGATAACACAATATCTCTTATTTAATTAATGCATCTATATACTTGGTAAAGGATGGAAGGCTCGGCCTTATGCCTGGTGTTTTGTTCCACTCTTGCCGCCCTAGTTTCCGTCATACCGGTGTTATGTTCCTTGATTTCGCGTTCCTTACGCGGTTGGGTGTTATGGAACCCCTTGACAGTTCGCTTTGAATAAAACTCCTCCAGCAAGGCCCAACCTTGGTTTTACAATTTGCCTCACCACCACCTACTTTTCCCTTGGGAGTCGTGCTCCCAAGGGTCATCTTTATTTTAACCCCCCGGGCCAGTGCTTCTCTAAGTGTTGGTCCGAACCGAGCTGCCTGCGGAGCCACCTCGGGGAAACTCGTGGTCTGGTTTTACTCGTAGCTTGTCTCATCCGGTGTTGCCCTGAGAACGAGATATGTGTGACTCCTATCGGGATTATCGACACATTGGGTGGCTTTGTTGGTCTTGTTTTACCATTGTCGAAATGTCTTGTAACCGGGATTCCGAGCCTGATCGGGTCTTCCTGGGAGAAGGAATATCCTTCATTGACCGTGAGAGCTTGTGATGGGCTAAGTTGGGACACCCCTGCAGGGTTTTGAACTTTCGAAAGCCGTGCCCGCGGTTATGTGGCAGATGAGAATTTGTTAATGTCCGGTTGTAGAGAACTTGACTCTTACTTAATTAAAAATGCATCAACCGCGTGTGTAGCCGTGATGGTCTCTTCTCGGCGGAGTCCGGGAAGTGAACATGGTTCTTGTGTTATGCTTGAACGTAAGTAGCTTCAGGATCACTTCTTGATCACTTCCAGCTTCTCGACCATTGCATTGCTTCTCTTCTCGCTCTTATTTGCGTAGGTTAGCCACCATATATGCTAGTGCTTGCTGCAGCTCCACCTCACTACCTCATCCTACCCATAAGCTTAAATAGTCTTGATCTCGCGAGTGTGAGATTGCTGAGTCCTTGTGACTCACAGACACTTCCAAATAGTTGCAGGTGCCGATGATACCAGTGCATGTGACGCAACCGAGCTCAAGTGGGAGCTCGATGAAGATCTTGATCGTTGTGTTGTGTCTTTTCCAGTTCATCAGTAGTAGAGCCCAGTTGGGACGATCGGGGATCTAGCATTAGGGGTTGTATTCTTTTATTTTGGTTTCGTATTCGTACCTTGATTGTATTCTGGATGATGTATGTATAACTTGTATTTGTGTGAAGTGGCGATTGTAAGCCAACTCTTTATCCCTTTCTTATTCAGTACATGGGATTGTGTGAAGATTATCCCTCTTGCGACAAGCCTACCATGCGGCTATGCCCCTAAGTCGTGCCCCGACACGTGGGAGATATAGCCGCATTGTGGGTGTTACAACACCGGTGGATTCAACCTTAGAAAACGGGCTAAGGCGTCAACTGGTGGTGGTGGTAGTGGGTTGTTGTTGTTGCCTTGGTTCTGGACTAGCAACTGCATCAAGGCATTCTGTTGTTGGATCAACTGAGTGAGCTCCAGTGGGAAGAAAAATCCGTTGTCACGTCTCGGAGGCATCTGATAGGTTTAGAGGGGTGAGAACAGAATAGAGTGAGGTCTAAAGAGAAATCACTACCCATATGCACGTGAGACAAACACATTCATTTCACACAACTCAATTCAAACAAGGTCATACAATCGATCTAAGCTACCATTACTAAAGCTCGGACTATTACTATATACATGGAAGAATACTACTAATAATATGGTGGTCGACTAGAAATTTTGATCGGTGGAAGACTCCATGATATCTGCTCCAGCTTCGTCTTCATAATCGTCATCACTGTCAAGGTCGGAGTCGGTGTCGTCGATTATGATGTAGTCTTTAGGATGGTCGTCCTCCTCAGGTTCGGAATCTCCCATGAATATCCCTAGCTTCTTCTTTAGGTCTTCATTCTTCTCCAGTAGTACTGCAGTTTCTTCTTCATATCCATTACGTGTAGACTTGAGTTCCTCTTCCAGCTCCATGTTCTAGGTCATCACCTTCTTCATGTCTATCATGCCGGCGCACATCTGGTTTTATTGACGATGAATGTGCTGATTTAACTCCTGGATGTAGGCTGCAATGGATCTATCCCTCCTGGTGCAAATCATCTCCCATTGCTCATCTTGGCATCCATATATCTGGTAGATGGTGTCCTTAAGCTCCTTATTGTACACCTGGTTGATGCGTCCGATGGTGATGTGGGAGGCCATGCTCTTTCCTAGACTCCAGGTTGGTGCATCAAAGGAAAACTCTATGGGCTCAGTAACTGGTGCAAACGTCCTTCCTGGAACATGAACTCGAATCATCCAGCGCTCCTCTTCTGGTAAAGTGGCGGTGTAGGTCCCGGTGAAACTTGGTATTCCGATGCTCAGTTACCTAGTGACTTCCTTCAAGTGTCGTCCGAAAGGGGTGTCGTCATCTGGTTGAGTGAAATTGTTCCTTGGGGTCCGCCATCTATAGAGTAGAACATGGAGAAGAGTCAGAAATGACTAGAGAAGAGTATCGTGTGGCTTGTCCTAGTGGTTGTGTCCTACAATCAACGTGTGCTCTGATACCATCTTGTAGCGACCCGACCTCAGACGGTCAAGTTTCTGTGCATAAGTGTCATCCCTGGATCGGTATTGCTGACACACGCAGTACTCGAGGTTTTATAACAGAGTTCAATCACACACTTATTACATCGAATATCTCAAGAGAGAGAACTTATTACAATAATATGGATGAAGGCCATCTAAATAAGATAACAGCGGAAGCTTCGAAGGTAGAAGAGTCCATCCAACTCCACAGCAAAACTGAGTGCACGACAACAACCTAGCGCACCTTACTCTTCGTCTGAAAATTCTGCAACATATACGTTGCAGCCTGTGTAGGTCAGCACATGGAATATGCTGGCAAGATAACACTATAGAGCAATGAACAAATAACAGCTATTACTACATGCATATATGGCTGGTGGAGGCTCTATGGTTATCATTTGCATAAAGCTAATTTTTTCCTACAACAAAGGAATATATTTTCTTTAACTACACAGTTTGTTGAAAACATTGATAAGGTAACCCCAACTCAATCCCAATTAAAAGTTTAATAACCTGACAAATTAATTAAGTAGAGTGATGAGATCAACACAATAATTTAGGCACCAGATACTCAAGATGTCCATAACCGGGGACACGGCTAATCATGATTGGTTTGTACACTCTGCAGAGGTTTGCGCACTTTTCCCCACAAGACTCGATCTCCTCCATTGAATTTCTCGCACTACATATTGTTTGAGAAACGGATTACCGAGACACGGTCTTTCAGAAGCATTAACTCTTTACGACAGGTAGACTGTACCACCTTCCTACATCTGCTAGTCTACCACCGAAAGAGGTCACACAACATACTCAACTATGCCAGAGCCCATAATGGCTTGTGGCTGCACACGGAAGTTTTTAGCATGAATAACATTATGATCCCTTTGAGCCTGGGTGGCAAACCATAGGATGATCACACGGATTCCCCGGGATCTCCTTGGACAACACTGGATTTCCCCAGGTGCCCACAACCAATCCACCCAGATGTGTATTAAAGTAGACACCTTAAGGTAAACCTTAGTTAACAATAACTCTCACAACTTTCATGCATTCTCTCAAAACCAAACCACGTCTATGAGCATAGCATAGCAGTGTAAGCATAACATAGTAACACCCATGGTTTGAAATAAAAGGCAATAGCTTCCTACCTCATCAACTACTACCCAAATACCCACATGTTATCAATCCTACTCATGCAATGTTTGAGGGTTGAGTCTAATGCATAAAAACTGGGTAGTAAAGGGATATGATCAAAGTGTTACTTGCCTTGCTAATGATCGGAAAATCCTAGAGATTCGTAGTAGCAAGCCTCGCACTCCGGAAACTCTATCGTGAACAAACAATAACATACATAAGCACTCAAGCATAAGATGCAAAGGTAAAACCCAAAATAAAAGATCTGAACTGAAAGTTCAAGTGAAGAGCTTCGATTTGCAAAAAGAATCAATCAAATCAGAGTTATGAAACTCAAACTACGATTAAAAGAAGTTCAAATTAAAATCTGCTTGATACCAAATTTTAAATTTTGAAAATCATGTTCAAGTGGATTATCTTGATAGAGGGGAACAAGAAAATCATGTTCACTGGATTTCGACAAACGAGCAAAAAGTAGCGAAGTTTTGAATATCAGGGACTAATCTGCGATAAAAGTAATTACAAATAGGTCCTTGGACAAAATTAAAACTAAAAGAAAAACCTAATGAACGAACGAACGTTAATAGAACTTAACGAACGAATACGTTCGCTAACAGAGGGAATCGGGTGAACGTTTACTAATTAGAAAACCCTAAAAAACAATCTAAACAAATAAAGCAAAAAAACTGGGCGGGGTTTTCGGTTTTATACAATTCGGGTAAAAGAAACCGGTGGCGGTGGGGGCGGTCAACGGTGACGTCGACGAGGTGAGCGGCGGCTCCGGCGACGGGCGAGGCAGCGGGCGGCGGCGGCTTCACGGCGCGGGGAGGCAGCGCGGTGGAGCGGGTGGCGGCTTGCGGCGACGACGGCGCAAAGCAGCGGCGTCAGCGGCTCGGCAGCGCGGACGGCGGTGGCTTCGGAGGCGGCACGAGCGGCGGTTGGTGGTGGGGTGAGGAGGAGGGGTCGGGGGCTATTTAAGAGGGGGGAGACTTGGGGAGGGGGTCACGGCGGCGGGGTGAGTCCAGGGGTGGCATGGCGGGAGGAGGCGGCAATGGCGCCCTGGGCCACGGCCTGGCTCAGCTGGGCCGGCCGAGTTCGTAGTTTTTTTAAATAATTTTGCCGAATGAAAAAAATCCAAAAGTAAAATAAATAAAAATCCTAAAATCCCAAAAATGATTTTCACGGTCCTCTCCTAATATTTAGGACAATATGAACATTTTTCTAGGCTAAAATGCAATTTTTTTCCTAATTCAATCAAATAAAATCCCAATAAAACTCAAATAAAATAAATATTTTTATTTAAAATTAAGTTTCCATTCTTTCCTCTATCTTGAAGAAGTCATATTATTTTCTCTCATTATTTATTTGTTTGGAAATAATTTTGGAAAAATAATTTCAAATAAAATTCTTTTTTATCCAAATTTACCAATTTTTAAAAATTCAAAAATGGAATTTTTATAAAACCTTCAACTCTCTCAAATGGTCCTTGAGTTGCTTAAGGTCTTTAGGATCAAAATGTTCAAATAAAAATCAAAAAAAATGCAAAAGCATGGATGCATATGATGAACTAATGATTAACATCCAAATTGAAAATTGGGATGTTACAAAACCAACGCATGCTCAAGAGGTAGCAAGAAGGATTTCTGGCGCCGTTGCTGGGGAGATCTACGCCAAGTCAAGACATACCAAGTACCCATCATAAACTCTTCTCCCTCGCATTACATTATTTGCCATTCGCCTCTCGTTTTCTGCTCCCCCACTTCTAAAATGATTTTCGAAAGCCTTTGCCTTTTCTTCGCCCCTCTTCCCACCAAGCCAAGGGTCTTATAACAATCGCACCGAATTACCATCTAAAATTTGCCACTGGAAGTTCTCTTTAATAGAATGACTGGCGTTCGTCTCTTTTTGCTTGCTTGTTGTGTGCTTGTGTGTTAGGTTGATTGCTTGTCACGATGGCTCAAGATAATACTAAATTATGTGATTTTTCCAATACCAACAACAATGATTTTATTAGCACTCCGATTGCTTCCACTACCGATGCTGAATCTTGTGAAATTAATACTGCTTTGTTGAATCTTGTTATGAAAGATCAATTTTCTGGACTTCCTAGTGAAGATGCCGCTACCCATCTAAACAAGTTTGTTGGTTTGTGTGATATGCAAAAGAAGAAATATGTGGATAATGATATTGTTAAATTGAAGCTATTTCCGTTTTCTCTTAGAGATCATGCTAAAACTTGGTTCTCTTCTTTGCCTAAAAATAGTATTGATTCATGGAATAAGTGCAAAGATGCTTTTATCTCTAAGTATCCCCCCCCCCCCCCGCGCGCTAAGATCATCTCTCTTAGGAACGATATTATGAATTTTAAGCAACTTGATCATGAGCATGTTGCAACTCCGCCTATGTTGTCTCAACATAGCCGGTCCCAAGCCCGGGTAAAGGAGGAGGTTGTGATAGGCTTGGCGAGCCAACATAAAACCTCAGCCACTCTTATGGAGATGAAACCCAAAGGATTTTCGTTGGGGTGTAACCCTCTCAGCGACACGCCACATCGGAACCCGGTGTGGTGGAAAATGGGCAAGGGCTGGGCCGTCACCCCCCAGGTGGAACACCGTATCTTGATCCGGATACGGTGGCAAGTGAGCGAGGATCGGGGTCGTGGCATCCTTAGTGGCGTGCTACATCGACGCTCGGATGTAGTGGAAAATGAGCAAGGGTCTTCGCATTTGACTCGATGAGTGCGAAGGGTAAGGAAGCTAGCCGAGCCTAGGAGGATTCGCTTACGTAGCTGGAACGTAGGGTCTCTGTCAAGGAAGCTTCGGGAGCTAGTTGATGTAGCGGTGAGGAGAGGTGTTGATATCCTTTGCGTCCAAGAAACAAAATGGAGAGGACAGAAGGCGAAGGAGGTGGAGGATACCGGCTTCAAGCTGTGGTACACGGGGACGGCTGCAAACAGAAATGGCGTATGCATCTTGATCAACAAGAGCTTCAAGTATGGAGTGGTAGACGTCAAGAGACGTGGGGACCGGATTATCCTGGTCAAGCTAGTAGTTGAGGACTTGGTTCTCAATGTTATCAGCGTGTATGCCCCGCAAGTAAGCCACAATGAGAACACCAAGAGGGAGTTCTGGGAAGGCCTAGAAGACATGGCTAGGAGTGTACCGATTGGTGAGAAGCTCTTCATAGGAGGAGACCTCAATGGCCACGTGGGTACATCTAACACGGGTTTTGAAGGGGCGCATGGGGGCTTTGGCTACGGCATCAGGAATCAAGAAGGAGAAGATGTCTTAAGCTTTGCTCTAGGCTACAACATGATTGTAGCTAACACCCTCTTTAGAAAGAGAGAATCACATCTGGTGACTTTTAGTAGTGCCCAACACTCTAGCCAGATTGATTTCATCCTCTCGAGGAGAGAAGATAGGTGAGGGAGTCCTGGATTAGGGGGTGTTCGGGTAGCCGGACTATACCTTCAGCCGGACTCCAGGACTATGAAGATACAAGATTTAAGACTTCGTCCCGTGTCTGGGTGGGACTGTCCTTGGCGTGGAAGGCAAGCTTGGCGATGCGGATATTCAAGATCTCCTACCATTGACCGACTTTGTGTAACCCTAACCCTCTCCGGTGTCTATATAAACCGGAGGGTTTTAGTCCGTAGGACAACTTCATCATACAACAATCATACCATAGGCTAGCTTCTAGGGTTTAGCCTCCTTGATCTCGTGGTAGATCTACTCTTGTACTACCCATATCATCAATATTAATCAAGCAGGACGTAGGGTTTTACCTCCATCAAGAGGGCCCGAACCTGGGTAAAACATCGTGTTCCTTGCCTCCTGTTACCATCCGGCCTAGACGCACAATTCGGGACCCCCTACCCGAGATCCGCCGGTTTTGACACCGACATTGGTGCTTTCATTGAGAGTTTCTCTGTGTCGTCGCCTTTAGGCCCGATGGCTCCTTCGATCATCAACAACGATGCAGTCCAGGGTGAGACTTTTCTCCCCGGACAGATCTTCGTCTTCGGCAGCTTCGCACTACGGGACTAGTCGCTTGGCCACCTTGAGCAGATCGAAAGCTACGCCCCTGGCCATCAGGTCAGGTTTGGAAGCCTAAACTACACGGCTGACATCCGCGGGGACTTGATCTTCGACGGATTCGAGCCACAGCCAAGCGCGCCGCACTGTCTCGATGGGCATGATATAGCTCTGCCGCCGAACAGCACCTTGGAGGCCGCACACGCATCGGTTCCGACCATTGATTCGGAGCCTACTGCGTCGATCGAGGATCAGCGGTTGGACACTGCCTCAGGGGCTGTGATCTCAGAGGTGATCGAGCAGAACTCCAGCCCCGCACTCCGCATGGCCCGTGACTCCGAGGAGCCGGATTCCTTTCCGAACTCCGAGCCCCCCGCGCCCCTGCCGATCGAATCCGATTGGGCGCCGATAATGGAGTTCACCGCCGCAGACATGTTTCAGCACTCGCCCTTCGGCGACATCCTGAATTCGCTAAAGTCTCTCTCTTTATCAGGAGAGCCCTGGCCGGACTACGGTTAGCAAGGATGGGATTCGGATGATGAAGAAATTCAAAACCCACCCACCACCCACTTCGTAGCCACTGTTGACGACTTAACCGACATGCTCGACTTCGACTCCGAAGACATCGACGGTATGGACGACGATGCAAGAGACAACCAAGAACCAACGCCTATAGGGCATTGGACAGCCACCTCATCTCATGATGTGTACATGGTGGATACCCCTAAAGGAAGCAACAACGAGGAAAACGGGGATGGAAAGAGGGATCGATCTCTCGAAAAACAATCAAAGCGTCGGCGTAAGCGCCCACCCAAGCCCCGCCTCGATAAAGACCCAGCCATAGAACAGGATGAGCCGGTAGACGATGAGCATGCCTTAGAGCAACCGTCCCAACTGGACAACCCGGATAGAGAAACCGAACATCCCTCCCCCGGCGAAAATGGCATTCCGGATGACCCTACGCCGGAGAAGCCCACGAAGCAGAAGAACTTCCACAAACGGCTCGTTGCAACCGCACGCAGCCTAAAAAAGCAGAAGCAGAAGCTAAAAACTGCGGAAGATGCACTCAGGATCAGATGGAGTAAAGTAATCAATACCGCAGACAAATACGGCGACAGTCGCCGCACTAAAAACTATCCGAAGAGAAAGTTACTGCCTGAATTCGACGAGGAGGCCTTAGAGCCCTCGCATTCCAAAAGTGAGAAAGCCACACGGTCAGATAGACGACCCCATGGCCAGCATAAAGTGGCAAGCAGTGCCGCACTTAAGCCGGCATGCGACCCACTTAAGGATTCGCATCATGGCCCAGCTAGGTCCATTTACGGGCCAAGAAAGCAAGCTCCCGTAAGCAATGAAATAAAGCCATTATCAGAATCCGGCACACCCAAATACAGGGGTGCCGCACACCCCCTATGTTTCACCGATGAGGTCCTGGATTATGAATTTCCAGCAGGATTGAAACCCGTAAACATAGAGGCATATGATGGAACAACAGACCCTGGAGTCTGGATCGAGGATTATATCCTCCACATACATATGGCTAGAGGAGATGACCTCCACGCCATAAAATACTTACCCCTCAAGCTTAAAGGGCCAGCCCGGTATTGGCTCAAAAGCCTTCCTGAAAACACAATCGGAAGTTGGGAAGAGCTCGAGGACGCTTTCCGAGCAAATTTTCAAGGGACCTATGTCCGCCCTCCGGATGCAGACGATCTTAGTCACATAACTCAACGGGCCGGAGAGTCAGCTCGGCAATTCTGGAATAGATTTCTTACTAAAAAGAATCAGATAGTCGACTGTCCGGACGCTGAAGCCTTAGCGGCTTTCAGGCATAATGTCCGAGACGAATGGCTCGCCAGACACCTCGGCTAAGAAAAGCCAAGAACAATGGCCGCACTAACAAGCCTCATGACCCGCTTTTGCGCAGGAGAGGACAGGTGGTTGGCAAGATGCAGCACCAGTGACCCAAGTACATCCGAAACTAGGGATGGAAACGCAAAACCGCGACGCAATAAGGACCGTCGCCGGACTAAGGAAAAAAGTCCGAAGAGCACGGCAGTCAACGCCGGATTCAAAATCTCACGACAGAATCAGAAAAAGCCTCCCCTCCAAGATAACAGGGACGACCTATCCAACCTAAACAAAATCTTGGATAGGATATGTCAAATACACAGCACTCCCGGAAAGCCTGCTAACCATACCCACAGAGATTGTTGGGTTTTCAAACAATCCGGCAGACTCAACGCCGAACACAAGGGGCTCGACACACCAAGCGAAGACGAAGACGAACCCCAAAAGCAGAGTACCAGGAAACAAAAGAATTTCCCACAAGAAGTAAAAATAGTAAACTTACTCCACATAACAAAATGTGCGGCGCCCATAAAGGTACGCGCCCCACAGCCTACCCCAAAGGAATCCCGCCACTGGTTGTCAAAACCAATCATCTTCGATCATCTGGATTATTCTAGAAGTGTCAGGAACCCAGGCTGGACTGCACTGGTACTCGATCCAATAATTGGCGGAATCCATTTTTCAAATGTCCTTATGGACGGGGGCAGCGGACTCAACCTGATATATCAGGACTCAATCTGCCACATGGGGATCGACCCAAAAAGAATTCGCCACAGCAAAACCTCCTTTCAAGGAGTAACGCCAGGTCCGAACACCCATTGCATGGGTTTTCTCTGGCTCGAGGTTATTTTCGGCTCTGCCGATAACTTCCGTCACGAAAAGTTGACTTTCCACATCGTCCCATTCTCAAGTCGCTATCAAGCACTACTAGGACGCGAATCTTTCACCCGCTTTAATGCAATACCGCATTATGCATCTCTTACGCTTAAGATGTCCGGTCCACACGGCATCATCTCCTTAAAGGGGAAGCAGTGAGAACACCTGCCCCAAGCGGAGGATTGTGCGGCCGCTTTAACAGCCCCACAATACAATGGCTTCACCAGCCAGAACATTGGAACAGGTCATTAAGACCACGGACACGGATAGACAAGTCCGGCACAAAAGTATCGTTGATAAAGGCTTAGTGGCCATATACCCTGCACTAGGGGCTTCACACGTATAAAATAAGAGACAATAAAGCTCAATTTTTCATATTTTACTTTAAACTTTGTTTATTTTATATAACTTTTGTTCGGAACGCCCCTTTTTCAACTTAGTTGCTCTCTTTTTACAGATGAACGTCGTGCTGCGCCCGTCCAGGATACGGCACAATGGAGACACAGTCGTAGACGTGCAGTAGGGACCCGTTCCAAGGATTCTTTTCAGATTAAGACCCTACGTAAACCTTTTTTACTGTCTCTTGTTGATACACATCCCCTGGTTCTATGACCAAGGAGGAGGCTGGCGTCTTGGCATGTGGCCACGTTAGAATTCTTGCGCGTACCTGGACACTAGGGGCTTATACCTCAGAGCGTTACCTCGTCCGCTCTCATAAAGACCGAATACCTTAGGGAGTGTTCGGCGTCGCGAGTTTGGCCTTATATGCATCAGCTCCGAGTCATGATTTTGGTCAAATGTTGGGTTTCCCGGCTCCTGTGTTCGGCCGCCTTACGTTCCGCTCTATCGGCTAAGGCGGCACCAGGAGAACTACTGCGATTGTGCCCTGGTTCGGCCAGGCGAGCACCTCAGTAGAGAAAGCCGAAAACCGACTGTCATGATATGGCGTGAGACTGGTCAACCACTCGATGACTCTCCGGAATCTGTAGGATTCCTCCGCATTAACGAAGGGTCGTTTCCCGGTCAGGCACATACGCGCCCCGAATTCGGGCGAGCGCAGTCGCCACCAGGGGCTACCTAAATAGTCCCATTGTCAAGCTCCTATGGCTAAGTGAAAGTGTTAAAGCATTATAGTCCGGTTTCCTAGCTTGCTGCGCTATCACCTCCTTTGTAGGACCAAGACGTTGGATTAAGTGTGAAAATGCGCCTTCTGCGAGCACCCCCACACTATGTGCGTGGGGGCTGAAGCCAACGACTGCAATCTTTCAGATTTTGTATATATCTTAAAACGGCCGCACAGGAGGTGTTCCAAATACTTGAAGGCACAAGTATAAAAGGCTACTACAATTCATCAAAATATTGCTTTATAATTACATATGCTATCAGAACATACATCCTTCGAGCACTGCGTCTCTATTACACGAGCGCCTTCAAGGACTTCCTGAAAATAGTGCTCGGAGGGTACTCGGCTTTTGTCCGAATCTCGGGATGCAACAACGGTGGTCTCCATCTCTTCCCAGTATGTCTTGACACGGGCAAGAGCCATCCGTGCGCCCTCTATGCATGCTGACCTCTTCATCGCATTGATACATGGCACCGCGTCAAGGAATTGCTGCACCAAGCTAAAATAACTCTTCGGCTCCGATCTCCCCGGCCAAAGATGACCCATGACGTACTTCATGGCGAGTCCGGACAATCTATTCAGTTCGGCCCATTAAGCCAGACGATCGTCCACTGCCAGTGGACGCTCTGGATTTTGGAACTGCGACCAGAAAAACCTTTCCACTTCGCGATCTTCTTGATCTCGAAAGTATTCGGTCGCATCAGCAGCACTCGCTGCCAAATCCAGATAGGTGTTCTCCGCACTCCACATCCGGTCCAACGGAGCAAACTTCGGATCACAAAACTTCATCCACAGCATAAAGGGATTTCTAGCCGCAATCTGTCCGGCCTGACGCAGCTCCTCCTTCGCAGCTCTCATCGCAGAGCGAGCGTCCTTGGCATCAGCAACGGCCTTCTCTAAGTCCGTCTATCTCGCCCGGTCTTCTTTCTCAAGAAACTTGCAACGTTCAGCAGCACTTTTTAACTTCACGGCCATCTCCTTCTTGCTTCGGCAGTGAGCAGCCTGTTCGGCTCTCAACTCTTCAAGGGCCTTCTTGGCAGCCACATCACTTTTCCTGGCTTGTTCCTTAGCTCGGGCAAGTTCCGCCCGAAGACTCTCCACGGTGGCCGCACCATCTGCGTCAAGCACACACATTGTAACATACTGGCATAAAGCTCCTCTTACCAGATGCCGCCCGAGGAATTGCATACCTTGAGCCTCATCAAGCCGCTCGTTGACGAGTGCGATGTCGGCATCTGCCACGTCAAGTTGCCGCTTTAGTTCGGCAAAATCATCAGTTCGGCTCGATTCCGGACACTTCGCCACCTGTATACAAAGGCGACATTTTAGACCTGGGATTATGATCCTCTACGCACCGTCAATTTTGACAACGCACAGAGTCTCAGGGGCTACTATCTACACAGGGCGCATCTTG
The DNA here is from genome assembly GCF_056163025.1 of Triticum urartu. Taxonomy (NCBI): domain Eukaryota; kingdom Viridiplantae; phylum Streptophyta; class Magnoliopsida; order Poales; family Poaceae; genus Triticum; species Triticum urartu. The sequence continues at coordinate 39,763,836 of NC_141876.1, forward strand.
TTTATGCGCAACTGACAAAGAAGTACATTATCAAACGTACCTCAAAACCCGTCAGCAAACTTCTGACGGCCTCATGCAATCCACTTTCCGCGGACGAAATCCTTCCAATCACCGTACCCATCAATGCACGGTGCTCCTCTAAGATAGAAGCTCGCCCCAGCAGAATCATCAGCTCCTCCGACCGCGCATCGGACGGTGCCGGACTCGTCCTATGACCTCCATCGAAGGCCGGACACGGAGAACCTTGGGGGGACATACCGCTACCTTCCACCCCTGCCGGATTCGGAGAAACCCTCCACGATGACACCTCAGGGTCGCCCGCCTCGCCAGGCGGTACGGCAGGGGGAGGCGTTCCACTCTCCATCATCTCCGGAAGAAGATCCCCCGAAGACGAGCTCTACTGAGAAGGGTTGAGGTCCGAGCTACAAAGTAAAATTTCGGTTAATCTTCTTAGATAAAAAGCAAGGATTTCTCTCATCCCTCTAAAGGAAAATCTTTCTCTACTTACGGCTTGCTGGAGGGTTGATCCCTTTGAGGGCGTAGTTCGGCCGAGGATCTCCCCGGTGTCGGACCCTCTGACGAGGACTTTTTCCCCCGCTTTGAGGCCATGGTCTCCGGGTCGTCAGAGGCGGCCCTCTTCTTCCCCTTAGGAGAGGAATTGTCGGTTCTTCCCTTCGGAGCAGCCTCCTTCAAGGAGGCCATAGTTTCCTTGTCCTCCCCCTCACTTCCCTCCAAAGGCACGATCTTCAACATCCTGACTAGCACGGGATCCGGCCTGGTCTCAGGAAGGGGAGCCGGACACCTGATCAGCTTTGCCTTCGCTATCCACTCCTGTTTAAAAGGACAGCTCTTTTAGGGGCGAATTTATGACAATTTTACGGATAGCGAGTCTGGGCACAAGGTTACTTGCTCGAGTATCCGGGCAATTGCAGCTTAAACCTGCGTCCTCGGTCAAATCCGGACACACTGCTTGTGATCCGAAGAACATTTTATACATCTCGACGGGTGTTGCGCCCATAAAATGCTGGAGAGCTCGTGGTCCCTCCGAATTAAACTCCCACAAACGAAGGGAGCAACGTTTGTCGGACAGTGTTCGGCGAATCAGCATGACCTACGTCACCTTGACCAGGTTGAGGTCTCTTTCTAAGAGATCCCTAATGCGGCCCTGCAACAAGGGCACGTCTTTGGATAACCCCCAATCTAATCCTTTGTTGACCCATGACGCTAGCCGTGGTGGGGGACCCGAGCGAAAGGCAGGAGGCGCCACCCACTTGGTGCTCCTGGCACTACTAGGAAAACGGCTATAGATGAAATGGACACTAATGGCGCACCACGTGTGTGGTGCGCCATTAGAATATAGCAATGGCGCACCACATACAGGTACGCCATTAGTAATATATTACTAATGGCGCACCTGGTGTGCGGTGCGCCATTAGAAGTTTTGAAAAAAAACAAAATTCGTTACTAATGGCGCACCGTGGGTGTGGTGCGCCATTACTAGTTGACATAGTAATGGCGCACCACACCCACGGTGTGCCATTAGAAGTTTTGAAAAAAAAGTAAAAAAATAAAAAAAAATATTAGTAATGGCGCACCAGTGGACAGTGCGCCATGACTAGTTTTTAACTAGTAATGGCGCACTGTCCACTGGTGCGCCATTACTAAGTTTTTTTCAAAAAAAATCAAAAAAAAATTCAAATTTTTTTATTTATTTTTTTCAAAACTAGTAATGGTGCACCGTGGGTGTGGTGCGCCATTACTAGTTTAACTACTAATGGCGCACCACCCCACGGTGCGCCATTACTAGTTTGCCCGGCTTCCACCGAATGCACCCCCCCCCCCCGTGGACCGCCTTTTCAGTTTTAAAAAAAATAAAAAAAAATGATAAAAATGTCAAAAAATAAAAGAAAATAAGTTTGCCATGTGATATGTGGTCTAGTTGTTGGGAAAATTTACAAATATAAATTTCGACTTTATTTGCAAAATCTCTCTGGAAAATTGTAAAATAGGCATAACTTTTGCATATGAACTCGGATTAAAAAGTTTTATATATGAAAAATCATCTACTCAAAAAGTTACATCCGAATTTAACCGGGGGTACCCCGTTAAACATTTTCAAAATCCCCAAAAACCTAACACAAAAAAGTTACGGGGCTTTCAAGATCTAGAGGCAAAAAATTCAAAAAAAAAGGTTTTGAAATTTTTTTAATTTTTTTTTCAAAAAATGATACGTAATATGATCGGGAAGTTTGAAATATTTTTCAAAATTTCATCATAGTCATGAACATGAACAAAGTCCTAGACATCAACAAGGTATAATAGGATTGATATGCTAGATATATCAACAAGTGCCTGTGAAGTGAGCTGTTGCTGGGGTTGGATAGAACTCTGAAGTTAAGCGTGCTTGGGCTGGAGTAGTGTGAGGATGGGTGACCTTTTGGGAAGTTTGACCATGGAGTGCGATTTGACCTGAGATTAAGACATAATGACCTGAGATTAAGAAAAAAATGAAAAAAAAATTGAATTTTTTGAAAACAATTAAAAAAATTGAAAAAAAAATTGAAAAAAAATTGTTACTAATGGCGCACTTCTATGTGGTGCGTCATTAGTATACCAGATACTAATGGCGCACCGTGGGCCATACTAATGGCGCACCAGCGGTGCGCCATTAGAATACCAGATTCTAATGGCGCACCATAGGTGCGCCATTAGAAAAAAATTCTAATGGCGTGATGCTAGTGGCGCACCAGTAGTGCGCCATTAGTAACGAAAATAGGTGCGCCACTAGCAGCCCTTTTTCTAGTAGTGTGGGAGCGGTGATATAGAACCACTCTTGTTGCCACAAGCCGAGCTCCTCTTGAAAGGAGCCCTCGGGCCATGGAGCATCAACATTCTTACTTATGAGAGCACCTCCGCACTCTGCGTGCCGTCCCTCATTCATCTTCGGCTCCACTCCAAAAGTCTTGAGCCATAATCCGAAGTGAGGAGTAACACGGAGGAACGCTTCGCACACAACGATGAATGAGGAAATGTGGAGGATGGACTCCGGAGCTAAGTCATGAAATTCCAGCCCATAATAGAACATCATCCCCCTCACGAAGGGATCCATCGGGAAGCCTAACCCCCGAAGGAAGTGATACATGAACACTACGCTCTCACCGGGCTGGGGACTGGGAATAGCCTGCCTTTGAGCAGGCAACCTATGCAAAATTTCGGCGGTCAAGAACTTAGCCTCTCTCAACTTTAGCACATCCTCCTCCGTGATGGAGGAGGGCATCCATCGGCCTTGAAGGTCGGAACCGGACATTGTCGAAGGTCCGAAGCGCCTGGAATCTGGAGCCTAGGGTGTTGGAACTCGAGGCAACGGGCGAACTTGTTTTGAGATTGGAGAAAAGGAGTAAGGCCTTGGTCTCTTTATAAGAGGTTGAATACCAGGAGCCCTCCCCGTAACCGTTTGGGACTCGCCTTTAATCGAGAAGACATGCTAACGGGCACGATTGGGTTACCCATGTCCGTATTGATGAGAATCCCGTAAATAAAGGGGACACGATCTCTGCTTTGACAAGACGTGCCAAGGAAACCGCCTCGCAAAACACGCTGAGGTGGAAAAGTGAAAACGATTTGAATAAAGGCTTGGCCGTAGTGTGATGTCACGCTGCGGAATACGTCAGCGGATTAGATTTGTGTTAATATTATTCTCTCTGTGGCAATACGTGGAAACTTATTTTGTAGAGCCGGACACTACTCTTGGTGTTCACAAACTTTTAAGAAGAATTTGGAGGAGGAACCCGCCTTGCAATGCCGAAGACAATCTACGCGCCGGACTCGTCGTCATTGAAGCCTGGTTCAGGGGCTACTGAGGGAGTCCTGTATTAGGGTGTGTTCGGGTAGCCGGACTATACCTTCAGCCGGACTCCGAGACTATGAAGATACAAGATTGAAGACTTCGTCCCGTGTCCGGGTGGGACTTTCCTTGGCGTGGAAGGCAAGCTTGGCGATGCGGATATTCAAGATCTCCTACCATTGTAACCGACTTTGTGTAACCCTAACCCTCTCCGGTGTCTATATAAACCGGAGGGTTTTAGTCTGTAGGACAACTTCATCATACAACAATCATACCATAGGCTAGCTTCTAGGGTTTAGCCTCCTTGATCTCGTGGTAGATCTACTCTTGTACTACCCATATCATCAATATTAATCAAGCAGGACGTAGGGTTTTACCTCCATCAAGAGGGCCCGAACCTGGGTAAAGCATCATGTTCTTTGCCTCCTGTTACCATCCGCCCTAGACGCACAGTTCGGGACCCCCTACCCGAGATCCGCCGGTTTTGACACCGACAATAGGCGTGCGTGCCTAGACTGTAAGGTGATACTTGGAGAGAGTGTTGTACCCCAGCATAAGCTGGTGGTTGCTAACTTCGGCTTTCGGATTCGTGTCCAGCGGGATAAGCGTGCCAAAGTCGCTAGAACGAAGTGGTCGAAGCTCAAGGGGAAGGTAGCTCAGGCGTTCAAGGAGAGGGTCATTAAGAAGGGCCCTTGGGAGGAAGGAGGGGATGCGGACAATGTGTAGATGAAGATGGCGACTTGCATTCTTAAGGTGGCCTCGAAGGAGTTAGGAGTGTCCAGGGGAAGGAGAAGCAAAGATAAGGATACCTGGTGGTGGAATGATGATGTCCAGAAGGCGATTAAGGAGAAGAAAGATTGCTTCAGAAGCATATACCTAGATAGGAGTGCAGACAACATTGAGAAGTACAAGATGGCGAAGAAGGCCGCAAAGCGAGCTGTTGGTGAAGCAAGGGGTCGGGCATATGAGGACCTCTACCAACGGTTAGGCACGAAGGAAGGTGAAAGGGACATCTATAAGATGGCCAAGATCCGAGAGAGGAAGTCGAGGGGTATTGGCCAAGTCAAATGCATCAAGGATGGAGCGGGCCAACTCTTGGTGAAGGGAGGAGATTAAGCATAGATGGTGGGAGTACTTCGACAAGTTGTTCAACGGGGATAATGAGAGTTCTACCATTGAACTGGACGACTCCTTTGATGAGACCAGCGTGCGTTTTGTGCGGCAAATCTAGGAGAATGGAGTCAAGGAGGCTTTAAAAAGGATTAAAGGAGGCAAGGCGATGGGCCCTGATTGTATCCCCATTGAGGTGTGGAAAGGTCTCGGGGACATAGCGATAGTATGGCTAACCAAGCTTTTCAACCTCATTTTTTGGGCAAACAAGATGCCAGAAGAAAGGAGGCGGGGTATATTAGTACCAATCTTCGAGAACAAGGGGGATGTTCAGAGTTGTACTAATTACCGTGGAATTAAGCTGATGTGCCATACAATGAAGCTATGGGAGAGAGTCATTAAGCACCGCTTAAGAAGAATGACAAGCGTGACCAAAAATCAGTTTGGTTTCATGCCTGGGAGGTCGACCATGGAAGCCATTTTCTTGGTACGACAACTTATGGAGAGATATAGGGAGAAAAAGAAGGACTTGCATATGGTGTTCATTGACTTGGAGAAGGCCTATGATAAGATATCGCGGAATGTCATGTGTTGGGCCTTGGAGAAACACAAAGTCCCAGCAAAGTACATTACCCTCATCAAGGACATATACGATAATGTCGTGACAAGTATTCGAACAAGTGATGTAGACACTGATGACTTCCCGATTAAGATAGGACTGCATCATGGGTCAGCTTTGAGCCCTTATCTTTTTGCATTGGTGATGGATGAGGTCACAAGGGATATACAAGGAGATATACCATGGTGTATGCTCTTTGCGGATGATGTGGTGCTAGTTAACGATAGTCGAACGGGGGTAAATAGGAAGTTAGAGTTATGGAGACAAACCTTGGAATCAAAAGGGTTTAAGCTTAGTAGAACAAAAACCGAGTACATGATGTGCGGTTTTAGTACTACTAGGCGTGAGGAGGAGGAGGTTAGCCTTGATGGCCAGGTGGTACCTCAGAAGGACACCTTTCGGTATTTAGGGTCAATGCTACAGGAGGATGGGGGTGTTGATGAAGATGTGAACCATCGAATCAAAGCCAGATGGATGAAGTGGCGCCAAGCTTCTGGCATTCTCTGTGACAAGAGAGTGCCACAAAAGCTAAAAGCCAAGTTCTACAGGATGGCGGTTCGACCCGCAATGTTGTATGGCGCTGAGTGTTGGCCGACTAAAAGGCGACATGTTCAACAATTAGGTGTGGCGGAGATGCGTATGTTGAGATGGATGTGTGGCCACACGATGAAGGTTCAAGTCCGGAATGATGATATATGAGATAGAGTTGGGGTAGAACCAATTGAAGAGAAGCTTGTCCAACATCATCTGAGATGGTTTGGGCATATTTAGCGCAGGCCTCCAGAAGCTCCAGTGCATAGCGGACGGCTAAAGCGTGCGGAGAATGTCAAGAGAGGGCAGGGTAGACTAAATTTGACATGGGATGAGTCCATTAAGATAGACCTGAAGGATTGGAGTATCACCAAAGAGCTAGCTATGGATAGGGGTGCGTGGAAGCTTGCTATCCATGTGCCAGAGCCATGAGTTGGTTGCGAGATCTTATGGGTTTCACCTCTAGCCTACCCCAACTTGTTTGGGACCAAAGGATTTGTTGTCTTTGTTATTGATGATGATCATGAACATGTTGCACAAGCTTGGGAGAGGATGAAATTAATCATACGTAATTGCCCTACACTTGGTTTGAATTTGTGGATGGTTATACAAACAATTTATGCCGGATTGAATTTTGCTTCTAGAATTCTTTTAGATTTGGCCACGGGAGGCACTTCTATGGAAATCACTTTAGGAGAAGCAACTAAACTCCTAGACAATATTATGGTTAATTATTCTCAGTGGCACACCGAAAGATCCACTAGTAAAAAAAGTTCATGTGATTGAAGAGAATAATGTTTTGAGTGGAAAGATGGATGAACTTATGAAATTGTTTGCTAATAAAAGTGTTTTTTCTGATCCTAGTGATATGTCTTTGTCCACTTTGATTGAGAATAATAATGAATCTATGGATGTGAATTTTGTTGGTAGGAACAATTTTGGTAACAACGCGTATAGAGGAAACTTTAATTCTAGGCCGTTTCCTAGTAATTCCTCTAATAATTATGGTAATTCCTACAACAACTCTTATGGAGATTCTAATAAGATTCCCTCTGATTTTGAGATTAGTGTTAAAGAATTTATAAGTTTGCAAAAGAATTTCAATTCTTTGGTTGAAGAAAAATTGCTTAAGATTGATGAGTTGGCTAGGAACGTGGATAGAATTTCTCTTGATGTTGATTCTTTGAAACTTAGATCTATTTCACCTAAGCATGACATCAATGAGTCTCTCAAAGCAATGAGAATTTCCATTGATGAGTGCAAAGAAAGAACCGCTAGGATGCATGCTAAAAAAGATTGCTTTGTGAAAGCATGTTCTTCTAGTTTTCATGATAATAATGATGAAGATCTAAAAGTGATTGATGTGACTCCTATCAAATCTTTGTTTTCCAATATGAATCTTGATAAATATGGGACTGGAGATGAGTCACATTTTTTTAAAAGGCGTCCCAATGATTCGGAGTTTTTAGATTTTGATGCAAAAATTTATAAAGTGGGATTGAAGAGGTCAAAATTTTACATAGCAATGAACCCACTATTTTGGATTTCAAGGAATTTAATTTCTCCCTAATAATAAAGCACGTATTAAGTCTCCGGGTTCACCGTCATGACCTTTTTTATGAAAAGGTCCCCGTATTTTCGCTAATTTAACCTGCAGTTCTTGGTAAGTGAAGAAAAACGGTTCATATTTTTTTCGTCAACCCTATGTTCACGTTTAGATCGAGCGGCGGCGCTCCAGATCCGATCGAGATGCAGGACGACGGCGGTGGCAGGGCTCTCTGGGAGACGGGGAACGGCGGGGAAGTGGCCGATCAGGTCAGGATCCAGTGCGGCGGTGAGGGGGCCTGCGGCGGCGACGCTCCATGGCTATGGCAGCTCGGTCTCCGAGGAAGAAGAGACGAGGGAGAGAGAGAAGATGAGATGGAAAGAAGACAAGGCAGAGTAGGGACGGCGCGGCTTCCTGCTGCTGGTCCGGCGGCGGCTCCTGTCGGCAGTTCCAGGTTTGATTTCTGGATTCCTCTCCTTCCCGCTGCCCGATAGGGGTTGCCCAGCCGTCACTCTCCTTACCCCGCACACCTCCTACGCCTAGCTGCACCTCCCTGCGTTCATGGTGATGCCGTCGCCCTCGCCTGCATCTCGCTGTTGCTATTGCTGCCTGCTTTTGATCGTTCTGAACATGTACTTTGTGATTTGCCACTGATTAGTTGATGACGAGACAGTAATCTTGCAGGTGAGTCAGGCTCTGCATGCTTCGGTCTGGTTGGTGCTAGCGGGAGCTCATGGGAGATCTCCCAGTCTACCGCTCGACGGCCTGGAGACACAGCTCTCTCATTGGGAGACCTGCGTGGTCAACCCCATTGGCGACCTGTTCCCGGCCTGGATCAATCGGTCCATGCACAACTGAAACAATTAGGTTGATGGATTTTGAGAAGAGTGTTAGCTTGAAGTTGCAACGTACAAAGTTTGCTATTAGATGTTGTCCTGTTGCTTCTCATGCACACACATATGGATCCGCTAGGCAGGCTAGATGCCGATCTCCACACGTCTAGAGTCGTTGGACCTCCGTCCTCCCACTTCAAACTTCATGTAAAACCTTCGTCCATCTGCAGAGAAGGCGCCGACTGCGTTGCCAGCTAGATGGCAGCCTCGGCGAGTCGGCGTGACTAGGAGCCTATGACTCAAATGGTTCCATTAACCCCTCTTACTTTTAACCATCCCACGCATGACAACAAGCAATTCTTTTTTCTTTGTTCAGAGTTACTCAAAAGCATGTATGCATTTCAATCAAAGAGATTTACTGATTTACTCTAATGACTACTCAGGCAGTATGTGATAGCGATGCTTCTCGACTGACCCAGCATTGTGGATGCTAATTACAATTGAAGATATGCATATGTGTGTGATTGGGATTTTATGTGCATATGTGTGAAGCTACTAGGGAGTTTGCATCTACTGGACCGTACATGCAGTATTTAGTACCCACTGCTTTACATGTTGAATATATTTTCACTATAGTTATTGGAACTAATTTTGTTACAACGAAACTACTACTTGCATGTCAGAAATTGTACGGTTTCAGTACTATCAGTGATCTAATACATGCCCGATAGAGTCGACGACAGTGGTGAGGGCACAACCAGCTGCTTCCTCCAGTTCAATAGGCAGTCAAATCAGGATATACATCATCATGAGGTATGTAGTCTGATGTCCACGATAATACTTCTAAAGTACAATAGTGAATTTTGATCGTGTAATACCATCACACGCGTACATGTACCCATCAGAGTGTGGTTAATTATCTTCTTTATTTGGCGGCCCTTTGTGCAAAGTTTTGGTAGGCGTTTTTATCATTTGGTTTCATGGTACGTGTTCTACTTATGTACGGATTTAATTTTTGGCATGCATGCTTAATTTTATTTGCAAACCTGCATGTATTTTATTCAACTGGTTGTGTCTTCTTTTACTTGTTCATCAATTGAAGAATCTTTCATGCAGAAGGTGATCTCTTGACGCGTCTATCAGCCATGGGCTACAAACTGAATTATCAACCAGATTATTGTGATAGCCGGCGTTGCCGTGCTCTACAACTATGCAATAATGATCTCAAAAGAACAATAACTATCCCACATAGTTCTGAACTCTTGACATCTTATGTTTTGGTTATAAGTTTCTTTTGAATCTTTGGTGAATAATCCAATTAAGCTTTCCCTATAGGTTGTGCTGTCAGAGTATGTTTTCACTATAGGAAATTTATTTCAACGTCTCCATGATGCCATAACTCTATGTAGAGTTGTTCATCTCCCACATTATCCTGATGCTTATTGCTATTACTATGACACTATACTTTATTTCAGAAAGTGATTGCTCCATCAGGTACACATAAAAAGAAATTGCACAACTGCACCATGGCTATCCAGCATATCAAGCAAGCTCGGGTTCAGATGTCTGATGCAGATGGAGTCACAATTTAAGCAGAAGATATTCTTAATAGTGACAAGGAATTATTTGTTCTGTCACTATGGATTATGCTCATTCATATGCAGGTTAATCTGAAAATGCCATTCAGTCTCCCATTACTCCTATCGAAGTTTTATATTGTTATTATATTGCACCTTTCATTTGTATTGAAAATCATAAGTAATGGGGTTTGATCTTCAGTTTAGTTTTCCACTCACTTCTCAGAAATAATGTTGACACTGTTATTATATTACAGTGAGGATACTACTTCTCAACACTATGTTGCTGTTACTTGCCTAAATCAGAAGGGTTGCAGTACCAAATTTCTTTTTAGTAAGAAAGTGTACGTGCATGTGTTATCCAACAAGATTGTGTGAAGATTTTGAGGCTGCAGTAAACTTGCTCGCCAGCAAGATCAAGCCTCACGTGGTTGTACAGAGAGGTGAGGTTGCAGCGAATTTGTTCATGACGAGACTTGTTGATTATTGCACATCTAAAGATACGAGAGCATAGATAATGTTGCTGCTTATAAATTTGGATAATGTTGTTGCTTATAAATTGACGTGATCTGTTTCTGCAGTACCAAAGATACAAGGTGGATTTAGATGAGAAATGAGTGGATTTCTACTCTTGGGTGTACTACACTCGAGTTTACACGATGTTAAATTCCACCCGACTTAAATCCATTATGTGACCCTAATTATGTGCAACCCACTAATTCACAATGATGTATTTGCTCGAGAGGGTGGAGTAACAATATTGTGATATGTATTTCTGTCTGCACAAATAAAATGTATTGACTATTGATGTTGCTACAAATTTTTTTGATTATTGTGGAAGCAGAAACACAGTTGAGAAGGATTTCATTTAGTACGTACTTTGAGTTTTCATAGCTAGAGAGGCTGGTGCCTAATCTACATCAGAACAACGGCAAGTTAATAAACAAGGAGGCTGCCAAGTTGTACTGTGACTACTGTTAGATCTGTTTTTTCACTTTTGAATTTTATTTGAGAGTGAATCTCGAGGGTATAACTTCTCTGAAGTGCTAGCCCCCGCCTACAGATGACAAGATTTTCTTCTTCTAAATGTAATGTGGCATGAGCCACAAACACTTCATAGAACTTTAAAGCAAAACATTGATCCCCTGCGTCCATATATACGACAAACATTGTCATAATATATTTTCCAGTAAATGATTGTGAACCAATTTTTTCAATCTGTACCTTTTTGCAATAGTATTTTTCCAGGCTATGTAACATAAGTTATGTTATTGGTCCAATTAAGTGTTATTATTAGTACTTGATTTAGCGAAGACCATCAGCCCACAATATGTGTTGACAAGTTAGCACTTGTCATCGACGCCGCCGGGCTGAAACCGTCCTTGTTCGACAAGCTGGTGTCCGCGAATACAACCATTAGTCTCGGCTCTTGTGAGGACGGAAAGGAGGATAAGTAGTGACACCAACACAGTGGGGCGCCATGTTGACATAGAGGTTATAGATATGTGAGGATCTTGTATCATGTTTAGGAATATGCATTTTTTTCTCCCGTTGCAATGCACGGACATTTTTGCTAGTTATGATAATTGCTCTTTGATAGATTGTATTTCCTTGTTGCGATCCGTGTTAAATTCTCCTCATGCTTATAATCAAAATAAAGCTTTTACTAAACATATCGTTGATGCTTTAATGCAATCCTATGAAGAAAAGCTTGAACTAGAGATTTCTATCCCTAGAAAACTTTACGATGAGTGGGAACCTACTATTAAAATTAAGATGAATGATTATGAATGCTATCCTTTGTGTGATTTGGGTGCTAGTGTTTCCACGATTCCAAAAACTTTGTGTGATGTGCTAGGTTTCCATGAATTTGATGGTTGTTCTTTAAATTTGCATCTTGCGGATTCCACCATTAAGAAACCTATGGGAAGGATTAATGATGTTCTTATTTTTGCAAATAGGAATTATGTGCCCGTATATTTCATTGTTCTTGATATAGATTGCAATCCTACATGTCCTATTATTCTTGGTAGACCTTTCCTTAGAACGATTGGTGCAATTATTGACATGAAATAAGGAAATATTATATTCCAATTTCTGTTAAGGAAAGGCATGGAACACTTTCCTAGGAAGAAAATTAAATTTTCTTATGAATCTATTATGAGAGCTACTTATGGATTGCATACCAAAGATGACAATACCTAGATCGATTCTTGTTTTTATGCCTAGCTAGGGGCGTTAAACGATAGCGCTTGTTGGGAGGCAACCCAATTTTATTTTTGTTATTTACTTTTCTTTCCTATTTAGTAATAAATAATTCATCTAGCTTCTGTTATGATTGTGTTTTTGATGTTTTACTTAGTGTTTGTGCCAAGTAAATCCTTTAGGATCTTCTTGGGTGATAGTTGTTTGATCTTGCTGATAAAAACAGAAAGTATGCGCTCACGAAAATAATTTTAGTTTTTTACCAGAGAGCGATAAAATACCAATTCTAACTGCAGTAGATCATTATAAAAATTATCCTGGTCTTCCTAGTTTTTCAGAATTTTTGGAGTCACAGATGTATTCAAAACTTCCAGATTGCTACAGACTTTTCTGTTTTTGACAGATTTTGTTTTTCGTGTGTTGTTTGCTTATTTTGATGCATCTATGGCTAGTATCGGGGGGGGGGGTATGAACCATAGAGAAGTTGGAATATGGTATGTTTAACACCAATATAAATAAAGAATGAGTTCATTACAGTACCTTAAAGTGGTGGTTTATCTTCTTATACTAATGGAGCTCATGAGATTTTCTGTTGAAGTTTTGTGTTGTGAAGTTTTCAAGTTTTTGGGTAAATATTTGATGGATTTTTGGAATAAGGAGTGGCAAGAGCCTAAGCTTAGGGATGCCCAAGGCACCCCAAGGTAAAATTCAAGGACAACCAAAAGCCTAAGCTTGGGGATGCCCCGAAAGGCATCCCCTCTTTCGTCTTCGTCTAGTGGTAACTTTACTTGAGGCTATATTTTTATTCACCACATGATATGTGTTTTTCTTGGAGCATCTTGTATGATTTGAGTCTTTGTTTTTTGGTTTACCACAATCATACTTGCTGCACACACCTTTTGGGAGACACACGCATGAATCAGAATTTATTAGAGTACTCTATGTGCTTCACTTATATCTTTTGAGCTAGATAATTTTGCTCTAGTGCTTCACTTATATCTTTTTAGAGCACGGTGGTGGTTTTACTTTATAAAAATTATTAATCTCTCATTCTTCACTTATATTATTTTGAGAGTCTTTTAGAACAGCATGGTAATTTGCTTTGGCTATAAAATTAGTCCTAATATGATGGGCATCCAAGATGGGTATAATAAAAACTTTCATATAAAGTGCATTGAATACTATGAGAAGTTTGATTCCTTATGATTGTTTTGAGATATGAAGATGGTGATATTAGAGTCATGCTAGTTGAGTAGTTGTGAATTCGAGAGATGCTTGTGTTAAAGTTTGTGATTCCCGTAGCATGCACGTATGGTGAACCGTTATGTGATGAAGTCGGAGCATGATTTATTTTTTTGATTGTCTTCCTTATGAGTGGCGGTCGGGGACGAGTGATGGTATTTTCCTGCCAATCTATCCCCCTAGGAGCATGTGTGTAGTACTTTTTTTGATAACTAATAGATTTTTGCAATAAGTATGTGAGTTCTTTATGACTAATGTTGAGTCCATGGATTATACGCACTCTCACCCTTCCACCGTTGCTAGCCTCTCTAGTACCGCGCAAATTTCATCGGTTCCATAAACCTACCATTTACCTTCCTAAAAACAGCCACCATACCTACCTATTATGGCAATTCAATAGCCATTCCGAGATATATTGCCTTGCAACTTTCCACCGTTCCGTTCATTATGACATGCTTCATCATTGTCATATTGCTTTGCATGATCATGTAGTTGACATCGTATTTGTGGCAAAGCCACCTTCATAATTTTTTTCATACATGTCACTCTTGAATCATTGCACATCCTGGTACACCACCGGGGGCATTCACATAGAATCATATTTTGTTCTAAGTATCGAGTTGTAATTTTTGAGTTGTAAGTAAATAAAAGTTTGATGATCTTCATTATTAGAGCATTGTCCCAGTGAGGAAAGGATGATGGAGACTATGATTCCCCCACAAGTCGGGATGAGACTCCAGGCGAAAAATAAAAAAAAGGAAAAAAGGCCATAAAAAAGAGAAAGGCCCCAAAAAATGAGAGAAAAATAGAGAAGGGGCAATACTACTATCCTTTTTTCACACTTGTGCTTCAAAGTAGCACCATGATCTTCATGATAGAGAGTCTTCTATTTTGTCACTTTCATATACTAGTGGGAATTTTTTATTATAGAACTTGGCTTGTATATTCCAATGATGGGCTTCCTCAAAATGCCCTAGGTCTTCGTGAGCAAGCAAGTTGGACGCACACCCACTTAGTTTCTTTTTGAGCTTTCATACACTTATGGCTCTAGTGCATCCGTTGCATGGCAATCCCTACTCACTCACATTGATATCTATTGATGGGCATCTCCATAGCCCGTTGATACACCTAGTTGATGTGAGACTATCTTCTCCTTTTTGTCTTCTCCACAACCACCATTCTATTCCACCTATAGTGCTATGTCCATGGCTCACGCTCATGTATTGTGTGAGGATTGAAAAAGTTTGAGAACATCAAAAGTATGAAACAATTGCTTGGCTTGTCATCGGGGTTGTGCATGATTTAAATATTTTGTGTGATGAAGATAGAGCATAGCCAAACTATATGATTTTGTAGGGATAGCTTTCTTTGGCCATGTTATTTTGAGAAGACATGATTACTTTGTTAGTATGCTTGAAGTATTCTTATTTTTATGTCAAAATTAAACTTTTGTTTTGAATCTTTTGGATCTGAACATTCATGCCACAATAAAGAAAATTACATTGATAATTATGTTAGGTAGCATTCCACATCAAAAATTCTGTTTTATCATTTACCTACTCGAGGACGAGTAGGAATTAAGCTTGGGGATGCTTGATACGTCTCCAACATATCTATAATTATTTATTGTTCCATGCTATTATATTGTCTGTTTTGGATGATTAATGGGCTTTGATATGCTCTTTTACATTATTTTTGGGACTAACCTATTAACTGGAGGCCCAGTGTCAGTTTTTGTTTTTTTGCCTATTTTAGAGTTTTGCAGAAAAGGAATACCAAACGGAATCCAAATGGAATGAAACCTTCGCAGTGATCTTTCTTGGACCGAAAGCAAACCAGAAGACCTGGAGTTGAAGTCTGGAGCGCCATGAGGCGGCCATGAGGCAGGAGGACGCACCCAGGGGGTAGGCGCGCCCCCTTCCTCGTGGGCCCCTCATAGCTCCACCGAGATACTTCTTTTGCCTATATGTACTCTTATACCCTAGATCGGTCGCAGAGAGCCACGCAACCACTTTTCCACCACTGCAACCTTCTGTACCTGTGAGATCCCATCCTGGGGCCTTTTCCGGTGATCTGTCAGATGGGGAATCGATCACGGAGGGCTTCTACATCAACACCATAGCCTGTCCAATGAAGCGTGAGTAGTTTACCACAGACCTTCGGGTCCATAGTTATTAGCTAGATGGCTTCTTCTCTCTCTTTGATTCTCAACACAAAGTTCTCCTTGATGTTCTTAGTGATCTATTCGATGTAATACTCTTTTGCGGTATGTTTGCCGAGATCCAATGAATTGTGGGTTTATGAACAAGATTATCTATGAATATTATTTAGTTCTTCTCTGAATTCTTATCTGCATGATTTGATATCTTTGCAAGTATCTTCGAATTATCGGTTGAGCTTGGCCTACTAGATTGAGCTTTCTTGCAATGGGAGAAGTGCTTAGTGAGGGAGTCCTCGATTAGGGGGTATCTGGACAGCCGGATTATATCCTTTGGCCGGACTGTTGGACTATGAATATACAAGATTGAAGACTTCGTCTCGTGTCCGGATGGGACTCTACTTGGCGTGGAAGGCAAGCTAGGTAATACGGATGTGTATATCTCCTCCTTTGTAACCGACCTTGTGTAACCCTAGCCCCCTCTGGTGTCTATGTAAACCATAGGGTTTTAGTCCGTAGGACAGCATACAATCATACCATAGGCTAGCTTCTAGGGTTTAGCCTCTCTGATCTCGTGGTAGATCTACTCTTGTACTACCCATATCATCAATATTAATCAAGCAGGACGTAGGGTTTTACCTCCATCAAGAGGGCCCGAACCTGGGTAAAACATCGTGTCCCCTGCCTCCTGTTACCATCCGCCTTAGATGCACAGTTCAGGACCCCCTACCCGAGATCCACCGGTTTTGACACCGACATTGGTGCTTTCATTGAGAGTTCCTCTGTGATGTCGCCAGAAGGAAGGATGTCTCGTTTCGTCTTTAAAGACGGTACTACTGTTGGGGGAGCTTTGGCTGTCGGCCAAACTCTCCGGCTAGGCGGTTTCATCATGACCGCATGTTCGGCCATCGCGCCGACGATGACTTCTCGGGTCATCGAAAACAGCCTCCATGTCAAATCAGCACTCGCCGAATAGATGGATCCGGTGGAGCTCGCCTCCCTAAACGAGCTCTTGGATCGCATCGCCGCCCTGGGAGTCGCTACGGACTATGATCGGATTGGGCTTAAACCTGATCAAAGGGAGATTAACTCTCTGCCAGTCACCCATCATATTGCAGTGGTGGAGGAACAATGCGGCGACCTCTCCTCCATATTGAGGACCAACTATGTCCGGATTCCTGAGCTCTCCGAGCTAGATACCCGTTCGCCGGAGGACAGCATCCAATCCCTGAACTTAGAGTCAGGCAGCGGGCCAGGATTATCGGGCAACACCCCAGAACCAGAATTTCCAAAATTGGAAATTCCTCGGCCCCTGGATCCCAGATCGGGTAAGGGTTCAGATTCAATTCCACCCACCCACCCAAGCATAAGCGATCTTTCCCGCATCAGGCAAGAGCCCCAGGAAACAGTACATCACTATTGGGCCAGATTCCTCCTTGCGATGAACAAGGTTAAGGACTGTCGCGAGGAAAATGCAGTCTTATTTTTCTGCAATAATTGCACGGAAAAGGGAATCCTTAACGCCATAAATCGCCGTGAGATATCACGCTTCGCTGACTTGGCGTCCATAGTACGAAAGTACTGTGCGATGGAAAGTGCCTGGAAAACCGAAACAAACTTTTGGGATAATCCGGCCCTAAATACGAACCCAATCCGAAATAAAAGGGTGTACTATCAAAAGACACCTGGGTCAACTACCAAAAAGCAAAAACCCTCTATAGGGCATGGAATCGTACTGGAGGGATGGCTCAATGGACCCTGCAAAATTCATAGTACAACGGATACAATACCAACGCACAGCCTTAGAGCATGTTGGATACTCTGGCAGGTGGCCAAAAGTGGTGAGGATCTTCTTGGCATACATAATTCCTCATTGTGTTTCCTCGACGCATACTCCGGTTACCACCAAATCAAGATGGCGGAGTCCGACCAAG
The DNA here is from genome assembly GCF_056163025.1 of Triticum urartu. Classification (NCBI taxonomy): domain Eukaryota; kingdom Viridiplantae; phylum Streptophyta; class Magnoliopsida; order Poales; family Poaceae; genus Triticum; species Triticum urartu. Next base: position 39,781,435 of record NC_141876.1, read on the forward strand.
CCGCAACGGCATTCATCACACCATACGGTCCCTTCTGTTTCAACACAATGCCTTTTGGGCTCAAAAACGCCGGCGCAACATATCAGCGCATGATTCAGACATTTCTGGAGAAACAAATCGGCAAAACAGTAGAGGCATACGTAGACGATGTGGTCATCAAAACCAAGCACATCGACTCTTTGATAGACGACTTGAGGCTCACATTCGACAACCTCCAAACATACGACATCAAGCTCAATCCGGAAAAATGCGTTTTCGGCGTACCAGCCGCAAAGCTCCTAGGTTTCATTGTCTCCAGTAGAGGTATTGAAGCTAATCCGGCTAAAATCCAAGCTTTGTCACAGTTGGTTACCCCAACAGACCTCAAACAAATACAGAAGTTAACTGGATGTGTGGTGGCTCTAAGCCGCTTTATCTCCCGCTTAGGAGAAAAGGCTTTACCCCTTTATCGCCTCCTTCGGTGCACCGAACACTTTGAGTGGACGGACGCTGCCACAGCTGGATTGGAAGAAATAAAGGCCATTTTGGCAACCAACCCAATCCTGGACGCACCAAACATCGGCGAACCAATGCTGTTGTACATTGCGACAACTCATCAAGTTGTAAGCGCAGTGCTCGTCGTCGAACGAGAAGCTGCCAGACATAAATTCCCTCTTCAAAAGCCGGTATACTATGTATCCACTGTCCTCACTCCATGCAAATCACGGTACCCACATTATCAAAAGATAGCCTATGCGGTATTCATGGCATCCCGGAAGTTGCGACACTACTTTTAAGAGTGTTCGATTATAGTAGCCTCGGAAGTGCCACTTAATGATGTTATAAACAACCGCGACGCTACGGGCCAGATTGCTAAATGGGCCATTGAGCTCCTCCCGTTCGACATAACATACAAACCTCGACGGGCCATTAAGTCGCAAGTATTGGCTGACTTTGTCGCCGAATGGACGGAGGCCGAACTCCCTAAAGAGTACGGCGCATACTCCAATTGGATCATGCACTTCGATGGTTCTAAAATGTTGGCTGGTCTAGGGGCTGGCATCGTCCTGACGTCCCCAACTGGAGATACCATTCAGTACGTACTACAAATATTGTATACAGACTCCAACAACGCAGCCGAATACGAAGCTCTGTTGCATGGTCTTCGGATGGCAGTCTCCATGGGCATTCAACGCCTCGAGGTGCATGGGGATTCAAACCTTGCAATATACCAAATAAATGGAGACATTGACGCCAAGGATCCGAAAATGGCGGCCTACCGAAACGCCGTCCTAAAATTGTCAGCTCGGTTCGAGGGACTCGAATTTCACCATGTGGCTCGGGAAAACAATCAAGCGGCGGATATCCTCGCCCGCATCGGCGCAAAATGCGACGCGGTCCCCCCGACAAATTTCTGGAAAGGTTGTTCAAGCCATTCGTAGTATGGGAAGGGGACACCGGTAACAATAGTCCGAACCCGGCCAAAATGCCCGATACCGAATACTCTGACACAATCGGAGGCTCCGCCACCAAAATAACACCTTCAGCCCACGTAATAATGGCCATTATCGCCCCGTGGACAAAACCATTCCTGACCTACCTAACTAGGCAGGAACTTCCGGAGGACCAAAATGAGGCATGCTGCATAGTGCGGCGATCTAAGGCCTACAGGGTCCACGAGAGAGAATTGTATAAAAAAGCACTACCGGAGTCCTTCAAAGGTGCATCTCCGAAGAGGAAGGGCGGAACCTTTTGGCAGAAATCCATGCCGGACACGGCGGTCACCATGCCGCAGCCCGGGCTCTTGTAAGCAAGGCCTTCCGTACAAGATTCTATTGGCCAACGGCCCAGGCACATGCACATGACTTGGTCCAACGTTGCGCCGGTTGCCAGCTCTTTGCAAATCAAAGCCACATGCCACCCACTGCCCTCCAAACAATCCCCATTACGTGGCCCTTCGCGGTCTGGGGGCTTGACATGGTTGGACCCCTTAAAGGGGGAACCCACAAGAAAAAATACTTACTGGTCATGGTGGATAAATTCACCAAATGGATAGAGGCTAAACCTGTTAAAACAGCCGAATCCGGACCAGTGATAGACTTCATATCTGGGGTCGTACACCGTTATGGCATCCCCCACAGCATCATCACTGACAACGGCACAAACTTCACAGGCGATGAGGTAAAACTCTGGTGCAGCAAAATGGGCATTAAGCTCGATTATGCTTCAGTCTATCACCAACAAACCAACGGTCAAGTCGAGCGAGCAAACGGTCTTATAATGAGCGGCATTAAACCCAGATTAGTGTGTTCCTTAATGGAGTCTAACACGCACTGGGTAGAGGAGCTCGACTCCATACTCTGGGGGCTGCAGACCACGCCAAATCATAGTACCGGATATACACCCTTCTTTATGGTGTACGGCGCAGAGGCAGTCTTGCCCTATGACATAATTCATGACTCACCTTGAGTGCGCATGTACGAAGAAAGAGAAGCCGAGCTCGATCGACAGGACAGTCTGGACACCCTGGAGGAGGAGCGCGACGTAGCCAAAGCCCGTTCGGCATTTTATCAGCAACAGGCTCGCAGATACCAAAGCAGAGAAGTATGGGCCAAAACTTATAACGTTGGTGAACTAGTTCTACGCCTGCCAGATAAGAAAAAGAACAAGCTCGAGCCCAAATGGGAAGGTTCCTTTATTATTGACCAAGTTCTGACCGGTGGAGCGTACCGACTGCAGGATGCATCGACTAGTCGACTCGAGCCGAACCCATGGAACGCAGCCAGGCTCCGAAGATTCTACGCCTAGCGCCGGACCCTATGTTCGTCCCCTCCCTTTGTCCATTTTTTGCATGTACATTATCTGTCTTGTTTTTCTTTCTTCCTTTCTGTTATTATTTCTCTAGGCCTATAAAGGCCAACTTGTGCCTCGCTTGCACATTATAGATGCGCTAGCCGCGCTCATAATACCTGGGGCTTCTTTCACAGAAGCTTAATTATTTATCTGGGCCTCAGGCCCCGAACATGTGTCATGCTTCCGCATGTACCTTTTTTCTCCATTATATGCACCGATATGACATAAGTTTTGGCCAAGCTGGGTTGCCTGGCTCTTATATTTATGCCCTACATTCCCGTTAATTCGGCTAGGGCATAAGGGGATCACCTCTGCGATTGTTACTGCCGGGTCAGCCGGACGTGTACCTCAGACTGGGTGAAGCCAAAAGCTAGCGTTCTTAAGGGAATATTCGATCGGTGAACAAAATATGATTTTTATTTATTGTCCATATCTGCCCCCAGATGTTTTTCCTGCGTTTCCTATCGCAGTCCGGACATGCACTTTAGGGCATGCTTACCCAAGGAAAGGAACCCTTAATGGAACTATTCTCCCTGGAAGATGTTTCTTACTACCCATGTAATATAACATAACTAGTTGGACACTTGTCTGTTCAAGCACTTATGACCCCTACGCCTGGTCTCCACACATGCCCCGGTTCTTATATAACTGCGCGGGTATTTGGATACACTCCGGACTATCGGGTCCCGAGGTTGAAGCGAAAAAGTCCGCCAAGACAAATAATCTACAATCCGGCTAGAAGGCATTATACATGTCACTTTCTTTACATAGTCATGCAGACTGACTAAATTTCTCTTCTATACCATCCAACAGGCGGTCTAGCTTACAATCCTGTTGGGAATACTTTGCGGGTAATTCTACTTGCCCATAAACTAAGCTAACGGGGATCTGTTTTCCGTTGGGCCCCACAGGTCCGACCTCGGCCATGTGATTTGGGTCTGCCTTGGTATACCGCGTCTTCACCATGGCCCAGGCTTCTCTGGAACCCTGTCGGCAGGCTGATATCTTCCATAATTGGAAGCGCCACCGTGCTCCCTTGAGCTTCTCCGGAAGCTATGCAACGCCCTCTGGCAGGGAGACGGACGGCCACAAGGCCTGGGCAACACCCTGCATCACCTGCCAAACTTGTTCGTGCAGATGTGACAGCTCGGATAGAAGATCACCCGCAGACCTGGGCATTTCCTCCATGGGACAACCCGTCAGCATACCTACAGACATAACGATGTTAGTCGGCTTCTTCGCCGAACTCCTTTAAAAGGATTCGTTCAAGCACTTACTGAAAATGCCGCGCCGAAGCCGCTTATTCAACTTCTCGGAGTCTGCAAGCTGGCCCTGAACATCTTTTAGTTCCATGCTCAGCTTAATATTGGCGTCTTGGAGATTGTTTTTCTCCCACCTAACCTCAGTCAGCACGCATTTGCCAGCCTCTAGCTGTCGCATAACATGATGGTCCTCCGGATTTTCTCTGGATTCATCTGCAACATCTGTTGTTAGATCTGCAGCCATGCCGCACATTATATGGTAACCATCATTCTTTAAAGTAAATGTTACCAGGAGGTGACTTTTTCGGTTCCTGCAATGCGGCCACAGCAGCCCGCAGTTGGGTCTTGCATTCCTCTAGCTCCTGTGGCAGCTTAGTATTCTTCTCTGTAAGAACCTGCACAATAAAGATGATCCTTAAATCAGTTCTGCTAACTATTTCAAGTCTCAGGGGCTACTGATACATATAAATCGTCAGATTTTCTTACCCGTACATCCTTTACATACTGATCCGTGGCTCTGGCTAGACCATCTTGAGCAGCTCGGAGGTATGCCTCTCCAAAATTGAAGGCATCAAATGCCTCTAGAGAGAAACAAGTGTCACAGCGTATGGCCCGGCGGTGCCTATGATTCATGGCGCTTTCCACCTCTGAGTTTGTAGCGGATAATCTATCTACATCCTCTGTAGGGGGATTATCCGACGCCCGCCCCATATCGGCTTCCGCCTCTATGTCCGGTCCTGGCGCCCGGCTGGTGGAAGCGTGATTAGTAACATCGCCGGACATATTCCGGTGAGAGTTTTCTCTGTTAAAGAAACACGGGCGTCATTATATTTCGAAAAATACGACAACCACGGAGCGGGGTTTGTTATACCTTTGCCACGGCGTCTCCTTCCTGACCGCCTTCCTTTTTGGCCTACCCGGCCTCGGTGCCTCCTGTTGGCGCGTTGCTGCGGGTTCGGCAGGGCGTCCCGAATGCCTTCCCTGTAAAAAGAAGCGTCTAAAAGGGGATCCTAGTTTTGGAGTTGGGATTTTTGGTTTTTCTTACGTGCGATGCAGGGAGCAGTCCGGGATAGTCAGCCGTAATGGCCACCATGGCGTCGTTGCAGCTTAACTGATAGAACTGCCGGTCTATCAGCTCCACGAATATAACCGAATCTTCTTCAAGTCCGGAGTCGAGGGCCCGCTCAGGGTCCTCTGGTTGTGGAGAAGGGCTGCTGACCTCCTTTATGGCTTTTTGCAGTTCCTGCCGCAAAGTGGCAAGGTTAATACTTACGACAAAGAATGCGGGAAAAATGGGAGTAGGGAGATATAACTTACCCAGCTTGGAGGATTGTACATGGAGAATCCATCCCGTGGCTTGATGCGGGTGAACTCCTCTTCCTCACCCTTGAACAATTCAGACAGAATTTTCGCTAAAGCGGCAGCATTGTCCGGACCCTTACGCCCGCAGCGGGTGGCGTCATCCGCCCCGTTATAACACCACCAGGGATGCCCACGATATTGAAGTGGTTGCACTCCCCGCATTATGCAAATCGACATAACTTCAATTACTGTTAATCCTGATCGAGCCAGTGCTTTAATTCGGTTCATCAGATAGAGGACTTCTCCATTGTCTTCTGCCTGGGGGCTCCGTGGGCGCCAACTTCGGCGTTTCTTCAGAGGAGTATTGTTGAACTCAGGAAGACCCCGCCAAACAGGGTCCGGAAGGGGAACATCCTCCATATAAAACCATTCTGAAGGCCAGTCTTCAGGTGACTTCTTCGGGGTACCGGACAGGTATCCGGTATCGGTGATGCGCCATATTTCGGCTCCGCCCACTTGATAAAGTGACCCCCTCTGTGTGCGAGGGCCGAGGCAAAATAGCCTTTTCCACAGCTCGAAGTGAGCCTTGCAGCCTAGGAACAACTCGCAGAGAGCCACATAGCCGGCGTTATGTAGGATGGAGGCGGGGGTGAAATTCTGTAATTGGAGGGCGTAGAACTCCAGGAGCCCGTGGAGGAACGGATGAATTGGAAATCCGAGTCCCGTTAATAGATAGGGAACAAGGAAGACCCGTTCCCCCATAGAGGGACAGGGAAAGCTCTCCGCTTGCTCCCCGCCATTATAGGTGGCAAGCCCGGCTCGAACGGGTACCATGTACGCCGGAGGGAGAAATCCCTTAGTCTGCAGTTTGACTAAACGACTGTGTGGGACTGAACACCTCTCCCAATCACCGGGCTTAGGGCTTCGGGGGCGGGAGGAGGAGCTGCGGAGGTCGGCCATGCTGGAATGGATCTTTCCGGGATGCGCTCTGATGGACTCTCGCTGGGGGAGCATGGTATGGATCGGATCTAAGGATCCCCATCCCTTTAATAGATAATTTATTTATCTGGCTAGGGGGGCGAATGTAAAAACGCCCTGGCGCCTCGTATTCATTCGACGCGTGGGAGAAAGCCCTTATTGGGCACAGAAGCCAAGAGGCCCAAAAATTTATGGGACCGGACACTGCTTTACAAACGTTCGAAAGATGGAGAAGAACCCGCCTTGCAATGCCGAAGACAATACTGCGCACCGGACTCATCGTCATTGAAGCCTGGTTCGGGGGCTACTGAGGGAGTCCTAGATTAGGGGGTATCCGGACAGCCGGATTATATCCTTTGGCCGGACTGTTGGACTATGAATATACAAGATTGAAGACTTCGTCTCGTGTCCGGATGGGACTCTACTTGGCGTGGAAGGTAAGCTAGGCAATACGGATGTGTATATCTCCTCCTTTGTAACCGAACTTGTGTAACCCTAGCCCCCTCTAGTGTCTATATAAACTGGAGGGTTTTAGTCCGTAGGACAACATACAATCATACCATAGGCTAGCTTCTAGGGTTTAGCCTCTCTGATCTCGTGGTAGATCTACTCTTGTACTACCCATATCATCAATATTAATCAACCAGGATGTAGGGTTTTACCTCCATCAAGAGGGCCCGAACCTGGGTAAAACATCGTGTCCCCTGCCTCCTGTTACCATCCGCCTTAGACGCACAGTTTGGGACCCCCTACCCGAGATCCGCTGGTTTTGACACCGACACTTAGCTTTGGGTTCAATCTTGCGGTGTCCTTTCCCAGTGACAGTAGGGGCAGCAAGGCACGTATTGTATTATTTCCATCGAGGATAAAATGATTGGGTTTATATCATATTGTTTGAGTTTATCCCTCTACATCATGTCATCTTGCTTAATGCGTTATTCTATTCTTATGAACTTAATACTCTAAATGCATGCTGGATAGCGTTCGATGTGTAGAGTAATAGTAGTGACGCAGAATCGTTTCGATCTACTTGACATGGACGTGATGCCTATATTCATGATCATTGCCTTAGATATTCTCATAACTATGCGCTTTTCTATCAATTGATCGGCAATAATTTGTTCACCCACCGTAATACATGCTATCTTGAGAGAAGCCACTAGTGAAACCTATGGCCCCCCCGGTCTCTTTCTTATTATATTGCATCTCTTTTATTTACATCACATCTCGTTTACTATTTTGCAATCTTTACTTTCCAATCTATACAACAAAAAGACCAAAAAAATTACTATCTTTATCATATCTCACTTTTGCGAGTGACCATGAAGGGATTGACAACCCCTTTGTCGCGTTGGTTGCAAGGTTCTTGATTGTTTGTGCACGTACTAGGTGACTTGTGCGTTGTCTCCTACTGGATTGATACCTTGGTTCTCAAAACCGAGGGAAATACTTACGCTACTTTGCTTCATCACCCTTTCCTGTTCAAGGGAAAACAAAAGCATGCTCAAGAGGTAGCATGGGCCACGAGGGACCGACGCCAACTCCATCCAGATCAGCAGCGGCGACGGGCGGACGACGCCGCTGCGCTACGGGTGCGGTGTGATATCGAGGGCACATAGCTGTCGTCGCTCGTCTCCAGAGTCTCGCCAGGCTCAGGAGAGTCGCTGGACTCCCAGGCACCATCATTGCTGCTGGAGGAATCGTTGGTAGGACCATGGGCGTGCCCAACGCCTGCCCCTGCGCCATCCTGGCGATCCCCTTCAGGACAGCACTCCAGGCGGCGGCCTTCCTCATCGAAGACTTTGAAGAACATCTTGGAGGCGCCGTCGTACTCAAAATGGATGGCAAGGGCCCCCTCCTTGCGGCAGACGCGGGCAACCTCGCTGAGGGAGTCCTGGATTAGGGGGTCTCCGGACAACCGGACTATAACCTTTTGCCGAACTGTTGGACTATGAAGATACAAGATTGAAGACTTCCTCCCGTGTCCGGATGGGACTCTCCTTGGCGTGGAAGGCAAGCTAGGCAATACGGATATGTAGATCTCCTCCCTTGTAACCAACTCCGTGTAACCCTAGCCCCCTCCGGTGTCTATATAAACCGGAGGGTTTAGTCCGTAGGACAACATACAATCATACCATAGGCTAGCTTCTAGGGTTTAGCCTCTACGATCTCGTGGTAGATCAACTCTTGTAATACTCATATCATCAAGAACAATCAAGCAGGACGTAGGGTATTACCTCCATCAAGACGGCCCGAACCTGGGTAAACATCGTGTCCCCTGCCTCTTGTTACCATCCGTCTTAGATGCACAGTTCGGGACCCCTACCCGAGATCCGCCGGTTTTGACACCGACATTGGCTCTTTCATTGAGAGTTCCACTATGCCGTCACCGTAAGGCTTGATGGCTCCTTCGATCATCTATAACGATGCGGTCTAGGGCAAAGTTTTCCTCCCCAGACAGATCTTCGTATTTGGCAGCTTCGCACTGCGGGCCAATTCGCTTGGCCATCTGGAGCAGATCGAGAGCTACGCCCCTGGCCATCAGGTCAGGTTTGGAAACTTAAACTACACTACCGACATCCGAGGAGACTTGATCTTCAACGGATTCGAGCCCTGCCAGGTGCGTCGCACAGTCACGACAAGCATGACATAACTCTGTCGTCGGACAGTATTTGGGAGATCGCATCTGCAACTACTCCCGCCGTCAATTTGGAGCAAATTGCGCCATCCGAGAGCGGAGGGATAGACCCCGCCATGGAGGCCGCACTCTCAGTGGCGATAGAGCAGGATACTGACTTCACCCCTTACGAGAGCCGTGTCGCCGAACCACTGGATTCATCTCCGGCCACGGACTCCGAGCCGCCTGCATCCGTGCCCATCGAATCCGACTGGGCGCCGATCATGGAGTTCACCTCCGCGGATATCTTTCAGCACTCGCCTTTCAGTGATGTGCTAAATTCATTAAGGTCTCTCTCCTTGTCAGGGGAGCCTTGGCCGAACTATGTCCGGCTAGAATGGGATGCAGACGACAAAGAAATTCACTGCCCACCCACCACCCACTTAGTAGCCACTGTCGACGATTTAACTGACATGCTCGACTTCGACTCCGAAGACATCGACGGTATAGACGATGATGCAGGAGACGAACAGGAACCACCGGCCACAGGACGCTGGACCGCCACCTCATCATATGATATATAAATGGTGGACACCCCTAAAGAAGGTAATGGCGATGAGACAGTGGAGGATAACCCCTCCAAGAAGCAACCCAAGCGCCGACGTTAGCAGCGCCGCTCTAAGTCCCGCCACAACAAAAGTAGTGATACCGGCACATGAGATAATAACACTCCAGATAGTGCCGAAGACAACCACAATCCCCTCCAGCATGATGTAGAGCAGGAAGATGAACAAGCTAGCCCTCCAGAGCAGGCGGCAGATGGAGAACCAGAAGAGGACAATTACATGCCCCTCTCCAAAGACGAGGTGAGCCTTGGCGACAAAGAATTTATCGTACCTGAGGATCCCGTCGAGCAGGAGCACTTCAAGCGTCGGCTTATGGCCACAGCAAATAGCCTAAAGAAAAAGCAACAACAGCTTCAAGCTGATCAAGACTTGCTAGCAGACAGAAGGACCAAAGTCCTTGCTGCCGAGGAATACGAACTCGAGCGCCCTCCAAGAGTTACCCAAAATGCAGGTTGCTACCTCACCTCGAGGAGGAAGCATTGAAACCTCCATCACCAGTGTACGATGCGGCTGACCGGCCACCGCGTGGCCGAGCCAGAGAGGCGTTTCAGCCTGAAGTTCAGCCTGCACCCCGCCGCCACTCAATCAAAAATACCACGGCCGGGGGAAACACACGGGACCTGCGAGACGTATTGGACAGCAGGGCAAAACTTGCAAGGTAAATATACGGGTCACGGGCACGCGCGCCAACACGGGACGATGATCGTCGCGCTGGATACACCAAAGGTAAATCCAACCGGGCCGAATACAGCAGACAAGACTCATATGAACTGTGTTGTGATATAGCCCGGCACAGAGGCGCCGCACACCCCCTATGCTTCACTGATGAAGTTATGGATCACGAATTCCCGGAGGGTTTTAAACCCATAAATATCAAATTGTATGATGGTACAACAGATCTCGCTGTATGGATTGAGGATTTCCTCCTTCACATCCACATGGCTTGCGGTGACAATCTACATGCCATCAAGTACCTCCCACTAAAACTCAAAGGACCAGCTCGGCATTGGCTGAATAGCTTGCCAGCAGACTCCGTCGGCAGTTGGGAGGATTTGGAAGACGCACTCCTTGACAACTTCTAGGGCACTTATGTGCGACCACCGGATGCTGATGACTTGAGCCATATAACTCAGCAGCCAAGGGAATCGGCCAGGCAATTCTGGACACGATTCCTGACCAAGAAAAACCAAATTGTCGACTGTCCGGATGCAGAGGCCCTAGCGGCATTCAAGCATAACATCCGCGACGAGTGGCTTGCCCGCCACCTTGGCCAGGAGAAGCTGAAGTCTATGGCAGCCCTCACGACACTCATGACCCGCTTTTGCATGGGCGAGGATAGCTGGCTGGCTCGCAGCAACAACACATCAAGGAATCTGGGCACTTCGGATACCAAAGATGCCAACGGCAGACCACGTCATAACAGACCAAAGCGCCGCAATAACGGCAATAACAACGATGATACAACAGTCAATGCCGGATTCACAGGCTCTAGATCCGGTCAGCGGAAAAAGCCATTTAAAAGAAGTACTCCGGCTCCGTCCAGTTTGGACCGCATACTGGATCGCTCGTGTCAAATCCACGGCACCCCCGACAAGCCAGCCAATCACACCAATAGAGAATGATGGGTGTTCAAGCAGGCCGGCAAGTTAAATGTCGAAAACAAGGACAAGGGGCTACATAGTGATGACGAGGAGGAGCCCCGGCCGCCGAACACGGGAGGACAGAAGGGGTTCCCCCCACAAGTGAAGACGGTGAACATGATATACGCAACCCACATTCCCAAGAGGGAGCGGAAGCATGCACTAAGGGACGTCTATGCGATGGAGCCCGTCGCCCCAAAGTTCAACCCATGGTCCGCTTGTCCGATCACCTTTGATCATAGGGACCACCCCACTAGTATCCGTCATGGCGGATCCGCCGCACTGGTCCTAGACCCCATCATCGACGGATTTCACCTCACTCAAGTCCTTATGGACGGCGGCAGCAGCCTGAACCTGCTCTATCAGGATATAGTGCGAAAAATGGGTATCGATCCCTCGAGGATCAAACCCACCAAAACCACCTTTAAGGGCGTCATCTAGGTGTAGAGGCCCATTGCATGGGCTCAATCACACTGGAAGTGGTCTTCGGATCACCGGACAACTTCTGAAGCGAGGAGTTAATCTTCGATACCGTCTCGTTTCGCAGTGGCTATCACGCACTACTCGGACGAACAACATTTGCAAAATTTAATGCAGTACCGCTTACGCATACCTCAAGCTCAAGATGCCAAGACCTAGGGGGGTCATAACAGTAAATGCAAACATAGAACGCTCGCTCCGCACGGAAGAGCACACTGCGGCCCTCACAGCAGAAGCACAAAGCAGCCTTTTAAGACAAACCACTAATTCGGCGATACAGCCCCCGGAGACCTTCAAGCGAATCCGGAGTAAACTGCAACACGATCGCCTGGCATGTTCAGAGCTCGCCTAGCAATTTGGCCCCCGTCCCAGTCCCAGTCAAGCGACGAAATCCGTGCCGCACGTACATAATTACGCACTAAAAATACCATGGACATAGGCGGGGGCACGATCAGGGCACGTCCCGCAATGCGGCTTAACCGCCCTAGGGGTTGTATACCTTTATCATTTCTTTTCTCTTTCAGGGCCTAACTCTCTGGAAGCCCTTTCCGGCAGTACGATTGCCGGACACATTATGGGAAGGAACAACCAAGGCGGCAAGAAGCTAAGATGCACACGGGAACCCCCAGGTGGTCTCTAATAATAATTGATATACCCGCTTTCTACTATCCATATGTAGCTTGCCCTTGGATAGGACATTTCGAATAGTCCTACTTTCTGCTTATTGCACTACTTGTACCAGTACGCTTCGACGTATTATTTAAATAACAATGCATATCATTAGTCTATTATTGCATTATTCATCCTTTTTTTTCTTTTCTTATATGTCCATTTACGACAATCCGCACCCGTACATTCGGGTACAGTCAGTACGCTAGGGGCTTTATTTTACCCCATAATACGGTGCAAGAAGTCCGAACACTTTCAATAGTGTGGCACCACGAACTTATAGCACTATATGCATTAGCTCCGAATCATGTCTTGGGTCAATAGTTGGGTTTTCCCGGCTCCCATGCTTTGGTACCTTATGTTCCGCTATATCGGCGAAGGTAGCGGTGGGAGAACTATTGCGATTGTGTCCTGGTTCTTCCAGATGAGCACCTCAGTAGAGAAAGCCGAAAACTAACTGTCATGATAAGGCGAGAGACTGGTCGCTGTTTGAGAGGTCTCAAGTCCTTAAAGACTTTTTCCGCTTCGGGCGAGGAGTCGGCCTTGCCCGGCTTAGGCGTGTATAGCGCCCCAAATTCGGCCTTCCGAATCCTAGGGGCTTCGCCAAGATTTAAAATTGTAGACTTCTATGGCTAAGTGAGAGTGATAAAGCCTTATAGTCTAATTGCATGGTTCGTTGCGCTGAACACCTCCCTTGAAGGACCCAAAATTGGGGTAAAGAGTGCTCAAGTTTATCCCGAACACCCCAGTACTAGTTACATGGGGGCAGAAGCGACGACTGGCCAACTCTCAGATTTTATAAACGGCCGCACAGAAGGTAATATTTTAAATTTTAAAAAAAGTGTTGCATAGCGCAGATGAACTTGTTTCACATTACAGGATCACATGAGCATGTTCATTCAAAAATTACATCCCTGGCACATTCATCCGCCACAAGGCGGGAACCCTTCATGACACTCTCATAATACATCTCGGGGCAGCGATGCTCCTTGCCCTCCGGCGGCCCCTCCTTCACCAGCTTCACGGCGTCCAGCTTCGCCCAGTGCACCTTCACCCGGGCAAAAGCCCTGCGCGCACCCTCGATGCAGACGGACCGCTTTATGATTCAAGCCGTGGGCAAGCATCCACAAGCGGCCTCACTAGACCAAAGTAGCTGCCGGACAGGGGCTCGCCGGGCCACATCCGGACTATAAGGCCCCTCATGGCCTGTTCGGCCGCCTTGTGAAGCTCAACCAGTTGCTTCAGCTGGTCGCTCAAGGGCATTGGGTGTTCGGTCCCAGTATACTGATACCAGAACAACTTTTCCGTCGAGCTCCCCTCCTTAGCTCGGTAAAACTCCGCGGCATCCAGTACACTGCGGGGAAGATCTGTGAACGCTCCTGGAGAGCTCCGAACTCGGGTAAGAAAAAGGAAAGTTTCCTTCACATGCTTGCTTTGCATAATGAATGCCTTACCCGTTGCTATCTTCTTCACTTCATCAATCTCCTGGAGGGCCTTGTGGGCTTCAGCCTTGGCGCTCCGGGCGCTTTCGAGCGCCTTCTCAAGCTCGGACTCTCGCGTCTTAGAGTCAAACTCCAAGGACTCTTGTTTCTTGGCGAGAGCCTCGAGCTCTTGCTGGACCTCGACTACTCGGGCTTCTTGCTTTTCCCGCTCAAGGCGCTCCTTGGATACTTTGTTTTCTGCCTTGAACAGCGCCTTCTTCAGGGTTGCCACCTTGGTCGTGGCCCCTGGCAAATTCATGATGATCCTATTATTTTACAACCGAACTTCTTTTTAAAAGCGTAGACAAGGTATTGCTTACCTTTGCTCTCCTCGAGCTGCCTCTTGGTAAGGACGAGCTCGTTCTCAGACCGCTCCAGGTCCTGCTTCAGTGCAGAGACCTCCGCAGTACGTGCGGCAGCGGCCAGCAGTGAAGCCTGCACATACACATAGATATATTCTGATTAGACTCCCAAGTCATCATTTGATCCTCTATTCGGCCTTTCTTCTCAAACACCGAATAGAGCATCAGGGGTACTATCTATGCGGTAATATTTTCTTATATTTTGATTGCTTACCTCAAAGCCTGTTAGGAGGCTGGCGCAAGCTTCGGTCAGTCCATTTTTGGCGGACTAAACTTTCTCGATCACCACACTCATGATAGTGCGGTGCTCTTCGTCGATGGAAGCGCCGCGAAGTGATTCCAGCAAGTTGTCCGGTGCCTCTGGATGGACAGAGGACACCGGCACGGGTGGCTGGCCCCCCTTAATGGGGGTTCCCTACCGGAGTCTGGAACCATCGAAGGTTCTGGCGCAGTGTTCAGCTGGGGGCCGAACTCGGAGCCCGTGGGAGTTTTGCTCCCTTTGCGCCCAGGGTCTAGGAGGTCGCCTCGAGGCGCCCCCAAGACCACCTCCCCTCGGCTCGGTGCCTTTTGAGACAACACCTCAGCGTTGTCCATAGGGCGAGGGGTGGAGGCGGTCGGAAGAGAACCGCTGTTCATATCCGATGAGTCCAATGAACCGCTTGACGAAGATACGTCGAGATGAGCTCGGGACAGACTACATAATCATGTTCGGCATGAGGAGAAGCAGTGCAATAAAACATACCATGAATTATTATGGTGTCCGGATACTTACGACTTCGCCAGGGGCTTGACCCTGGGTAGCCACTCATCGCCGTTGTATGCGGCCGTCATGGGGCAGTCTGGAGGGAGGGTCCTTCCCTTCTTGGACTCTTCGGCCTCCCCGGTTGGGTCGGCCTTCCTTTTCTTGTCTCCCCCGACTGGGGGGAGAACTTTCCTCCTCCTCCTCCTCGTTTTCATGGGAGGAGTGCGCGTCGGAGTCATCGGACGATGAGTCTGATATAACCTTGCGTCGGCGACCCTTTTGGGTCCCCGTGGCCTTCTTCTTGGTCTTCTTCGCCGGCACCTCGTAAGGTGCCGGAGCCAGCATCTCTGTTAGGAGAGCATTTGCAGGATCTTCAGGCAGGGGGCTGGGCAATCGAGCTCCTCCGTTGTCTTTATCCAGTCCTGTTAATGACATGGAAGCTTAGATCTCGCACATGATTTAACTGGGGCAAATAAATACCCTCTGAGATATCAAAACTTACCGGATTGGCATGGCGCTTTGCGCTGAGTCCGCGGTCCTCGGTGAGGGAAGGAGGTACCTCGGCGCCCTTGAACATCACCCTCCAGACGTCCTTGTGCATCGTGTCGTAGAGCTCTTACAACGTCTGTTGCTGGGCCGGGTCGAACTCTCACAAGTTGAATGCCCGTCGCTGACACGGGAGAATCCGGCGAAAGAGCATGACCTGGACCACGTTGACGAGCTTGATTTTCTTGCTCATCATGTTCCTGATGCAGGTCTGGAGTCTGGTCAGCTCTACCAAAGAACCCCAGGACAGGCCCTTCTCTTTCCAGGAAGTGAGCCACGTGGGGATTCCGGATC
The DNA here is from genome assembly GCF_056163025.1 of Triticum urartu. Classification (NCBI taxonomy): domain Eukaryota; kingdom Viridiplantae; phylum Streptophyta; class Magnoliopsida; order Poales; family Poaceae; genus Triticum; species Triticum urartu. The sequence goes on from NC_141876.1 coordinate 39,797,266, forward strand.
GAAATTTGGGGGCCGCCACCCAGTTGGTGTCGCGCGGCTCGGTGATGTAGAACCACCCCGATTGCCACCCCTTTATGGTCTCCACGTAGGAGCCTTCGAGCCAGGTGACGTTAGGCATTTTTCCCACCATGGCGCCTCCGCACTCTGCTTGCTGGCCAACCACCACCTTCAGTTTGACATTGAAGGTCTTCAGCCACAGGCCGAAATGGGGCCTGATGCGGAGGAAGGCCTCGCACACGACGATAAACGCCGAGATGTTGAGGATGAAATTGGGGGCCAGATCATGAAAATCCAGCCCGTAGTAGAACATGAGCCCACGGACAAACGGGTGGAGAGGAAATCCCAGTCTGCGGACGAAGTGGGTAAGAAAAACTACCCTCTCATGGGGTTCGGGCGTAGGGATGATCTGCTCTACAGCTGACAGCCGGTGCACGATATCCGCGGCCAGATATCCGGCTTCCCATAACTTTGTGATTTTCTCCTCCGTGACGGAGGAGACCATCCACTTGCCTCCCGCTCTAGATATGCTTGGAGTGGTTTGAGAAGAAAGACGCGAACTTGGGCGCTGGAGCTCGAGTGTGCGAGAATGGGTAAGCAAGGAGGAAGAAGGCGTGGGTGAAAAGAGTGAATCCTAATCCCTTTATAAGGGCGGAAGAGGCGATGCGCCTCCCCACTTGCCTGGTAAAATCGCTTATTCCCCAAGCACCGTAATTGATGGCGCGGTTGGGTTACCCACGTCTCTATTGATGAGAATCCCGTAATAAGGGGAACACGATCTCTGCTTTGACAAGACGTGTCAAAGAAAACCGCTTTGTGATATGTGCGGTGCTGGTTGAGAAAAACGGTTCGAATAATGACTGGGCCATGGCGTGATGTCATGCTGTTAAAACGTGTCAGCAGATTAGATTTGTGGAAATATTATTCTCTCTACGGTGGTATGTGGAACTTGTTTTGCAGAGACGGACACTATCCTTGTGTTCAAAATCTTCCATGGAGTATTCGGAGGAGGAACCCGCCTTGCAATGCCGAAGACAAAACTGCACGCCGGACTCATCGTCATTGAAGCCTGGTTCAGGGGCTACTGAGGGAGTCCTGGATTAGGGGGTCTCCGGACAGCCGGACTATACCCTTTGGCCAGACTGTTGGACTATGAAGATACAAGATTGAAGACTTCCTCCCATGTCCGTATGGGACTCTCCTTGGCGTGGAAGGCAAGCTAGGCAATACGGATATGTAGATCTCCTCCCTTGTAACCGACTCTGTGTAACCCTAGCCCCCTTCGGTGTCTATATAAACCGGAGGGTTTAGTCCGTAGGACAACATACAATCATACCATAGGCTAGCTTCTAGGGTTTAGCCTCTACGATCTCGTGGTAGATCAACTCTTGTAATACTCATATCATCAAGAACAATCAAGCAGGACGTAGGGTATTACCTCCATCAAGAGGGCCCGAACCTGGGTAAACATCGTGTCCCCTGCCTCCTGTTACCATCCACCTTAGATGCACAGTTCGGGACCCCCTACCCGAGATCCGCCATTTTTGACACCGACACTCGCCCCATCCGTGGGTCATGAAGATCTTGCCCTGGGAGACGGCCTCGACCTCTGCTCCCGTCGCCGGGGAACCACACTCGGCGTGCTGCAGCCACAACTCGAGCAACCCCCTTGGCGGCATCACTTTGGCAAAGAACAGCGGGAACCGGATCCACGTGCGCGGTGGCATCGCCGCCCACACCACGAGTTCTCGCGAGGAGCCCTCGACGTGGGTTCATGGGGCGGCGGCGCGCGCCACCACTGCACGGCCATCGCGGCCATGGCGCGAGAGGCGTCTGTTGCTGCCTCCTCCTCCGGAGCCTTCTACCCGAGCGTACAAGGGCAGCAGGTAGCCAGGGGGAGGCCACTCGTACCAAGGCCTCGTCACCTCCGGCCTCACGACGATGTCGCGGGATAGGACCGGCCTCTTCTTCGGTGGGAGTGGCCCAAGTTCTTCACGGGGGTTTTTCCCCTTCTCGGCGGCGGAGAACCTCCATATCAGCGCCCTGGATGTCGCAGCAAGGAGGAAGAAGAAGAAGCAAGCGGAACAGAGGAGGAAATGAGCAACGGGGGCTCCGCCCCTTCCTCATTTATAGCCAGAGGGAGGCCAACCGCCGGCCTCCATGATCTAAGGTAATGATGATTTTGTTCTGCATGCAGCAGGGTCTCGTCAAGTCGGGCAGTTGCCGAGGCAGCATGGGGAAGCGGAGACGCCCACGACCTATCAATCGCCACGTGTCAATCGAGGCCACAGGCAGTTGGGGCCCGCGGCGCTCCGCACTTGCCCTTTGGCTTTGCCTCAAAGCCAGGCCCGAGTGCGCCTTGGGCCCGGGGGCTACTATCAGCATCCTTGGAACGGGGGTACCCAGACTTGCCTGCCTGCGGCCCAGGGCATGGCTCCACCAACGGCCTGGTACGGCCCATCTTTACCAGCAACCACTCAAGACCCTCATGAGGGGCCAATCCCCGCGAGGCGGATGACACCAAGCCCTCCTCCGGGGCGGCCTCGCTAGGCAGGCTCTTAAGGAGCAGAGATATCTATGCAAGGTGCACCGCGAGGTCCGCGTGACATGAGCCATGACGACCAAGGCCAGGCGGGCACCAGCGGGCGCAGGGTGCCAGTTTCCTATTTGGTGCTAAGGAAGCAGGCGCATGCGAGGAGTCCCGAGGCATCAGGCAAATGTTTCCATATCAGTGCAACAAGACCAAGACCAGCAGGACGGCAGGACGGAGGTCACCGCAAAGCCCACGGCGGCGTCACCACCAGAGCCTTTGGCAGGCGAAGACCACCTTTTGTCAGGATAACTTGTACTAGTTGTCTCCCTTCGAAATTGGCCATTGTGGGATCCCTTCCCGCCTAAACATTTGGGAAGAGGACCAGGGCCTCTATAAATAGGGCTAGCCACCACCGTAGTCAGGGATCGGCTCATCTTGGATCGGATCCACTCCACCAAGGCCACCTCACCAGTACATCGAGCTCAAGGACACCTCTCCTCAGGAGGCTGTTCTCCCACTCTACTAGTTCATCCTCGGCCCACGAGGCAATCCACCACACCACACTGGAGTAGGATATTACACCACAATGGTGGCCCAAAGCAGTATAAACTCCCATGTCACTTGTTCCTTGGGTTCGGCGAGCTAGGCCTAGAGATCATTGCGAGAGTGGGCGGGAGAGAGAGAGAGAGAGAGAGAGATCTTCGTGCGCACCCCAGTGTTCGAACCTCAAGGGTTTGCCGGAACCCACAATCCGACACTTCTCTAAGATGGAATGACATACCTTGGGTGGTGGTGTTGATCTTGATCATGTAGTTGAACTTGTGTAGTGTGGCACCCCAGCTCAGAGCGACCGGTTTACCATGCATTGCCAACCTAGAGACCATGTCTTCTGGCAACACACAACATCTTGGTACAGAAAACAACTGCTTTATTGATGCTAGCGGAACAGTGTTTATATTACAACAAATGTCGAGGCCAAGCGGCACACCCAGTGCGGCTGAACAACATGTACATTATTTAGTGAACATAAAGGGGCCTCGATCAGGACAACTACGTGGCAGCGGAATAACGTCGTAGTGGAAGCTCCATATCACAGGGACACCGATGTGGACACGATCTAGACTCGAGCAGTGCTCCTCTCCAACGAGACTTTCCTGAAATCTGGCATGACACGCCAGGTCAGTACATTGAATGTACTTGCAACCTCACAACAGGCATAATCATAATGGCAAACAATATCATGATACTTAACCAAGTATTAATAATGCAACACTACATGTCAAACATGTTGTGGTCATGCTCGAACGTCCCTCGGGACAACTTACCAACCGTGATCATTCCCGGATCACAGACAAACCACCAACGTGGTCTTAACAAGAGTAACTCGTGATCCTTACGGCGATCACAACCACGACCAATATCTGGTCCTGAATATCCCGATGGCCTTTCTGCCATCCTCAACAATGCAAAGTTCATAGCTTAGTGTGCAAATTCTATTAAATGTTGACTTATGGTGGGACCTACTACGAGGTGTTCGTGACCGTGGACTCGGCTATCAATAGATTATACACTCTGCAGAGGTAGCACACTGTACCCACACCAGGGAACCCATGGCCTCGCACTCCCATTCGACTGGACCAATGGCATTCCTACAAAACCCTTCCATTGCCATGACACTCTCCCGGCCACTCCGACCCAATCCCTAACGGGATAGTCCTGGGTGGCCCCGTGTCTACCAAAGACACACCGACCACCGTCATGGCCAAAACAATCCCACTCGGGGACCCAGTACCATAATCTCAACAATGGGCACACAAGGTTATGCCTGCCTACCGGGCCAGGGTGAGCATGACACAACCTTCCCTAGTTGGAGGCACCAACCAGAGGCAATGTCAATGGACCAAATCAAGGCCTTCCCAAAAAGGCAAATGTGGCTGCACTGGGAAAAACTCGATGCAGCGGCACCATGACCCAGTCAACATTATATTCAAGTTGAGTTATAATCAGGTTCAACTTAAGATGAAAATGTCGGGTGTCATAGCATGCCATGAAATGCAAAACTATACATGCATCACTTAATATTGAAAAAGACCGATTGGCATCCGTATACACACTAAGCATAAACATCAACAACTCATATTACTTTGCTGATCAATATAACTCACATATTAACCATAATATTTTGTAGCAAGTTTTAAACTTTTCTCACGCAAGAACATAACTCTGATTAATTTCTCACGTGAATAATAAAGATTTTCCCACAAACAATTCCTAATTTCTTTCCCATCCAAGTTAGGTTCAAACCTTCTCCAAGTCAAGTAAAATGACTAAACAATTACTTAACAGAATATTTTCTTAGCAAATTTTTATCATTTTATTTAAGGCAAGAGAATAACTTTAAATAATTACTAACATGCATAACAAAATCATTACTATCATCACCCCAAATAAATCTTATCTTGGCTCTCCCAAATTAAACTAATTTCAACATTATGTAAATCAAGCATAATACTCACAAACATTTAACAGAATAAAAATAACACCATAGTTATTTAAATGCATGGATTAATCATTTAATTCAAGTAAGAAAATCACAAATATTGAAATGACACCATGAAAATGTTGTTGTGGCTTGCCTTAGTGCAGATGAGGTTCACAAGCCTTCTGGTGATCCTCAAGACAAGCCTCACCCTCTGAAAATAAATTTAAACACAAAAGGCAAATATCAAGAACACTTCTGAAAATCACCAGAAATTCTAAACAGCTCAAAAAAATCTCATCTTTGGTGAGCTGCTAGATTTCTTTTCAAAGAACACAATGCAAAAAGAATCAATTCATTTTGACTTATGGTTGAAGAGTTATAACTGTTTGAAGCTCCATGGAATTTAAATGATTTTGAATTTAATTAAACAGCTGAGGGGGGTGACGTCGAAGGCGTAAAACCTCAGGGTGCCACCACTCGTACCGCTTCACGCGCATACAGAGTGGCTGACTAGCGGGCCCCGCTAGTCAGGTGGGGGAAGGGGGAGAAGGAAACAGAGGAGGCCACGGCTTCACTGGCGACGAGGGCTTCTTGGCCAAAACGAGAGGGAGGGATTTAGAGAGGGGATGGTGGTGCACCTTTCCGTACCCGTAGCGTGGCTAGGGGTGGTCGGACGGCGTCGGAATCAAGCTCGCAAGCGGAGGCAGAACACGGTGGTTGCCGGAGTTGAGGAAGACGGCGAACGGAGGCCACTCCATGGGCTCCAAGCGGGCGAGACGCCCTCACCGGAGAGAGGCAGAGGCCCTGGAGGGGTCGCCCAGGCCTGGGAGGGGCTGGAGCTACTGAGGCGACCAGAGGGGATCGCCGGCAAGCTCGAGCTCGGGGACGGCGGCCCGAGGCCTGCCCAACCGGGCTCCGGCTTCCTACGCGATTGTGGAGTGTGTGGGAGTGCTGGATGGTGCTCGAGGAGGCTGGGGGTGGCTCCATTTATAGGCGAGCGGCGAGGGGGGTTTCGGGCTCCGTTGGTCGACACCTGTCCACGGCGCCCGGCGACGAGCGGCGTCGGTGAGAGGGGGAGAAGGCGACGCAGTTCCCGCGGCAATTGTGGGCAGACGGAGACGAGCATAGGATCGAGGGGAAGGCGACGAGCACAGTGCGCTCCGCATTGTTGGGCTGGCTAGACCTTGCCCGTGCTCGCTGCGGCGAGATCCGGCGTCGGCGAGCGCCAGAGGGAGGTTAATGGCGTTGATATGAAGATGGTGGCGCGGTTTGGCACGCTCGGGCAGGCGAGGGTAGCGAGCACGCGCGAATAGAGCGCTTGGCGGCACTCAGAGCGCGTCAACATGCATGCCAACACCCCTGGACGAACGTGGTCACCGCGTGAACTATGACATCAGGCCGATCTAAGCATAAACTTCATGTCTGGCATGTTGTTCGTGGTAGTTTTGAGTGTTACCACGATTTGGTTTGGATCCAGGTGAAGTAGAGAGGTTTTTACAAGCCAGGTAAGTTTCTGATCGGTAACTTTGAACAATTACTGTGGTCAAATGGCTGGGGGTTAGAGGCTGTGCTTTGGAGGCTAGTCATGAGTTACTAAGGTAAAGATGCACAAGAAAGTTCAGGTCAAAAGGAGCAAGTAAAATGGTAGCTGTTGTAGAAACCACCATTTCTATCCAAAATAGAAAATATTTTCTGTAGCAAAAATATTTCAAAAAGTGATGAAATATTTTTGCTCAGGGAGGTGCCCTAGGGTTCATAGAATATTTGTGAATTATCTCAGATTTTTCTGAGCCATAAAAATTTGGGTTGCTTTTAAGCAAACTGATCTAGCTAGGGTTTTTGAGAGAAAATGAATATTTTTCATTTAATAAAAATATTCCAAAGATTATTTTGGGGTGGATCAGAAGAGAAATGATGATTTAGGAGGGAAGTGGAGCACTTGGGTGAAAGCCAAGGATGCCCAAGTGTTCAAGTCCATATGAAAAGATTCAAGAACTCCAAGTTTCAGAAAATTTTCAAATGGAGATCAATCAAATAAGAGAGGGCAAAAACCAGGCTGTCACAAACCTCCCCCACTTAGAATGAATCTCGTCCTCGAGATTCGGTTGCTTGGTAAAACCACTCTGGATACTGATCCCTAAGGAATTCTTCCCGCTCCCAAGTCGCTTCTGATTCTGTGTGATGCTCCCACTGAACCTTGTAAAATTTTCTGACTTTACTGCGAGTGACCCTTTCCATCTGATCCAAAATTTTAAACGGCCTCTCTTCATAAGTTAAATCTTTTGTCAACTCTATCTCAGCCATAGCAGTCCTTTTCTCAGGCGGGGATATGCATTGTCTCAATTGCGAAACATGGAGCACGTTGTGCACGTCTGCCAATTCAGGGGGTAGTTCCAGTTGATATGCAACAGTACCCACTCAAGACATAATCGGAAATGGACCAATAAATCTGGGTGCCAGCTTTCCACGAGTCTGAAATCTCTTGACCCCTTTCATAGGAGTGACTCGGAGGTATACGTGTTCTCCGGGTTCAAAACTGACCTGCCGATGCTTTGCCTCATAATAACTCTTCTGTCGAGATTTGGCCAATCGCAATCTGTCTCTGATTTCCCTAACTTGTTTCTCAGCTTTCATCATGAGATCCGTTCCGAAGATACGGCTATCTCCAGTTTGAGACCAATTTAAAGGAGTGCGGCACTTACGGCCATACAGAGCTTCATATGGTGACATCTTTAGGCTGGTCTGGAAACTGTTGTTATAAGAAAACTCGGCATATGGCAAGCAATCTTCCCATTTAGCCCCTTTGGCTAGCACACAGGCTCGCAACATATCTTCGAGTATTTGATTTACCCGCTTTGTCTGTCCATCTGTCTGAGGGTGATAAGCAGTACTATATTTTAGAGCTGTCCCCAAGGCTTGATGGAGACGGGACCAAAAAGCGGAGGTAAACAAGGAACCTCGGTCGGAAGTGATAGTTCGGGGTACTCCATGCAGACTGACTATTCTGGATACATACAGCTGTGCAAGTTCATTTGCCCTGTATCTGGTGCTGATGGGAATGAAGTGAGCGGCCTTGGTTAGGGTATCCACTATAAATAACCCAGATTGCATCCTTGCCTTGCTGAGTCTTAGGCAATCCCATAATGAAATCCATACAAATGTCATCCCATTTCCACTGTGAAACCGGCAGCGGTTGGAGGAGTCCGGGTGGCTTCTGATGCTCTGCCTTCACCTTGTTGCATATGTCGCAATATGCTACAAAATAGGCAATGTCTTTCTTCATTCCATCCCACCAGAATATTTGTCTAAGATCCTCATACATTTTCGTACCTCCCGGGTGAATGGAATATGAGGATTCGTGTGCTTCTGACAGGATTTTCTTCTTCAAGTCCGGTTGATTGGGCACACAAATTCATCGACGGAATCGGAGGGTACCGAATTTGTCCTTGGATAAATCAGGGGCCTGATCTGCCATCTGGCTCTTAGCACGTCTTTGTAGCTTGGCATCTGCGGACTGGGCCTTGCGGATATCCATCTCAAGTGCGGGAGTAACTTCCAAAATATTAGCGAGGCCAGCATCCACTATGATCAAGTTGAGTTGAGCGGTCTCCTCTTGGAGTTCGAGAGGCAATGATCTCAAGATGACATTTAAGATGACGGGCTTTCGACTGAGTGCATCTGCAACCATGTTGGCCTTACCCGGGTGGTAATTTATTCCAAGGTCATAATCCTTGACCAACTCTAGCCATCTTCGCTGACGGAGATTTAGGTCTGGCTGAGTAAAGATGTATTTGAGACTCTTGTGGTCGGTAAAAATTTGGCACTTTTTTCCAATGAGATAGTGTCTCCAAATTTTTAACGCATGAACCACCACAGCCAATTCCAAATCATGAGTAGGGTAATTTCTCTTGTGGGGTCGTAGCTGTCGCGATGCATATGCCACAACCTTGTTGTCTTGCATAAGTACGCAGCCAATGCCTTGCCTGGAGGCGTCACAATACACATCAAAACTGCGGTAAATGTCTGGGAGAGTCAATACAGGTGTGGTTGTCAGACGTATCTTTAACTCATTAAAAAATTTCTCACAGTCCTCCGTCCATTCAAACTTCTTGTCCTTTTTGAGCAGTTATGTCATGGGTTTAGCAATCTTGGAAAACCCTTCAATAAAACGATGGTAATATCCCGCCAATCCGAGGAAACTCCGGATCTGCATCACAGTTGTGGGCGGCACCCAATCGAGCACATCCTTTACTTTGCTCGGGTCCACGGCTATACCTTTGGCGGATAGTACATGTCCGAGAAATCCAACCTGCTTGAGCCAAAATTCGCATTTACTGAATTTGGCGTATAGCTGATGGTCGCGGAGTCGTTGCAGCACTACTCGGAGGTGATCCTTGTGCTCTTCTTCACCCTTGGAGTAAATGAGGATTTCATCGATTAAGACTACCACGAATTTGTCGAGGAAGTCCATGAATACTTTGTTCATCATATGCATGAAGAAAGCAGGGGCATTGGTGAGACCAAAGGACATCACGGTATATTCATAAAGACCGTACCGAGTAGTGAATGCGGTCTTAGGAATATCCTCCTTTTTAATCTTGAGCTGATGATATCCGGTCCGTAGATCGATTTTAGAGAATACCTTAGCCCCACTGAGCTGATCCAACAGATCATCAATCCTTGACAGCGGATATTTATTTTTGATGGTGACCTCATTCAGCTGGCGGTAATCTACGCACATGCGGAGACTACCATCATTTTTGTCCACGAAAATAGCAGGTGATCCCCATGGTGAAGAGCTGGGACGAATATAACCTTTCTGGAGTAATTCATCAAGCTCTTTCTTTAGCTCCACTAATTCTGATGAGGGCATCCGGTAATACTTCTTGTATAATGGTGCAGTTCCGGGCACAAGATCTATTGCAAACTCCGGTTCCCGATCTGGTGGCATGCCTGACAGTTCTTTTGGAAATACATCAGGGTACTCGCTGACCACAGGAATAAATTCCAATTCAGCCACAGCCATGCAAACCAATTCTTGTTTGGGTATATTCTTGCGAGCATAGAATTTGGTAGACTGCCCATTCAGACTGGTCAAAGTGACTTCTCGGGTTGCACAGTTTATGCAAACTTGATATTTGGCCAGCCAATTCATACCCAATATAATATCCAACTTTTCAGACTCAATGATGATCAGAGAGGTTGGAAAGTAGACTCCGTTGATATTGATTCCCAGATCACAGCAGACCAGATTGCTCTTGATTATAGATCCCGGGGTTTGTACTAGCATGTTTTTGCCCAAAAGCGTGCAAGGAAAGTTGTTTTGGGCAGCAAAACTCCGAGAAATAAAAGAATGGGAAGCCGCAGAGTCAAATAAAATTATGGCAGGTATGTCATTAACAGAAAACATACCAATGACGACTTCTAGCTTCTCTTGGGCTTCATTGGCGGAGATATGATGCACGTGCCCAGTGAAGTTTTGCTGGGTTGGCCATGACTCCATAAAGTTGACTTGTGGCCTGCTTAGGGCATTCATTTTGTTGTTCTTGGGGCACTGTCTGGCATAATGTCCGTTCTGCCCACAATTGAAGCAAGAATTATTGCGCTGACGCTCCTCATGTGTTGGATTGGTCACGACATTCTTGACTTGAGTGGTGGTCTTGTTAACATTCTGCTACCAATTTGGCTTATATTCCACCTGAGCCTGCTGCCAAGTACGAGCCTTTTGCATGGGTTGCCCATCCTTCTTTGCCTCAAACTTATGCTTGTTGTCGTTGTTAATAGGCCTATTATCTGCTATAAGCTTGTGCTCCCGTTCAGCAATGAAAGCCTTGTTCACCAGAGTTTGGAAATCTGGGAAATCAAGCATACTGAGAGTACACCGGAGTTGCAAATTTAGGCCTCCAAGAAATCTGTCAATCTTCCTTTCTTCGGTGGCCACGTCATAAAGAGAGTAACAGGCCAGATGATTGAATTTTTGCAAATATTCTTCCACAGACTGATTTCCTTGGACGAGTGTGAGAAATTCACGTTGCTTGGTCTTCATAACTCCCGCAGGGATATGATATTTTCGGAACTGGTCTTTAAACCTTTCCCAAGTGATTTCCTCATCAACCGGCCACATGGCTTTTGTATTTTCCCACCATATGGCAGCTGCGCCTTCAAGATAATGAGTTGCAAATGGAACTTTATAATTTTCTTCAGTACGAGCAATATCAAGCTTTTTCTCAATGGTGCACAACCAATCATCTGCATCCAATGGGTCAACAATCTGACTGAAACTGGGTGGCTTGGTCCTTTGAAAATCTGACGGCTTTGAGTGATGACCGTTCTGATTTCCATTCTGTCCAACCATAGCTTGCACACTTCTTAATATTTCAATCAGATCATTGTTCCTTCTTTCCTCAAACATACGCAGAATTTGCTCGGTGGAGGGCGGATTTGGCGGTGGAGGTGGTGGCGGAACGTACGGTTCGGGAGAATGTCATGCCTATCGTGCGGAACGACGAACAGGGGTTCCCTCACGAACGTTGCTACTACTGCCTCCCCGCGTCATCCTATTGTGGACTTTCCCCAAGACAACGCAATCAAGATGAGAAACATCCAAGAATAAAATTGGGGAAAAGCCAGCGACAGATCCCGGAAGAAACAAAAGAGCGAAGAAAATACGGCGAATAAAGTCTCAACATAATTATACATAGACTCATACATGAAAGATAAACAACATGACTGGTTCAACTACTCTCATACATGCAACGAAACATCATGACTCGTACGACTACATCCATACATCATCCAGACGACTGCGAATACTCAAAGATACTACTGCTCTGCTGGTGCTGCGGCATCCTCCCCTGAAGCGGTCTCAGATCCCGAACTGACGTGGTTAACGGAAACCTCTGGGTTAAAGGTAACACGACGGCGCTGCCTCGAGGGCTCTCCCTCAGGGGCAAGGGTAGGATGAAGCATCGGGGCTACAGGAGTAGCGAGAAGTGAGACCCACTCGGCAGGAGTACAGAGAGGGTTCATGGCCGAGACGCCCATGCTACTCGGAGGAGTAACTGGCGAAATAGGGGAGCTAGGGCTGACAGGAATATAAGGGGTAAATCCCAGAGAAGATGGAGTAGTGGAGGATCTAGAAGTGACTAAAGTAGCGGCTAAAGCAGTACGGGCAGGAGTCAGCTCTCGAGCCAGCTCGTGGATCATGAGATAGCTAGCAGTGACATAACGAGCAAGGTGGCTAGCAACACTATCAGACTCCGGATCAATGAGAGGGAAACGAACACGACCGTTGTCGTGCAGAGATGGGTAGTAATAGAAACCTGGGTGGTTCTGCATTCGGACCTCTCCTCAGGAAGTTGTTCGCCCACTGTACTAGTTCATCCTCGGCCCACGAGGCAATCCACCACACCACACTGGAGTAGGGTATTACACCACAACAGTGGCCCGAAGCAGTATAAACTCTCGTGTCACTTGTTCCTTGGGTTCGGTGAGCTAGGCCTAGAGATCATTCCGAGAGTGAGCGGGAGAGAGAGAGAGAGATCTTTGTGCGCACCCCAGTGTTCGAACCTCAAGGGTTTGCCGGAACCCACAATCCGACACTTCTCTAAGATGGAATGACATACCTTGGGTGGTGGTGTTGATCTTGATCATGTAGTTGAATTGTGTAGTGTGGCACCCCGTCTCAGAGCGACCGATTTACCATGCATTGCCAGCCCAGAGACCATGTCTTCTGGCAACACACAACATCTTGGTATAGAAAACAACCGCTTTATTGATGCTAGCGGAACAGAGTCTATATTACAACAGATGTCGAGGCCAAGCGGCACACCCGGTGCGGCTGAACAATATGTACATTATTTAGTGAACATAAAGGGGCCTCGATCAGGACAACTACGTGGCAGCGGAATAACGTCGTAATGGAAGATCCATATCACAGGGACACCAATGTGGACACGGTCTAGACTCGAGCAGTGCTCCTCTCCAACGAGACTTTCCTGAAATCTGGCATGACACGCCAGGTCAGTACATTGAATGTACTTGCAAGCTCGCAACATGCATAATCATAATGGCAAACAATATCATGATACTTAACCAAGTATTAATAATGCAACACTACATGCCAAACATGTTGTGGTCATGCTCGAACGTCCCTCGAGACAACTTACCAACCATGATCATTCCCGGATCACAGACAAACCACCAACGTGGTCTTAACAAGAGTAACTCGTGATCCTTACGGCGGTCACAACCACGACCAATATCTGGTCCCGAATATCCCGATGGCCTTTCTGCCATCCTCAACAATGCAAAGTTCATAGCTTAGTGTGCAAATTTTATAAAACGTTGACTCATGGTGGGACCTACTACGAGGTGTCCGTGATTGTGGACTCGGCTATCGATAGATTATACACTCTACAGAGGTAGCACACTGTACCCACACCAGGGAACCCATGGCCTCGCACTCCCATTCGACTGGACCAACGGCATTCCTACAAAACCCTTCCATTGCCATGACACTCTCCCGGCCACTCCGACCCAATCCCTAACGGGCTAGTCCTGGGTGGCCCCGTGTCTACCAAAGACACACCGACCACCGTCGTGGCCAAAACAATCCCACTCGGGGACCCAGTACCATAATCTCAACAATGGGCACACAAGGTTATGCCTGCCTACTGGGCTAGGGTGAGCACGACACAACCTTCCCTAGTTGGAGGCACCGACCAGAGGCAATGTCAATGGACCGAATCAAGGCCTTCCCAAAAAGGCAAATGTGGCTGCACTGGGAAAAACTCGATGCAGCGGCACCATGACCCAGTCAACATTATATTCAAGTTCAGTTATAATCAGGTTCAACTTAAGATGAAAATGACCAGTGTCATAGCATGCCATGAAATGCAAAACTATACATGCATCACTTAATATTGAAAAAGACCGATTGTCATCCGTATACACACTAAGCATAAACATCAACAACTCATATTACTTTGCTGATCAACATAACTCATATATTAACCATAATATTTTGTAGCAAGTTTTAAACTTTTCTCATGCAAGAACGTAAGTCCGATTAATTTCTCACGTGAATAATAAAGATTTTCCCACAAACAATTCCTAATTTATTTCCCATCCAAGTTAGGTTCAAACCTTCTGCAAGTCAAGTAAAATGACTAAACAAGTACTTAACAGAATATTTTCTTAGCAAATTTTTATCATTTTATTTAAGGCAAGAGAATAACTTTATATAATTACTAACATGCATAACAAAATCATTACTATCATCACCCCAAATAAATCTTATCTTGTCTCTCCCAACTTAAACTAATTTCAACATTCTGTAAATCAAGCATAATACTCACAAACATTTAACAGAATAAAAATAACACCATAGTTATTTAAATGCATGGATTAATCATTTAATTCAAGTAAGAAAATCACAAATATTGAAATGACACCATGAAAATGTTGATGTGGCTTGCCTTAGTGCAGATGAGGTTCACAAGCCTTCCGGTGATCCTCAAGACAAGCCTCACCCTCTGAAAATAAATTTAAACACAAAAAGCAAATATCTAGAACACTTCTGAAAATCACCGGAAATTCTAAACAGCTCAGAAAAATCTCATCTTTGGTGAGCTGGTAGATTTCTTTTCAAAGAACACAATGCAAAAAGAATCAATTCATTTGGACTTATGGTTGAAGAGTTATAACTGTTTGAAGCTCTCTGGAATTTAAATAATTTTGAATTTAATTAAACAGCTGAGGCGGGTGACATCGAAGGCGTAAAACCTCAGGGCGCCCCCACTCGTACCGCTTCACGCGCATACAGAGTGGCTGACTAGCGGGCCCCGCTAGTCAGCTGGGGGAAGGGAGAGAAGGAAATAGAGGAGGCCGCGGCTTCGCCGGAGCTCTCACCGGCGACGAGGGCTTCTTGGCCAAAACGAGAGGGAGGGAATTAGAGAGGGGACGGTGGCGTACCTGCCCGTACCCACAGCATGGCTAGGGGTGGTCAGACGGCGTCGGAATCAAGCTCGCAAGTGGAGGCAAAACACGGTGGTTGCCGGAGTTGAGGAAGACGGTGAGCGGAGGCCACTCCAGGGGCTCCAAACAGGCGAGATGGCCTCGCCGGAGAGAGGCGGAGGTGCTAGAGCTACCGAGGCGACCAGAGGGGATCGCCGGCAAGCTTGAGCTCGGGGACGGCGGCCCGAGGCCTGCCCGGCCGGGCTCCGGCTTCCTACGCGATTGTGGAGTGTGTGGGAGTGCTGGATGGTGCTCGAGGTGGCTGGGGGTGGCTCCATTTATAGGCGAGCGGCGAGGGGGGTTTCGGGCTCCGCCGGTGGACACCTGTCCATGGCGCCCGACGACGAGTGGCGTCAGCGAGAGGGGGAGAAGGTGACGCAAGTCACGCGGCAACTGTAGGCTGACGGAGACGAGCACAGGATCGAGGGGAAGGCGAAGAGCACTTGTGTATCCAAAATGACAATCATGAAATTTGATATAAATAAATTGTCAAAGGATATGTTGAAGGATTTCATGCTTCCTTGTCTTCAACCACCGTATTGTAGAGACTTGGCATTGTAGAGATTGCTTAAGGTGTGAGTGAGTTGCAATATCATGAATTCGAGCTCATCCAAGTACCTACAAGGGTGAGATAGCATGGAAGGGTACAAGTATATCCAAGACATACGATCATCATCATGAGAGAAATATCAAGGATTAGTCAAAGGCTCATGCCATGCATGTATCCAAATGGAGTTTCTACTCCAAGTTTGAAGCATCAATGATGTTCAATTCACCTCTCAAACGGCAAAATACTTTCTCATCAAGCGGTTTGGTGAATATATCTGCCATTTGCTTATCAGTACGAACATGCTTAAGATCAATGTCTCCTTTAGCAACATGATCTCAAATGTAATGATGACGAACTTCAATATGCTTAGTTCGAGAATGTTGCACGGGATTATGATCAATCTTAATAGTACTTTCATTGTCACAAAGCAATGGAACATGTTTCACATAGATCCCATAATCTTTAAGAGTTTGGTCATCCAAAGTAATTGAGCACAACATGAACTGGCGGCAATGTATTCCGCTTCGGCGGTGGATAAGGATACCGAGTTTTGCTTCTTGGAGGACCAAGACACAAGAGATCTACCAAGAAATTGACGAGTACCCGAAGTGGACTTTCTATCAACCTTGTCACCGGCATAGTCCGAGTCGGAATAGCCAACAAGATCAAAATAGGACCTCTTAGGATACCAAATGCCAAAATTTGGTGTATGAATTAAGTATCTCACTATCCTTTTCACAACCTTAAGATGACATTCTTTGGGGGCCGCTTGATATCATGCACACATGCAGACACTGAGCATAATACCAAGACGGGGGGCACATAGATATAACAATGAGCCATTCATAGACCGGTAAACCTTTTGGTCAACCGGTTTGCCATCCTTAGTCAAGTCAAGATGTCCACTAGTAGGCATGGGAGTATTCATACCTTTGCATTCTTGCATGTTGAACTTCTTGAATAAGTCCTTGGTATACTTTGTTTGGGAAACAAAGGTACCCTCCTTAGTTTGCTTGATTTGCAACCCACGAAAGAACTTGAGTTCACTCATCATAGATATCTCGAACTTCTCCGACATTAGCTTTCCAAACTTTTCACTAAAATGAGGGTTAGTTGAACCAAATATAATATCATCAACATAAATTTTGCACACAAACAATTCACCATTAACCCTTTTAGTAAAAAGAGCAGAATCAATTTTTCCAATCTCAAAGCCTTTTTCAATAAGGAACTTGGCCAAGCATTTATACCACACTCAAGGAGCTTGTTTAAGACCATAAAGAGCTTTGTGAAGTTTGTAAACATGGTCAGGTGTCTTAGGATTAACAAAGTCGGGAGGTTGTTTAACATAAACTTCCTCCTCAATTTCACTATTTAGAAAAGTACTTTTAATGTCCATTTGGTACAAGGTAATATCATGGTGATTATCATAGGCAAGTAAGATGTGAATAGACTCAAGTCTAGCAACGGGGGCATATGTCTCATCATAGTCCATACATTCGACTTCAGTGTAGCCTTGGGCGACGAGACGTGCTTTGTTGCGAACGACTTGTCCATCTTCGTCTTGCTTGTTGCGAAACACCCATTTGGTACCGATGATGTTGTGGTTGTTGTCGGGCTTCTCAACCAATGTCCACACTTGGTTCCTCTCGAAGTTGTGTAGCCCTTCGTGCATGCAATTTATCCAATCCGGATCTTCCAACGCTTCTTCAAGCTTCATAGGTTCAATGCTAGAGATGAATGAATAATGTTCACAAAAATTTGCCAAAAGAGTTTTAGAGCGAGTGATTCTCCCGGTTTGGGTATCATTGAAGATTTGCTCGACGGGGTGGCCTCTTGTGAATCTTGCTCTAACTCATGAGAGCTTTTGTATGGGTCGGGTGGACCATCTTCTTCATCATCTTATTCCTCCTCTTGGCCTTCTTCATTGTTGACGTTGTCATTCTCTTGTCGAGGTGGAGAAGGAGCTTGATGAGGTTCATCTTGGTGTACTTCCTTGTTTTTTTCATCTTGGCGTGTCCCACTTGTGGATGCCTCCGTGTCAACTCTTGGTTCACCTTGTCGTGAGGTAGAAGCTTCCACTTGGACATACGAGGTACTCTCCTTCACCTCCGTTGGACGAATCTTGCCAATAGACAAGTATTGGATTGCTTTCGAAGGATCTTTGTCTCCTACATCAATTGGCAATTGCTCTACTTGCGAGCCGTTAGATTCATCAGACTTCACATCTACCATCTCCTCAACCTTTCGGGTGAAATTGTTGCAGACACGTTAGGTGTGAAAGTTTGAGCAATAACCGAGTAGGAAACCCTCATGAGATTTAGGAGCAAATTTAGAACGACGATGCTTATCAAGAATGTAACACTTTGAGTCGAATACTCGAAAGTATCCAACTTGGGGTTTGTAACCGGTGAGAATCTCGTATGCCGTCTTGCCGAGTAGCTTGTGAAGATATAAGCGATTTGTTGCATGACAAGCTGTCTCAACCGCTTCCGCCCAAAAGTGTTTTGGCGTCTTGTACTCATCAAGCATCGTTCTCGCCATCTCAATAAGAGTCCAGTTCTTCCTTTCAACAACTCCATTTTGTTGAGGTGTGTACGTAGCCGAGTACTCATGGGAAATCCCTTCTTCGTCAATGAAGGTATCACATTTGTGTTCTTGAACTCTGTCCCGTTGTCGCTGCGAACCTTCTTGATCTTCACTTCAAATTGATTTTGGGCCTTCCCAGCGAGGTTCTTGAAGATCTTTTGGACCTGTGATTTATCATCAAGAAAGAACACCCACGTAAATCTTGAAAAATCATCGACTATGACTAGAACAAATGAGTTTTCACCGAGACTTTTATAGGCATTGGGACCAAAGAGATCCATATGAAGTAGCTCGAGCGGTCTTCTCGAGGTGACTTCCTCCAACTTGTTTTCCTGCTTGACAAGCACTGCACAGTCTATCCTTGTCAAATATAACATCTTCCACTCCAAGGATATGATCACCTTTAGTAAGCTTATCAAGATTTCGCATGCCCACATGACCTAACCTTCTATGCCACAATCAACCTTTAGACGATTTAGCAATTAAGAAAGTTCTAGGTTGAGCCTTTTTAGTGAAATCAACAATGTATAGATCACCTCTATGTATACCAGTAAAGACCATTTTATGATTATCTTTACAAAACACTTGGCAATCTACTTCAGTAAATAGGACATTGAAACCAAAGTCAGCAAGTCTAGATACGAAAAATAAATTATAGCCAAGGGATTCAACGAGCATAACATTTTGTATGGAGCTATCATGTGAGATGGCCAACTTAGCAAGGCCGACCACCTTACCCTTTGAGTTGTCACCAAAAGTGACATACTTTTGAGGGCCGTTGTTTTCAGTAAGCTCACGAAACATATCCTTGTCTCCGGTCATGTGATCGGTACATCCACTATCAAGAACCCATTCCTTTCCTCCAGCCATGTAGCCGCGAAGATTAGCCATAAGACCAAAGTGTCTCATAGACTCATCGAGATCAAAGTTACTATCATCATCCTCATCATAGTATCCATGTTCAACATCGTCTTGTGATTGATCAATTCCTAGAGAGAGTGATTCATTAGATAAGTGAGGCACAATCAAGAGCAGGCAAGCAACTAAACAAATTTCTAGGCAAACCTCTAGTAATAAGATCGACAGTTCTAAGGTTGTGAATCATGTCAATAGACTTATCAAGGGTAGGATGCAAAGGGTCAACAAGGGGTGCACAAGGGCTAGTAATGTACTTGTTCAAGTGATATTCATCGAAAATCTCAAGCATCTCATTTTTTTCACTCATGAAAGAACTATCCATCAAGTATAGGCACTCTACGTCTAAGACTCCCCAACGTAGACTCATCCATCTTCCTCCAATGGTGATTAAACCAAAGCAATGGAGACCAATGCTCTGATACCAATTGAAAGGATCGAGAAGAGGTGTCTAGAGGGGGGAATTAGACCCTCAACAAAGAAAAGTAGAAGTTTTTAAAATTTTAAGTTAAGGTGGAGTTTTAGCACAAGTTTAAACATTCACAATACATTTCAAGCAAGCATGGCAAGAGTATATGAGCAGTGAAAAATAAAGCATGCAAGTTGCAAGAAAGTAAAGAGATGGGATTGGAGTGTGCAGACACAATTGGAGACACGGAGATTTTTGGCGTGGTTCCGATAGGTGGTGCTACCATACATCCACGTTGATGGAGACTTCAAACCCACGAAGGGTAACGGTTGCGCGAGTCTACGGAGGGCTCCACCCACGAAGAAGCAACCTTGTCTATCCCACCATGGCCATCGCCCATGAAGAACTTGCCTCACTTGGTTAGATCTTCACGAAGTAGGCCATCTCCTTGCCTTTACAAACTCCTTGGTTCAACTCCACAATCTTGACGGAGGCTCCCAAGTGACACCTAACCAATCTAGGAGACACCACTCTCCAAAAGGTAATAGATGGTGTGTTGATGATTAACTCCTTGCTCTTGTGCTTCAAATGATAGTCTCCCCAACACTCAACTCTCTCTCACAGATTTGGATTTGGTGGAAAGATGATTTGAGTGGAAAGCAACTTGGGGAAGGCTAGAGATCAAGATTCTTGTGGTTGGAATGGAATATCTTGGTCTCAACACATGAGTAGGTGGTTCTCTCTTAGAAAATGAACAGTAGAAGTGTAGGCACGCTCTGATGGCTCTCCCCATGAATGGAGGATGGGTGGAGGGGTATATATAGCCTCCACACAAAAACTAGCCGTTACACACAATTCACCAAACTCGGTGGGATTGAATCGAGAAACCCGGTCAGACCGATATGGTTCAAAATGTGAACGTTAGAGTTTTTGATGGGACCGATATGATCAACTCGGTGGGACCGATGTGCTAGGGTTAGGGTAAAACCTCAACTCGGTTTGACCGATTACACAAACTCGAGGGGACCGGTTTTGGTAATAAGCAAAACAGAGAGTTGGTCAAGGAAACTCGGTGGGTCCAATTGCATATCACGGTGAGACCGAAATTATTGCAACAGGTAACAGAGAGTTTGCAAGCCCATCTCGGTGAGACCGAGATCCCATCGGTGAGATCGAATTGACTAGGGTTTCTGGCAGTGGCTATGTCAAGTGAACTCGGTGGCGCCGGATAGATCAAATCGGTGGGGCCGAGTTTGACTTTTGGTTTGGGACATATGTGGAAATGAGAAAGTGGTTGAGGGCTTTGGAGCATATCACTAAGCACTTTGAGCAAGGAAGCCATTAAGCAACACCTCATCCCCTTTTAATAGTATTGGCTTTCCTATGGACTCAATGTGATCTTGGATCACTAAAATGAAAATTTAGAGTCTTGAGCTTTTGCCAATCCTTGTCCTTGGCTTCTTGAAGGGGTTCCACATCCTCTTGTCCATGCCACTACACTGTTGAACTCATCTGAAATATACTAGATAAAGGTATTAGTCCAACAAGAGCTATGTTGACATTAATTAACAAAATCACTCAGGGAGCACTTGTGCTTTCACGCACTTATTAAAAACGAGGGCGGTGAATGACAAGCTGATCAGGATGCCCCAACCCCCAGCGTCCCATCTGAAAGAACAATGCGGTGCCCCATGTTTGGTTTTGGTAATTGATGACAATCTCTATGGACTAATGGTTGCCTTGAGTTATATTTGAAGGTTTTGTCCATAGGCTTTTCTTGAAGTACATGTGTTGGTTTCAAGGAGAGTTTGTGTTGACCAAGGTGATATTCAAGGAATTATCTAAAGATTGGTCACGTGAGTGTTGAGCTTATTGCAAGCATGTCTTGAAGAAGAAGATTGTGTGATCATTCATGTCTACCTTCAAGACATCATCCAAATGAAGAGAATTTGAAAGATTCAAGGTTGCGATGTGCAAGTTCAAGTGGAGCATCATGAAGAGATCAAATGCTTGAAGCTTGCCGTCCATTATGGTAACAATGGATTTATGAAGATGTGCCGAAGAGTGGCTCACCCATAATGGAGTACGGGGAGCAATCAACTAGTCTTCATCGAGCCAACGCAATCAAGAAAGGTGGTCCAACTTGAGGGAGTCAAGATCATCATCATCTAGCTCAAGTGGACCATGTGCAAGCCAAAGGTTTGCCCTTGATAGGTTTTCTATTTTTCCGGTCTCATGGTGGTAGTTGGGAGACCGGGTTATAGGATCAATAGCCGTACTATCAAGGGGGGCTCTCGATGAGTAGCTTGATCGTATCGTTCGTAGAGAGCTCAAACCATTGCATCCTTGCATCATCTTTTTTGGTTCTTCTCCTTGTGAGATTTGGAGCTTATGGTCATTTTCATGACAAGCTCGTTTTCATCGAAAACGGAGTTCACGTGCATCTTCTATGATATTTTTAATATTGGAGGTTATGTCGGTTCTTCCTTTTTGGAGGTTTCACTCCTCTATTTGTTATGATGTTTTGATGCTACTCGTCGTCTTATATCCAACAAGCTTGAGTTTGCTCAATTCAGAGCTCATTTGCAGAAGTTTTGGCAGTTCTGGTTTTTCTTGGAGTATACTTGTTTTCGTGGAAGTGGCATAAGGATGGCGCCAGCGGTAGTACCGCTGTGCCGGAGCGGCACTACCGCGTATCGCCACAAGCGGTAGTACCGCCTATGGCCATAAGCGGTAGTGCGGCTCCGGTTCCGCATTGGTACCGTCTCGACTCGAGACATAGTTTTCTCGTGTCGGGTTCAGCGGCAGTAGGAGCGGCAGTAGGAGCGGTAGTACCGCTCGTGTGCGGTAGTATCGCGGCTACCACCGTCCCTAGTACCGCTCAATGGCCCTCCTCCCTATTCCTTCTCCATGTACTCGTGGTAGGCGCTGTGCGCGGTCCCAGCAGTAGTACCGCTGGGCCAAGCGACAGTACCGCTGCGACCAACGGTAGTACCGCTGGCTCCAGCGGTAGTGCCGCTCATACGGCTCTGCCTCGCACTCTGTTTTGCTCCGCTCTCCGTGTTCTACCACCCGGGCGGTAGTACCGCTCCCCTGAGCGGTAGTACCGCTCGTGCGCGGACTGAGCACATAACGGTTGGATTCGGGAGCTCCTATAAAAGAGGATCTTCTTCCCCATTCAATCTTATCCTTTGAGCTCATGTTCTTCCTTAATTGTTGACCTTCTTCAAGGTTGCTAAATCTCAATCCCTCCATGGATTCTTACTAGTTTTTTAAGGGAAAAAAGAGAGGAGATCTAGATCCACATTTCCACCAATCACTTTCTCCTCTATGTGAGGGGAACCCCTTGGATCTAGATCTTGAAGTTCTTGGTGTTCTCCTTCTTGTTTTTCCTCTCATTTTCCTCCCTAGCATTAGTTGCTTCGGTGGGATTTGAGAGAGGACTTGGGCACTCCGTGTGCCCTTGCCATTGCATTTGATGCATCGGTTTGACTTCTCCATGATGATACGTGAAAGTTACAAGTTGAGAAGCTTATTACTCTTGGGTGCTTGGTACCCTTGAGCTTGTTCCTCTTGGGTGCTTGGGCGCCCTAGACGGTTGGTGGTGTTCGGAGCTTAATCATTGTGGTGTAAAGCTCCGAGCAAGCGACGGGGTCTCCAATTATGTTGTGGAGATCGCCCCGAGTAATTTGACGGGTTCTGGTGACCGCCCCCAAGGGTTGCCAAAGTGTACGGGTTCGGATACCGCCTCCAAGGGTTGTCATTTGTACGGGTTCGGTGACCGCCCTCAAGGGTCCCTTAGTGAAATCACGGCATCTTGCATTGTGCAAGGGCGTGAGGAGATTACGGGGGCCCTAGTGCCTTCTTGGGGAGCATTGTGCCTCCACACCGCTCCAAACGGATATTAGCATCCGCAAGGGTGTGAAATTCGGGATACATCGTCGTCTCCGCGTGCCTCGGTTATCTTTTACCCGAGCCCTTTTACTTATGCACTTTACTTTGTGATAGCCATATTATTTCTTGACATATATCTTGCTATTACATAGTTGCTTATCTTGCTTAGCTTAAGTTGTTGGTGCACATAGGTGAGCCTAATTGTTTTAGGTTTTGTGCTTGATAAATTAACCGCTAGGTTTATTTCACATTTGTTCAAGCCTAAACCATAATTATTTTAAAACGTCTATTTATTCCCTCCCCTTTCTAGACGACATCCACGATTTTCACCATCGATCGATCTCCTGCATTGCTCGTGCTTGACAGTGTCACCTTGATGCTTGCGTGTGCGAGCTGGAGACTTCCGACGTTCGGGGGGTCTCGAGCGATGCTATCCGACCTCTTTTGGGATGCCCAACCTCGCCTCAGCGGGTCTACTTCTCGCGCATTGGGGAGAAGGAGTGTGTTGTAGTGACGGGATAGAAGGGATCGCGAGGATCGTAAGAGGAGCAAGAAACTGGGAAGTGCACTCTTATCTCTTACGGAAGGTCGGGTGACCAAAACAGCTGAAACGATTTGGTAAGCGTTGATTGTTTTATAAGAGTTGGCAAGTTATGAGAAAATTGGTAAGTGATGATGATTCGTTAATGGGGATGCGAATGAATAAAGAGGGAACAAACAAAAATTGGATGCATATCATTTAGTTGAAAATTATAAGTGTTGACTGTTCTCTAAGAATTGTCAACTTATGAGAATATTGGCAAGTGTTAATTGTCTTCTACGAATTGGCAGCTTATGAGAAAATTGGTAAGAATTGATAACGTAGAGGCGAACAAACTAAGAGGAAAAGACCAAAAAGTGGAAACTCATGGTGAGAACGATTGAGAAAAAAATAGGAAAACCCAGCATCAGGAGGACTGGAGGAGGAGGTGAGGCGAGACTACCAACTCCTCTTTAATATTAGCGATGACTAGAAGAACGCCCGTGCGTTGCAACGGGGCCACATTAACTTTAAGAGTTTAATATCAATTATGTTAATATTACATTTAATATTCTCATACATATCAAGTGACATTGGTTTTGGCATTTGAAGATTGATTACCATCCGTTAGTTGGGTTACCAAAGAAAAAATCAATCACCATATGTAGAAAAAGGAACTACATTGCACATGCTTACACCTCATCTACTCGTGAGAATATATAGAATTGGAGCAAACAAAATCATATATAGAACACACCATCACTGTTTGATACTCCTGCATGCATTAGTGAAATAAGCACACAAGTTATAAAACCAACTTAGTACAAAGCATAAGATGAAAAATTCTTAGTATAGAACATACGAAAAAATCCCCACGCCAACACTATGTGCCCTAAAAACAACCACAAGCGGTCCTGCATCATCATTTATTCGGTACATGTACAATCGTGCATCTGCTCCAGCTTATCAGAAACACAGACAATCATTATGCATATTTTTCACAAGGTAGCTCAATATGGAACGACCTTGATTGAAACATCATTTCACTATAAATTTGAAGAAAATATGAGATTGGGTCATACACTAAAATACGTGCACATGAACTTCCAAAGGCCATGCTAAAATAATATTAGATTTGGTAATTTTGGGATATCCTCACATGAAGTGATACCAAATAGAAACTTCATCATTTAAATACTCATCGACAATTTTGAGAAATCCTTACAGGAAGAAAGAGCAGATAGAAACTTGATCAATCTAAATACTCCTATAATGACCTCAACACCCTTAAAGTATATATGGACGCCTGTGCCACACCGCGTCGATCGCGCCCTCCACTGCCGTCGCGCTCGCCGCAGCCCCCGCACCACTGTGACCCGCGCACCCTGGCCACGCGCCACACTCTTGCTAGCTGCGCTCGCCCCGTCTGCTGCCGCCTATCCTTTCGTGCGCCCCGCAGTCGCGCCCCTGCCTCGCGCCCCCTCCTGTCACGGCCATCTTCTGCCGGCCGCCCCCTCAGCCACGTCGGCCGCTTGCCCTCGCCTGCTCCGTGTTTGCTTCCTTCTGCTATGCGCTGCTCTACCGCTGGTACGCTGCTGCGCCATGTCCTCGACACCGCCATGGACAAACATGGCGGAGGGATTGTCGATGGAGTACGAGGAGGAGGTGACAGAGAAGGTGTGGAGAGGCAAGAGGTCTGGGGTGGCGTCAGCTGGCTGTGGTGGAGGTGTTTATGCGAGAAGGAGCCGGAGCGGAAGGAGAGGTCACAATTGGAAAGAATCGCAAAAAAAAATCATAACCTGAAGATCTCATTCAAAAAATTGCTAATATTGATGGAGGGGTGATTTCCTTCTATAGGTGGAAAACATAGGAAATATTGGTTGTTATCAAGGAAAGGTAAAAATTTAGAAAAGTTATGATTTTGAACTGATTTCTATGCAAATAGGGTTTTATTATTTGGTAACGTGATATCAGTACCTGCTCGTTTGTGACGTGTCTGATTAAAAAAGTTTGCAAATGTTAAGAAACTATTTATTGGGAGAAAAGTTTGTGACGTGTCTGTTATTTGTTTCCTAAAACAAATTTCACTAATGAGAGAAATCGATTGATTTAGATAAGTTGGGAAAGTTAGATTAAAATATATTATTTATTTTCTGAAAATCTGTTATTTGTTTTCTAAGACAAATTGAACCAATAAAAGGAATCGATTGATTTGCATAATTTAAGAAAGTTAGATCCGTGATTTGTTATACATTAGGAAAGTTCTGGTTGTAATAAAGAGTGGAGAGAAAAATAAACCGATGGACCAGGGTGGGAGGGGGTGGTGGGAGGAGAGACAAAAAAGCCAGCGAAAAAAACCAGCAAAAATAAACCGTGGAGACTATTCACCAACTGCTGCATTAAAAGTAGATATGACGATGATACACTACACTTTTCTAATACAGACTATATTTTTAGGCCATAGTGAACATTTTTTTAACAAATTGTGTTTCTTAACCATTTCCTATTTTTAGTAGATCCTTATATATTTATAGTCTTTTTAAGAAAAGTTCACACAACCAGGTTTTGGAGCAAAATCGACTAGAAAAATGAACAAACCAAAAAAAACTGCTCAGTAGAGTGTGCCATGTATCGCCAGAGTGGGCTCGCGGCCCATTACGCCATATAGCCACCTATCGCGAGTGGTATTCTTATTGGGTCTGGATGCGTAAATTTTAAGCCTTCCCAAAACCAAAAGCCCAACGTGTTGCCATTGAGCTAACAGCATGTTCATGTTTATAAGCAGGCCGCGATCTACTAGAAGGAAAATAGCAGGGATTTTTGTTTTTGTTTTGTTTTCTCCGTTTTTTGTTTGATTTTCTTATTTCTTCTTCTGTTTCTTTTTTTGTTGTTGTACTTCGTTTTTTCTTGTTTTTTGTTTTGGTTTCTCTTTGTTTTTCATTGTTTCTATCCATATTTCTTTTCTTTCTTCTTTTTCTTTGTTTTTTTCCTTCTCCTTTTTATCTGTTTCTCTTTGTTTTCTTTCTCTTTTTTTGGTTTCCCTTCTGTATTTGCTTCTTTAGTTTTATTTTTTATTTTCTTTTTTCTCTGTCTTATTTCTATTTCTATACATTTTTTGAATAGATGGTGAACATTTTTCCTAAATATTTTCAACTTATTTAGTACATGGTTAACACATTTTATATATGTTTTAACATTTTTTAAATGCTTGACTAATGGTTTTAAAATAAAAATATTAAAACTTTTTGAATACATGGTCAACATTTCTTCTATACACATTTAATATTTTCCAAACGCTTGATTAACATTTTTCAAACACTTGTTCAACTTTTTTTAAATGCTTGATTAACATTTTAAAATACATGATAAAAAATATTCATCATCTATACCCCTATACAGTGTGTGAATACTTTTGAAAGATGGTCGTTGGATGAAACCAATCCGACGGTGCAGAGATGGCAAATCCAAGCACTACTGGCCGTTGGATATCATCTACATTCCACCAGATTTTGCCACATGTACAATCTAGAAGGCTCCATCGTTGAATTTAAGCAGAATGCACAAACCTCAAAACACAAGCACTTCTCATTTGTTCTAAAATCTACCGTATCATAATTGCCATTTTTTTCTAGATGAATCGTCATTATTTGTTTTTTTACTTTATACTTTACAACACGCAATTCCATGAATCTTAAAATAGATTAGTTTTTTTTATAGAAGCTAATTGATTTTGAATGAGATGAACTATAAGAATTAACAAACATCTACATTGCATATATATGACTCAAAGCTTACATGCTATAATGTGGTATTTATTCATAATTTGGTTGACAAATCTCATGCGTGCAATGCACGTGTACCTTGCTAGTTTATGTAATACATGACCAATATATTTTCTATACACATTTAACATCTCCCAAATGCTTGATTAACATTTTTTAAATACTTCTTCAATTTTTTTAAATGCTTAATTAACATTTTTATATACATGAACAAAAAATCATCATTCTTTTAATAGGTGATCAACATTTTTTATATACACATTCAACATTGTCCGAATGCTTGTTCAACATTTTTAAATAATTGTTCAACATTTTTAATACGTATTCAATATTTTTCAAATGCTTGTTCAACATTTCTAAAATGTGTGTTCAAGAGTGTTTTTTGTAACATATTTTAAAGTATTATGAAAATTACAAAATAAAGTATAAAGAAAAAACATAAAAGGCCGTGGCCTGCCGTGCGTGTGGGCCAGCCCATCTGGCTCCCCCTTCAGCAACTCTGAAGCTGGTGGACTCGATGAAGGCGAGATATAGGCCCTGCAAGCCTGCGACCCCGTGGCGGTGTTGCCTCCTCCGTCCAACTCCGGCAGCTTCTCCCGCCGGGCGCTCCCCGCCTTCCTCTCCTTCATAGGCCCCGCCACGACCGAACTCCCATCCCATGGGGGCTTCCGAGTCTCTCCTGGCCAGGCAGCCGCAGCAGCAGCAGCGACCGCAGTGGGCGGACGAGATCACGACGGTATCCGACGGCCGGCGCGACGCCGCGAACGAAGACCCTCTCCTCCGCCGCATCCGGTCACTTACCATCGTAAGAAAACGAATCCATCGGTCCTTTTCTCCTCGCTGTGGTTTTTTTACTGCTAATTTTAGCATTTTGATTGGGGATTTTGAAGGCCCCGCCGCTGTTGAGCGGTCAGCCAGCGGCGGGCTCGGAGACGGAGACCAGCTTCACTGATATTCTTGTACGGAAACCCTCCGGCTCCTCCTCGGCGGCCTCTGGTGAGTAAGCGGCATGCTGCAATTTTGGTCAGGGAAGAAGACGTTGTGGAAACCTATACTCTGACCAAAATTAGCAGCAAGTTAGTTGGATCTATCATAGGTGTTGGCACGAGCTCATCCATTTCTTGGTGATTATCTGTAGGCAATTTGAGTCCAAATCTGATGTTTGAGCTTTTCGCTATGTACCGTGAATGGCAAGAAGAGATGGCCAAGGAAATCAGTGGAAGACAGGTAGGTACAAAATTTGTTTTGATGTTGTTTATAAAGAGACAGTAACTTGCAGAAGATATTTCTCACTTAACTTATGGAAGCAATTGCGTCTCATCTCATGCTATATTGTGGCAATTGGATAGGATATATAGGGCTTTCAGGCTACTCATCAATGCTGAGAAATCTTCTTCTGTTCCTGTCGGAGATAACATAATCCTTCATGAATTGGTGCTTGTTCTGTTTGCTGACACTTAGGATGTTCATAGCTTGGTTTCTCGAGATGCGAATTTTAGCACCTGTGTCATATTTCTATCACATATTAAACTGATGGTTTTGCTACAACCCTCCATTCAAGTTAATAAAACCATTGGCACCGCACTATGCTTGTAGAGTAGAATAGATATTGAAGGATACTCTTAGAAAGTACAATACATAACTTAACTGACCAATTCTAAGTGCTCATGGTAATTATCCATTACTTAGAACATAGTTGAAGAGATTTGATATTGTAAAATTTGCAATTCATGCCTTCCATTGTCAACCATTTTATAGAGAGGAGCTCTTATGTATTGCAGGGAGAGCTAGAAAATAAGATAGAAACGGCAGATGCATTGGCTGTTAAACTTCTCCAGCGGTTCAATTACTCTGTTTCTTCGATGAGATCAACCTCTCACAATCTTGCTGAAGGTAACAAATGCAGTGTTTTATTAGATAGATATAGAACAATCAATGGAGAAGCTGGAACTATTCATTGACATTGCATTATGAATTATTCGCAGTTCATCCACTGCAGGTGGAAGTTGGTGAATTGAAGGGCAGGTTAACTGAAGTAATAAGTAACTGTGATGCATTGTGCAAGAGGATTACTGCAGAAGGGCCAGAAAGTTTGCGAACGTCCGTTGAACCTTTCACCACTGGCATACTGGGGACGGGAGGTGGATCCCCTGGCCCAAAAGAGCAACCCTGAGGACACTAATATGCCTGATTGTCTGAACTGCTGGTGACATAAAAGGCACTGCAGGGAACTACATAGTTACTCCCTCCGTTCGGAATTACTTGTCGCGGAAATGGATCTATCTAGACGTATTTTAGTTCTACGTACATCCATTTCCGAGACAAGTAATTCCGAACGGAGGGAGTACTACGGAGGATGTCGATCAGAACGATGTGCCATGGGACATACTTCCTCCGTCCGTAAATAGTGTTAGATACATCTGTTTGAGCGACAACTAATTCTGGATAGAGGGAGTACTCTTTTCTAGATTGATTGGATTATTGGTTTCCTTTTGTTGGAGTTCATTCTCTCCTCTTGTAGTGCTTAACTTCCCTTGTGCGCGCGCGTGCGCGTTTAGTGCAAAAACTTCCTACATTTGTTTACAGAGGTAGTACGTTACACCAAACTACAATAGTTGAGGCAACTATCGAATATTATCAACATCTTTTCAAAGCTTCAATTATTTTAGATAGTAAAAGAACATCTTCAAACCCACCCCTTTCTCCCTCTATGTAAAATAAAGTAACTCATGGTCCAAATATTTTTTGCATTTTCTTCATGCCGTATCCGAATGAGTTTTCTCATAATCTGTTTGCAATTCGAATGACAAATGAAAATAGTTGAACTATTGTTATGTGTCGTTGATACTGAATATATATTTTTGCAGCTCAAATTTGACTATCCCAATTAATCCTTTGCCGCTAGTTGATTCGACAGTCTATTAGAGTTTCCGCAACAAAAATAAATAGTACGGTATGGTTGTTCTATAATAAGACGTACTCCCGTTTCTAAATATTTGTCTTTCTAGTTATTTCAACAAGTGACTACATGCGAAGCAAAATGAGTGAATCCACACTCTAAACTATGTCTATATACATCCGTATGTGGTAGTCCATTTAAAATATCTAAAAAGACAAATATTTAGAACGGAGGGAGTACTATCTAGATTGGTGCTTTGTTGAAGCAGAAGAAAAAGGTTGAGAAAACGCGAATGGGCCCAGCCCATTTGGTGATGTTCAGAATATGCTTATACCTTTGGACACTAGGTACCCCGAGGGAAATCGTTCCCCGAAATCACTAAATTAAGGGGCACCCATTGCAAAGATCACCCTCGCCTTCTCTGGTGGTGACAAGTGATGCACTGCATGCACGTCACTTGTCGCAACTATGGAGTTTTCCTTTTTTTAAAGATTTTTTTAAATGTTTTATTTCTTAAACCATGCGTTCAAATCATGAATCATTTTCACCTTTCGATTTCTGGCATCAAGATCTTTGAAATTAGATCCCATGTTAATAGGTTTTAACATACTTTTTTCGTATGCCTTGTGGTTAATGTAATGCACCTGCTACCTTCAAAGATGTATGACGGCTATATTCTCTGATTTTTATGAAAAAATTGTTGAGGTATTCGTGGATGATTTTTCCGTTTACGAAACTTCTTTTGATGATTGCTTAAGCAATCTTGATCGAGTTTGCAGAGATGTGAAGAAACTAATCTTCTCTATAATTGTGAGAAGTGCCACTTCATGGTGAACGAAGGTATAGTGCTTGGGCATAAAATTTCTGAACGAGGTATTAAAGTAGATAAAGCTAAAGTTGATGCAATTGAGAAAATGACATATCCTAAAGATATTAAAGGTATAAGAAGTTTTCTTGGTCATGTTGGTTTTATAGAAGATTCATTAAAGACTTCTATAAAATTTTCTAGGCCTCTTACTAATCTCTTGCAAAAATATGTTGCATTTTTATGATGATTGCGTAGAAGCCTTTGAAATATTTAAGAAAACATTAATCTCTGCATCCATTGTTCAACCATCTGATTGGAACCTACAATTTGAAATTATGTGTGAAGCTATTGATTATACTGTTGGTGTTGTTCTAGGACAAAGAGTTGATAAGAAATCGAATGTTATTCATTATGCTAGTAAAACTCTAGACAATGCTCAAAGAAATTATGCTACTACTGAGAAATAATTTTTAGCAGTTATGTTTGCATGTAATAAATTCAGTTCTTACATTGTTGATTATAAAGTAATTGTTCACATTGATCATGCTGCTATTAAATATCTTATGAAAAATAAAGATGCTAAACTTAGGTTGATTAGGTGGGTTCTTTTGCTACAAGAATTTGACTTGCATATAATTGATAGAAAGGGAGCTAAGAATTCCATACCTGATAATTTGTCTAGAATGGAAAATGTTCTTGATAACCCACTGCCTATTAATGATAGTCTTTCTGATGAACAATTAGCTATTATAAATGCTTCTCGTAATACTCAATGGTATGCAGACTATGCTAATTACATTGTTACTAAATATATACCACATAGTTTTACATACCAACAAAAGAAAAAATTCTTTGATTTAAGACATTACTTTTGAGACGACCCACATCTTCATAAAGAAGTAGATGATGTTATTAGACATTGTGTACCTGAGCATGAATAGGAACAAACACAACGGAAGTGTCATTCTGAGGCATATGAAGGACATCATGTTGGAGATAGAACCGCACATAAGGTATTACAATCTAGCTTTTATTGTTCTACTCTCTTCAAGGATGCACGTAAGTTTGTCTTATCTTGTGATGAATGTCAAAAAATTAGTAATATTGGTAGACGTCAGAAAATGCCTATGAATTATTCTCTTATTATTGAACCATTTGATGTCTGGGGATTTGATTATGTGGGACCTTTACCTTCAATTCCTCTAATGGGTATAACATATTCTAGTTGTTGTTGAATACGTTAGTAAGTGGATAGAAGCTATTCCAACTAGTAGTGCTGATCATAACACATCTATTAAAATGCTAAAAGAAGTTATTTTCTCGAGGTTTGGAGTCCCTAGATATTTAATGACTGATGGTGGTTCACATTTTATTCATGGCACTTCCCGTAAACTTCGTGCTAAATACGATGTTAACCATAGAAGTGCATCTTCTTATCATCCTCAGTCTAGTTGTCAAGTTGAATTGAGCAATACAAAAATCAAATTAATTTTGCAAAAGACTGTTAATAGATCTAGAAAGAATCGGTCTAAGAAACTTGATGATGCATTATTGGATTATGGAACTGTGTATAAGAATCCTATGGGAATGTCTCCGAATAAAATGGTTTATGGAAAACATGTCATTTACCTCTTGAGTTAGAACATAAAGCATATTGGGCAATTAAATAACTTAACTATGATTTCAAACATGCCGGTGAAAAGAGGTTATTTGATATTAGCTCGTTAGATGAGTGGAGAACCCAAGCATATGAAAATGCTAAGTTGTTTAAAGAAAAAGTTAAAAGTTGGCATGATAAAAGAATTCAAAAACGAGAATTCAAAGTGAGTGAGTATGTTCTATTGTACAAATCTCGTTTCAGATTCTTTGTAGGAAAACTTCTCTCTAAATGGGAAGGATTGTATATTATCGAAGAAGTTTATCGTTCCAGAGCTATCGAGATCAATAATGCCGAGGGCACTAATCCAAGGGTAGCCACTGGAAAAAGAATTAAACATTATATCTCAGGTACACCTATTAATGTTGAAACTAACATTATTCGAACTATGACACGGAAAGAACACATAAGAGAGACCTCCCGGAACACTTTAGAACCCTGAGAAGGAGTAGGTATGTGATATGGTAAGTAAACCGACTTTGAAAATTCCATCAAAATAATTTCTGTCCGTTTTGGAATATTAGAAAAATACAAATAAGAACCAACCGAGGGGACTAATACGTCCATTTTGCATCATGTTCTCCTATTGTTATTTATAATGTTTTTGACCAATATAATACTTTGTAGTACCATTCTAATGCATTTTCTCTCTTAAATTGCAAGATTTACATGAAGAGGGAGATTGCCGGCAACTGGAATTCCAGATCTGAAAAAGCTATGTGAGAGATACCTATTCTACACATCTCCAAATGAGCTGAAATTTCCCAAAAAATTGTTTTGGAATAAATAAAAAATACTAGAAGAAAGAAATACCAGAGAGGGCCACCCAGGTGCCCACGAGGCACTAGGGCACGCCCACTCCCCCAAGGCATGCCCTGGTGGCTTGTGGGGCCCCTGGCCAGCCTTCGATGCCCATCTTCTGGTATATATGCCCATTTTCCCTCGAATAAATAAGGACACTACTGCAAGATGCTGCTAACGCGACACTACGATCAGAGACCCTTCGAAAAACTGTGTGCGATGCCATAATCGCAAATGGTGTTGTATGAAAACCGTCAGAAATGTGTAAAAAGTTTGCGATGATGGATGCATCAAACAGGGTTCAGGTTTTAGTTGCGTGTGCGATGAAGGGCATACGGTTCAGTTCAATGAACTGTGTGCAATGAGGAGGAACAAAAGAAACGGGCAGCCAGATGGAGGCGTGTGCGATACACATGATACGGTTCACTCGGATGAATTGTTTGTGATTAGGCAACACAAAAGAAACGGTCAACCAGATCAAAGGTGTGTGCGTTACACGGCATGCGGAGACATGAGAACAGAAACAGTTCAAATGAACAAGATGTGTGTGATACGAGGCAAACAGGTCTGTAATCGGAGACGTGTGCGAAGACCGATAACAACACACACGGTTACTGCTAACAAGCCGTGTATGTTGTGAGCAAACGATTGCTGGTATACAATTGTGAGTGATTGATGAAAACATCACCGACGGGTTCCATTGTTTAGTCCGTGTGCGATGTGATTTTCTTTGTCCGCACAACATCTACGCTCTATCTACAACATCAACATGTATACTTAAAAAGACAACATTGCATAACCAAATTAATCATACAATTACACAAGTGACTACACACATAACATTTCCACACACCAAAGAAAGCAATTACATGAATACTAAAGTAGGAGAAACGAGGATCTAATCATCTACTTATTGTTGCAATGACGCTTGCCATTGCTCTGCTTCCGGCTGGATCCCTGGCCATTTTGGGGAAGGAGGGACTTCCTCATGTCAACGATCCGCCTGTACATGTCGTAGCTCGTGGACGTCTCCTTGGCCGCGCATGATACGTCTCCAACGTATCTATAATTTTTGATTGCTCCATGCTATATTATCTTCTGTTTTGGACATTATTGGGCTTTATTATCCACTTTTATATTATTTTTGGGACTAACCTATTAACCGGAGGCCCAGCCCAGAATTGCTGTTTTTTGCCTATTTTAGAGTTTCGCAGAAAAAGAATATCAAACGAAGTCCAAACGAAATGAAACCTTCGGGAACGTGATTTTCGGAACGAACATGATCCAGGAGACTTGGACCCTACGTCAAGCAACCAACAGGGGAGCCACGAGGTAGGGGGCGCGCCTACCCCCCCCCCCCCCCCCCCAGGCGCGCCCTCCACCCTCGTGGGCCCCCTATTGCTCCACCGACGTACTCCTTCCTCCTATATATACCTACGTACCCCCAAACGATCAGATACAGAGCCAAAACCCTAATTCCACCACCGTAACTTTCGGTATCCACGAGATCCCATCTTGGGGCCTATTCCGGAGCTCCGCCGGAGGGGGCATCGATCACGGAGGGCTTCTAAATCAACACCATTGCCCTTCCGATGAAGTGTGAATAGTTTACCTCAGACCTTCGGGTCCATAGTTATTAGCTAGATGGCTTCTTCTCTCTTTTTGGATCTCAATACAAAGTGGAGATCTATTCGATGTAATCTTATTTTGCGGTGTGTTTGTTGAGACCGATGAATTGTGGGTTTATGATCAAGTTTATCTATGAACAATATTTGAATCTTCTCTGAATTCTTTTATGTATGATTGGTTATATTTGCAAGTCTCTTCGAATTATCAGTTTGGTTTGGCCTACTAGATTGATCTTTCTTGCAATGGGAGAAGTGCTTATCTTTGGGTTCAATCTTGCGGTGTCCTTTCCCAGTGACAGTAGGGGCAGCAAGGCACGTATTGTATTGTTGCCATCGAGGATAACAAGATGGGGTTTTTATCATATTGCATGAATTTATCCCTCTACATCATGTCATCTTGCTTAAACCGTTACTCTGTTCTTATGAACTTAATACTCAAGATGCATGCTGGATAGCGGTCGATGTGTGGAGTAATAGTAGTAGATTGTAACGCCCTCGATGCGGCTATATATCCTACGTGTTGAAGCACGACTTAGAGGCATAACCGCATTGAAAGCAATGTCGCAAGTGAGGTAATCTTCACACAACCCATGTAATACATAAGGGAAAGAGATACATAGTTGGCTTACAATTGCCACTTCACACAATTACATGAATAAAGCATTACATCAACCAAATACAATCAAGGTCCGACTACGGAACCAAAATAAAAGAAGAACCCCAAATGCGACAAGGTCCCCGATCGACCCCAACTGGGCTCCACTAGTGATCAACTAGAACGGAACAACACAAAGGACAAGATCTTCACCGAGCTCCTCCTTGAGCTTGGTTGCGTCACCTGCTTGGTAACATCAGCACCTGCAAACTGGTTTTGAAAGTATCTGTGAGCCACGGGGACTCAGCAATCTCACACCCTCGCGATGAAGACTATTTAAGCTTATGGGTTAGGTAAAAGGTATGAGGTGGAGCTGCAGCAAGCGACTAGCATATATGGTGGCTAACATACGCAAATGAGAGCGAGAAGAGAAGGCAAAGCACGGTCGAGAAACTATGATCAAGAAGTGATCCTAGAACAACCTACGTCAAGCATAACTCCAACACCGTGTTCACTTCCGGACCCCGCTGAGAAGAGACCATCACGGTAACACACGCGGTTGGTGCATTTTAATTAAGGTCAACTTCAGGTTTTCTACAACCGGACATTAACAAATTCCCATCTGTCCATAACCGCGGGCACGGCTTTCGAAAGTTCAAATCCTTGCAGGGGTGTCCCAACTTAGCCCATCACAAGCTCTCACGGTCAACGAAGGATATTCCTTCTAGCGGGAAGACCCGATCAGGCTCGGAATCCCAGTTACAAGACATTTCGACAGGTAAAACAAGACCAGCAAGATCGCCCGATGCGCCGACATCCTGATAGGAGCTGCACATATCTCGTTCTCAGGGCAACACCAGATGAGCGCTCCATACAACTAAAACCAGCCCTCAAGTTTCCCCGAGGTGGCGCTGCAAAGGACTCTAGTTCGGACCAACACTTAGACAAGCACTGGCCTGGGGGGGTTAAAATAAAGATGACCCTCGGGATGCGCGACTCCCAAGGGAAAAAGGCTAGGTGGCGAATGGTAAAACCAAGGTTGGGCCTTGCTGGAGGAGTTTTATTCAAGGCGAACTGTCAAGGGGTTCCCATTATTACCCAACCGCGTAAGGAACGCAAAATCCGGGAACATAACATCGATATGACGGAAACTAGGGCGGCAAGAGTGGAACAAAACACCAGGCATAAGGCCGAGCCTTCCACCCTTTACCAAGTATATAGATGCATTAATTAAATAATATATATTGTGATATCCCAACAAGTAAACATGTTCCAACAAGGAACAACATTTCCATGTTCCAACAAGGAACAAACTTCAATCTTCGCCTGCAACTAACAACGCTATAAGAGGGGCTGAGCAAAGCGGTAACATAGACAGACCACGGCTTGCTAGGACAAGGTGGGTTAGAGGCTTGGTTCAACAATATGGGAGGCATGATAAGCAAGTGGTAGGTATCGCAGCATAGGCATAGCAAAAGAGCGAGCAACTAGCAAGCAAAGATAGAAGTGATTTCGAGGGTATGGTCATCTTGCCTGAGATCCTGCAAGGAAGAAGAACGAGTCCATGAAGAATACACACGGATGTAGTCGAACGGGTCCTCACAAACGCGACGTTATCGGAACCAACCCGAAGAAACAACACCGGAAAGAAGCAAACAACATAGTAAACAACCACCACATAAGCATGGCACGATGCGCAAACAAGTATGATGCATGTCCGGTTTAATGATACATGGCATGGCATGGCAAAGTGCACAAACAATCCTACAGATTAAGTGGAGCTCAATATGCAACTCCGTTGCATATTGACGAAACACCACATTCAAGTTATTTAGTTCGATATCGGTTAGGTACTCAACAAAATTAAATGTTTGTTAACATGGCAAGAGGTGAAGCATATGAAAAACTACCTATCTAGGCAAGTTTAAATGAGGCCGGAACAACAAACTACAATTCCGATAAATCCTCATGTGCATTAGCAATTTAATGCAACAACAATTTTTGAACATATTAAATGTTGTTATCATGATGCGGATGTCATGTTCAAGTTTATGCAATTTTAAGAAAATGTTAACAAGAGCATATTATGAAGCATTTGTCATCGTGGCGGAAATGAAAGGAGTGCCACGACAACGAATACGAAAATGATGCCACGACAACATATCGGTTATCCGGTAGCCCACGGGGATACCAGTGCAAAAGAAGTGACGGGAGCGTGCAAAATATGGTGGGGGTGATCCCGGTAACTGGGTTCCCACATGTCGGTGGCAAGGGAAAAGAGGGGCAACGTTCCGATAGTTCAGACTCGAGGCAAAACAAGGGTGCATCTCATACAAGACACATTCATTCGTTCACGGGCATCGTCTCGGGGTTATACCTTCGAAGCGTGCAAACGGGACGGTTCTCGTTCGGTGCAAAGTAGAGGAAGTAGACGTTCTCGGGACGTTCGTGGTGGAGGTAGTCGTACATGACGCGTTGTGGAAGTAGTTGTACTCGCGGACTTTGGCGGCAGTAGTCGTTCAGGGTCTTGGCGGTTCGACGTGTAGCCGTACGTGTTCGACGTGGTACACGGTTTGAAGTCGAGCATGTCC
Organism: Triticum urartu; assembly: GCF_056163025.1. NCBI lineage: Eukaryota > Viridiplantae > Streptophyta > Magnoliopsida > Poales > Poaceae > Triticum > Triticum urartu. The sequence continues at coordinate 39,835,933 of NC_141876.1, forward strand.
CGTAGATGTTCAGGGTCACCGTGAGGAACTTGTCGAATCCAGGGTCTCAGTCATCGGTAGTGGTACACGCGTTCTTGGTACTTGGAGCCATCACCGTGTAGTCGTACTGAGGTCCTGCCCGGGGTCCTAGGCATCGGTCACTGTGATACTTGGGGTCTTCGGACTTGCCGGTCTCGATGAAACGAAGGGGTACTTGGCGATCGACGGACATCGTGGTACTTGGCAAAAATCTCAACGAAGATGCCTGACGGTCCCGGTTACAAGTCTTGGCGTGATGGTAGTCGTTCACTTGACGACGGTAGGCGAACTTGGCGGTCCTCGTCGTCATGGTACTTGGCAGTGAAGAAACGGAACGCGATGGTCATGGTACTAGGCGTCCAGTGCAGCAACCTCGCGATGCACAGCAGCAGTGGTGGTCTCCTCGGGTCAACGGTGATGTGCACGGGCCGGAACGCCCGGCGGCTTGGGCTTCTCAAGGATATGGAGTTGACAGGCAGTAGGAGGCTGCTAGCGGAGGCAAAGCCACGACGAGGAGGTCTTGCTCCGGCGGCTGCAAGTGGTAGACGTACGCAGGCAGCGGCAAGGCTTCGGGCGTGAGGGAGAAGGAGCCGGCGCGAGGTGGCTGATGGAGGAGCGCATCTCACGCGTAGGGAAGGAGGTTGAGGCTGGTGTGGAGCAGAGCAGCAGCGAGGCGAACCGAGGCGGTAGAGCTGGGACTCCGGAGATGAGCAGGAGATGGCCGGGGTGAGGAACGCAGGGGCCATGGGGCGGCTGCGCGCTTGCGGGAGCGAAGCAATGGGCGCAGGCGCGTGTGGAGAGGCTCGTGGTCGTGCGCGGGGTGGCCCTCCTGGAGGTCGCCGACTGCGGTGGTTGGCGATCGGTCATCGGAGCGGCGTGGCGTGGTCGCGACTCCCTGTTGCTCGAAGAAAATAGCGAGAGGAGGGAGAGAAGGGGCGCGTCGGGTCCCGTGGGTGGCGCTCGGGAGGAGGATGAGGGGGATCGAGGAGAGGGATCGGTGGGGATGGGGATCGAGGAGATGGGTCTCCCGGCGGCGGAGGGAGAGGGAAATCAGGAGAGATCGGGCGAGGGGGGTGCTAGGGTTAGTGCGGCTGGGCTGCGAGATGGCCTTGGGCCAAATGGGCCTTAGAGGCCGGCGGGGCTGCTGGTTGGACCTCGATCTGCTGAGCTAGACCATGGAGAGGGAAAGGCCAGAGGCCTGGTCGGCTGTTGTTGCTGGCATCTACCTCTCTCTTCTTCAAATCTCTCACAAAAACAGGAAAGCAAAGAAATAAAAGGAGAGAAAAGAAATGAGTGGACAAGAATTTGGGCAAGGTGATTATTTTCTCGGACTCACAAAAATGCACTTGTCCCAAGAAAATATAAAAGGCCAAGATTGGAAGATGTAAATTCAAACTCATTTGAATTTAGTTCAAATGGGTTTGAACTAGGACTAGGTTTTGGAAGTGTCCAAAAATGTTGAGAATATAGGTGGAGCTCCGTAAAATGACGAAAGGATATATGGGCAAAGTTAGAGGCCAAGAGTTTGTGATAACAAAGGCATTGAGATTTATTTTGCAAGTGTGTTCCGGTTAATTCCAACAAATGAAATATTTAATATAGCTCCCTAATATCGGGAGGATATGTTATAAAGAGAATCACCATGTGAATTCCCTCGATTTAAATGGATCAAAGATCCATGCCATTTATTTAGTTGAGTTGGAAAATATTTATGAGATGATGGCATGATGACATGATGCAATGCAAAAAATAAAAGGGGAGGCACAAATGAAACACACGGCGAAACCCGGAATATATGGAGGTCTTCTCGAGCATCGGTCTTGGGGCGTCACAACACTCCACCACTACGAGAGGATCTCGTCCCGAGATCTAGAATGGCACCGGAGGGAAAACGGAAGAGAAAGAGAAGAGATAAACCTAAGTTGCTTCTTTGACAAACGAGTGAGACCAAAGAACCTTGCGAGGTTGAACAAATTCGAGAAAAGAATACAACGAAGGTGAACAAAGTCGAAAACACTCCGTTAGAAAATAGGGACAAAGAATCATCGCGAAAAAACCTTGAGGTTGAAGGGCAAGGGCAAGATATATATTGAAACCACTTTGGTTAAGACAAGATAGAGAATGATTAAGAATGATATAATTTGGAGAGCACTCCGACTGTAAACGGAAGGAATTGAACATGAATTTGACAAGATGAGGGGATACTTGATGAAAACAACAATACGCTGCCTCCGGAACTATTGAAAGAATGGCACAATGGGTAAGAACAATTTCAGACGGCACTCCGGTTGAGAAGGGAGGCAAAAAACTTGACAGGATGGGAAGAACTCGAAAAGCAGGCACGACACTCCGGTTAAAAGGATAAGGACGAAAAGAACACGATCCTGACAAAACAAGAAGATGGGTTGCAGAGAGAAACATCACAATGCCTCCGGAACGCAGGGAAACAACATCTTGAGAGAGCACGGTTACAACAAATGCTAGAACGGAGTTGTTGGAAAACCAACAACTAAAAGAATAAGCTTGATATGGTCTTATGGAATACATCTCAAATTATGAGGTGACAACCTGCCACTCACGGGAGAAAGAATTGGATTGATATGAACAAGGAGACGAGAAAGCTATTTCACCGGGAGATAGATGAAGAACTAGGGTCGTTTATAAGCACCATAAATAGTAACAATCCTTAGGGAAGGCTTTAGGTGAAACATAACCCATGATAATTCCAACGAAGAGGTTGATGAATTTAAAATACCTCATTCTTGATAGCTTGAGAAACATGAAGCATGAAGGAAAATTATCAAGAATGACATAATACCACCTCCAATGGTACGGAAGAAAGAATTGCACTCCGGATTACAAGAAGAAGAATGCTTGAGCTCCTTAAAAGAATCTCGATGAAAACTTTGAGAAGGAAATAAATCCTTGATGAACCATCATGTAGAACCCCCATGAAAAACTCCGTTAAACAAAAGAATGATCAAACGGAAAGAAAGGGTAGTTGAAAACACAAGGTGAAGCCTTGCAATGATTTAGATGGAGCTTCGCGACGAGATAATGCGGAAAAGCTTGGAACTCCAGAAAAGAAAGATGAACAAATGAAATCAAGAATTTGATGAGCCTCCGGAGTAAGGAATTAATCACTTGGATGAAACAAGAATAAGAATTACATTATGCTTATCCTTCATCAATTAAATTGATGCCAAGCAACGGATTTTGCACACTACTTATTCTTGTAGCAAGGATTAAGAGAGATATAGCGCCAACTTGGGAAGGTCTTCTTTGAACCACCGGTAGGATTGACAACGAATAAATTGATAAGGAAGAGAAACCTGGAAGAACCACCGTAAGAAATGAAAATGAACGAAGATACTTGAGAGAATTTAGATACAACTGAAACGAAGTGATCACGCGCTAATTAAAGAATATTGAATGATGCACCGGTGAGATTTGGGGAACGAGAGCTGAAAGCTGAGAATGAACAAGTCTTCTGAAATGATGGGCTCCGGATAATCGAACTGAAAATACCCTTGAATATATCCTGATGGGTGAAAAAATATTCTCACAATTGAAAATAATTATGAGAGGATGGCAACAAGCTAGCACCATGAATCTTGAAGAGAATGGAGCAAGATTAAAGAGAAACTCTTCTTCGGTCTTCAAAAGATGAGAATGACAATGAGAAACACCACCAAGAATTATTGAGGCACCGGAATAAAGAAGAATATAGAAGTTGAATCAACAATGAAATGAATTTGAAAGATCTTGGAGAAAGACATTTAACTGATGATAAATCATACTTACGTCAAACTTCGAAAGTAAATTTTGAGGATAGCTCCGGAAAATAGGAAGAGTCAGGTAAGATCCTGGGAAAAGACCTGTGGGTTAGGGCCTACTCAAAGAAACACCGTTGAATGATTTGAAGGAGAGATTGCACCGGTTGAATTAAATGGCTTGAATGGGATAACAACCTCGAAATAGGTTGAACAGATCTTGAATGACAAGACGAGCCTTTTGAGAAAGCTTTGAGCACGCCGGAACAAATGAATAGTGAGAAGTGAATTGTTATGAGGTACACCGGTATGAGAAGGCATTGAAATGAGGAAAGGGGTAAGATCAACAAAGCTTGACTTGAAACCACCGGAGAAGATAAAAGAAAGAAGAATAATGAACTAGAATCTCCGTTAGTATCTTCATGAGAATTACCGGATAAGAACATTGAAGGAAAAGAATGGAGAGGCTTCACATCAATAAGATGGATACTCGATTAAGAAATCTAAGTCCTTAAAGAAAAACAAGGGAGGGAGGGCGGGAATAAACAAAGGAAACTTGGAGATGGATGAAACAAACAACATTGAGAAGAACTGATAATTGATCTTGTGAATGTTGAAGTGATCGGATCCACTTGAAGAGAGACACCCCGGTAGAACAAGATTGGCATAACAATCTCGGTTATCGAGAAGGATTAGTATTCGCATCGGAGTATGAGAACACCATTTGGGGGAAGGTATGGAATCAACACTTGACATTGAAGCAACTCGAATACCACAACTCCAAACAAAAACAAAGGATTGGCTTGCAAAATAAGCCGGAACAAACATATGGTAGAGATTTCGTCCGAAGTTTTTGTGGTGGGGCCTACACGGGCTCGATCGTACATCACCATCATGTACAAGGCAGTGCACATGACATACGAAGCGTCCCCGAGTCGGCATAGCCAAGGACTCTTTAAGACACAACGAGACCACTGTAAAACCAACTGTGAATAGGCGGACCACTAGACGTCGAACCCCAATTTCATATCATACATCTGTCGGAAAGATATCCTAAGAGCTACTTGAATTCCCACTTATAAACTCCCGAAATTTTCCCGGTTATGCAATCAGGTGTTGGGGATACAGGGGAAGCATAATATCTCACCCAAAACTAGCAAATCCTACATCCAGCTGTATCCATCCTTCAACACATAACCAAGAAACCTTCGGAAATCGTCTACCTCAACCTTCGAAAAGCATACGTTATACAAGTTATGGCAATACTCCCGAACTCCCGCCCCAGTACTGGGTGGTGTCGAGGTTATCTCACCAACAACTGCATAAAAGAGATTTTCGATGTCGGCGAAACTAAACTCAGGTATTCCAGAACTGCAACGATAAAATTGTGACGACAACACCTCGGAGCTCAACTCCTCGGGACACTTCCACAACCCCTAAATGTCAGGAGGCACCAAGAACAATGTTCTCGTCACAAAACCATCAGAACGATTCCAAGATACCCGCGTGATCCTAAAAAAAATTAGTGAAATTTGAGAAGAGAAGAGTCAAAAGTCAACGTCAGGATGCCTTACCAGAGCGATGAAGGGACTGAGGAGTAAAAAGAATTCCTAAGCTCTCCGATATATAATTGCTAAATGACTCAAAACATTTTTCTAGACTCAACTCGTCTGCCAATTCGATCAAGCAATGGGGCTCCTAAGGTCGGGGAAGGCTCTGATAACAACTTGTAACGCCCTCGATGCGGCTATATCTCCTACGTGTCGAAGCATGACTTAGAGGCATAACCGCATTGAAAACAATGTCGCAAGTGAGGTAATCTTCACACAACCCATGTAATACATAAGGGAAAGAGATACATAGTTGGCTTACAATCGCCACTTCACACAATTACATGAATAAAGCATTACATCAACCAAATACAATCAAGGTACGACTACGAAACCAAAGTAAAAGAAGAACCCCAAATGCGACAAGGTTCCCGATAGACCCCAACTGGGCTCCACTACTGATCAACTAGAACGGGACAACACAAAGGACAAGATCTTCACCGAGCTCCTCCTTGAGCTTGGTTGCGTCACCTGCTTGGTAACATCAGCACCTGCAAACTGGTTTTGAAAGTATCTGTGAGCCACGGGGACTCAGCAATCTCACACCCTCGCGATGAAGACTATTTAAGCTTATGGGTAAGGTAAAAGGTATGAGGTGGAGCTGCAGCAAGCGACTAGCATATATGGTGGCTAACATACGCAAATGAGAGCGAGAAGAGAAGGCAAAGTATGGTCAAGAAACTATGATCAAGAAGTGATCCTAGAACAACCTACGTCAACCATAACTCCAACACCGTGTTCGCTTCCAGACCCCGCCGAGAAGAGACCATCACGGTAACACACGCGGTTGGTGCATTTTAATTAAGGTCAACTTCAGGTTTTCTACAACCGGACATTAAAAAATTCCCATCTGCCCATAACCGCGGGCACGGCTTTCGAAAGTTCAAATCTCTGCAAGGGTGTCCCAACTTATCCCATCACAAGCTCTCACGGTCAACGAAGGATATTCCTTCTAGCGGGAAGAACCGATCAGGCTCGGAATTCCGGTTACAAGACATTTCGACAGGTAAAACAAGACCAGCAAGACCGCCCGATGCGCCGACATCCTGATAGGAGCTGCACATATCTCGTTCTCAGGGCAACACCGGATGAGCACTCCGTACAACTAAAACCAGCCCTCAAGTTTCCCCGAGGTGGCGCTGCAAAGGACTCCAGTTCGGACCAACACTTAGACAAGCACTGGCCCGGGGGGGGGGGGGTTAAAATAAAGATGACCCTCGGGATGTGCGACTCCCAAGGGAAAAAGGCTAGGTGGCGAATGGTAAAACCAAGGTTGGGCCTTGCTGGAGGAGTTTTATTCAAGGCAAACTGTCAAGGGGTTCCCATTATTACCCAACCGCGTAAGGAACGCAAAATCCGGGAACATAACACCGATATGACGGAAACTAGGGCGGCAAGAGTGGAACAAAACACCAGGCATAAGGCCGAGCCTTCCACCCTTTACCCAGTATGTAGATGCATTAATTAAATAAGATATATTATGATATCCCAACAAGTAAACATGTTCCAACAAGGAACAAACTTCAATCTTCACCTGCAACTAACAACGGTATAAGAGGTGCTGAGCAAAGCGGTAACATAGCCAAACAACGGTTTGCTAGGACAAGGTGGGTTAGAGGCTTGGTTCAACAATATGGGAGGCATGATAAGCAAGTGGTAGGTATCGCAGCATAGGCATAGCAAAAGAGCGAGAAACCAGCAAGCAAAGATAGAAGTGATTTCGAGGGTATGGTCATCTTGCCTGAGATCCCGCAAGGAAGAAGAACGAGTCCATGAAGAAGACACACGGACGTAGTCGAACGGGTCCTCACAAATGCGACGTTATCGGTACCAACCCGAAGAAACAACAACGGAAACAAACAAACAACATAGTAAACAACCACCACATAAGCATGGCACGATGCGCAAACAAGTATGATGCATGTCCGATTTAATGATACATGGCATGGCATGGCAAAGTGCACAAACAATCCTACAGATTAAGTGCAGCTCAATATGCAACTCCGTTGCATATTGACGAAACACCACATTCAAGTTATTTAGTTCGATCTCGGTTAGGTACTCAACAAAATTAAATGTTTGTTAACATGGCAAGAGGTGAAGCATATGAAAAACTACCTATCTAGGCAAGTTTAAATGAGGCCGGAACAACAAACTACAATTCCGATAAATCCTCATGTGCATTAGCAATTTAATGCACCAACAATTTTTAAACATATTAAATGTTGTTATCATGATGCGGATGTCATGTTCAAGTTTATGCAATTTTAAGAAAATGTTAACAAGAGCATATTATGAAGCATTTGTCATCGTGGCGGAAATGAAAGGGGTGCCACGACAACGAATACGAAAATGATGCCACGGCAACATATCGGTTATCCGGTAGCCCACGGGGATACCAGTGCAAAAGGAAGTGACGGGAGCGTGCAAAAGATGGTGGGGTGATCCCGGTAACCGGGTTCCCACATGTCGGTGGTAAGGCAAAAGAGGGGCAATGTTCCGATAGTTCAGACTCGAGACAAAACAAGGGTGCATCTCATACAAGATACATTCATTCGTTCACGGGCGTCGTCTCGGGGTTATACCTTCGAAGCATGCAAACGGGACGGTTCTCGTTCGGTGCAAAGTAGAGGAAGTAGACGTTCTCGAGACGTTCGTGGTGGAGGTAGTCGTACACGACGCGTTGTGGAAGTAGTTGTACTCGCGGACTTTGGCGGCAGTAGTCGTTCAGGGTCTTGGCGGTTCGACGTGTAGCCGTACGTGTTCGACGTGGTACACGGTTTGAAGTCGAGCATGTCTCGTAGATGTTCAGGGTCACCGTGAGGAACTTGTCGAATCCAGGGTCTCAGTCGTCGATAGTGGTACACGCGTTCTTGGTACTTGGAGCCATCACCGTGTAGTCGTACTGAGGTCCTGCCCGGGGTCCTAGGCATCGGTCACTGTGATACTTGGGGTCTTCGGACTTGCCAGTCTCGATGAAACGAAGGGGTACTTGGCGATCGACGGACATCATGGTACTTGGCAAAAATCTCAACGAAGATGCCTGACGGTCCCGGTTACAGGTCTTGGCGTGATGGTAGTCATTCACTTGACGATGGTAGGCGAACTTGACGGTCCTCGTCATCATGGTACTTGGCATCCTCTCGGTCTTGGCAGTGAAGAAATGGAACGCGATGGTCATGGTACTTGGCGTCCAGTGCAGCAACCTCACGATGCACAGCTGCAGTGGTGGTCTCCTCGGGTCAATGGTGATGTGCACGGGCCGGAACGCCCGGCGGCTTGGGCTGCTCAAGGATATGGAGTTGACAGGCAGCAGGAGGCTGCTAGCGGAGGCAAAGCCACGACGAGGAGGTCCTGCTCCGGCGGCTGCAAGTGGTAGACGTACGCATGCAGTGGCAAGGCTTCGGGTGCGAGGGAGAAGGAGCCGGCGCGAGGTGGCTGATGGAGGAGCGCATCTCACGCGTAGGGAAGGAGGTTGAGGCTGGTGTGGAGCAGAGCAGCAGCGAGGCGAACTGAGGCGGTAGAGCTGGGACTCCGGCGATGAGCAGGAGATGGCCGGGGTGAGGAACGCAGGGGCCATGGGGCGGCTGCGCGCTTGCGGGAGCGAAGCAATGGGCGCAGGCGCGTGTGGAGAGGCTCGGGGTCGTGCGCGGGGTGGCCCTCCTGGAGGTCGCCGACTGCGGTGGTTGGCGATTGGTCACCGGAGCGGCGTGGCGTGGTCGCGACTCCCTGTTGCTTGAAGAAAATAGCGAGAGGAGGGAGAGAAGGCGCGCGTCGGGTCCCGTGGGTGGCGCTCGGGAGGAGGATGAGGGGGATCGAGGAGAGGGATCGATGGGGATGGGGATCGAGGAGATGGGTCTCCTGGCGGCAGAGGGAGAGGGAAATCGGGAGAGATCGGGCCAGGGGGGTGCTAGGGTTAGTGCGGCTGGGCTGCGAGATGGCCTTGGGCCAAATGGGCCTTAGAGGCCGGCGGGGCTGCTGGTTGGACCTCGATCTGCTGAGCCAGACCATGGAGAGGGAAAGGCCAGAGGCCTGGTCGGCTGTTGTTGCTGGCATCTACCTCTCTCTTCTTCAAATCTCTCACAAAAACAGGAAAGCAAAGAAATAAAAGGAGAGAAAAGAAATGAGTGGAGAAGAATTTGGGCAAGGGGATTATTTTCCCGGACTCACAAAAATGCGCTTGTCCCAAGAAAATATAAAAGGCCAAGATTGGAAGATGTAAATTCAAACTCATTTGAATTTAGTTCAAATGGGTTTGAACTAGGACTAGGTTTTGGCAGTGCCCAAAAATGTTGAGAATTTAGGTGGAGCTCCGGAAAATGACAAAAGGATATATGGGCAAAGTTAGAGGCCAAGAGTTTGTGATAACAAAGGCATTGAGATTTATTTTGTAAGTGTGTTCCGGTTAATTCCAACAAATGAAATATTTAATATAGCTCCCTAATATCGGGAGGATATGTTATAAAGAGAATCACCATGTGAATTCCCTCGATTTAAATGGATCAAAGATCCATGCCATTTATTTAGTTGAGTTGCAAAAGATTTATGAGATGATGGCATGATGACATGATGCAATGCAAAAAATAAAAGGGGAGGCACAAATGAAACATATGGGGAAACCCGGAATATATGGAGGTCTTCTCGAGCATCGGTCTCGGGGCGTCACAACACTCCACCACTACGAGAGGATCTCGTCCCGAGATCTGGAATGGCACCGGAGGGAAAACGGAAGAGAAAGAGAAGAGGTAAACCTAAGTTGCTTGTTTGACAAACGAGTGAGACCAAAGAACCTTGCGAGGTTGAACAAATTTGAGAAAAGAATACAACGAAGGTGAACAAAGTCGAAAACACTCCGTTAGAAAATAGGGACAAAGAATCATTGCGAAAAAAACCTTGAGGTTGAAGGGCAAGATATATATTGAAACCACTCCGGTTAAGACAAGATAGAGAAGGATTAAGAATGATATAATTTGGAGAGCACTCCGACCGTAAACAGAAGGAATTGAACATGAATTTGACAAGATGAGGGGATACTTGATGAAAACAACAATACGCTGCCTCCGGAACTGTTGAAAAAATGGCACAATGGGTAAGAACGATTTCAGGCGGCACTCCGGTTGAGAAGGGAGGCAAAAAACTTGACAGGATGGGAAGAACTCGAAAAGCGGGCACGACACTCCGGTTAAAAGGATAAGGATGAAAAGAACACGATCCTGACAAAACAAGAAGATGGGTTGTAGAGAGCAACATCACAATGCCTCCGGAACGCAGGGAAACAAGATCTTGAGAGAGCACGGTTACAACAAATGCTAGAACGGAGTTGTTGGAAAACCAACAACTAAAAGAATAAGCTTGATATGGTCTTATGGAATACATCTCAAATTATGAGGTGACAACCTGCCTCTCACAGGAGAAAGAATTGGATTGATATGAACAAGGAGACGAGAAAGCTATTTCACCGGGAGGTAGATGAAGAACTAGGGTCGTTTATAAGCACCATAAATAGTAACAATCCTTAGGGAAGGCTTTAGGTGAAACATAACCCAAGATAATTCCAACGAAGAGGTTGGTGAATTTAAAATACCTCATTCTTGATAGCTTGAGAAACATGAAGCACGAAGGAAAATTATCAAGAATGACATAATACCACCTCCAATGGTACGGAAGAAAGAATTGCACTCCGGATTACAAGAAGAAGAATGCTTGAGCTCCTTAAAAGAATCTCGATGAAAACTTCGAGAAGGAAATAAATCCTTGATGAACCATCATGTAGAACCTCCATGTAAAACTCCGTTAAACAAAAGAATGATCAAACGGAAAGAAATGGTAGTTGAAAACAAAGGTGAAGCCTTGCAATGATTTAGATGGAGCTTCGCGACGAGATAATGCGGAAAAGCTTGGAACTCCAGAAAAGAAAGATGAACAAATGAAATCAAGAATTTGATGAGCCTCCGGAGTAAGGAATTAATCACTTGGATGAAACAAGAATAAGAATTACATTATGCTTATCCTTCATCAATTAAATTGATGCCAAGCAACGGATTTGGCACACTACTTATTCTCGTAGCAAGGATTAAGAGAGATATATCGCCAACTTGGGAAGGTCTTCTTTGAACCACCGGTAGGATTGACAACGAATAAATTGATAAGGAAGAGAAACCTGGAAGAACCACCGTAAGAAATGAAAATGAACGAAGATACTTGAGAGAATTTAGATACAACTGAAACGAAGAGATCACACGCTGATTAAAGAATATTGAATGATGCACCGGTGAGATTTGGGGAACAAGAGCTGAAAGCTGAGAATGAACAAGTGTTCTGAAATGATGGGCTCCGGATAATTGAACTGAAAATACCCTTGAATATATCCTGATGGGTGAAAAAAGATTCTCACAATCGAAAATAATTATGAGAGGATGGCAACAAGCTAGCACCATGAATCTTGAAGAGAAAGGAGCAAGATCAAAGAGAAACTCTTCTTCGGTCTTCAACAGATGAGAATGACAACGGGAAACACCACCAAGAATTATTGAGGCACCGGAATAAAGAAGAATATAAAAGTTGAATCAACAATGAAATGAATTTGAAAGATCTTGGAGAAAGACATTTAACTGATGATAAATCATACTTACGTCAAACTTCGAAAGGAAATTTTGAGGATAGCTCCGGGAAAATAGGAAGAGTCAGGTAAGATCCTGGGAAAATACCTGTGGGTTAGGGCCCACCCAAAGAAACACCGTTGAATGATTTGAAGGAGAGATTGCACCGGTTGAATTAAATGGCTTGAATGGGATAACAACCTCGAAATAGGTTGAACAGATCTTGAATGACAAGACGAGCCTTTTGAGAAAGCTTTGAGCACGCCGGAACAAATGAATAGTGAGAAGTGAATTGTTATGAGGTACACCGGTATGAGAAGGCATTGAAATGAGGAAAGGGGTAAGATCAACAAAGCTTGACTTGAAACCACCGGAGAAGATAAAAGAAAGAAGAATGATGAACTAGAAGCTCCGTTAGTATCTTCATGAGAATCACTGGATAAGAACATTCAAGGAAAAGAATGGAGAGACTTCACATCAATAAGATGGATACTCGATTAAGAAATCTGAGTCCTTAAAGAAAAACAAGGGAGGGAGGGCGGGAAAAAAAAGGAATCTTGGAGATGGATGAAACAAACAACATTGAGAAGAGCTGATAATTGATCTTGTGAATGTTGAAGTGATCGGATCCACTTGAAGAGAGAAACCCCGGTAGAACAAGATTGGCATAACAATCTCGATTATCAAGAAGGATTAGTATTCGCATCGGAGTATGAGAACACCATTTGGGGGAAGGTATGGAATCAGCACTTGACATTGAATACCACAACTCCAAACAAAAACAAAGGATTGGCTTGCAAAATAAGCTGGAACAAACATATGATAGAGATTTCGTCCGAAGTTTTCGTGGTGGGGCCTACACGGGCTCGATCATACAGCACCATCATGTACAAGGCAGTGCACATGACATATGAAGCGTCCCCGAGTCGGCATAGCCAAGGACTCTTTAAGACACAACGAGACCACTGTAAAACCAACCGTGAATAGGCGGACCACTAGACGTCGAACCCCAATTTCATATCATACATCTGTCGGAAAGATATCCTAAGAGCTACTTGAATTCCCACTTATAAACTCCCGAAATTTTCCCGGTTATGCAATCAGGTGTTGGGGATACAGGGGAAGCATAATATCTCACCCAAAACTAGCAAATCCTACATCCAGCTGTATCCATCCTTCAACACATAACCAAGAAACCTTCAGAAATCGTCTACCTCAACCTTCGAAAAGCATCCGTTATACAAGTTATGGCAATACTCCCGAACTCCCGCCCCAGTACTGGGTGGCATCGAGGTTATCTCACCAACAGCTGCATAAAAGAGATTCTCGATGTCGGCGAAACTAAACTCAGGTATTCCAGAACTGCAACGATAAAATTGTGACAACAACACCTCGGAGCTCAACTCCCCGGGACACTGCCACAACCCCTAAATGTCAGGAGGCACCAGGAACAATGTTGTCGTCACAAAACCATCGGAACGATTCCAAGATACCCGCGTGATCCTAAAAAAAAATTAGTGAAATTTGAGAAGAGAAGAGTCAAAAGTCAACGTCAGGATGCCTTACCAGAGCGATGAAGGGACTGAGGAGTAAAAAGAATTCCTAAGCTCTCCGATATATAATTCCTAAATGACTCAAAACATTTTTCTAGACTCAACTCGTCCGCTAATTCGATCAAGCAATGGAGCTCCTAAGGTCAGGGAAGGATCTGATACCAACTTGTAACGCCCTCGATGCGGCTATATCTCCTACGTGTCGAAGCACGACTTAGAGGCATAACCGCATTGAAAGCAATGTCGCAAGTGAGGTAATATTCACACAACTCATGTAATACATAAGGGAAAGAGATACATAGTTGGCTTACAATCGCCACTTCACACAATTACATGAATAAAACATTACATCAACCAAATACAATCAAGGTCCGACTACGGAACCAAAATAAAAGAAGAACCCCAAATGCGACAAGGTCCCCGATCGACCCCAACTGGGCTCCACTACTGATCAACTAGAACGGAACAACACAAAGGACAAGATCTTCACCGAGCTCCTCCTTGAGCTTGGTTGCGTCACCTGCTTGGTAACATCAGCACCTGCAAACTGGTTTTGAAAGTATCTGTGAGCCACAGGGACTCAGCAATCTCACACCCTCGCGATGAAGACTATTTAAGCTTATGGGTAAGGTAAAAGGTATGAGGTGGAGCTGCAGCAAGCGACTAGCATATATGGTGGCTAACATACGCAAATGAGAGCGAGAAGAGAAGGCAAAGCACAGTCGAGAAACTATGATCAAGAAGTGATCCTAGAACAACCTACGTCAACCATAACTCCAACACCGTGTTCGCCTCTGGACCCCGCCGAGAAGAGACCATCACGGTAACACACGCGGTTGGTGCATTTTAATTAAGGTCAACTTCAGGTTTTCTACAACCGGACATTAAAAAATTCCCATCTGTCCATAACCGCGGGCACGACTTTCGAAAGTTCAAATCCCTGCAGGGGTGTCCCAACTTAGCCCATCACAAGCTCTCACGGTCAACGAAGGATATTCCTTCTAGCGGGAAGACCCGATCAGGCTCGGCATCCCGGTTACAAGACATTTCGACAGGTAAAACAAGACCAGCAAGACCGCCCGATGCGCCGACATCCTGATAGGAGCTGCACATATCTCATTCTCAGGGCAACACCAGATGAGCGCTCCATACAACTAAAACCAGCCCTCAAGTTTCCCCGAGGTGGTGCTGCAAAGGACTCTAATTTGGACCAACACTTAGACAAGCACTGGCCCCCGGGGGGTTAAAATAAAGATGACCCTCGGGATGCGCGACTCCCAAGGGAAAAAGGCTAGGTGGCGAATGGTAAAACCAAGGTCGGGCCTTGCTGGAGGAGTTTTATTCAAGGCGAACTGTCAAGGGGTTCCCATTATTACTCAACCGCGTAAGGAACGCAAAATCCAGGAACATAACACCGATATGACGGAAACTAGGGCGGCAAGAGTGGAACAAAACACCAGGCATAAGGCCGAGCTTTCCACCCTTTACCAAGTATATAGATGCATTAATTAAATAAGATATATTGTGATATCCCAACAAGTAAACATATTCCAACAAGGAACAACACTGCCATGTTCCAACAAGGAACAACATTGCCATGTTCCAACAAGGAACAAACTTCAATCTTCACCTGCAACTAACAACGGTATAAGAGGGGCTGAGCAAAGCGGTAACATAGCCAAACAACGGTTTGCTAGGACAAGGTGGGTTAGAGGCTTGGTTCAACAATACGGGAGGCATGATAAGAAAGTGGTAGGTATCGCAGCATAGGCATAGCAAAAGAGCGAGCAACTAGCAAGCAAAGATAGAAGTGATTTCGAGGGTATGGTCATCTTGCCTGAGATCCCGCAAGGAAGAAGAACGAGTCCATGAAGAAGACACACGGACGTAGTCGAACGGGTCCTCACAAACGCGACGTTATCGGTACCAACCCGAAGAAACAACACCGGAAAGAAGCAAACAACATAGTAAACAACCACCACATAAGCATGGCACGATGCGCAAACAAGTATGATGCATGTCCGGTTTAATGATACATGGCATGGCATGGCAAAGTGCACAAACAATCCTACAGATTAAGTGGAGCTCAATATGCAACTCCGTTGCATATTGACGAAACACCACATTCAAGTTATTTAGTTCGATCTTGGTTAGGTACTCAACAAAATTAAATGTTTGTTAACATGGCAAGAGGTGAAGCATATGAAAAACTACCTATCTAGGCAAGTTTAAATGAGGCCGGAACAACAAACTACAATTCCGATAAATCCTCATGTGCATTAGCAATCTAATGCAACAACAATTTTTAAACATATTAAATGTTGTTATCATGATGCGGATGTCATGTTCAAGTTTATGCAATTTTAAGAAAATGTTAACAAGAGCATATTATGAAGCATTTGTCATCGTGGCGGAAATGAAAGGGGTGCCACGACAACGAATACGAAAATGATGCCACGGCAACATATCGGTTATCCGGTAGCCCACGGGGATACCAGTGCAAAAGGAAGTGACAGGAGCGTGCAAAAGATGGTGGGGTGATCCCGGTAACCGGGTTCCCACATGTTGGTGTCAAGGCAAAAGAGGGGCAACGTTCCGATAGTTCAGACTCGAGGCAAAACAAGGGTGCATCTCATACAAGATACATTCATTCGTTCACGGGCGTCGTCTCGGGGTTATACCTTCGAAGCGTGCAAACGGGACGGTTCTCGTTCGGTGCAAAGTAGAGGAAGTAGACGTTCTCGGGACGTTCATGGTGGAGGTAGTCGTACACGACGCGTTGTGGAAGTAGTTGTACTCGCGGACTTTGGCGGCAGTAGTCGTTCAGGGTCTTGGCGGTTCGACGTGTAGCCGTACGTGTTCGACGTGGTACACGGTTTGAAGTCGAGCATGTCCCGTAGATGTTCAGGGTCACCGTGAGGAACTTGTCGAATCCAGGGTCTCAGTCGTCGATAGTGGTACACGCGTTCTTGGTACTTGGAGCCATCACCGTGTAGTCGTACTGAGGTCCTGCCCGGGGTCCTAGGCATCGGTCACTGTGATACTTGGGGTCTTCGGACTTGCCGGTCTCGATGAAACGAAGGGGTACTTGGCGATCGACGGACGTCGTGGTACTTGGCAAAAATCTCAACGAAGATGCCTGACGGTCCCGGTTACAGGTCTTGGCGTGATGGTAGTCGTTCACTTGACGATGGTAGGCGAACTTGGCGGTCCTCGTCGTCATGGTACTTGGCATCCTCTCGGTCTTGGCAGTGAAGAAACGGAACGCGATGGTCATGGTACTTGGCGTCCAGTGCAGCAACCTCGCGATGCACAGCTGCAGTGGTGGTCTCCTCGGGTCAACGGTGATGTGCACGGGCCGGAACGCCCGGCGGCTTGGGCTGCTCAAGGATATGGAGTTGACAGGCAGCAGGAGGCTGCTAGCAGAGGCAAAGCCACGACGAGGAGGTCCTGCTCCGGCGGCTGCAAGTGGTAGACGTACGCAGGCAGCGGCAAGGCTTCGGGCGCGAGGGAGAAGGAGCCGGCGCGAGGTGGCTGATGGAGGAGCGCATCTCACGCGTAGGGAAGGAGGTTGAGGATGGTGTGGAGCAGAGCAGCAGCGAGGCGAGCCGAGGCGGTAGAGCTGGGACTCCGGCGATGAGCAGGAGATGGCCGGGGTGAGGAACGCAGGGGCCATGGGGAGGCTGCGCGCTTGCGGGAGTGAAGCAATGGGCGCAGGCGCGTGTGGAGAGGCTCGGGGTCATGCGCGGGGTGGCCCTCCTGGAGGTCGCCGACTGCGGTGGTTGGCGATCGGTCACCGGAGCGGCGTGGCGTGGTCGCGACTCCCTGTTGCTCGAAGAAAATAGCGAGAGGAGGGAGAGAAGGCGCGCGTTGGGTCCCGTGGGTGGCGCTCGGGAGGAGGATGAGGGGGATCAAGGAGAGGGATCGATGGGGATGGGGATCGAGGAGATGGGTCTCCTGGCGGCGGAGGGAGAGGGAAATCAGGAGAGATCGAGCGAGGGGGGTGCTAGGGTTAGTGCGGCTGGGCTGCGAGATGGCCTTGGGCCAAATGGGCCTTAGAGGACGGCGGGGCTGCTGGTTGGACCTCGATCTGCTGAGCCAGACCATGGAGAGGGAAAGGCCAGAGGCCTGGTCGGCTGTTGTTGCTGGCATCTACCTCTCTCTTCTTCAAATCTCTCACAAAAATAGGAAAGCAAAGAATAAAAGGAGATAAAAGAAATGAGTGGACAAGAATTTGGGCAAGGGGATTATTTTCCTGGACTCACAAAAATGCGCTTGTCCCAAGAAAATATAAAAGGCCAAGATTGGAAGATGTAAATTCAAACTCATTTGAATTTAGTTCAAATGGGTTTGTACTAGGACTAGGTTTTGGCAGTGTCCAAAATGTTGAGAATTTAGGTGGAGCTCCGGAAAATGACGAAAGTATATATGTGCAAAGTTAGAGGCCAAGAGTTTGTGATAACAAAGGCATTGAGATTTATTTTGCAAGTGTGTTCCGGTTAATTCCAACAAATGAAATATTTAATATAGCTCCCTAATATCGGGAGGATGTGTTATAAAGAGAATCACCATGTGAATTCCCTCGATTTAAATGGATCAAAGATCCATGCCATTTATTTAGTTGAGTTGCAAAATATTTATGAGATGATGTCATGATGACATGATGCAATGCAAAAAAATAAAAGGGGAGGCACAAATGAAACACACGGCGAAACCCGGAATATATGGAGGTCTTCTTGAGCATCGGTCTCGGGGCGTCACATAGATGCAGGCAGGAGTCGGTCTACTTGTCTCGGACGTGATGCCTATATACATGATCATACCTAGATATTCTCATAACTATGCTCAATTCTGTTAATTGCTCAACAGTAATTTGTTTACCCATCGTAAACTACTTATGCTCTTGAGAGAAGCCACTAGTGAAACCTATGGCCCCCGGGTCTATCTTCCATCATATTAATCTTCCAACACTTAGTTATTTTCATTGCCTTTTATTTTACTTTGCATCTTTATCATAAAAATACCAAAACTATTATCTTGTCATATCTATCAGATCTGACTCTCGTAAGTGACCGTGTAGGGATTGACAACCCCTTATCGCGTTGGTTGCGAGGATTTATTTATTTTGTGTAGGTGCGAGGGACTCGCGCGTAGCCTCCTACTTGATTGATGCCTTGGTTCTAAAAAACTGAGGGAAATACTTAGTCAACATACCAAGTACCCATCACAAACCCTTATCTCCAGCATTACATTATTTGCCATTTTCCTCTCGTTTTCCTCTCCCCCACTTCACCCTTGCCAATTTATTCGCCCTCTCTCTCTATCCCCCTCTCTTTCTCTATTTGCCTCTTTTGCCCGTTTCTTGTTTGCTCGTATGGTTGGAATAGTTGTTTATTTATTACTAAACAGAGAACCTAAGACCTATGGATCCTCATCCACTTGCTAATCTTTTTAAGAGATCCAATTATGATGAACCAATTGCTACTGAGTTTTGTGCACTAGATTATCTTTATGAAGTTTTGCTTGAAATTCGTGAATCTGAAAATTGTGATGAAGCATTTTATGGAGTGATTCACGATAGATCTTTGAATAAAAAGCATGATTGCAATGATTTTACTATAAATTCTCTTGATGTCAATTGTGCTAATAATATGCAAAACCCTAAGCTTGGGAATGCTAGTTTTGCTATGTCCTCTACTTGTTGCAATGATCATGATTGGGGTGATTCTTATTTTGATCTTGAAAATTTATTTAAGCCCCATGATGAATATGAGATTGATAATAGTGTTTGTAATATGATTGAAAGTGGGTTTGGAAGAGTGTCAACTTTAGATCCCACATATTTGGAGAATATTCAATCTTATGAATTTTTTGATCAAAGTGGGTTTGGAGAAGTCATGACTTTAGTTAATGTTAATCCCACTATTTTGGAGTGTCAACTTTGCATGCATGTGGATCGTGTTGAAAATATTTTATGTGATAGCTATTTTGTTGAATTTGCTTATGATCCCACATGCAATTATTATGAGAGAGGAAAATATGGTGGTAGAAATTTTCATGTTACTAAATTACCTCTCGTTATGTTGAGATTGTTATTGTTTCTTTCCGCTTCCTTGCATATGCTAGTTTTTGCTTGCCTTGATAATTTGTTTGCCTATAAGATGCCTATGCATAGGAAGTATGTTAGACTTAAGCGTGTTTGTCACATGTTTTATGATGCTCTCTTTGTGCTTTAATCCTTGTCTTTTCATGTGAGCATCATTAAAATTGTCAATGCCTAGCTATAAGGCTTTAAAGAAAAGCGCTTGTTGGGAGACAACCCAATATTTATCCTTGATGTTATTCAATAAATAATTTATCTAGCCTCTGTTTTGGTTGTGTTTTTTATGTTTAATTAGTGTTTGTGCCAAGTAGAACCGTTGGGAAGACTTGGGGAAAGTCTTGTTAATCTTGCTGTAAAAAACAGAAACTTTAGCGCTCACGAGAACTGCTGCCATTTTTATTTGGAAAGTGCTATTTAGTTAATTCTTTTTGAATATGATTAATAGATAAATTACTCACGTCCAGCAATTTATTTTAGAATTTTTGGCTTCCAGATTTTGCGTTAGCTACAGATTACTACAGACTGTTCTGTTTTTGACAGATTCTGTTTTTCGTGTGTTGTTTGCTTATTTTGATGAATCTATGGCTAGTAAAATAGTTTATAAACCATAGAGAAGTTGTAATACAGTAGTTTTAACACCAATATAAATAAATAACAAGTTCATTACAGTACCTTGAAGTGGTGTTTTGTTTTCTTTCGCTAAAGGAGCTCACGAGATTTTCTACTTTAAGTTTTGTGTTGTGAAGTTTTCAAGTTTTGGGTAAGGATTTGATGGATTATGGAACAAGGAGTGGCAAGAGCCTAAGCTTGGGGATGCCCATGGCACCCCCAAAATAATCTAAGGACACCAAAAAGCCAAAGGTTGGGGATGCCCCGGAAGGCATCCCCTCTTTCGTCTACTTCCATCGGTAACTTTACTTGGAGCCATATTTTTATTCACCACATGATATGTGTTTTTCTTGGAGCGTCTTGTATGATTTGAGTCTTTGATTTTTAGTTTACCACAATCATCTTTGTTGTACACACCTTTTAAGAGAGACACACATGATTCGGAAATTATTAGAATACTCTATGTGCTTCACTTATATCTTTTGAGTTGTATAGTTTTGCTCTAGTACTTCACATATATCTTTTAGAACACGGTGGTGGATTTGTTTTATAGAAACTATTGATCTCTCATGATTCACTTAGATTATTTTGAGAGTCTTAAATAGCATGGTAATTTGCTTAAATAATCCTAATATGCTAGGTATTCAAGATTAGTAAAAACTTTCTTATGAGTGTTTTGAATACTAAGAGAAGTTTGATGCTTGATAATTGTTTTGAGATATGGAGATGGTGATATTAGAGTCGTGCTAGTTGAGTAGTTGTGAATTTGAGGAATGCTTGTGTTGAAGTTTGTGATTCCCGTAGCATGCACGTATGGTGAACCGTTATGTTAAGAAGTCGGAGCATGATGTATTTATTGATTGTCCTCCTTATGAGTGGCGGTCAGGGACGAGCGATGGTCTTTTCCTACCAATATATCCCCCTAGGAGCATGCGCGTGGTACTTTGCTTCGATAACTAATAGATTTTTGCAATAAGTATGTGAGTTCTTTATGACTAATGTTGAGTCCATGGATTATACGCACTCTCACCCTTCCATCATTGCTAGCCTCTCTAATACCGCGCACCTTTCGTCGGTATCATACACCCACCATATACCTTCCTCAAAACAGCCACCATACCTACCTATCATGGCATTTCCATAGCCATTCCGAGATATATTGCCATGGAACTTTCCACCATTCCGTTTATCATGACACGCTCCATCATTGTCATATTGCTTTGCATGATCATGTAGTTGACATATTAGTAGTGGCAAAGGCACCATTCATAATTCTTTCATATAAGTCACTCATGCATCATGGCTATCCCGGTACAACCAATATGGGGGGGGGATGTATGTACTGAAATCCTCCAAAAGAACCTTCAGAAATTGTAGTACATTATCATTGTAAACTTGGAAAAAGGTGTCAAAAACTGAACTCCCTTATGGTTAACATTTAATAGGAAAAGAACATCACCTTGATATATAGCTTCTCTAGGCACGTAAAGCATCTATGGAAACTGACAACTTGCTCTAGGTCGGGCCCGATAGATTCTAGTGCCAAGACCTTCACTGTGCGCAGTTTCGAGGTCAAGCTTGTCGGAATCATTTTCTGAATGACAGACGAACAAACATCTTCAAAATTAGAAATAATGTTAATTTGTAGAAGGAGAGGTAGAAGGCGGCTGTTGTACCTGAACGGGTGTGGATCCAATAACAATTTCGGAGTATTTGTCAGACGAGTAGCCCACCACTGTCAATTTCGGCGAAGAAATGACATTGATTCTTGTTGGACCTTCTTGATCAACTGCAAGTAATCTCTCAAGTGCAGGTGTGTCCTGGATGATCATACCGTGGTCCACCTTTTGTGATGTCTTCCTGCCGCACCAGCAACACACATAAATAGTCCGGAGAGTCATGGAGGTGATGTGGAAGGTACTCAACCCATTGATCGCCTGAAGACGAAGGTACTCGAGTGCAGTACAGCCATGGAGCAGGTGCTTCAGTCATGGTAGAATAAGAGCGTGCACGTCATTAAGGGGCGGGAAATGGCAGTTCCTAAACTTGGTGATGCACAGCATGGGCGCGAGGCGGAGTGCGGACGTTGGCAGCGACCGCATATGCCCATCATCAAAAGTGAGCTCCTCGAGCTGATCTAGGGCGGGGGATCGGAACCAGTCGTCAAGCCTGGCTCGGTCCTTGCCGTTGGAACGAAACTTGCCCATTCTAAGGCCTTTGGTTGGGCCATGGTGACTGCCAAGGATTTTGGAGAACGCATCCAAGCTTTTGCGATAGCCATGGCAGAGCTCGTGGGTGTCGATGAGGTCGAGAGGGCTGGAGTTCCATAGGTCGCGCCACCGCCGGGAAAGGAGGGTTGTCCGTGCCCCATATTTGATTGGGAGGAGGGAGATGATGAATCTCAACATATCATCAGGGAGGCTGCTGATTAAGTCTAGGCCTGCTGGAGTCGCTTGCGGTTCTAGCTCGCCCCGCCTCCGCTTGTTGGCAGCCCCGTTCCCCACCTTCGGAGTCTCCTTGTCAGCGGCACTTTCGGATAGAAATGGGAGTACACGGAATATTTAGTTAAAACAGGGCAATAGAAAAGTGTATCGGTAACTAGAAGTTATTAGGTAGGAATATAGTAAGATAAGGGAATAGCAATTGGTTGCTTAAATACTACACAATTCATTTGACATTGCTGGGTAAGTCAACATATGCAGATAGTTGAAAATAAAACTTACTTCAAACAAAGTCTAGATGGATGATTTTGTCGGGGAAGTTAGCATATATCTCATGACCAGGCCCTTCTATGTGCAGTGCAATTTTAATGCCAGCTTTCAGTACATAAAACTTTGCAATTTCATTACAAAAGCCAGTGCCAAAATAGGAGTCACCACGTTCATCAAGTCTTACAGTAGCAATGATTGTAAATCCATGGTTTGTGCGCAGTATGACATTCGTGGAGCCTTGATGTATGTAAAGGACAAAATTGTGCACTACATAATCTGTTGCATAGAGAGGGATGTCCTGTAGAAAATGGTAGGATTGTTAAAGAAAATATGGTAACATGCAAATATGGGCCCAAATTGAAAGAACTGTACAACAGTTGAAATCGAATGACAAAAGTCTATAATTAAACAGATAGGGTAAACATGATGTCATGGAAATATAAGAGTAATTGAAAGGACAATACATCATTAATTTGCCTAATATAGAAAGAAGAGGGAAAAAAATCCCCTTTGACGTATATGGTGCATGTGGCACATTTTATCCAAATGTAGCAATATTTAGAATATGTTCAGGAAAGTAGGCCATGCCAACCGATTTAGGGTGAGATTGAACATACCGCGCGCGTCCTCAAATTATCTGGTACAATGAGATAGAATCTCTGGCAGCGGTCGCCAAGTCCTGAAGTATCGGCGCACTGTACATTCTATGAATGAAAGAAAACCCTCAAATCAGCTCAAATAAAAATGAATTCACGGCGATTTCCGCCGGGTGATTAAAGGAGGCAGATGAATTGGGATAAGAGATGAGACAATATCTCGTTAAATTAGTTACCTTGTCGTCCATGAGTAAGAACCCTCAGTACGGCAGATTCCCCAACCGAGCGAAGCTGGGTCAACCGCGAGCAGCGTCGAGAAAGTCGATGGCGATAGGCGGCGGCAAGAGGAAGTGGCGAAATGCGGTGGGCTTTG
This sequence comes from Triticum urartu, assembly GCF_056163025.1. NCBI lineage: Eukaryota > Viridiplantae > Streptophyta > Magnoliopsida > Poales > Poaceae > Triticum > Triticum urartu. Next base: position 39,859,878 of record NC_141876.1, read on the forward strand.
TCGGCAGCCTGGCGGTGGCGGCAAACGTCGAGCTTAGTGTTTACCGCCGTGATAGGCGGTGCCATGGCATAGACGCGGAGGATCATGTGCAGGTGTGAATGGGGAACGTACCAGGAGGGGTCGAGGTGGATGGTGATGTCTACTACGCAACCTTCTTCTTGTAGACGTTGTTGGGCCTCCAAGTGCAGAGGTTTGTAGGATAGTAGCAAATTTCCCTGAAGTGGATGACCTAAGGTTTATCAATCCGTGGGAGGCGTAGGATGAATATGGTCTCTCTCAAGCAACCCTGCAACCAAATAACAAAGAGTCTCTTGTGTCCCCAACACACCCAATACAATGGTAAATTGTATAGGTGCACTAGTTCGGCGAAGAGATGGTGATACAAGTGCAATATGGATGGTAGATATAGGTTTTTGTAATATGAAAATATAAAAACAGCAAGGTAACTAATGGTAAAAGTGAGCGTAAATGGTATTGCAATGTGTTGAAACAAGGCCTAGGGTTCATACTTTCACTAGTGCAAGTTCTCTCAACAATAATAGCATAATTGGATCATATAACTATCCCTCAACATGCAACAAAGAGTCACTCCAAAGTCACTAATAGCGGAGAACAAACGAAAAGATTATGGTAGGGTACGAAACCACCTCAAAGTTATCCTTTCTGATCGATCTATTCAAGAGTCCGTAGTAAAATAACATGAAGTTATTCTTTCCGTTCAATGTATCATAGAGTTCGTACTAGAATAACACCTTAAGACACAAATCAACCAAAACCCTAATGTCACCTAGATACTCCAATGTCACCTCAAGTATCCGTGGGTATGATTATATGATATGCATCACACAATCTCAGATCCATCTATTCAACCAACACCAAGAACTTCAAAGAGTGCCCCAAAAATTATACCGGAGAGTCAAGACGAAAACGTGTGCCAACCCCTATGCATAGGTCATGGGCGGAACCCGCAAGTTGATCACCAAAACATACATCAAGTGGATCAATAGAATACCCCATTGTCACCACGGGTATCCCAGGCAAGACATACATCATGTGTTCTCAAATCCTTAAAGACTCAATCCGACAAGATAACTTCAAAGGGAAAACTCAATCCATTACAAGAGAGTAGAGGGGGAGAAACATCATAAGATCCAACTATAATAGCAAAGCTCGCGATACATCAAGATCGTATCACCTCAAGAACACGAGAGAGAGAGATCAAACACATAGCTACTGGTACATACCATCAGCCCCGAGGGAGAACTACTCCCTCCTCATCATGGAGAGCACCGTGATGATGAAGATGTCCACTGGAGAGGGATTCCCCCTCCGACAGGGTGCCGGAGCGGGTCTAGATTGGTTTTCGGTGGCTACGGAGGCTTCTGGCGGCGGAACTACCGATCTATTGTGTTCCTCGAAGTTTTTAGGGTATATGGGTATATATAGGAGGAAAGAGTACGTCGGTGGATCTCTGGGCTGTCCACGAGGCAGGGGGCGCGCCCAGGGGGGGTGGGCGCGCCCCCCACCCCCGTGGGCAGCCTGGGACTCTTCTGGTCCATCTCCGATACTCCATGGGCTTCTTCTGGTTCAAAAATAAGTTCCGTGAAGTTTCAGGTCAATTGGACTCCGTTTGATTTTCCTTTTCTGTGATACTCTAAAACAAGGAAAAAAAACAGAAACTGGCACTGTGGTCTAGGTTAATAGGTTAGTCCCAAAAATCATATAAAATAGCATATAAATGCATATAAAACATCCAAGGTTGATAATATAATAGCATGGAACAATCAAAAATTATAGATACATTGGAGACGTATCAAGCATCCCCAAGCTTAATTCCTGCTCATCCTCGAGTAGGTAAATGATAAAAACAGATTTTTTGATGTGGAATGCTACCTAACATATTTATCCATGTAATTCTCTTTATTGTGGCAAGAATATTCAGATCCATAAGATTCAAGACAAGAGTTTAATACTTTTGATGTTCACAACACAAAATAGATCGGTAATTCTCTCCACCACACAAAATATTTAAATCATGCACAACCCCGATGACAAGCCAAGCAATTGTTTCATACTTTTGATATTCAGATCCATGTAATTCTCTTCTCTTCACGACACAAAATATTTAAATCATGCACAACCCCGATGACAATCCAAGCAATTGTTTCATACTTTTGATGTTCTCAAAGTTTTTCAATCTTCACGCAATACATGAGCGTGAGCCATGGACATAGCACTATAGGTGGAATAGAACGGTGGTTGTGGAGAAGACAAAAAGGAGAAGATAGTCTCACATCAACTAGGCGTATCAATAGGCTATGGAGATGCCCATCAATAGATATCAATGTGAGTGAGTAGGGACTGCCATGCAACGGATGCACTAGAGCTATAAGTGTATGAAAGCTCAAAAAGAAACTAAGTGGGTGTGCATCCAACTCGCTTGCTCACGAAGACCTAGGGCATTTTGAGGAAACCCATCATTGGAATATACAAGCCAAGTTCTATAATGAAAATTTCCCACTAGTATATGAAAGTGATAGCATAAGAGACTCTCTATCATGAAGATCATGGTGCTACTTTGAAGCACAAGTGTGGAAAAAAAGGATAGTAGTATTGCCCCTTTTTATTTATTTATTTAATCTTTTTTGGGCCTTCTTTTTTTGGCCTTTCTCCTTTTTTTGGGACAATACTCTATGAATGATGATCATCACACTTCTATTTATTTACAACTCAATGATTACAACTCGATACTAGAACAAAGTATGACTCTATATGAATGCTTCCGGCGGTATACCGGGATAGCAATGATGCATGAGTGACTTATATGAAAGAAATATTAACAGTGGCTTTGCCACAACTGAAGTGTCAACTACATGATCATGCGAAGCAATATGACAATGATGGAGCGTGTCATAGTAGACGGAACGGTGGAAAGTTGCATGGCAATATATCTCAGAATGGCTATGGAAATGCCATGATAGGTAGATATGGTGGCTGTTATGAGGAAGGTATATGGTGGGTGTATGATACCGGCGAAAGGTGCGCGGTATTAGAGAGGCTAGCAATGGTGGAAGGGTGAGAGTGCGTATAATCCATGGACTCAACATTAGTCATAAAGAACTCACATACTTATTGCAAAAATCTATTAGTTATCGAAACAAAGTACTATGCGCATGCTCCTAGGGGGGTAGATTGGTAGGAAAATACCATCACTCATCCCCGACCGCCACTCATAAGGAGGACAATCAATAAATACATCATGCTCTGACTTCTTAACATAACGGTTCACCATACGTGCATGCTATGGGAATCACAAACTTTAACACAAGTATCTCTCAAATTCACAACTACTCACTAGCATTTTTCTAATATTACCATCTCCATATCTCAAAACAATCATCAAGTATCAAACTTCTCATAGTATTCAATGCACTTTATATGAAAGTTCTTATTATACCAATCTTGGATGCCCATCATATTAGGACTAAATTCATAACCAAAGCAAATTACCATGATGTTCTAAAGACTCTCAAAATAATATAAGTGAATCATGAGAGTTCATCTATTTCTTCAAAATAAAACCACCGTCGGGCTCTAAAAGGATATAAGTGAAGCACTAGAGCAAATGACAAACTACTCCGAAAGATATAAGTGAAGATCAATGAGTAGTCGAATAATTATGAAACTATGTGAAGACTCTCTAACATTTAAGAATTTCAGATCTTGGTATTTTATTCAAACAGCAAGCAAAACAAAATAAAATAAAATGACGATCCAAGCAAAACACATATCATGTGGCGAATAAAAATATAGTTCCAAGTAAAGTTACCGATGAACGAAGACGAAAGAGGGGATGCCTTCAGGGGCATCCCCAAGCTTAGGCTCTTGGTTGTCCTTGAATATTTCCTTGGGGTTCCTTGTGTATCCCCAAACTTAGGCTCTTGCCACTCTTTATTCCATAGTCCATCGAATCTTTACCCAAAACTTGAAAACTTCACAACACAAAACTTAACAGAAAACTTGTAAGCTCCATTAGTATAAGAAAATAAATCACCACTTAGGTACTGTTGTTAACTCATTATAAATTTATATTGGTGTAATATCCACTGTATTCCAACTTCTCTATGGTTCATACCTTCCGATACTACTCATAGATTCATCAAAATAAGCAAACAACACATATAAAACAGAATCTGTCAAAAACAGAACAGTCTGTAGTTATATGGATCAAACGTATACTTATGGAATCCCAAAAATTCTAAAATAAATTGCTGGAAGTGACGAATTTATCTATTAATCATATTCAAAAAGAATTAACTAAATAGCACTCTCCAATAAAAATGGCAGCAATTCTCGTGAGCGCTAAAGTTTCTGTTTTTACAGCAAGATCAACAAGACTTTCCCCAAGTCTTCCCAACGGTTCTACTTGGCATAAACACTAACTAAAACATAAAAACTCAATCATAACAGAGGATAGATAAATGATTTATTACTAAACATGAGCAAAAAGCAAGGTACAAAAATAAAATTGGGTTGCCTCCCAACAAGCGCTATCGTTTAACGCCCCTAGCTAGGCATGATGATTTCAATGATGCTCACATAAAAGATAAGAATTGTAACATAAAGAGAGCATCTTGAAGAATATGACTAGCACTTTTAAGTCTAACCCACTTACTATGCATAGGGATTTTTTGAGCAAACAACTTATGGGAGCAATAATCAACTAGCATAGGAAGGGAAAACAAGCATAACTTTAAAACTTTAAGCACATAGAGAGGAAACTTGATATTATTGCAATTCCTACAAGCATATATTCCTCCCTCATAATAATTTTCAGTAGCATCATGAATGAATTCAACAATATAACCATCACATAAAGCATTCTTTTCATGATCTACAAGCATATAAATTTTATTACTCTCCACATAAGCAAAATTCTTCTCATTCGGAATAGTGGGAGTATCATAAGAAACTCGAATACTATAAATTGTTTCCACATTAAAAGAGTAATGTTCAGAAAGAGGGTAATCATAATCATGACGAGTTTTATAAATATAATCATCACTACTTTTTATAGCATATGTGTCATCACAATAATTATCATAAGTAGCAACTTTGTTCTCATCATAATCGATTGAAACCTCTTCCAAGATAGTGGAATCATTACTAAATAAAGTCATGACCTCTCCAAATCCACTTTCATAATTATCATAATAAGATTCAACATCCTCTAGAATAGTGGGATCATTACTTCCTAAAGTTGACACTCTTCCAAACCCACTTGCATCAATATAATCATCATAAGTAGGAGGCATGCTATCATCATTATAAATTTGCATATCAAAACTTGGGAGACTAAAAATATCATCTTCATTAAATGTAGCATCCCCAATCTTGGGACAAACATTAATTGCAGCAAATATATTCTCACAAACATCATCTTCATCAAACATAGCATCCCCAAGCTTGGGCCTTTTCATATCATAAGCATAATCACTCTCATCATTAATAGTATGGATGGCACCAATAGTATAGCAATTATCATATTCTTTCAAGCAAGTGGCAAAAAGATTTTCAAGATCATAAGAAGTATCATTATCTTCCCAATCATAATCATCACAACAAGCAATAGGCATAACGAGATCATCATGAAGTGCATCATCTTCCACAATTATATTTTCATGAGGCACAACAGTAATAGGGGAAGCATTATTTGGGAGAGATATCTTTTTACCTCTCTTCCTTTTTCTTTTCTTCTTCTTCACCACATCATGTGTGGGTTCAATCCTCTTTTTGGAGCTCCTTATTAATGAGATTGGTTGAATAGAAGGCTCCTCCTCATTACCCGATTCATCATAAGAAATAATAGGAGGATATTGGGAAGTCTCATCCCTTTCGTTAGTATTCTCTTCATCTTCTATTTGTTTTCTTTTCTTTATATATGTAGTGACCAGACCTCAAACGGTCAAATCTCTGTGCTCCGGTGTCATCCCTGGATCAGTAATGCTGACACCACACAGTACTTGAAGGATTTATAACAGAGTAGCAATCACACACTTATTACATCGAGTGTCTCAAAAGAGAACTTACTACAATATGGCTTAAGGCCATCTAATAACAATAACAACGGAAGGCTTGGAAGATAAGTGAGTCCATCAACTCCAACGGCATCACTGAGTATAGAACCACGACCTAATGGCACCTTAATCGTCTTCTGAAAAGTCTGCAACATTAACGTTGCAGCCCGAAATGGGTCAGCACATGGAATATGCTGGCAATGTAACACCTAGAGAGTTATGGAATAAAATAGGCTATTCTATATGCATATATGGCTGGTGGAAAGCTCTATGGTTACAGTTTTGCGTAAAGCCAATTTTTCCCTACTGCAAAGGAATAAATTTTATTTAACTATCATGGTAGTTGTTAAACATTCAGAATGGTTGACAGCATTCTCAATCCCAATTAAGCATCATCATTAAACTGAACAATTAACTTTAGAGTAACATGATGAGATTCACATGATAATCCAGGTACTAGATACTCAAGATGTCCATAATCGGGGACACGGCTAACCATGATTAGTTTATACACTCTGCAGAGGTTTGCGCACTTTTCCCCACAAGACTCGATCTCCTCCGTTGGTTTTCTCGCACTGCATGGTGTTTGAGAAACGGATGACCGAGACATAGTCTTTTGGAAGTGCTAGCACCTTACGAACGAGTAGACCGTACCAACCTACATCCCCTACATCTCCTAGTCTACCACTGTAAGATTTCGCATGACTTAGTCAACTATGCTAGAGCCCATAGTAGCTTGTGGCTGCACACGGAAGTTTCTAGTATGAATAATCTCATGATCCCTTTGAGCCTGGGTGGCGGTCCAAAAGAAAATAGGCAATCGCTGGAATACCCAGGTGCCTCAATCCACCCAGATGTGTGTTTAGGTTGCCACCTTAAGTAAACCATTAATTAACAAAGCTCACATCTGTCATGGATACACTCACCCAATCCACGTCTACTAGCATAACATAGCAATAAAAGCAAACATAGAGTAACTCCCAAAGGTTTGATAATAAACAGGTAATAGGTTCTACCTCAACTACTCCCCAAACCCACAATTTAATTAGATCCTAATCATGCAATGTGTGAGGATTGATCTAATGCAATAAAACTGGGTAGTAGGAGGTATGATCAAAGTGTTACTTGCCTTGCTGATGATCCGGGAAACCTAGTGATTCGAAGTAGCAAGCGGCGCACTCCAGGTACTCTATCACAAACAAACAAACATACAATAAGTACTCAACTAATGCACAGGTAAAACTCGAACAAGAGAACTAACCAGAAAGTTCAACTTAAGAACTCCGGTTGGCAAAAAGAATCAAAACGAACGAAGCAACGAAAGACAAACGACAAGAGAAAACAAGCTTTGTTTACTATTCTGGGTCTAAGGCAATTTTTACAGTGGCAAAAACTTGTTTGAGTTGGTTAAACGGAAAGAGGGTTTTGAGACAAAACTCCAGGCGCTTGAATCGCCTGATTCTGATAAACGAGCGAAAACTTAAACTAGAACGAACATCGGATCAGAGATCGCGATCAGAAAAACCGTGGATTTAATCCGAGAAAAAGAAAAACGACGAACAGTTAACGAACGAACGTTCGTTAACAGAAACTAAACGAAAAACGCGTTCGTTAAAACGAACGGATGAATGGGCGCTCGCTAAATAAATAAACCGGAAAAAACCGATCTATTTATTTAGAAAAATGGAAACTAGGGTTTAAAAAAACCCAAATCGGTTTTTTTCTCAAAAACCGGCCGACGACTACCTCGACGGCGGTGGCTCTCCGGCGGGGCTCCGGAAGGCGGCGAGGTGAGGAGAGGGCGGCGGGGCGGCGGCTCCGGGCGGCGCGGGGCGGCGGCAAGCGGCAGCGGCGGCGTGCGGCACCGGCGGCGGCGGCGGGCTGCGGTGCGGGGCGGCGGGGTGAGGAGAGGGCGACGGCGGGGCGACTATTTAAGAAATGGAGGGAGGTTGACTTGGGGGAGGGGGCGACGGGCGGCGGCGGCTCCGGCTCGGTCTCCTCCTCGAGTCCGGCAGGAAGGCGGCGGCGGCTGGGCCGGCCTGGCTCGGCTGGGCCCTTGGCCCAGTCGGGCGCGGGGTTTTTTTTAAACAATTTCGCTGCGCCAAAAAAATCTAGAAAAATAAATAAAAAATCTAAAAATGCCAAAACAAATTTTCTCCGTCTAAATAAAATATTTAGAACAGGATGAACATTTTTTGGCTCTAAATGCAATTTTTGAAAACGTGCAATTTTTCCTAAATTCGAATAAAATAGCAAATAAAACCAAAATAAAATCTTATTTGATTTTTTATTAAATCCTCAATATTTCTTTATTTTGGGAAAGTCATTTTATTCCCTCTCTCATATTTTTAAAATAGAAATAATTGAAGATAAAGTAAATAAAATCAAATGATCCTATCTTCAAAATTTGAGAAATACTCAAATATGAAAATAACGAAATCCCCAACTCTCTCCGAGGGTCCTTGAGTTGCGTAGAATTTCTAGGATCAACCAGAAAAGCAATAAAATATGATATGCAATGATGATCTAATGTATGACATTCCAAATTGAAAATTTGGGATGTTACAATATAATTGGCAATATAAGGATTTTCAATGCAATTCACCGCACAAAACATATAAATTTCTTCTAGATCAATATCGAGGAATTTCTCGAGGTTATATTCTGGAATAATCTTAGTTTGACGTTTCATTTCTTCATAACCCAAAAACAAACTAAGTTCATTATAATGTGCATGGGAAATCAAGTCATCACAATTTTTGGACACGATTCGATCATGAAACAATTTGCATTGGATATTTAAATGACCATGTTCATTGCAAAGTTCACAAGTATGGCTAAGAAATTTTAAATTTTCAGCACTAACATTTATCCTTTCTTGCAACCATTTAGTTTCTAAATGCTTATGGCTCTTGCAATATCTATCTTCCCTATTTGGTGTGTACTTGCAAACCCAATGCACTCCACAAAAATTGACATGTTTATAGGAGACATTTTCATCATAACTAGTGCAATCATCATTAGTACTATGGATATTCAAGGAGTTCATACTAACAACATTGCAATCATGCTCATCCTTCAAAGATTTAGTGCCAAACATTCTAATGCATTCTTCTTCTAACAATTTGGCACAATTATCGGAATCCTTATCCTCACGAAAGATATTAAAAAGATGAAGCATATGAGGCAAACTCAATTCCATAGTTTTTGTAGTTTTCTTTTATAAACTAAACTAGTGCTAAAACACGAAACAAAAAGATTCGATTGCAAGATCTAAAGATATATACCTTCAAGCACTAACCTCCCCGGCAACGGCGCCAGAAAAGAGCTTGATGTCTACTACACAACTTTCTTCTTGTAGATGTTGTTGGGCCTCCAAGTGCAGAGGTTTGTAGGACAGTAGCAAATTTCCCTCAAGTGGATGGCCTAAGGTTTATCAATCCGTGGGAGGCGTAGGATGAATATGGTATCTCTCAAGCAACCCTGCAACCAAATAACAAAGAGTCTGTTGTGTCCCCAACACACCCAATACAATGGTAAATTGTATAGGTGCACTAGTTCGGCGAAGAGATGGTGATACAAGTGCAATATGGATGGTAGATATAGGTTTTTGTAATATGAAAATATAAAAACGGCAAGGTAACTAATGGTAAAAGTGAGCGTAAATGGTATTGCAATGTGTTGAAACAAGGCCTAGGGTTCATACTTTCACTAGTGCAAGTTCTCTCAACAATAATAGCATAATTGGATCATATAACTATCCCTCAACATGCAACAAAGAGTCACTCCAAAGTCACTAATAGCGGAGAACAAACGAAAAGATTATGGTAGGGTACGAAACCACCTTAAAGTTATCCTTTCTGATCGATCTATTCAAGAGTCCGTAGTAAAATAACATGAAGCTATTCTTTCCGTTCAATGTATCATAGAGTTCGTACTAGAATAACACCTTAAGACACAAATCAACCAAAACCCTAATGTCACCTAGATACTCCAATGTCACCTCAAGTATCCGTGGGTATGATTATACGATATGCATCACACAATCTCAGATTCATCTATTCAACCAACACCAAGAACTTCAAAGAGTGCCCCAAATATTCTACCGGAGAGTCAAGACAAAAACGTGTGCCAACCCCTATGCATAGGTTCATGGGTGGAACCCGCAAGTTGATCACCAAAACATACATCAAGTGGATCAATAGAATACCCCATTGTCACCACGGGTATCCCACGCAAGACATACATCAAGTGTTCTGAAATCCTTAAAGACTCAATCCGATAAGATAACTTCAAAGGGAAAACTCAATCCATTACAAGAGAGTAGAGGGGGAGAAACATCATAAGATCCAACTATAATCGCAAAGCTCGCGATACATCAAGATCGTATCACCTCAAGAACACGAGAGAGAGAAAGATCAAACACATAGCTACTGGTACATACCCTCAGCCCCGAGGGAGAACTACTCCCTCCTCGTCATGGAGAGCACCGGGATGATGAAGATGGCCACTGAAGAGGGATTCCCCCTCCGGCAGGGTGCCAGAGTGGGTCTAGATTGGTTTTCGGTGGCTACAGAGGCTTCTGGCGGCGGAACTCCTGATCTATTTTGTTCCTCAAAGTTTTTAGGGCATATGGGTTTATATAGGTTGAAGAAGTACGTCGGTGGATCTCCGGGCTGTCCACGAGGCAGGGGGCGCGCCCCCACCCTCGTGGGCAGCCCGGGACTCTTCTGGTCCATCTCCGATACTCCGTGGGCTTCTTCTGGTCCAAAAATAAGTTCCGTGAAGTTTCAGGTCAATTGGACTCCGTTTGATTTTCCTTTTCTGCGATACTCTAAAACAAGGAAAAAACAGAAACTGGCACTAGGCTCTAGGTTAATAGGTTAGTCGCAAAAATCATATACAATAGCATATAAATGCATATAAAATATCCAAGGTTGATAATATAATAGCATGGAACAATCAAAAATTATAGATACGTTGGAGACGTATCAGGTGGCGGGCAGGATGAGGGTTTTTGTGACGTGGGGATGGTGAGGGTTTTATTTTTTCTTTTTTGAATTGGGCGGTGAGGGTTTTCTGTCCCACAAAGAATTTTGGGGGCAACGGTTTGCTAGAGCGAACCGTGTGTGATTGACGTAGCAGGCAAAATGAAAGTCATTGCACACAGTTCCAATTTTGGGAATGGTGTGTGATTGACGTACTACCTCCGTCCTGGTTTATTGGCCCCCCATTGAAATTTTTACCAAAATTTGGCAAAATAATTAACATACTCAGACAGAGATAATAAGCGTACACATAGATAAGCATAGTTCAACCATAAGTAGTACATAGTTCAACAGTATTAAGCATACTCAAGCGTACATATATAGTTCCATCCATCCCACATCTCATCTCACAGGCCGGCATGATCCTGAAGCTTCTCCAGGTACTCGGCGTACGCGCCGTGCGCCACCCTGCGAGAATACTTCTGCTTGAAGGAGCCAACGACCCGTCCTCTTGCATGCGCCAGAACACTTAGATACGCGTCATGAAGCTTCTGGTTGCAAAATGGGCATCCATAGCTGCCGTTCCAGGTCCTAATACGCCTGTTATGCATTCCCGCATAAAGCTCCCTCAGGATTTGCCTGTTGTACCTCCTCTGGACATCTTCATCCTCGCTGTCCACATCGTCAGACAACACCTATACAAATAGTAAAACAAATTTGGTATCAAATCACTGATTACATGCCGTGAAGTAGGATTAGGAATTTATGGCTATTTATTTATACATATCGAGAGATTATGGTTCGATTTTTAAGCACAGTCGTCTATGTACAGACCAATCTTGAAGAAAATAATGGCACAAACATATGTAGGTCATTCAAAATCAATTGTCAAGTCCTGGCTAGGAATTATTAACACGAACACTAACCCTAGTCGAATTACTAGCATAAATCATTTGCACAGATGAAACAACTACACGGATCTAATGAAACTTACTCAGATTTCATGGATTGGGAGAACATAACCACTGGATTTCTGTTCCAAAAAGGGGAGGCAGGAGTAACCAGAGAAACCCTATGATCTGTTTGACACATAAATGGGTATAGATGACTACCCAGCTGTCCGTCGTCGTCGGAGTCGTCGCCGGAGTGGTCGCTGGAGTCGTCGCTGGAGTGGTCGGCGGAGTCGGTGTGGAACTCCGCCTCCAGCTGTGGAAGCTCGACGCCGTTAGGGTGCAGCGATAACTCGCCGGCGGTGACGGCAACCTCTATCTCCATCTCCACGCTGTGCTCCGGTGCTTTAGCAGCCCCAGCATCGCCACTCCCTTCGATGGGGCGCTTCAGCGGCATCCTCATACACTAACAGCTTTGAGGACTAAGAGCGGCATCGAGGTTGCAAGCGGAGAGAGAGGATTTTGTGTGTATAGCGAGGATGGGTGGTGCGGCCGCTTAGGCGCACCATTAATATGGAGTTGTGGGAGAGAGGCGGGCAGTGGTCAAACCGATGGCTCGCCTCCCGGTGAGCCTGCGCACCGGACTGCTGGCATGCCTATCAAAGTTTCACATAGCTACTCGCACGCCTACCGATGACACTACGCAACGAGCACACCTCCGTCAATTCACACACCTGCACGCACGCCTCCCCGTCTTCCTGCATGGCGGACTGCTCGCATGCGTCTCATCAACTCACCCCTCCTCGCATGCCACACGGGTCATGCGGCGGCACGTATATTGTTTTTCTATTTGGATGATTAATGCTACCGCTTTATTGCTTAATCGAAGCATGGCACATATCCATTGTTGGTCTAACGCTCACGGTTCGAATAAATAATCTGTTTGGGATATTGGTTCCAAATTATTAATAATCTCCCGTCTGTAATTATATAAAGATTACATCAAAACTGGTCTCAAATTTGTCCCCAAAAAAGTACAATGCCACTTTGTATTGGTGTCCATATGACAACACAATAAGTTTCATGAACTTCAAATAAGTTTTGGATGTACTCGAATTTAAAAATCAAGATTCTCAATGTTTGAAATTTGTTGCACAGGGAGTAAACATGCACCCAGTGAGACACATGTGTTTTGCAATCCATTTAGGTGCACTGTCACGTGTGCACGTAGCTCAAATTTGATTTTTGCACATTATACCCATAGAAAATCAATCAATCAATGTACTAAAATGTCTTAATGATCTCTGTGAATTTTTTGAAATTAAAATGTCCCTCCTTTGGTAACATGTATGTTCACCGCGGGATAATTAATTTAACATGCATCGTAGTTGCGGTGGATTCGCGGTGTGTGTGTGGGTGTGTGCCTCTGGGGGTGGCGGGTGGCTCGCGGTACACTACGAGTTGTGGGCCACCGTGTGGGTTGGCCGTTTTGTTAGGCAGGCTGGTGCCACATCAGAGTCATGAAATCGTTATTGAAAACATTACATAACCCTTTCATACATAAATGTTTTGGCCACATGCAGTCGATGATTGTCCTACACGACACTCAATACTCGTGTGTGACGCTTTCTGTGGGCCCGTGAGGTGTCGTCCATCACTTTGACGAATAGCCAGCAGTGAGGTTAATTTGACCAGCAAGGTATAATCTTTTTTGTTTGTGTTATGGTGGTATATAGTACGCGTCGAAGAGGTGGGAGGGGACTAGCATATATACTATACGTATGCGTCCGTGAACAAGTACACCTCACTCAATGTCGGGACTTTTTGGTAACCGAGGCACGTGCCACATCAAAATTATGAAATTGGTTATTCAAACATCACACAACACCGTTTTGGGCCACATGCATATATATCCTAGCTAGGACACTCACGTGTGGCGCTTCCATCTGTGAGCCCATGAGGCCATCGTTGATGCATGCATGCATGCATCACTTTGACCTACATCGAGAGGTTAATTAATTTCACCATCGATGAAGATTCTTTTGGGTTGTACATATATTACGGCAGGAGGGGGAAGGGGACCATCATATGTAGTACGCTTGATATGCACCTCGCTCTGTGTGGGTGCATGGTTTACAGTTTTTGAGGCATGTGGCACATCAAAGTTGTGCATTTTGGGTATTCAACATATATATGTTTGGCCCACATGCAAAGTGGTGGTGGTTGTCCTCTCGCACCCACTTAAGCGGTTATCAGCGATATCGATGCTTTCCATCTGTGGGCCCACTTGGTGCATCACTTCTTTTTGCCTGACAACAAGAGAGGTTAATTTGACTTAGGAGGGGATTATTATTTTTGCTCTGGGATGACATGCATGGTACACTTTGAGCACACACATATGCATGTGTACGCATGAATCCCTCCCATCGAGTCGAAGTGGCTAGTACAACGACACCATCATAAACCGATCTCGCTCTGTGTGGGGAACTGCTGTATGATTTTTGATACACGCGCCAGATCAATGTTGTGTATTCAAACATGCATGCACGCATCACCTCCATACATATGCATGTAGTGGTTGCCTTCGAACGATACACCCCCTCGCGTGGTTATCGGCGACAAGCCTATATATTCGTGGGCCCGCGTGGACATCCATGATCACCTTGACCAACAACAAGATAGGTTACCATGGCGGATTCTTCATTTGGTTAGTGTTATCGTAGTATAGGTCATGGTGAGATTCAGACCTAATTAAGTTTGAGCACATATACTATGCACACATGCATGCATATATGAATCCCCGTCGTTGGCTTGAAGTGTGGTGTAACATACATATGCATCGTCAACCTAACCCTCACTCAGTGTGGGGATTTCTAGTTCAAAATCACAGCGCCACATCAAAATTGTTCATTGTTACTCAAAAACACACCTCTCCTTACATATGCTTGGGCCACACGCATGAAGTGGTTGTCTCCGGGGACTAGCTACTTGCGTGATTATTGGCGAGCTAGCCCAACTCCGGGGTCTCATGGATGGCCATCACTTTGAACAACAACAAGAGAGAGGTTGTACGACCAAGGTGGATTATTCTTGGTCCATTTTATGATCCATCTTGGTGAGATATATGCCTCTCTGGCCCGCCGACTGAAAGTGTGTGTGTGTGTGTGTGGGGGGGTGCTACATTGCACTTTGCTAGGTGAACCTCGGTTGCGGGGGGGGGGGGGGGTATGCCTTCATAGCTTAATGAGGATTCCCTTCATGGCGAAACGAGGGGGGTGGGGGGCTGCTAGCTACTTCGCACTTTGCTAGGTGAACCTCGGTTGGGGGGTGGGGGCATGCTCATAGCTTAGGATTCCCTTCGTGCCGACACGTGGGGGTGCTAGCTACTTCGCACTTTGCTAGGTGAACCTCGGTTGGGGGGGCATGTGCATTCATAGCTTAGGATTCCCTTCATGGCGACATGAGGGAGGGGTGGCTGCTAGCTACTTCACACTTTGCTAGGGTGAACCTCGGTTGGGGGGGCATGCATTCATAGCTTAATTAGGATTCCCTTCGTGCCGACACAAGGGGGGTGAGGGGCTGCCAGCTACTTCGCACTTTGCTAGGTGATCCTCGGTTGGGGGGGAGGGTGTATGCTCATAGCTTAGGATTCCCTTCGTGCCGACACAAGGGGGGCTGCTAGCTACTTCGCACTTTGCTAGGTGAACCTTGGTTGGGGGGGGGCATGTGCATTCATAGCTTAGGATTCCCTTCGTGCCGACATGATGGAGGGGTGGCTGCTAGCCACTTCGCACTTTGCTAGGGTGAACCTCGGTTGGGGGGGGCATGCATTCATAGCTTAGCTAGGATTCCCTTCACACGAGGGAGGGGGCTGCTAGCTATTTCGAACTTTGCTAGGTGAACCTCGGTTGGGGGGGCATGCATTCATAGCTTAGGAATCCCTTCGTGCCGACACGAGGGAGGGGGGCTGCTAGCTCTACTTCACACTTTGCTAGGTGAACCTCGGTTGGGGGGCATGCATTGATAGCTTAGGATTCCCTTCGTGCCGACACGAGGGAGGGGGGCTGCTAGCTACTTCGCACCTTGCTATGGTGAACCTCGGTTGGGGGGCATGCATTCATTTTTAACTTAGGATTCCCTTCGTGCCGACACGAGGGAGGAGGGGGGTTCCTAGCTACTTCGCACTTTGCTAGGTGAACCTCGGTTGAGGGGGAGGGGGCATGCATTCATATATAGCTTAGGATTCCCTTCGTGCCGACACGAGGGAGGAGGGGCACTAAAAAAAGACACATCCGTGACATTTTGGGCCGAACGAATTTTTTTCTGTCATACTTATGACACTTCTATGACGATAATTGTGACAAAACCCGGTATCATCATAGATGTGGTGGGGTCCTACTTCTATGACAAAAAATCATGACAGAAAATCGGCTTTTCGTCCTGGGCGGGCCGGAGACGCAGCTGCTTGACATTCTTTGGGCCGTCCATGACGGAAAAAACTATGGTAGAAGCGAGGGCGAGGAAAATATCGGGGTGTTCCCGGTTACGGTGGGTGGTCGGGGCCGAGCGATGCGCGTTTCTCTCGTACACGCACGCGCGTGGGTGTAAGGTGTTGGGATCTAACTGAACCCGAGCAAGGCGTTGGGCTCTAGCTGAACCCGAGCGATTGCACTGCAGGCTACGCGTTACTGAACCCAAGCGATCGATCGATGGCTGTTAACTGAACCCGATCGAGCGATTCCTTTGCTATTGCTGCTAACTGAAGCCGATCGATGCTGCCTCTAGATGAACAGTGAGCGTTGCTGGGGGTTTGGATGAATAGTTCCCGGTGGGGGTGGATGAACAGGACCCCGTCGTGTTGCCTCCGTATGAACGGTGAGCATTGCTGGGGGGTTTGGATGAACAGTTCCCGGTGGGGGTGGATGAGCAGGACCCCGTGGTGTTGCCTCTGGATGAACAGGACCCCGATCGATTGAGCTGGTTGGGGCTGGATGAATAGGACCCCGTGGAGGGCTGAATGAATAGGACCACCCCGTGGAGGGCAGGATGAACAGTAGACGGTGGAGGGAGCGGGCCACAGCGACGGGAGGAGGCAGGGACGGAAGGCGGTGGCCGTTCTCGAGGGACACGGTCCTAGAGGGGCTCCGGCAAGGAATGGAGGTGAGGGGAAGGGTCTCCGGCGTGTGGGGAAGCTCGTGAAGAGGTCAGGGAGTGGAGGGGTGGCTCGGGTGGCTCGGATTCGAGAGGAGACCCGAGGCGGCCATGGCGGCCATGGTGAACACAGAGAGCTCCTCGAGCTCATTTGAGAGGCTGGGCGGGACCGGAGGAGAGTTGTGAGGCTGGTGGTGAGCTCGGAGGCGCTCGGGGTGGGCTTATATAGCCGCGGGGCGAGGTACCGCGCTATCGTCGTCGCGGACACGCGGCCGGCGCCGCGGACGCATGTGCTCACGCATGGACTCGGGGGGAGGCGATGAGAGGGAACAAGAGGGAGAGCTCACGGGGAAGAGGCGGCCAAGGGAGCGCAGGAGAGACGCGGCCGAACGCCATTAAGGCGCGGTCGGCCATAGTGCGCCTGTGGGCGCACGGCGACGAGTGCTGACGGTGGGGCTTACAGAGGGGGAGAGGGGTCCAGGAGAACGACGACGAAGAGAGGAAGCTAAGGGACATGCCCGTGCTCGCTGAGACACCGAGCAGAGGAGGGGATCGAGCAAGAAGCCATTCTGGACGCGCCCACTGCATGCCAAGTCGGTGGTCACCGCGCGCACTGGTGCACATAGTGCCACAAGCGAAACCAAACGATATCTGGGGGTTTGGCCTTCCTAGGTAGGTTGCAACTGCGGTGGTAGATTGGTTAAAAGTGCTCTGGTTAAGTGGTAAACCACCTCTGAAGTTTACTGCAGTAAACTTGGATGAGAACTGCTGATCAACAGGAAAGAGTTTGGAAGCAATGGAGTTGTCTGGTAGGTCTAGGGTAAGAAGGACTTTCACCCTGGTAACTTGGAGAGGATTATGATCAAGATTTAATGTAGTTGCTTAACAACCACATAAACTGGTCAAGAAACTAGATTAGGATGATGCACTCTGATGAAGCATCAACTTGAGCTCAAATTGGGCAAGGCAAAGTCATTTGGTCATATGAAGATGCTCAACAAGTCTCATACCAATTGGCGAAGCCAAACTGGAACTTGCTTCACAAACATCTCCTCTGGACAGAAACTTGAAAAAATTCTAGAGGAATAATGGCTTGATGAACCATGCCCAAAATGGGTGGAGGTAGGTTATATGGATAATAGAAGACCTAGAAAAAATGGCAGCCATAATGGAGCAAGATAAAATATACTTGCTTCACAAACTGAAATTTTGGACAGAATCAAAGAATAGAAGATGAGCTCACATGGAGGCATGACAGGAGCTCTACTTTGGTGGAGATCTATGATATGATGATATGAGGGACCATGCAAAATGGCAACTCATTTGAATATGCCTATCTTGCACCTCCTTCACAAAGCTTCTTTCTGGATAGAAACTTTGGAAAATCATAATTAAATAATTACTAGGCAAGTGAGGTTGCATTTTGGCATCTGGTAATGATACGGATAGGAAAAGATGTCTAAGGAGTTTGAGGTCAATTGGGAAAATGAAAATAGCATTTGCTTCACAATGTGCCATTTAGGGAAGAATAGGAAATGAATTATTTGAGCATGATGATAAACATGACAAATGAAATATTTTGCCATATTTGAGAATGATATGACCCAAACAATTCATGAGAATTATTTGGGAATTTTAGGAGTGATGGAAATAAAGGTTGCTTCACAACCTAGGGTAATTTGAGTTATTCCTTTAATAGAAAAGGAATATTCCCAATGAAAAGAATATTGGGATTTGGGCTAGGATGAAAATGAAAGGGTCTAGGGAAGGATTTGGGAATAACAAGCCACTCTGGAAACAAAGAAGAGGGCATCTTCTACAGTTTCCAGACCACATAGCCACGGAAAAAGGAAATCTCAGGCAAAAACCTTAGAAAAACAAAAGAAAAAGAAAGGGCCAAAAATCAGGCTGTTACAAACCTTACCCCCTTAAAGAAATCTCGTCCTCAAGATTTGGTTGCTCAGGGAACAAGTATGAAGATACTGACTTAAGGAAACCGTTTCCAACTCGGGTATCCTTTTTCTTATTTTTGTTCCCACTAAATTTTTATCTGACTAGCCCTGGGGTGGTTTGCTTTAATATATCCATATTCTGACAGATCTTAACTTGCTTGCTCATGCTTATATAGGCTCCAATTTGAAGGAAATATGCCCTAGAGGCAATAATAAAGTTATTATTTATTTCCTTATATCATGATAAATGTTTATTATTCATGCTAGAATTGTATTAACCGGAAACATAATACATGTGTGAATACATAGACAAACATAGTGTCACTAGTATGCCTCTACTTCACTAGCTCGTTGATCAAAGATGGTTATGTTTCCTAACCATAGACATGAGTTGTCATTTGATTAACGGGATCACGTCATTATGAGAATGATGTGATTGACATGACCCATTCCGTTAGCTTAGCACCCGATCATTTAGTACGTTGCTATTGCTTTCTTCATGACTTATACATGTTCCTATGACTATGAGATTATGCAACTCCCGTTTACCGGAGGAACACTTTGTGTGCTACCAAACGTCACAACGTAACTGGGTGATTATAAAGGTGATCTACAGGTGTCTCCGAAGGTACTTGTTGGGTTGGCGTATTTCGAGATTAGGATTTGTCACTCCGATTGTCAGAGAGGTATCTCTGGGCCCTCTCGGTAATGCACATCACTTAAGCCTTTCAAGCATTGCAACTAATGAGTTAGTTGCGGGATGATGTATTACAGAACGAGTAAAGAGACTTGCCGGTAACGAGATTGAACTAGGTATTGAGATACCGACGATCGAATCTTGGGCAAGTAACATACAGATGACAAAGGGAACAACGCATGTTGTTATGCGGTCTGACCGATAAAGATCTTCGTAGAATATGTGGGAGCCAATATGAGCATCCAGGTTCCGCTATTGGTTATTGACCGGAGACATGTCTCGGTCATGTCTACATAGTTCTCGAACCCGTAGGGTCCGCATGCTTAAAGTTTCGGTGATGATTGTATTCTGAGTTTATGTGATTTGATGTACCGAAGGTAGTTCGGAGTCCCGGATGAGATCGGGGACATGATGAGGAGTCTCTAAATGGCCGAGACGTAAAGATCGATATATTGGACGACTATATTCGGACATCGGAAAGGTTCCGAGTGATTCGGGTATTTTTGGGGGTACCGGGGAGTTATGGGAATACGAGGAAGAAGTAATGGGCCTCATGGGCCAAGTGGTGGAAGAGAGGAGGCAGGGTGCGTGGCCCTCCTAGCCCAAACCGAATTGGATTAGGGGGCCGGCCCCCCTTTCCTCCTTTTCCTCCTTCTCCTTCCTTCTCCTTCTCCTCCTTCCTTTCCTCCTCCTAGTAGGAGTAGGAAAGGGGAGTCCTACTCCTACTAGGAGGAGGAGGACTCCTCCTGGCACGCCCATAGAGGGCCGACCGGCCTCCCCCCTTGCTCCTTTATATACAGGGGCAGGGGGGCACCTCTAGACACACAAGTTGATCAGTTGATCTCTTCCAGCCGTGTGCGGTGCCCCACTCCACCATATTCCACCTCGGTCATATCGTAGTGGTGCTTAGGAAAAGCCCTGCGTCGGTAGCAACATCATCACCGTCACCACGCCGTCGTGCTGACAGAACTCTCCCGTGAAGCTCTGCTGGATCGGAGCTCGTGGGACGTCATCGAGCTGAACGTGTGCTGAACTCGGAGGTGCCGTGCGTTCGGTACTTGGATCGGTCGGATCGTGAAGACGTATGACTACATCAACTGAGTTGTGCTAACGCTTCCGCTTTCGGTCTACGAGGGTACGTGGACAACACTCTCCCCTCTCGTTGCTATGCATCACCATGATCTTGCGTGTGTGTAGTAATTTTTTTGAAATTACTACGTTCCCCAACAGTGGCATCCGAGCCTAGGTTTTATGCGTTGATGTTGTGCACGAGTAGAACACAAGTGAGTTGTGGGCGATATAAGTCATACTGCTTACCAGCATGTCACACTTTGGTTCGGCGATATTGTTGGATGAAGCGGCCCAGACCGACATTACGCGTACGCTTACGCAAGACTGGTTCTACCGACGTGCTTTGCACACAGGTGGCTGGCGGGTGTCAGTTTCTCCAACTTTAGTTGAACCAAGTGTGGCTACGCCCGGTCCTTTCGAAGGTTAAAACAACACCAACTTGACAAACTATAATTGTGGTTTTGATGCGTAGGTAAGAACGGTTCTTGCTAAGCCCGTAGAAGCCACGTAAAACTTGCAACAACAAAGTAGAGGACGTCTAACTTGTTTTTGCAGGGCATGTTGTGATGTGACATGGTCAAGACATGATGCTAAATTTTATTGTATGAGATGATCATGTTTTGTAACCGAGTTATCGGCAACTGGCAGGAGCCATATGGTTGTCGCTTTATTGTATGCATGCAATTGCGCTGTAATGCTTTACTTTATCACTAAGCGGTAGCGATAGTCGTGGAAGCATAAGATTGGCGAGACGACAAAGATGCTACGATGGAGATCAAGGTGTCACGCCGGTGACGATGGTGATCATGACGGTGCTTCGGAGATGGAGATCACAAGCACAAGATGATGATGGCCATATCATATCACTTATATTGATTGCAAGTGATGTTTATCTTTTATGCATCTTATCTTGCTTTGATTGACAGTAGCATTATAAGATGATCTCTCACTAAATTTCAAGATACAAGTGTTCTCCCTGAGTATGCACCGTTGCCAAAGTTCATCGTGCCCAGACACCACGTGATGATTGGGTGTGATAGGCTCTACGTCCATCTACAACGGGTGCAAGCCAGTTTTGCACACGCAGAATACTCAGGTTAAACTTGACGAGCCTAGCATATGCAGATATGGCCTCGGAACACTAAGACCGAAAGGTCGAGCGTGAATCATATAGTAGATATGATCAACATAATGATGTTCACCATTGAAAGCTACTCCATTTCACGTGATGATCGGTTATGGTTTAGTTGATTTGGATCACGTGATCACTTAGATGATTAGAGGGATGTCTATCTAAGTGGGAGTTCTTAAGTAATATGATTAATTGAACTTTAATTTATCATGAACTTAGTCCTGGTAGTATTAGCATATCTATGTTGCAGATCAATTGCTCGCGTTTAGCTCTCCTGTTTTATTTTTGATATGTTCCTAGAGAAAACTAAGTTGAAAGATGATAGTAGCAATGATGCGGACTGGGTCCATGATCTGAGGTTTATCCTCATTGCTGCACAGAAGAATTATGTCCTTGATGCACCGCTAGGTGACTGACCTATTGCAGGAGCAAATGCAGACGTTATGAACGTTTGGCTAGCTCAATATGATGACTACTTGATAGTTTAGTGCACCATGCTTAACGTCTTAGAATCGGGGTTTCAAAGACGTTTTGAACGCCATGGAGCATATAAGATGTTCCAAGATTTGAAATTGGTATTTCATACTCATGCCCGTTTCGAGAGGTATGAGACCTCTGACAGTACTTTGCCTACAAGATGGAGGAGAATAGCTCAACCAGTGAGCATGTACTCAGATTGTCTGAGTACTACAATTGCTTGAATCAAGTGGGAGTTAATCTTCCAGATAAGATAGTGATTGACAAAATTCTCTAGTCACCACCACCAAGTTAGTAAAACTTCGTGATGAACTATGATATGCAAGGGATAATGGAAACGATTCCCAAGCTCTTCGTAATGCTGAAATCAACGAAGGTGGAAATGAAGAAAAATATCAAGTGTTGATGGTAGACAAGACCACTAGTTTCAAGAAAAGGGCAAAGGGAAGAAGGGGAACTTCAAGAAGAACGGCAAGCAAGTTGCTGCTCAAGTGAAAAAACCCAAGTCTGGACCTAAGCCTGAGACTAAGTGCTTCTACTTCAAAGGGACTGGTCACTGGAAGCGGAACTGCCCCAAGTATTTGGCGGATAAGAAGGATGGCAAAGTGAACAAAGGTATATTTGATATACGGATTGTTGATGTGTATTTTACTAGTGTTCGTAGCAACCCCCCGGTATTTGATACTGGTTCAGTTGCTAAGAGTAGTAACTCGAAACGGGAGTTGCAGAATGAACAGAGACTAGTTAAGGGTGAAGTGACGATGTGTATTGGAAATGGTTCCAAGATTGATATGATCATCATCGCACACTCCCTATAATTTCGGGATTAGTGTTAAACGTAAAATAAATGTTATTTAGTGTTTGCGTTGAGCATGAATATGATTGGATCATGTTTATTACAATATGGTTATTCATGTAAGTTAGAGAATAATTGTTGTTCTGTTTACATGAATAAAACCTTCTATGGTCATACACCCAATGAAAATGGTTTGTTGGATCTCGATCGTGGTGATACACATTTTCATAATATTGAAGCCAAAAGATGCAAAGTTAATAATGATAGTGCAACTTATTTGTGGCACTGTCATTTAGGTCATATTGGTGTAAAGCGCAGAAGAAACTCCATGTTGATGGACTTTTGGAATCACTTGATTATGAATCAGTTGATGCTTGCGAACCATGCCTCATTGGCAAGATGAGTAAGACTCCGTTCTCCGAAACAATGCAGCAAGCAACAGATTTGTTGGAAATCATGCATACTGATGTATGTGGTCCGATGAATATTGAATCTCGCGGCAGGTATCATTATTTTCTGATCTTCACAGATGATTTGAGCAGATAGGAGTATATCTACTTGATGAAACACAAGTCTTAAACATTTGAAAAGATCAAAGAGTTTCAGAGTGAAGTGGAGAATCATTGTAACAAAATAAAAGTTTTATATTTGAGTTACGAGTTTGGCCTTCAGTTAAAACAATGTGAAATAGTTTCACTACTCATGCCACCTGGAACACCATTACAGTGTAATGGTGTGTCCGAACATCGTAACCGTACTTTATTAAATATGGTGCGATCTATGATGTCTCTTACCGATTTACCACTATCGTTTTGGGGTTATGCATTAGAGACAACTACATTCACATTAAATAGGGCACCATCTAAATCCGTTGAGACGACACCGTATGAACTATGGTTTGGCAAGAAACCTAAGCAGTCGTTTCTTGAAGTTTGAGGTTGCAATGCTTATGTGAAAAAGTTTCAACCTGATAAGCTCAAACCCAAATCAGAGTATTGCATCTTCATAGGATACCCAATAGAAAATGTTGGGTACAACTTCTATCACAGATCCGAAGGCAAGATATTCATTGCTGAGAATGGATCCTTTCTAGAGAAGGAGTTTCTCTCGAAAGAAGTGAGTGGGAGGAAAGTAGAACTTGATGAGGTAACTGTACCTGCTCCCTTATTGGAAAGTAGTTCATCACAGAAATCTGTTCCAGTGACTACTACACGAATTAGTGAGGAAGCTAATGATGATGATCATGTAAACTTCAGATCAAGTTACTACCGAACCTTGTAGGTAAACCAGAGTGAGATCCGCACCAGAGTGGTACGGTAATCCTGTTCTGGAGGTCATGTTACTTGACCATGACAAGCCTATGAACTATAAGGAAGCGATGATGAGCCCAGATTACGCGAACTGGCTTGAGGCCATAAAATTTGAGATGGGATCCATGTATGAGAACAAAGTGTGAACTTTGGTTGACTTGCCCGATGATCAGCAAGCCATATAAATAAATGGATCTTCAAGAGGAAGATGGATGGTAATAGTAGTGTTACTATCTACATAGCTAGAATTGTCGCAAAAGGTTTTCGACAAGTTCAAGGTGTTGACTACGATGAGAGTTTCTCACTCGTATCTATGCTTAAGTCTGTCCGAATCATGTTAGCAATTGCCGCATTTTATGAAATCTGGCAAATGGATAAACAAAACTGCATTCCTTAATGGATTTATTAAAGAAGAGTTGTATGTGATGCAACCAGAAGGTTTTGTCAATCCTAAAGGTGCTAACAAAATATGCAAGCTCCAGCGATCCATCTATGGATTGGTGCAAGCATCTCGGAGTTGGAATATACGCTTTGATAAGTTAATCAAAGCATATAGTTTTATATAGACTTGCGGTGAAGTCTGTATTTACAAGAAAGTGAGTGGGAGCACTACAGCATTTCTGATAAGTATATGTGAAAGACATATTGTTGATCGGAGATAATGTAGAATTATTCTACAAAGCATAAAGGAATGTTTGAAAGGAGTTTTTCAAAGAAAGACCTCGGTGAAGCTACTTACATATTGAGCATTAAGATCTATAGAGATAGATCAAGACGCTTGATAAGTTTTTCAATGAGTACATACCTTGACAAGATTTTGAAGTAGTTCAAAATGAAATAGTCAAAGAAGGAGTTCTTTCCTGTGTTACAAGGTGTGAAGTTGACTAAGACTCAAAACCCAACCACGACAGAAGATAGAGAGAGAATGAAAGTCATTCCCTATGCCTCAGCCATAGGTTCTATAAAGTATGCCATGCTGTGTACCAAACCTATTGTATACCCTGCCCTGAGTTTGGCAAGAGAGTACAATAGTGATCTAGAAGTAGATCACTTGACATTGGTCAAAATTATCGTTAGTGGAATAAGGATATGTTTCTTGATTATGGAGGTGACAAAAGGTTCGTCGTAAAGGGTTACGTCGATGCAAGTTTTGACACTGATCCAGATGACTCAAAGTCTCAATCTGGATACATATTGAAAGTGGGAGCAATTAGCTAGAGTAG
The DNA here is from genome assembly GCF_056163025.1 of Triticum urartu. Classification (NCBI taxonomy): domain Eukaryota; kingdom Viridiplantae; phylum Streptophyta; class Magnoliopsida; order Poales; family Poaceae; genus Triticum; species Triticum urartu. The sequence goes on from NC_141876.1 coordinate 39,885,642, forward strand.
CTTAGTGCAGAGCATTGTTAACATAGAAATTTGTAAAATACTTACGGATCTGAATGTGGCAGACCCGTTGACTAAACTTCTCTCACAAGAAAAACATGATCACACCCTAGTACTCTTTGGGCGTTAATCACATAGCAATGTGAACTAGCTAGATTATTGAATCTAGTAAACCCTTTGGGTGTTGGTCACATGACGATGTGAACTATGGGTGTTAATCACATGGTGATGTGAACTATTGATGTTAAATCACATGGCAATGTGAACTAGATTATTGACTCTAGTGCAAGTGGGAGACTGAAGGAAATATTCCCTAGAGGCAATAATAAAGTTATTATTTATTTCCTAATATCATGATAAATGTTTATTATTCATGCTAGAATTGTATTAACCGGAAACATAATACATGTGTGAATACATAGACAAACAGACTGTCACTAGTATGCCTCTACTTGACTAGCTCGTTGATCAAAGATGGTTATGTTTCCTAACCATAGACATGAGTTGTCATTTGATTAACGGGATCACATCATTAGGAGAATGATGTGATTGACATGACCCATTCCGTTAGCTTAGCACCCGATCGTTTAGTACGTTGCTATTGCTTTCTTCATGACTTATACATGTTCCTATGACTATGAGATTATGCAACTCCCGTTTACCGGAGGAACACTTTGTGTGCTACCAAACGTCACAACGTTACTGGGTGATTATAAAGGTTCTCTACAGGTGTCTCCGAAGGTACTTGTTGGGTTGGCATATTTCGAGATTAGGATTTGTCACTCCGATTGTCAGAGAGGTATCTCTGGTCCCTCTCGGTAATGCACATCACTTAAGCCTTGCAAGCATTGCAACTAATGAGTTAGTTGCGGGATGATGTATTACGGAATGAGTAAAGAGACTTGCCGGTAACGAGATTGAACTAGGTATTGAGATACCGACGATCGAATCTCGGGCAAGTAACATACCGATGACAAAGGGAACAACGTATGTTGTTATGCGGTCTGACCGATAACGATCTTCGTAGAATATGTGGGAGCCAATATGAGCATCCAGGTTCCGCTATTGGTTATTGACCGGAGACATGTCTCGGTCATGTCTACATAGTTCTCGAACCTGTAGGGTCCGCACACTTAAAGTTTCGGTGATGATTGTATTATGAGTTTATGTGATTTGATGTACCGAAGGTAGTTCGGAGTCCTGGATGAGATCAGGGACATGACGAGGAGTCTCGAAATGGTCGAGACGTAAAGATCGATATATTGGACGACTATATTCGGACATCGGAAAGGTTCCGAGTGATTCGGGTATTTTCGGGGGTACCGGGGAGTTACGGGAATACGAGGAAGAAGTAATGGGCCTCATGGGCCAAGTGGTGGACGAGAGGAGGCAGGGCGCCCCCCCTAGCCCAAACCGAATTGGACTAGGGGGCCGGCCCCCCTTTCCTCCTTTTCCTCCTTCTCCTTCCTTCTCCTTCTCCTCCTTCCTTTCCTCATCCTAGTAGGAGTAGGAAAGGGGAGTCCTACTCCTACTAGGAGGAGGACTCCTCCTCCTGGCGTGCCCATAGAGGGCCGGCCGGCCTCCCCCCTTGCTCCTTTATATACAGGGGCAGGGGGGCACCTCTAGACACACAAGTTGATCAGTTGATCTCTCCCAGCCGTGTGCGGTGCCCCCCTCCACCATATTCCACCTCGGTCATATCGTAGCGGTGCTTAGGCAAAGCCCTGCGTCGGTAGCAACATCATCACCGTCACCACGCCGTCGTGCTAACGGAACTCTCCCGTGAAGCTCTACTAGATCGGAGTTCGCGGGACGTCATCGAGCTGAACGTGTGCTAAACTCGGAGGTGCCGTGCGTTTGGTACTTGGATCGATCGGATCGTGAAGACGTACGACTACATCAACCGCGTTGTGCTAATGCTTCCGCTTTCGGTCTACGAGGGTACATGGACAACACTCTCCCCTCTCGTTGCTATGCATCACCATGATCTTGCGTGTGTGTAGGATTTTTTTTGAAATTACTACGTTCCCCAACACAATTTCTTTTTAGATCTGCTGACTTAGCTGACTGTGATTGATCCTCACGACTGAAATATATGTCGGGCTCACAAATCCAAGAGTGATTTCCGCTGGGTGTGTCATCCGGCACTGACAATCTTTCTTGAAGTTGTGATCAGATTTTTCTAGTGGACACCCAAGCTCTAACTCCTTGTATTGGGTTTCTCCACTAAATGCAGCTCCTTCAAGTTCCAAATAGTGAGTTGGGTCATAACCGTTTTCCCGACAGCTTCTAGCTTATCCCGGAAGTTTCTGAATCATCTTAACTGGTTCCACTGTCTTGAGTATCGGATCCGTACCAAATATCTGATTGTCGCCTGTCGTGGCTAGCATAAGAGTTTGAACTGTATGATAATATCTGCAGACTTGACTAACGGTGGTTCTACACCACGCGGGTCTTGCAACAGTTTTCATACCCGCATCATTGGTCTTGCTCCTTCATTATTGTTTTCTTGGCCTGGATCCTTGGCTGAAAGAGCTGGGTCATATTGCTTGTTCGTATCACCATAGGTACCGTTGGTGCAATTTTTCGGCAATCGCAGCTTATCCTCATTTTTCTGACAGGGTACCCCATTAAATGGTAGGTTCAACACCCCTCAAGTTCTGACCGCAGGAAAATGATCATCCGAACCTTTGCAAGAAGTCGGCAAATAAATCAGTAGCCACCAGAGCGGTCTTTACAACTCCGATCTGGGACATTACTGAAATAACTCAACCACGGCTCAGGATGACCAAAAAGTAGCTCAGAACATGAGACTGGGTTGATAAGAAGAAGGTGGCAGCTCCCTAAAATAGCCAAAAAAGTAGCTATAGGGCTACTGTCACAAAAAGAAACTCAACAGCTATACGAGACGGCCGAACAATAGCTCAGAACTCGTGACAGTCGTTAAAGAGAGAAATAAAAATCGGCATCCACCCCGGATAGCTAAAAACAACTTAGATCACAAGCGTGGTGCTGTCATTGGAGAAAAAGGGGACAAGGGCTCATTAGGATCATTTTCCAGGTTCACAGGTACTTGCATTGAGCTCATTGATGTCGTCAATCCTCATAATCCTTTGTCACACTGCGGTGTATACTGGCTTTCTTCTCTTAACCATCCTCACGTGGTTGTCAGATCCTCATCTGAGTGACTTGTAAGATCTTGGTGGTATGCTCACCGCATATATATGAGAATCTGATTCCTGAGACAGACATGTATTCTGACCGATTCTTGCTTCTGACCAAAATGTTGCGGATCTGATTCTTAGGATTCACTGCCAAATGCTATCAATTCAGAGCGTACTACCTTGTACCAATGTCTTACTGAGGAAGATTGGCTGGCTTGTGCTTGAAACTTTCATCGGACAACTTGCTGAAGAAGACTGGGTATCATGCTTCAGAAGCTTATCCCCTTAAAGACTTTGCTGGGGAAAGACTCAGTACCTTATGCCGGAAGTTTTGCGGTTGCTTACTGAAGAAGGCAGAGTACCTTGTATGGGAAATCATCCATATATCATACTGAGGAAGATAGATGAATCTTGCCTTGGAAGCTTCTCGGGTATCTTGCGAGGGAAGATTGGGCTGCTTACCCCAGAAGCTTCTTATTGTGATATGCGGAGCGATTTCCACATATATAACCATCTTAAGTTTTGTTATTGATTTCTTGTATGAAACGGGGTTCTGCAGGACTATCCTCCTTTCTGAGTACATGCCATATTTTTGCTTGCTTCCAGCTACATCGGGTTCCAAAATCATCCTCAATGAAAAATTAAACTTGTTTCTGAGCCATACCTATGATAATATTATGTCAACCTTGCACACAATTTTATCTTCTTGCTGATTTGATCATTTCTGCTATGAGGAGTGCACGCTGAGAGAGACTTGACACTCAGAAACATGATCAGATATCCCCCAATCTGAATGCAGTTGGCTGAATTCCATACTGTTGTGAGGAGTACACGTTAATGCAAACTTTATACTGACATTCCATCCACGATTTCTTTGAGCTATTTCCAATTTCACTACATTCTGCTGACAATTCCATTCTGTTTAGCTGAGTTTCCAAATATATGTATTTCTTGCTGACTCTTCGGGTCCGATGTCGGCTGACGAGCAACTTTAATAGGGGAAAATTTGTATCACCGGAGGCCCAAAGGAAGAAACAAAAGAAACGACTAAAACAAAAGCACACAAGCATACTACTAATATAATTAATCAAGCAATCATCACATATTACTGCTACTCACACCATAATATGCATGCACACCTAAGCACACAAATCGCATGGAAACTCCAGTATTACGGTCTAATATGCTGTGGCGGTGTGTAGGAAAATTATATCCATGTGTGGAAGGAGTTGGCGTAACCGAAGCTACACCAAGCACTGGCTCAACAGTGGATGGATCTGGATGGATACATAGGTGAGGACGGACTTGACGATCAAGTAGTGAGACACAAAAGTCACGACCACCTCATCATCAAGCATACGAAGGGAATCGTACCTGTCCAAAGAATGAAATGATATGGCAAGATAAAAGTGGAAGACTGGGTTTCTTGGCTTTGCCCTTTTCTGATAACAAAGATCAGCAAGGGTTGCGAAGGGGACGAGATGGAGGGCATGGATAATGATGTGGTCGCATCACACTGAGGAGCAGGCATGCTAAGAAAGATGGTGCAGGCGGTGGACCGAAAACGATGCCACCTACACTTGCAAGATTAACCGTTAGAGACAAAATAACAATCTATATGCATGCTATGCGACAAAAAATGCAACAATCAAGTGCAACAAACCAACTGGGGTATATACTATCGCTTTCTAATGTTCACGCGGGCTAGGACATCCTACAGCCAGACCTGCTCTAATACCAAGCCTGTGGCACCCCGGCTCAGAGAAATCGAAACGCCCCGTATTCCAGCCCAGAGATCGAGGAGAAGTCTTCTGGAATACGGAACTGCTTAGCATAGAACAAACCAGCTTTCTATTATTACACTAATATGATTACAAGGTCTCCGATATTACAATGAATAACATCGACACGGTGACACTACGCCATCCTCAGTTGCTCTATGCAAGCAGTAGAACAACTCGAAGCAGCGGAATAACTCTAGCAGTGGAACAATGACAACGGTGGTGAACTCCTCTCCGCAGGGACTCTGGCTGGAACGCTTATCCTAGCTTGCAAACAAAGAATCCACGGTAAACAAGCAATCAAATCCGGCATGACCTGCAAACTGGCATGACACGCCAGGTCAATACATTGAATGTACTTGCAAGCTCACAATAACCAGAAGCATTCAAGACAAACAACAGCATGGCAATTACAAGTTAAGCAGGAAATATTCATGAGGTCATCAGGATAACATGGCAGCAACAATATGAACATGTTACAGCTAGAACAACATGAGCATGGCATGAGCATATAAATCTGACGATACTAGCATGCAACATGATGACACTATATGCACTATTTATTCTGCTCGGGTTACTTCGTAACTATCACATGCATCACTTACCATCCTCGGACATCACACGATCATCTCAGGATCAAATCAAGCTTGGTATAAACAATACCGTAATAATCATTAAATGACCACAAGGAGCTTGATCTTTACCCATGATTCTCGCACAACATCACGAATGTACAACAACTCGGTATCCTCGATACCACGGTGATCTTTCCGGCGATCACAACCATGACCAACACTTGGTCTCAAACGGTGATCTTTCCGGCGATCACAACCAACTTATCTCATCATCGAACCAGGGTTGTCATTAATCAAGTTATTAGTAATACTGTTGACACATAGTGTGACCAACTACGAACTAGGCCCTTATCCGTGGGCGCGGCTATCGATAGATTTAATATACACTCTGCAGAGGTTAGTGCACTGTACCCACACCACGGAACCCATGGCCTTGCACTCCCATTCGGGTGGACCAACGGCGTTCCGACAAAACCGATCTACTGCCATGACACTCTCCCGGCTACTCCGACCAACTCCCCTTTGGGCTAAGTCATGGGTGGCCCTGTGTCTACCAAAGACACAACGGCCACCGTCGTGGCCCGTCCCAAACAAGGACAAAAGCGCTTATCATCAAATCTACGGGCACACAAGGTTATGTCCGCCTACCTGATCAGGGCAAGCACGTCCATAACCTTCCCTAGTTGGAGGCACCGGCGAGAGGCACGACAATAGACCTAGTTAGGACCTTCCCATAAAGGTAAGCGTGGTTGCACTGGTCAGTTCGATATGGTGGCACCATGACTCAGCCAACAGTTGTTCAAGTTCAATTTAATCCGGTTAAACTTAATGCAATATGCTGAGCCATGATAAAATAACATGATGCGATAATGCATAAACATGATATCAACATAAGCACAGGGTGCAACATAATTATCCACCATATCCACAATGAATCATATCCAACTGAACATAGTATAATGACGAGCATGAAGATCACAAGTACAACACTACTCATTGAAACCTAGCATGACCACTAGCATCAATAATAAATATCATGCAAGACATATCAACAATGCTACCATGCAATCATTTAACCAACTGGATGCAATGGAACATGCATAACAACGGTACTCAGGACAGACGACAGTCATGCACCGAAGACCATCACCAATTTCAACATGTACTACTATCAAGCATAAGCATATGAAAGGAATACTAGCAACTAGCAGGCCATGATAACCAGGTGCATAACAACATATCAAGAAAGTAAGCACTAACCCAGAAGCATTACCGAAATAACGATAACCATATTTTATACAAGCAATCATTTAATAAATACTCAAGTTGAAAACCATGGCTACTGCATGACTATCATGCAAGTGGGTATTGTGGCTTGCCTGGGGATGAAGAAGGCACTGGGGAGAAGTGCGGTGAAACCGCGGAAAGATTTATCGGAAACTGTTCTCTCTCGGAGGGGCTGTTTAGGTGCAAGGGAAAAATGGTCATTTTCACAGTCTCAAACCATAGTGAAAATGAAACCAACAGAACGGGTTCGACGAAACGAAGATGTGGGCTTTGGAATCACCTCATTTGGAGTTGCGAGCAAAAAGTTATAGCCCGACGAAGTTCAGGGACCGATCTGTAAAAGAATCTCTACAAACATGCCCCTGAGTGAGAAAACAGAAGGCGCCTAAGGAGAAAATACGTTTTCAAACTATGAAAGCGCACTTACGGCTGGAGCAGAAGAGAAATACGTTTTCTGAAGGCAAAGACGTACTTCTGCGAAGTACGCTTCCACTTATCCATGTGGATAGTGGCAGGGCCGGGCTTGGGCAGCTGACGTGCGGGTCCCATGGGTGGGGCCCGTCACTTATCCAGGTCAGCATGGCGGGGCCGGGGTCTGGGTCGATGACGCGTGGGGCCCGCCTTATCCATATCCCTCTCCTCGCGCCTGTCTTCTTCCTCCTCGCTGCCTCCCCGATCAGAGATAGAGGAGAGGCAGGGGAGGGCATAGCGCCGACGATGGGCCGACCGGCTCCGGCCACTTCCGGTCGAGACGAGGCCAGCAGACGGCGCGGGCGGAGTGCCGCTCCCGCCTGGAGCAGTAGTGGCGCCGGAGAGGGAGCCGGGCCATAGCGACGGGAGGAGGCAGGGACGGAAGGTGGTGGCCGTTCTCGAGGGACACGGCCCTGGAGGAGCTCCGACAAGGAATGGAGGTTAGGGGACGGGTCTCCGGCAAGTGGGGAAGCTCGTGGAGAGGTCAGGGAGTGGAGGGGTGGCTCGGGTGGCTCGGATTCGAGAGGAGACCCGAGGCGGCCATGGCGGCCATGGTGGACACAGAGAGCTCCTCGAGCTCGTTTGAGAGGCTAGGCGAGATGGGAGGAGAGTTGTGAGGCTGGTGGTGAGCTCGGAGGCGCTCAGGGTGGGCTTATATGGCCTTCCTAGGTAGGTTGCAACTGCGGTGGTAGATTGGTTAAAAGTGATCTGGTTAAGTGGTAAACCACCTCTGAAGTTTACTGCAGTAAACTTGGATGAGAATTGCTGATCAACAGGAAAGAGTTTGGAAGCAATGGAGTTGTCTGGTAGGTCTAGGGTAAGAAGGACTTTCACCCTGGTAACTTGGAGAGGATTAGGATCAAGATTTAATGTAGTTGCTTAACAACCACATAAACTGGTCTAGAAACTAGATTGGGATGATGCACTCTGATGAAGCATCAACTTGAGCTCAAATTGGGCAAGGCAGGGTCATTTGGTCCTATGAAGATGCTCAAAAAGTCTCATACCAATTGGCGAAGCCAAACTAGTACTTGCTTCACAAACATCTCCTCTCGACAGAAACTTGCAAAAATTCTAGAGGAATAATGGCTTGATCAACCATGCCCAAAATGGGTGGAGGTAGGTTATATGGATAATGAAGACATAGAAAAATTGGTAGCCATAATGGAGCAAGATAAAATATACATGCTTCAGAAACTGAAATTTTGGACAGAATCAAAGAATAGAAGATGAGCTCACATGGAGGCATTACAGGAGCTCTACTTTGGTGGAGAGCTATGGTATGATGTTATGAGGGACCATGCAAAATGGCAACTCATTTGGATATCCCTAGCTTGCACCTCCTTCACAAAGCTTCTTTCTGGATAGAAACTTTGGAAAATCCTAATTAAATAATTACTAGGCAAATAAGGTTGCATTTTGGCATGTGGCAATGATATGGACAGGAAAAGGTGTCCAAGGAGTTTGAGATCAATTGGGAAAATGAAAATAGCACTTGCTTCACAATGTGCCATTTAGGGCAGAATAGGAAATGAATTATTTGAGCATGATGATAAACATGAAAAATGAAATATTTTGCCATATTTGAGAAATATATGACCCAAACAATTTATGAGAATTATTTGGGAATTTTAGGAGTGATGGAAATAAAGGTTGCTTCACAACCTAGGGCAATTTGAGTTATTCCTTTAATAGAAAAGGAATATTCCCAATGAAAAGAATATTGGGATTTGGGCTAGGATGAAAATGAAAGGGTCTAGGGAAGGATTTGGGAATGACAAGCCACTCTGGAAACAAAGAAGAGGGCATCTTCTACAGTTTCCAGACCACATAGCCACGGAAAAAGGAAATCTCAGGCAAAAACCTCAGAAAAACAAAAGAAAAGGAAAGGGCCAAAAATCAGGCTGTTACAGTGGAAGCCCGCGCTGAGAGGAGTACGAGTGTTCACTGGTTCCGCTGCGGTGTGAGGCTGCCGTCACCGCAGGGCCTGGCCAGCGGTGGGAATAGTAGGAGGCGGTGAGGCCTCCGCGGCAGCACAGCCAGCCACGGGAGGCAGGAGCATGTGGCACGACCGGCGCTGCTTTGGGCAGCTGGAGCAAGAAGACCAGAGGTTGAAGAAGCACTACGGTCGTTGGATGGACATCGTACGGTCACTAAAGCTAGAATCGTTCATATTGACTAAATTGACAAAGCACTCCGTCCCCGTCAACTTAGTAGGACCACAAGTCAGCCACCCACCAAGGTGGGTCCCAACTAGACGGGGGAGTATTCATTTTTTTGTGCGTAATAAGGCGGCACTTCCAGTGGGTCCAAGCTGACAGCGCGGGGAATGCTTTTTCGCGAAATACGGTGGCCCGTCCGGTGGTCCCAGCAGTCAGGGGGGAAACATTTTTTTCGCCAAATACGGTGGCCCGTCCGGTGGGTCCCTGCTGTCAGGTGGAGGAATACTTGTTTTTCGCGTAATAAGGAGGCACTTCCTTGCGTCTACCATGGACCCAGCTGTCAGCCTCTCCACGTATAGTACTCTTCGGATGAAAGTCGTTCCTTGACCATGTTGACCACGCCGCGCCAAGAGCACCAGGGTGGTGGACGACGGCGAGGCCTAGGAAGGGGACGAAATGGAGCCAGGGAAGATGCGATAGTGGATGCCCACGCGTAGAGGAGTATGAGGGTTCACTGGTTCGCTGTGGTGTGAGGATGCCATCGCCGCAGACTAACAGGGGGTGTGGGTGAGTAGAGGGATGACCTGGCCAGTGGTGGGAGTAGTATGGGGCGGTGAGGCCTCCGCCGCATCGCAGCCGGCCACGGGAGGCAGGATCTCGAGGCACGACCAACGCTGGTCTGGGCGGCTGGAGCAAGAAGACCAGAGGTTGAAGAAGCACTACGACCGTTGGATGGACATAGTATGATCACTGGAGCTAGAATCATGCATATTGACTAAGTTGACAAAGCCCTCCGTCCCCGTCAACTTAGTAGGCCCACAAGTCAGCCTCCCATTATACTGGGTCCCAGCTAGTAGGGGGAGTATTCATTTTTTATGCGTAATAAGGACGCACTTCCTTGCGATCGAAGATATAGCTGGTGGGTCCGAGGTATCAGCGGCGGTAATGTTTTTTTCGCGAAATACAGAGGCCCTTTTGGTGGGTCCCAGATGTCAGGTGGAGGAATCATTATTTTGCGCGTAATAAGGAGGCATTTCCTTGCGTGTGACCATGGACCCAGCTGTCAGCCTCTCCACGTACAGTCCACTTCAGATGCATGTCGGTCATTGACCACGTTGACTAGGCCGCGTCGAGAGCACCAGGGCGATGGACGATGGCGAGGCCTACGAAGGGAATGACACAGAGGCAGGGAAGACTCGACAGTTGTTTCCCACGCGGAGGGGAGTACGACTTTACCAGGGTTTACTGGTTCGTCTACCATCGTCGAAGAATAACATCAGGTGTGGGTGAGTAGAGGGATGGCTAGGCCAGCGATGGGAGTACGGTGGGGCGGTGAGGCCTGCGCGGCATCACAGCCGGCCACGGGGAGGAGGGAGTAGGCAGTCCCGCCGGTGCTTGTTTGAGCGGCTGGAGCAGGAAGAGCAGAGATTGAAGAAGCACGACGACCGTTGGATGGACATCCAACAGTCACTGCTTGTGCGTCAACCTTTTTTTAGGAAAGCCTCAAATCTGTGGAAAATAGCATACAACCCATCTGCCACTATTTCTAATAATTTACAACCCATTTGCTAATTCTTAAGGTTTTTTTGGAGCCCATATTCTTTTTGTTAGCATTACAACCCATATTGTGGCCACGGTTAAAAAATTATACGAAATTTTCCATATTTCGATGCGGTCCGAACAATTTTTAATCCCGAAATTTTGAGTCACATTCAAACTGATTTTAAAAATAAATGTATATCAATATAAAATCCAACAAATTGTCCATGCATAAAAATTAATGCAATTTAAAATCTCGAAATGAAAAAAAGAAATTTGAAATTAATTGCTGGTTTGATGTGTTTTAAAAATGTACGACCCATTTCACATTACTGATAGGCTATTTTCTCGTCCAGCCGAATGAAGCTATCCACGTCTTGAAAGATTTGCAGCCCAACAGGCCTGACAAAGCGACTTACATGGCAAATTACAAAAAAACTGGGCTAGACATTTTCAGAAAGAAAGAAAACTACTGGGATGGTCTGTGGTAAACATAAAAGAGAAGGCTGTCTAGACAGGCCAGAGTGCCCGCACAGCCCATTTGACACCCTGCTTCCATCTCAAAAACAAATTAGATAAATGCCACTCCAATAATGGCGATTCATAAAAATGCCACTGCAATTTCCAAACTTTGAAAAATGCCACTGCAATTTTTGCAAACTTTGGAAAACGCCACTGCAATTTGCAAACTTTGAAAAACGCCACTCCAGACTTCGAAAAATGCCACTGGAAATGGCATGAAATGGCATTTTTCAAAGTTTGGAAATTGCAGTGGCATTTCTCAGAAACACCAGATTTGGAGTGGCATTTATCAAATTAACCCAAAACATGTCTCGGTCTGTTGTGGATCAGCTATGGCCGGAAGGGCCTAAGCCGAACAACTATTTCAGCTTAGTGCAGCAGTTCCTTGATGCGGTGACGCGCATTACTGCGATGAAGAGGTCGGCGTGCATAGAAGGCTCGCGGATGTCCCTTGCCCATGTTAAAGCATACTGGGCGGAGATGGACGCTACCACTGTTGCGGCACAGGGTTCGGCCAAAGGCCGTGTGGCTGCCGAACACTATTTCGAGGAAGTTCTCGAGGGTGCTCGTTTGATAGAGGCCCAGTGCTCAAAAAATATTATGTTTGAGTGATATGTATTCTCATTGTAAACATAATGCTTTTATGAAGTTTTTATAAGGCTATGCTTATACTTTTGCCTGAAAGTAGTATGATGCCTCCTGTGCGGTCGTTTATGTATACATGTGAATAACCTGAAAGATTGCAGCCGTCGGCTTCAACCCCCACGCATATAATGCGGAGGTGCTCACAAAAAAGGCGTGTTCACACTTAACCCAACGTATTGGTCCTGATAAGGAGGTGATAGCGCAGCGAGCGAGGCAACCGGACTATAATGCTTTAACACTTTCACTTAGCCATAGGAGTTTGACAGTGGGGCTACTAGATATCCCCTGGTGGCTCCGCACTCTCCCGATCGCGGGGTGCATATATGCCTGGCCGGAAAACGGCCCTTCGTTAAGGCGGAGGAATTCTAACATTCCGATAGGTCATCGAGTGGTTGACCAGTCTCACGCTATATCATGACAGTCGGTTTTCGGCTTTCTCTACTGAGGCGCTCGTCCGGATGAACCAGGGCACAATTGCAGTAGTTCTCCTGGTGCTACCTTAGCCGGTAAAGTGGAACGTAAGGCACCAAAACACAGGAGCCGGGCAAACCCAACATTTAACCAAAGACAATGATTCGGAACTGATGCATATAAGGCCGAACTCGCGACGCCGAACACTCCCTAAGGTATTCGGTCTTTACAGTATAAACCGGGCCAAAATAGTGCCGCTTGTAAGAAGCCCCTTGTGTCCAGGTACGTGCATTATTCTGACGTGGCCACATGCCAAGACATCAGCATCCTTCTCAATTGTGCTGAGAATTCGGTGGATATGTATCAACAAGAGACAGTAAAAAGGTTTACACAGGGTCTTAATCTAAAAAGAATCCTTGGAGCGGGTCCCTGCTGCACGTCTGCGCCTGTGTCTCCGTTGTGCCGTATCCTGGACGGGTGTAGCATGATGATTATCTGTAAAAGAGAGGAGCTTAGGTAAAAAATCTGTCTTGCAAAAAGATAGTTTTTAAATAAACCATGTATAATTCAAGGTGAGTAAGAATTGCCACTTGTCTGCGCTTGTTGAGCCCCTTGTATTTGTAATAGGGGTGTGATCATTGATCCGGTATAAATTGCATATAGCTGCACCGGACTCGTCTAACCGTGTCCGAGGTCGTGACGACCTGCTAAATGTTTTAGTTGGTGAGGCCGTTTTTAGTGTGCGGCTGTCAAGGCAGTCGCACGCTCTTCGGCGCGCAGAAATCGCTTAATATTTCCGTTCACTGTAATGATGCCACATGGACCGGGCATCTTGAGTGTGAGGGAAGCGTAGTGTGGTATTGCATTAAAGCGAGCGAAAGCTTCACGTCCGAGTAGTGCTTGATAGCCACTTTGGAATGGAGCGATGTGGAAGGTTAGATGTTTGCTACAGAAGTTATCGGGGAAGCCGAATATAACTTTTAGTAGCAGGGAGCCCGTGCAACGAGCCCCTAGGCCTGGCGTTACTCCTTTAAAGGTAATATTGATATGGTGAATTTGTGTTGGGTCTATCCCCATTTCGCGGATTGTATCCTGGTATATCAGATTTAGACTGCTGCCACCGTCCATCAGGACTCGTGCGAAGCGGTATCCGTCAATTATTGGGTCTAATACTAGGGCAGCCCATCCTGCACGCCGGATACTTGCTGAGTAATCACGATGGTCGAAAGTGATCGGTTGAGACGACCAGTGGCAGGACTCCGTGGTGATAGGTCTTCGGGCTTATTTTTCTGGGAGTGCCGTTTTGTTTCTTCCATTGATCACGTGTAACACGTTTACTGTTCTGACTTCTGGTGGAAATTTCTTTTGTTCTCCATCGTCTCCCTTGAGAGGCTCATCCTCATCTTCGCTTGGTGTATCCTCCCCCTTGTGTACGGCGTTGAGCTTGCCGGACTGCTTGAAGACCCAACATTTTCTGTGGGTATGATTGGCTGGTTTGCCAGGGGTGCTATGGACTTGACATATTTGGTCCAGAATTTTATTCAGGCTGGACAGTTCGTCTCTGGCGCCTTTAGATGGCGGCTTCTGACCTGGCTGAGAGCTTTTGAATCCGGCGTTTACTGCCGTGCTCTTCGTGATGTCTCCTTTGTTCCGGCGTTTGTTATTGCTGTTGCGTCATGATTTCCCATTTCCATCTCTAACTTCGGATGTACTGGGGTCGCGGGTGCTGCATCTGGCTAGCCAGCTGTCCTCACCCGCACAAAAGCGGGTCATGAGGCTTGCTAATGCTGCCATCGTTCTTGGCTTTTCTTGGCCGAGGTGTCGGGCAAGCCATTCGTCACGGACGCTGTGCTTAAAAGCTGCCAAGGCTTCGGCGTCCGGACAGTCGACAATTTGGTTCTTTTTAGTAAGAAACCTGTTCCAAAGCTTCCGGGCTGACTCTCCGGGCTGTTGAGTTATATGACTCAAATCCTCCGCGTCCGGAGGTCGGACATAAGTCCCTTGAAAGTTTGCCCGAAAAGCGTCTTCGAGCTCTGCCAGCTTCCAATGGATTTTTCGGGGAGGCCTTTGAGCCAGTGACGGGCTGGCCCTTTGAGTTTGAGTGGTAAGTACTTGATGGCGTGGAGATCATCTCCTCGAGCCATATGGATGTGGAGGATATAGTCCTCGATCCAGACCCCAGGGTCTGTTGTTCCGTTGTATGCCTCTATGTTTACAGGTTTGAATCCCTCTGGAAATTCATGATCCAGCACCTCATCGGTGAAACATAGGGGGTGTGCGGCACTCCTGTATCTGGGTGTACCGCATTGTTCGGATGTTATATCATATGCTGGGGCATGCTTGCGTGGTCCATAGATGGATCTGGTTGCGCTGCCCTTTTGGTGCAAGCCCCCGCGTGAATCGCGTATTGTCTTGTGAGTGGCATTGTTTGCCGCTCTATGTTGGCCGTGAGGTCGTCTATCCGGCCAGGTGGCTGTTTTGATTTTTGGTTGTGAGGGGTCTGAGGCCTCCTCATCGAATTCAGGTAGCAACTTCCGCTTCGGGTAGCTCTTGGTGGGGTGATTGTCGCCGTACTTCCCTGCTGTGTTGAGTACTTTACTCCAACTAATTTGGAGTGTGTCCTGCACAGCCTTGAGCCTTTGCTTCTACTTTTTTAGGCTCCTCGCGGTGGCAACAAGCCTTTGACGGGCATTCTGCTGCTCCGGGTGCCTGTCCGGCGTTGTGTCGTCCGGACTATTATCATTGACAGAATTGGTTTGTTCGGTTTGATTCTCCGTATTGCCATGGTCTGGCAGTGGTTCGCCCTGCTCCAACGCTAGGTCTGTCTGATCGTTATTTCTGGCAAGGCGGGATTTGGGGCGGCGCTTGCGCCGCCACTTTGACTGCTTCTCGAGGGAACAAGCCTTCGGTGTGTCCTTCTGTTCCTCGTCGTCGTCTTCTTTTGGTGTGTCCACCACGTATACGTGATATGATGAAGTGGACGTCCAGCGCCCTGTGGGCGGTGGTTCATCTTCGCCTCCCGCATCGTTGTCCATACCGTCGATGTCTGCGGAGTCGAAGTCGAGCATGTCGGTTAAATCATCGACAGTGGCTACAAAGTGGGTGGTGGGTGGGCGTCGAATTTCTTCATCGTCCGCATCCCAATCCTGTTGGCCATGATACGGCCAGAGCTCTGCTGACAAAGAGATAGACCTTAGTGAATTCAGAATGTCGCCGAAGGGCTTGTGCTGAAAGGTATCCGCGATGGTGAATTTCATGATCGGCGCCCAATCGGATTCGATTGGCAGGGGCGCGGATGGTTCGGGGTCCGGAAGAGAGTCCGGCACCTTGGAGTCACGGGCTGCACGGGATTTATGCTGGTGTTCGGCTCGATCGCCGTTGAGACTGCAACCCCTAAGGCTCGATTGGCGCAGTTGGCTCTGAACTAAGGGTCGGAGCTGATGCGGGCGCGGCTTTTGGGGTACTGTTCGGTGGCAGAGCTAGGTCATACCCATCGCGACAGTGCGGCGCGCCCGGCTGTGGCTCGAATCCGTCGAAGATCAAGTCCCCACGGATGTTGGCCGTGTAATTCAAACTTCCAAATCTGACCTGATGGCCAGGGGCGTAGCTTTCAATCTGCTCCAGATGGCCAAGCGAATTATCCTGCAGTGCAATGCTACCGAATATGAAGATCTGTCCGGGGCGAAAAGTCTCACCCTGGACCGCATCGCTATCGATGATAGTAGGAGCCATCAAGCCTAACGGCGACGACACAGAGGAACTCTCAATGAAAGCACCAATGTCGGTGTCAAAACCGGCGGATCTCGGGTAGGGGGTCCCGAACCGTAGTCTACCAAGTGGCACCTGGTACAGGTGGGCTTGGGGCAGACTAGGCACAGTGGCACGGTGTACCAAGTGGCACCCGGATGGTGGGCTTGGGAACCGTGCACACATCATCTGGGGCTGTGAGCGACACCCCGGCCGGATCTCCTTACAGATGGAACCCGAATGGGCGATAAACCTGGACAAGAGACTTGCATGGTTAGTCAGGTCGTGGCCGACTCCCTCGCCCGGCTTCCGCTTGAAGGTTGCCGAGGTACATGACGTGTACATGGCGATAAGTGGCGAGAGCGTGTGTGAAGAAGTACACCCCTGCAGGGTTATCATTATCTATTCGAATAGCCGGATTCCTCGGATATGGAAACTTGGACCCCATGCATAGTTCATAGACAAGTGAAAGTGGATACTCTAAAATGTGCAAGATAATCGTGAGTGCTATGGATGGCCTTCTCGTAGGGAGATGGGAGCGGATCCATAGTGGAGTATTGATATGGTGAATATGTGGACTCGTGTGCGCCACCTCAAAAGAGTTACTTGCAGTCGTAGTTCAGGATAGCCACCGAGTCAAAGCTGGCTTGCTGCAGTTAAACTCCACCACCCCCCTTTGTTGATACTGATGCATATGTAGCTAGTTCTGATGTAAGTCTTGCTGGGTACATTTGTACTCATGTTTGCCTATTCTATGTTTTGCAGAGACACGTCTGTCTCGCTATTAGTTCCGGGTGGACTTCGACGTTTAGCTTGTTACCTCAGCTACGATCTTGTACCCTTGGGAGGGTCTTGTAGATAGTCAAGCTTCTGAGACTTCTTCCTTTGTAGTTGTCTGTACTCAGCCAAGTTAAGCTTCCGCATGTGCTTGTTGCTTGTATGCTCTGTATGTTGGGTCATGAGACCCATGTTTGTAATATCTCGCTCCTCGGAGCCTAATGAATAAGTACTGAGTCGTAGAGTCTTGTTGTGATGCCATGTTGTATTGCACATATTGAGCATATTGTGTGCATGATTGAAATGCTTGGTGTGTGTGGGATCCGACAACCTAGTTGTTTATCCTTGGTAGCCTCTCTTATGGGGAAATGTAGTCTTGTGCTTCCATGAGCCATAGTAGTCCGCTACAACCTAGTTCACCGGTGTCCTGCTAGCCTAGCACTACTGCTCCGGAACACTTGACTGGCCGACATGTGATTGACTTCGTTCCTGTGTCTGTCCCTTCGGGGAAATGTCACGCGGTGACATCCGGAGTCCTGCCTAGCCTGCTACAGCCCGGTTCACCAGAGTCCTGTTAGCCTAGTGCTACAGCCCGGATTCGCACGCTGCTGACCGACATGCTCGATGTTGATTCATGTATGCCTGTCCCCATAAGTTAGTGCCACTTTGGGTTCATGACTAGTCATGTTGGCCCGGGTTCTCTGTCATATGGATGTTAGCGACACTATCATATACATGAGCCAAAAGGCGCAAACGGTCCCGGGCCATGGTAAGGCGACACCCATGGGAATACCGTGTGTGAGGCTGGAAAGTGATATGAGGTGTTACCGGCTAGATCAATGTGACTTGGAATCGGGGTCCTGACAGCTTTGGTATCAGAGCCTGACTGCCTGTAGGATTACCAAGCCAAGCTGGTCGAAGTCGTGTCTAGAAATGCTTTAGTTATATAAGGGAATTGATTGTGGATGGCAACGTAAGGCTCTTTTTACTCCTTATCCTCGTGACCTTCTGATCTGAGTCAACCTCTTCTTTTCTACGGGGGTTAAGAACTAGGTTTCTCTTCTATCTCTCAGGATGACGTGTTACTAAACCGTAGTTGCCTAGGATTGATGAGTTCAAGCCTCAGTTCAGTTCCTACTACTTCCATATGTTCATAGCTGGCCTCAGAACCTTGACATTGTGATGTTGAGTGGTTATGCCACCATTTTTGCAGGATGTCTCAAATCATTTTGAGCATTTACAGCCGTTATGCTATCCGAGTCATCCTAGGTTTCTAAATAGTCTGATGCATTTGCAACTCCCTTCTTTCTATTCCCGATGTTCTTTTGGGCCAGATTAACAACACTAATTGCCGAGTTGAGGTACTCCACTACCTCGACACATCTGTTGGAGCTATTATTATGACCCTAGGTGTTTTAGGGAGTCACCTAGTAATCTAGCCATGTTTTGTGTTCCCAGTGTGATGAATCTGGCCGTCATTCCCGAAAGCATCCCGTGATGCTACCTAGTAGTAAGTATTCTACTCCTGGGTTTTGAGCCCAAAATTCACCCTACTTACCTCATGTTGATAGTGTTGCTTGTTCCTTTAGGATATTAGTAACCTTTGCGATAGTCCTCGAGGTCCATGGTATATCATTCTTCCAAATACCATGAACCATTCATGGCAGAAGTTCCTCGTTGGACCGAAAGATCACAACCAGAGTGCTCTTGACGAGCTCTCGATTCTATGCTGTGACTCTCTCAGTCCTACCTTTTTGCATGGATTATCTGGAAGAAATATGTTGAACTTGGTTCGACATACTAATCTATGCATCCACAACTCAGAAGGTTATACGTTCCTTGAGTTGACCCTCCTCAGCTGTATTCCGACCCTAGTCTACCACTTGATAGTCAGGAATAGTTGTGCATTCGTGTTCATCGATGTCTATTATTCTTGTGGTCCGTCAAGCCATTCTATTCCGGAATGACTAGGAGAAACAAACTCCAGTACCTCATCCATTTCTTGGACTGGTCAAAGTAGTTGTATTCCGCAGATCAAAATGCCAATCCAGCTTTTGTTGTGCTCTACCTCGGAGTATTATCCCTTTATGTCAGGATTGCCATGAGAATTGCACCACCTCTTATGAATTCTTGATGAAGTGATACTTCTCGCCATCATTATCCATTCCTCGATCATGTGTTGTTGTAACAGGAATGCCGGCAAGTGAACTATGATGTGTGAAATCAATACTCCTAGCAACCTCATTGCTTGGTAGTTAATGGACAATACTCTCATTCTTAGCGTGCTGGTTATTGAATCATCATCCTAAGATTGATCTTGCTACCTAGTCCTTATTTCAGGTGCACTCTTCGATCAATGAGTTATGATTGTGTCAATCCCTCGCTCTTTTGATCATATCGTCTTGCCTTGAAAAAAAGATTGTTCTCGAGCTTAGTAACAAATCGGTGGTTCATGATTTTCCAAATGTCTTCTCGGAAGTGTTACCAGGTTGTCACCTGACCGCTATGTTGAGTTCGTGATCAAGTTGGTTTCTTGTAACCACCCCTTCTCCAAGAATCTGTGTTGGATACCCCTGAGCTAATTGGTTAAGCTAAACAATAACTTGGAGAGTTGGAAGATAAAATCTTGTCTGACTTAGTTCGTGTTAAGGGATATCTTTTCTATGCGTGTGTGTGTTGAAGAAAGATGATATCTTCATCGATTGGTCCTCGTGATCAGTTGTTGGATCTATTGTCTTGTCCAAACTTTTATTTGAGTGTGGGCTATCCTCAAATCAAATCAGAACCAATGATGTTCGTAATGTTGTCTTACTCGAGGTTGATTCCTCGGGCATACACCATTACATCCTTTGGTCTGACCAATGCTACCACCTTGTTCACATAGTCGTGGAATTCCATCTTCATGGGAACTTGGATGAATTGTTGTTGAGCCCATCGACGACATCCTTATCTTGTCCATGATTCATGTCGAACATCTAAGTAATGTTGGAAACTTTTATAAGCATTATGTTCATGTCCCATCCATGAAGCATATGTTCGGATGAAAGAAGTGACTTCCTCGAATACATGTGCATTTGATGCAAGTTGCCGCTGTGAATTCGAGAAAGTCAATGTTGCTTCCTCTAGAACTATCCCAAGTCAGTCATGCGTACGTGCGAAGTATTCTGTGGTTTGGAGACTTGCAACCTTCATTCTATATGTATCCCTAGCAAACCAAGCCACTAACTGATTTGTTCAAGGAGAAGAAGTTCCTTCATAAGAGCTAGTCATATGACTTATGCAAGGACTTTGTTATCCGTGATAATGGTTCCCAACTAGGACTCGGTAGTGTTTCATTGTAAGACTACTATGTGGTCATGGTTGTCAGGGACAACATGTTCACATGTGTTTAGCAGAACCAGCTCATGTTTTGGATCATTCTACCGTAGTTCATTTCCCGAGAATCTCGCAATGTCATCTCATCGATTTGTGTTGCAATTCTTCCTGTCAGACATGATGAGTCTGGAATATCCTGACACCAACCAGATCTGAATCTCAGGCAGATATGATGGTTGGAATGTTTTCCCAAGAACTATAATATTGGTCTCTCTGTAACCCGGTAAAGTGGATGTCGTGGCCAACACACCCAGTCGGAAGATCTATCATTGTAGTATCTTGATTGAGGAAGTTGGCCACCCCCCATAAGGACTTCGTAAGATTTACTCCGGCAGTTGTTCCTTATGGATTCTTGTGCTCCCGAAGTCCGACCTTTTTACTTGATGTTCTAGATACCAAACCATATCTATCAATGGGGTACGCTAGCACATCAAGGAGAACATTAGAAGCGGAGTGCTAAATGTCTCTCGGTCGATCATCTAGATTTGCTTCTTGGCATTGCTAAGGAAAAATCTGAGAAAGTGATGTCCTCCTTTGCATCTGCATCCTCCATCACCGTTCATCATGGTAGTATGATGTGTTGCCAGGATCCGCGCGCGGCACGGATGTTGGTAAAACCTTGATGAATATGGAAATGCTCAAGTTCTTGAGAGCATGCTCAGACACTAGGTTATATCCTCGGTATCAATTGGAATGTGCCTCCCGTTTGCCGAGTTTTTCTATAACCATAGTTTCCTTTCCAAACTGAGTATGCCATTTCCCCGAACCCCTTCAAACGATCATCATGAATTGCTTGGTCTTCGAGGGGATCATTTTCCTGTGGAATATCCTTTTGTTGTCATCGAGTTGGGTGAAGATCTTGAGAGCAACGATATCAAGATCAACATGAAGCAAGGAATTAACGTTCCTATGAAGGGCAATTGGACCAGGAGGATCGTATTAGCTTTGTGTCCCTCTGTCTTCTTACCTCATGTCTTGAATCTCGGGATGAGATTCTTGTTTAGTGGGGGTGAGTTGTCACAGCCCTAGAATTTGGTTGCAGATAGTGGCATTGCATCCATGCATCATGTTTAAATTCAAGAAACTTGAATTGAGGAAATTTGAAAGCCTCAAAATTTTAATTAAAAGAAGGGCAAGAACCCCTAAAGTTACATTCAGTGAAACCAAAAATGGCCTTCATTAATGTGTGATATTTTTGGCAAGGGTTTGGGTCTAAACCAAAAATAGTGATCATTTTTAAGGAATCATTTTGGCATTGAATTTAAATCACTGTGGTATTTGAATTTGAATATATATTCATATTATAAAGAATATATTTTCAAATGCTTTGTTATATTTTATGTTCATTTGGAGAAGTTCTTTGAGTGACATAAAATATTCAGAGAAGTGTTTTGGCATTGTTTGAATTTGCTTGAATTCAAAACAGTGGCAAAAGATTAAATAAATCAAAAACAGAACATAATAGGAAAAAAACGAGAGCTTACCTGGCCCAAACCTACCTGGCGGCCCAGTTGGCTGGCCCAGCCCAGCAGCCTTCCCTCCCTATAGTCTTCTTCACGCCAGTGGGCAGTGCGCGTGGCCGACGCATGCCAGCACGCGCTCGGCCACCTCCAGCCTGCTTGCCGCTGCTGGAGTCGGCCCCGAGCGCCACGCACCCCCCTGGAACCCCTCGCTCTCTTCCTCGCCCTCGTTCCCCTCCTCTGTCTCGCTCTCTCACGCACGCCCGAACACGCCGTCGCCGCCGTTCACTGCCACCGCGTCCATCGTTCCCCCCTCGCCTCCCCGTGCTGTCCAAGACCTCCGCCGCGACGGCCTCGCCCTCCCCACCGAGCCATGCTTCGCCGAAGGCCCTGCATCACCTCCATCTGGTCGTCTTCAACCTCGGTACCTGCCGGACGCCGTTCGTCGATTCGCCTCGCTCCGGTCGCCCCCGAGCCCATTGATCTGCTCATCGACCTCCCTGTGAGCTCCGCCGCTTTTCCCCTCTCTTCCCCGCGTCATTTTCGCCCTCTAGCCGCAGCCCCGAGATCACCCTCAGCCACCGTCGGCCATGACCGGCGAGCCCATGCTCCCGAGCTTCTCTTGCTCGCTCCAGGGGTACTGATATGCTCCTGGCACCTCCAGGAGGCTGCCTAGCCACTCCGTTGCCTCGCCCGAGCACTGCAACCCCGAGCCCGCGCACCTCCGAGCTCCGGCCGCTGCCTCGCTCGCCGCCATTGCTGTTTCCGACCACCTCAGCCCCTCTCGCTTGCGTAGATGGATGCGGCCGAGCACCCGCAACGCGTAGATGCCCTCCGCCGCGCGAATGGTCGCCGAAATAGAGATTCTGACAAGCCACCGCCGTCCTGTAAGTTCACCGGCGACTTGATCCGGTGGTGCTGATGTGGAAGTGGTTAGATTAGGGCCTAATCACTGCTTAGTTAACTTCTTAGTCAATGACAAGTGGGCCCCGCCCTGCTAACAGCTCTAGTTTAGGTTAATTATAACCCTGCTAGTCAACTGAGTCAATGCCACGCGGGCCCCACGGGTCAGGTTTGACCTGAGCAGCCCCGTTGACCTGCTGAAGTCAGCATGAGGTCATGCTGACGCAATAAATGATTTTCTGGATTATTTCTATTTTGGAAATTCCAGAAAATTAGCAAAACTTCAAAAAATCATAGAAATTAATCTGTAACTCCAAATGAAATAATTTATATATGAAAAATGATCAGAAAAATATGAAGAATCTGTTTATGGTACTTTCATGCATGTTTGAACAAGTTAACCTCACTGAATAGGATAAATCATGATTAGGGCAATTTATGAACTAGCATTTGGAGTTGGAGTTTAACCCTATTTGAATTCCACTTCAATTAACTTGGCTTACTGCTGCATTAGGTCAATTCAGTTCCTTAACATGACATGTCATTCATTTGATTGTGCATTGCAGTGAATGTTGTTTCTTTTGTGTTTTCCGGTGGTTGTTCCCTCTTAGTAGACGATGTTTCCGACGACGTGATCAATGACACGGATGAAGAGCTATATCATCTTCAGAAGTGCCAGGCAAGCAAAAACCCCTTGTCCATTCCGATACAATCCCACTCTCTCGCTCCTGCTCTCTTTTACTGCATTAGGACAACAATGTTTCAACTGTTACATGTTGCAGTAGCTGAACCCCTTTCGTCTGCATGACCTGTCATTGCCACAGTAAATAGATGAAACCCACTAGCCTAAGTAGGAGTTGTTTGAGCCCTGATGTGCCTACTCATTAATTCTTGTTTGTCATGCCTACTACTGCTTAGAGTTGAGTCAGGTCTGATTCATCGGGAATGAATTGGAAGGGTGATGAACATGTCCTACTGTGTGTGAGCTAAGTGTGTGTACACGATTTGGTAAAGGTAGCGGTGAGAGGCCATGTACGAGTACATGGTGGGTTGTCTTATTGCAGCCGTTCTCAGGAACTGAGTTCTGTGTTTGTGATCCATGAACAGTTACTACCACACATTGGGTTCCGGTAACTCGGCCCCTCTCGGCATATTAATAAACTTGATCTCTGTCCAGGAGTTGCAACTAGTTTCTGGTGTTTGTAGGTAGTGTTAGTAGTCTACCAAGTGGCACCTGGTACAGGTGGGCTTGGGGCAGACTAGGCACAGTGGCACGGTGTACCAAGTGGCACCCGGATGGTGGGCTTGGGAACCCTGCACACATCGTTTGGGGCCGTGAGCGACACCCCGGCCGGATCTCCTTGCAGATGGAACCCGAATAGGCGATAAACCTGGACGAGAGGCTTGCGTGGTTAGTCAGGTCGTGGCCGACTCCCTCGCCCGGCTTCCGCTTGAAAGTTGCCGAGGTACATGACGTGTACAGGGCGATAAGTGGCGAGAGCGTGTGTGAAGAAGTACACCCCTGCAGGGTTATCATTATCTATTCGAATAGCCGGATTCCTCGGATATGGAAACTTGGACCCCTTGCATAGTTCATAGACAAGTGAAAGTGGATACTCTAAAATGCGCAAGATAAGCGTGAGTGCTATGGATGGCCTTCTCATAGGGAGACAGGAGTGGATCCATAGTGGAGTATTGATATGGTGAATATGTGGACTCGTGTGCGCCACCTCAAAAGAGTTACTTGCAGTCGTAGTTCAGGATAGCCACCGAGTCAAAGCTGGCTTGCTACAGTTAAACTCCACCACCCCCTTTGTTGATACTGATGCATATGTAGCTAGTTCTGATGTAAGTCTTGCTGGGTACATTTGTACTCATGTTTGCCTATTCTATGTTTTGCAGAGACACGTCAGTCTCGCTAGTAGTTCCGCGTGGACTTCGACGTTTAGCTTGTTACCTCAGCTATGATGTTGTACCCTTGGGAGGGTCCTGTAGATAGTCAGGCTTTTGAGCCTTCTTCATTTGTAGTTGTCTGTACTCAGACAAGTTAAGCTTCCGCATGTGCTTGTTGCTTGTATGCTTTGTATGTTGGGTCATTAGACCCATGTTTGTAATATCTCGCTCCTCAGAGCCTAATGAATAAATACTCTGAGTCGTAGAGTCTTGTTGTGATGCCATGTTGTATTGTACATATTGAGCATATTGTGTGCATGATTGAAATGCTTGGTACGTGTGGGATCCGACAACCTAGTTGTTTATCCTTGGTAGCCTCTCTTATGGGGAAATGTAGTCTTGTGCTTCCATGAGCCATAGTAGTCCGCTACAGCCCGGTTCACCGATGTCCTGTTAGCCCAGCACTACTGCTCCAGAAGACTTGACTGGCCGGCATGTGATTGACTTCGTTCCTGTGTCTCTCCCTTCAGGGAAATCTCACGCGGTGACATCCGGAGTCCTGCCTAGCCTGCTACAGCCCGGTTCATGGGAGTCCTGTTAGCCCAGTGGTACAGCCCGGATTCGCACGCTGCTGACCGACATGCTCGATGTTGATTCATGTATGCCTGTCCCCGTAAGTTAGTGCCACTTTGGGTTCATGACTAGTCATGTCGGCCCGGGTTCTCTGTCATATGGATGCTAGCGACACTATCATATACGTGAGCCAAAAGGCACAAATGGTCCCGGGCCATGGTAAGGCGACACCGATAGGAATACCGTGCGTGAGGCCGCAAAGTGATATGAGGTGTTACCAGCAAGATCGATGTGACTTGGAATCGGGGTCCTGACAAGGCGGTCGCGCTCCAACAAGTCCTCGATCTCCGCATTGCCATCTAAAGACCGATAGAATGCCTCCTCCCTCCGTCTGCCTTCCGGTAAAAAAACCGAACACTAGTTCTGGCAGTGACTGCCTCTGGCCTCGCCTATCGCGGATGGGTAGGGGCATGGCGGACGTGGCAAAAGAGAGGATAAGTGGCGAGCGACGTCAGGCCGGTGGGGGCTTATGAGGATACGGCGAGTTGGGTCACGGTGCCACCATAGAAGGCCGGGAAACAGTACTTATAGGCGCAAGGTAGCGCAACGGTCATCGAAATTCAATGCATAATTAAGAAGGCATGGCTTAGCGCGCCAGCTTGCCATGGAAAACTAGGGAAACTGAAATTCTGACTGTGCCGTCCCGTCCCGTCCGTGCTGGGTCACACGCCGACATGGCGGTCAAACGAGTGCACTCGAATCATCTCCCTCCTTGTCAATAATGATTCCACGGATTTAAAAGGCCCGCAACAATTAAAGCACATCTTTCTTCGCATAAGTTAGCTGCCTTAATTATGGCCGGCTGCATGCAGGCACTCAAAATTGCTCACAGCCAGTACGCGGAGCAGCATGTAACGAGTCGCAGCCGAGGGCATTAGTTGATGAACTTGAGCTGGGAGATAAGGCATTTGCGAACGTTTTCGCTGGCAGTTTCTTCAGATTCGCATGGCATTTCACTACAAGAAACCTGTTAATACGTGACGGTCCTAAGCCGTCACAGACCAGCCAAAAACCGTCATGCGTGCCCATTCATGATGGATTTGAAATCTGTCATGTATATCGCGTCATAATTTAACATCGTACCTTCCATGACGGTATTTGGCCATCATGGATTTGCCTTATGCCCGCCAAGCCCAAACTAGGTCATGACGGAACAAACCGTCATGGACCAATGCCACATAGGATTTTACTAGAATGATGTGGCTACCTACGTGGACACTATGTTTGTCACAAAAACCGTCATGGATTTAGGGCCAATTTAAGTTTGGTCCCATCCATTTCTTTCATCCCAATTTAGATCCAATACACTTCTAGCATAATGTGTTCCACAAATAATGCCAATTTTAGACCAGGACAATATTTGTAAAGTGCCATATGTTACACAAATCACTCAATATGGAATCTACAACCAAGCAGTTTATAATATCCTCCATGGAATGATAATATACAACATATATTGACAAAATATATCACACGACAAGGATGAACCAGTACAATCCAATTTACATCAACAAAGCATATAAACTACTCAGGTTGCCACTCATGTTCTTGTCGTCGACCCTCCTGATGGCAACTACATGTCATGGCGGATTGTGATAGACAGCACCAAGTAGCCCGCTACCCGATCATACCTACCATATTTGCAAGAACATTAGACATTAGTACATATGAATAGATAGTAGAAGAAGAAACTTAAAAAAATTACACGCTTTCCAAAATCCTTAAATTTTATTAAGTGTACAAATGAGAATAACAAGGTATCTAGTATAAAACAACAATAATAGCAGCATTCCTTGAGGCCATACAAATGAGGATAACAAAGTACCCTGCTGATAGAAAATACATTGCAGAAGTCAAGTTACTATAGCAGCAGCACTCGAGGCCATACAAATGAGTATAACAATGTACCCTGCTGATAGAACATACATTGCAGAAGTCAAGTTACTATAGCAGCAGCGGTTGAGGCCATATAAATCCGCCAAAAATGGCATCAGTAACAAACAATATCCATGATGCGGAGCCACTACTCGTCGACCTAGCTAGTGTAAGCTTCTAATGTTCATGTCTCAACAAGTTTACACATGAAACTAAATATTTATCAAGGCACCGACAATAGTGAACAACATTTGCTTGCCAAGTGATATCCGAATGGCATGCAAAATAACTATGAGCCATGGACACTAATAGATCTATAGAAGTGGCAAATGGTTCTGTTAAGAGATACCGAGATAGTGGTTAGAATGTATAGGATTACTTTGGTTCGAGTGAATGAGATGATAAATTTAACCACCAAGATCCATGGGGCACAAACACATTAGTTGAAAATCACACCATGCGCAACTCTGAACTAGATCAACTAAATAGGTGTTGTTCACTAGCAGTTGAGCTGGGGAATGAAAATAATGGAGAAACCATAGGAGTGGTAGTGAAGAACTAACCCTTTGTTGATCACAGTTTAGATCCCAACAGCCACCATGGTTGTCCTCTCAAGCTCTATTTTCCGACTGTTACGGAGTTACCTAGACATGCATCCCAAAAACAAGATATCATAATCAGACAATTAGAGTGTTAAGTGATCGAAATAAAAAGAGAGGAATAACATCAAGAAAAAAAGATTTAGGATAACTTGTCACGAGCACTATTGAGGAGGGCGAGCTAGTGACAGTGCAAAGGAGTTGAAGAAACAATGCGTTGTGTCACTGTGCTGGCAAGTGCTAGCTTAGTGTGTGCCTCCAGGTTGAGAGAGAGTGAGCGAACACATGGCCTTGGTACTAGTACTAATAGGTGCACAAATAATAGTAGTAGTACTCTAAATTGACTCACTAATACATGTGCTTAGTACACAAATTAACAGGTTTAAACCTCTATATTCTCACTGTAGGACTACCACAATCTAATAATGTAATTTTCTTCTTAGGTTCAGATTAAATTTATTTCTGGAATACATATTCACCGGGCTGCAGGAGACAAGGGAAGAAAATAAAAATGCCTTGGGAGAAAACTCTAAACAGAATACGTCGACATGTTAATACAGTAATAGAAATAATGTCTCCAAGACCTAGGGAAAAATGTAAACTGAATTATAATTTGATAGAAGGCCACATACCACAGTGCAGCAGTCTGTCTCTACTTTTTACCCTGCTGTTTGTCTCTACTTGGTACCCTGCAATGTACAAGATACAGAAAAAAAATTAGTGTTAATGATTCAGAGAGGAAGCGCACACACACAACACACCGGCTGCTGCACCAGAGCCCTCGATAGCAGCTGCCGACACCTTGTCAGCACGCACACACAACACACCCTTATAGTTAGAGAGGGCAGTAGCTACGCTAGGCAATCAACAC
Source organism: Triticum urartu (assembly GCF_056163025.1). Classification (NCBI taxonomy): domain Eukaryota; kingdom Viridiplantae; phylum Streptophyta; class Magnoliopsida; order Poales; family Poaceae; genus Triticum; species Triticum urartu. The sequence goes on from NC_141876.1 coordinate 39,914,329, forward strand.
TGACAGTGTTGGACCTTTGTTATGAATCTGTATAGGTATATAGCGATTGAAAAAAACTAATCAATAAGATTGTAACTTTTATATCACTCCCTGCCTCCCTCCCTCAGATACATCCACTGGCTGAGCCTCTTGGAGGCCAAACCGGGGCATGACCTGCCCCCTTCCAAAACTGCAATTTTTTTACTCCCACATATACTAAGTGTTTTGGTCCAGCCTATAAGTGAATGATTCCCCTGCCCATTCAATTAATATATATGTTGTTCTAGAGCATTAGATTGATTAAATGGAAGGATATATACGCACTCCGTACCTACAAGCTAGCTAGCTAGCTACAAGCAGGTTGATTGATTGTTTTATGAGCAGCTTCCTGCTTGCTGCTGCATCTGCACGGGATGTTTGCTTGCAACTTCATTAGATAGACTCACCGGCTACTTGCTGCATCTGGTGGCATTAGATCGATCTGTTGGTTGCTTGCTGCTGCATATATATGGCATGTCTTGTTGAGCACAACTGCCAAGACGACGAATAGACACCTGCCTATAAGTCAAACTGTCAAATGAGAGAAAGAGCAAGCTATGTTCATGTGATTTGCATATGTTTTCATGCATATTTTGCATTCAGTTTAAAAATTGCCCCCCTGATCGCTTGTCATGCTCCGCCACTGGATAAATCAGTTGTAGGATCAAAAGTATGTCTAGAGGGAGGGTGATTAGACTACTTGACCAATTAAAAATCTATCATTTTCCCAATTTTAGTCTTTGGCAGATTTTAGCTATCTTAGCACAAGTCAAGCAATCTTAACACAATTCAAGCAAGCATGCAAAGAGTCTATGAGCAGCGGAAAGTAAAGCATGCAACTTGGAAGAATGTAAAGGAAAGGGTTTGGAGAATTCAAATGCAATTGGAGACACGGATGTTTTTGTCGTGGTTCCGATAGGTGGTGCTATCATACATCCACGTTGATGGAGACTTCAACCCACGAAGGGTAGCGGTTGCGCGAGTCCACGAAGGGCTCCACCCATGAAGGGTCCACGAAGAAGCAACCTTGTCTATCCCATCATGGCCATCGCCCACGAAAGACTTGCCTCACTAGCGGTAGATCTTCACGATGTAGGTGATCTCCTTTCCCTTACAAACTCCTTGGTTCAACTCCACAATCTTTGTCGGAGGCTCCCAAGTGACATCTGGCCAATCTAGGAGACACCACTCCCCAAGAAGTAACAAATGGTGTGTTGATGATGAACTCCTTGCTCTTGTGCTTCAAATGATAGTCTCCCCATCACTCAACTCTCTCTCACAGGATATGAATTTGGTGGAAAGAAGATTTGAGTGGAAAGCAACTTGGGGGAGGCTAGACATAAAGATTCATATGGTGGGAATGGAATATCTTGGCCTCAACACATGAGTAGGTGGTTCTCTCTCAGAAAATGTGTATTGGAAGTGTAGGTATGTTCTGATGGAGCCTGTTATGAGTTGGCTTTGGGACAAGCCCTGTTTCTTTAGACGAATCTGCCCTAGAACTCACTTTTGAAACCCGTTGAAGGAAATCCCGATAAAGAGAGGGAATGTTCTATAAAACTTCCATTTTTCTTCTACACATTATACATTACTCATTGGGTTGATAACAGAGGATAGATCGCGTCAATTCACTAAAAAAAATGCTCTCTCCACGAATGAAGAGTGGGTGGAGGAGGATATAAAGCCTCCACACAAAAACTAACCGTTACACACAATTTGCCAATCTCGGTGAGACCGAATTGAGAAACTCGGTCAGACCGATTCAGCAAATCTAGTGAACGTTAGGATTTTCGGTGGGACTGAGATGCAACTCGGTGAGACCGATATGGTTAGGGTTAGGGCATAACGTAATCTCGGTGTGACCGATTACACAAACTCGGTGGGACCAATTTTGGTAATAAGCTAACCAGAGAGTTGGTCAGGTAAACTCGGTGGGACCGATCGCTCATTTCGGTGGGACCAAAATGTTACAAAAGAGAAACAGAGAGTTTACATTGCAATCTAGGTGGGACCGATCGCTCATCCGGTAGGACCGAAACATTATGAAGGGAAATAGAGAGATTACAACCCCATCTCGGTGTGACCGAGATCCCTATCGGTGAGACTGATTTGCCTAGGGTTTGTGGCAGTGGCTATGACATCTGAACTCGGTGGCCCCGGATAGAAATAATCGGTAGGGCCGAGTTTGAGTTTTGGTTTAGGTCATATGTGGATGTGGGAAGGTAGTTGAGGGTTTTGGAGCATACCACTAAGCACTATGAAGCAAGAACCTCATCAAGCAACACCTCGTCCGTCCTTGATAGTATTGGCTTTTCCTATAGACTCAATGTGATCTTGGATCACTAAAATATAAAATGTAGAGTCTTGAGCTTTGAGCTTGAGCCAATCTTTTTGTCCTTAGTATTTTGAGGGGTCCACTTTCCTCATCCATGCCATGCCATTCATTGAGCTTTTCCTGAAATATTAATCTTGGAATAGCATTAGCTCAATGAGCTATATGTTGTTAGGAATTACCAAAACCACCTAGGGATAGTTGCACTTTCAATCTCCCCCATTTTGGTAATTGATGACAACATATAGATCAAAGCTTCGACAAATGATAATAAGAGTGAAAAACATTGTCGCTTTGAGAAGTATGTGAAAAGCAAGAGCTCCCCCTAAATTTGTGCATAGTTTATGATTTGCTTTGGACTGCAAATGCACAGAGAATTAGGCTCATGGGTTACTCTTCCATGTCACATACATCTTGGTGGAGCACTCAAAATGATAATAATTAAATACATGCACTCATCACCAAGCAAAGTGAATGATCATATAGGGATAAAATGATAATGTCATCCAACATGCATTAATGTAGCATATGATAAAACACACATGATCATCCAAGTATCACACAGACAGAAAGTATCTTAAACAAGCAAATAAAGTTCAACCACCAAAGCAAGAGAGAATAAAAAGCAACGCTCTCTCTCGAAGCCTATGATCTATACATTTTTCTCCCCCTTTGGCAACAAGTTACCAAAAAGTTCCTAGAAAATGCATAGCACTAAATCGTCTCTCAGGCTTGGTCTTCAGGTGGTGGTGTTCGGATAACTCCAAGAACGAAGGCTTCGGTCGATGTAGATGGAGCTGATGGAGTAGGTGCTGGAGCTGGTGGCACTGAAGCTGTAGCTGGTGCAGATGAAGTGGCTCTGGTGTCTGGAACAGGCACTGTAGCTGACCTGTGAGCTCTAGGCACTCTGGCAAATGCATCAGTGGTTGTCTTGCCCTTCCTCTCCTGCATATCATCCTGAAGTTGCTCCACAATAGACTGGATCTCAGTTACCTTCACATCCAAGTCATAGAACTTTTGCTCCACGATCCTTTCCAGGCTCTCCTAGTTTTGAGTCTGGGTGGCCAGCCCCTTCTCAATCCTCAGAGTGGAGGCAATCAAGTAGCCAAGCTGATCTTGCTTGCTCTTCAGAAGATACTGGGATGCTTCTTCAGTAGTTGGCATCCTTGCAGCCTTTTCAGCCTTTGCCTTCTCCTTCTTGGCTTGTGCGTGCACAGAAGATGGTTCATTTTCATCCATCACAACAGTGTTGTCCTCAAATTATGGGTAGATGGGCATGTCCTCCTTATCTAGCAGATATGTGCTTGTGGTCATCTTGGAGTTAATCAGCTCCTGAATCTGTGGGGCATACCCACAACTCCTCTTTTGGTCAGCAGTTGTCCTCTTGATAGTTTCAACTATAAGACTCATGACATTGAACTTTTGTGGAACATAAAAAATGTGTAGCAAGTTTATTGCATGGCCTCTGATCATCTTGTGATCTCCTGACTTTGGCAAGAGAGTGTGCCTGAGGATCCAGTTTATAGTTGGCAAGCCTAACAGAAGGTAATGTACAGATCCAAACTTGTGTGTCTCAAGAGCAGCATCTAGGATCTCCTTGTACATGTGTGCCATGGTGTTGTGATCCTTCTTCTTGTTGGCATAGACATCCAAGTCATCTTCACTCTCTTTTGGGGCATTGATCAACTTCGCCCATTCAGCAACCGTTGACTGGTACCTCGTACCTTCAGACATCCATACAATCCTTCCATCTGGGTAGAAGTGAGCTGTGGAGTAGAACTGCATGATGATCTCATCATTCCATTTTGTGAGCTTCTGAGCCACAAACTCATCAAATCCACAAGCCTTGAAACTGTCATATACTCCTGGATAGTGTTCATCATTCTGCCTGATGTACTCCCAGTCGGCCCATCTCATGTCACACACTATTGGTTTCTTGTCAAGCAAGATGGTCTCATAGAAGTCCTGTTGTTCCTTTGTATGGAACTTGTAGTCCACAGCAGTCCTTCTCCTGGTGGCATATGGATCAGACTCTCTCCATAGCCTCAATCATGAGTCCTTCCTTATCTTCATGTTTTCAGCTACTAGATGAGCATCATTGTGATCTGGAATTTTTGGCTTCAACTTCCTCAAAACATGTGACTCATCATCTTCTTCCATTTCAGCTTCAGGCACTTGGGCCTTGTTCTTCTCCTCAGCAGGGATGTTCCTGGTGCTCCTCTTTGGTTTTGGCTTTGGAGCTGGATCAGCAGCCTTAGGAGCAGTCTTAGGCTTAGATGGAACAGCCCCTGCCCTGATGGCATCACCCATAAGCTTCTGAGCTTTGGGTGCTGGTGCAACATCTTCTTCCTCTTCCTCTTCAGAATCTCTCATGATTGAGTATCTTCCAAGCACTCTAGCAGTGGTCTTCTTGACCCTCTCTTTCCTCTTCTTCCCTTCTGCAGCACCCTCTTTGGGTTCAGATTCCAAAGGTACTTGAGTAGAGGCTCTGGCTTTAGACATGGGAATTCTCTTTGCAGGTACTTTGGTCTTCATACCAGGCTTAGTGGCAGCACCAGTGCTATATTCCTTTTTAACCACTTTCTTTTTGGAAATGGCCTCATCCTCAATTGCCACATAGTCTTCATCCTCAGATTCAGAAGTTTTCTTCTTTCTGGCCCTGGTGACAGCTTTGGGTAAGTTGCTTGGGGTGCTCCTGCTACCATCATCTGAGATGCTAGAGGGACTAGTGCCCTCACTCAAGTGAGCCTGCTCCTCTTACTTGTTCTAGCTGTGACTCTGATCAGACATATTGCAAACACTGATAGCAGACCCTGTGAATAGATATAGATGAGATAGAGTGGATGAGCATCACAAAATGCAGAGGTTTTTGCAAAAGAATGAGTCAAAAACATAGTTTTAGTTTTCCACAGAAAGCATTTCGGATCAACCGATTTGTAAACTCGGTGATACCGAAGCAACTTTTGGAACCTAAACTAGTGAACTCAGTCAGACCGAGTCACAGTTCGGTGGCCGGTCCGGTGGGTCCCAGTAGTCAAGGGGAAACGTTTTTTTCGCCAAATACGGTGACCCGTCTGGTGGGTCCCTGCTGTCAATTGGAGGAATACTTGTTTTCGGCGTAATAAGGAGGCACTTCCTTGCGTCTGCTGTGGACCCAGCTGTCAGCCTCTCCACATACAGTACTCTTTCGATGGAAGTTATTCCTTTACCACGTTGACCATGCCGCGCCGAGAGCACCAGGGCGGTGGACGACGGCGAGGCCTAGGAAGGGGACGACTCGGAGCCGGGGAAGACGCGGTAGTGGATGCCCACGTGTAGAGGAGTATGAGGGTTCACTAGTTCGCTGTGGTGTGAGGATGCCGTCGCCGCAGACTAACAGGGGGTGCGGGTGAGTAGAGGGATGACCTGGCCAGTGGTGGGAGTAGTAGGGGGTGGTAAGGCCTCCGCCGCATCGCAGCCGGCCACGGGAGGCAGGAGCTCGAGGCACGACCAACGCTGGTTTGGGCGGCTAGAGCAAGAAGACCAGAGGTTGAAGAAGCACTACGACCGTTGGATGGACATAGCACGGTCACTGGAGTTAGAATCGTGCATATTGACTAAGTTGACAAAGCCCTCCGTCCCCGTCAACTTAGTAGGCCCACAAGTCAGCCTCCCGTTATACTGGGTCCCAGCTAGTAGGGGGAGTATTCATTTTTTTATGCGTAATAAGGACGCACTTCCTTGCGATCGAAGATATAGCTGGTGGGTCCGAGCTATCAGCGGCGGTAATGTTTTTTTCGTGAAATACAAAGGCCCTTTTGGTGGGTCCCAGATGTCAGGTGGAGGAATCATTATTTTGCGCGTAATAAGACGGCATTTCCTTGCATGCGACCGTGGACCCAGCTTTCAGCCTCTCCATGTACAATCCACTTCAGATGCATGTCGGTCGTTGACCATGTTGACCAGGCCGCGTCGAGAGCACCAGGGCGATGTACAACGGCGAGGGCCTAGGAAGGGAACGACACGGAGGCAGGGAAGACTCGACAATTGTTTCCCACGCGGAGGGGAGTACGACTGTACGAGGGTTTACTGGTTCGTCTACCATCGCCGGAGAATAAAAACAGGTGTGGGTGAGTAGAGGGATGGCTAGGCCAGCGATGGGAGTACGGTGGGGCGGCGAGGCCTGCGCGGCATCATAGCCGGCCACGGGGAGGAGGGAGCAGGCAGTCCCGCTGGTGCTTGTTTGAGCGGCTGGAGCAGGAAGAGCAGAGATTGAAGAAGCACGACGGCCATTGGATGGACATCCAACAGTCACTGCTTGTGCATCAACCTTTTTTTAGGAAAGCCTCAAATCTGTGGAAAACAGCATACAACCCATTTGCCACTATTTCTAATAATTTACAGCCCATTTGCTAATTCTTAAAAAAAATTTGGAGCCCATATTCTTTTTGTTAACATTACAGCCCATATTGTGGCCACGGTTAAAAAATTATACGAAATTTTTCATATTTCGGTGCAGTCCGAACTGTTTTTAATCCCGAAATTTCGAGTCACATTCAAACTGATTTTAAAAATAAATGTATATCAATATAAAATCCAACAAATTGTCCACGCATAAAAATTAATGCAATTTAACATCTCGAAATGACAAAAAAAGAAATTTGTAACTAATTGCTGGTTTGATGTGTTTTAAAAATGTACGACCCATTTCACATTACTGATATGCCATTTTCTCGTCCAGCCGAATGAAGCTCTCCTCATCTTGAAAGATTTCCATCCCAACAGGCCTGACAAAGCGACTTACTTGGCAAATCACAAAAAAACTAGGCTAGACATTTTCAGAAAGAAAAAAAAACTACTAGGCTGGTCTGTGGTAAACATAAAAGAGAAGGCTGTCTAGACAGGCCAGAGTGCCCCGCACAGCCCAGTTGACACCCTGCTTTCGTCTCAAAAACAAATTAGATAAATGCCACTCCAATTATGGCGATTCATAAAAATGCCACTTCAATTTCCAAACTTTGAAAAATGCCACTGCAATTTTTGCAAACTTTGGAAAACGCCATTGCAATTTGCAAACTTTGAAAAACGCCACTCTAGACTTCCAAAAATGCCACTGGAAATGGCATGAAATGGCATTTTTCAAAGTTTGGAAATTGCAGTGGAATTTCTCAGAAACACCAGATTTGGAGTGGCATTTATCAAATTAACCCAAAACAAAAATAACTGGGCAAGTTGCTGGGTCCCTGGTGTCAGCCGCTCGTTGTGCAATTCTCTCGTTTATTGACTATGTTGACAATGGCATGGGACCCAGATGTCAGAAATCCATTAGGAGGAGCCATTTTTTTATTGGCTTGAAATAAGGAGGCACTTGCTTGCGTACTGTCATGACTTGGCGGTCCCTGCTGTCATCCTCTCCACATACAATCATCTCCTGATTTGTGTACGCGTCAACTTGGTAGGCCCACAAGTCAGCCTCTAAACCCGTGGAGGACAAATACAACCCATTTAAAAAAATAACAGCCCATTCCATACGTTCAAACAGAAAGTTCAACATTCAGAGCAAAGTAACAGGTCTGATGCACATATAGAGTACTGAACTTCCACGTTGACAACCATCATAGCCAAGTTAACTATATACTCCCATTAATACTCTAGTAGCGTACAAGTACTAACTTACTCTTAGCTAACTAGATGATGTCGGCCGCCATCTGCGATACACGCTAAACTCCGGCACCGGCGTCCTCCGCCTCGCCTCGGACTTGCCAGAGGTGCGATGGGGCGCGTTGCTCGCGCGCGTTGGCCCTTTCCATACCGACGTGGTCCACCGAAGCTTCGGCTTCTAAGCGGGAAACCCACTTGACGAGCTGGTTGTAAAAATCAGCGTCGCGAACGCGTGCGTGCCCGATAGCCTCCTGGGCTATTTGCTGGGCGCCGGCCTCCATGTTGTCGACCTAGTTGCGGGCACTCTCCTCGCGACTCAGAGCGTTGGTGCGCTGCTACTCCATGTCCCGGTGGCGGCGCAAATCGGTGATATGCTGCTCCTCCGCCAAGCGGTCGCGCTCCAACAACTCCTGCTCCTCCGCCAGGCGGTCGCGCTCCAACAAGTCCTCGATCTCCGCATTACCATCTAAAGACCGATAGAATGCCTCCTCCCTCCGTCTGCCTTCCGGTAAAAAACCGAACACTAGTTTTGAAGTGACCGCCTCTGGCCTCGCCTATCGCGGACGGGTAGGGGCATGGCGGACGTGGCGAGAGCGAGGATAAGTGGCGAGCGACGTTAGGCCAGTGGGGGCTTATGAGGATAGGGCGAGTTGGGTCACGGTGCCACCATAGAAGGCCGGGAAACAGTACTTATAGGCGCAAGGTAGCGCGACGGTCATCGGAATTCAATGCATAATTAAGCAGGCATGGCTTAGCGCGCCAGCTTGCCATGGAAAACTAGGGAAACTGAAATTCTGACTATGCCGTCCCGTCCCGTCCGTGCTGGGTCGCACGCCAGCATGACGGTCAAATGAGTGCACTCAAATCATCTCCCTCCTTGTCAATAATGATTCCACGGATTTAAAAGGCCCGCAACAATTAAAGCACATCTTTTTTCGCATAAGTTAGCTGCCTTAATTACGGCCGACTGCATGCAGGCACTCAAAATCGCTCACAGCCAGTACGCGGAGCAGCATGCAACGAGTCGCAGCCGAGGGCATTAGTTGATGAACTTGAGCTGGGAGATAAGGCATTTGCGAACGTTTTCGCTGGCAGTTTCTTCAGATTCGCATGGCATTTCACTACAAGAAACCTGTTAATACGTGACGGTCCTAAGCCATCACAGACCAGCCAAAAACCGTCATGCGTGCCCATTCATGATGGATTTGAAATCTGTCATGTATATCGCGTCATAATTTAACATCGTACCTTCCATGACGGTATTTGGCCATCATGGATTTGCCTTATGCCCGCCAAGCCCAAACTAGGCCATGACGGAACAAACCGTCATGGAGCAATGCCACATAGGATTTTACTAGAATGACGTGGCTACCTACGTGGACACTATGTTTGTCACAAAAACCATCATGGATTTAGGGCCAATTTAAGTTTGGTCCCATCCATTTCTTTCAGCCCAATTTAGATCCAATACACTTCTAGCATAATGTGTTCCACAAATAATGCCAATTTTAGACCAGGACAATATTTGTAAAGTGCTATATGTTACACAAATCACTCAATATGGAATCTACAACCAAGCAGTTTATAATATCCTCCATGGAATGATAATATACAACATATATTAACAAAATATATCACACGACAAGGATGAACCAGTAGAATCCAATTTGCATCAACAAAACATATAAACTACTAAGGTTTCCACTCATGTTCTTGTCGTTGACCCTCCTGATGGCAACTACATGTCATGGCCGATTGTGATAGACAGCACCAAGTAGCCCGCTACCCGATCATACCTACCATATTCGCAAGAACATTAGACATTTGTACATATGAATTGATAGTAGAAGAAGAAACTTAAAAAAATTACACGCTTTCCAAAATCCTTAAATTTTATTAAGCGTACAAATGAGAATAACAAGGTATCTAGTATAAAACAACAATAATAGCAGCAGCACTTGAGGCCATACAAATGAGGATAACAAAGTACCCTGCTGATAGAAAATACATTGCAGAAGTCATGTTACTATAGCAGCAGCACTCGAGGCCATACAAATGAGTATAACAATGTACCCTACTGATAGAACATACATTGCAGAAGTCAAGTTACTATAGCAGCAGCGGTTGAGGCCATATAAATCCGCCAAAAATGGCATCAGTAACAAACAATATCCATGATGCGGAGCCACTGCTCGTCGACCTAGCTAGTGTAAGCTTCTAATGTTCATGTCTCAACAAGTTTACACATGAAACTAAATATTTATCAAGGCACCGACAATAGTGACCAACATTTGCTTGCCAAGTGATCTCCGAATGGCATGCAAAATAACTATGAGCCATGGACACTAATAGATCTATAGAAGTGGCAAATGGTTCTGTTAAGAGATACTGAGATAGTGGTTAGAATGTATAGGATTACTTTGGTTCGAGTGAATGAGATGATAAATTTAACCACCAAGATCCATGGGGCACAAACACATTAGTTGAAAATCACACCATGCGCAACTCTGAACTAGATCAACTAAATAGGTGTTGTTCACTAGCAGTTGAGCTGGGGAATGAAAATAATGGACAAACCATAGGAGTGGCAGTGAAGAACTAACCCTATGTTGCTCACAGTTTAGATCCCAACAGCCACCACGGTTGCCCTCTCAAGCTCTATTTTCCGACTGTTACGGAGTTACCTAGACATGCATCCCAAAAACAAGATATCATAATCAGACAATTAGAGTGTTAAGTGATCGAAATAAAAAGAGAGGAATAACATCAAGAAAAAAAGATTTAGGATAACTTGTCACGAGCACTATTGAGGAGGGCGAGCTAGTGATAGTGCAAAGGAGTTGAAGAAACAATGAGTTGTGTCACTATGCTGGCAAGTGCTAGCTCAGTGTATGCCTCCAGGTTGAGAGAGAGTGAGCGAACACGTGGCCTTGGTACTAGTACTAGTAGGTGCAAAAATAATAATAATAGTAGTAGTACTCTAAATTGACTCACTAATACATGTGCTTAGTACACAAATTAATAGGTTTAAACCTCTATATTCTTACTGTAGGACTGCCACAATGTAATAATGTAATTTTCTTCTTAGGTTTAGATTAAATTTATTTCTGGAATACATATTCACCGGGCTGCAGGAGACAAGGGAAGAAAATAAAAATGCCTTGGGAGAAAACTCTAAACAGAACACGTCGACATGTTAATACAGTAACAGAAATAATGTCTCCAAGACCTAGGGAAAAATGTAAACTGAATTATAATTTGATAGAAGGCCACATACCATAGTGCAGCAGTCTGTCTCTACTTTTTACCCTGTTGTTTATCTCTACTTGGTACCTTGCAATGTACAAGATACATAAAAAATTTAGTGTTAATGATTCAGAGAGGAAGCGCACACACACAACACACCGGTTGCTGCACCAGAGCCCTCGATAGTAGCTACCGACACCTTGTCAGCACGCACACACAACACACCCTTATAGTTAGAGAGGGCAGTAGCTACGCTAGGTAATCAACACTGACAGTGTTGGACCTTTGTTATGAATCTATATAGGTATATAGCGATTGAAAAAAAACTCATCAATAAGATTGTAACTTTGTATATCACTCCCCGCCTCCCTCCCTCAGATACATCCACTGGCTGAGCCTCTTGGAGGCCAAACGGGGGCATGACCTGCCCCCTTCCAAAACTGCAATTTTTTACTCCCACATATACTAAGTGTTTTGGTCCAGCCTATAAGTGAATGATTCCCCTGCCAATTCAATTAATATATATGTTGTTCTAGAGCATTATATTGATTAAATGGAAGGATATATACGCACTCTGTACCTACAAGCTAGCTAGCTACAAGCAGGTTGATTGATTGTTTTATGAGCAGCTTCCTGCTTGTTGCTGCATCTGCACGGGATGTTTGCTTGCAACTTCATTAGATAGACTCACCGGCTACTTGCTGCATCTGGTGGCATTAGATCGATCTGTTGGTTGCTTGCTGCTGCATATGCATGGCATGTCATGTTGAGCACAACTACCAAGACGACGAATAGACACCTGCCTATAAGTCAAATTGTCAAATGAGAGAAAGAGCAAGCTATGTTCATGTGATTTCCATATGTTTTCATGCATATTTTGCATTCAGTATAAAAATTGCCCCCCTGATCGCTTGTCATGCTCCGCCACAGGATAAATCAGCTGTAGGATCGAAAGTATGTCTAGAGGGGGGTGATTAGACTACTTGACCAATTAAAAATCTATCCTTTTCCCAATTTTAGTCTTTGGCAGATTTTAGCTATCTTAGCACAAGTCAAGCAATCTTAACACAATTCAAGCAAGCATGCGTAGAGTCTATGAGCAGCGGAAAGTAAAGCATGCAACTTGCAAGAATGTAAAGGAAAGGGTTTGGAGATTTCAAACGCAATTGGAGACACGGATGTTTTTGTCGTGGTTCCGATAGGTGGTCCTATCGTACATCCACGTTGATGGAGACTTCAACCCACGGAGGGTAACGGTTGCGCGAGTCCACGGAGGGCTCCACCCACGAAGGGTCCACGAAGAAGCAACATTGTCTATCCCATCATGGCCATCGCCCACGAAGGACTTGCCTCACTAGCGGTAGATCTTCACGAAGTAGGCGATCTCCTTGCCCTTACAAACTCCTTGGTTCAACTCCACAATCTTTGTCGGAGGCTCCCAAGTGACACCTAGCCAATCTAGGAGACACCACTCTCCAAGAAGTAACAAATGCTGTGTTGATGATGAACTCCTTGCTCTCGTGCTTCAAGTGATAGTCTCCCCAACACTCAACTCTCTCTCACAGGATATGAATTTGGTGGAAAGAAGATTTGAGTGGAAAGCAACTTGGGGAAGGCTAGAGATAAAGATTCATATGGTGGGAATGGGATATCTTGGCCTCAACACATGAGTAGGTGGTTCAATGTGTATTGGAAGTGTAGGTATGTTCTGATGGCTCTCTCCATGAATGAAGAGTGAGTAGGTGCTAAATGCACTCCCCCCTGTGGACCGCCTTTTTAGTTTTTTTAAAAAATAAAAGAAAATGCTGGAAATGTCAAAGAAATAAAAGAAAATAAGTTTCCCATGTGATATGTAGTTGTTGGGAAAATTTAAAATTATGAATTTTGACTTTATTTGCAAAATCTCTCAGGAATTTAGTAAAATGGGCATAACTTTTGCATACGAACACGAATAGTTACATACGAATTGAATCGAGGGAACCCTGTTCAACATCTTCAAAATCCCCAAAAACCTAACGGAACAAAAGATACGGGGCTTTTAAGATCTAGAGGGGGAAAATGAAAAAAAATTCAAACTTACTAGTGGCGCACCATTTGCTAGGTGTGCCACTAGTAACAGAAAAAAATTGGTTTCAATTTTTTTTGGATTTTATTTTCAAAATATGATACGTAATATGACCGGGAAGTTTGAAATATTTTTTCAAAATTTCATCACACTCATGAACATGAGCAAAGTCCTAGACATCAACAAGGTTTAATAGGATTGATATGATAGATATATCAACAAGTGCTTGTGAAGTGAGCTGGTGCTGGGGTTGGATAGAACTGCGAAGTTTAGGATGCTCGGGATGGAGTATTGTGAGGATGGGTGACCTTTCGGGAAGTTTGACCACCGAGTGCGATTTGACTTGAGATTAAGCATATTGACCCGAGATTAAGCCATAGTGACTCGAGATTAAGAAAAAAATTTGAAAAAAAATTTGAAAAAAAATTGAAAAAAATTGTTAGTAATGGCGCACTTCTATGTGGTGCACCATTACTAAGCCAGATAGTAATGCCGCACCGTGGGATATACTAATTGAAAGTGCGTTATATCGACTAGAGGGGGGGTGAATAGGCGATTTTTATGAAAGTCTTCAAAACGTGAGAGTTATGAAGATAAACAGTGAAGATTATGCCTATTACTATGCAGCGGAAGTTAGATTACACTAGGGCAGCCATGGTCATGTATTCAATAGAGTGAAAGCGCAATGACAAACAGCTTCAGTGTAATAAGGATCAGGTAGGAAGAAGTTATGAAGCCGAACAGATCATACATTCATGTTGTGAAGACAAAAGATAAAGCAAGCATGCAATGGCTTCACAATGAATAACTGTAAATGAAGGGAAGTGAAGATGAAACCAGTGACACGTTGAAGACAATGATTTGTTGGACCAGTTCCAGTTGCTGTGACAACTGTACGTCTGGTTGGAGCGGCTAGGTATTTAAACCGAAGGACACACAGTCCCGGACACCCAGTCAAGGACACTTAGTCCAAGACACCCAGTCCTCACTGTTTTCTCCTTGAGCTAAGGTCACACAGATCTCGCCCAATCACTCTGGTAAGTCTTCAAGGTAGACTCCCAAACCTTCACAAACTTCGTTCACCAGCAATCCACAATTTCTCTTGGATGCTCACAACGCGACGCCTAACCGTCTGGAGGATGCACAGTCCTCAAGTGTAATAAGTCTTCAAATCACACAGACACGAAGACTTAAGTGATGCCCAATTTACTCTGGCTCTGGGTGGTTAGGGATTTTCTCCTCACTGGGAATTTTTCTTTCAAAGGCTTCGAGGTGGGTTGCTCTCAAACGACAAAAGCCGTGCACTAAAATTTGAGCAGCCAACCATTTAAGGTTGTGGGGGGTGGACTATTTATAGCCACTTGGCAACCCGACCTGATCTGTCCGAAATGACCCTGGGTCACTAAGGAATTGACACGTGTACCAACGGTCGGATTTCGAACTCACACGGCAACTTTACTTGGGCTACAAGTAAAGCTGACTTGTCTGACTCTGGACAAGATTTTCTCTCATAGGCTTCGCTCGAAGACATAGGATTTGAATTAGGCATCACTTCAGTCATTCTGACTGGTTCCCTTCGACCCCACTTAACAGTACGGTGGTTCCTATGACGCAACATGAATGAAATAAAACTACGAAGGATCTAGGTCTTCGAGTTTCAAAAGCTTCATAGGGAGTCTTCTCATGTCATTGTCTTCAATATGAATATCTTCATAAACCACCATTGTCTTCAATGTCTTCGTACATTTTTAGGGGTCATCTCTGGTAGTAAAACCGAATCAATGAGGGACTTCTACCTGTGTTTTCCTGCAATTCTCACAAACACATTAGTCCCTCAACTAGGTTTGTCGTCAATACTCCAAAACCAACTAGGGTGGCACTAGATGCACTTACACTAATGGCGCACTGCGTGGTGCGCCATTAGTATACCAGATACTAATGGCGTGATGCTAGTGGCGCACCTGTAGTGCGCCATTAGTAGCCAAAACAGGTGCGCCACTAGCAGGCCTTTTCCTAGTAGTGTTGCATCGCAACTAAAACTGCCAGGATCGCATTAGTAGGCTAGCTAGTGATCGACCAGTAACTTGTAAACACTGAGCGAACAGATATAAGGAACTGTTAATGCATCTCAATGATTCAAAGATCATATACAAATATGTAGCTTCAAAAGCAAAGATCAGCCACAACTAAAACCAACTAGTACAATTCCCATACATAAGATCAACATGTTAATGCATCTCAATGATTCACAGATCATATACAAATATTTAGCTCCAAAAGCAAAGATCTAGAAAAAACATATGTTCTTCCTACTAACATGGATGCTTCTCTTGGCCAACATTCAGTACAGGCTGAAAGACAAATTTGTTTGTGAAGTCTACAATTCCTCTTGAAAACGTAAGTGGTTTCACCAACAGCCAGAACCATGAGAATGAACCACACATGATGGAGGAACATCCACTGCAATATGATTTGGTCTTCTCTCGATCACACAGCAAGACTATTTTCGGAATACAAACTTTAACTTAGGCAAAATGATGCCCATTGTATAATCAGATCAAAGCAATGAATCACCTAGTGTTGGCCAATAAATAATACAGTACTACTTTTCTGCAATCCATGAAGTGACTATCCAATCTTTCTATGTCTATTTTCAAATGGCACTGCATGTAGTGACTATACTATTCTCTTGTGCAGTTCAACCAAAATTGCGGTCACTTTGTGTGTTTGCCAAATAGCAACGGGCAGACATCTCTGTCTGAACAAATATCAAGCAGCTAGTAAACATATACCCCACCTTGTATTTTTGGTTTAAACATGTCTCTTCCGCTTAGCATCTGTCATGTTTTGCACTGGACAATTTGATACAGTCATGTTTTGCCCTGGACAATTTCATACTAAATTGATTTGCTTGTTCAGAGCAGAAATATAGTGCCTATTCTTCATCAGACCAAGGATATCCATGTTCGCAGTGATGGAAGAGGTGAAATCGATGCAACCGAAATTGAGCATCCAATCATTGAATCATGTCCTACACCTCCAATGTAGGTCCACCCTGCCAATAAATTCACATGCAAACCACTACTATTACTATCTAATGACAGTACAAAAAGGGTAGCAAGATAGTAGCAAACCATGTACCTTCTTAATGAATAGCTCATAGTGCCACCAATTGGATATAAAGGTTTGGAAGAAAACATGCTCCTAATGTTGAACCAGTTGGACTTTTTGTGTAGTTCCACTAAAATCGAGCATCCATGTTTGCATAGATATTGAAAGTGTGATTACTATAAAAGTGGCACTAGTTGAAGCATAGACTCACAAATATAAGCATTCCAATTTCTTAATGGGAAAAGGTAGCAAGACTGTTTCTAACCACCCGTTTGAAGGAATAAATAAGGCAACAACAGCTGATGTCAGAAAGGCATATATAGTTCTTTCTGAAAGAATGATCGATTCCTGACCTTTCCTCTTCTTTTAAGCATATTTTGTGCAGTTCAACTAAAATAAAATGCCATCACCGCCTTGACAATTCAGTGACACTGTACAAAAGGAAATGACTTAACATTACATCATGATGTCAGGTATGTAGTCGACATGCATTAGAGACAAACTTACAGACCTCCTCTGATAGCATAATGAACAATAATTTTAACAAAGGTGTGACTAGCTTTACCGGGATAATTTGAGTGAACTCTACACCCTCTGTTCCTTAATATAAGACGTTTTCACGGTTCAGTTTAAAGTACCCAAACGTCTAGTATTTAGAAAAACAGGTAGTAGTTTTCTTGAGCACATATCTGGGAAATCTTGCCACACTTTATTTATGTCCATACTCTAATGCAACACAATTCGAAATTTCGAATACTACAAATATACACTAATCCAGTGGCTAGTGCAACAATATAGTAGTTATTTTATTACAGGGTATAGTACAATGGTTTTACTGAACAGATTTCAATAAAATCTGGTACTGGAAGATTTCTATAAGAATTAACAATACAAGATGTAAAGGTAACACGTTTCAGCATTGGTATACTAGCTGTGCATGAGCATTAAACCAAATACAAAAGTCTGAAGGTAACTAGCATTATTAACTAATGACAGTATAAAAAAATTGCAAACCATGTACCTCCAAGGTAAATATCATTTCGAACTCGTGGGGACCTTAAAAATTGCAATCCCAATCTTGATAATCGATCAAACATAAAAACTTGATCGAACGAATCAAGAGAACAGCCGGAGGAGGAGGTGCCCACTCTTGACCTTTCCTCTTGTCTTCATAATTTTTTGTGCAGTTTAACCAAAATAAAATGACATCAGCGCCTTGGCATTTTGGTGACACTGTACAAAAAAAAATAACTTATCTCATGAAAGTGAGGGATGTAATCTATAAGGATTAACAATGCAAAAATCTGAAGGTAGTAACAAATTTCATCATTGGTATACTAGATGTGCAACAGAATTAGAATGCCTTAGATGAAAAATCTTTAATATATCCACAATCAACAGCTAACCCTGAAATAATCCAGTGACATTAAGTGGCATTACTTAAATTTATCGGTGGCATTAGACTGAGTGCGACATTAGTTAAATGTGGCATCACTTTAGCAGTAGCATTGCTTGACTTGACTATTGGTGTTATACTAACAGCAAAAAAGTGACAGTAAGAGCATGGTAGGCCCATTCAGACAGTGGCGCACCAGTACGATGTACCTCCACGGATGCATAAAGTGGTGAGGGAGGTATGGTTTCCCAAAGCAACAAATATCCAGGCAGCATTTGTGGATTACGTCCATTTTTGTTATGTTTAGCCACCTTTTTCCTATGTGAGGACAACAAACCGATCGACCTGGTCATTCTCTATTGCGTTGTCATGCCTTTCTACCCTTCTTCAACCAAGAGACACGAGACTCGTTCCTTAGCTACTTATTTTCCCCTTTTCAACCTAGATGCGGGTTCAATGCCTACTCTCTTGGCTAGTACAGTCTCCCTTCCTTTCCTTATTCAACCCAGACATGGATTAGTCTACATGAAGTAGGGTTTCCTTTAATAGTGCAAATTAAGGTTTTCGTGACCAGCAGAGCAGAGGATAGCAAATTGGGAAGATGGTGGAGTGGAAAAAGATCCACATGGAGTGACATGGCAGATGGGGCAATAGAACAAGGGTATGGTTCGAAAAGAGGTAGCATACGTGAGGGTCGGCGGGAAGTGGCTTCGATCGTGGTCGTCGTCCTCCGCACGCACTATGGCAGCGAGCTTGGGGACGGAGGCCATCTCGCGCGGGCGCTAGGTCTGAGAGGATGACCTAGTCGTCAGTGCGTGACCTCGCCCGCCGACGATGAGTGCGTCAACGCTGCACGTTGTTTTCTTCCCCGACGGAAATGTGACCACTGGTGAGGAGGGAGAGAGAGGCCATCTTTTCTAGATCTAGAGAGAGAGTGATAGTGTGAGAAGCAAGTGGGCAGCCCTTAGCAAGAAAGCTCTGAAGCTCCAGCCTATATATGTTTTTTATACTACTAGTACTAGAGGTGGGGTAGTGGTAGAGTAGTTTATATTTTCTCTACAAACAGTACCGGTTAGTCGTGCTTCAAAACTGAATGACACGCCATTAAAAAAAGAAAGTCAAGAAATAATACGGCACTTCGGGCCAACGCGGCCAGATCGCCTTTTGCACAAGAAATTACACACCATGTTTCGTTGACATGTGGTCCCATTCCAACATGTTAGTGAGATGACAGCGAGTCCTTTTGTACAATTTCCGAAGGACGTGTAGGCCGGGGCGCCTCTTCGTGTACAGTGGCAAACTGGCAACCGTCCACCGACTCTTCGCCTTTCCCTCTCGATTTGGAACTGCTCTCGCTCGCTCTTCCTCCCTCCTCCATTTGCCTTCACCCTTCCTTCTACCATTGTTCGATCGTCTTCTCCATGGAGGGAACAAGCCAGAAACGACCCCGCTATTCTTGCCCCGATCTGAAAGATGATGTGGTGGGGGAACTCACTGATCGGTGCGACGTCGTCACCCCGGCTAGCATGGCAGGTTCGTTCAAGAGCATTCTCGACTCAACTAATAACATCATTACAACGAACCCAAGGTTCCAGGAGCTGTTTGATCTCCCTTATCTTCTTCGCTATAAGCCTGTTCCCATGGGCGCGGACGACGGAGGCCTCGCCTTGTGCAAGTTGATGCCGCTTGATAATGATATGTGTGATGTCAAGATGCCATCGCTTCAGGGTAAGGCCTAGGCTGGCGCAAATGGATATTGGGTTGTTTATATTGGGTACAATTGCGAGTGGGAACTTGTGAATGTGTACACTCATCAGCGGATTCCACTTCCAAAAATCTCAGAGTGCCCTGAGGTTGGGCACACAGATGATCTACGTACGTTCAAATACAATCATGGTGATTGTCATCTATGGAAGATAGAAATTTGTCGAGTTCCCAACCACTCTTGGAATTACAAGAATTATCAAGTTGTTGCTAACTTCGACAAGCTTGTTGCCTTCCTTACTGATTCCACGGTTCATCCATGGATATTGCTCAAAAATTAGTTTCTGTACATGGATGAGTACTGTGATGCAATTGAATACGAGGATCTTGTGTTTGCTGCCACCACTCGTGGCACTATTTTGCATGGGATCCTCGTAGTTTCAGTACGTTTGCCTTCCATCGTAATTATAATTGTTTCATCCACATGCATGCGGGTTAGCAAGTTTCCCTTTACTAATTAACCTTCTTCTTGTGTTTCCAAGGTCTTGTGAACATTCCACCACCTATAGTTGAAAATTTTTATAACTAAGGGGGAGATGACGATGGTGATGATCATGAGCAGAACTTATATACTCAGTGGCGCCTGGCAACTAATTCCGATGGATCACCTCTTCTTGTCTGTATACAGTGCACTATGATTATTACTACTGAGGTAGAAGGTGTTCTCTCCCATGGTTGCCCTCTCCGGACCTATTGCAACACCCATTGCAAGGTATTCGGGATGGATACTAGTGTGCTAGCGCTAACACCTTCTCCCTGGTACAGTATTGATAGTCTTGGAGAAAACTCGCTCTTCTTTGCACAAAACTATCCAATGATGGTGAAAGGCGATCCAGCTGTTGTTGACACAACGTTACTACCATTTATGAGAAGAAACTGTATCTATACCTCGGACATTGCAGTGGTTCCCAACCCTGGTCCTGATATATGCCGCTTCAGTCTGGATGATTAGTCCTGCGTTGCTCTCGGTATTGACAATAGATGGCCCTTCCCAGAGCACCTATGGTTCAAAGCAAGCGTTCCCAACGCCGAGGATTGGTTAAGTTGAAGTTCATTTCATTGCTTGTTATTTGTTGTGTGATGAAAACTTCAGTATTTACTAGAATGTTTTGTTGGAAATAATCTATAATCCAACATGTATCATCGTTGTCATTGTGTGTTGATGACTTGTTGTATGTAATGAATGTTACATTTGCAAATGCATGTCATAGACTCAATTTATGAATGGTTTTCGAGTCACTTCTTGGAGTGTGAGTACCGTAGTAGTATAGCCAGCATCCGGTTAGTATATGAAGTTGCCACATCACATAGAGCCAACCTAATATTGGAGTACCAGATCGGAGATGCCACGTGTACCAGATGAATGACTCCAAGTGACGACCGTGATGCTAGGTGCAAGCCGAGGAACACTGTTGGAGAGACCCCCCTCACAATTTTCCTACATTGGTCGTTTGATTCATAGGATAGAATGCTATAGGATTTTTTTTCCTATGTAATCATGTTTTAATTGGCAATCTAGCATCTACTCCAACTTTTGTTTCACTTCCTTTGATCCTACGAAGAGAGTACTTGCTCTAAATGATGTGCCGTTGCAAGAGACGACTATATTAATTAACCATGTTCTAAAAAGGTGGACCAGCTTTGGCTATAGTAGTACTGTACTAGGTTAGTAGGTGACCTTGCGCTTGGCTCTTCTCCTCTTCCGGAAGTCAAACAATAATGATGGTACTACTTCTGGCAATCTGACACCAAATGAACTGCTGCATGTCCACCGCTTGTAAGCAAAAGTTTCTCCTCATGCTGTGAGCCACCGCGCACGCGTTGGCGAGGGAGAAGGCGTAGTAAGCAAGCTTCTCATCGTTCTGCGAGTTGACGGGACACATCAAAGTTGCGTATTTATTAGTACTCTCTTAAGAAAGGGCCGACCATGTGCATGGCTACCATCCCATGCTCTGTCATTGAGTACATGCACTATTCACGTGCCATCGGCGAGAAAAAACATTGCGTAGTACTAGGTGACATCGAAGTGCACGACTCACTTACGCACTGCATATCTCCATTTTCTTGCATGACACGCCACCTTGATGCTAGATGTCCCGCGTGTCATGGAGGCATATAGTATGATTTTGTAAAATGGAGGCATATAGATGTCCCGCGTGCCGGCAACAGGATGAACAAAGCTCATGTCTTAAACGAAAGAGTGGAAGAACATAGATTCCCGACGCCCAAGAAGGAGCTACAAACCTCGGGGTGGAGCGTCTGGACTCATAATATTTTATATTATTCAGCGATATAAAATCAACCAAATCTCTCCATGTTCCTATACCATTCTATAGTACTATGAGAATAACTTTGAACGTAAGCCATTGATTCACTCTATCTAATGGTCATAGTTGGAAAATCCAAACAAAACCAAGCATTGGATCAACTCTTTTTTCGAGATCAACTCTTTTAGCACTTAGATTGTTGTCGCCTGCCCACCTAGCCCACCTATATATCCGCTCACGTGTGATGACCACAAGAGCTATCCACTCAGATTGTATGTTAAAAAAAATAAAGGTCGATAACTAATGCGGCACCTCGGGCCAATGTGGCCAAATCGCATTTTGCACGAGAAATTACACACCATGTTTCGTTGACATGTGGTCCCGTTCCAACATATCAGTGAGACGACGACGAGTCCTTTTGTACAATTTTCAAAAGGACGTGTAGGCCGGGGCACCTCTTCGTGTACCGTGGCAAATTGGCAACCGTCCACCGGCTCTTCGCCTTTCCCTCTCGATTTGGAACTGATGTCACATGCTCTTCCTCCCTCCTCCATTTGCCTTGACCCTTCCTTCTGCCATTGTTCGATCATCTTCTCCATGGAGGGAACAAACCGGAAATGACCCCGTTGTTCTTGCCCCGATCCGAAAGATGACATGGTGGGGGAACTCATTGATCGGTGCGACGTCATCACCTCGGCTAGCATGGCAGGTTCGTTCAAGAACATTCTCGACTCAACTAATAACATCATTACAAGGAACCCAAGGGTCCAGGAGCAGTTTGATCTCCCCTATCTTCTTCGCCGTGACCCTGCTGACTGGCGTGGGGACGAGGGAAGCCTCGCCTTGTGCAAGTTGATGCCGCTTATAATGATACTGATGTCTACTACACAACCTTCTTCTTGTAGACGTTGTTGGGCCTCCAAGTGCAGAGGTTTGTAGGACAGTAGCAAATTTCCCTCAAGTGGATGACCTAAGGTTTATCAATCCTTGGGAGGCGTAGGATGAAGATGGTCTCTCTCAAACAACCCTGCAACCAAATAAAAATGAGTCTCTTGTGTCCCCAACACACCCAATACAATGGTAAATTGTATAGGTCCACTAGTTTGGCGAAGAGATGTTGATACAAGTGCAATATGGATAGCAGATATAGGTTTTTGTAATCTGAAAATATAAAAACAGCAAGGTAGAAAGTGGTAAAAGTGAGCACAAACGGTATTGCAATGTGTTGAAACAAGGCCTAGGGTTCATACTTTCACTAGTGCAAGTCCTCTCAACAATAATAACATAATTGGATCATATAACTATCCCTCAACATGCAACAAAGAGTCAATCCAAAGTCACTAATAGCGGAGAACAAACGAAGAGATTATTATAGAGTACGAAACCACCTCAAAGTTATCCTTTCTAATCGATCTATTCAAGAGTCCGTAGTAAATAACATGAAGCTATTCTTTCCGTTCAATCTATCATGGAGTTTGTACTAGAATAACACCTTAAGACACAAATCAACCAAAACCCTAATGTCACCTAGATAATCCAATGTCACCTCAAGTATCCGCGGGTATGATTACATGATATGCATCACACAATCTAAGATTCATCTATTCAACCAACATAAAGAACTTCAAAGAGTGCCCCAAAGTTCCTACCGGAGAGTCAACATGAAAACATGTGCCAACCCCTATGCATAAGATCACGAGGTCACGGAACTCGCAAGTTGGTCACCAAAACATACATCAAGTGTTCTCAAATCCTTAAAGACTCAATCCGATAAGATAACTTCAAAGGGAAAACTCAATTCATCACAAGAGAGTAGAGGGGGAGAAACATCATAAGATCCAAATATAATAGAAAAGCTCACGATACATCAAGATCGTGCCGACTCAAGAACATGAGAGAGAGATCAAACACATAGCTACTGGTACATACCCTCAGCCCCGAGGGTGAACTACTCCCTCCTCGTCATGGAGAGCACCGGGATGATGAAGATGGCCACCGGTGAGTGATTCCCCCCTCCGGCAGGGTGCCGGAACGGGTCTAGATTGGTTTTCGGTGGCTACGGAGGCTTCTGGCGGCGGAACTCCCGATCTATTCTGTTCCTCGATGTTTTTAGGGTATATTGATATATATAGGAGAAAGAAGTCTGTCAAGGGAGCCACGAGGGGCCCACGAGCGTGGGGGGTGCGCCCATGGGGGCCAGGCGCGCCTCCCTGCCTCGTGGCCACCTCGAAGCTTCCCTGACGTATACTCCAATTTTCCTGGATTGCTTCTATTCCACAAATAACTCTCCCGAAGGTTTCCTTTGGACTCTGTTTGATATTCCTTTTCTTCGAAACACTGAAATAGGCAAGAAAACAACAATTTGGGCTGGGCCTCCGGTTAATAGATTAGTGCCAAAAATAATATAAAAGTGTATAATAAAGCCCATAAACATCCAAAACAGATAATATAATAGCATGGAACAATCAAAAATTATAGAAAGGTTGGAGACGTATCAGCATCCCCAAGCTTAATTACTGCTCGTCCTCGAGTAGGTAAATGATAAAAACAGAATTTTTGATGTGGAATGCTTTCTAGAATATTCTTCAATGTATTTTTTCTTTATGGTGGCATGAATGTTCATATCCGAAAGATTCAAGATAAAAGTTTATTGTTGACATAAAAATAGTAATACTTCAAGCATACTAACTAAGCAATCATGTCTTCTCAAAATAACATGGCCAAAGAAAGCTATCCCTACAAAGTCATATAGTCTGGCTATGCTCTATCTTCATCACACAAAATATATAAATCATGCACAACCCGGATGACAAGCCAATCAATTGTTTCCTACTTTTGATGTTCTCAAACCTTTTCAATCTTCACGCAATACATGAGCGTGAGCCATGGATATAGCACTATAGGTGGAATAGAATGGTGGTTGTGGAGAAGACAAAAAGGGAGAAGATAGTCTCACATCAACTAGGCGTATCAACAGGCTATGGAGATGCCCATCAACAGATATCAATGTGAGTGAGTAGGGATTGCCATGCAACGGATGCACTAGAGCTATAAGTGTATGAAAGCTCAACAAAAGAAACTAGTGGGTGTGCATCCAACTCGCTTGCTCAAGAAGACCTAGGGCATTTTGAGGAAGCCCATCATTGGAATATACAAGCCAAGTTCTATAATGAAAGATTCCCACTAGTATATGAAAGTGACAACATAGGATACTCTCTATCATGAAGATCATGGTGCTACTTTGAAGCACAAGTGTGGTAAAAGGATAGTATCATTGCCCCTTCTCTCTTTTTCTCACATTTTTTTGTTATTTTTTATACATTTTTTTATTTGGGCCTTTTCTTTTTTTATGGCCTATTTTCTTTCTTTTTTTCTTTTTCGTCCGGAGTCTCATCCCGACTTGAGGGGGAATCATAGTCTCCACCATCCTTTCCTCACATGGGATAATGCTCTAATAATGATGATCATCACACTTTTATTTACTTAAAACTCAAGAATTACAACTCAATACTTAGAACAAAATATGACTATATGAATGCCTCCGGCGGTGTACCGGGATGTGCAATTACTCATGAGTGACATGTATGAAAGAATTATGAACGGTGGCTTTGCCACAAATACAATGTCAACTACATGATCATGCAAAGCAATATGAGAATGATGAAGCGTGTAATAATAACGGAACGGTGGAAAGTTGCATGGCAATATATCTTGGAATGGCTATGGAAATGCCATAATAGGTAGGTATGGTGCCTATTTTGAGGAAGGTATATGGTGGGTTTATGGTACCGGCGAAAGTTACACGGTACTAGAGAGGCTAGCAATGGTGGAAGGGTGAGAGTGCGTATAATCCATGGAATCAACATTAGTCATAAAGAACTCACATACGTATTGCAAAAATCTATTAGTTATCAAAACAAAGTAATATGTGCATGCTCCTAGGGGGATAGATTGGTAGGAAAAGACCATCGCTCGTCCCCAATCGCCACTCATAAGGAAGCCAATCAATAAATAAATCATGCTCTGACTTCATCACATAACGGTTCACCATACGTGCATGCTACGAGAATCACAAACTTTAACACAAGTATCTCTCAAATTCACAACTACTCAACTAGCATGACTCTAATACCACCATCTTCATATCTCAAAACAATCATCAGTATCAAACTTCTCATAATATTCAATGCACTTTATATGAAAGTTTTTATTATACCCATCTTGGATGCCTATCATATTAGGACTAAATTCATAACCAAAGCAAATTACCATGCTATTCTGAACACTCTCAAAATAATATAAGTGAAGCATGAGAGTTCAACTATTTCTTCAACATAAAACCACCGCCGTGCTCTAAAAGGATATAAGTGAAGCACTAGAGCAAATGACAAACTACTCCGAAAGATATAAGTGAAGAACAATGAGTAGTCAAATAATTATGCAACTATGTGAAGACTCTCTAACATTTAAGACTTTTAGATCTTGGAATATTATTCAAACAGCAATCAAAACAAAAGAAAATAAAATGACGCTCCAAGCAAAACACATATCATGTGGCGAATAAAAATATAGCTCCAAGTAAAGTTACCGATGAACCAAGACGAAAGAGGGGATGCCATCCGGGGCATCCCCAAGCTTAGGGTCTTGGTTGTGCTTGAATATTACCTTGGGGTGCCTTGAGCATCCCCAAGCATAGGCTCTTGCCACTCCTTATTCCATAATCCATCGAATCTTTACCCAAATTTTGAAAACTTCACAACACAAAACTTAACAGAGAACCCGTAAGCTCCGTTAGTATAAGAAAATAAATCACCTCTTAGGTACTATTGTGAACTCATTATAAATTCATATTTGTGTAATATCTACTATATTCCAACTTATCTGTGGTTCTTACCCTCCAATACTACTCATAGATTCATCAAAATAAGCAAACAACACATAGAGAACAGAACCTGTCAAAAACAGAATAGTCTGTAGTAATCTGGATCAAACGCAAACTTCTGGAACCCCAAAAATCCTGAGAAATTAGGAAGTAGTAGGAAATTTGTTTATTAATCTACTGCAAGCGGAATTGGTATTTTACCGCTCTCTGGTAAAAATGAAAATTATTCTCGTGAGCGCATACTTTCTGTTTTTTACATCAAGATCAAATAACAATCACCCAAGAAGGTCCTAAAGGCTTTACTTGGCACAAACACTAATTAAAACTTAAAACCACATCTAAACAGAGGCTAGATGAATTATTTATTACTAAACAGGAACAAAAAGCAAGGAAAAAAATAAAATTGGGTTGCCTCCCAACAAGCGCTAACGTTTAACGCCCCTAGCTAGGCATGATGATTTCAATGATGCTCACATAAAAGATAGGAATTGAAACATAAAGAGAGCATCATGAAGAATATGACTAGCACATTTAAGTATAACCCACTTCCTATGCATAGGGATTTTGTGAGCAAACAACTTGTGGGAACAATAATCAACTAGCATTGGAGGGCAAAACAAGCATAACTTCAAAACTTTAAGCACATAGAGAGGAAACTTGATATTATTGCAATTCCTACAAGCATATGTTCCTCCCGCGTAATAATTTTCAGTAGCATCATGAATGAATTCAACAATATAACCATCACATAAAGCATTGCTTTCATGATCTACAAGCATAGAAAATTTACTAGTCTCCACATAAGCAAAATTCTTCTCAATCGGAATAGTGGCAGTATCATAAGAGACTCGAATACTATAAATTTTTTCCACATTAAAAGAGTAGTGTTCAGAAAAAGGGTAGTCATAATCATGACAAGTTTTATAAATATAATCATCACTACTCTTTATAGCATAAATGTCATCGCAATAATCATCATAAATAGGAGGCATGCCATCATCATAATAAATTTGCTCACCAAAACTTGGGAGGCTAAAAATATCATCTTCATTAAACATAGCATCCCCAAGCTTGGGACAAACATTAATTGCAGCAAATATATTCTCAAACATGTCATTCTCATCAAACAAAGCATCCCCAAGCTTGGGCCTTTTCATATCATAAGCATAATCACTCTCATCATTAATAGTATGGATAGCACCAATAGTATAGCAATTATCATCATCACAATGAGTAATAGGAGCAACATCATTTGGGAGGAATACCTTATTATCTTTGCTTCTCCATCTTTTCTTTTTCTTCTTCACATCATGTGTGGGTTTAATCCTCTTTTTGGAGCTCGTTATTAATGAGATTGGTTGGATAGAAGGCTCGTCCTCGTTACTTGATTCATCATAAGAAATAATAGGAGGATATTGGGAAGTCTCTTCCCTTTCATTAGTATTCTCTTCATTTTCTATTTGTTTTGTTTTCTTTATGTAATTGGCAATATAAGGATTTTCAATGCAATTCACCGCACAATACATCAAAATTTCTTCTAGATCAAAATCAAGAACTTTATCAAGGACAATTTCTGGAAGATCCTTAGTTACACGTTTCATTTCTTCATAACCCAAGAGCAAACTAAGTTCATTATGATGTGCAAGGGAAATCAAGTCATCACAATTTTTGGACACGATATGACCATGAAACAATTTGCATTGGTTATTGAAATGATCATGTTCATTGCAAAGTTCACAAGTAGGGCTAAGAATGTTTAAATTTTCAGCACAAACATCTAGCCTTTCTTGCAACCATTTAGTTTCCAAATACTTATGCCTCTTGCAAAATATATCTTCCATGTTTGGTTTGTACTTGCAAACTCTATGCACTCCACAAAAACGACATGCTTATAAGAGATATTTTCATCATGACTAGTGCAATCATCATTACTACTATGGATATTCAAAGAATTCATACTAACAACATTGCAATCATGCTCATCATTCAAATATTTAGTGCCAAACATTTTATAGACTTGTTTTTCTAGCACTTGAGCACAATTTTCCTTTCCATCATTCTCACGAAAGATATTAAAAAGATGAAGCATATGAGACAAACTCAATTCCATTTTTTTGTAGTTTTCTTTCATAGACTAAACTAGTGATAAAACAAGAAACTAAAAGATTCGATTGCAAGATTTAAAGATATACCTTCAAGCACTCACCTCCCCGGCAATGGCACCAGAAAAGAGCTTGATGTATACTACACAACCTTCTTCTTGTAGACGTTGTTGGGCCTCCAAGTGCGGAGGTTTGTAGGACAGTAGCAAATTTCCCTCAAGTGGATGACCTAAGGTTTATCAATCCGTGGGAGGCGTAGGATGAAGATGGTCTCTCTCAAACAACCCTGCAACCAAATAACAAAGAGTCTCTTGTGTCCCCAACACACCCAATACAATGGTAAATTATATAGGTGCACTAGTTCGGCGAAGAGATGGTGATACAAGTGCAATATGGATAGTAGATATAGGTTTTTGTAATCTGAAAATATAAAAACAGCAAGGTAGCAAGTGGTAAAAGTGAGAACAAACGGTATTGCAATGTGTTGAAACAAGGCCTAAGGTTCATACTTTCACTAGTTCAAGTGCTCTCAACAATAATAACATAATTGGATCATATAACTATCCCTCAACATGCAACAAAGAGTCACTCCAAAGTCACTAATAGCGGAGAACAAACGAAGAGATTATTATAGGGTACGAAACCACCTCAAAGTTATCCTTTCTAATCAATATATTCAAGAGTCCATAGTAAATAACACGAAGCTATTCTTTCCGTTCAATCTATCATATAGTCCGTACTAGAATAACACCTTAAGACACAAATCAACCAAAACCCTAATGTCACCTAGATAGTCCAATGTCACCTCAAGTATTCGCAGGTATGATTATATGATATGCATCACACAATCTCAGATTCATCTATTCAACCAACACAAAGAACTTCAAAGAGTGCCCCAAAGTTTCTACCGGAGAGTCAAGACGAAAACATGTGCCAACCCCTATGCATAAGTTCACGAGGTCACGGAACTCGCAAGTTGATCACCAAAACATACATCAAGTGTTCTCAAATCCTTAAAGACTCAATCCAATAAGATAACTTCAAAGGTAAAACTCAATTCATCACAAGAGAGTACAGGGGGAGAAACATCATAAGATCCAAAATAATAGCAATGCTCATGATACATCAAGATCGTGCTGACTCAAGAACACAAGAGAGAGAGAGAGATCAAACACATAGCTACTGGTACATACCCTCAGCCCCGAGGGTGAACTACTCCCTCCTCGTCATGGAGAGCGCCGGGATGATGAAGATGGCCACCGGAGAGGGATTCCCCCCTCCGGCAGGGTGCCGGAACGGGTCTAGATTGGTTTTCGGTGGCTACGGAGGCTTCTGGCGACGGAACTCCCGATCTATTCTGTTCCCCGATGTTTTTAGGGTATATTGATATATATAGGAGAAAGAAGTCGGACAGGGGAGCCACGAGGGGCCCACGAGGGTGGGGGCACTCCCATGGGGGGCAGGCGCGCCTCCCTGCCTCGTGGCCACCTTGAAGCTTCCCTGACGTATACTCCAAGTCTCCTGGATTGCTTCCGTTCCAAAAATATCTCTCCCGAAGGTTTCATTCTATTTGGACTCCGTTTGATATTCCTTTTCTTCGAAACACTGAAATAGGCAAGAAAACAACAATTTGGGTTGGGCCTCCGGTTAATAGGTTAGTCCCAAAAATAATATAAAAATGTATAATAAATCCCATAAACATCCAAAACAGATAAATATAATAGCATGGAACAATAAAAAAATATGGATATGTTAGAGACGTATCAGATACGTATGATGTTAAGATGCCATCGCTTGAGGGCAAGGCTTGGGCAGGCGCAAATGGAGATTGGGTTGTTTATATTGGGTACAATTGGGAGTGGGAACTTGTGAATGTGTACACTCTTCAGCGGATTCCACTTCCAAAAATCTCCGAGTGCCCTGAGGTTGAGCACACAGATGATCTACGTACGTTCAAATATGATCATGGTGACTGTCGTCTACGGAAGAGAGCAATTTCTCGAGTTCCCAACCGCTTTTGGAATTACAAGAACTATCAAGTTGTTGCTATCTTCAACAAGTTTGTTGCCGTCCTTCGTGGTTCGACTGGATGGATATTGGTCAAAAATCACTTTCTATACACGGATGTGTAGTGTGATGCAATTGAATACGAGGGTCTTGTGTTTGCTGCCACCATTCGTGGCACTGTTTTTGCATGGGATCCTCGTAGTTTCGGCACGTTTGTCTTCCACCGTAATTATAATTGTTTCATCCACATGCATGCGAGTTAGCAAGTTTCCCTTCTCTACTAATTGACCTTCTTCTTGTGTTTCCAAGGTCCCGTGGACATTCCACCACCTATACTTGAAATTTTTTATAACCAAGGGGGAGATGAGGATGAGGAGGGCCGATATACTCAATGGCGCGTGGCAACTTCCGATGGATCACTCCTTCTTGTTTGTATACAGCCCACTGCTGATGTTACTACTAAGGAAGCAGGTGTTGTCTCCCATGGTCGCACTCTCCGGACCTATTCCAACACCCGTTGTATGGTATTCGAGATGGATACTACTGTGCTAGCGCCAACACCTTCTCCCTGGTACAGTATTGATAGTCTTGGAGCAAACTCGCTCTTCCTTGGACAAAAATATCCAATGATGGTGAAAGGTGATCCAACCGCTGTTGACACAACATTACTACCATTGGTGAGAAGCAATTGTATCTATACGTCAGACATTGTGGTGGTTCCCTACCCTGGTCGTGATATAGTAGGTCGCTTCAGCCTGGATAATCAGTCCTACGTTGGTCTCGAGATTGACAGTAGCTGGCCATTCCCAGAGAATCACTTGTGGTTCAAAGCAAGCATTTCCAACACCGAGGATTGGTTGAGTTGAAGTTCATTCATTGCTTGTTATTTGTTGTGTGATGAAAACTTTAGTATTTATAATGTATCCTCGTTGTCGTTGTGGGTTGATGACCTGTTGTTTGTAATAAAATGATATGCCTGTGATAAACTTACTAAATTTATGAATGGCTTTTGAGTCGCTTCTCTGAGTGGGTGCTGCGACCTGGCAAAAATATATTTTCCGAATACATGATTGTACGTGCATTGCAACAGGTTATCGGATGAGGCCAATCAACAATAGTACACTATTTGTATTAGCCTCACATGTTGCACTATCTCTACGTCTATGTACATAATACAACAAGTTTTAAACTTGAGACCAGCCACCCATCCTCACAAAGAACACTTTTTAACCTAGCACAGACTCCAGGAAATTTGGCCACAGTGTGAGCTGGGCCATATGTTAATGTGTTCGCTGTACGTAACCAGCACCTCAAATCCTCGATACTACTACTATAAGTAGTAGGAGTAGTAGGGTGGCATGGGCCAGAACAAGCATTCACATCCAGGAGTACGGCACACGCCACCAGCACGACTTCCATCTGACACCATATTTGTTGGAGTCCGTGCTATAGCAATCTCTTCAACCTCGTCGTTTCTCTAACTCAGCCATCGCGCGGCGGGCGAGGTGGGGGTTTGCCGATAGTAGGTTTCCTCAACTATGGTCCCACTTGTAAGGCCAACTCCAACGCACGACCCCAAACGGACCTCTGTTTTGCTCGGATTCTATCCGTTTGGGTAGGGCAATGGGGTCGTGTCTGGGCCATTTCTCGGATGCGGTGGCCGTGCGCCAAACGCGCGGACGCATCCGGGCCACGTACATTTTTCTTTGCAAACACATATCTTTTTTTTCATCATTGATTTTGTGGTAAATGGAAATACATCACCAAAATTTTGACTAGAAAAACAAGAACCACAAGAATACATTTTAGAAGATATACAACTTCCATAAGTGCTCATGTAAGTTGGATTAGTGCCTTCTCGATGCATTCATTGTTGATCTGCGGAGGCTCGATCCCGTGTGCTTCTTTCTTCTTCGAGTGTAAAGAAGTAGACGTGTCTAGCCTCTATTCTATCAACAAGTGCACTAGTCTCATCTCTAGACTCTATGTTAGCTAACAGTGCTAGAACATCTACTAAATTGCGCTCTATCAATATATCGTTGTACTCTTCTTCCCAATACCAAAACTTGCATCCATTCTACACAATAAAATTTTAAGTTAGCACAACTAGTCTAATCTGAGAGCACAGCTGAAGATTTGGTCGAGTTCTTCCTCCTTTTGCCGACACGTGGGACATCCAGCATCCAGGTCGTGTCATGCAAGAAAATAGAATGGTAGTTGAAGCCACGTGATGTGCATCTTGGGTTAAACTGTAAATAGAATCTTACTACTCTTGAGTAACTCCAAAAGCGGCCACCGAAGATCTTTATTGGATTTGTTTTTCATCACCAGCACGTCGAGGTGAAAGATGTGCAGGTTCAGTGGGTCCTCTTGCGTTTTCACTAACATGTGGGACCGCATATGAGCAAACAGACGATGGGCTCCGCGCGTCTGCTGGCTGGCTGAGAAGAGAGATAGAGGAGGGCTGAGCACGGACTCCAGGAAATTTGTTCTACGTAACCAGCACCTCGATATAGTGGGGTGGCATGGGCCGTAACTAGCATTCATGTCTAGCAGTACGGCACACGCCACCCACACGAGTCCCATCCGACACCAATTTTCTTGGAGTCCATGCTATAGCCATCTCTTCTCCATCTTGTTTTCTCAGCCATCGTACGGTGGGCGGGGTGGGGGTTTGCCGATAGTCGGTTTGCTCAAATATGGTCCCACTTGTAAGTGAAAATGCAACACAGCACGCATTCCCCTTGGGCGGCGTGCGGGACCAACCGTGTGGGGGTGTGACGCAAACACGGCAGGCTTTTCCTTTTGAACTTGTAACTTGTAAATTTTGGTTCTACTCCATGGCACGACCGATAGATAGAAATAACAATTTTCCCTAGAGTAATGAGAAGTTTGGTTCTGGCGCGGTTCATGCATGGAGTACATAGGAAAATTATGAAGTTGATGTGAAAGGTAAGATAATTACTAGTAGTACCATATACTACTACATGGATTTGACGGAAAGATACAGATACATATGGATCCATCAACGACATCCTCATGCCCTAGTGCACCGGGTCACCAACCGACGTGTGAGGAGCAGCGGCGTTGGCGGCAAGCTCAACGTGCTTCTGAACAATGCCGTCCAAGGTTGCCCTGCGGTCCAAGAAGGTCAGCGTCCTATCATCCTCCTCTTGCATGTCGTAGTCCTTGTGGACGATTTGCGCATAGACGTGGGGGATTATGTCGGTGGTGTCTTGCTGCGCCAGGCGCTGCGCGGTGAGCGCTACCTCGACGTGGACATTCTCTGGCGCGACTGAGGGAGTCCTGGATTAGGGAGTCCTCGGACAACCGAACTATATCCCTTGACCGGACTGCTGTCCTATGAAGATACAAGATTGAAGACTTCGTCCCGTGTCCGGATGGGACTCTCCTTGGCATGGAAGGCAAGCTTGGCAACTCGGATATGTAGATATCCTCCCTTGTAACCGACTCTGTGTACCCCTAGCCCCCTCCAGTGTCTATATAAACCGGACGGTTTAGTCCGTAGGACAACAACAATCACACCATAGGCTATCTTCTAGGGTTTAGCCTATCCGATCTCGTGGTAGATCAACTCTTGTAATACTCATATCATCAAGATCAATCAAGCAGGAAGTAGGGTATTACCTCCATCGAGAAGGCCCGAACCTGGGTAAACATTGTGTCCCCCGCCTCCTGTTACCATCCGCCTTAGATGCACAGTTAGGGACCCCTTACCCGAGATCTGCCAGTTTTGACACCGACATTGGTGCTTTCATTGAAAGTTCCACTGCGCCGTCACAATCAAGGCTTCATGGCTCCTTCAATCATCGGCAACGATGCGATCCAGGGTGAGGTTTTCCTCCCAGGACAGATCTTCGTATTCGGCGGCTTCGTACTGTGGGCCAACTCCCTCGACCATCTGAAGCAGATTGAGAGCTATGCCCCTAGGCGACGTACTAAACGCATTACGGTCTCTCTCCTTGTCAGGAGACCCTTGGCCGAACTATGTCCGGCTCGAGTGGGAAGCGGATGGCGAAGAAATTCGTTCCCCACCCACCACCCACTTAGTAGCCACTGTCGATGACCTAACCGACATACTCGACTTCGACTCCGAAGACATCGACGGTATGGACGATGATGCAGGAGACGAACAGGAACCACCGCCCACAGGGCGCTGGACTGCCACCTCATGGCCAGGACAAAGTGGCATATAAGCCCGAAGTTCAGCCCGCACCCCGTCGCCAGTCAAAAAAAAGCAAGGCCTGAGGTAACACGCAGGACCTGCGAGACGTATTGGAAAACAAAGCAGGACACAAAAGATCGATCTTCGGATCACGAGGGCGCGCCCCAACACATGATGACGACCATCATGCCGGATATACCAAAAGAAAATCTGGCCGGGCCGAACATAGCAAACAAGACTCGTACGAACAGCGTCGTGACATAGCCCGGCATAGAGGCGCCGCACACCCCCTATGCTTCACTGATGAAGTAATGGATCATGAATTCCCAGAAGGGTTTAAACCCGTGAACATTGAATCATACGATGGTACTACTGAACCCACGGTATGGATAGAGGATTTCTTCCTCCACATTCACATGGCCCGTGGGGATGATCTACACGCCATCAAGTACCTCCCGTTAAAACTCAAAGGACCAGCTCACCGTTGGCTAAATAGCTTGCCAACAAACTCCATCGGAAGTTGGGAGAACCTGGCAAACACATTCCTGGACAACTTCTAGGGCACTTATGTGCAACCACCGGATGCTGATGATTTAAGTCACATAACCCAACAGTCCGGAGAGTTAGCCAGGAAATTTTGAACTCGGTTCTTAACCAAAAAGAACCAAATTTTGGACTGCCCTGATGCCTAAGCCCTAGCGGCCTTTAAGCATAACATCCGTGATGAGTGGCTCGCCAGACATCTCGGCCAAGAGAAGCCAAAGTCCATGGCAGCCCTCACAACACTCATGACCTGCTTCTGCGTGGGCGAGGATAGCTGGTTGCCCCATAGCAACAACACAACAAGCAACCCTGGCAAATCGGAGGCTAGAGACAGCAACGGCAAGCCACGCTGCAACAGATACAAACGTCGCAACAACGGTGATAACCCCGAAGACATGGTAGTCAATGCCGGATTCAGTGGCTCTAAATCCGGTCAGCGGAAAAAGCCATTAAAAAGAAACAATCCGGGACCGTCCAGATTGGACTGCATACTTGACTGCTCGTGTCAAATTCACGGCACCCCCGATAAGCCAGCCAATCACACCAACAGAGAATGCTGGGTGTTCAAACAGGCCGGCAAGTTGAATGCCGAAAGCAAGGAAAAGGGGCTGCATAGCGACGACGAGGAGGAGCCCCGGCCGCCGAACACAGGAGGACAGAAGAAATTTCCTCCCCAAGTGAAAACGATGAACATGATATACGCAACCCATATCCCCAAGTGGGAACGGAAGCGTGCACTCAGGGATGTCTACGCGATGGAGCCAGTCGCCCCAAAGTTCAACCCATGGTCTTCTTGTCCGATCACTTTTGATTGCAGGGACCACCCCACTAGTATCCGTCATGGCGGTTCTGCCGCATTGGTCCTTGATCCTATCATTGACGGATTCCACCTCACTCGAGTCCTTATGGACGTTGGAAGCAGCCTGAACCTGCTTTATCAGGATACGGTGCGCAAAATGGGTATAGACCCCTTGAGGATCAAACCCACAAAAACCACCTTCAAAGGTGTCATACCAGGTGTAGAGGCCTGTTGCACGGGCTCAATCACACAGGAAGTGGTCTTCGAATCTCCGGATAACTTTCGAAGTGAAGAGTTAATCTTCGATATCGTCCCCTTCCGCAGTGGCTATCATGCACTACTCGGACGAACCGCATTCGCTAGATTCAATGCAGTACCGCATTATGCATACCTCAAGCTCAAAATGCCAGGACCTCATGGGGTTATAACAGTTAACGGAAACACATAACGCTCGCTCCGCACGGAGGAGCACACTGCGACCCTTGCAGTAGAAGTGCAAAGCAGCCTTTTGAGGCAAACCGCCAATTCGGCGACAAGGTCCACAGACACATTCAAGCGAGTCCGGAATAACCTGCAACAGAATCACCAGGCACATTCAGAGATCGCCTAGCAATTCGGCCTCCGTCCTAGTCCCAGTCCAGTGACGAAATTTGCGCCACGCGTACATAATTACGCACTAAAGATACCATGGGTATAGGCAGAGGCACGGCTATGGCACGTCCCACAATGCGGTTCAACCGCCTCAGGACCAGTATATCTTTATCATTTTCTTCCCTTCAAGACCCTATTCTCTGGAGGCCCTCTGCGATAGCTAGATCATCGGACCCATCGCGGGAGGGAATCACCAAGGGAGCAAGAAGCTTTGACGTACAAGGGAATCCCCAGGTGGTCTCTCATACCGATCATTATACCTGTTTTACATACCCGCACGCAGCTCGCCCTTGGATCGGACATGTCAGATAGTCCTATTTTTGCTTATTGTACTACTTATAGACATACGCTTTGACGTATCCTATAAATAACAATGCACAGCGTTAGCTTATTATTACATTTCTTCATCTTTTTTCCTTGTTTGTCTATTCACGACAAGTTGCTCCCGTACATTTTGGTACGTTCAGTACGCCAGGGGCTTCAGTGTACCCCATAACACGGCAAGAAAAGTCCGAACACTTTTGACAGTGCGGCACCCCGAACTTATAGCATTATATGCATCAGCTCAAAATCATGTCTTGGGTCAATAGTTGGGTTTGCCCGGCTCCCGTGTTTTGGTGCCTTACGTTCCGCTATATCGGCTAAGGTAGCACTGGGAGAACTACTGCGATTGTGTCCCGGTTCTTCCGGACGAGCACCTCAGTAGAGAAAGCCGAAAACTGACTGTCATGACGCGGCGAGAGCTGGTCGCTGTTCGAGAGGTCCCAAATCCCTAAAGATTTTTTCCGCTTCAGGCGAGGAGTCGGCCTTGTCCGATTTAGGCATTCATAGAGCCCCAAGTTCGGCCTTCCGACTACTAGGGGCTTTGCCAAAATTTAAAATTGTTGAATTCTATGGCTAAGTGAGAGTGATAAATCTTTATAGTCCGATTGCCTGGCTCGTTGTGCTGAACACCTCCTTCGAAGGACCCAAAACTAGGATAAAGAGTGATCAGATTTATCCCGAACACCTCAGTACTAGCTACATGGGGGCAGAAGCCGACGACTAGCCAACTCTCAGATTTTATAGATGACTGCACAGAAGGTAATATTTTAAATCAACAAGCATTATATGGCGCAGATGAACTCATTTTCATATTACAGGATCACATGAGTACATTCATTCAAATATTACATCCTTAGAACATTCCTCCGCCACAAGGTGGGCACCCTTCAGGACGCTGTCATAGTACTTTTCGGGGCGGCGATGCTCCTTGGCCTCCGGTGGCCCCTCCTTCACTAGCTTCTCGGCATCCATCTTCGCCCAATGCACTTTCGCTCGGGAAAAACCCTGCAAGCACCCTCAATGCATACAGGCCGCTTTATGACTTCAAGCCATGGGCAGGCATTCACAAGCCGCCTCACCAGGCCGAAGTAGCTGCCAGGAAGGGGCTCGTCAGGCCACATCCGGACTATGAGGCCCTTCATGGCCTGTTCGGCCACCTTGTGGAGCTTGACCAGTTACTTCAACTGGTCGCTCAAGGGCATCGGATGTTCGGTCCCAGTATACTGAGACCGGAACAACTTCTTCGTCGAGCTCCCTTCCTCTGCCCGGTAAAATTCCACGGCATCGACACACTGCGGGGAAGATCTGTGAGCGCTCTTGGAGAGCTCTGAACTCAGGTAAGTAAAAGGAAAGTTTCCTTCACATGCTTGCTTTGCATAATGAATTCCTTACCTGCCGCTATCTTCTGGACTGCCTAAGCTCCTGGAGGGCCTTGTGGGCTTCGGCCTTGGCATTTTTTGCGTTCTCAAGGGCCTTCGCAAGCTCAGACCCTTGCGTCTTAGAGTCACGCTCCAAGGACTCGAGCCTCTTGCTTCTCACGCTCGGTGCGCTCCTTGGCCGCTTTGTCTTCGGCCTCGGACAGCACCTCCTTCAGGGCCGCCACTTTGGTCATGGCCCCTAGCAAAATTCATGATGATCCCGTGACTTAA
This sequence comes from Triticum urartu, assembly GCF_056163025.1. Classification (NCBI taxonomy): domain Eukaryota; kingdom Viridiplantae; phylum Streptophyta; class Magnoliopsida; order Poales; family Poaceae; genus Triticum; species Triticum urartu. The sequence continues at coordinate 39,953,311 of NC_141876.1, forward strand.
CAACCACATTCTTTTTTTAGTCCTTATCAATATATGAACGGGTATTACTTACCTTTGTTCTCTTCGAGCTGCCTCCTGGTAAGGCGGAGCTCTTTTTCGGACCGCTCAAGGTCCCACTTCAGTACGAAGACCTCCGCAGTGCGAGCGGCAACGACCAGCAGCGAAGCCTGCTTATTCACATAAGACACATTCTGATTACACTCCTGTGATTATTATTTGATCCTCTGTTCGGCCTTTCTTTGTGAACGCCAAACAGAGCATCAGGGGCTACTGTCTATGCTATAACATTTTCTTATAAATTGATTACTTACCTCAAAGCCTGTTAGGAGGCTGGAACAGGCTTCAGTCAGTCCGCTTTTAGCGGACTGAACCTTCTCTACCACCGCACTCATGATAGTGCGGTGCTCTTCGTCAATGGAAGCACCGCGAAGCGCTTCCAGCAAGTTGTCCGGTGCCTCTGGATGGACAGAGGCCATCGGCACAGACGGCTCGCCCCCCTTAGTGAGGGGTCGCCCGACAAAGTCCGGAACCACTGGAGGTTCCAGCGCAGTATTCGGCTGGGGGCCGGACTTGCTGCTCCCGTCATTAGGACCCATGGGAGCCTTGCCTCCCATGCGCCCGACGTCTGGGAGGTCGCCTTGGGGCGCCCCAGAACTACCTTCCCTTGGTTTGGTGCCATACGGGACAACACCTCGGCATCGTCCGTAGGGTGGGGGGAGGAGGCGGTCGGGGGCGAATCACTGTTCATATCCGACAGGCCCAGAGACCCATCCGAAGAGGATACGTCGAGACGGTCCTTGGGTGGGCTGCATGATCATGTTCGGCATGATAAGAAACAATAAAACAAAATATACCAGAACTGTTATGGTATCCTGATACTTACGACTTCGCCAGGGGCTTGTCCCTGGGCAACCACTCCTCGTCGCTGAACGCGGCCGTGGTGGAGTGGTCCGTAAGGAGGGCTCTTCCCTTCTTGGACCCTTCGGCCTCCCCGGATGGGGCGGCCTTCCTTTTCTTATCTTCCCCGGCTGGAGGGGGAGAATTTTCCTCTTCCTCCTCTTCGTCTTCGTGGGAGGAGGGCGTCTCAGTGTTATCGGACAACGAGTCCAATACAACCTTGCGCCGGAGACCTTTCCTAGTCCCTGCGGCCTTCTTCTTGGCCTTCTTCTCCGGCGCCTCATAGGGCGCCGGAACCAGCATCTCTGCCAGGAGAGTACTTGCTGGATCTTTGGGCAGGGGGGGCGGATAGTCGATCCGCTCCGCTATCGTGACCCATTCCTGTCAAATAATGTGGAGGCTTAGATCGCTCACATAATTATACTAGGGAAAGAAATGCCTTACGAGATATAAGGAGCTTGCCGGATTAGCAGGGCGCTTTGCGCTGAGTCCGCGGTCCTCGGTAAGGCGAGGAGGTACCTCGGTAGACTTGAACAGCACCCTCCATGCCGCAACCCCGTTGCGGCCAAGTCATCTTCCTTTCTTTCCTTACCATGGCCGCTTGGGCGCTAAGGGGGACCTCCTGAGCATCGCGCCTCAGGGGCTCTTAGTGGACCTCGGGCCGCGCACCTCCTGGCCTTGACCACGACATCGCGACCTGGCATACCAGTGATGGCTGTAGCCGCCTTGGGACCGGGACCCGTCAGCATAGAGCAACAAGCTATCGCGAGGAAAGAAAGGGGGACCGAGCCTTAACGGAACACGCGTTCATCAAATCTTCATAACAAGGAAGATACGTACAAAGGCATTGCAGATCCTTACATGCCCCCACGGGGTGATTCATGATTCTTCGCAGGAAAAAAAGCTGATACTAAGGGGAATCCTATCTACACCCTCCCGTGGCGGACGCCATCATCAGTGGGCCATGGGAGGCCGGTGCCAACCCCATCCAGGTCAGCGGCGGCGGCAGCCGGACGCCACAGCCCTGCTCCCGAGCACGGCGAGAGCTCGGGGGGATGTAGGTGTCATCGCTCATCTCTGGAGTCTCGTAGAGCTCAGGAGAACTGCTGGACTCCCAAGGGCTGCTGCTGCTGGAGTGGTCGCGAGCGGAGCGCGCATCAGCCTCACGCTCTTCTCCGGAGCAGCACTCCAGGCGACGGCCCTCGGCGTCGAATACCTTGAAGGAGAGCGTGGAGGCGCCATTGTACTCGAAGTGGATCTTGACAGTGGGGGCGTGGACCTTGAAGGAGAGCGTGGAGGCGCCGTCGCACACGGCAGACCCGCGCGACCTCGTCCCAGCCACGAGTCATGAAGATCTTGACAGTGGGGACCGCTTCGATCTTCACTCCGGTCGCCGGAGCGCTGCAGTGGGCGTGCTGCAGCCAGAGCTTGAGAGGCCCCCTCGGTGGCATCACGTCGGAGAAGAACCGCGGGAAGCGGATCCAGGAGCTTGGAGGCATCGGCGCCCACAGCACCAACTCGCGCGAGGAGTCTGCGGCTTGGACGGCACGCATCGCCATGGCGCAGCGACCCTGGATGCGGCGCGGGCAGTGCTGCTCATCACTTCGTCCTCCCGAGCCCTCGGCTTGGGCGTACAGGGGTAGCGGATACCCTGGAGGAGGCCGCTCGCACCAAGGCCTCGTCACCACCTGCATCGCCACCTCATCACGGTGATGGATCGACCTCTTCTTCGGCGGGAGTCGCTCCGGGACATCCCGGGGGGCTTTCCCCTTCTCTTCGGCGGAGAACCTTCTGATAGGCGCCATTGGAGCAAGCACTAGAGCAAGGAGGACGAAGCAAGAAAGCGACGAAGAGATGGGCGACGGGGGCTCTGCCCCCTGCCCATTTATAGAGGAAGAAGGCCAACCGGCACCTCCCACGATCGCAGGTAATGATGGTTTCCCTTGCATGTCGCAGGGACTTTTCAAGCCGTGCAGTTGCCGAGGCAGCGTGGGGAAGCGGAGACTCCCACGTCTAATCAACCGCCACGCGTCGACCGAGGCCGCGGGCTTTTGGGGGCCCGCGGTGCTCCGAACTTGACCGTTGGCTTCGCCGCGAAGCCAAGCCCGAGCGCACCTTGGGCCCGGGGGCTACTGTCGGTGTTCTGGGAACGGGGGTCCCCAGACTTGCCTGCCTGTGGCCTGCGGCATGGCCAAGCAGCAGGCCATACGGCCCATCCTCACCAACAAATGCATCCAAGACCCTCGCGAGGGGCCAAGCCTCGTGAGGCGGACGACGCAAGACCTCCTCTAGAGTGGCCTAGCTAGGCAGGCTCGCGAGGAGCGGAGATATCAAGGCGAGGGAAACCTCACGAGACTCTCGTGACGTAAGCCATGACGATCGATACCACGCGGGCGCCAGAGCGCGCAGCGTCCTTGTTTCCCCTTTGGTGCAAAGGAGGCAAGCGCAGCCGCGGAGTACCGAGGCCTCGGGCAAAGGTTGCCATTTCGGTGTAACAAGACCAAGACCATGGACTGCAAGACGGAGGTCATCGTGGAGCCCGAGACGGCGTCACCACCAGAGCCTTTCACAGGCGAAGACCACTTTTATCGGGATAGCTTGTACTAGCTGTCCCCCTTCTAATTAGCCCGCCATTGTTGGCTCCCTTCCCGCTCAATATTTGGGAAGAGGACCAGGGCCTCTATAAATAGGACTAGCCACCACCAGAGTAGGGGATCGGATCGTATCTCATCTCATCTTAGCTTGAGGGAATCTACACACCACAAGTTCATACGCACAGGAACACCTCAACCTCAGGAGCTGTTCTTCCCCTTGTATTGTTCATCATCAGCCCAAGAGGCAATCCACCACCACCACACTGGAGTAGGGTATTACACCACAACGGTGGCCTGAACCAGTATAAACCCCGTGTCTTTCTATGTTGTGAGTTCGTCGAGTTCGTCCACAAGACCTTAGCGAGCTAGAGCGTAGATCGGTAGGAGGGAAAGACTTCACGCGTACCCCAGTGTTCGAACCTTAAGGGTTTGTCAGAACCCCACATCCGATAGCGTCGAAGAGGTTGTCACCATACAGGCCGTTGAGGGTGGCAGGCATCGCAGAGCCTGTGCGCGTGGGCTGGAGGCGTACGTTAAGGTCGCCTGCGAGCTTCTTGACGACGGTGAACTTGTCGAGGAAGCCGACGAGGACCTCGTCGAACAAGGAGACGAAGCTATCATCCAAGCGGCCCCTCGCCTTGGCGGCCTCAAGCACTACCTCCATGGGTCGTTCCTCGGTGCCGAGCCCCAGTCCGGCGTCGTGGACCATCTGGGATAGCCGACTGATGCTCACGCTCATCGCCTCCATGGGTCTAGCTTCTAGTCAACTGATCTTGCGATTGGAGTGATCACTCTTGCCCTTGGGTACGTAGGTGCATAGTATTTCATAGATTGGACTGGCGGGAGCCTTTATATGAGAACTGCAGACTGCATTGAATTCACGTGCGTGTTGGCCATCTAATCCTCGCCCCTCTACTGCACCTGCCTTTGGTTGTATGACAGGTTGGCCAGCCACCCGTTGGGCCCACGTGTCATACACCCAAAGGCAGGTGTAGTAAGTCAATGAAGCTGCGTCCCCCTCCGTGCCCGTGCATGCTTTCAATGACTTGAGACTACCAAACATCACATGCATTGGTTAGTTCATTGCATGTAATCCTATTTAGTAGCAAAAACACATTAACTTATCTCGCCGATAGGAATAAAACAATACACCATGTATTTATTTACAGAGGGAGTAGTACATTCTTTGTGACATGCATTACTAGATATTGCTAGTCAAATACTAAATCCAGATGGACGAGGTAGTACTACTAAATCCAGACAGTGGTGCTAGTGCTAGTACTAGTAGTAGTAGTACCAATGTAGTAGCACTGTACTACCCGTTGGTCAAATTATTACGTGCTGCTCCTCGCAGTGAAGTGACAAGACCCTACGCCGGAGATGACACCTGAGTATAGGCGCCGTGTTCGGCATACCATAGTCAGCCTCACCGTCTGCAGTCACTATCATCATGGCTATAGACCTAGCCTGCTTACAACTAGCCGTGTTCGACATAATTTCCCATGCGTAGATGCCCATGCATTGCATGGAACACCAAGATTGGGGGGTGGACGGCGCCGGCAGCGACCATCACGCCAGATTTTTTCATGTCCTTCTAGATGTGGTGGGGAGGAGATAAGGCTGATTGTGAGAGACAAGGAGTTGTTTGTAAATAGGTAACAACTGCAGGCATATTTTTGCAAAACTGGAGAAGTTTGTTTTGTATGTGTCAGATCTAGATCCGACGGCTATTGGTGAAAGATGGCAGGCACAACATCATCACCAACTCAGGACATGTTTGATTCATAGGATTTTGAAAATGGAGGAATAGGACACGACAATATTACAAGTTTCAAACTGATATTACAAATGTTAGGAGTAATGCTGCACCTATGAAGAGGGAATTACTAGGAAGTTTACGTAAGAACATTCATTACTTTAGGTGGATGCAGTATTATCGTACAAACTAAAATCCACCGCCCTGATAAGTCACTAATGGGCAAATAAGTTTTCGAGTCTATGGCCACTTGATGTTTCAAAAACAAATTCAACTTCTGCGCAGACTTTGTCATTTAGGCTTAGACGCTTGCGGTGATCAGCACACCATTCATTGTTGCGCCAGAGAACGCCAAACCTCATTACCTTGAGCACACTTGCCTCCGGGACAAAGAACCTGGCCAATCTAATCTCAGATGTGCTGCCTCGGTAGTCGATCAAATCAATTTCTGTAAGATGGGGATCAAGGCATTCGATGAGATTGTTATAGTGCAACACATTTTTCACTTTCGGGTCTTTTTTTATCCGCAAAAGAAGAGAACATATTAGAGCAGCTGGCTGTATAAGATTGCCGTGTCATCAAGAGGTACCAATATCATTCACTCATACGGTAGGGTTGGCTGGCTAGTGATATTTTTTCACTCTCTCTCTCTCTTTCTCTTTCCTCTCATTTACCTACGAGTACGTGAAGAGCTTGGGAATTTGTTGCCTTCCACTATGTGGCCGATGCCATATTTCGCAAAAGTATGCCACATAATACGCATCGATGTCAAATCAAAAGATTTTGGCACCGCTCTCGCGATGTGAGAGAGTTGGCACCGCTGTACACACAGACCCACATGTATAAACAAATCAATCAAACCAACTACACCAGCCTCTCACTCTCCCAAACAAGTGTTTTTTATTGCCTCAGTCCTCTCTCTCTCCCACGCAAGTGTGTTTTCATTGCGTGAGTTATTAATTTGGCACCGGAGGAAAGTAGGTGATCCAGATTGGGGCACCAGGTGAGCAATGGAGGGGCATCGATGCCAAATGCATCATAAGTGAATTTGGCACGTGTTTTGCCCTACATAGTGGAGGGCCCTTATAGCCCACTTTTGTACTACCTCTTATTTAGTATAAAATTTTGACCATAGATTTACGTAAGAAAATGCCAATGCATGTCACTAAAAATTACACCATTTGAAATTATGTTCAATTACGAATGCAACGATATAGTTCTTAGTGACATGCATTAACATTTTGTCAGTTAAATCTATGGTCAAATTTTGATACTACAAAATAGGAAGAGTAAACCAGGATGGAGGTAGTACTTGCTCTTAGGGTAACCATAGAGTTACTGGAGTAGTCTAAGTTACTTACCACTATGACTCTCCTAGGCTACTATAGTAGTACAACAACAAAAAAACATTGCAAGTGATCACATGAGAAAAAAATACTAAAAACATTTCTTTCGGTGCAGTGCGTAGATGCAGTTTTGAACACTACACTTATCATTGTAATTTGGGAAAATTACGAAAAATTTGAGCTATGTTGTGATTACCATTTACTAATAGGAAAGAAGTTTCACCATGATGAGTAGCTTCTCCGTGCACGGAGAGCATGTAAGGAATGCAACAACTTGATCAAGATTGGGGACGATAGATTTTATTGCCAAGATCTTCACTGTGCGCATAGACTGGGTCAAGCTTGTGGGAATCATTTTCTGGAAGGCGGTCGTAAATACATCAAGAATAAAATTAAAAATGTGAATTTCAAGAAGATGGAGAAGAAGATGAGTGCTGTACCTGAACGATTATGGATCCAATAAAGAGTTCGGAGAATTTGGCTGCGAGTGCACCAACATTGTGAATTTCGGCGCATTAATGACCCTGGTTTTTGTTGGACCTTCTAGATCTGATACAAGCAATCTCTCAAGGAAAGGCGCATTCTCAATGACCATAACATGGAACAGCTGGAGTGATCTCTTCCCAATTGATGTCTTGTTGCAGGGCCAACAAGACACATAAATCCATTGGAGATTTGTCGAGGCGATGTGGAGGCTAATGAACCCGTGGATCTACTCAAGATGAAGGTACTCGAGCGCAGTAGAGCTGCGGAGCAGGTGCTCCATAGCCTTCTTCGAGATGACAGTGTCGAAGAGGTCGATCTGCTTGAGTTGAGGGACAAGAAGGGCGGGCACGACATTAATCTGGGGAAGATAGCAGGAGCTGAAACTGGCGCGACGCAGCGTTTGCGGAAAGCGGAGCGCGGACGGCGGCAGAGAGCGACATCGTCCAGCTTCAAAGCTGAGCTCCTCGAGCTGATCTAGGGCGGGGGATAAGAACCACTCGTCGAACTTGGGTTGGACCTTGCAGTTGGTACTGAACATGCGGATGTCAAGGCGTCTGGCTGGCCTAGGGTGCGATGAAAGGATCTTGGAGACTGCGGCCATGCGTTTGCAATCCCCATCGCAGAGGCAACTGTCGACGGTGAGGTTGAGGGGGACGCAGCTCCAGAGGGGGCGCCACCACCGGGGAGCAAGCAGGGCGGTCCGCACGACAGATTTGCTGGGGAGGAGGCCGATGATGACGAGCAGCATGTCATCGGGGGGGCTGCTGATGAAGTCCAGGCTCGTCGGATGCGGTTTTGGCTTGAGCTCCCTCCGCTTGTTAGCTGCCTCGCCGTCCATCTCAACCGGCGGCGATGCCGGTGTACACATGTGCTGGTGTGTCTTGTGTGCTGGGTGTGCGCGAGTGCGTCCTTCTGTGCATGCCGCCCCGCAGTGGTGTATTGTGCGCGAGTGCGTCCTCCACGCGGAAGAAGTGTGTCCTCAATGCGCCCTCAATTTACTAGCATGCGGGGTGCTACCCCGAGTGGTTTCAACTTTGTTTACTTCACCGCGTGTCAGATGGGCCTCTAGTTTACTTATTTTCACCCACTGCCACATGGGCCAGTGTCAATGGGAACGACACCTATGGGATCACTGGGATCCCTTCTATGGTCGGCGGGCGCAGGGTCGTGAGAAGAGCAGGTTTAGGAGCTAGCACACAGATCGTTTACCTAGGTTCAGGCCGCGAGGATGCGTAAAACCCTAGCCCTGCTTTGGTGGATGTATTGAGTGTTCTTGAGCTTTTTGAACTCTCTACGGGGGCTGTGCAGTTCCAAAAATCCGAATCCCTCTCCTGGTCACCTCGGGCCTCCTTTTATAGGAAAAAGGGGTTGCCACAGTGGCACACAAGAGGTGGAAAGGCCTACAGTGTGCGAGCTTATCGCACGGCATTATGGGACAAAGTGCATCAAATGCGCTACGTAGGTGTCCATTAGCTTTATCGGGGACGGGAACGAGGCCCGTCCCGTCCGTCGCCGCTCTGCCTCGCTTCAACACGCGCCCAGGCTAGCGATGGATGCAGCGTCATGTAGGCAGGCACACATCTGAGGTGGCGCAGTGGTAGGGCTTTCATGAAGATCTGAATGTCGCCACGCAGGTGCCTGATGATTTGGCGTGGAAGCTGCATGTTGCCACACAGGTGCCTACCCCACTAGTTGGGCTGGCAGCTGCATGTGAACGGTAGTGAAGTCTTGGCTGGTGCGGGCCTGGCAGTGGCCCTTCTGGCATCTTCGGCAAGGGCCTTGCCGGGTGCCCGGCAAGGGTCTTGCCGTGGTGTCGTAGTCGTCCCCGGCAAGACGCTTGCCGGGGGTCTTGTGGATTTCCTCGGCTAGGATCCTGCCGAGGGTCGCCGTCTTCTGGTCCTCATCTGAACTCATATGTTTATGATCTTGACGAAGATTTGCATGCCACCATAGAGGCGCCTCCCGAGCCTTGGTTCCAACGCAGTTGATTGGTTCGGAGCTTGTGGGCTCAAGGGTGGCTCGCTCTGCTGGTGTTGGGCAAGTTGCCCCAGTAAGGCTCCTGTCGGGGCTGCGAAGGCTGCCTCGGCAAGGATCTTGCCGAGGGATCCCACCTCGCCCTCTTGCCCTCATGTGCTTCTGGCCTTGGCGTCGCCTTGGTTGTCTTGTGCTTCGGCTTTTCTCTGGCTTCCCTCCTCTGCCCTGCTAAGTGTGGCCGCGGCGCGTGGCTCTGACTGCCCGTGCACAAGTAAATGGGTCAAAAAGAGAGCCCGTACTTTTGTACACCGACAGGAGCCCCCGGGTCTGGGCCACACATAAGCGCGACACATTGTTGGGCCAGGCCCAAAACGGTGCGCGGGCAGTCGGAGCGGGATTTTACCGTAGTAATTTTTCGTCCGCTGCGCTTCCCCATGACCCGCATTGAACGCGCGACATGGAGGGTTGTACGTGACATGGGGGTCATGCGTGGGGCGGTTCCCGCACGCATGCGTCACATCGTGGTTAATGGGAGAGGAGGCGACCCGTGCCTTCCCCATAAAAAGAGGAATAACCACGGGCGCGCTGCTCACTTTACCCCCTGCGCCTTTTCCAATCTTGGAATCACCGTCCCTTTCTCCTTCCTTCTCAAGCTTCTGCCCCTTCTTGCCGTTGTTGCGTCTTTGCTGTCCTCCGCCCCTCGCCTCTCGCAGCCGCCATGGCCCCCAAAACCAACAAGGGCAAAGGGATGGCCAAGGACGCCGGAGCGACGGAGCCACCGAAGAGTGAGCTGGCGGCGCGGCAGATGCAGCTCTCCTACTTCCCCTCAACGGTCGATGTGTTTGAGCTCCGGGACAACTTCAGGCCCTTGTGGGGGTGCAAGACAGGGGGAGGCGACGGGGCATCCAGCCACGCGCGTCGTCCTCGCCAACTGCGTCAAGGCTGCCCCGAATCGGTACCCATTTTTCGTTGACTACTTCTCTTGCGGCCTCTGCCCCCTTTCTCTAATTTCTTCAATGATGTCATGCACACATTTGGCTTCCACCTCCTGGACTTTACTCCAAATGTTGTGTCATGCATGGATCTTTTTGCCCACCTCTGTGAGGGATTCGCCGGAGTCGTCCCCAACGTGGTGCTCTTCCGCCATTACTTCTACCCTCGAATCCAGGGGGAGGCGCCATCTCTGGTTGCGTCGCCTGGATCCCGAGGTCCAAAGGGGCGTACCCATAGGGAGCCCAGAAGGAGAGGTGGAAAGAATGGCGGGGCCGGTGGTGCTGGATTGAGGAGGACGACCCACAGGAGTTCTACCGGGTTCGCCATGCGCCGCCGATTCGCGGGCCCGACTAGGGTGATGTCGAGGCCCAGGACGACAAGATCAAGATCGCCATCACCCGGATTCTTCGCCTCACCGAGGCTGGGCTCACCCTTGAGATGATCGGGGCGGATTTCATCCACCGCCGAATCGCTCTGCTTCATAACAAGGGGAGTCCGGCCTGACTCTTCACGAATGCGGCCGATATCATGAGGCTTTGCCCCGGCCTTGACCACAACTTCACGGTGCTAGCGCATGCTCACTTCTGCCAGCAGCTCTTCCAGCTTGATGTGGGCCGCAACGGCAAGGCCGAGAGGTCTGGCAAAGCCGCGAAGGCCGACAAGGTCACCAAGGGGCCCTTGTTTGGGTTGCCGATGGGGGTGGTCCCGCTGAGCAATAACTCGCGCCGGAACGACATCATTGCCGTGATGCCGGACTGCAACGCGCACGGCCATGTCCCCAATTGGGCCGAGCTGCCGGAGGAGCGGGTGCAGGAGTTCATCGACAGTCTGGAAGAGAAGTACGTCCACGACGAGCCGTGGCTCGTCTAGGACACCATCCAGGTGGAGCTGGCCTACATCGCCGCCAGGGTGGCGGAGGTGGTGCTCACCAAGGAGGCCGGCAGCGCCGGCGGCGTGGAGGACAAAGCCGTGGCGGACGCAGAGGAGAAGGAACTCGCCAAGTGGGAGGAGCCTGCTGGGGAGTGATACGTCTCCAACGTATCTATAATTTTTGATTGCTCCATGCTATATTATCTACTGTTTTGAATGTTTACGGGCTTTATTATACACTTTTATATTATTTTTGGGACTAACCTATTAACCCAGAGCCCAGTGCCAGTTTCTGTTTTTACCGTGTTTTAGGGTTTCGGAAAAAAGGAAAATCAAACGGAGTCCAATTGACCTGAAACTTCACGGAACTCATTTTTGGAAGGAAAGAAGCCCAGAAGACTTGGAGTGCACGTCGGGGGATCTGCGAGGAGGTCACAAGGCAGGGGGGCGCGCCTTCCACCCTCGTGAGCCCCTCATGGCCCCCTTGACGTACTTCTTCCGCCTATATATCTCCATATACCCTAAAAACATCCGAGAGCACAATAGATCAGGAGTTCCGCCGCCAGAAGCCTCCGTAGCCACCGAAAGCCAATCTAGACCCGTTCCGGCACCCTGCCGGAGGGGGCACTCCTTCTCCGGTGGCCATCTTCATCATCCCGGTGCTCTCCATGATGAGGAGGGAGTAGTTCTCCCTCGGAGCTGAGGGTATGTACCAGTAGCTATGTGTTTGATCTCTCTCTCGTGTTCTTGAGGTGATACGATCTTGATGTATCGCGAGCTTTGCTATTATAGTTGGATCCTATGATGTTTCTTCCCCCCTCTACTCTCTTGTAATGAATTGAGTTTTCTCTTTGAAGTTATCTTATCGGATTGAGTCTTTAAAGATTTGAGAACACTTGATGTATGTCTTGCCATGCGTATCTGTGGTGACAATGGGATACCACGTGATTCACTTGATGTATGTTTTGGTGATCAACTTGCGGGTTCCGCCCATGAATCTATGCATAGGGGTTGGCACACGTTTTCGTCGTGATTCTCCGGTAGGAACTTTGGGGCACTCTTTGAGGTTCTATGTGTTGGTTGAATAGATGAATCTGAGATTGTGTGATGCATATCATATAATCATACCCACGGATACTTGAGGTGACATTGGAGTATCTAGGTGACATTAGGGTTTTGGTTGATTTGTGTCTTAAGGTGTTATTCTAGTACGAACTCTAGGGCTGTTTGTGACACTTATAGGAATAGACCAACGGATTGATTGGAAAGAATAACTTTGAGGTGGTTTCGTACCCTACCATAATCTCTTCGTTCGTTCTCCGCTATTAGTGACTTTGGAGTGACTCTTTGTTGCATGTTGAGGGATAGTTATGTGATCCAATTATGTTATTATTGTTGAGGGAATTTGCACTAGCGAAAGTATGAACCCTAGGCCTTGTTTCAACGCATTGCAACACCGTTTACGCTCACTTTTATCATTAGTTACCTTGCTGTTTTTATAATTTCAGATTACAAAAACCTTTATCTACTATCCATATACCACTTGTATCACCATCTCTTCGCCGAACTAGTGCACCTATACAATTTACCATTGTATTGGGTGTGTTGGGGACACAAGAGACTCTTTGTTATTTGGTTGCAGGGTTGCTTGAGAGAGACCATCTTCATCCTACGCCTCCTACGGATTGATAAACCTTAGGTCATCCACTTGAGGGAAATTTGCTACTGTCCTACAACCCTCTGCACTTGGAGGCCCAACAACGTCTACAATAAGAAGGTTGTGTAGTCTCTTTTCTGGCGCCGTTGCCGGGGAGGTTAGCGCTTGAAGGTATATCTTTAGATCTTGCAATCGAGTCTTTTAGTTTCTTGTTTTATCACTAGTTTAGTTTATAAAATAAAATTACGAAAAAAATGGAATTAAGTTTGCCTCATACGCTTCATCTTTTTAATATCTTTCGTGAGTATGATGGAAATGATAATTGTGCTCAAGTGCTAGAAGAAGAAATCTATAAAATGTTTGGCACTAATTATTTGAATGATGAGCATGATTGCAATGTTGTTAGTATGAATTCCTTGAATATCCATGATGCTAATGATATGCAAAGCCACAAGCTTGGGGAAGCTATGTTTGATGAAGATGATATTTTTTGTCCCCCAAGTTTTGATGAGCAAATTTATTATGATGAAAGCATGCCTCCTATCTATGATGATTATTGTGATGACACGTATGCTTTAAAGAATAATGATAACCATGAAACTTGTCATCTTGATCTTAATTTTCAATCACATGATAGTTATTTTGTTGAGTTTGCTCCCACTATTATTCATGAGAAGAATTTTGCTTATGTGGTGAGTAATAAAAATTCTATGCTTGTAGATCTTGAAACGAATGCTTTAGGTGCTGGTTATATTGTTGATTTCATTCATGATGCTACTGAAAATTATTATGAGGGAGGAATATATGCCTGTAGGAATTGCAATAATATCAAGTTTCCTTTCTATGTGCTTAAAGTTATGAAGTTATGCTTGTTTTGCTTTCCTATGCTAGTTGATTATTGTTCCCATGAGTTGTTTGCTCACAAAATCCCTGTGCATAGGAAGAGGGTTAGACTTAAATGTGCTAGTCATATTCTTCATGATGCTCTCTTTATTTTACAATTCCTATCCCTTATGTGAGCATCATTGAAATCATCATGCCTAGCTAGGGGCGTCAAACGATAGCGCTTGTTGGGAGGCAACCCAATTTTATTCTTGTTCCTTGCTTTCTGTTCCTGTTTAGTAATAAATAGTTCATCTAGCCTCTGTTTAGATGTGGTTTTATGCTTTTAATTAGTGTTTGTGCTAAGTAGAACCTTTGGGAAGACTTGGGGAGAGTCTTGTTGATCATGCTGTAAAAAAAAGAAACTTTAGCGCTCACGAGAATTGCTTCTATTTTTATTTGGAGAGTGCTATTTAGTTAATTCTTTTTGCAGATGATTAATAGATAAATTCCTCAGGTTCAGAAATTTATTTGAGAATATTATGAGTTCCATAAGTATACGTTTGATCCAGATTACTACAGACTGTTCTGTTTTTGACAGATTCTGTTTTTCATGTGTTGTTTACTTATTTTGATGAATCTATGGCTAGTAAAATAGTTTATAAACCACAGAGAAGTTGGAATACAGTAGGTTTAACACAAATATAAATAAATAATGAGTTCATTACAGTACCTTGAAGCGGTCTTTTGTTTTCTTATACTAACGGAGCTTACGAGTTTTCTGTTAAGTTTTGTGTTGTGAAGTTTTCAAGTTTTGGGTAAGGATTCGATGGACTATGGAATAAGGAGTGGAAAGAGCCTAAGCTTGGGGATGCCCCGGAAGGCATCCACTCTTTCGTCTTCGTTCATCGATAACTTTATTTGAGCTATATTTTTATTCACCACATGACATGTGTTTTGCTTGGAGCGTCAATTTATTTTGTTAGGATTTGCTTGCTGTTATTTAGAACAATGTTTGCATCTTTTGTTTCAATAAAAGTGGCATTGATAGCCTTTACTATGCCTATTTTAGAAGTCCACATGTTGCTGTTTGAAAACAGAAAGTTTACCGCTGTTGCAATAATTCCCTAGAAAAGTCAGAATGTGATAAAATGTTGAAACCTTTTGCATAGTAAGCTCTGATAAATTTACTACAGTGGGAATTTTCTTTCATAATTTTTTGAGCTAGGTAAGTATGGATGTTGCAGCATTATTTATAGACTATCCTGTTTACGCAGATTGCTGTTATGTTTGCATATGTTTTCTTCTTTAATGATTCTATTTGAGGATAGGACTATTAAATATGCAGAGGCATTTAGTATGTAATGTTGAATAATAATTTTAGTGATTTGCTACAGTAGAGTATGATAAGGTTTTGGCAATGGTTTATACTAACTTATCTCATGAGTCCTTATTGAGTTTTGTGTGGATGAAGCTTTTGAGATTTAGGGAGACCTTGATATGAGAGGAATTAAGGAGACACAAAAGCTCAAGCTTGGGGATGCCCAAGGCACCCCAAGATAATATTTCAAGAAGTCTCAAGCATCTAAGCTTGGGGATGCCCCGGTTGGCATCCCACCTTTCTTCTTCAACAATTATCAGTTAGTTTCGGTTGATCCTAAGTTTTTGCTTCTTCACATGATGTTTGCCATTCTTAGATGTCATTTTATTTTGTTTTGCTTGCTGTTTGAATAGAATACCAAGATCTGAAATTATTAAATGTTAGAGAGTCTTCACATAGTTGCATAATTATTCGACTACTCATTGATCTTCACTTATATCTTTCGGAGTAGTTTGTCATTTGCTCTAGTGCTTCACTTATATCTTTTAGAGCATGGTGGTAGTTTTATTTTGAAGAAATAGATGAACTCTCATGCTTCACTTAGATTATTTTGAGAGTCTTAAATAGCATGGTAATTTGCTTAAAATCCTAATATGCTAGGTATTCAAGAATAATAAAATTCTCTTATGAGTGTGTTGAATACTATGAGAAGTTTGATACTTGATAATTGTTTTGAGATATGGAGATGGTGATATTAGAGTCATGCTAGTTGAGTGGTTATGAATTTGAGAAATACTTGTGTCGAAGTTTGTGATTCCCGTAGCATGCACGTATGGTGAACCGTTATGTGATGAAGTCGGAGCATGATTTATTTATTGATTGTCTTCCTTATGAGTGGCGGTCGGGGACGAGCGATGGTCTTTTCCTACCAATCTATCCCCCTAGTAGCATGCGCGTAATACTTTGCTTTGATAACTTGTAGATTTTTGCAATAAGTATGTGAGTTCTTTATGACTAATGTTGAGTCCATGGATTATACGCACTCTCACCCTTCCACCATTGCTAGCCTCTCTTGTACCGCGCAACTTTCGCCGGTATCATACACCCACCATATACCTTCCTCAAAACAGCCACCATACCTACCTATTATGGCATTTCCATAGCCATTCGGAGATATATTGCCATGCAACTTTCCACCGTTCCGTTTATTATGACAAGCTCCATCATTGTCATATTGCTTAGCATGATCATGTAGTTGACATTGTATTTGTGGCAAAGCCACCGTTCATAATTCTTTCATACATGTCGCTCATGCATCATTGCACATCCTGGTACACCGCCGGAGGCATTCATATAGAGTCATATCTTGGTCTAAGTATCGAGTGGTAAGTAAATAAAAGTGTGATGATCATCATTTTTAGAGCATTGTCCCAAGTGAGGAAAGAATGATCGAGACTATGATTCCCCCATAAGTCAGGATGAGACTCCGGACAAAAAATAAATAAAAGAGGCCAAAGAAGCCCAAATAAAAAAAGAGGCCAAAGAAGCCCCAAAAAAAGAAAAGAGGTCATAAAAAAGAGAAAAGGCCCAAATAAAAAAATAAAAAATGAGAGAAAAAGAGAGAAGGGATAATGCTACTATCCTTTTACCACACTTGTGCTTCAAAGTAGCACCATGATCTTCATGATAGAGAGTCTCCTATGTTGTCACTATCATATACTAGTGGGAATCTTTCATTATAGAACTTGGCTTGTATATTCCAATGATGGGCTTCCTCAAAATGCCCTAGGTCTTCGTGAGCAAGCGAGTTGGATGCACACCCACTAGTTTCCTTTGTTGAGATTTCGTATACTTATAGCTCTAGTGCATCCGTTGCATGGCGATCCCTACTCACTCACATTGATATCTATTGATGGGCATCTCCATATCCCGTTGATACGCCTAGTCGATGTGAGACCATCTTCTCCCTTTTTGTCTTCTCCACAACCACCATTCTATTCCACCTATAGTGCTATGTCCATGGCTCACGCTCATGTATTGCGTGAAGATTGAAAAAGTTTAAGAACATCAAAAGTATGAAACAATTGCTTGTCTTGTCATCGGGGTTGTGCATGATTTAAATATTTTGTGTGGTGAAGATAGTGCATAGCCAGACTATATGATTTTGTAGGGATAGCTTTCTTTGGCCATGTTATTTTGAGAAGACATAATTGCTTAGTTAGTATGCTTGAAGTATTATTGTTTTTATGTCAATATTAAACTTTTGTCTTGAATCTTATGGATCTGAATATTCATGCCAAAATTAAGAAGAATTACATTGAAATTATGCCAAGTAGCACTCCGCATCAAAAATTCTGTTTTTATCATTTATCTACTCGAGGACGAGCAGGAATTAAGCTTGGGGATGCTGATACGTCTCCAACGTATCTATAATTTTTGATTGCTCCATGCTATATTATCTACTGTTTTGAATGTTTATGGGCTTTATTATACACTTTTATATCATTTTTGGGACTAACCTATTAACCCAGAGCCCAGTGCCAGTTTCTGTTTTTACCCTGTTTTAGGGTTTCGAAGAAAAGGAAAATCAAACGGAGTCCAATTGACCTAAAACTTCACGGAACTCATTTTTGGAAGGAAAGAAGCCCAGAAGACTTGGAGTGCATGTCGGGGGATTTGCGAGGAGGTCACAAGGCAGGGGGGCGCGCCCACCCCCCTGGGCGCGCCCTTCACCCTCGTGAGCCCCTCGTGGCCCCCCTGACGTACTTCTTCCGCCTATATATCTCCATATACCCTAAAAACATCCGAGAGCACAATAGATCGGGAGTTCTGCCGCCAGAAGCCTCCGTAGCCACCGAAATACAATCTAGACCCGTTCCGGCACCCTTCCGGAGGGGGCAGTCCTTCTCCGGTGGCCATCTTCATCCTCCGGTGCTCTCCATGACGAGGAGGGAGTAGTTCTCCCTCAGGGCTGAGGGTATGTACTAGTAGCTATGTGTTTGATCTCTCTCTCGTGTTCTTGAGGTGATACGATCTTGATGTATCGCGAGCTTTGCTATTATAGTTGGATCCTATGATGTTTCTTCCCCCCTCTACTCTCTTGTAATGAATTGAGTTTTCCCTTTGAAGTTATCTTATCGGATTGAGTCTTTAAAGATTTGAGAACACTTGATGTATGTCTTGCCGTGCGTATCTATGGTGACAATGGGATACCACGTGATTCACTTGATGTATGTTTTGGTGATCAACTTGTGGGTTCCGCCCATGAACCTATGCATAGGGGTTGGCACACGTTTTCGTCGTGATTCTCCGGTAGGAACTTTGGGACACTCTTTGAGGTTCTATGTGTTGGTTGAATAGATGAATCTTAGATTGTGTGATGCATATCGTATAATCATACCCACGGATACTTGAGGTGACATTGGAGTATCTAGGTGACATTAGGGTCTTGGTTGATTTGTGTCTTAAGGTGTTATTCTAGTACGAACTCTAGGGCTGTTTGTGACACTTATAGGAATAGCCCAACGGATTGATTGGAAAGAATAACTTTGAGGTGGTTTCGTACCCTACCATAATCTCTTTGTTTGTTCTCCGCTATTAGTGACTTTGGAGTGACTCTTTGTTGCATGTTGAGGGATAGTTATGTGATCCAATTATGTTAGTATTGTTGAGGGAACTTGCACTAGCGAAAGTGTGAACCCTAGGCCTTGTTTCAATGCATTGCAACACCGTTTATGCTCACTTTTATCATTAGTTACCTTGCTGTTTTTATAATTTCAGATTACAAAAACCTTTATCTACTATCCATATACCACTTTTATCACCATCTCTTCGCCGAACTAGTGCACCTATACAATTTACCATTGTATTGGGTGTGTTGGGGACACAAGAGACTCTTTGTTATTTGGTTGCACGGTTGCTTGAGAGAGACCATCTTCATCCTACGCCTCCTACGGATTGATAAACCTTAGGTCATCCACTTGAGGGAAATTTGCTACTGTCCTACAAACCTCTGCACTTGGAGGCCCAACAACGTCTACAAGAAGAAGGTTGTGTAGTAGACATCAGGGAGGCAAGCAGCGCCCGCACCGGGGCCCCTCTCGTCGAGGATGACGACGACGAGTCATCCGAGGATGAAGCCGAAGCTGTCGAGCCCCCAGCCGCGGGGAAAGGGCGAGTCCTGCGGCGGGCCATCTCCAGCGAGCCGATTTGGTGCGGCAGGGCCGCGCAACCCCGACATGCCCAGGAGATGTCCGCGTGCCAAACGAGGGCCGTGGCGGCAAAGAATTTGGTGAAGGCCGCGGTGGCGAAGAAGAAAGCATCCGCCTCTTCTTCGTCCAAGCGTTCCCCAACTCCGCCTACTTCCCCTCCTCCACCCGCTTCCCCTCCTCCCGCAGGCGACGACATGGAGGTCTTCTTTGACCTCGGGTCTCTCAGCCAGAGGAGGAAGAGCAAGGTAGCAGAAGAGGAGGAGCAAGACGAGTAAGTGTCGTTTCCTTTCGTCATCTCTGGCTGCTCTAACTGTGCTTCTTATCTTGACCTGTTTTCGTCTCGGCAGGGATGCAGAGACGCTGGCCCAAAGGGTGAAGAGGGACAGGTCTTCGGCGGGCGGCCAGCTCCCGGCGGGCACCTCTAAGGCGCCATTGGTGGTGGTGAGTAGCCCGGACAGCAGCCCCCAAAGTAGTCCCCAGCGTAAGTTCGCCACTCGCCCCTCGTCGACATGTGCCAAGGGCATGATCCTTGGTGCTGACCTTGCCATGATCGCAGGAGGAGGACAGCAGCAGGAGGAGCCGCTAAGGGCTAACCCCAACACGCCGCCTCCGTCAACCATGCCGCCCCGAGGGGCGTCCCCGGCAAGGGAGCCAAGCACCAAGCCCATGCACACGGAGGAGGAGGAGGCAAGCTTGGGCACCGGTGGCCACACCTTGGCGCCAGATGTTTGCGGGGAGGGGGCCTCGTATTCCCAGCCTGGCATGGGTAAGCCATTCGCCTTCCATCCCTTTTCTTTTTCTTGAATCTTGGTCTTGGCTTCACTTCACCCCCCTTCCGATATCCAGATCCTCTCCGGGCGGACCGGGAGGACCTGGACACCGTCATCGAGCATGTCACCAAGGGTGCCGCGGCGGAGGCCGAGAAGATCGCCACCGAGGAGGCTGCCAAGGGCGCTGCCGAGGACGCCGCCAAGGGGCCTGCCCGGGAGCCCGACAAGGCTACTGCCGAGGAGGACGGCAAGGGACCTGTCGGGTAGGCCGGCGAGCCCGTTGCCGAGGAGGAGGTGGCTGAGGACCAGCCTTCCTCCTCCGCTGCCTCTGGCTCCAGCAGGTACCTGAGGGTGAGCGACAACCTTTTCGTCCACCTCCCAGGGGCGTCAAGCTCCAGGGTGCCCATCGAGGGAGAGGTGTTCGACGAGGATGTGCTCGCCGCCGCCGGGCTCGAGGTTGTCGACGAGCCAAGCGCTGGCGGTGACGGTTCTCAGGAGGAGCGGCTTCTCCAGGCCATGGGTGCCAACTTCCGGAAGCTCCGGGCGCTCCACCGCGCCGGCTGGACAAGGCCAAGTCCAGGGCAGCAATGGTGGACAAGGCGGATGCGGACCTCAAGGTACGCGTCGCCGAGATGCATACTTGGTTCCGCCAAGCTTGTGAGGAGCTGAAGGCCGCCCAGGGAGAGCTGGCCAAGCGCGAGGTGGAGCTCACCATGAAGCGGCCGACATTGCGAAGGCCCAGGAGACGACGGAGAACTTCACAACCGCAGCCAAGGCTGCTCGAGCCCAGCACGAGGCCGTATTAAACTCCCAGGAGGAGGACCTTGCCGCGCGTGAGGAGAAGCTTGCCGCAACGCTCCGCGACAAGTATGAGGAGGTGGAGAACCTCGTCGTGGAGCGGACCCAGGAGCTGGAGCAGAGGCACAAGGAGGCTCTCAATGCCCAGGCTCAGGTTCACGCCGACAAGATGAAGGAGCTGGAGGTGGAGCAGGACAGGCTGAAAAACCAGGCCCTGACGCTGTCCAAGGAGAAGGACACGCTCAACGATGCCCTAGTAGAGGCGCAGGGCGTAGCCCTTGACAAGGTCGGGCAGCTCTCCGAAGCCAACAACTCCATCAAAGACCTCAAGCTGAAGCTGGAGGGTCTCGAGGGGATGCTGTCGGAGGGCAAGGCCCGGGAGGAGGCCCTGGCCAAGGACCTGGAGACCGAGAAGCAGCTGTGGAAGAATGAAGCCGCTAACCACAATGATTTTGTGGAAGGCGAGAACCGCTGGATCGAGCGCCTCGAAGGCGTCACCGACAGGATCACCACACAGTTGGCTGCCATGGGGATGCCAAATGTGAGTTATACCCCGGAGCGCAACGCAAGTCCCAATGCCAAGCTGACCATCTTCTTCGAGGGCGTCCTCGGGGCCCTGGAGCAGCTCCACTCCAACCGAGCGGCCTCCCTGGCCAAGGAGTCCCGGAGGCTTTCCCAGGGTGCCATGACCAAGGTTCTCACCAAGATGGCATACTGGAACCCCAACGTCGACTTCGACGCCGTGCTGGACAGCTTGCCGGCGGGTCTGGACCTCGTGGCGCTCAAGGAGCGTATCAAGACCATCATCAGCCGCATCGGTGAAATCGAGAGGATAGAGGGCCAGGGCCGAGATTAGGCACCCCGTCTCCCACTGCCGCTGCAGGTTCATGACCAAGATAGTTTTTATCTTCAGTTAGAACCGCAACAACAATCGATGTAATATAACTCTGCAGAACTTTTGGTACGACGCATGTTATCTTCCTGTTCGATCTTCCCTTTGTATGTTTACCCTACGTTAAACGGCTAGGCTTGCCGGCGCATAAACCCAGGGTGGCACCTTGGGGACGGATCCCCAATGGTCTGCTGGGTGTGCTTGCTGCCGAGCGAACCACCTTACCGCTCTTGACGCGTCCGCTCAAACTGTCGAGCTTAACTTGAGTCAGAATCGAGAACGTTGCCAATTGCGGAAGGCTACCCTACCACTCTCGACGCGGCCGCTTGAGTTGTTGAGCGAACTCGAAACAGAACAAGGGTGTTGCCAATTGCGAAAGGGCCCCTTTGCGTGCAGGCTTTCATACATAGGGCAGGACCTTCGAGGACAACAACCTCATATATAAAAAGGAAATTGCTTAAGGTTTCGTATGACTTAGCTTTCCTGTCGCCGCACCGGCATCCTCCGCGCTTGCAGGCGGCATTGTTCTCTTGGCAATCTTCTTCTCTGGAAACCGTGGCCACGAGAAACTTCTAAGCCGGCCGCTAAACCAGATTCTCACAACTGCGCCCCTACCTGACGCGCCAAAGATGTCGGTGGGAACGACACCTATGGGATCACCGGGATCCCTTCTACGGTCGGCGGGCACGGGGGTCGTGAGAAGAGCAGGTTTAGGAGCTAGCACACAGATCGTTTACCCAGGTTCGAGCCGCGAGGATGCGTAAAACCCTAGTCCTGCTTTGGTGGATGTATTGAGTGTTCTTGAGCTTTTTGAACTAGCTACAGGGGCTATGCCGTTCCAAAAAGCCGAATCCCTCTCCTGGTCTCCTCGGGCCTCCTTTTATAGGAAAAAGGGGTTGCCACAGTGGCACACAGGAGGTGGAAAGGCCTACAGTGTGCGAGCTTATCGCACAGCATTATGGGACAAAGTGCATTAAATGTGCTACGTAGGTGTCCATTAGATTTATCGGGGATAGGATCGAGGCCCGTCCCGTATGTCGCCGCTCCGCATCGCTTCAACACGCGCCTAGGCTAGCGATGCATGCAGCGCCATGTAGGAAGGCAAGCACCTGAGGTGGCGCGGTGGTAGGGCCTTCATGAAGATCTGCATGCCACCACGCAGGTGCTTTCTGATTTGGCCTGGAAGCTGCATGTTGCCACACAGGTGCCCGCCAGCTGGTTGGGATGGCAGCTACATGCGAACGGCGGCGGAGTCTTGGCTGGTGCGGGCCTGGCAGTGGCCCTGCTGGCGTCTTCGGCAAGGGCCTTGCCGGGGGCCCGACAAGGGTCTTGCCGTGGTGTCGTAGTCATCCCCGGCAAGACGCTTGCCGGGGGTCTTGTGGATTTCCTCGGCTAGGATCCTGCCGAGGGTTGCCGTCTTCTGGTCCTCATCTGAACTCATATGTTTATGATCTTGATGAATATTTTCATGCCACCATAGAGGCGCCTCCTGAGCCTTGGTTCCAACGCAGTTGATTGGGTCAGAGCCTGTGGGCTCAAGGGTGGCTCGCTCTACTGGTGTTGGGCAAGTTGCCCCGGCAAGGCTCTTGCCGGGGCTGCGGAGGCTGCCTCGGCAAGGATCTTGCCGAGGGAGCCCACCTCGCCCTCTTGCCCTCCTGTGCTTCTGGCCTTGGCGTCGCCTTGGTTGTCTTATGCTTCAGCTTCTCTCCGGCTTCCCTCCTCTGCCCTGCTAAGTGTGGCCGCGGCACGTGGCTCTGACTGCCCGTGCACAGGTAAAGGGGTCAAAAGGAGAGCCCCTACTTTTGTACACCGACAGCCAGCACACGAAGATACAGAACACGAGCTGACAAGGCAGCATGTGGACTGGTTGACCGGTAAACTAAACAATATACGGAGCTATACGCTGACATAGTGAGCGTATAATCCGTCGGTATAGAGTGTTCGTGTGAGAGGGGAAGCCCGTGAGAGATAACAGAGAGAGAGAGAGAGAGAGAGAAAGAGCTACTCCCTCATTTCGATAATGTAGGTCCAACATTTTTTAAAAGTCAAACTTTTGAAACTTTGACCAAGTTTATAAAGAAATTACTTATATCTACAATACCAAAGATAAATGATAGTATGAAGTAAGTACATGTTGTGATGAATCTAATGATCTTTCCAGATGTAAATGTTTTTCTCCACATATACCTGGTCAAACTTTTCTGAAGTTTGACTTTTCAAAACATCCATATGCCTATGGATGTGAGAGAGTCCCTAACTAGAGAGAGACAGAGTGAAATAGAAAGAGTGAGTGAAAAAAGTGTGTGTGCATGTGTGAAAGAGACATGGACAACACTCGATAAAAGTTGAGAAAAAACGTGTGTCTTATGCAAACATATCACACATGCATCTTCGACAACGGAACGAAGGTGAGGACAATCTTCATCAACATCTGCCCTATCACCATCTCATCTCAAACCCTAGTTCATCTCTTGTATTCAATCTTTGTATCAAAACCTTAGATTGGTACATGTGGGTTGCTAGTAGTGTTGATTACATCTTGTAGTTGATGCTAATTGGTTTATTTGGTGGAAGATTATATTTTCAGATCCTTAATGATATTCAATACCCCTCTGATCTTGAATATGAATATGATTTGTGATCAGTCAATTTTGTTCTTGAGGACATGGGATAAGTCTTATCGTAAGTAATCATGTGGATTTGGTATTCATTCGATATTTTGATGATAACTAGGAAACATGCCCGTGCGTTGCAACGGGATAAGAAATCATCGCATTACGACACTCCTACTCCAATCACTATGGTTTATCTAAAAAACTAATAACTATAACCTTAAACATAAGTCATGAACTTCAGCCCCCGCTGTGAAGCCGTGGAGTCAGGCCATGAACTGATTAGGTCAATTGGAAGCAGGGCTCCTGTTTGACTGTGGCAGATACGTGTGAACAACACCTTTGCAATCAACGCCGTGAGGATAAAAGCAAGATGTGCACTATGGCAATTGATGTTACCTGTGTTTTATGTGTGTTTCCAATAGCTAGCTCTAGAGCCGTGTACATACGTCAATTGTGTATGTACAATCCGGCTTCTACTGCGGAAGAAGTAATGCTTGCTTTATACTAACAAATAATTTTAGCATGGTCGGGTAGACTTTATCAACCATCGTCGTCGTCTAGGCCGAGGAGATAGTGGAGGCTGATGCGAGTGCTGCGAGGAGACGATGCAGACACGGTGGATATGCTGGCAATGACGAGGTCAGCACTGGTGATGAGGGGTAGGAGTAGAGAAGATCGACCAACTTTGGCCAATCTGATTTGATCAATCTCAACATCTCAAGGGCGTGATGATCAGCACGTTCATCATCCATGTACAAGCATGCACATGAGAACAAAACCACATGTTGCACTCATTCCTCCCGGATCATAGTTGGCTCCTTCGTCCGAACAAGCACATCACAGAGCCGACTGTTTCATCGCTTGGGTCTCCGTCATGTCTTTCTACTTCGTCACCGCCGATTCGCAAGTCCAATAGGCCATGGCTGTCAGCTAGACCGATGAATTGCGACGGGATCATGTGGGTTACACGAGGGCTCATGCAACTTGCAAATTAATTGAGCCCCTGAATCATTTGACCGATTGCGTCGCTGCTGGACGGCATATGCCACAGCGACGCGGCTGTAGCCTTCTTTACGTCAGCAAGACCGACAGGATGAAGAGCACTGAGCAAGGCCCTTTTTCCCTTCTCATTGGCCATGATGTTGCTTGCTGTGTCGCACAGTTGGCCGTCTATGGCGCCATCGTTTATGGTGTTGGCACGCGAGGCTTTTATACATGGGTGGAGAGGACGAAGTGTCTGATATGATGCTGGCTAGGCTCGACTGGTTGTGGTGCTATTTATCGGACCAGAGTAGGGCGTGGTTGAGCGTGTTTATGCCTTTTAGACATGGAGATGTACAGTATTTACTATTGGGGATTCTACGGACTATATTGGGCTTGTTCATCGTCTGGGTGTGGCCATTTGAAAAAAACTGGCCTGATTCAGTGAGAGGCTAATAAGGCAATGTCGTAGACGCTGAGGATACGGACAGGTTCTCTCCGGCCATATCTCAGCAGCCGAGCTAACATAGATTGCCAGAGGAACAAACGTTTTTTTACTAAAAAAGCTTCGTCCTTTTAAATCTCAGCCGTCAATCTCTATGGTTTAAATAAAATCAATGGATATAAAAGGGTGACATATGGAGAACTATGAAAGCCTTCGTCCTTTAATATTAGGTAAAGATATGTATGTTGTTGCTTCCTTTAGTGGTGTCATGTGAACATCGACTACATGACACTTCACCATCTTTGGGCCTAAGGGAATTCATTGTGGAGTACTTATTAGATGATGGATTGCTAGAGTGAGAGAAGCTTAAACCCTAGTTTGTGTGCTATTTTGTAAGGGGCTGATTTGGATCGACATGTTTCCTGCTATGGTTAGATTATTCTTAATTCTTATTTCATGGTTGAGGATGCTTGCGAGAGGGGGTAATCTTAAGTGGGAAGCTTCTTCAATAATAATAGCACCCAAGCACCGGTCCACCACATATCAAATTATCAAAGTAGCGAACGCGAATCAAATAAACACGATGAAAGTGACTACATGAAATTCCCGTGTGTCCTCAAGAACGCTTTGCTTATTATAAGAGATTGTTCTAGTCTGTCCTTTGCTACAAAAAGGATTGGGCTACCTTGCTGCACTTTTGTTACCGCTACTACTTATTGCCCGTTACAAATTATCTTGCTATCAAACTACTCATTACCGATAATTTTAGTGCTTGCAGAAAATACCTTGCTCAAAACCGCTTGTCATTTCCTTCTGCTCCTCATTGGGTATGACACTCTTACTTATCGAATGGACTACAATTGATCCCCTATACTTGTGGGTCATTAGGGACCCGCCTGCTGCCCACATGGCAGTAGGGTGCACCCATCTCCCCTTAGCGAGCCCTAGTGCCCTTTGGGCCCCTCGTGTGTCTTCCCGACTCTGTTTTCTTCTGGAATACTTCCGGATGTTTTGGCCACCATATCGCAAGATTCTCCTCTGTACTTGTTTCGTGTTGTTTTTCTAGCAGATCTAACATTATGTCATCTAAAGATTCGGATGGAGAAAGATATGTTTCCCGTTATGTTGGAAACCCAGGGATCTATGGAGGCATGGATCTTTATGGTTGGTCCATGGAGGAAGAGTGAGATGTCGATTTGAAGAGGAGGGGGCATGAGTTCGAAAGAAGATGAAGCCCCTTTACCTCAACCTGGAGATATGCATGTGGAACTCAAGAAGTCAAGCCTCTTGAACACAGTAAACGAATCTAAGTTTCAATTTATCCCGTTCCATCTTCTACAAGAAAACAAAAATGTACTACGTGAAAGGGCATTGGAGCTTGAGAAAGAGGCCAGCAAGCCGAGGGAGGAAAATTTTATTCTCAAGCGAAGGCTCAAGGACAAGCCCACTACCTTATCATCACCACCAACACGGAAGAAAGAAACTTGAGTACACGGGTATGGGCACCACCCAAGGCCTGTTCCAAGCTTGGGGGAGGTGCCTCGGTATAGTATCACCATCACTCTTTACCTATCTTAGTTCGATCCTTACTTATTTCATGATTTAGAAGAATAAAAGTTTAGTACAATCTATTTTCGAGTGATAGTTTCGTGATCTATCTATCTATGTAATCGAGTTGAGAGTTATATAATAAAGAGTAGTTCATGTTTTGCTTCTTTAGTTTTATGTTTCAATCTTAGCAATGAAAATAATAAAAAGATCATATGATAATCCCATGGAAAGTAATGACTTTACATCAAGAAAGTATGAGTGATTGCTACTTGTGCGTTGTGTTGGGATTTCCCCGGAGAGGAGAGGATGATGAAGTATAGTAGAGATAAGTATTTCCCTCACTTAAGAACCAAGATTATCAATCCAGTAGGAGAACCAAGCAACACCTCGTTAGCAGTACCTACACACAAAATAACAAATAGTTCCACCCAATGCAAACAAGGGGTTCTCAATCCCTTGGCGGTTAATTGCAAGGATCAAATATCGTCTTCCTTTGCATGGAGATTGGGGGCGCGCGATGGTCAACTCCTACCAACCTCCCCCTAGGGACATGCATAGTAGTGCTTTGCTTCGAGGGCTAATAGACTTTAACAATAAGTATGTGAGTTGTTTATGACTAATGTCAGTCCACGGATTATACGCACTCTCACATTTCCGCAATTTGGTAGCCTCTTCGGTGCTGTGCATTGCCCTTTCTCACCTCGAGAGTCGGTGCAAACTTCGCGGTGCATCCAAATCCCGTGATATGATACGCTCTATCACACATAAGCCTCCTTATATCTTCCTCAAAACGGCCATCAGACCTACCTATTATGGCACTTCCATAGCCATTCCAAGATATGTTGCCATGCAACTTCGATCACCATCATATACAAGACTTGAGCATTCATCGCCATATTGCTTTGCATGATCATACAACTGACATAGTATTTGTGTATCAGTGTAGTGATAGATAGATAAACAAAAACACAAAATGAAACAGAGTAAATGAAATTGCAGTAAGGTATTTTTGGATTTTAATATATGATAAAAATAAACCTGGGGTCATAGTTTTCACTGGAGGCTTCTCTCTTGAAAATAGCATACGGTGGGTAAACGAATTACTGTTGGGTAATTGATAGAAAAGCGAATAATCATGACGATATCCAAAGCAATGATCATGTATATAGGCATCACGTCTGAGACAAGTAAATCGACTCCTTCCTGCATCTACTACTATTACTCCACACATCGGTCGCTATCCAGCATGCATCTAGAGTATTAAGTTCATAAAGAATGGAGTAACGCCTTAAGCAAGACGACACGGTGTAGACAAAGTAAACTCAAGCAATATGAATAAACTCCATCGTTTTGCCCTTAATGGCAACAATACAAATATGTGTCTTGTCCCTTTCTGTCACTGGGATATAGATCACTCCAACATTGAACCCATCACAAAGCACCTCTCCCATTGCAAGAAAAATCAATCTAGTTGGCCAAACCCAATCAATAGATCGGAGAGAAATACAAATCTATAATAATCATGCATAAAAGATTTCAAACAAGACTCAAATAATATTTATAGATAATATTATCATAAACTCACAATTCATCAGATCCCAAAGAACACACCGCAAAAATTGATTACATCGAATAGATCTTCAGGAACATCAAGGAGAACATTGTATTAAAGATCAAAGAGAGACAAGAAGCCATCTAGCTACTAGCTATGGACCTGCAGGCCTATGGTAAACTACTCACATATCATCGGAAGGGCGGCAAGGTTGATGTACAACCCCTCCGTGATCGATCCCCCCTCTGACAGAGTGCCGGAAAAGGCCTCCAGATGGGATCTCGCGAGAACAAAAACTTGTGGCGGTGGAAAAAGTGTTTTGGGTGGCTCTCTGTTGGTTTCCCAATTTTAGAGAATTTATAGAGGCAGAGTTAGGTGAAACAAACCGAGGGGGGCCACGGGGCACCAGGGCGCACCTACCCCTTGGGCGCGCCCTGGTGGCTTGTTGGCCAATGTCTACTACGCAACCTTCAACTTGTAGACCCGTGTTGGGCCTCCAAGCACAGAGTTTGGTAGGAAAGTAGCAAATTTCCCTCAAGTGGATGACCTAAGTGAAGGAAATATGCCCTAGAGGCAACAATAAAGTTATTATTTATTTCCTTAAATCATGATAAGTGTTTATTATTCATGCTAGAATTGTATTAACCGGAAACATAATACATGTGTGAATACATAGACAAACAGAGTGTCACTAGTATGCCTCTACTTGACTAGCTCGTTAATCAAAGATGGTTATGTTTCCTAACCATGAACAAAGAGTTGTTACTTGATTAACGAGGTCACATCATTAGTTGAATGATCTGATTGACATGACCCATTCCATTAGCTTAGCACCCGATCGTTTAGTATGTTGCTATTGCTTTCTTCATGACTTATACATGTTCCTATGACTATGAGATTATGCAACTCCCGTTTGCCGGAGGAACACTTTGGGTGCTACCAAACGTCATAACGTAACTGGGTGATTATAAAGGAGCATTACAGGTGTCTCCAAAGGTAGATGTTGGGTTGGCGTATTTCGAGATTAGGATTTGTCACTCCGATTGTCGGAGAGGTATCTCTGGGCCCTCTCGGTAATGCACATCACATAAGCCTTGCAAGCATTGCAACTAATGAGTTAGTTGCAGGATGATGTATTACGGAACGAGTAAAGAGACTTGTTGGTAACGAGATTGAACTAGGTATTGGATACCGACGATCGAATCTCGTGCAAGTAACATACCGATGACAAAGGGAACAACGTATGTTGTTATGCGGTCTGACCGATAAAGATCTTCGTAGAATATGTGGGAGCCAATATGGGCATCCAGGTCCCGCTATTGGTTATTGACCGGAGATGTGTCTCGGTCATGTCTACATTGTTCTCGAACCGTAGGGTCCGCACGCTTAACGTTACGATGACAGCTATTATGAGTTTATGCATTTTGATGTACCGAAGGTTGTTCGGAGTCCCGGATGTGATCACGGACATGACGAGGAGTCTCGAAATGGTCGAGACGTAAAGATTGATATATTGGAAGCCTATGTTTGGACATCGGAAGTGTTCCGGGTGAAATCGGGATTTTACCGGATTACCGGGAGGGTTACCGGAACCCCCCGGGAGCCAAATGGGCTAACATGGGCCTTAGTGGAAAGGTGAGAAGGCAGCCCACATAGGGCTACGCCTCCCCCCCTCTCCCTAGTCCTATTAGGACTAGGAGAGGGGCCGGCCACCTCTCTCTCCCTCTCCCCTTTAAGGAATCCTATTAGGAATAGGATTGAGGGGGGGAGTCCTACTCCCGGTAGGAGTAGGACTCCTCCTGCGCCTCCCTCCTTGGCCGGCCAGCCTCCCCCCCTTCATCCTTTATATACGGGGGCAGGGGACACCCCAAGACACACAAGTTGATCCTTGAGATCGTTCCTTAGCCGTGTGCGGTGCCCCCTGCCACCAAATTCCACCTCGATCATACCGTTACAGTGCTTAGGCGAAGCCCTGCGTCGGTAGTACATCAAGATCGTCACCACGCCGTCGTGCTGACGGAACTCTTCCTCGACGCTTTGCTGGATCGGAGCTCGAGGATCGTCATCGAGCTGAACGTGTGCTAAGAACTCGGAGGTGCCGGAGTAACGGTGCTTGGATCGGTCGGATCGGGAAGAAGACGTACAACTACTTCCTCTACGTTGTGTCAATGCTTCCGTTGCGATCTACAAGGGTACGTAGATCATACTCTCCCCTCGTTGCTATGCATCACCATGATCTTGCGTGTGCGTAGGAAATTTTTTGAAATTACTACGTTCCCCAACAGTGGCATCCGAGCCTGGTTTTATGGTTTGATGTTATTTGCACGAGTAGAACACAAGTGAGTTGTGGGCGATACAAGTCATACTGCCTACCAGCATGTCATACTTTGGTTCGGCGGTATTGTTGGACGAGACGATCCGGACCAACCTTACGCATACTCTTATGCGAGACCGGTTCCCTCGACGTGCTTTGCACATAGATGGCTTGCGGAAGACTGTCTCTCCAACTTTAGTTGAACCGAGTGTGACTACGCCCGGTCCTTGAGAAGGTTAAAACGGAGTCTATTTGACAAACTATCGTTGTGGTTTTGATGCGTAGGTGAGATGAGTTCTTACTTAAGCCCGTAGCAGCCACGTAAAACTTGCAACAACAAAGTAGAGGACGTCTAACTTGTTTTTGCAGGGCATGTTGTGATGTGATATGGTCAAGGCATGATGCTAAATTTTATTGTATGAGATGATCATGTTTTGTAACCGAGTTATCGGCAACTGGCAGGAGCCATATGGTTGTCGCTTTATTGTATGCAATGCAATCGCGATGTAATGCTTTACTTTATTACTAAGCGGTAGTGATAGTCGTGGAAGCATAAGATTGGCGAGACGACAACGATGCTACGATGGAGATCAAGGTGTCGTGCCGGTGACGATGGTGATCATGACGGTGCTTCGGAGATGGAGATCACAAGCACAAGATGATGATGGCCATATCATATCACTTATATTGATTGCATGTGATGTTTATCCTTTTATGCATCTTATCTTGCTTTGATTGACGGTAGCATTATAAGATGATCTCTCACTAAATTATCAAGAAGTGTTCTCCCTGAGTATGCACCGTTGCAAAAGTTCTTCGTGCTGAGACACCACGTGATGATCGGGTGTGATAGGCTCTACGTTCAAATACAACGGGTGCAAAATAGTTGCACACGCGGAATACTCAGGTTATACTTGACGAGCCAAGCATATGCAGATATGGCCTCGGAACACAGAGACCGAAAGGTCGAGCGTGAATCATATAGTAGATATGATCAACATAACGATGTTCACCATTGAAAACTACTCCATATCACGTGATGATCGGGTATGGTTTAGTTGATTTGGATCACGTGATCACTTAGAGGATTAGAGGGATGTCTATCTAAGTGGGAGTTCTTAATTAATTTGATTAACTGAACATAAAACTTATCATGAACTTAGTACCTGATAGTATCTTGCTTGTTTATGTTGATTGTAGATAGATGGCTCGTGCTGTTGTTCCGTTGAATTTTAATGCGTTCCTTGAGAAAGCAAAGTTGAAAGATGATGGTAGAAATTACACGGACTGGGTCCGTAACTTGAGGATTATCCTCATTGCTGGACAGAAGAATTACGTCCTGGAAGCACCGCTGGGTGCCAGGCCTGCTGCTAGAGCAACACCAGAAGTTATGAACGTCTGGCAAAGCAAAGCTGATGACTACTCGATAGTTCAGTGTGCCATGCTTTACGGCTTAGAATCGGGACTTCAACGACGTTTTGAACATCATGGAGCATATGAGATGTTCCAGGAGTTGAAGTTAATATTTCAAGCAAATGCCCGAATTGAGAGATATGAAGTCTCCAATAAGTTCTATAGCTGCAAGAAGGAGGAGAATAGTTCTATCAGTGAGCATATACTCAAAATGTCTGGGTATAATAACCACTTGATTCAATTGGGAGTTACTCTTCCAGATGATTGCGTCATTGACAGAATTCTCCAATCACTGCCACCAAGCTACAAGAGCTTCGTGATGAACTATAATATGCAAGGGATGAACAAGACTATTCCCGAGCTCTTCGCGATGCTTAAAGCTGCGGAGGTAGAAATCAAGAAGGAGCATCAAGTGTTGATGGTTAACAAAACCACTAGTTTCAAGAAAAAGGGCAAAGGGAAAAAGAAGAAGGGGAACTTCAAGAAGAACAGCAAGCAAGTTGCTGCTCAAGAGAAGAAACCCAAGTCTGGACCTAAGCCTGAAACTGAGTGCTTCTACTGCAAGCAGACTGGTCACTGGAAGCGCAACTGCCCCAAGTATTTGGCGGATAAGAAGGATGGCAAGGTGAACAAAGGTATATGTGATATACATGTTATTGATGTGTACCTTACTAATGCTCGCAGTAGCACCTGGGTATTTGATACTGGTTCTGTTGCTAATATTTGCAACTCGAAACAGGGACTACAGAATAAGCGGACACTAGCAAAGGACGAGGTGACGATGCGCGTGGGAAACGGTTCCAAAGTCGATGTGATCGCGGTCGGCACGCTACCTCTACATCTACCTTCGGGATTAATATTAGACCTAAATAATTGTTATTTGGTGCCAGCGTTGAGCATGAACATTATATCTGGATCTTGTTTAATGCGAGACGGTTATTCATTTAAATCAAAGAATAATGGTTGTTCTATTTATATGAGTAATATCTTTTATGGTCATGCACCCTTGAAGAGTGGTCTATTTTTGATGAATCTCGATAGTAGTAGTACACATATTCATAATGTTGAAACCAAAAGATGCAGAGTTGATAATGAAAGTGCAACTTATTTGTGGCACTGCCGTTTAGGTCATATCGGTGTAAAGCGCATGAAGAAACTCCATGCTGATGGACTTTTGGAACCACTTGATTATGAATCACTTGGTACTTGCGAACCGTGTCTCATGGGCAAGATGACTAAAACACCGTTCTCCGGTACTATGGAGAGAGCAACAGATTTGTTGGAAATCATACATACCGATGTATGTGGACCGATGAATATTGAGGCTCGTGGCAGATATCGTT
Organism: Triticum urartu; assembly: GCF_056163025.1. NCBI lineage: Eukaryota > Viridiplantae > Streptophyta > Magnoliopsida > Poales > Poaceae > Triticum > Triticum urartu. The sequence goes on from NC_141876.1 coordinate 39,986,912, forward strand.
ATTTTCTCACCTTCACAGATGACTTAAGCAGATATGGGTATATCTACTTAATGAAACACAAGTCTGAAACATTTGAAAAGTTCAAAGAATTTCAGAGTGAAGTTGAAAATCATCGTAACAAGAAAATAAAGTTTCTATGATCTGATCGTGGAGGAGAATATTTGAGTTACGAGTTTGGTGTACATTTAAAAAATTGTGGAATAGTTTCGCAACTCACGCCACCCGGAACACCACAGCGTAATGGTGTGTCCAAACGTCGTAATCGTACTTTACTAGATATGGTGCGATCTATGATGTCTCTTACTGATTTACCGCTATCGTTTTGGGGATACGCTCTAGAGACGGCCGCATTCATGTTAAATAGGGCACCATCAAAATCTGTTGAGACGACGCCTTATGAACTATGGTTTGGCAAGAAACCAAAGTTGTCGTTTCTTAAAGTTTGGGGCTGCGATGCTTATGTGAAAAAGCTTCAACCTGATAAGCTCGAACCCAAATCGGAGAAATGTGTCTTCATAGGATATCCAAAGGAAACTGTTGGATACACCTTCTATCACAGATCCGAAGGTAAGACTTTTGTTGCTAAGTTCGGAAACTTTCTAGAGAAGGAGTTTCTCTCGAAAGAAGTGAGTGGGAGGAAAGTAGAACTTGACGAGGTAACTGTACCTACTCCTTTATTGAGAAGTAGTACATCACAGAAAACTGTTTCTGCGACACCTACACCAATAAGTGAGGAAGCTAATGATGATGATCATGAAACTTTAGATCAAGATACTACAGAAACTCGTAGATCAACCAGAGTGAGATCCGCACCAGAGTGGTACGGTAATCCTGTTCTGGAGGTCATGATATTAGATCATGATGAACCTACGAACTATGAAGAAGCGATGGTGAGCCCAGATTCCGCAAAGTGGCTTGAAGCCATGAAATCTGAGATGGGATCCATGTATGAGAACAAAGTAGGACTTTGGTTGACTTGCCCGATGATCGGCAAGCAATTGAGAATAAATGGATCTTTAAGAAAAAGACTGACGCTGATGGTAATGTTACTGTCTACAAAGCTCGACTTGTCGCAAAAGGTTTTCGACAAGTTCAAGGGATTGACTACGATGAGACTTTCTCACCCGTAGCGATGCTTAAGTCTGTCCGAATCATGTTAGCAATTGCCGCATTTTATGATTATGAAATTTGGCAGATGGATGTCAAAACTGCATTCCTGAATGGATTTCTGGAAGAAGAGTTGTATATGATGCAACCGGAAGGTTTTGTCGATCCAAAGGGAGCTAACAAAGTGTGCAAGCTCCAGCGATCCATTTATGGACTGGTGCAAGCCTCTCGGAGTTGTAATAAACGCTTTGATAGTGTGATCAAAGCATTTGGTTTTATACAGACTTTCGGAGAAGCCTGTATTTACAAGAAAGTGAGTGGGAGCTCTATAGCATTTCTGATATTATATGTGGATGACATATTACTGATTGGAAATGATATAGCATAAAGGGATACTTGAATAAAAGTTTTTCAATGAAAGACCTCGGTGAAGCTGCTTACATATTAGGCATAAAGATCTATAGAGATAGATCAAGATGCTTAATTGGACTTTCACAAAGCACATACCTTGACAAGATTTTGAAGTTCAAAATGGATCAAGCAAAGAAAGGGTTCTTGCCTGTGTTACAAGGTGTGAGATTGAGTAAGACTCAAAGCCCGACCACTGCAGAAGATAGAGAGAAAATAAAAGATGTTCCCTATGCTTCAGCCATAGGCTCTATCATGTATGCAATGCTGTGTACCAGACCTGATGTGTGCCTTGCTATAAGTTTAGCAGGGAGGTACCAAAGTAATCCAGGAGTGGATCACTGGACAGCGGTCAAGAACATCCTGAAATACCTGAAAAGGACTAAGGATATGTTTCTCGTATATGGAGGTGACAAAGAGCTCACCGTAAGAGGTTACGTTGATGCAAGCTTTGACACTGATCCGGACGATTCTAAATCGCAAACCGGATACGTGTTTACATTAAACGGTGGAGCTGTCAGTTGGTGCAGTTCTAAACAAAGCGTCGTAGCGGGATCTACATGTGAAGCAGAATACATAGCTGCTTCGGAAGCAGCGAACGAAGGAGTCTGGATGAAGGAGTTCATATCCGATCTAGGTGTCATACCTAGTGCATCGGGTCCAATGAAAATCTTTTGTGACAATACTGGTGCTATTGCCTTGGCGAAGGAATCCAGATTTCACAAAAGGACCAAACACATCAAGAGACGCTTCAACTCCATCCGGGATTTAGTCCAGGTGGGAGACATAGAGATTTGCAAGATACATACAGATCTGAATGTTGCAGACCCGTTGACTAAGCCTCTTCCACGAGCAAAACATGATCAGCACCAAGACTCCATGGGTGTTAGAATCATTACAGTGTAATCTAGATTATTGACTCTAGTGCAAGTGGGAGACTGAAGGAAATATGCCCTAGAGGCAATAATAAAGTTATTATTTATTTCCTTAAATCATGATAAGTGTTTATTATTCATGCTAGAATTGTATTAACCGGAAACATAATACATGTGTGAATACATAGACAAACAGAGTGTCACTAGTATGCCTCTACTTGACTAGCTCGTTAATCAAAGATGGTTATGTTTCCTAACCATGAACAAAGAGTTGTTATTTGATTAACGAGGTCACATCATTAGTTGAATGATCTGATTGACATGACCCATTCCATTAGCTTAGCACCCGATCGTTTAGTATGTTGCTATTGCTTTCTTCATGACTTATACATGTTCCTATGACTATGAGATTATGCAACTCCCGTTTGCCGGAGGAACACTTTGGGTGCTACCAAACGTCACAACGTAACTGGGTGATTATAAAGGAGCATTACAGGTGTCTCCAAAGGTAGATGTTGGGTTGGCGTATTTCGAGATTAGGATTTGTCACTCCGATTGTCGGAGAGGTATCTCTGGGCCCTCTCGGTAATGCACATCACATAAGCCTTGCAAGCATTGCAACTAATGAGTTAGTTGCAGGATGATGTATTACGGAACGAGTAAAGAGACTTGCTGGTAACGAGATTGAACTAGGTATTGGATACCGACGATCGAATCTCGGGCAAGTAACATACCGATGACAAAGGGAACAACGTATGTTGTTATGCGGTCTGACCGATAAAGATCTTCGTAGAATATGTGGGAGCCAATATGGGCATCCAGGTCCCGCTATTGGTTATTGACCGGAGATGTGTCTCGGTCATGTCTACATTGTTCTCGAACCATAGGGTCCGCACGCTTAACGTTACGATGACAGTTATTATGAGTTTATGCATTTTGATGTACCGAAGGTTGTTCGGAGTCCCGGATGTGATCACGGACATGACGAGGAGTCTCGAAATGGTCAAGACGTAAATATTGATATATTGGAAGCCTATGTTTGGACATCGGAAGTGTTCCGGGTGAAATCGGGATTTTACCGGATTACCGGGAGGGTTACCGGAACCCCCCGGGAGCCAAATGGGCTAACATGGGCCTTAGTGGAAAGGTGAGAAGGCAGCCCAAATAGGGCTACGCCTCCCCCCCTATCCCTAGTCCTATTAGGACTAGGAGAGGGGCCGGCCACCTCTCTCTCCCTCTCCCCTTTAAGGAATCCTATTAGGAATAGGATTGAGGGGGGGAGTCCTACTCCCGGTAGGAGTAGGACTCCTCCTGCGCCTCCCTCCTTGGCCGGCCAGCCTCCCCCCCTTCATCCTTTATATACGGGGGCAGGGGACACCCCAAGACACACAAGTTGATCCTTGAGATCGTTCCTTAGCCGTGTGCGGTGCCCCCTGCCACCAAATTCCACCTCGATCATACCGTTACAGTGCTTAGGCGAAGCCCTGCGTCGGTAGTACATCAAGATCGTCACCACGCCATCGTGCTGACGGAACTCTTCCTCGACGCTTTGCTGGATCGGAGCCCCAGGATCGTCATCGAACTGAACGTGTGCTAAGAACTCGGAGGTGCCGGAGTAACGGTGCTTGGATCGGTCGGATCGGGAAGAAGACGTACGACTACTTCCTCTACGTTGTGTCAATGCTTCCGTTGCGATCTACAAGGGTACGTAGATCATACTCTCCCCTCGTTGCTATGCATCACCATGATCTTGCGTGTGCGTAGGAAATTTTTTGAAATTACTACGTTCCCCAACACTAAGGTTTATCAATCTTTGGGAGGCATAGGATGAAGATGGTCTCTCTCAAACAACCCTGCAACCAAATAACAAAGAGTCTCGTGTGTCCCCATCACACCCAATACAATGGTAAATTGCATAGGTGCACTAGTTCGGCGAAGAGATGGTGATACAAGTGCAATATGGATGGTAGATATAGGTTTTTCTAATATGAAAATATAAAAACAGCAAGGTAGTAAGTAACAAAAGTGAGCGAAAATGGTATTGCAATGCTTGGAAACAAGGCCTAGGGTTCATACTTTCAGTAGTGCAAGTTCTCTCAACAATGACAACATAATTAAATCATATGGCAATCCCTCAACGTGCGACAAAAGTCACTCCAAAGTTCCTATCGCGGAGAACATAAGATGAAATTGCTTGTAGGGTACGAAACCACCTCAAAGTTATTCTTTCTGATCAATCCATTGAGCTATTCCTATAAGTGTCACAAACAACCCTAGAGTTTGTAGTAAAATAACACCATATGATACACATCAACCAACCCTAATGTCACCTAGATACTTCAATGTCACCACAAATATCTGTGGGTTAATTATACGATATGCATCAAACAACTTCAGATTCATAATATTTAATCCAACACAAAGAACCTCCAAGAGTGCCCCAAGATTCCTACCGAAGAAACAAGGACAAAAACATGCACCAACCCCTATGCTTAGATTACCCCAATGTCACCTCGGGAATCCGTGAGTTGAGTGCCAAAACATACATCAAGTGAATCAATAGAACACCCCCTTGTCACAACGGGCATCCCATGCAAGACATACATCAAGTGTTCTCAAATCCATAATAGTATTCAATCCGATAATAGTGAAACCTCAAAGGTAAAACTCAATTCATCACAAGAAGATGGAGGGGGGAAAACACCATATGATCCAGCTATAGTAACAAAGCTCGTGGTACATCAAGATCGTGCCAAATCAAAAACATGAGAGAGAGATCAAACACATACTACTGGTACATACCCTCAGCCCCGAGGGTGAACTACTCGCTCCTCATCATGGAGAGCGCTGGGATGATGAAGATGGCCATCGGTGATGGTTTCCCCCTCCGGCAGGGTGCCAGAACGGTCTCCCAATTGGTTTTTCATGGCTATAGAGGCTTGCGGCAGCGGAACTCCCGATCTAGGTTAATTTCTAGGGGTTTCTATATTTATAGGAATTTTTGGCGTCGGGAACAAGTCAGGGGGGTCCATGAGGCAACGACAACGCAGGGGGCGCGCCCTCCACCCTTGTGGATGCCCCGTGGATCCTCTGGCCCAACTGTTTTGCTTCGGGGGCTTCTTCTGGTCCATAAAAACTCACTGTTAAGTTTTAGCTCATTTGGACTCCGTTTGGTATTCCTTTTCTATAAAACTCAAAAACAAGGAAAAACAGAAACTGGCACTGGCTATAGGATAATAGGTTAGTCCAAAAATAATATAAAATAGCATATAAATGCATATAAAACATCCAATATGGATAATATAATATCATGGAACAATTAAAAATTGTAGATACGTTGGAGACATATCAAGCATCCCCAAGCTTAATTCTTGCTCGTCCTCGAGTAGGTAAATGATAAAACAGAATTTTTGATGTGGAATGCTACCTAACATATTTATCCATGTAATTTTCTCTATTGTGGCATGAATGTTCAGATCCATAAGATTCAAAACAAAAGTGTAATATTGACATAAAAATGATAATACTTCAAACATACTCATAAAGCAATCATGTCTTCTCAAAATAACATGGCCAAAGAAAGTTATCCCTACAAAATCATATAGTCTGGGTATGCTCCATCTTCATCACACAAAGTATTAAATCATGCACAACCCCAATCACAAGCCAAGCAATTGTTTCATACTTTTGATGTTCTCAAACTTTTTCAACTTTCACGCAATACATGAGCGTGAGCCATGGATATAGCACTATAGGTGGAACAGAATATGGTGGTTGTGGAGAAGACAAAAGGAAGGAAATAGTCTCACATCAACTAGGCATATCAACGGGCTATGGAGATGCCCATCAATAGATATCAATGTAAGTGAGTAGGGATTGCCATGCAATAGATGCACTAGAGCTATAAGTGTATGACATCTCAAAAAGAAACTAAGTGGGTGTGCATCCAACTCGCTTGCTCATGAAGACCTAGGGCAATTTGAGGAAGCCCATCATTGGAATGTGCAGCCAAGTTCTATAATGAAAATTTCCCACTAGTATATGAAAGTGACAACATAGGAGACTTTCTTTCATGAAGATCATGGTGCTACTTTGAAGCACAAGTGTGGTAAAAGGATAGTAGCTTTGCCCCTTCTCTCTTTTTCTCTCATTTTTTGGGCTCTTTTTTTCTCTCATTTTTTATTTTTTTTATTTTTCTTCGTCCGGAGTCTCATCCCGACTTGTGGGGGAATCATAGTCTCCATCATCCTTTCCTCACATGGGACAATGCTCTAATAATAATGATCATCACACTTTTATTTACTTACAACTCGAGAATTACAACTCAATACTTAGAACAAAATATGACTCTATATGAATTCCTCCGGCGGTGTACCGGGATGTGCAATGACTCAAGAGTGACATGTATTAAAGAATTATGAAAGGTGGCTTTGGCACAAATACGATGTCAACTACATGATCATGCAAAGCAATATGACAATGATGGTATGTGTCATTGTAACATCCCAAAATTCTAAATTTTGGAATATTATATTAAATAAATAGTTTGATTGATTGTTTGATTTGTGGTGTGGTTGCTTGAGTGCAATTGAGTGAAATTTGAAACTTCTGAAAGTTAAATGAGAGAGAATAAATGGACTTTCCCAAACTATCACTATGCATTTTGATCTCCATGAATTCAAATTCTTTTCATCACAAAACCCTGGAGAGGAGATGACATGACTTCTTCCGTTTAAATAAATGTAAGGGGTTTTGAAAAGATTTGAATTTTTATTTGGAAATATATTTTCAACTCAGAAACTTTAAGCAACTCAATGATTTTCATGAGAGAAGATAAAATGACTTGTTCAAATCATATGAAATATGAGTTGGGAGTTTAAAAGAATCAAATCTAGAGTCCCTTTGAAATTATTTTTCAATTTGGAGTTATTTGGGTTTTATTCAAATTATTTTTCTCCAAAAATAAAATATATGAAAAATAGGGTAAAATGATTCCCTACGGTATAAAATTGGAGAGAAATAAATGTTGAAATCATTTTGGTATTTTCAAAATGATTTTTATTGGGTTTTATTAGAGCTGTAGCACTCTTTGCTTTATATAATTTTTTGTGGATGTTATTTGACGTTAGTAAAATGTACATATTGTAGAAAATCGTTTTCTGAAAATTTTGATATATAATATGCCTCTATAAATTTTTATTTTATTTCTTGTTATTCAGTTTTCCTTTCTATTTTTATTTAAAAAATAAAAACTATACGTGCGGCTGCTAACTATATGTCGCCCATATGCACAGCATAATGGCAGCGACGCCCCATTTTTTCTTTTCCTATATGGGCCAGGCTCAGCCGGCCATATTCCTCCCTATATTTTTTCCATAGTTTTTTTTTCTTTTCTTCCTTGCTAAAAGAAACTGCAGTGCGCACGGCCGGCCGAACCGCGTAAGGCCTTTAGGCCCATGCAAGGCGTCTCCTCTTTTTTTTGGGTCTACGTTTAGTCTCACATTGCCTAGTCTTTGACCTCTAAACCTCTTTTCCACCTATAAATATATACACATAGAGTCTCCAAAAATCATCTGATTTGGGTTAAATCCATATTTTGGTTTGCCTAGATTCATTAAAAAATATTTTTCTCCTCTCCGGTGAGACTTCTGGAAATTGTCTCCTCTCTCCGAAATCATCTTTTCTCTACCTTATAAAGGTATTTTTCTTCGTTTTTTCTTTTTATACTTCTGTAGTTTATTATTTCTATACAAGTACGGTAAAATAATTAGATTATCAATTAATCTCTGTATTTACACATTAGACCTATAATTCTTTTAGCCGTAGCTATTTTTTTCGTAAAGCAGCTTGGCCCTGATTTTTCAAATAGACATAACTTTTTACTCGTTCATTCAAATTAGATGAAACCAGCGCCTATAGTTTTGTCTTGTTTTCACCTATCCAGTGAACCTGTCACATCAAATTTTTGAAATTTTCAAATTTCAAAATTTGTTCAGATTCATATTCAAACTTCTTTTGATCATAACTTGAGTTTCGTAACTCCGATTTCGTTGATTCTTTTTGCAAAATCGAAGCTCTTGACCTAAACTTTCTAATAAGACCAAATCCACCCAATTTTGGTACTGTTAGAAATTGTTTTCTATTGCAAGAGTTAATTGCTTGTTTTCGAAGTTTTTCGAAGTTTTTTTCTTTGATTCTTTTGCATGAGTGCTTATGTATGCAATTGCTTGCTCACGATAGATTGAACAGAGTGTGACGAGTAGAACTATCAGCAGTTATGAGTGCGAATCATCTTCATCAACAGTACAAGGCAAGTTCACACTTTGATCATACTTTTCATACCCAGTTTTTCTGCATTAGTTTCACCCTCAAACATTGCATGAGTAGGATTTGATAACATGTGGGTATATGGGAAGTAGATGATGAGGTAGGAACCTATTGTCTTGTATCAAACCTTGGGAGTTACTACGTTATGCTTATACTGTTATGCTATGCTCGTAGACGTGGATTGGTTTATGAGATTCATGAAAGATGTGAGAGTTATTTATATCTAAGGATTAACTTAAGGTTGCTACTTTAATACACATCTGGGTGGATTGGTTGGGGCACCCTGGGGATACCAGTGGTTTGCCCGGACACCTGGGGAATCCAGTGTTGTCCTAGGAGATATCGGGGTATCCGTGAGATCATCCTAAGGTTCGGCACCCAGGCTCAAAGGGATCATAATATTATTCATGCTAGAAACTTCCGTGTGCAGCCACATGCCATTATGGGCTCTGCCATAGTTGATTAAGTTGTGGGAAACCTTTACATGATGGGCTAGCAAATGTAGGGGATTGTAGGTGTAGCGGCCTATCTATCGATTAAGGGGACCTCTTCGGAAAGACTGTCTCGGCCATCCGTTTCTCAAACATCATAAAGTGTGAGAAATTCAATGGAGGAGATCGAGTCTTGTGGGGAAAACTGCGCAAACCTCTGCAGAGTGAACAGACTAATCATGATTAGCCGTGTCCTCGGTTATGGTCATCTTGAGTATCTGGTACTTGAATTATTGATTTGATCTCATTACTCTATTTAATTAATAATTTGTTGGGTTAATGTTAATTTGGGATTGAGTTGGGGTTACCTTCTCAATATTTTTCAACAAACTTTGTAGTTAAATAAAATATATTCCTTTGTTGTAGGGAAAAATTAGCTTTATGCACAAATTAAACTTAGAGCCTCCACCAGCCAAATATGCATGTAGTGATAGCCATTATTCAGCATTGTTCTACAATGTGAAATTGCCAGTACATTCAATGTACTGACCTACATGGATGCAACGTCTCATGTTGCAGGAATCTTACGACGACGAGTAAATGATACGTTAGGGTTACGATTTCTACACTCAACTTTGTCGTTGGTGTTGATGGGAATCCACAACCTTGTTACTTCCGCTATTTGGATTGAGGTAATAGTATTTACGTTACTTTATACATGTGATTTACCCCTGTTATAAATCCTCGAGTACTGTGTGTGTCAGCATACCGATCCAGGGATGACACTTAAGCACAGAGACTTGACCGTCTGAGGACGGGTCGCTATAGTCATAATAAACAGAACGGTGGAAATTTGCATGGAAATATATCTCGGAATGGCTATCGAGATGACATAATAGGTAGGTATGGTGGCTGTTTTGAGGAAGGTATATGGTGGGTGTAGGGTACCGGCGAAAGTTGTGCGGTACTAGAGAGGATAGCAATGGTGGAAGGGTGAGAGTGAGTATAATCCATGGACTCAACATTAGTCATAAATAACTCACATAGTTATTGCAAAAATCTATTAGTCATCGAAACCAAGTACTACGCACATGCTCCTAGGGGAATAGATTGGTAGGAAAAGACCATCGCTCATCCCTGACCGCCACTCATAAGGAAGACAATCAATAAATAAATCATGCTCCAACTTTGTTACATAACGGTTCACCATACGTGCATGCTACGGGAATAACAAACCCTAACACAAGTAATTCTCCAATTCACAATTACTTACTAGTATCACTCTAATAGCATCATCTCTATATCTCAAAACAATCATAAGGAATCAAACTTCTCATAGTATTCAATGCACTTTATATGGAAGTTTTTATTATATCCCTCTTGGATGCCCATCATATTAAGACTAAATTCATAACCTAAGCAAATTACCATGTTTTTTAAGACTCTCAAAATAATATAAGTGAAGCATGAGAGTTCATCAACTTCGCTGTGCTCTAAAAAGATATAAGTGAAGCACTAGAGCAAATGACAAACTACTCCAAAAGATATAAGTGAAGATCAATGAATAGTAAAATAATTATGTAACTATGTGAAGACTCCTTCCCATAAATAAAATTTTAGATCTTGAGTACTTTGTTCAAACATCTATCAAAACAAAATAAAATGACATTTCAAGGACAACACATATCATGTGAAGAAGCAAAAACTTATGCTCAACCAAGACTGACCGATAGTTGTTGAAGAAGAAAGGTGGGATGCCTACCGGGGCATCCCCAATCTTAGATGCTTGAGACTTCTTGGAATAATAACTAGGGATGCCTTGGGAATCCCCAAGATTCAGATTTTGTGTCTCCTTAATTCTTCTCATATCACGGCTTCCTTAATTCTTAAAAACTTCATCCACACAAAACTCAACAAGAACTTGTGAGATAAGTTAGTATAAATCCATGCTAAACCTTATCATTATCTACTGTAGAAAATCACTAAAATTATAATTTGACATTGCATACTAAATGCCTCTGCATATTTAATACTCCTACCCTCAAATAGAATCATTAAACAATCAAACATATGCAAACAATGCAAACATAACAGCAATCTGTCTAAACAACATAGTCTGTAAAGAATGCAAGAGGAATCATACTTTTTTAACTCCAAAAATTCTGAAAAGTTACCACACTGTAGATAATTTGTTGTTACTCATTGTGTAAAAATTTCAAGATTTTATCATATTCTGACTATTCACCAATAATCAAAACATAACAACAAACTTTCTGTTTTCAAACAACAACATATAGACTTGCAAAATAAGCATGGTAAAGGCTATACTTGACCTTTTTATTGAAATAAAAGATGCAAAACTTTACTCTAAATAACAGAAAGCAAATCCTAATAAAATAAAATGACGCTCCAAGCAAAACTCATATCATGTGGTGAATAAAAATATAGCCTCAAGTAGATTTACCGATGAACGAAGATGAAAGAGGGGATGCCATCCGGGGTATCCCCAAGCTTAGGCTCTTGGTTGTCCCTTAATATTACCTTGGGGTGCCTTGGGATTCCCCAATCTTAGGCTCTTGCCACTCCTTATTCCGTGGTCCATCGAATCTTTACCCAAAACTTGAAAACTTCACAACACAAAACTTAACAGAAAACTCGTACGCTCTGTTAGTATAATGAAGCAAATCACCACTTAGGTACCGTTTTGAACTCATTATAAATTTATATTGGTGTTATATCTACTGTATTCCAAATTCTCCATGGTTCATACCCTCCATACTACTCATAGATTCATTAAAATAAGGAAACAACACATAGGAAACAGAATCTGTCAAAAACAGAACAATTTGTAGTAATCTGGAAACTTTCCATACTTATGTAACTCCAAAATTCGGAAAAAGTAGGACAACCTAGGAAACTTGTTTGTGAAAAAATAATTAGGATTCTATCACGCTTTTGTAAAAAATGAAAATTATTTTATTGGGCACAAAAGTTTCTGTTTTTCAACAAGATCAAATCAACTATCACCATAGACCATCCCAAAGGTCTTACTTGGCACTTTATTGAAAAGAACCTATAAAACATGATTAATATAGTAGCCTAATCATGTTAACACACAAAAACAGTAGGTATAAATATTGGGTTGTCTCCCAACAAGCGATTTTCTTTATTGCCTTTCTAGCTAGGCATGATGATTTCAATGATGCTCACATAAAAGATAAGAATTGATGCATAATGGTAGCATCATGAAGCATATTACTAGCACATTTAAGTCTAACCCACTTCCTATGCATAGGGATTTTGTGAGCAAACAACTTATGGGAACAAGAATCAACTTGCATAGGAAGGTAAAACAAGCATAACTTTAGGGTTTTCAACACATAGACAGGAAACTTGATATTATCGCAATTCCTACAAGCATATATTCCTCCCTTATAATAATTTTCAGTAGCATTATGAATGAATTCAACAATATAATCATCACATAAAGCATTATTTTCATGATCCACAAGCATAGAAAATTTACTACTCTCGACATAAGCAAAATTCTTCTCATTCGGAATAGTGGGAGCAAACGCAACAAAATAAATATCATGTGATGCATAATCCAATTGAAAATTAAAATCATGATGACATGTTTCATGGTTATGGTTATTCTTTATAGCATACATGTCATCACAATAATCATCATAGATAGCGACTTTGTTCTCCTAATCAATTGAAACCTCTTCTGAAATAGTGGATTCATCACTAAATAAAGTCATGACCTCTCCAAATACACTTTCATAATTATCACAATAAGATTCAACACCCTCCAAAATAGTGGGATCATTACTTCCTAAAGTTGCCACTCTTCTAAACCCACGTTCATTAATATAAACATCATAAATAGGAGGCATGCTTTGATCATAATAAATTTTCTCACCAAAACTTGGGGGACAAATAATATCATCTTCATCAAATATAGCATCCCCAAGCTTATGGCTTTGCATATCATTAGCATCATGGATATTAAAAGAATTAATACTAACAACATTGCAATCAAGCTCATCATTCAAATACTTAGTGCCAAACATTTTAGTGCATTCTTCTTCTAACACTTTGGCACAATTATCGGAAGCCTTATTTTCACTGAAGACATTAAAAAGATGAAGCATATGAGGTAACCTCAATACCATTTTTTGTAGTTTTCTTTTATAGACTAAATTACTGATAAAACAAGAAACTAAAATATTCAATTACAAGATCTAAAGATATACCTTCAAGCACTCACCTCCCCGGCAATGGCGCCAGAAAATAGCTTGATGTCTACTATGCAACCTTCTTCTTGTAGACTTGTGGTGGGCCTCCAAGCGCCGAGTTTTGTAGGAGAGTAGCAAATTTCCCTCAAGTGGATGACCTAAGGTTTATCAATCGGTGGGAGGCGTAGGACGAAGATGGTCTCTCTCATACAACCCTACAACCAAATAACAAAGAGTCTCTTGTGTCCCCAACACACCCAATACAATGGTAAATTGTATAGGTGCACTAGTTCGGCGAAGAAATGGTGATACAAGTGCAATATGGATGGTAGATATAGGTTTTTGTAATCGGAAAATATAAAAACAGCAAGGTTGTAAGTAACAAAAGTGAGCGAGAACGGTATTTCAATGCTTGGAAACAAGGCCTAGGGTTCATAATTTCACTAGTCCAAGTTCTCTCAACAATGATAACATAATTAAATCATATGGCAATCCCTCAACGTTCGACAAAAGTCATTCCAAAGTTCCTATCGTGGAGAACATAAGATGAAATTGCTTGTAGGGTATGAAACCACTTCAAAGTTATTCTTTCTGATCAATCCATTGAGCTATTCCTATAAGTGTCCTAAACAACCCTAGAGTTTGTAGTAAAATAACACTATATGATACACATCAACCAATCATAATGTCACCTAGATACTCCAATGTCACCATAAGTATCCGTGGGTCAATTATACGTATGCATCAAACAACTTCAAATTCATAATATTTAATACAACACAAAGAACGTCAAAGAGTGGCCCAAGATTCCTACCGGAGAATCAAGGACGAAAATGTGCATCAACCCCTATGCATAGATTACCCCAATGCCACCTCAGGAATCCGCGAGTTGAGTGCCAAAACATACATCAAGTGAATCAATAGAACACCCCATTGTCACCACGAGTATCCCACTCAAGACATACATCATGTGTTCTCAAATCCATAATAGTATTCTATCCGATAATAGTGAAATCTCAAATGTAAAACTCAATTCATCACAAGAAGATAGAGGAGGGAAAACACCATATGATCCAGCTATAGTAACAAAGCTTGCAGTACACCAAGATCATGCCAAATCAAGTACACGAGAGAGAGAGAGAGAGAGAGAGATCAAACACATAGCTACTGGTGCATACCCTCAGCCCCGAGGGTGAACTACTCCCTCCTCATCATGGAGAGCGCCGGGATGATGAAGATGGCCACTGGTGATGGTTTCCCCCTCTGGTAGGGTGCCGGAATGGTCTCCAGGTTGGTTTTTTGTGGCTACAAAGGCTTGCGGTGGAGGAACTCCCAATCTAGGTTTATTTCTAGGGTTTTCTATATTTATAGGAATTTTTGGCATCGGGAACAAGTCAGGGGGGTCCACGAGGTGATGACAAGGTAGGGGCGCTCCGTAGGGGGGTAGTTCACCCTCGACGGGTCGAGCAGAAACACCGATCAAGCATACTTTTATTTTTGAGGATTGCCGATCGAGCAGACGAGCAACCCCACTGGATCCCTCGACAGGTGGAGCGCCAGGGCCAGCGGACCAACGTGGTAGCTCCTATGATTTATTTTCAGAAATACTAAGCCTACAGAAAAATTTGGGGGCCTCAAAAGATTATGGGCCCTGTGCAGGCCGCACATTCAGCACAACTATGGGCTCAACCCTGATCGTTAAGCTCAAAATGGGGTTACCATTTTTTGTTTAGGCATTTCAATGTAGTCTCATCTAGTTGAGTTGCTTTGGCTCATGTATTTGAGTCAAGCTTCCCTAAGATGTGAGGACTTACAATGGGTTTTGGTGTTGATGTTCATCATGTAGTTGAACTTGAGGTGGATGATCATGGAATGAAGTTGCAAGAAATCCTTTCATTTGTAGTTCATCTTCCAACATGGGTTAGTTAAAGAAACAACATATGTATCCAAGTTGAGAAGATTGGAACATAGAGTCATTAATTGTCAAAGGATATTGTCGGGGATATACCCCGCGGTGTAACACGCCGGATGTATGACCCGCCCGGAGCTTGGCGACTCAAGAGTGACCCACCTGATCTTGGCGACTTATTAGTAACTCGGCGAGTGGGTCAGACGGACGACAAGGCCCAAGGCCCAATAGGCCGGCTCATGTATGGTGGGCTGGCTTAAGAGGAAACCATAAGGAATATTCCCTTACAAAGCAAGCAAGACTAGGACTCCACTTGTAGTAGAGTAATCCTAATCCTACTAGGACTAGTCATGTAACCCGCCCCTTCAACATATATAAGGAGGGGCAGGGCACCAAGAGGGGACAAGAAACAATCTCTAGGGCTAGACACAAATGGGGAACTGGCTTATGCGGCGACTCTCTCATGAGCATAATGAGATCTAGCCACAAACAACATGTAGGGCTATTACCGGATGATGTTTCTCGGGGCCCGAAGCTGTCTAAATCCATATCTTGTGCGTTGACCCGCTCTGCGTCTTTCATCCCGATCAACACCTCTCAAGTTACCACAAAAATGCGCTGACCTCATGACTAAGTCCTCACACTAAGACATCTGCCGTGACTATTTCACGACAGTTGATGCCCACCGTGGGGCATCAGCGCCATGGACGCAGACGCGGCAACTGATGGAAGGGGAATTGCGGCGATCGGCCTACCGGTTTAACACGGACCACTGCCGCGGACCCGATTTCCACTGCAGGCCGCTCGTACCAACTCGGCCTTGCTTTTGTTGAGCCGCCATGGCACCGCCTATCTCTGCTGTTGCTAGGGCCATGGATGCAACCGCGCCTCTGAGCCGCCGCTGTCCTCTATCTCCACCGCGCGCCGGTTGACCCACCGCTCGCATCGGCCCTCGCCCGTGTGCATTCAAAGTTACCGGCCGCTCCTGAGGTGGTCTACTACTCCTCTTTCTACTATAAGCCGGCATCGCCGATCCCGCTCGTCTCTATCACGACTGCTGTTCGGTGCCGACCCCGATGAGTGGTCAAGCCGCCCGCAGCCCCGGTTCCGCCGCGCCGCGCCCCGGCCTGGAAGCGGCCTCTGCCGACTGCTGCCGCGGGTCTCTGCGCCCTCGCGCCCATCGCCTGAGCCGCCCGCAGCCGCGGTCTCTGGTGAGCCGTTGCTCCGCCACAACGAGTCTCCACTGCCGGGGTCTTTGCTGTGGTCTCCGCCAGCGTCTCTGCCTCTTCCGATACTCATCGAGCCGCCTTGAAGGCCACGGCCCTGTTTCCTTCGAGCCGCTGTTGCACTTGACTACTCCAAGCCACTATCACCTTCGCTTTTAAACCGGCCTCTGCAGTCGCAGGCCAAAGCCGCTGCGACCTTGCCGAGCCACCGATGGTTCGCTCCTCTGCCTCAAGTCGTCGCATTGGCCCTCCGCCGGCCTCCGTCGATACGCCTAGTTGCCTCCGCTGCAGACTCGCCAGGGCCTCTCCGCTGTCGCAGCCGCGCCGCCTTGAGTCGCCGTCGTTCTAGCGCCAAGCTGTTGCCGCTTCACTTAAAGCCGCCACTGCGGTGACCCGCCGTCGATGGAATCCATGGAGGGGGAAATAGGTACCAGCCACTTATGGGGAGCTGGACCCAGTGGATAAAGAGATAGGCCTCAGGCCTCCATAAAAAATGATGACCCAGAGGATCCCTTTTTGAGCCGCCCGGTGCCCGTTTTTGCTATGGTCGTGCTATAAACCGCCGCCTTTGTCGTCACCCTGTGGCTGGTAAATTTGATAAGAATATATCAGGTGAAATTCATCCTTTGAAGTTTTTATAGATATATTTTTATTTTCTTCGAGAACAATTACCCTCTTTTGTGTAATTTCTTATGCAGAACAATTCATCAAGCTATGGCCCTTGCCTACACCGGACGGGTCAATGGACAGGGTTAATTATAGCCCATCGAGATTCAACATATTCCAGCAATCCATAGGTCATATCATGATCAAGTATGGAGAGTCTCAAGCCAACACCTTGATTAGCCTTAAGACTCGGGGGTTACAATGACATGACTCAGCAACTCTTGCCAGTTTTAGCAAGTTCAAGAACCCTGGGACGATGGAGGGAAAGATAACCCGGTCCCGGAGGCTACTACTATATTGATGAAAATTTAAAAGGCCGCCAGAAATATTCTGGCTCACAATGATGCTTCCGGTTTACAATCCGGTTCAAGAAAAAATTATCTACCACAAAGCTTTGAAGCTCTCAAATCCGGTTCAAAATGCGGCTCAAGGTAAATTTGTCCCTCACAAAGCTTTGAAGCTCTCAATATCCGGTTTAAGAATTTCCGGTTCAAGAAGAATTTATCTTTTGCAAAGGTCGAGTTCTCAGAAAAAAATTAAAAGGGACCAAAGAGAGTCGGTTGCAAGGCACAACTCAAACATAGGCACCCTGCTTCAAAAGACCATTGGGGGCTGATTGTATTTGAATCTAGCTTAACCCCTTTTGGGTCCGACTTTGATCGTATTCGAATCAGAGTCGTTAAAAAAAGGTCTCAAGATCATTTGGGGGCTTCCTGTTCAAACATAGGTCGTATTCGAATCAAAGAGAACATAGCTATCGGTACCTCTTGATCGGCGCAACGCCAAAACCACTAGGGGGCTTCATGATCGTATTCGAATCCTAGCTTAACCCCTTTTGGTCCGGTTTACTGATCGTATTCGAATCAGAAGCCTCATTTTTTGTCTGTTTGGCTTACGTTTTTTGAAAACAATCTTTGGTTTTATCTTGATACCTTTTTGTTCATATCTGAAGCATATATGTGGTTTTGATTTACCCGGCTTGACTTTGGATGATAAGTCGCCATATATGACAATCATAAACATTTGGAAGTTTTGGCTTCTAAAGATTGGGTTATCACCCTTACTGCACAGGTATCCTAAACCGGAAGTACGATTCAATATCATAGGAACTGGTTTTCCAAACCGGATTATATTATTCAAATCTTTAATAGCCAACTTGGCTGGATTTTTATTATGGTTATCAATAGCCAATATTATGATGGTGGTTTTCAAAGCCGCTTCAGCGCAAATGGTTATTATTTTATTAATGGACATGATTTATTTTTACAATGGAGGGAATAGTCCTGAGTCGCTGCAGGCTTATGACCCGGCACTTGGGGGCTATATTATTCAAATTGAGATTACATCAAATATGCAAGTCCCATGGCACTGCCAGCATGCACCATGGCACTTGGGGGCTAATGTAAAGTCATTTTTTGATCAACTTATTGAAGACCCGACTCATCCCATTATAATGAGCCGGCCCTTGGGGGCTACCAATTGCTCCTATCAAAAAAATCACGGTACACAAGCCTCAGTCCATTATATTGAAAGATCCACTACTCAGTTGGTAGAGTACAAAGCTCTTAACCTTATGGACGTGGGTTCAAGCCCCATGGTGGAGATTACATCATATGATATTATTTTCAATGAAGTATATATAAAGTCCCAGCTCAGTATTATCTTACTAAGCCGGCCCTCGGGGGCTACACGTTGCTATTCAAATCTACATAATTATATTTACAAAGTCCCTGCTCATTATTGCATAATGACCCGGCCCTTGGGGCTACACTGGTTGAATTTTTTATGAGCATAAGGCAATTACAAGTTCCAGGTTGCTGCAAGCATGACAACCCAGCACTTGGGGGCTATAGGTGATATGCATATAAGGGAGGAATAACTTCAAATTCTCAGTTTTGAGCAAATCAGGTATTATATTATTATCAGAGAAAATCTACAAAGTTTATGACCCGGCGTCATCATAATATTAATCTGGCATCAGCAACAATTAAATGACCCGGCATCATTGGTTTATAACCCGACAATTTTGACAATCATAAATCGGCAAGATCTACATCTTTAAGCCGGCTGAATATCAGTTGAATATTTCAAGACCAATATTTTTGTCAAATCAGAGCATTGAAGGCTGACTCAAATGGATTATTTCTTATAATATTTCGTTACAAGAGCCAATGTCAGCAAATGGATTATGAAGCTGGCCTATTGACCCGGATTTTCCAGGAGAAAATGTCAAGGACTTAAGGATGATCAGGTGCCAGCTTATAAGAATATTTAACCTGGAGCACAACCTGTCAAATTTGTTCTTGTATTTATATTGCAGCTCAATTTAACTTGGATAAATCCAAATTAAACTGGGGGCTAATGTCGGGGATATACCCCGCGGTGTAACACGCCGGATGTATGACCCGCCCGGAGCTTGGCGACTCAAGAGTGACCCACCTGATCTTGGCGACTTATTAGTAACTCGGCGAGCGGGTGTCGGAGTAAATAGCCATGGGTAGCCTAGCCGGCTTCCCCTGGCGCTTCTGCAAAAGTTACGAGCCCGCCCGGCTCTCAAGAATCCAAGACATGGGGCCACCTTCCCCCCACTGGCTGCGATCCAGGCCGGCTTTGGGAAGGCGGTCCGACTTCAACCTTCATGAGAGGGACGACTCCAAGAAGCCGGCTACGAGAAAGCCGACTCCTTCAAGCCGGCTCCCCATAAAGTAGTCAAGACCGTACCCACAAAGTTTGCACCCACCTAACGGCGGTGCGACGGGGCATGGCTACAGAAGAGCCTGCCACCCCCGAATCCCGGAGCACGCCTGGCACAGTGCGCCGTACGAGGTAGGCATGACCCATCCGGCGCAGCACTGTTGCCATGTTGACCCTGGCGTCACCCACGACGGGCCGCCAGCGTGGCCCACAGGCGGTGGGCCCCTTAGAGCAGGGAGACGGCCGAAGGCGGCCGCGCTTCCAACCAGCCGGCCCAAGACGGAGCCGGCTCCGACAGCCGGCCCGCCGCTTCCCTCGAAGAGGACGCCCCATTAAGGAGACAAGACGCGGTAAGGCTACAGCGATCGTCCGACAGGCGGCGGTACTGTAGCCGCGCTTACCACGATGAAGCCCACGTCAACAAGATGAAGCCACAGTGACCCAGGAGTTGGCAGCCGGCGGGACCCACCAGTCGGCGGGCCCCAGCAGTCGCGCGCGGAAGCCGGCGAGCACAGTCACAGACGGCTGGGCCCCGCGCCCAGCCGGATTACCATTGTACCCCCGGGGGGTAGGCCTATATAAACCCCCCGGAGCACCCATGCAAAGGGTGGGACCCCCTGTTAGTTCTAGATACCGTACAAGGAGAAGAAGCAGGCTAGCCGTGCCCTTTCTTCCTCCTCTCCCCCCAAAACAGCTCAAGGAGCGTTGTGTAGCTACTTGATTCATCTAGAGAGCATGCGGAGACCCCGCAGAGCAGCAGTAGGGGTGTTATCTCCTCGGAGAGCCCCGAAGCTGGGTAAAATCCGCCGGCGTGCATGCCCTCGCCCCATCCCGCTTCCAGGCACCGGCGGCGTCTTACTGGTTCCCACAAAGATAAGCCACCCGTTGGCATATGTCGCACCTACCACCCGACATTTGGCGCCCACCGTGGGGCCAGGCGCACCGTCGTCCGGAGACCTGTTCTGGACGGGAACCCTCTTCCTCCCCAGCGAGCGTAGCCAGCCCGGCACGCCCGATGGCGCTTGCCACGACGCGCTGCAAGGCGTCACCAGCATCTGTGCGGCAAGCGGCCTCGCCGATCTCCCCGACGAGCTCGCCTCCGATGCGGGCGCTGACCGCCTCGCCAACCTCCTCGGCCAGCTCCATGTCTCCAGCGAGCCCGCTGCGGACCTGGAGTCGGTTGGTTCCACCGACCCGATGCCTGTCGACTCCGACACGGCCTCCTACGACGCCTTCCCCACCAACGTCGCGATCTACGATGACCCGCTTCCTCGAGCCGACGGCCACGATGCTGTCGCCGCCGAAGTGATGGTTGTCGGCCACGGCGGCCCGGCCGACGAGAGCGTCCGCGACGCCCCGCGCGCGGCGGCCCACGACTTGTCCGCTCCTCTCCCGGCCGATGCCGACGACGAAGCCCTGGAAGCATGCCGCCTCGCCCTCCTCGCAGAGGGCCGGAGGCTGGCCTCCGTAAGACGCCTCACTGAGGCCTACCGACGCGAGGCTGACCGCGCCGCCTTTGGCACGCCGGCCCCGGGCGGGCCAAGCCGGGCCGGCCTTGTCAAGCAACGCGGCGCCGTCATCGCCGACACACTAGGAGTCGACCGCCCGGTCTACGCCACTCCGCTCGAGAACCTGCGTGCCGCCCAGGCGGCCGTAGACGAGCTGGACGGCCTGGAGCCCGAAGACCTTCCCCACATGACCCGGCGCATCCAGCAATTGATCGACGCCGCCACGCAGCGGCACGAAGCCGACGCTCGCGCGGAAAGCCTTCCCCCGCGCCGAGAGCACGGCACGACGTCCCGGACGCCGGCTACGAGCGATACCCGCGCACGACGCGAGAAGGAGCCGGCTACCAGTCGCAGCCGAACCCGGATCTCCATCGAGCGAGACGCGGACGGTCATCCCCGAGCCATGGAGTGGCGGGGCGACCCGCCTCCGCCTCCGCCCCACGGAGAGAGATACCCCGCCTCACCGCCAGCGGCGCACCCGACTCTCAGCGGCCGGCTGGGCCGCCGCGAAGGAATCGGCGAGAACGACGCCCGTCATCGGATCGACCGCCTGGCGCGATCCCTGGCATTGGAAGAAGAAGACGATGTCGGCCCGCCTTGCTTTGGCCCCCGCATCCGCGACGAGCCCTTTCCCAAAGGGTTCTCGCTCCCAAGAGACACGCCCAAGTACAACGGCTCCGTGAAGCCGGAAGATTGGTTGATCGACTACTCCACCGCAGTCAGCATCGCCAATGGCAATCGGCGCGTCGCCGTGAAGTATGTGCCCCTTATGCTGCAGGGCACGGCGCGGACTTGGCTCAACAGCCTCAAGCCACGTAGCATCAACAGCTGGCTAGACTTCACAGAAGCCTTCATCCGCAACTTCACCAGCACCTACAAGCGGGCTCCCAAGCCCAGACAACTTTCCTTGTGCGTGCAAGGCCTCGCCGAGTCCACTCGCGATTACCTCACACGTTGGGCCGAGCTCCGCAACTCCTGTGAAGGGGTGCACGAGGTACAAGCCATAGAGTACTTCACAGCCGGATGCCGAGAGGGCACCCTCCTCAAGCACAAGCTCCTCTGCGACGAGCCGGCTACTCTCGACGAGCTTCTGGACATAGCGGACAAGTACGCTACCGCCGACTCCTCGATGAAGACCGAGCTTCGGGTAGACGCGTCCGGAAAGGTGCTCAACCCGGCGCCCAAGACGCCGGCTGGAGAGCCCGGCCGACACCCCAACTCGAACGACAACAAGCGCAAGGGCCCCGCGCCACCTCCCGCTAGCCGGCAGGTGGCCACGGTCGAAGATGCGCCGCCTGAAGAACGACCGGCGCCCAAGAAGCCCAAGGGCGGCAGGCCGGCTTGGCAGCCCGCCTTCTCCTACGAGCAAACCCTCGATGGCCCTTGCAAGTTCCACAGCGGCGCGAAGCCGTCCAACCACACGACCCGGAAGTGCAACTGGCTCACCCGAATCTCTAAGGGCGAAGGACTCTTGCCACCTCCGCCTGCCGGCCCGCCGCCTCCGCCTCCGCCGCCTCTGGCCGCTCGGCCCGTAGTCGGAGCCGTGCATGACGAGTTTCCTGATGAACAAGCAACCTACGTCGTCTTCACCAGCCAGCCCGAAGACCGGCGCAGCAAACGCCGAGAGCACCAGGAAGTCAGCGTGGTCGCTGCCAACCCCGCTGAACACATGCATTGGTCAGAAAAGCCCATCAGCTGGAGCCGGGCCGACCATCCGGAGGTGATGCCGTCTCCTGGCTCTTATGCTTTGGTCCTGGAAGCCACCCTTGCAATGGACAGACGCGCCGCCCGCTTCGCCCATGTGTTGATAGACGGCGGGAGCAGCATCAACATCTTGTATCGTGACACCCTGGAGAAGTTGAACGTCAAGACCAAACAGCTCACACCCACTCGGACAGTGTTCCACGGCATCGTACCCGGCCTATCCTGCGCCCCCATTGGCAAAATCAAGATTGATGTACTTTTTGGGGACAAGGAGCATTTCCGCCGGGAAGCGATCTGGTTTGAAGTGGTGGACCTGGAGAGCCCTTACCATGCATTGCTGGGCCGACCTGCCTTGGCCAAATTCATGGCGGTTCCCCACTATGCATACCTCAAGATGAAGATACCAAGCACCAAAGGCGTCATCACCGTAGCCGGCGACTACAAGAAGTCCTCCGAGTGCGCCGCGGCCAGCAGCCGGCTGGCCGAGTCCCTTGTGATCGCCGAAGAGAAGAAGATGCTGGACCGAGTCGTGGCCATGGCCGGCAAGTAGCCGGCCGTGTCCCCCGGCCCCAAGGAGCATGATACTCAAGGGTCTTTTCAGCCGGCCAGGGAGACGAAGAAGATACCTCTTGACCCCGAGCGTCCGGAGAGGTTTGCCGTCATCGGGGCAAACCTGAACAGCAAATAGGAAGGCGAGCTCGCCGATTTCCTCCGTGAGAATCGGGACATCTTCGCATGGTCCCCCAAGGACATGCCGGGTGTTCCGAGGAAATTCGCCGAGCACAAACTGCATGTTCGAGAAGACGCGAAGCCGGTCAGACAACCCCTTCGCCGGCTGTCAGAGGAGAAACGCAGGATTGTAGGGGAGGAGATAGCCCGGCTCTTGGCGGCCGGCTTTATCATGGAAGTTTTCTTTCCAGAGTGGCTCGCCAACCCGGTCCTTGTGTTGAAGAAGAATAACAAGTGGCGCATGTGTATAGACTACACAAGTCTCAACAAGGCCTGCCCCAAAGATCCTTTTGCCCTGCCGAGGATAGACCAAGTGGTAGACTCCACAGCCGGATGCGAGCTGTTGAGTTTTTTGGATGCTTACTCCGGATACCACCAGATAAAGCTAGACCCAGATGACCGCCTGAAGACCGCCTTCATCACGCCGTTCGGAGCCTTTTGTTACCTGACTATGACATTCGGCTTGAGAAATGCCGGTGCCACCTTTCAGCGCTGCAGCAGAAGTGCCTCCTCAAGCAACTCGGCAGAAACGCTCACGTATACGTGGACGACATCGTGGTGAAGACGGAGAAGCGTGTCACCTTGCTGGAAGACCTCAAGGAAACATTTGAGAACCTGCGCCGGTTCCAAATCAAGATCAACCCTGAGAAATGCATGTTCGGGGTGCCAGCCGGCCAGCTCCTAGGCTTCCTGGTCTCCGAACGCGGCATCGAATGCAACCCGGCGACGATCAAGGCCATCGAGAGAATGGCGATCCCCACCAAGCTTCGAGACATTCAGAAATTCACCGGGTGCCTGGCCTCCTTGAACCGCTTCATGAGCCGGCTCGGAGAGAAAGCTCTCCCCCTCTACCGCCTCATGAAGAAGAGCACTCACTTCGAGTGGAACGACCAGGCCGACCAAGCTTTCCACGAGTTAAAGAAGATGCTGGCCACGCCGCCTGTCCTCGCGGTGCCGACTGAGAAAGAGCCCATGCTCCTTTACATCGCTGCAACCAGCCGGGTGGTCAGCACCGTCATCGTAGTCCAGCGCCCGGAAGAAGGCCGAGCCCAGCCGGTCCAGAGGCCGGTGTATTATTTGAGCGAGGTGCTGTCCGCCTCAAAGCAGAACTACCCGCACTACCAAAAGATGTGTTACGGCATGTACTTCACCGCCAAGAAGCTGAAGCACTACTTCCAAGAGCATCCCGTCACGGTCGTATGCACTGCCTCGCTAGCCGAGATCATAGGCAGCCGGGATGCATCCGGCCGGGTGGCGAAATGGGCCATCGAGCTGGCCCCATACACGATCTTCTACCAGCCCCGCACTGCCATCAAGTCCCAAGCACTGGCCGACTTCCTCGTCGACTGGGCCGAGACCCAGTACCTGCCGCTGGCTCCCGACTCCACCCATTGGCGCATGCACTTCGACGGGTCCAAGATGCGCACCGGCTTGGGAGCCGGCATCGTCCTTACCTCTCCCAAAGGCGACAAGCTCAGATACACGCTACAAATCCACTTTGCCGCCTCCAACAATGTGGCCGAGTACGAGGCGCTCATACACGGGCTCCAGCTTACTAAAGAGCTTGGCATTCGCCGGATCCTATGTTATGGCGACTCGGACCTGGTAGTCCAGCAGTCATCCGGCGACTGGGACGCCAAGGACGCGAACATGGCGAGCTACCGTTTCCTGGTCCAACAGCTCAGCGGATACTTTGAAGGATGCAAGTTCCTCCATGTACCTCGAGCCGACAACGAGCCAGCCGATGCCCTTGCTCGAATAGGCTCCACCCGGCAAACAATTCCAACCGGCGTCGCTCTACAACGCCTCCTCAAGCCGTCCATCAAGCCGTCTCTGGAATCCGATTCCATCTTCGTGCCGCCTGACCCCGATGCGGCCAGGTCTGGCTCGAAGAATCAAGTAGCAGGCCCCAAGACCCCCGCAGCCAGCCCGGCGACTGCGGTAGCCGGCTCGGGGACTGCGGTAGCCGGCCCGGGGACTGCACCAGCACTACAGCCGGCGGCTGACTCCAGCACCTCACCGCCCAGCCCGCCCACCCTGGTGGCAGTAGCCACTTTGGTAGTAGAAGAAGTCGCGGCCCCATCATGGGCTCAGTCCATCCTCAACTTCCTAGTAAACCAAGACCTGCCGGCTGACGAAACAGAAGCAAGACAGGTCCAGCGCCGAGCCGGAGCATACACAATCGTCAACAGAGAACTACTCAAGCGCAGCGTCACCGGAGTCCTCCAGCGATGTGTCGAGCAAGAGAAGGGCATTGCAATCCTCGCAGACATTCACCAAGGAGAGTGCGGCCACCATGCGGCCTCAAGATCACTTGTCACCAAAGCTTTCCGCCATGGTTTCTTCTGGCCGACTGCTTTGGACGACGCCAAAGAATTAGTCAAGCATTGCAAGGGATGCCAGCTCTTCAGCTCCAAGCAACACATGCCGGCTTCGGCACTCAAGGCCATTCCCCTCACTTGGCCCTTTGCCGTTTGGGGACTGGACATGGTGGGCCCATTCAAGACGGCGCGCGGCGGCATGACTCATTTGCTCGTCGCCGTGGACAAATTCACCAAGTGGGTTGAGGCGAAGCCGATCAAAAAGTTGAATGGGCCGACTGCCGTGATGTTCATTGCGGACATAACAACTCGGTACGGCGTGCCGCACAGCATCATCACCGACAATGGCATGAATTTCGCCAAAGGAGCCTTGGCACATTTCTGCGCAGCCCAAGGTATCCGGCTGGACTTAGCGTCCGTTGCAAACCCGCAGTCAAACGGCCAGGTCGAGCGAGCCAACGGCCTCATCCTCTCCGGCATCAAGCCCCGACTGGTTGTACCTCTGGAGCGCTCAGCCGGCTGTTGGCTCGATGAGCTGCCGGCTGCCCTCTGGAGCCTGCGTACTACACCAAACAAGTCAACCGGCTTCACCCCGTTCTTCCTTGTGTATGGTGCCGAGGCGGTCATCCCAACCGACATCGAGTTCGACTCGCCTCGAGTAACCATGTACACGGAAGCGGAGGCCAAGCAAGCACGAGAAGACGGCGTCGACCTGCTGGAAGAAAGCCGGCTGTTAGCTCTCAGCCGGTCTGCAATTTACCAGCAGGGTTTGCGCCGCTACCACAGCCGGAAGGTCAGGCCAAGATCTTTCCAAGAGGGCGACCTTGTGCTCCAGCTGATTCAGCGAACAGCCGGCCAGCACAAGCTCTCAGCCCCTTGGGAAGGCCCTTTCATCATCAGCAGAGCTCTAGGCAACGACTCCTACTACCTGATCGACGCACAGAAGCCGAAGGCACGCAAGAGAGATGACTCCGGCAAGGAGTCGGAACGGCCGTGGAACGCCAACCTCCTTCGAAGATTTTACAGTTGAAAGGCAGTATGTATCGCGCTAACTTTTGTATTAAGTACAAAACAATAGGCTCCCCGAGGAGGGATCGGGGACTGCCATCCCTTATTTATGAATGAAAAATATCATGCTTGTCGTATCATTTACTTATTCCGTCCGGCACCGAGTCCGACTAGTCGGCTCGGGGACTGGCCGACTGAAGTTATATTAGAAGTCCTACCCGCAGTCAGACAAGTAGTGTGCTGGCTCTCAAGACTTCCCTTTCCAAAGTCGCAGTTCGAAGAACCGGCTGTCCGGCTGGCAAGGGTTAAAGGTAGGAACGACCGCCCACACGAAAAACGGCTAGGGACTAACGGACTAATATAACAAAGCCGGTTTTCCCCGCACCGCCGACCGGCTACTAGAGTAGCCGGCCGGCCGGTTTCCATTCACTTTACTTTAAATCCAAGAAAGCTCAAGTACTTGCCTCCCCAAAGAGGGAAGGCGGTAAAGGAAAAAGCCTAAGGATAAACAAGCGTACGCGAATGGAAACCAAACATGCACATGATAATATTTACACAAAAAGACCTCCTAGAGGCCAGCATTCAACATAAGTTTGGATACACCCCCAGTGGGTGGAACTGCGAAACTTAACAAAAGATTGTTCAAAGACAACAAAGCAGGAAAGATAAAGACGGCAGGTCAAGCTGGCGGAGCGGCCGACTGGTTGGCGGAGACGGTCGCGCCGGCTGAAGGAGCGGCCGGCTGACGAACTTCGGCCTGGTCGTCGCCTCCCGCAGAGGGCGCGCTTCCACGCGCCTCGTTGCTGGAGGCACGGTCGGCCTGAGGTCGGCTAGTTATTCCACCAGCCGGCTCGACGTCTCCGCCGTCGTCGTCTTCGTCTTCTTCGCCCTCGTCGCTGGAGGCGATCTCCTCCGCCGAGTCCTCGCCCACCGCCAGGTTCAGCCCGAACCACTCCTCCGGCTGCGCGACACCATCATCATCGATTTCGGGTGCGAAAACGCTGATGTCGGTGCACTCGGCGATCGTTGAAGCCCGCTGGGCGATAGCCGGCCTCACCGCCTCCAGCTCCGCGTCGGCCTCCATCCGCCAAGTGCGCAGCTGGTCCAGGCTCAGCCCTGGGTACCAAGCCCGGACGAACTCCAACGCCCGCCCGGCTCCGAGGCGGGCCGCTGACGCTTTCCAAGCTTCGAAGCGACCGACTGCGACTTCCAGCCAGTCAGCGGTTCGGCTTGGAGTGCGGGGGATCGTCTCGCCGGGCCAGAGGGCGGCCAGCACTTGCGCCCCGGCACGTTGGAGCCGGCGAAGCATCCGATGAGCCGGCTGCAACCGTGCCTGGACAGCTAGAAGCTGCTCCTCAAGGGTCCGGTTTGCATCCGGCGCAATGTCGGCCCCGCTTGACGGCGCGCTTTGCGATGAGCCTCGATGGTTTGGCAGCGAAGACGGAGTTGCCCGGGAAGTAATCTGCAAGAAACAACAAGCAGCAGTCCAAGATAAGTCAAAAAACCCAGACGGCAAGGGACGGGGGAAGGCCGTGGAAAGCAGCTTACCGTCGATCAAGTCTTCAATCCGGCCGTAGCCTTCCTCCAGGCCTCGCCGGGTCTCGGACCAGGTCGCCGCCGCTATCTCATACTCCGCCAGCACGGCGGCTTCGCTCTCCTTCGCCGCCTGAAGGGCCGTTTTGTGGCTCTCCTCTTGGTCGGCCAGCTTCTTGGCCAGGCGATCCCGTTCCTGGGCCAAGGCAGTGCACTCGGCCTCTTTGGCGAAAAGGGCGGCCTTCGCTTCGCCAAGCTCCTTCCTCAAGTCGGCGTTGGCCCCTGAAGACAAAGAAGAAGAAAAATCAATAAGAAAGGAGTCGTCAAGAAAGATTCGACCCAACTGCGCGGCAGTCGGCCCGAATCTCGGGGACTACACCCAGTGGGTGCGCTGGCGCGCCCCCACAGGAGACAAACAAACCAAGTACTTACTTCGGCTGTCGGCCAGGTCGTTGGTCCGCCGGCTCAGCTCTCGAGCTTGGGAGTCGAAGGCGGCAACACGAAGGTTGTGGTATTCCTGAAAGTTTAGAAAGAAAGCAAAGTAAGGTGGCCGTCGAGAAAGATCCGACCCGACTGCGCAGCAGTCGGCCCGAATCTCGGGGACTACACCCAGTGGGTGCGCTGACGCGCCCCCATGGAAGAAATCAAGAAAGCAAAGCAGCCAAGAGCGAAGGACTTACCCGGACAGAGGTTCGTGTCGACGAGAACTCTTGGTTGAGCTGCTGCAGCAGGGCGGCTTGAGCTCGTAGCCGGCTCCGGACCCCTTGAGCCGCTGCTTCTAGCTCGCCGGTCCCCCCGATGGGAGTCCACTCGGACACGGCGGAGCTGGCCACCTCCAGATCTCCTGCCGGCTGGCCTGCGCCCGCAGCTCGGCGCAACTCCGGCGGAGCGGCGCCTCCTTCAGCACTCCGGCCCGTCGCCAGCTGCACCTTGAGGCCGGCCCGGCTCCCTGGCTCACCTCCGGCCGGCTCCTCCGGCGCCGCTGGCGATCGACTGCCTTGGCCCGCCCTGGTTGGCGCCGCAGGCGGCGTTCTCCCGGCCAAGACCACGGGCTCCTCCTCCCTCTCCAACAGCGGCGGGTCTTGGATGATCTCCTCCGCCATGGGCAACGGGGTGTTGGGGGCCACGGCTCAGAGGGGAACGGCGAGCAGCGGAGGCTGGCTGCGCGAGCTTTCCGCCTCCGTCTCTGCAGGAGCCGCCTCCTTCTGGGCCTTGGCTACGGCTTCAGCCTGCCCCTTTGCCGCCTGGGCGGCCGCCTTCTCCGCCGCCTCGCGCTCCCCCCGCGCTTCGCGAGCGTTCCGCTCTGTGGCCTCCCTAAGATCGGCGCGGGGGTCCACGCGGCGGGAGCTCAAAGAACCTACAGCCGGCCCCACGACGGAGCCGCCTGGGCCCCGCTCGAGAGAAAGCGGCGCCCTGTCCAGCAAACGAAGAAAGCTAAGAGTGCATTTGAAGAAAAAAGAACAACGATGAGACTACGGCAAGCGGTTAAAAACTTACGCCGAGACCGCCTGGGGCTGTTTCACGGCTTTGCGGAAGCGGGCCGCCTTCGCGGCCGCCTCTTCTCGCTTCGTCGCCGCGGCGGAGGGCTTGGACTTCTTCGGCCGACTGCCGAAGAGGCCTAGAGCGGCCCGACGTTTCTGCGCGCCGCCGGCAGCCGGCGCGACGGACGAGCCGGCGCCCTGTTGGTCGGCCGCCGGCTGGCGGCGCGGAACGACTTCGGCTTCAAAGTCGTCCGGCCAGTCCTCGAAGCTCGCGGTGAACTTTGAGCCTCCGGGCTCGGCGCTGTCCCCCACGACGGCGTCTTCCATGGCGGCCGCCCCCAAGTCCGGGTCGTCAACATCATCCACCGTGCGGTCGGGGACGTACTGGCGCTCGATCCCTGCCGCCCCGGCCGGCGGCGGGAGAAGAGGGTTCTGCACAGAGAGCCGGAAGGTCAGAAGCCGGCCGTCGCGAAGCCGGCTGACGACGAAAAAGAGGATAAAGAGAGAAGCTTACCACAGGTGGAGGATTCACGCGAGAGTACGGCGCCTTGCCGTACTGCCAGTCCCCGCTGAGCTTGCAGTTGGCGATGTAGTTGACCATAAGCGCCACCTCCGCGTGGGGCATCTCCCATGTGCTGAGCCGGCTTGAGTCGAACCGGCCGCTCATCTGACACATCATGTGGGGCCGGCTCTGGAGAGGAAGGATCCGGCGCTCCACGAAGGCGGCCACCAAGTCGGCCCCGCGCAGGCCTTCCGACTGAATGAGCACCCGAAGCCGGGAGATGGCGGCGTTCCCGGCCGAAGACAACGACCGGGATCGGAAGCTCCACGAGGGCTGCCTCCCAGCCGGCGGGCCGGTTACGTAAGCCGGCAAGTTGATGTAGTCTTCTTGCTCGGCGACGTTCTTCACATAGAAGTAAGATCTCTGCCAGACCTTCACCGACTGGATCAGGGGGATGGGCGGGAACGGATTGTTCTCGCTCGCCCTCCTCATGGCGATGAAGGCTCCGCAGGGGGCGGGCACGCCGGCGACGACCGTGCCGAGCTTTCTCTGGAAGAATTCTCCCCAGAGCTCCAGCGTGGGGAGCAGCCCCAAGAAGCCTTCGCAGAGGGAGACGAAGGCCGACAGCAGCATCACCGCATTGGGCGTGAGGTGATGCGGCTGGAGGTTGTAGAAGTCGAGGAAGGAACGAAGAAACCCGCTCGCCGGGAGGCCAAAGCCGCGCAGGCAGTGCGAGCGGAAGACGACCCGCTCGCCCTCCTCCGGCGCCGGCGAGATCTCCGTCTCAGGCGCCAGGCGGACCTGAACGCGGTCGGCGCCGGGCAGGCGCCGGGTCTGGCGAAGGAACTCCACGTGATCCTCGTGGACCTTGGAGCCGTCCCAGGAGCTTGACAATGCCATGGGAGCAAGGTGGCGCGGAGACGCGACGGCGCTGAGACGGGAGGCTGCGGCGGCAGTGAGAGGAAGAAGACGGGAGTTAAGGAGGGACGGAGTGGGAGGGAGCGCGCGAGCCTCTGTCGCTCCCCCTCCTCCCCCTACTTATAGGCTCACGTGGCGGAGCCGAGGAGGCGTGGTGTGGGGAAGCGTGGGGGTCGATCGTGCCCACTTCCCATGCCCCGCGATTACCGACCCTTAATGGCGAGGCGAAAACTGCCTTGAGAAGGCGAGCGGCCTTGTGGGCCACGGGAGATCCGCGCCCGGACCGAGGCTCGCGAGTGGCGGGCCCGGGCCTGCGGCGGCATCCCATCGCGCACGTGTGCTCGCAGGATCCTGCCGCCACGTGGCCACGAGAGGGCCCGTGGTCGGCACGCGGGCCCCCTCTCCTCCCGCCTACGCGGGGTTATCTGGAGTCGGCTTACGCCCGCGGAGCCGGCTCTTCAGGATAGGAAGCTGACCAAGCTTCTCGTCCCCTTGTTCACCTCGGAGCTCGATCAGCTTCGGGGACTACTGTCGGAGTAAATAGCCATGGGTAGCCTAGCCGGCTTCCCCTGGCGCTTTTGCAAAAGTTACGAGCCCGCCCGGCTCTCAAGAATCCAAGACATGGGGCCACCTTCCCCCCGCCGGCTGCGATCCAGGCCGGCTTTGGGAAGGCGGTCCGACTTCAACCTTCATGAGAGGGCCGACTCCAAGAAGCCGGCTACGAGAAAGCCGACTCCTTCAAGCCGGCTCCCCATAAAGTAGTCAAGACCGTACCCACAAAGTTTGCACCCACCTAACGGCGGTGCGACGGGGCATGGCTACAGAAGAGCCTGCCACCCCCGAATCCCGGAGCACGCCTGGCACAGTGCGCCGTACGAGGTAGGCATGACCCGTCCGGCGCAGCACTGTTGCCATGTTGACCCTGGCGTCACCCACGACGGGCCGCCAGCGTGGCCCACAGGCGGTGGGCCCCTTAGAGCAGGGAGACGGCCGAAGGTGGCCGCGCTTCCAACCAGCCGGCCCAAGACGGAGCCAGCTCCGACAGCCGGCCCGCCGCTTCCCTCGAAGAGGACGCCCCATTAAGGAGACAAGACGCGGTAAGGCTACAGCGATCGTCCGACAGGCGGCGGTACTGTAGCCGCGCTTACCACGATGAAGCCCACGTCAACAAGATGAAGCCACAGTGACCCAGGAGTTGGCAGCCGGCGGGACCCACCAGTCGGCGGGCCCCAGCAGTCGGCGCGGAAGCCGGCGAGCACAGTCACAAACGGCTGGGCCCCGCGCCCAGCCGGATTACCATTGTACCCCCGGGGGGTAGGCCTATATAAACCCCCCGGAGCACCCATGCAAAGGGTGGGACCCCCTGTTAGTTCTAGATACCGTACAAGGAGAAGAAGCAGGCTAGCCGTGCCCTTTCTTCCTCCTCTCCCCCCAAAACAGCTCAAGGAGCGTTGTGTAGCTACTTGATTCATCTAGAGAGCATGCGGAGACCCCGCAGAGCAGCAGTAGGGGTGTTATCTCCTCGGATAGCCCCGAAGCTGGGTAAAATCCGCCGGCGTGCATGCCCTCGCCCCATCCCGCTTCCAGGCACCGGCGGCGTCTTACTGGTTCCCACAAAGATAAGCCACCCGTTGGCATATGTCGCACCTACCACCCGACAGCGGGTCAGACGGACGACAAGGCACAAGGCCCAATAGGCCGGCTAATGTATGGTGGGCCGGCTTAAGAGGAAAGCATAAGGAATATTCCCTTACAAAGGAAGCAAGACTAGGACTCCACTTGTAATAGAGTAATCCTAATCCTACTAGGACTAGTCATGTAACCCGCCCCTTCAACATATATAAGGAGGGGTAGGGCACCCCAAGAGGGGACAAGAAACAATCTCTAGGGCTAGACACAAAGGGGGAGCCGGCTTATGCGGCGACTCTCTCATGAGCATAATGAGATCTAGCCACAAACAGCATGTAGGGCTATTACCGGATGATGTTTCCCGGGGCCCAAAGATGTCTAAATCCTTGTCTTGTGCGTTGACCCGTCCTGCGTCTCTTATCTCGATCAACCCCTCTCAAGGTACCACAAAGATGTGCTGCCTCATGACTAATTCCTCACACTAGGACATCTACCGTGACTATTCCACGACAGATATGTTTGAGTTGTCTTGTTCCTTGGGCGCACCAAAGGTTTAGATACTTGGTCCAATTTTTCTTGCTCAAGATAGGAGTTCGAGAGCAAACTTGTGAACTGATGTACATCCAAGTACCTACAAGGGTTAGGATTCAATACAAGGGAGCAATGTATCTAAGACATGAAATGACCATCATAAAAGAATTAACAAGGATTAGTCATAAAAGCTCATGCCCTTGCATGCATCCAAGTGAGTGTCTACTTCACGTTGGAAGCGTCAATAACATTCAACTCAGTTCTCAAGTGACAAAATATCATCTCATCCAGAGGTTTAGTGAAGATATCTGCTTATTGTTTGTCGGTGTGAATATGCTTGAGGTCAATGTCACCTTTAGCAACATCATCTCGAATGAAATGGTGATGAACCTCAATATGCTTAGTTCGAGAATGTTGCACGGGATTGTGTGCAATCTAAATAGCACTCTCATTGTCACATAGTAACGGCACATGTTTCACATGTATCTCATGATCTTTGAGAGTTTGTGTCATCCATAGTAATTGAGCACAATATGATCCGGCTACAATGTATTCCTCTTCGGTGGTGGATAGAGATACCGAATTTTGTTTCTTGGAAGACCAAGACACGAGCGATCTATCAAGAAATCGACATGTACCCGAAGTAGATTTCTATCAACCTTGTCTCCGGCATAGTACGAATTGGAATAGGCAACAAGTTTGAAGGAAAATCCTTTGGTATACCAAATGCTAAAGTTTGGTGTATGTATCAAGTATCTCACAATTCTTTTCATGGCCTTAATACGACATTCTTTTGGTCCCGCTTGATATTGTGCACACATGCACACACTTAGCATAATGTCGGGATGGGAGACACATGGATATAGTAATGATCAAATCATTGATCGATAAACTTTTGATCAACGGGTTTGCCATCCTTTGTGAAGTCAAGATGTCCGGTAGTAGGTGATAACCCACAAGTATAGGGGATCGCAACAGTTTTCGAGGGTAGCGTATTCAACCCAAATTTATTGATTCGACACAAGGGGAGCCAAAGAATATTCTCGGTTATTAGCAGCTGAGTTGTCAATTCAACCACACCTGGAAACTTAATATCTGTAGAAAAGTGTTTTAGTAGCAAAGTAATATGATAGTAGTGGTAATGGTGGTAAAAGGTAACGGTAGCAAAAGTAATATTTTTGGTGTTTTGTAGTGATGATAACAATAGCAACTGAAAAGTAAATAAGCGAAGAACAATATATGGAAAGCTCGTAGGCAATGGATCGGTGATAGAGAATTATGCCGGATGCGGTTCATCATGTAACAGTCATAACCTAGGGTGACACAGAACTAGCTCCAATTCATCAATGTAATGTAGGCATGTATTCCGAATATAGTCATACGTGCTTATGGAAAAGAACTTGCATGACATCTTTTGTCCTACCCTCCCATGGCAGCGGGGTCCTATTGGAAACTAAGGGATATTAAGGCCTCCTTTTAAGAGAGTACCGGACCAAAGCATTAACACATAGTGAATACATGAACTCGTCAAACTACGGTCATCACCGGGAGTGGTCCCGATTATTGTCACTTCGGGGTTGCCGGATCATAACACATAGTAGGTGACTATAGACTTGCAAGATAGGATCAAGAACTCTCATATATTGACGAAACATAATAGGTTCAGATCTGAAATCATGGCACTCGGGCCCTAGTGACAAGAATTAAGCATAGCAAGTCATAGCAACATCAATCTCAGAACATAGTGGATACTAGGGATCAAACCCTAACAAAACTAACTCGATTACATGATAAATCTCATCCAACCCATCACCGTCCAGCAAGCCCACGATGGAATTACTCACGCACGGCGATGAGGATCATGAAATTGGTGATGGAGGATGGTTGATGATGATGATGGAGACGGATTCCCCTCTCCGAAGCCCCGAACGGACTCCAGATCAGCCCTCCCAAGAGAGTTTAGGGCTTGGTGGCGACTCCGTATCGTAAAACACGATTAATCCTTCTCTCTGGTTTTTTTCTTCCCGAAAGTTAATATATGGAGTCAAGGTTGTGGTCGGTGGAACGTCAGGGGGCCCACGAGGCAGGGGGCGCGCCCCCACCCTCATGGACAGGTGGTAGCCCCCTGACGTGGATCTTCCTTTCAGTATTTTTTATATATTCCAACATAATTCTCTGTTGATTTTCAGGTCATTCCAAGAACTTTTATTTCTGCACAAAAATAACACCATGGCAATTCTGCCAAAAACAGCGTCAGTCCGGGTTAGTTCCATTCAAATCATGCAAGTTAGAGTCCAAAACAAGGGCAAAAGTGTTTGGAAAAGTAGATACGACAGAGACGTATCAACTCCCCCAAGCTTAAACCTTTGCTTGTCCTCAAGCAATTCAGTTGATAAACTGATAGTGATAAACAAAAACTTTTATAAACTCTGTTTGCTCTTGTTGTTGTAAATATGTAAAGCCAGCATTCAAGTTTTCAGCAAAGATCATGAACTAACCATAGTCACAATAACACTTAGGTCTCATGTTTACTCATATCAATGACATAATCAACTAGCAAGCAATAATAACAAATCTCGGATAACAAGACTTTCTCAAAACAATCATGATATGATATAACAGGATGGTATCTCGCTAGCCCTTTCTGAGACCGCAAAACATAAATGCAGAGCACCTTTAAAGATCAAGGACAAACTAGACATTGTAATTCATGGTAAAAGAGATCCATTCAAGTCATGCTCAATGTAAACTAATAGTAATGAATGCAAATGACAGCGGTGCTCTCCAACTTGTGCTTTTTAATAAGAGGATGATGACTCAACATAAAAGTAAATAGATAGGCCCTTCACAGAGGGAAGCGGGGATTTGTAGAGGTGCCAGAGCTCGGTTTTGAAATAGATATGAATAATATTTTGAGTGGTATACTTTCATTGTCAACATAACAACCAAGAGATGGCGATATATTCCATGCTACACACATTATAGGCGGTTCCCAAACAGAATGGTAAAGTTTATACTCCCCCTCCACCAACAAGCATCAATCCATGGCTTGCTCGAAACAACGAGTGCCTCCAACTAACAACAGTCCCGGGGGAGTTTTGTTTGCAGTTATTTTGATTTGATTTGCATAAAGCATGGGACTGGGCATCCCGGCGACCAACCATTTTCTCGTGAGTGAGGAGCGGAGTACACTCCTCTTGAGAATAACCCGCCTAACATGGAAGATATAGACAACCCTAGTTGATACATGAGCTATTCGAGCATACAAAACAGAATGTTTATTTGAAGGTTTAGAGTTTGGCACATACAAATTTAGTTGGAACGACAGGTAGATACCGTATATTGGTAGGTATGGTGGACTCATATGGAATAACTTTGGGGTTTATGGAATTGGATGCAAAAAAAGAGTTCCCGTTTAGTACAGGTGAAGTCTAGCAAAAGACTGGGAAGCGACCAGCTAGAGAGCGACAACAGTCATGAACATGCATTAAAATTAATCAACACCAAATGCAAGCATGAGTAGGATATAATGCACCATGAACATAAATATCGTAGAGGCTATGTTGATTTTGTTTCAACTACATGCGTGAAGATGTGCCAAATCAAGCCACTCGAATTGTTCAAAAGAGGATACCACCCTATCATACCACATCACAACCATTTTAATAGCATGTTGGCACGCAAGGTAAACCATTATAAGCTCCTAGCTAATTAAGCATGGAAAAAGTAACTATAATCTCTAATTGTCATTGCAAACATGTTTATTCATAATAGGCTGAATCAGGAACGATGAACTAATCATATTTACAAAAACAAGAGAGGTCGAGTTCATACCAGCTTTTATCATCTCAATAAGTTCATCATATAATCATCATTATTGCCTTTCACTTGCAGGACCGAATAGTGTGGAAAATAATAATAGTGCACGTGAATTGGACTAAGCTAGAATCTTCAAGCATTCAATTCAAGAGAGAAGACAAGGTAATGTGGGCTCTTTGTTAGATCAACAATAATGCATATAAGAACCACTTTAACATTTTCATTATGGTCTTGTCCTCTCCACCCCCAAAGAACAAGAAAGAAAGAAAACTATTTATACGGTAAAGCTCCCAACAAACAAAAGAAGAACGAGAAATATTTTTGGGTTTTCTTTTTAATTACTACTACAAGCATGGAACATAAACTAATTAAAAGCTACAACTAATTTTTTTGTTTTTTATTAAGGTTTATTAAACACACAAGAAGAAATCATAAAAAGGAAAATAAACTAGCATGGATGATACAGTGAAAAGTATGAGCACCGACAACTAGCAATGAGTGTGTGAACATGAATGTAATGTCGGTGAGAGATACGTACTCCCCCAAGCTTAGGCTTTTGGCCTAAGTTGGTCTATGGTCACAGTTGGCCTCGCGGATATCCAAAGTAATAGTTGGGGTCGTACTGTGAAGAAGCCTCGGATTGCCATTGGTTGGCAATCACCTCCGGATCCCACTGGTAATCAGACTGTCGTGGAGGATCAAATTGTGGTTCCGGCTCTGGCTCTATAGCTGATGTAGGGTTCCGGTAGGCATGAATGGCCTCCAACGGAACAAGGTACTTGCCTGCAGATAAATCAAACAAGGAAGGAGCACGCAAGGTAATAGTCTCAGGATGATTTTTACCAAATATTAATTTGTACTTAAGCTCCTTTTCCCTATTCTTAACAATAAAATCATGGGCTACCATACTCTTATAATCTAGATAAACAGGAGGCAGCAACTTCTCTTCCTTCTCATAATGCCTAATAGGTATATTAAAATGTGCAGCGAGGCACGAGGCGAAGATGCCTCCAAGGACAGGGCCCTTAGTACGGTTTAGATTTAACCGCTTTGCAACAATAGCGCCCATACTAAATGTGTCATCACGAAATAAGGCATGGCACGAAATAACAATATCAGGGGCACTTAGGTTTCCACAGTTTCTGCGCCCAATTAAGCATCTACTAGAAAATATAGCAAAGTAACGTAGAACAGGAAAGTGTACGCTAGTAATTCATGCATCGGAAACCTTCCTCGTTTCCCCTACAGCAACGGTATCAATAAACCCATCCACATTGTCACGGTGTGGTTCCTCTACACTGCCCTCGAAAGGAATCAAACAAACCTGACAAAAATCACGAAGTGACATATCCTTATGCTCATCATATAAATTAAATTCCATCGTAGGTGGTGAGCTCCTAGCATGGAAATGAAAGTTTTGCACAAAGATATTGCTAAGTAAGAGATACAGTTCGCGTTGGTTGTGGAGGAAGGCGGTGAGGCCTGCATTCTCAGCCAGCTCATAAAAATCATCATAAATCCCGGCTGCTCTCAAGAAATTATCACAAGGCCATTCACACGGCCAAACATCCGCGGTGCGAGGGAGATTATATTTGGGCCTCTTATCCTCCTCACTTTGCTTATCCTTCGAGCTTCGTCTCGATGAGCACCTCAAAAATCTCTTCATCTTTTTTTGAAAATTTCTGAAATTTTTAGTAACTTCAAAATAAAAGTGAATCAAACTCAACAAAATTGATAGCAACTACTCCTACCAGTGCCTACAGGATATATCATGCATTAAAACTACTTTTGACCACATAAATTTGACATGCAAGCTCAAGAACAGGGTCACCTAAGCAGCAAAAATTTGCAATGAATAAAGCACTAGAACAAAAACTAATTGGACCATTGGAGGAGTCACATATCAAAGAACAATCCCCCAAAGCAGTTTTGTGAATGGAGCTTTGAGCAAGGAGATCGAAAATGGTAGCAAGATGAGCTTGGACTTGGGTTTAAGCTGGTTAGTGATGTTTGTGGGAGGAAGAAGGAGTGTGTGGTAGCTGGAATAAGTGGAGGGGAGCCATCGTGGGCCCACGAGGCAGGGGGGCGCGCCCAGGGGGTGGGCGCGCCCTAGACCCTCGTGGCCAGGTGCTTGCTCCCCTGATGTGTTCTCAGTGCTAGATATTCTCAAATATTCCAGAAAAATTCATACTTAAATTTCAGGGCATTTGGAGAACTTTTATTCTCGGGGTATTTTTTATTGCATGGATAATTCAGAAAACAGACAGAAAAATAATATTTTTTTCTTTATTTAATATAAATAACAGAAAGTAAAAAGAGGGTATAGAGAGTTGTGTTTTCTAAATTCATCCATCTCATGCTCATCAAAAGGAATCCATTAACAAGGTTGATCAAGTCTTGTTAACAAACTCATTTCGAATAACATCGAACCGGAGAATTTTCGAGGTTACCTCAACGGGGATATGCATGTCCCCAATAATAAGAATATCATATTTCTTCTTGACAGTAGGAAGAGGAAATTCAAAACCTCCAAAAATAATCGATGGAATTTTGCCAATAGAGTTTATACTATGAACTTGAGGTTGTTTCCTCGAAAAGTGTACCGTATGCTCATTACCACTACCATGAAAAGTGACATTACCTTTGGTGCAATCAATAACAGCCACTGCAGTATTCAAAAAGGGTCTTCCAAGAATAATAGACATACTATCGTCCTCGGGAATATCAAGAATAACAAAGTCCGTTAAAATAGTAACGTTTGCAACTGCAACAGGCACATCCTCACAAATACCGACAGGTATAGCAGTTGATTTATCATCCATTTGCAAGGATATTTCAATAGGTGTCAACTAGTTCAAATCAAGTCTACGATATAAAGAGAGAGGCATAACACTAACACCGGCTCCAAGATCACATAAAGCAGTTTTAACATAGTTTCTTTTAATGGAGCATGGTATAGTTGGTACTCTTGGATCTCCAAGTTTCTTTGGTATTCCACCCTTAAAAGTGTAACTAGCAAGCATGGTGGAAATTTCAGCTTACGGTATCTTTCTTTTATTAGTAACAATATCTTTCATATATTTAGCATAACGATTCATTTTAAGCATATCAGTCAAACACATACGCAAAAAGATAGGTCTAATCATTTCAGCAAAGCGCTCAAAATCCTCATCATCTTTTTTCTTGCATGGTTCTCTTTCCTTACCATGCTTCCTAGCAACAAAGTCTCTCTTATCATAACGTTGATTCTTTGATTGTGGGTTATCAAGATCAACAGCAGGTTCAATCTCTACTTCATTGTCATTACTAGGTTGAGCATCAACATGAACATCATTATTAACATTATCACTAGGTTTATGCTCATTACCAGATTGTGTTTCAGCATCAGAAATAGAAATATCATTGGGATTCTCAGGTGTGTCATCAACAGGTTCACTAGAAGCATGCAAAGTCCTATCATTTTTCTTTTTCTTCCTCTTAGTAGGACTAGGTGCATCAATATTATTTCTCTGAGAATCGTGCTCAATTCTCTTAGGATGGCCCTCAGGATACAAAGGTTCCTGAGTCATTTTACCACCTCTAGTCATAAATCTAACAGCATTATCATTTTTCTTACTATTTAATTCATTGAGCAAATCATTCTGAGCTTTAAGTACTTGTTCAACTTGAGTGGTAACCATAGAAGCATGTTTACTAATAAGTTTTAGTTCACCATTAACATTAGCCATATAATCACTCAAGTGTTCAATCATATAAGCATTATGTTTCAATTGTCTACCAACATAAGCATTAACATCTTCTTGCTTAACCTTAAAGTTATC
The DNA here is from genome assembly GCF_056163025.1 of Triticum urartu. Classification (NCBI taxonomy): domain Eukaryota; kingdom Viridiplantae; phylum Streptophyta; class Magnoliopsida; order Poales; family Poaceae; genus Triticum; species Triticum urartu. Next base: position 40,028,300 of record NC_141876.1, read on the forward strand.
AAACTCATCAAAGCATTGGCTAGCAAACTTAGTAGGAGGGATTTCAGCTTTATCATATCTATAGAGAGAATTTACCTTTACTACCTGTGTCGGGTTATCAAGACCATGTATTTCTTCAATAGGTGGTAAATTAAGACCATGTATTTCTTTGATAGGAGGTAAATTCTTAACATCTTCAGCTTTAATACCTTTTTCTTTCATAGATTTGTTTGCCTCTTGCATATCTTCAGGACTGAGAAATAGAATACCCCTTTTCTTCGGAGTTAGCTCAGGAGTTGGTTCAGGAATTGGATCAGGGATTGGATCAGGAAGTGTCCAATTATTTTCATTAGTCAACATATTATTCAATAGAATTTCATCTTCATCTGGTGTCCTTTCCCTGAAAACACAACCAGCACAACTATCCAGGTGGTCTCTGGAAGCATCAGTTAGTCCATTATAAAAGATATCAAGTATTTCATTTTTCTTAAGAGGATGATCAGGCAAAGCATTAAGTAATTGGAGAAGCCTCCCCCAAGCTTGTGGGAAACTCTCTTCTTCAATTTGCACAAAATTATATATTTCCCTTAAAGCAGCTTGTTTCTTATGAGCGGGGAAATATTTAGCAGAGAAGTAATAATCATATCCTAGGGACTACGCACACAACCAAGATCAAGAGAATTAAACCCTGTCTTAGCATCACCCTTTAATGAGAACGAAAATAATTTAAGGATATAATAATAGCGAGTTTTCTCATCATTAGTGAACAGGGTGGCTATATCATTTAATTTAGTAAGATGTGCCACAACAATTTTAGATTCATAGCCATAGAAAGGATCAGATTCAACCAAAGTAATTATATCAGGGTCGACAGAGAACTCATAATCCTTAACAGTAACAAAGATAGGTGAAGTAGCATAAGCAGGATCATATTTCATTCTAGCATTCAGAGTTTTTTGTTTCAGCTTAGGTAATAATTTCTTAAGATCACTCCTATCATTGCAAGCAAGAAAATCTCTAGGAGTTTCTTCATCCATAACATAGCCTTCAGGAACAACAGGCAATTCATATCTAGGGGAGAATCTTCATCATCACTTTCATCAATATTATCAGTTTCAATAATTTCATTCTCTCTAGCCCTAGAAAGTTGTTCATCAAGAAATTCACCAAGTGGCACAGTAGTATCAAGCATAGAAGTAGTTTCATCATAAGTATCATGCATAGCAGAAGGCATCATCAATAACATGCGACATATCAGAATTAATAGCAGAATCAGGTTTAGGTGTCGCAAGCTTACTCAAAGCAGAAGGTGAATCAAGTGTGTCGGATCTGGGGTTCTGGCGGACCCTAAAGGTTCGAACACTGGGGTTCGCATGAAGGCTTTCTCCCTATCGATCCACGCCCTAGCTCTCTAAGATCTTGAAGATGAACTCGACGAACTCACAACACAGAAAGACACAAGATTTATACTGGTTTGGTCCACCGTGGTGGTGTAATACCCTACTCCAGTGTGGTGGCGGTGGATTGCCTCTTGGGCTGAGGATGAACAGTACAAGGGGAAGAACAGCCTCCCGAGGTGGAAGTGTTCTTGTGCTTGGTGCGCTTGTGTGGGTGAGATGATCTTGGATCTGACCTCGACTTGTGATGGTGTCGATCCTCTGTTCTCTCTCTTCCTCGTTCTCACCCATCTCTCTACTTGTGATGGCTAGTTCTACTTATATAGGCCCTGGTCCTCTCACCAAATTTTGAGCGGGAAGGGAGCCAACAACGGCCAATTCGAAAGGGGACAGCTAGTACAAGCTATCCTGACAAAAGGTGGTATTTGCCTGCAAAAGGCTCTGGTGATGACACCGTCTTGGGCTCCATGGTGACCTCCACCTAGCCGTCCTTCTGGTCTTGGTCTTGTTGCAGCAATATGGAAACCTTTGCTTGATGCCTCAGTACTCCGCGCCTGCGCTTGCCCCCTTAGCACCAAAGAGGAAACAAGGACGCTGCGCGCGCTGGAGCCTGCCTGGCCTCGATCGTCATGGCTCACATCACGAGGACCTCGCGAGGTTTTTCTTGCCTTGATCTCTCCGCCCCTCGTGAGCCTGCCTGGTGAGGCCGCTCTTGAGGAGGTCTTGCATCGTCCGCCCCGCGAGGCTTGGCCCCTCGCGAGGGTCTTGAATGTCTTGTCGATGAATGATGGGCCGTACGAACCTGCCAGCCCAGCCACGCAGTGGGCCACAGGCAGGCAAGTCTGGGGACCCCCATTCCCAGAAGCCGACAGTATCCCCCGGGCCCAAGGCTTGCTCGGGCTTGGCTTCGAGGCGAAGCCAAAGGGTCAAGCACGGAGCGCTACGGGCCCCAAAAGCCCGCGGCCTTGGTTGATGCGTGGCGGTTGATTGGACGTGGGCGTCTCCGCTTCCCCATGCTGCCTCGGCAACTGCCCGACTCAACAAGTCCCTGTGGCATGCAAGGAAAACCATCATTACCTGTGATCATGGGGGTGTTGGTTGGCCTTCTTCTGCTATAAATTGGGAGGGGGGCAGAGCCCCCATCGCCCATCTCTTCCCATTTCGTCTGCTTCTTCCTCCTCTGCTCCGCCACCGACTCCAATGGCGTCGTCGAAGAGGTTCACCGCCGCAGAGAAAGGAAAGGCCCCTGGCGAGGGCCCCGGCTCCCCGGCGCCTAAACGGGGATGCGGCCGTCCTCACAAGCTTTCCACGACTCCCGTCGTGGCCCCCTGCTCCCGGGGTAGCACTGTTCCGTGTGGCGGGGGTCGATCCGGTCGTGGCAGCCCCGTCCATGAGGGGAGACGTGACGTGGTTGCATGGCCTCCCCAGCCACGCTTCCACTCGGCAGAGGTGCTGCCGGAGTTCGTTGTCTGGTCGGTGGATCCGGCCGGCAACTGGCTCCAGCTTCCGCGCTTCTTTGCCGACGAGCTGCCTGCCCCTGGTCCGGGCGGGCTCTGGCTGCAGGCGGACAGTTGCTGCAGCAAGGCTTCCTGGGTAGCGATCGAAGTCTCAGCCGCGGGCAACATAGCTCTAGCCCGTGGTTGGCAGATGTTCGCCCGCGCGCGCGGCCTGGGCAAGCGGTGTACCCTCCATTTCAAGTATGACTGTGATGCGACCCTCTACGTGAGGGTGTTTGGGGAAGATGGTCGCCGCGCCGGGTGCTGCCCCGAGACGAACGACGGCGAGGAGGTGCTCGGTCTCGGTGATGGCCGCGGCGAGGGCGAGCCCGCCGGACGCACCTCATCCAGCTACGGTGGCTCTTCTCTTGGCGAAAGCTCCAGTAGTGGTGGATGTGACCAGCTGCCACGCCGCCGCGCTCGCTTCGAAGGTGGTGGTGGGTCGTCCCATCGCCGTGCCTCCGTGAAGCGCGAGGAGGGATCCGGCTAAGCTCGGGACATCCCTGGAGGCCTGCCCTCGCGGTTCGCTGCAACGCCACTTTTGCTTTGTTCCTCTTTTCTTTCCTGCATCAAAACAAAACCAGTATGGGCCCGGATGGGCGTGTATCGAATTGTGATTCCTCAATCATTATGCTATGCTTGTTATTTCTGTGTTGTGTCATTTATTTTGTGCGGAGATAACTTATCCTAGCGCGCTCGGGGCATCCTCTTCTTCATGTGGCACTTGTCTCCTCACGCCCGTCTTGGCTTAGTGGTTGCTCAGGAACTGCAAAGAATTTGTTGTTAGGGGGCTCGCTAGGAGACTTATCGTTCACCCGAGCCTTGACCCAGTACTTCATATCGCTGTACCCGAGGGGCACGGATTTAGGAGAGATGTGCCGGCTTGTGGGCTCGAATGAGGGTGCCTAGCGAGAAAGCAGCAGACCTAAGGCAGAGGGAAGGACCAACACAGGAGGAAAAAACCCTCGCGAATGCGCCTACCTAGCCCCCTCGCGGGGTACGTGAGAGAGAACACAAGCAAACTGGGTTCGGGAAAGAAACGGCAAAAAGAAACGAAACAAATCAGCAGGGAACACCAGAAGCAACTTCGATTAAGAGAAGGCGAGCCAACTACGGAAAGCAAATGAAAAGCCGCGTCCGGCACCTAGTCTAGTCTTCGACGTCTTCTCACCAGCGCGGAGCCAAGTGCTGCCACTAGGCGTGGGAGGGAGCCCCAAAGGCCTGAGGGCGGCTCTCCGGAGACTCCGGGGTGTGTATAGCCCCACTCATTATTACGTGAGAGTGTCATGGGAGGTGATTCTCCACAGGCACCGGGCCTTGCTTCACAGGCACTGGGCCTTTCTTCACAGGCACTGGGCCTTGCTTCACAGGCACTGGGCATTGCTTCATGGATAGAACCACCAGAGGTGCTGGATGTTCCAGGCGTTCTGGATGGGCACCCCGTCCACGTCTCCAGGCGCGCGGCGCCAGGCCTGGAGATATGGACGACCCTGAATGGGCCCTCCCACATGGGTGAGAGCTTGTGCAACCCTTCCCTGGAGAGGACCCGCCTCAAGACGAGGTCGCCTGCCTCGAGCGTCCTGGAGCAGATGTTGCGGCAGTGGTACCGCCGCAGCGCCTGCTGGTACCTTGCCTCCCTTTGCGCAGCTTCGCGGCGTCGTTCCTCCCCCAGTACGAGGTCCATCCCCCATGTGGCGTCCTGCTGCATTTCATCAAATGCTAGGATCCGTGTGGAGCGATGTTTGACGTCGTGAGGGAGGACCGCTTCGGCTCGTAGACGAGGAAGAATGGGGTCTCGCCCGTCGGCTTAGTGGCGGTGGTGCGGATGGACCACAGCACGGACTAGAGCTTGTCGTGTCAGCCCCTGCCACAGGCCTCGAGCTTCTTCTTGAAGGTCCTGGTCTTGAGGCCTCTCAAGACCTCCGCGTTGGCGCATTTAGCCTGGCCATTGCTTCTGGGGTGCGCCACCTAAGCGTAGCAGCTCTGCGTTCCCAAGGTTAGCACAGTATGTTTTGAAGAGGTTACTGGTGAACTGCGAGCCATTGTCAGTGATGATGCGGTTGGGGACCCCAAAATGGCTCACGAGGCCCTTGATGAACTTGACTGTGGAACCAGCTGGGATGGTGCGGACGGCTTCCACTTCTGCCCACTTGGTGAACTTGTCGATGGCGACGTAGAGGTAGCGGTAGCCCCCTGGCACTCGAGGGAATGGGCCCAAGATATCCAGCTCCCAGACCGCGAATGGCCATGTGAGCGATATAGTATGGAGCCCCTGAGCTGGCTGATAGATCTGCTTGGCGTGGAACTGGCAAGCTTCGCAGGACTTCACCAGCTCGGCTGCGTCGTTGAGCGCCATGGGCCAGTAGAACCCACCGCGGAACACCTTGCCGACGAGGGTCGGTGACGACGAGTGGTGTCCGCAGTCGCCGCCGTGTATGTCCATCAGTAACTCCTTCCCCTGGTCCCTGAAATGCAACGCAGCGAAACATTAGTTGGTCGCTTCCTGCACAACTCGCCGTCCCTGATGTAGTATGTCGTGGCTTGACGGGCCACACGCTCTGCGTCCTCTTCCTTCTTCGGTAGCGCCCCTTGCATCAGATATTCCTTGAATTCCTTGGTCCATGATACGTCTCCATCGTATCTACTTTTCCAAACACTTTTGCCCTTGTTTTGGACTCTAACTTGTATGATTTGAATGGAACTAACCCGGACTGACGCTGTTTTCAGCAGAATTGCCATGATGTTGTTTTATGTGCAGAAAACAAAAGTTCTCGGAATGACCTGAAACTCCACAGAATATCTTACAATAAATAATAAAAAATCCTCGCCAAAGATGAAGACCAGGGGGCCCACACCCTTGCCACGAGGGTGGGGGGCGCCCCCTCCTAGGGCGCGCCCCCTACCTCGTGGGCCCCCTGGAAACCTCCCGACTCCAACTCCAACTCTATATAACTGCTTTTGGGGAGAAAAAAATAAGAGAGAAGAAATCATCGTGTTTTACGATACGGAGCCGCCACCAAGCCCTAAAACCTCTCGGGAGGGCTGATCTGGAGTCCGTTCGGGGCTCCGGAGAGGGGGATTCGTCGTCATAGTCATCATCAACCATCCTCCATCACCAATTTCATGATGCTCACCGCCGTGCGTGCGTAATTCCATCGTAGGCTTGCTGGACGGTGATCGGTCGGATGATATTTATCATGTAATCGAGTTATTTTTGTTAGGGTTTGATCCCTAGTATCCACTATGTTCTGAGATTGATGTTGCTATGACTTTGCTATGCTTAATGCTTGTCACTAGGGCCCGAGTGTCGTGATTTCAGATCTGAACCTATTATGTTTTCATCAATATATGACAGTTCTAGATCCTATCTTGCAAGTCTATAGTCACCTATTATGTGTTATGATCTGTTAACCCCGAAGTGACAATAATCGGGATACTTACCGATGATGACTGTAGTTTGAGGAGTTCATGTATTCACTATGTGCTAATGCTTTGTTCCGGTTCTCTATTAAAAGGAGGCCTTAATATCCCTTAGTTTCCATTAGGACCCCGCTGCCACGGGAGGGTAGGACAAAAGATGTCATGCAAGTTCTTTTCCATAAGCACGTATGACTATATTCGGAATACATGCCTACATTACATTGACGAATTGGAGCTAGTTCTGTGTCACCCTATGTTATGACTGTTACATGATGAACCGCATTCGGCATAATTATCCATCATTGATCCAATGCCTACGAGCTTTCCATATACTGGTTTACGCTTATTTACTTTCTCGTTGCTATTGTTACAATCACTACAAAATACCAAAAACATTACTTTGCTTTCGTTACTCTTTTGTTACCGTTACCATCATTATCATATTACTTTGCTACTAAACACTTTGCTGCAGATACTAAGTTTCCAGGTGTGGTTGAATTGACAACTCAGCTGCTAATACTTGAGAATATTCTTTGGCTCCCCTTGTGTCGAATCAATAAATTTGGGTTGAATACTCTACCCTCGAAAGCTGTTGCAATCCCCTATACTTGTGGGTTATCAAGACTAATTTCTGGCGCCGTTGCCGTGGAGCATAGCTCTATTCTTTGAGTCACTTGGGATTTATATTTGCTGGACACTATGAAGAATTTGAAAGATGCTAAGACAATAATTTATCCCTCAACTACGAGGGGAGGTAAGGAACTGCCATCTAGCTCTGCACTTGATTCACCTTCTGTTATGAGTAAGCTTGCGACACCTAAACCTGCTTCTACTATTCGTTCTGATATGTCGCATGTTATTGATGATGCTACTTCTGCTATGCATGATACTTATGATGAAACTACTTCTATTCTTGATACTACTGTGCCACTTGGTGATTTTCTCGAGGAACGGCTTGCTAGGGCTAGAGAGATTGAAAATATTGAATCTGATTATGAGGATGAAAGTGATGATGAAGAATCACTTGTTATTCCTGAGGGTTATTTACTTGATCAAGAAGCTTCTTTAGCTATCTTAGCTTGCAAAGATAGATATGAACTCAAAAAGTTATTAGCTAAATGGAATATGCAATCTCTAAATGCTAGGATGAGACCTGACCCTGCTTTTGCTACTTCACCTATTTGTGTTGCTGATAAGGATTATGAATTCTCTGTTGATCCTGATATAATTACTTTGGTTGAATCTGATCCTTTTCATGGCTATGAATCTGAAACTGTTGTAGCACATCTTACTAAATTAAATGATATAGCTACCCTGTTCACTAATGATGAGAGATCTTGCTACTTTTATATCCTTAAAATATTTCTGTTCTCACTAAAGGGTGACGCTAATATATGGTTTAATTCTCTTGATCCTGGTTGTGTGCGTAGTCCCCAGGATATGATCTATTACTTCTCTGCTAAATATTTCCCTGCTCATAAGAAACAAGCTGCTTTAAAGGAAATATACAACTTTGTGCAAATTAAAGAAGAGAGTCTCCCACAAGCTTGGTGGAGGCTTCTCATGTTACTTAATGCTTTGCCTGATCATCCTCTTAAGAAAAATGAAATACTTGATATCTTTTACAATGGACTAACCGATGCTTCCAGAGATTACCTGGATAGCTGTGCTGGTTCTCTTTTCAGGGAAAGAACACCGGATGAAGCTGAAATCTTATTGAATAATATGTTGACAAATGAAAATAATTAGGCACCTCCTGAGCCAGCTCCTGCTCCAATTAATGATCCTATTCCTAAACCAACTCCGAAGAAGAGAGGTGTTTTATTTCTCAGTCCTGAAGATATGCAAGAGGCAAAGAAATCTATGAAATAAAAAGGTATTAAAGCTGAAGATGTTAAGAATTTACCTCCTATTGAAGAAATACATGGTCTTAATTTACCACTTGTCGAAGAAACATATGATCTTAATCCTTTATTTATTGAAGAACCTCCAGACCCTGGTAACCCGACACAGCTAGTAAAGGTAAATTCTCTCTATAGATATGATAAAGCTGAAATCCCTCCTGCTAAAATTGCTAGTCAATGCTTGGATGAGTTTGATAATTTTATGTTTAAGCAAGAAGACTTCAATGCTTATTTTGGTAGACAATTAAAACAAGATGATGATATGATTAAATACTTGGGTGATTATATGGCTAATATTAGAGGTGAACTTAAACTTTTTAGCAAACATGCTTCCATGGTTACCACTCAAGTAGAACAAGTACTTAAAGCTCAAAAGGAATTGCTCAATGAGATGAATAATAAGAAAAATGATTATGTTGTTAAAGTGGCTACTACAACTGGTAGAATGAATCAGGAACCTTTGTATCCTGAAGGCCACCCTAAGAGAATTGAGCAAGATTCTCAGAGAAATAAAATTGATGCACCTAGTTCTTCTAAAAAGAAGAAAAAGGAAAATGATAGAACCGTGCAAACTTCTAGTGAACCTATTGCTGAACCACCTGATAATCCGAATGATATCTCTATGTCTGATGTTGAAACACAATCTGGCAATGAACATGAACCTAATGAAAATGTTAATGATGATGTTCATAATGATGCTCAACCTAGTAATAATAATGATGTAGAAATTGAACCTGCTGTTGATCTTGATAACCCACAATCAAAGAATCAACGTTATGATAAGAAAGACTTTGTTGCTAGGAAACATGGTAAAGAAAGAGAACCTTGGGTTCAGAAACCCATGCCTTTTCCTCCCAACCCATCCAAGAAAAGGGATGATGAGGATTGACGGTGTCCTGGACTAGGGGGTACTCACCACGTCATCTCCCGATCTGTTAGATTGGGCCGAGGACCCCCATGGCCGTATACTCATGGGCCAATTCGGACAGTTGCCGCATACAAGAAAGATTCCACAAGACTTGGTGATCAAGACAAGGACTCCTCCCCACCGGCGTATTCGACTAGGACTCTTGTTACCCTAGGCCTCTGGTGCATTATATAAACCGAGGCCAGGCTAGTCGATAGAAAGAACGGACAATCATGACATAGGCTAGCTTCTAGGGTTTAGCCTCTTTGATCTCATGGTAGATCTACTCTTGTACTACCCATATCATCAATATCAATCAAGCAGGACGTAGGGTTTTATCTCCATCAAGAGGGCCAGAACCTGGGTAAAACATCGTGTCCCTTGTCTCCTGTTACCATCCGCCTAGACGCATAGTTCGGGACCCCCTACCCGAGATCCACTGGTTTTGACACCGACATTGGTGCTTTCATTGAGAGTTCTTCTGTGTGATCGGCAAAAGGATCGATGGCTCGTCTGAAGGTCAACTGCGATGTCGGCATCTTCGTCGCCGGCTCGACTGGTCACCTTGGCTCGACCAAGGACCATGCTCCATCTCCGATCGTCATGTTTGGACGAGGGCCTTCATCAACATCAACTCCGATCTCTATCAAGATCATGGAGGAATCATCCATGGAGCTCGGGGGCTCAACGTCAACATTGCCCTTGGGCGACCTTGCTGTTTTTCCGAATAGCAAACTTGTATCCGCCGCCACCACCTCCTAGGGCATTGCTTTGACGATCCCTTTTGTGGAATTGTGCGTACTTGAGTCTACAATAACCATGCAAAATTTCGTCGAGTTCCGATGGAGGAATCTCCGACAATCTACGATATACCGGAGCCCTGTCAAATCTGGACGGGAATCTGGACGAGTTTAGGGCGTGGTCTCCAGAGCCTAGCTCGGAGGTCCTTTGGAAGATCCAACCGTTCATCTAATGTGGAATTCCCATATCTACCACCCCTCCAAATTTCAGCTCGATCCGACGGTTCAAACTCCGGGAACCTTCCGATGAGTGGATCAATTTTCGGATCTGTTTTCTGCGCGAATACGGATCCGACCCGAATTCATGTTTCTTTATGAACGTGACATTGGACAACCTTTTTAGAGGAATTCTCTTCTAGGGTATTGTGCGTTGTTTTTAAACACGTGCCCATAAATTTTTAAGCCTCCACTGAGGTCGCCTTCATCAGCATGCTGGTGTCAAACCAGTCCGGCGATATTGCTCCAAGGCTGTCGACCTGCGCTAGACACGTCGTCACTTTGTTGAGCCAAGCTCAACTTCTTCGGATCATCATCTCGGCAAGCCGAACAAGATTCCGGCATCACGAAGGATAAATCATCACCAACATCGCCGCCCCAAGGATTACACGGAACGGGCATACCGGCATCGCCGCACGGTCACTTCATCAAGCCGTCATCGGCCACGTCACGACCTGCATCAGCAGGGCCACACTATTGCTTCTTCAAGCCGGTGTCCATCACGTCGACCTACTTCGACTCATCGGATGACATCGAGGCTTCGAATCTCGGCTGGACCGGGGGCTTCGCCATCTTTTCATCAACCTACTCTGGAGACTTCGGCGTCACTAGTCGACCAGCTCCGTCACGTTAGCTGGACCGAGGGCTTTGCCTCGGCGAGCCAACCTTTGCCAGCATCGCCATATCGTCGCTTTATCGCCCATCGGGTCCCAATTTTGAGAATCACCTTTCTTCGGATTGCTACTATAAATAAACCAGGTGCTATTAATCCTAGTATTTTTCGCTTGTTTGGGTTTATTTTTTCCAAGGAATTATTACTCTGATTTGTCCATCATCTATACACAAATCTATCAAACAATAGCCACATTAACGACGGTTGCGTGGTGGTTCGGTCAGTTCCCGTACATAGTCCAGCGAACGCCGCATCCAGAACTCGGACCGACCTGTGAATTCAGGCTTTGCCACGCCTTTACCGCATCACGCCGAGGCCCTCCATCGACATTGACTTCGGCGCCAGGCCATATGTATTTTATTACTCACTTTGCATAAAATTTTTATTATGCATCAATTTTTTTAATTATTATTATTACTATTATCTCCGGTTTGCATTATTTTTTGTGCACAGGAAACTGATCCGGTGACTTCGGCATCACTCTGCCGGTCTGCATTGACCGTGCTATGTCACCACTTCAGTGTGTCGAGCTCTCCGCTCCGCCACCTCGGGACCAGCTTGGGGGATGGAACCTTGTCCCGCATCAAGCTCGAACCGCGTCATCAATGCCGAACACATTAACCAGCTAAGTCGCTTTCATGCTCACAGTTTTCATTTTTAACTTGTGTTCGGTTCGACTAAGCATTATACTTTTTTGGAAAAAGTTGCTTGTAAAAAATTTCCTTGTCCAAACTTTGTTTGTGACACACATATTCAAATACCCCGTTTATTTGGGGCTTCCTTTATGAAGCTTTTCCTCTTGCATATGATTATACTTGTACGGCTTCGTTCCTTGTTCGTGTATTACGCCACAATATGCACCATATTGACTTAAGCGATTTGCAAGTTGGGTTGCCTGGCTCCTGTGCTTACCCCTACGTTCCCGATTGTTCGGCTAGGGAGTAAAGGGAGCACCTCTGCGATTTTCACGACCGGGTCCTCCGAGCTCTGACCTCAGACTGGGTGAAGCCGAAAGCTAGCGCTCTTATTGTTTTCAATCATGGTCGGCACACAACGGAACTCATGAGTACAAAAAATCTATTGCACAAGTCTCATAGTAATAATGAGCACCGAAGAAAGGTATCGGTGGGGGTACTATTTTCTTCGAAGATTCTTCTTACACTTCGTCTGTAATATAGCATAAGTTCCCTGAGCGCGCTTTGTCTGTTACAGCCTTATGGCCCGGTTGCCTGGTTATCGGAAACACTGTCGATATTCTCGACAGGTGGTGTACATAACACTTTTCAGTCCTTGACCGAAGAGGGAGAAGCCGACGGTCGGTTAAGACGCGTTTAAAGTTCGGTTGAACAAAGATATGATATTAGTACTTCGGTACATACAATCATTATACATAAAATTCTTTTACCCAAGTCACTTGGGGGATCTTAAATTTATATGAGCTATTTTATAGTAAATGTGTTTTCTTCTTGGTCGTTGCAAAGTCTTTATTTACCACTCCCTTTTTCGACAAGAGTGTGTGGTCACTAGCCGGGGAGCCTAATTTCTCTCTCAAAGCCATTAGAGTTTAGTTTGCTAAACTGGCCTAATGAGAAGTACTCCGCCTTCGGGATAGGAGGTTGAAGCCGTAGGCTGACCCGCTTGAAGTCTTGAGATAGGATGTGTCATGTTAAAGCACGACAGAAGCACCTTTTTTTTCTAAAGTCCAATTTTCAGATTGGCACCGAACACTTGATCTTGTTCGGACGTCAAGTTTTTACTGAAGTTTTTTGGTTTTCCAAGCTTATGGCACTTTTAAAATATTTGTGTGTTTTCAGCACAAGTCTCACAGTGCAACGCCGGACACCTTTAGAGATTCGACAAAAACATTCTCAGATATTGCTCTATATGCATCAGTTTCGAATTGTGTCTTCGGTCAATAGTTGGGTTGCCCGGCTCCTGCACTTGCTTCCTACGTTCGCTTTGTTCGGCTAGGCGTGCAAAGGGAGAACCACTACGATTGTGCTTCCAGCTCACATGGTTAAGCACCTCAGTGGAGAAAGCCGAAAACTGACTGTCACAATAAGCGTAAACTAGTCAGCGATCCGATGACTGTGTTAAAAGACGGGCCATTCATAACAATGCCCGAAGTGTTTACGGCTTGACCTCGACTGTCGCCGAACACTACCGGGGGCTATTAACTGGCCTCCCAAACTAAATCCTCGATATTTTGCTCTTACATTAGAGCTGAGGTTTCATGATCATGCTTAGCATGACAACCCAAAGAAAGGAACCGATACCGGGACTATTTTCTTTGGAAGACATTTCTTATGTTAAACAGTAATATAACATATCTCTCTGCGTATCTTTGTTTATAAAACCGTATGGACAGATTGCCTTGTTTGTCGTAAATCTTTGCCCTCATAAAGGCTTTATAAAGTAGGACAAACACTCCTCGGCTAAACCGAGGAGGTGGAAGCTGATGGTCGGTCAACAAAGTTTTGTATAATGCGGATCCGAGCATTAATGACGTAGAGTCATTACACATAATTTGTGATTTTACTATGGATATCGATCCTCAATTCGGCCACATGTGCCCGCATTAAGGCTCGGGGGCTACTGGGCTTCAGGCTTATTATTTACAAATATTAAAGGGGCACATCGATCCCCTGATCTGGTGTTGCCACCCGACCAGTGTCTCGGGGGCTACTGCATTGCTTATCCAATGCAGAAAATTTTAAGTGCAATACAGTTTCCGAGGAGATTATGATCCTCAGGTTGGTCGGCCGCACCCAACCTGAGTCTCGAGGACTGAGCACGCCGCTTTTTGTATCTCGAAGTATTCTGCCGAGCTAGGACTTGATCCTCAGGCCGATTTTGCAAATCAACCTGAGTCTCAGCGGCTACTGGGATCAGCGGTCTTGTGTCATCCTTAAGGTGCATCTCGGGTTTTAGACCGATACACACCTTGAGGGCTACTAGCTATATATCTCGGCAGAGAATAAATTGCACCAATAAAAAATATTGACAAAAATCGGCCCACGGTCGGGGTGGTGCACCACCTTGGAAACAGTCCGGCATAAAGCTCAGGCGCTGGTGGCTGGCTCCATAGAGGGCATTTCCGGCATTAAGCTCGGCTAAACTCCTTCAACTTTTTTGTACCAAGATGATCTATGACATCTTGGATATAGTCCGGCGTTGGAGCTCGGATACATTTCGGCGTTGGAGTTTGGACACAGTCCGGCGTTGGAGCTCGGATACATTTCGGCGTTGGAGCTCGGAAGCAGTCCGGCATTGGTGCTCGACTGCAAAAGATACCTCGAATGCAGTCCGGTGTTAGAGCCCGAGGTGTGGCATAAAAATAACAAGGCATTGATAAAGGCCGGAAACTTAAAGGGGCTCCTCGGATACCCGACGTGTAAACTCGCCGAATGCATTTCGGCGATCCTCAAGATCGAAGATGAGAAGATTTGTTGAACCAGTTTTCAAGACCGACAACCGAAGATGAAGAATAATTCGGAAGAATCAAGGAGCATCCCTAACTTGAAGACCGGTTCAGGGAGCTATTGACGGTGTCCGGGACTAGGGGGTACTCACCACGTCATCTCCCGATCTGTTAGATTGGGCCGAGGACCCCCATGGCCGTATACTCATGGGCCAGTTTGGACAGTTGCCGCATACAAGGAAGATTCCACAAGACTTGGTGATCAAGACAAGGACTCCTCCCCACCGGCGTATTCGGCTAGGACTCTTGTTACCCTAGGCCTCTGGTGCATTATATAAACCGAGGCCAGGCTAGTCGATAGAAAGAACGGACAATCATGCCATAGGCTAGCTTCTAGGGTTTAGCCTCTTTGATCTCGTGGTAGATCTACTCTTGTACTACCCATATCATCAATATCAATCAAGCAGGACGTAGGGTTTTACCTCCATCAAGAGGGCCCGAACCTGGGTAAAACATCATGTCCCTTGTCTCCTGTTACCATCCGCCTAGACGCACAGTTCGGGACCCCCTACCCGAGATCCGCCGGTTTTGACACCGACAAGGATTTTGAGCGCTTTGCTGAAATGATTAGACCTATCTTTTGCGTATGCGATTAACTGATATGCTCAAAACCAATCCCTATGCTAAGTATATGAAAGATATTATTACAAATAAAAGAAAGATACCAGAAGCTGAAATTTCCACCATGCTTGCTAATTCTACTTTTAAGGGTGGAATACCTAAGAAACTTGGAGATCCAGGAGTACCTACTATACCATGCTCCATTAAAAGAAACTATGTTAAACCTGCTTTATGTGATCTTGGAGCCGGTGTTAGTGTTATGCCTCTCTCTTTATATCGTAGACTTGACTTGAATAAGTTGACACCTACTGAAATATCTTTGCAAATGGCTGATAAATCAACTGCTATACCTGTCGGTATTTGTGAGGATGTGCCTGTTGTGGTTGCAAACGTTACTATTTTAACGGACTTTGTTATTCTTGATATTCCCGACGACGATAGTATGTCTATTATTCTTGGAAGACCTTTTCTTAATACTGCAGGGGCTGTTATTGATTGCACTAAAGGCAATGTCACTTTTCATGTTAATGGTAATGAGCATATGGTACACTTTCCGAGGAAACAACCTCAAGTTCATAGTATCAATTCTATCGGAAAAATTCCATCGATTATATTTGGAGGTTTTGAATTTCCTCTTCCTACAGTCAAGAACAAATATGATATACTTATTATTGGGGATGTGCATATCCCCATTGAGGTAATCTAGTGTTATTCGAAGTTTCTCTGGCTCCATGTTATTCGGAATGAGTTCATTAACAAAACTTGATCAACCTTGTTAGTGGATTCCTTTTGATGAGCATGAGATGGATGAAACTAGAAGCACAACCTTCTGTACCCCACTTTTACTTTCCGTTATTTAGTTGAAATAAAGTGAAAATAAATACTTTTCTGTCTGTTATCTGATTATACGTGCAATATAAAAATACCTCGAAAATAAAAGTTCTCCAAATGCCCTAAAAATTAAATATGATTTTTTCTAGAATATTTGAGGATTTATGGAACTAAATACACACCAGGGGGGCCAACCACCTTGCCACGAGGGTGGAGGGCGCGCCCCCTGCCTTGTGGGCCCACGGTGGCCCTCCTCCACTTATTCCTGCACCCATCCTCTTCTTGTTCCTCCCACAAACACGAAAAACCAACTCAAGCACGAGTTCCAGCCCTCTTTGCTGCCATTTTTGATCTCCTTGCTCAAAGTACCTCTCACAAAACTGCTTGGGGAGATTGTTCCTTGGTATGTGACTCCTCCATTGGGGCAATTAGTTTTTGTTCTAGTGCTTTATTCATTGCCAATTTTTGCTGCTTAGGTGACCTTGTTCTTGAGCTTGCATGTCAAATTTATATGGTCAAAAGTAGTTTTGATGCATGATATAGGCCCTAGGCACTTGTAGGAGTGGTTGCTATCAATATTATTGAGTTTGGTTTACTTTTATTTTGAAGTTACTAAAAATTTCAGAATTTTTCAGAAAATGATGAGGAGATTATTGAGGGGCTCATCGAGCCAAAGCTCGAAGGAAAAGGCACCGAAGCCTAAGTATAATTTGCCGCGCACCACGGAGGTTCGGGCGTGTGAATGGCCTTCCGAGGATTTCTTGAGAGCAGCCGGGATTTATAAAGATTTTCATGAATTGGCTCATAATGCAGGCCTCACCGCTTTCCTCCACGGCCAATGCGATTAGTATCTCTTACTCACAAATACCTTTGTGCAAAACTTTAATTTTCATTCTAGGAACTCACCACCTACGATGGAGTTTCATTTATATGATGAGCATAAGGAGATGTCACTTTATGATTTCTGTCGGATTTGTTTAGTCCCTTTTGGGGGCAAGACAGAAGAACCACATCATGATGATGTGGAGGGGTTTATTGATACTATCACTGTAGGAGAAACTAGGAAGGATTCCAATGCACGAATCACTAGCATACATTTTCCTGTTTTACGTTACTTTGCATTATTTGCTTCGTTGCTTAATTGGACGCGGAAACTGTGGAAACCTTAGTATCCCTGATATAATTATTCTGCTCCACAGTTTATACAGTGATAACACTTTTAGTATGGGCGGTATTATTGCTAAACGGTTAAGTCTGAACCGTACAAAGGGCCCCATCTTTGGAGGCATCTATGCTACACGCCTAGCTGCACATTTTAACATACCCATTAGGCATGCTGATATACAAAAGTGTTGCCTCGTGTTTATCTAGATTATAAAAGTATGGTGGCACATGATTTTATTGTTAAGAATAGGGCAGGAGAGCTTAAATATCAATTGTTCTTAAATAAACATCATCCTGAGAGTATTACCTTGCCTGCTCCTTCTTTGTTTGATTTGACTGTAGGCAAGTACCTTGTTCCATTGACGGCTATCCATGCCTACCGGAACCCTGCACCAGCCGAGGAGCCAGAACCGGAACCACAATTTGATCCTTCATGACAGTCTAACTATCAGTGGGATCCGGAGATGATTGCCAGCCAGTGGCAATCGGAGCCTTCTTCTTCCTCATCACAGTACGACCCCAACAACTATTATTATGGATATCAGCCAGGCCAGCCGTGGCCATAGACCAACTTAGGCCAAAAGCCTAAGCTTGGGGGAGTACGTATTTCTCACCGACATTACATTTATGTTCACACACTCATTGCTAGATGTCGGTGCTTATACTTTTTCATTGTATCATCCATGCTAGTTTATTTCCTTTTATGCTTTCTTCTTGTGTGTTTAATAAACCTTAAGAAAAAACAAAAAAATTAGTTGTAGTTTTTAATCAGTTTAAGTTCCATGCTTGTAGTAGTAATTAAAAAGAAAACCCAAAAATATTTCCCGTTCTTCTTTTGCTTGTTGGGAGCTTTCCCGTGTAAATAGTTTTATTTCTTTTCTTTCTTTGGGGGTCAGTAGGAGAAGACCATGATTAAATTGTTGAAGTGGCTCTTATATGCTTTATTGTTGATTTAACCAAGAGCCCATATTACCTTGTCTTCTCCTGTTTATTAAATGCTCGCAGATTCCAGCTTAGTCCAATGCACGTGCACTCTTATTATTATTCACATCGTTTGGTCGTGCAAGTGAAAGGCAATTATGATGATATGTGATGGACTGACTGAGATGAGAAAAGCTGGTACGAACTCGACCTCTTTTGTTTTTGTAAATATGATGAGTTCATCATTCTTGATTCAGCTTGTTATGAATAAACATGTTTGCAATGACAATTAGAGATCATAGTTGCTTGTGCCATGTTTGATTAGCTATGAGTTATAATGGTTTACTTTGCATGCCAACATGCTATTAAAATGGTTATGATGTGGTATGATAGGGTGGTATGCTCCCCTGAATGATTTAAGTGACTTGACTTGGCACATGTTCACGCATGTAGTTGAAACAAATCAACATAGCCTTCATGATATTTATGTTCATGCTGGATTATATCCTACTCATGCTTGCATCCAATGTTTATTAATTTTAATGCATGTACATGGCTGTTGTCGCTCTCTAGTTGGTCGCGTCCCAGTCTTTTGCTAGCCTTCACTTGTACTAAGCGGGAATACTGCTTGTGCATCCAATCCCTTAAACCCCAACGTTATTCCAGATGAGTCCACTATACCTTCCTATATGCGGTATCTTCTTGCCGTTCCAAGTAAATTTGTATGTGCCAAACTCTAAGCCTTCAAATAAATATCCTGTTTTGTATGCTCGAATAGCTCATGTATCAACTAGGGTTGTCCGTATCTTCCATGTTAGGCGGGTTATTCTCAAGAGGAGTGGACTCCGCTCCTCACTCATGAGATAAATGGCTGGTCGCCGGGATGCCCAGTCCCATGCTTTATGAAAACTAAATCAAAAATAATTGCAAACAAAACTCCCCCTGGGACCTGATGTATGTTGGAGGCACTCGTTGTTTCGAGCAAGCCATGTATTGATGCTTGTTGGTGGAGGGGGAGTATAAACTTTACCATTTTGTTTGGGAACCACCTATAATGTGTGTAGCATGGAAGATATCGCCATCTCTTGGTTGTTATGTTGACAATCAAAGTATACCGCTCAAAATATTATTCACCTCTATTTCAAAACCGAGCTCTGGCACCTCTACAAATCCCTTCTTGCCTCTGTGAAGGGCCTATCCATTTACTTTTATGTTGAGTCATCACCCTCTTATTAAAAAGCACTAGCTGGAGAGCGCAACTGTCATTTGCATTCATTACTATTAATTTATATTGGGTGTGACTATGATTGGATCTCTTTTACCATGAATTACAATGTCTAGTCAGTCCTTGATCTTTAAAGGTGCTCTGCATTTATATTTTGCGGTCTCAGAAAGGGCTAGCGAGATACCATGTTGTTATATCATATTATGATTGTTTTTAGAAAGTGTTTTCATCCGAGATTTATTATTATGGCTTGCTAGTTGATTATGCTATTGATATGGGTAATCATGAGACCTGAGAATTATTGCGAATGTGGTTAGTTATAATCTTTGCTGAAAACTTGAATACTAGCTTGACATATTTACAACAACAAGAGCAAACAGAGTTTGTAAAAGTTTTTCTTTATTTCTTTCAGTTTGTCAACTGAATTGCTTGAGGACAAGCAAGGGTTTAAGCTTGGGGGAGTTGATACGTCTCCGTCGTATCTACTTTTCCAAACACTTTTGCCCTTGTTATCGACTCTAACTTGTATGATTTGAATGGGACTAACCCGGACTGGCGTTGTTTTCAGCAGAATTGCCATGATGTTGTTTTATGTGCAGAAAACAAAAGTTCTCGGAATGACCTGAAACTCCACCCGGAATATCTTACAATAAATAATAAATAATCCTCGCCAAAGATGAAGACCAGGGGGCCCACACCCTTGCCATGAGGGTGGGGGGTGCGCCCCCCCTAGGGCACGCCCCCTACCTCGTGGGCCCCCTGGAGACCTCCCGACTCCAACTCCAACTCTATATAACTGCTTTCGGGGAGAAAAAAATAAGAGAGAAGAAATCATCGCGTTTTACGAAATGGAGCCGCCGCCAAGCCCTAAAACCTCTCGGGAGGGCTGATCTAGAGTCCGTTCGGGGCTCCGGAGAGGGGGATTCGTCGTCATAGTCATCATCAACCATCCTCCATCACCAATTTCATGATGCTCACCGCCGTGCGTGCGTAATTCCATCGTAGGCTTGCTGGATGGTGATCGGTCGGATGAGATTTATCATGTAGTCGAGTTATTTTTGTTAGGGTTTGATCCCTAGTATCCACTATGTTCTGAGATTGATGTTGCTATGACTTTGCTATGCTTAATGCTTGTCACTAGGGCCCGAGTGTCGTGATTTCAGATCTGAACCTATTATGTTTTCATCAATATATGACAGTTCTAGATCCTATCTTGCAAGTCTATAGTCACCTATTATGTGTTATGATCTGTTAACCCCGAAGTGACAATAATCGGGATACTTACCGATGATGACTGTAGTTTGAGGAGTTCATGTATTCACTATGTGCTAATGCTTTGTTCCGGTTCTCTATTAAAAGGAGGCCTTAATATCCCTTAGTTTCCATTAGGACCCCGCTGCCACGGGAGGGTAGGACAAAAGATGTCATGCAAGTTCTTTTCCATAAGCACGTATGACTATATTCGGAATACATGCCTACATTACATTGACGAATTGGAGCTAGTTCTGTGTCACCCTATGTTATGACTGTTACATGATGAACCGCATTCGGCATAATTATCCATCATTGATCCAATGCCTATGAGCTTTCCATATACTGGTTTACATTTATTTACTTTCTCGTTGCTATTGTTACAGTCACTACAAAATACCAAAAACATTACTTTGCTTTCTTTACTCTTTTGTTACCATTACCATCACTATCATATTACTTTGCTACTAAACACTTTGTTGCAGATACTAAGTTTCCAGGTGTGGTTGAATTGACAACTCAGCTGCTAATACTTGAGAATATTCTTTGGCTCCCCTTGTGTCGAATCAATAAATTTGGGTTGAATACTCTCCCCTCAAAAGCTGTTGCGATCCCCTATACTTGTGGGTTATCAGTCAGACATCCCTCCTGAGGCTCGAGCGCCAAGAGCAAGCGGGCTCCTGAGGTTGGGCCACAAGCTGGGGCTCCCGTGGCTGGCGGTTGTGGGAGTTCTTCTCGTGGTCGTGCCGTGCTTGAAAGTGGCAGCGTCGCTGACGACTTGAAGAGACGCTCCTCGAAGACGCCGGGCTCTTGGGGCTGCCGCTTGGATGCCCTCCTGGTGATGTCGTGGGCTTCCTTGTTGGTGCCGCGGGGCACATGCTGCACCTCCAGGCCTAGGAACTATTTTTCTATCTTACGTACTTTGGCTCGTACACTTTGTTGGAGAAGTTGACGAGGAGCTGTGAGTCGCCCCTAACGGTGAGGCGCTTTACTCATAGAGCTACCGCGGCCTTCAAGCCAGCTATGAGACCTTCGTATTCTGCGATGTTGTTGGAGACCTTCTCGCCTTGCTGAAAGCAGAGCTGCGCAACATAGTAGAGCTTGTCCTGTGTGGGCGAGATGAGTACTGCTCCAGCCCCCGCGCCCTGATGCGCGAAGGCACCATCAAAGTACATGACCCATCCGTCGGGAGCCTCACTTCCTGGCGAGGTAGACCGGTCCTCGCCCACTTCCAGTGTCGGGGCGTCCGTCCATTCTGCCACAAAATCCGCGAGCGTGACTCCCTTGATGACCCTGGTGGTGCTGAACTCCAACTAGAATGCCTGCAGCTCGATGTTCCACTCGGCGACCCTTCCAGCAGAGTTGGGGCTCCTGAGCACCCTCCCCAACGGATAGGCCGAGACAACTTTGATGCGGTGGCCCTGGAAGTAGTGCCGCAACTTGCGTGAGGTCACCAGGAGCGCGAGCAGGAGCTTCTGAGGCATGGGATATCGTGCCCTCGCGTCCCGCAGCACCGTGCTGACGGAGTACACCGGGTGCTCAACGAAGACCGGCGTGTTGGTGAGGCTCGCATCTTGTGCGAGTTGGGGTGCCTCCTGAGGTGACGTGACCCCTGGCGCCTGGTCGCTTGTGGGAATCTCTACGGCATCATCTTGCCGAGCTCGGTCTTCTGTTGCTGCCGCCACGGCTCTTGTCGCGCCTTCCTGATCTTGCGTCATCTCGGTTGGTGACATGCCCGGGCGCGGTGCTCTCTTGGCCTGGTGCTCTTCCCAAACCGCCACCAGCGCAACGCTGGCGGAGTATGGGGTGGCGGCAATATAGAGTACTAGAGGCTCGAGAGTTCTTGGCACCACCAGCACCGGCAGGCTGGTCAGATATCTCTTGAGGTCTTCGAAGGCTCGGTCGGCCTCCGGAGTCCACTCAAGCAGGCCCTTCTTCTTCATCAGCTTGAAGAAGGGTAAGGAGCGCTCTCCCAGCTTGGAGATGAAGCGCCCAAATGCAGTCACCCGACCTGCCAACTTCTGCATTTCCTTGAGGGTCTACAGCGGGCTCATGCCCTCGATGGCCTTGATCTTCTCCGGGTTTGCCTCGATCCCTCTGTGTGATATGAGGAATCCCAGCAGTTTGTCGGAAGGGACGCCGAACACGCACTTTTCCGGGTTAAGTCGCAAGTTCACCTGGCGCAGGCTCTCAAAGCTCTCCTCCAGGTCTTGGATCAAGGTTCTCGCCTCTCGAGACTTCATCACAATGCCTTCGACGTAGGCCTCCATGTTTCTCCCAAGCTGCCGCCCTAAAGCGATGTGCATTAGCCGCTGAAAGGTCACGCCCGCGTTGCGCGGCCCGAAGGGTATGTAGGTGTAGCAATATACCCCACACGGGGTCAGGAAGGCTGTTTTCTCTACATCTTCCACCGCCATCTTGATTTGGTGGTACCCTGAGAATGCATCCAGGAAGCACAGTAGGCCGCACTCGGCGGTGGAGTCGACGATCTGGTGAATGCGCGGGAGAGGGAACGGATCTTGTGGGAACGCCTTATTGAGGTTGGTGAAGTCTACGCACATTCGCTCCTTCCCGCCTTTATTCGGTACCACGACTGGGTTCGCCAGCCATTCGGGGTACCTAACCTCATGAATGGCACCTGCCGCCTCCCGCTTGCGGGTCTCTTGGACGATGAAGGCCTGCTTCTCCATGGACTACCGCCTCGCTCACTACTTCATCTGGCGCACATTGGGGCATACCCTCAAGTGGTGTTGAATCACCTCTCTCGGGACCCACAGCTGATTGGGCTCCCATGCGAATATTTCCTTGTTCGCGCGCAAGAACTTCACCAATGCTTCCTCCTGGCTGGGGTCGAGGCTGGCGCCTATGGTGAAGGTGGCTCCTGAGGGGTCGTCCTCGTCGATCGGCACCTGCTTGGTTTCAGCCTTGTCTTGGGTGAACAACTGCTTCTTCTTGGTTGGTGCGGCCTCCTTGGCCTCGGGGGTACCGGCGCCGATGGGCTTCACCGCCCTTGGCGTCCCCCTTGACGATGAGGACACCTTTGCTTCCAGGCATCTTCATGAGGTTGTAGGCTGGATGAGTCGCCGCCATGAACTGGGCTAGAGCCGGGTACCCGAGGATGGCGTTGTACAGGAGGCCGATGCGGGCAATGTCGAAGTCGACCAGCTCGGTGCGGTAGTTGTCGCACGTGCCGAAGGTGACGGGGAGGCGGATCTGCCCCAGGGAGCGGGCAGCGCCACCGCCAACTCTTGAGAAAGGCTTGCTGAGGCTGAGCCGCTCGAGTGGCACATGAAGAATGCTGAAGGCCTCCACGGAGAGCAAGTTGAGGCCCGCGCCGTCGTCGGTGAGGGTCCTGGTGACGGCCACGTTGCAGATGGTGGGTGTGCAGAGCATCAGAAGCATGCCCGAGCCAGTGGTGGTGATGGGGTGGTCTTCTGAGCTGAAGGTGAGATCGGCCTCAGGCGCAGCCCAGCCCGGCGGAGCCCCTGAGCGCGTGGAAGCGGCACCGATTTGGCGGAGGAACGGCTTGATGTGGCGCTCTGAAGGCGGCGCTTGGGAGCCGCCTAGCAGGGCTGTGACCGCGTGGTGCACCCGTGCCGCATAGCGTGCAGTGAAGAGGTCGCGGAGCTCCTCCCAGGACGCCACCGTGGATCCTGGAAGGTTGAGCAACCAGGCGCGCGGCTCACCGGTGAGGGCCATGGGGAGCCAGTTGGCCATGACCTTGTCATCACCCCCGGCTTCAAGGACGGCCTCCTGGTACGCCAGCAGGAAAGCTGACGGGTCCGCGCCGTCGTAGCGTGGCGGCATCTCTGGCTTGAACTTGGGCGGCCACTGCACCCGCCGCAGGGTGGGGGCCAGGGCTTGGAGCCCCCTGGTCCCGTCGTCAACATTGGCCATCGGAGTCGGGGGCAGGGCGCTTGCCATGTGGGCGAAGCGCGGTGTCGACGGAGCGCAGAGCAACGGACGAGAAGCTACGGCGCACCCCTACCCGGCGCGCCAAATGTCGGATCTGGGGTTCCGGCACACCCTAAAGGTTCGAACACTGGGGTGCGCGCAAAGGCTTTCTCCCTATCGATCCACACCCTAGCTCTCTAAGATCTTGCGGGCGAACTCGACGAACTCACAACACAGAAAGACACAAGATTTATACTGGTTCGGGCCACCATGGTGGTGTAATACCCTACTCCAGTGTGGTGGTGGTGGATTGCCTTTTGGGCTGAGGTTGAACAGTACAAGGGGAAGAACAACCTCCCGAGGTGGAAGTGTTCTTGTGCTTGGTGTCATTGTGTTGGTGGGATGATCTTGGATCTGCCCTCGACTTGTGATGGTGTCAATCCTATGTTCTCTCTCCTCCCCGTTCTCACCCGTCTCTCTACTTGTGATGGCTAGTTCTACTTATATAGGCCCTGGTGCTCTCCCCAAATATTGAGCGGGAAGGGAGCCAACAACGGCCAATTCGAAAGGGGATAGCTAGTACAAGCTATCCTGACAAAAGGTGGTCTTCGCCTATAAAAGGCTCTAGTGATGACACCGTCTTGGGCTCCATGGTGACCTCCGCCTTGCCGTCTTTCTGTTCTTGGTCTTGTTGCACCAATATGGAAACCTTTTCTTGATTCCTCGGTACTCCGTGCCTGCGCTTACCCCCTTAGCACCAAAGAGAAAACAAGGACGCTGCACGCGCTGGCGCCCGCCTGGCACCCGCCTGGCCTCGATCGTCATGGCTCACGTCACGAGGACCTCGCGAGGTTTGTCTTGCCTTAATCTCTCCGCCCCTCGTGAGCCTACCTGGCGAGGCCGCTCTTGAGGAGGTCTTGCGTCGTCCGCCCCGCGAGGCTTGGCCCCTCATGAGGGTCTTGAATGTCTTGTCGATGAATGATGGGCCGTACGAACCTGCCAGCCCAGCCACGCCATGGGCCGCAGGCAGGCAAGTCTGGGGGCCCCCGTTCCCAGAACGCCGACAAAGTACAGAGCTAGATGGAAGTTCCTTACCTCCCTTCGTAGTTGAGGGATAAATCTTGGTTCTTGGATCTTTCAAGTTCTTCATAATGATAAGAAGATATAAATCCCAAGTGACTCAAAGAATAGAGCTATGCTCCTCGGCAACGGCGCAAGAAAATAGTCTTGATAACCCACAACTATAGGGGATCGCAACAGTTTTCAAGGGTAGAGTATTCAACCAAATTTTTTTTGATTCGACACAAGGGCAGCCAAAGAATATTGTCAAGTTTAGCAGCGGAGTTGTCAATTCAACCACACCTAGAAACTAAATATCTGCAGCAAAGTGTTTAGTAGCAAAGTAATATGATAGTAGTGGTAATGGTGGTAAAAGGTAACAGTAGCAAAAGTAATATTTTTGGTGTTTTGTAGTGATGATAACAATAGCAACTGAAAAGTAAATAAGCGAAGAACAATATATGGAAAGCTCGTAGGCAATGGATCGGTGATAGAGAATTATGCCGGATGCGGTTCATCATGTAACAGTCATAACCTAGGGTGACACAGAACTAGCTCCAATTCATCAATGTAATGTAGGCATGTATTCTCAATATAGTCATACGTGCTTATGGAAAAGAACTTGCATGACATATTTTGTCCTACCCTCCCGTGGCAGCGGGGTCCTATTGGAAACTAAGGGATACTAGAAGAACACCTGTGCGTTGCAATGGGGCCACATTAACTTAAAGAGTTCAATATTAATATTCTCATACATATCAAGTTACATTGGTGACCTTTTTTACCATCAAATCCTCACACACACACTCTCTCCCTCCCTCTTCCTCACTCTCTCTTCCCGTCTCCCTCTCTCTCTCTAACACACACACACATATCCATCTTATTGGGTACGGGACCATAATACATCTATTTCACACACACACACACACGCACACACACACGCTAGTGCATAACAATATGGATTATGTGTATTATATTTGCCACCACAACCGAGGGAACTAATTTCATGTAAATCGGCCAGCCACAGCTCCAAGAATACCCAGAGGAGGTGGCCCGGGTCGGCGTCAGTGCCATCCGGCGCGGTCCACGCGCCCGCTTCCAAGTGCGTTTGCACGCCGGCCACTCACGCCGGGTCCTTCAAGTGCTGCTTCCACCGCTCGAACTCCCAGGGCCACGGCCAGGGCCAGGGAAGCCGCCCTTCTTCACCCCCTTCACCGGTCGCGGCCAATGCAGTGCCGCAGCACCCGGCCTCGCCGTCCTCGTCCTTCGGCACCGTCATGACCCTGTGACGCAGCCCAAGCATCGGTCTTGAGAATCAAGAACGCTCGACAATGGAGAGGGAAGGGAAGATCATATACATGTCATAAGAAAGGGAGTTTATTTACTGCTCCCTCGATGTATTGTTTCCTTTGTTTGGAGATTGATTACCATCCGTGAGTTAAGGTAAGGTTAATGTGACTGAGCGATTTTTCTGAAAATCAAATATTTGCTTTCTAATTAATGTGATTGAGTGATTTAAGGTAAGGTTAATTAATTTAGATTTTATTTTTAGAGATTGGTCGTGATTGATTCTACATTACTAAATAACTTGCGCCAGTATGGAAAGTTCTGATCTATTCAGATTTCTTTCGTTGTGTGAGAGGGTGACACGAAAATAAACCAATGAGATGAAGGGAGGGGACAAAAAAATCTATGAAAAAACCAGCGAAGGTGGGAGGAGGTACCAAGAAACCATGGGAGCTGGGAAGCCGCCCTTCTTCGCTCCCTACACCGGCCGCAGCACCCGGCCTCGCCGTCCTCGTCCTCCGGCACCGTCATGACCCTGTGACGCAGCCCAAGCATCAGTTTCGAGAATCAAGAACGCTCGACAACGGAGAGGGAAGGGAAGATCATATACATGTCATAAGAAAGGGAGTTCATTTACTGGTCCATCTATGTATTGTTTCCTTTGTTTGGAGATTAATTACCATCAGTGAGTTAAGATAAGGTTAATGTGATTGAGTGATTTTTCTGAAAATCAAATATTTGCTTTCTAATTAATGTGATTGAGTGATTTAAGGTAAGGTTAATTAATTTAGATTTTATTTTTAGAGATTGTTCATGATTGATTCTACATTACTAAATAACTTGCGCCAGTATAGAAAGTTCTGATCTGTTCAGATTTCTTTCGTTGTGTGAGAGGGTGACACGAAAATAAACCAATGAGGTGCAGGGAGGGGACAAAAAAATCAGCGAAGGTGGGAGGAGGTACCAAAAAAACCATGGGAGGTGGGACGAAAATAAACCGTACAAGGCTAACAATATGGATTACGTGTATTATATTTGCCACCACAACTGAGGGAATTAATTTCATGTAAATCGGCCAGCCACAGCACCAAAAATACGCTCAGGAGGTGGCCCAGGTCGATGTCGGCGCCATCCGGCGCGGACCACGGGCCCGCTTCCAAGTGTGTCTACACGCCGGCCACTCCGCCGGGTCCTTCAAGTGCTGCTTCCACCGCACCAACTCCCAGGGCCACGGCCACGGCCAGGGAAGCCGCCCTTCTTCGCCCCCTTCACCGGTCGTGGCCAACGCGGTGCCGCGGCACCCGGCCTCGCCGTCCTTGTCCTCCGGCACCGTCGCGACCCAGTGATGCAGCCCAAGCATCGGTCTCGAGAATCAAGAACGCTTGACAATGGAGATGGAAGGGAAGATCATATACATGTCATAAGAAAGGGAGTTTATTTACTCCTCCCTCAATGTATTGTTTCCTTTGTTTGGAGATTGATTACCATCCGTGAGTTAAGGTAAGGTAAATGTGATTGAGCGATTTTTCTGAAAATCAAATATTTGCTTTCTAATTAATGTGATTGAGTGATTTAAGGTAAGGTTAATTAATTTAGATTTTATTTTTAGAGATTGGTCGTGATTGATTCTACATTACTAAATAACTTGCGCCAGTATGGAAAGTTCTGATCTATTCAGATTTCTTTCGTTGTGTGAGAGGGTGACGCGAAAATAAACCCATGAGATGGAGGGAGGGGACAAGAAAATCTATGAAAAAAACCAGCGATGGTGGGAGGAGGTACCAAAAAAACCATGGGAGGTGGTAAGCCGCCCTTCTTCGCCCCCTTCACCG
This sequence comes from Triticum urartu, assembly GCF_056163025.1. Classification (NCBI taxonomy): domain Eukaryota; kingdom Viridiplantae; phylum Streptophyta; class Magnoliopsida; order Poales; family Poaceae; genus Triticum; species Triticum urartu. The sequence continues at coordinate 40,056,598 of NC_141876.1, forward strand.
GCCACGGCCAACGCGGTGCCGCGGCACCCATCCTCGCCGTCCTCGTCCTCCGGCACCGCCGTGACCCAGTGACGCAGCCCAAGCATCAGTCTCGAGAATCAAGAACACTCGACAACGGAGAGGGAAGGGAAGATCATATACATGTCATAAGAAAGGGAGTTTATTTACTACTCCCTCTATGTATTGTTTCCTTTGTTTGGAGATTGATTGCCATCCGTGAGTTAAGGTAAGGCTAATGTGATTGAGCGATTTTTCTGAAAATCAAATATTTGCTTTCTAATTAATGTGATTGAGTGATTTAAGGTAAGGTTAATTAATATAGATTTTATTTTTAGAGATTGTTCGTGATTGATTCTACATAACTAAATAACTTGCGCCAGTATGGAAAGTTCTGATCTGTTCAGATTTCTTTCATTGTGTGACGCGAAAAAAAAACCAATGAGGTGGAGGGAGGGGACAAAAAACCAGCGAAGGTGGGAAGAGGTACCAAAAAACCATGGGCAGTGGGACGAAAATAAACCGTACGAGGCTACCAACTGCTGCATTAGGAGTGGAGATTAAGGCCTCCTTTTAATAGAGTACCGGACAAAAGCATTAACACATAGTGAATACATGAACTCCTCAAACTACGGTCATCACCGGGAGTGGTCTCGATTATTGTCACTTCGGGGTTGCCGGATCATAACACATAGTAGGTGACTATAGACTTGCAAGATAGGATCAAGAACTCTCATATATTGATGAAAACATAATAGGTTCAGATCTGAAATCATGGCACTTGGGCCCTAGTGACAAGCATTAAGCATAACAAAGTCATAGCAACATCAATCTCAGAACATAGTGGATACTAGGGATCAAACCCTAACAAAACTAACTCGATTACATGATAAATCTCATCCAAACCATCACCGTCCAGCAAGCCTATGATGGAATTACTATGCACGGCGATGAGCATCACGAAATTGGTGATGGAGGATGGTTGATGATGACGATGGCGACGGATTCCCCTCTTCAGAGCCCCGAATGGACTCCAGATCAGCCCTCCCGAGAGAGTTTAGGGCTTGGCGGCGGCTCCGTATCGTAAAACGCAATGAATCCTTCTCTCTGTTTTTTCTCCCCGAAAGTGAATATATGGAGTCAAGGTTGAGGTCGGTGGAGTGTCAGGGGGCCCATGAGGCAGGGGGCATCCCCAGGGGGTAGGGCGCGCCCCCACCCTCGTGGACAGGTGGTGGCCCCCCTGACGTGGATCTTCCTTCCAGTATTTTTTATATATTCCAAAATAATTCTCCGTTGATTTTCAGGTCATTCCGAGAACTTTTATTTTTGCACAAAAATAACACCATGGCAATTCTGCTGAAAACTGCGCCAGTCCGGGTTAGTTCCATTCAAATCATGCAAGTTAGAGTCCAAAACAAGGGCAAAAGTGTTTGGAAAAGTAGATACGATGGAGACGTATCAGTAGGCATGGGGTTTTTCATACCTTTGCTTTCTTGCATGTTGATCTTCTTAAATAAGTCCTTGGTATATTTTGTTTGAGAAACAAAAGTGAAGGAAATATGCCCTAGAGGCAATAATGAAGTTGTTATTTATATTTCCTTATATGATGATAAATGTTTATTATTCATGCTAGAATTATATTAACCGGAAACTTAGTACATGTGTGGATACATAGACAAACAGAGTGTCACTAGTATGCCTCTACTTAACTAGATCATTAATCAAAGATGGTTAAGTTTCCTAGCCATGGACAAAGAGTTGTCATTTGATGAACGTGATCACATCATTAGAAAATGATGTGATTGACTTGACCCATCTGTTAACTTAGCACTATGATCGTTTAGTTTAGTGCTATTGCTTTCTCCGTAACTTATACATGTTCCTATGACTATGAGATTATGCAACTCCCAAATACCGGAGGAACACTTAGTGTGCTATCAAACGTCACAACATAACCGGGTGACTATAAAGATGCTCTATAGGTGTCTCCGATGGTTTTTTTTGAGTTGGCATAGATCGAGATTAGGATTTGTCACTCCGTGTATCGGAGAGGTATCTCTGGGCCCTCTCGGTAATGCACATCACTATAAGCCTTGCAATCAATGTGACTAATGAGTTAGTTACAGGATGTTGCATTACGGAATGAGTAAAGAGACTTGTCGGTAATGAGATTGAACTAGGTATTAAGATACCAACGGTCGAATCTCGGGCAAGTAACATACCGATGACAAAGGGAACAACGTATGTTGTTATGCGGTTTGACCGATAAAGAATATGTAGGAACCAATATGAGAATCCAGGTTCCGCTATTGGTTATTGACCGGAGATGAGTCTCGGTCATGTCTACATAGTTCTCCAACCCATAGGGTCCGCACGCTTAACATTCGGTGACGATCGGTATTATGAGTTTATGTGTTTTGATATACCGAAGGTAGTTTGGAGTCCCGGATATGATCACGGACATGACGAGGAGTCTCGGAATGGTCGAGACATAAAGATCGATATATTGGAAGCCTATGTTTGGACATCGGAATGGTTCCGGGTGAGTTCGGGCATATACCGGAGTACCAGGAGGTTACCGGAACCTCCCGGGAAGTATATGGGCCTTATTGGGCCATAGTGGGAGAGAGGAGAAGGGAGCCTAAGAGGGGGCGCCCCCCCAAGCCCAATCCGAATTGGGTGGGGGTCCTGCCTCCCCCCATTCCTTCCCCCTCTCTGCCCCTTCCTTCCTCTCCTAATCCAACTAGGGAAGGGGGGATCCTACTCCCGGTGGGAGTAGGACTCCCCTTGGGCGCGCCATAGAGGGGCCGGCCCTCCCCCTCCTCCACTCCTTTATATACGAGGGAAGGGGGCACCCCATAGACACACAAGTTGATTGTTTAGCCATGTGCGATGCCCCCCTCCATAGAATTCCACCTCGATCATATCGTTGTAGTGCTTAGGCGAAGCCCTGCGTCGGTAACTTCATCATCACCTTCATCACGCCGTCGTGCTGACGAAACTCTCCCTCGACACTCAGCTGGATCTAGAGTTCACGGGACGTCACCGAGCTGGACGTGTGCAGATCGCGGAGGTGTCATACCTTTGGTGCTAGGATCAGTCGTATCTTGAAGACGTACGACCACATCAACCACATTGTCATAACGCTTCCGCTTACGGTCTATGAGGGTACGTGGACAACACTCTTACCCTCTCGTTGCTATGCATCACCTAGAGGGATCTTGCGTGTGCGTAGGATTTTTTTTTAAATTACTGCGTTCCCCAACAAAAAGTTTCATCGCCAGTTTGCTTGATTTGTAAGCCGAGGAAGAATTTGACTTCACACATCATAGACATCTCATACTTTTCCGACATCAACCTTCCAAACTTTTCACTAAAGAAAGGGTCAGTAGATCAAAAGATAATATCATCAACATATATTTGGCATACAAATAGTTCGCCACTCGCTTTTTTACTAAACAAGGTTGGATCAATTTTACCAATTTCAAAGCCTTTCTCAATAAGAAACTTTGTCAAGCATTTACACCAATCTCTAGGGGCTTGTTTGAGACCATAGAGAGTTTTATGAAGTTTGTAAACATGGTTTGATTTCTTTTGATTCAAAAAGTTGGGAAGTTGTTTAACATAAACTTCTTACTCAATTTATAAAGCACTTTTCATATCCATTTGATATAGGGTGATACCATGGTGATTGGCATAAGCAAGTAAAATATGGATGGACTCAAGTCTAGCAATGGGGGCATAGGTCTCACCATAGTCCATACCTTCGACTTGAGTATAACCTTGAGCCACGAGACGAGCCTTGTTGCGTATGACTTGTCCATCCTCATCTTTCTTGTTTAGAAATACCCATTTGGTTCCTATGACATTTTGTTCATCCTTGGGTTTCTCAACCAGTGTCCAAGGTAGTCATAATCCCGATCCGACTGCTAGAATCCTACGACTTCACGACCCTACAAAAGCATGTCGATCTAAATACCACTATGAATCCGGATCAGGTAGAATCCATGTTGAGTCACGATCCAAATCATAGAATCATGTACGAAACTATACGATCCCGACTATACTATGGACTATGTCCGATTCTAATCATTTATCTAAGCCATTTGTTTAGTTGTAGCATAATAGTATGCCATCATCCAAACCCCTTTTCATATACCTAATGGACCTTTATTCCCCACCCAAGCCTGAACACTCAGCTCTCAACACCTTTGATCTAGCTCTCAAAATCCCTAGGTCGAAATTGAGGATCAGGTTTGTTGACAGATGCAATTGGCGTGAAAAGGAGGATGCTTCAAGATTGATCAGAGAAGGAGAGCAAGACCTTTCAAGGTCTAGCACTACATGCCAGATAGATAAGTGATCGACTATTCACGCACTCTAAAAAGAACCTAAGTAAACTTCGTGCATTGAAGGTTTAAATGTTCTATATATTTCCCTCTCATATATGTTCCATACATGCGAGCTAGATGGTAGGTTAGCCATAAAAAGAAGTGGAATAAAATTAGCATTGATGTGCACGTTTTTTGCTCCATATTTAGTATCAAAACTCTATAGAACCCATATAAATTTCTTACGTGCATACAAAACATCTTATTTGACTAAATCTAATAGAATCCTCGATTCCACGACTCGATCTTACGACTCGATTTTGTCTGAGGAAAATCGATCCAACTCCAAATCCCGACTCTGACTACCTTGCGAGTGTCCAAACATGATTTCTCTCAAAGTTGTGTTGCTCTTCGTGAATAGCATTCACCCAATCGGCGTCTTCGAGGGCTTCATCATCCTTCATAGGATCAATACTAGAGATGAATGAGTAATGCTCACAAAAGTTAGCTAACGAGATTTAGAACGAGTAATTCTCCTGGTTTCGATGTCGCCAAGAATTTGTTCGACGGGGTGATGCTTGTCAATTCTTGCTCTAACTTGAGGTAACATTTGCTTGGGTTGTGGTGAAGCATCCTCATCACCATCTTCTTCTTCCTCATTGATGTTGGTGTCATTGTTTGCTTGGGGAAGTGGAGAAGGAGGACGAGGTGGATCATCTTGTTGCACTTCCTCATGCCCTTCGTCTTGACGTGTTCCGCTTGTGGATGCCTCCATATCAACTTGTGGTTCACCTTGATGTGAAGTTGAGCCTTCCACTTGAATGGACGAAGTACTCTCCATCACCTTTGTTGGACAGATCTTGCCGATAGACAAGTCTTGAATTACTTCTGAAGGATCTTTGTCTCCTATATCAATTGGCAATTGCTCGACTTGCGAGCCGTTAGATTCATCAAACTTCTTGTAGCGATCCGACCTCAAACGGTCAAATCTCTATGCATAAGTGTCATCCCTGGATCGGTAATGCTGACACACACAGTACTTGAAGGATTTATAATAGAGTGCAATCACACGCTTATTACATCGGGTGTCTCAAAAGAGAACTTATTACAATAATATGGCTTAAGGCCATCTAAATAATATAACTACGGAAGCATCGAAGGTAAATGAGTCCATCAACTCCAACGGCATAGCTGAGTGCACGACAATGACCTAGTGCACCTTATTCTTTGTCTGAAAAGTCTGCAACATAATACGTTGCAGCCCGAAACGGGTCAGGACATGGAATATGCTGTCAAAATAACAGTATAGAGCAATGAACATGAAACGGCTATAACTACATGCATATATGGCTGGTGGAAGCTCTACGGTTTTCATGTTTTTGCGAAAAGCCAATTTTTCCCTACAGTAAAGGAATATATTGTTTAACTATCATGGTAGTTGATAAGCATTGAGAAGGTTCCTCAAACTCAATCCCGATTAAAATTAATTAACATCCCAACAAAATTAATTAAGAGTGATGAGATCAAGTTAATAATTCAAGAACCAGATACTCAAGATGTCCATAACTAGGGACACGGCTAACCATGATTAGTTTGTACACTCTGCAGAGGTTTGCACACTTTCCCCCACAATACTCGATCTTCTCCGTTGGATTTCTCGCACTACATGGTGGTTGAGAAATGGATGACCGAGGCACGGTCTTTCAGAAGCATTAACTCTTTACTCTGGGTAGACAGTACCACCTACATCCCCTACATCTGCTAGCCTACCACTGAAAGAGGTCACCCAACATACTCAACTATGCCAGAGCCCATAATGTCTTGTGGCTGCACACGGAAGTTTCTAGCATGAATAATCTTCTGATCCCTTTGAGCCTAGGTGGCGAACCATAGGATGATCGCACGGGTACTCTAGGATATCCCAGGACAACACTGGATTCTCCAGGTGCCCAGACAACCACTGGGTGCTCCAGGGTGCCTCAACCAATCCACCCAGATGTGTATTAAAGTAGCCACCATAAGTTAACCATTAATAATACTCTCACATCTATCATGGATCTCTCAAACCGAACCATGTCTACTAGCATAACATAGCAGTAAGCATAACGTAGAAGTAACTCCCAGGGTTTGATATAAAGGACAATAGGTTCTACCTCATCATCTACTTCCCAATACCCACATGTTATCAATCCTACTCATGCAATGTTTGAGGGTTAAAATTAATGCATAAAAACTGGGTAATAACGGGGTATGATCAAAGTGTTACTTGCCTTGCTGACGATCTGCAAACCCTAGATACTCGTAGTAGCACGCTTCGCACTCGGAAACTCTATGCAAGCAAACAATAGCATACATAAGCACTCAAGCATAGATGCAAGGGTAAAACTCAGATAAGAAAGTCCAAACTGAAAGTTCAACTAAAGTGCTTTGATTTGCAAAAAGAATAGCTCAAATCGGAGCTACGAAACTCAAACTACGATCAAAGAAAGTTTGAAACCAAATCTTCTTGAAACCAAATTTTAAATTATCAAAATCATGTTCAAGTTGTTTAACAGGAAAGAGGGGTTCGAGACGAAGATTTTGGCGTTGGTTTCACTAGATTTGGACGAACGCTTGAAAAACTACGAGGGTTTGAAATCTAGGGGCTAATCTGCGATAAAAATCATCGCGGATAGGTCCCTGGCAAAAAAACAACAAAAAAGGAAAAATCTCTCGGACGAACGTCCGCTAACAGAGACAGACGAACAAATTGTTTGTTATAAGAACTAAACGAACAAACGTTCGCCGAACAGATCTAAAGTGAAGAAAATCCGAGAAAACCTAATTAGATCTAGGGTTTACCAAAATAAACCGAAGGAAACCGGACAAGAACCGGTCGGCGGCGGCGGTGGATCTGAATGGCGATGGCAGCGGGCGGCGGCAGCGGCTGCGCGGGGCTTCGGGCGATGGCGGCGGCTGCGGGATTACGGCGGCAGGGCGAAGTGGGGAGGCGAGGGGGCTCCGGCGACGGCTTATAAAGGGGGCGCGGAGGGGGCTTGCTTGGGGAGGGGGCCGGCCCGGGGAGGAGTCCGGATCGGACTCCCCTCGACGTCCGTGCGCGGCACGGCGGCGGGGAAGGCAGCGGCGCGCGGGAGTGGGCCGACTGGGCTTCGGCCCTGTCGGTCCGGGAAATTATTTTAAAAAATAGATTTCGCCGAAGAAAATCCTAATAAAATATAAAAAATCCTAAAAATGCCAAAACAATTTTTGCTGTCTAAATAAAATATTTAGAACAAAGTGAAGATTTTTCTAGTCTAAGAATGCAATTTTGAAAAATGCTTATTTTTTCTAATTCAAATAAAACCTCGAATAAAATCCAAATAAAATAATTATTTGATTTTAAAAAAGTTCCTCCAGTATTTCTCTCTTTTTGAAGAAGTCATATTATCCTCTCTCTTTTTATTTTGATAATTGAAATATTCGGAGAAAAAAAATATTAGAACCAAAATGATCCTCTTTTCAAATTTGAGAAAAATTCAAATATGAAAATCATGAAATCCCCAACTCTCTCCGTGGGTCCTTGAGTTTCTTGAGATTTCTAGGATCAAAGCCAAAATGCAAATAAAATATGATATGCATATGATGACCTATGTATAACATCCAAATTGAAAATTTGGGATGTTACACTTCACATCTACCGTCTCTTCAACTTTTCGAGTGAAATTATTCTAGACATGGTAAGTGTGAGAGTTCGATCCGTAATCGAGTAGGAAACCTTCATGAGATTTAGGAGCAAATTTCGAATGAGATGCTTATCAAGAATGTAGCACTTTGAGCCAAATACTCGAAAGTGCCCAACTTGTGGCTTGTTGCCGGTGAGTAGCTTGTGTGCCATTTACCAAGAAGCTTGTGAAGATAAAGTTTGTTTTTAGCATGACAAGCCATCTCAACCGCTTCCACCCAAAAGTGTTTCGGCATCTTGTATTAGTCTAGCATCGTTCGCGCCATCTCAATGAGGGTAAGGTTCTTACTCTCAACGACTCCATTTTGTTGAGGTGTGTACGTAGCTGAGAACTCATGTGAGATGCCTTCTTCGTCAAAAAAGGTATCCACATTAGAATTCTTAAACTTCGATCTGTCGTCACTCTGAACCTTCTTGATCTTCACTTCAAATTGATTTTGGGCCTTCCTAGCTAAGTTCTTGAAGATCTTTTGTACCCGTGATTTATCATCGAGAAAGGACACCCACGTAAGTCTGGAAAAAATCATCAACAATGACCAAACCAAAAGAGTTACCACCAAGGCTCTTGTAAGCATTGGGACTGAAGAGATCCATATGGAGTAGCTCAAGTGGTCTCCTTGTGGTCACAATGTTCTTCACACGATGACTTACTCCAACTTGTTTTCCTGCTTCATAAGAACTACAAAGTCTATCCTTGTCAAATATAACATCTTTAACACCAAGGATATGATTTCCTGACAAGTTTATCAAGATTTCGCATGCCAACATGTCCCAGTCTTCTATGCCATAACCAACCTTTTGAAGATTTTGCAATAAGGCATGTAGAAGGTTGGGCTCTTTTAGTGAAATCGACAATGTATAGATCACCTCTATGAATACTGGTAAATACCATATTATGATTATCTCAACGATACACTTGGCAATATACTTCGGTAAATAGAACACTGAAACCAAAGTAAGCTAGTCTAGATACGAAAAGAAGATTATAGCCAAGATATTCAACAAGCAGAACATTTTGAATGAAGCTATCATTGGATATGGCCACCTTACAAAGGCCAAGTACCTTACCCTTGGAGTTGTCTCCAAAAGTCACATACTTGCGTGGACCATCATTCTTAGCAAACTCACAAAACATATCTCTACCTCCGATCATGTGATCGGTGCATCCACTATCAAGAATCCACTTTTTTCCTCCCACCATATATTCTCAAAGATTTTCCATGAGACTAAGATTTCTCAGAGTCTTCTGAATTTGATGTTGGATTCTTCGTCCTCATCATAATAGCCATGCTCAACATCATCATCATCATGTACGTGATCATCACCTAGGTCAATTGATTCGCTAGATTTATGATCATGACAATGTGCAAGTTTGTGAATTCTAATGGTTTCCATGATAATGTTTCTAATGGTTCCAACATCACCTTTAACACACATAAGATCACGAGGCTCAAATAGACATTCATAAAACTTAGGATCAGTAGGCTTCATTTTATGGAAGGCAATGGACTTATGAATAATCTCATTAAGGTTCTTTAATGAGTAATTGGGAAAGCGCATCTCTAGGTTCTTCCAAAGAGTACAGGTGCATTAAAAGTTTTGCATACATACAAGCACAATTTAGGTAATCCATGAATGATAAGATTGACAGTTGTAAGATTATGAATTATCTCAATTTCCTCTTCATGAGTGGGGTGCAAGGGATCAATAGGAGGCACGTAAGGACATTGAATATACTTGCTCAAGTTAAATTCATAAAACATGGAAAGCATTTCATTTTTCCAAGAGTTATAGTACTCTCCATCAAGAATGGCACTCTACATCTAAGACTCCCCAAAGTATACACATCCATCTTACTCCAATGGTGATAAAAACAAGGCAATGGGGACCAAAGCTCTGATACCAATTGTAGGATCGGAGAAGATAATTCTAGAGGGAGGGGTGAATAAACTCTTAACCAACCAAAGGTGTAGTTTTAGTTTTCTTGGAAATTAGGCAGATTTCGGCCCGAGTTAAGGTATCACCAAGACTTCCTACATATGATATCTAGAGACAGATCAATGGAAATCGTAAAGCGTGCAATTGTGCGGAAAGTACAGTGTATAGATGGAAGATCAAATGCAATGAAGACACAAAGATTCTTGGCATGGTTCCGATAGGTGATGCTATCGTACATTCACGTTGATGGACACTTAAACCCACGGAGGGTAACGGTTGCGCGAGTCCACGGAGGGTTCCACTCACGAAGGGTCCACAAAGAAGAAACCTTGTCTATTCTATCATGGCTTACACCCATGAAGGACTGGCCTCACTCGGGTAGATCTTCACGCTTAGGCAATCTCCTTGTCCTTACAAACTCCTTGGTTCAACTTCACAATCTCTTGGAGGATCCTAGGTGACACCTAACAAATCAAGGAGACACTACTCTCCAAAAGGTAAAAGATGGTGTTGTTGATGATGAACTCCTTACTCTTGTGCTTCAAATGATAGTCTCCCCAACACTCAATCACTCTCACACAGATTTTGCTTTCGTAGAACAGGGGATTGAATGGAAAGCAGCTTGGGGTGGCTAGAAATCAAGGTTCAATTGGTACGATTGGAATCTCTTGATCTCAACACATGGGTGGGTGGTTATCTCTCAGGAAATGAGTAGTGGAAGTAGTGGTTCATTCTGATGGCTCTCTTAGAGAGTAAGTGGGGGTGGAGGAGTATATATAGCTTACACCCAAAAGTCCAACCATTACAAGCTTTTGACACAACTTGATGACACTAGACCAAAATTTTGGTTGAGACCGACTAGTGTAAACGATTCAAACACTGGAAGTCTCGGTAAGACCGATCAGAACATCTCAGTGCGACTGAAGTGCAATGTCTAGGGCAAGACCTCATTTTGGTAGTTCCGATCGTTTCATATCGTTAATTCCAAAATGAAGCAATTTCACAACAGAAACTTGGTGACACCATCTTGGTGAGACCGAGATCCATATCGATAGAACCAAAATGCTAGGGTTTGGCTTAGGAAGTGTATGTGATCAACTCGGTGAGTCCAGATATAGATTTTTGGTGGGACTGAGATGACATTTTAGGGTTTTCGATAGATGTGATGTGGAGAAGTGTTTGCCAATTTTTGGATATCACTAAGCACTTGAGCAATTGAGTCATGATCAAAACCTCATCCCCTTTTAATAGTATTGGCTTTCCTATGGACTCAATGTGATCTTGGATCACTTAACCAAAAATGTAGAGTGTTGGAGCTTTTACAACTCTTGTCATTAGAATTTTGAGGGGGTCCACGTCCTCATGTCCTTGCCATGCCATTGTTGAACTTATCTGAAATATACTAGGTAAAGTGTTACTCCAACAATATGTATGTTGACATTAATTACCAAAACCACCAAGGGAGCAAATGTGCTTTCATCCTCGGAAAATGGAAGTTCCCTTATAAGGAATCAACCTTGGATGGTTTTCCTCTGACTTTACCGAGAAATGATGCTCTTGTCAGAAGGCCTACTAAGAGGACCCCCCTCCCCTCGATGTTTGAGGTATATTGATGCCCGAGTCCGACGGAGGTGACCAAACCGCAACAACAGAGCATCGTAAAGAAGACCTCCGAGCCAAGAATGTCCTCAGAATCAAGAGCCGACATGGAAAATGGAACTCGTCTATGAAGCCGAAGATTCAAGATTGTAAACCTATCCCCAAAAAAACTCCCAGTGTCCTCGACTTGAAGACTAGTTCAGAGGCTACTAACAGTGTCCTGGATTGGGGGGTGGATGGCGCGTTAGTCCATCATCCATGGATCGGGCCGAGGACCCACCGGTAACCTATGAGTGGGCCCCGTATGCCCTGGCCCTCGACATGATGAAGATGAAGATTAGACTTGGTGTACACATCAATGCATGTTTAAATGATCGACATGTTTATCCCTAGATTGTAAACCGACTAAGTAAACCCTAGATACCCTCGGTGCCTATATAAGTCGAGGCGTTTCAGTCCATAGAGGCACGATTAGAAGTTTTAGAGGTTAGAACTCATTCATACTATCCCGAGGTAGATCATACTACACTCTGTACACCCTCACAATTAATACAAACAAGAGCATGGCGTAGGGTTTTACCTCCTCCAGACGGCCCAAATCTGGGTAAAACATCGTGTCCCTACTCTTCATGTTACCATCGATCCAAGATCACAAGCTTGAGGCCCTACCCGAGATCCTCTGGCTTTAGCACCGACACATGCCACTTTATTCCTATGTTTTTTTCTATTCCTGTATTTTCAAAATGTCGTGGGTCAAAGAGGCCCTTAATAATAGAACATCATTTTGAAAGTTTCATGTATCTTCTCTCCTTCCTCCCTCCTATCTATAGCCACGTAACCCCTAGTCCAAATAATTTTCCGCTTTTTCCATGTAGAAGATAGATACATCTTCTCATTAACAATTTGTTGTTTGAACGACAAAGGAACAATTGTATGTTATTTTTTATTATTTTGGCGATGTGTGTTATATTGATCTGAATAGATGGTACTAAATATTTTTGCAACATGTGATATGGTATGTCTTTGTTTTTTTAATAATGTTATAGCTCTGATACCGACTATGAAAACAGCTTTCTTTTGGACTTGTACGATGAAATAGATTTGCTTCAGCCTTGTTACGAATGGGCCAAGTACATTAAGTGATGTTTGGCCAATGCGCCTTCCAGGGTGCGGTCATAGACTTTGGGTTGTTTTGGATGCTCGTAGCGGGCAACGTCCGCGCTGGGTCCTCCTATTTAGGCAGAGCAACTAGTCAAGGGGCACGCCTTATGGACCTCCTATAAGGGTTACTTTTTGTGGTCTGAGAACGCGCCAAGTGGTGCATCCAGCAGCAGCCATGTGTTGCGTGCAAGGCGCTTCCTTGGAAATTTTTTATTTTTCTGTATGTTTTTTCCGTTTTTAAATGATTTTATTATGGTTTTTGGTATCCCTATATTTTATAGGAAAAAATATATTTGTGAAAAAAATGCTCAAAAAAATTGAGCTTCCATGGAAAACACATATTTGCTTTTCGTTGAAGCACAAATTAACTTCCGCGAGTGCTTCTTCAAAAGGAAAAACACAAAAAAGAAATCACGGGGCACAGATTTGTTTCTACGAGAAGCACATTTGTGCTTTTCGAAAAAGGAAAGAAACACGATTTTCTTTTGCTTCCACAAGAAGCATAGATTTGCTTCTCGTGGGGGCACAGATTTGCTTCTCTAAGAAGCACAACTTCTCGGAAACAGAAAAGGCACTTTTTTGTTTCGACGAAAAGCACAGATTTTCTTTTCGTAGAAGCACAAATTTACTTCCACAAGAAGCGCAACTATACTTATCAAAAAAGGAAAAAACATGATTTTTTGGGCTTCCACCAGAAGCACACATTTGTTTCCGCGTGGAACACAATTGTGCTTCTCAAAAAGGGAAAAATGAGGAAAGGATGTGCTTCCGACTTTGAATTTTCTTCTGGTTTTTTGTCACAAAAAGCTCATCGAAACCTATTAACATGCGATCTAGTTTCAAAGATCTCGGCATGAGAAATCCAATGGTGAAAACAGTTCGGGATTTGGATGCACGGTTCAAGAGATAAAACGTATCGAATAAACGAATCTACGAAAAAAGGGAAAAATCCAGGTTGCGACAAGTGACGCACATGCAACGTGCTACTTCTCAGCGCGTGAGAAGGTGGGAGTGACATTGTGATGCCTGGATAATCAAGCTACAATAACATCTGATAATGATGCCACCTCACCTCGATTGTTGTTGCTAATCTCGCGTTAGTTCGAAACCGATTCAAATTCAAATTAAAAATAGAGGCAAACATCAAAAGCTTTTAAATATTAAAACTAAAATGTTCAGTTTGTGCCAGATAGTACATAGGTGATTATGATGAAGAAACCATACTTCTATAAAAAAAATTGAATGCTATAAGATGAATAAAACAATAGTGAAAACTATTATTTAAATACTTTTAAATAATAAATAATTACATGACTATTTTAGATTGGGTAGCTAGTTAATGTGGCAGTGACATATTTGGTAACATCAAATTAGGTGCCATTTTGGCATTTCGCTAAAACAAAAATAAAAGGAAACTAAGCTAAAACCGAAAATAAATAAAATAAATAAAAGAAAAGAAAAACCATACAAAAATGAAGAAAAGGGAAAAGACCCCCCCCAGGCCAACCGACCCAACAGGCCGGCCCAGTCGGCCACCAGGCCAGCCCACCCCGTCCCCTTATCCCTGCACTCCCCCCATGACCTAGAGCCACGTCTCCCAGTCCCCCCCCCCCACGACTCTCCCTCCCTCGCACGCTCCCTCCCCGTTTCCACATCGGGCGCCTCTGGTACCGATCGACGACGCCACCCGTCGCCCGCCTCTGGCGACCCCACCTCTCCCATGCCGACACTGACCAGTGTTGGGGAACGTAGTAATTTCAAAAAAATTCCTACGCACACGCAAGATCATGGTGATGCATAGCAACAAGAGGGGAGAGTGTTGTCTACGTACCCTCGTAGACCGGAAGTGGAAGCGTTAGCACAACGCGGTTGATGTAGTCGTACGTCTTCACGGCCCGACCGATCAAGCACCGAAACTACGGCACCTCCGAGTTCTAGCACACGTTCAGCTCGATGATGATCCCCAGACTCCGATCCAGCAAAGTGTCGGGGATGAGTTCCGTCAGCACGACGGCGTGGTGACGATCTTGATATTTTACCGTCGTAGGGCTTCGCCTAAGCACCGCTACAATATTATCGAGGACTATGGTGGAGGGGGGCACCGCACACGGCTAAGAGATCAATGATCAACTGTTGTGTCTATGGGGTGCCCCCCTGCCCCCGTATATAAAGGAGTGGAGGAGGGGGCCGGCCAAGGAGGGTGGCGCGCCCTAGGGGGGAGTCCAACTCCCACAGGGAGTAGGACTCCCCTTTTTCCTATTATGAGTAGGAGAGGGAAGGAAGAGGAAGGAGGGAGGAAGGAAAGGGGGCCGGCCCCCCTCCTAATTCAGATTGGGCTTGGGGGGGGCCTCCCTTGCTCCTTTCCCGTCCTTTCCACTAAGGCCCAATAAGGCCCATATACCTCCCGGGGGGTTCCGATAACCTCCCGGTGATCCGGTATTGTCCCAATCTCACCCGAAACATTTCCGGTGTCCAAATATAGTCGTCCAATATATCGATCTTTATGTCTCGACCATTTCGAGACTCCTCGTCTAATCCATGATCAGATCCAGGACTCCGAACAACCTTTAGTACATCAAAATATATAAACTCATAATGAAACTGTCATCGTAATGTCAAGCGTGCGGACCCTACGGGTTCGAGAACAATGTAGACATGACCGAGACACATCTCCGGTCAATAACCAATAGCGGAACCTGGATGCTCATATTGGCTCCTACATATTCTACGAAGATCTTTATCGGTCAGACCGCATAACAATATACGTTTGTTCCCTTTTGTCATCGGTATGTTACTTGCCTGAGATTCGATCGTCGGTATCTCAATAACTAGTTAAATCTCGTTACCGGCAAGTCTCTTTACTCGTTCTGTAATACATCATCTTGCAAATAACTTATTAGTTGCATTTCTTGCAAGGCTTAAGTGATGTGCATTACCGAGAGGGCCTAGAGATACCTCTCCGACAATCGGAGTGACAAATCCTAATCTCGAAATATGCCAACCCAACATGTACCTTTGGAGACACCTTTAGAGCACCTTTATAATCACCCAGTTACGTTGTGATGTTTGGTAGCACACAAAGTGTTCCACCGGTAAATGGGAGTTGCATAATCTCATAGTCATAGGAACATGTATAAGTCATGAAAAAAGCAATAGCAACATACTAAACGATCGGGTGCTAAGCTAATGGAATGGGTCATGTCAATCACATCATTCTCCTAATGATGTGATCTCATTAATCAAATGACAACTCATGTCTATGGTTAGGAAACATAACCATCTTTGATTAACGAGCTAGTCAAGTAGAAGCATACTAGTGGCACTTTGTTTGTCTATGTATTCACACAAGTATTACGTTTCCGGTTAATACAATTCTAGCATGAATAATAAACATTTATCATGATATAAGGAAACAAATAATAACTTTATTATTGCCTTTAGGGCATATTTCCTTCAGTCTCCCACTTGCACTAGAGTCAACAATCTAGATTACACAGTAATGATTCTAACACCCATGGAGCCTTGGTGCTGATCATGTTTTGCTTGTGGAAGAGGCTTAGTCAATGGGTCTGCTACATTCAGATCCGTATGTATCTTGCAAATCTCTATGTCTCCCACCTGGACTAGATCCCGGATGGAATTGAAGCGTCTCTTGATGTGCTTGGTTCTCTTGTGAAATCTGGATTCCTTTGCCAAGGCAATTGCACCAGTATTGTCACAAAAGATTTTCATTGGACCCGATGCACTAGGTATGACACCTAGATCGGATATGAACTCCTTCATCCAGACTCCTTCGTTTGCTGCTTCTGAAGTAGCTACGTACTCCGCTTCACATGTAGATCCCACCACGACGCTTTGTTTAGAACTGCACCAACTGACAGCTCCACCGTTTAATGTAAATATGTATCCGGTTTGCGACTTAGAATCGTCCGGATCAGTGTCAAAGCTTGCATCAATGTAACCATTTACGATGAGCACTTTGTCACCTCCATATACGAGAAACATATCCTTAGTCCTTTTCAAGTATTTTAGGATGTTCCTGACCGCTGTCCAATGATCCACTCCTGGATTACTTTCGTACCGCCCTGCTAGACTTATAGCAAGGCACACATCAGGTCTGGTACACAACATTGCATACATGATAGAGCCTATGGCTGAAGCATAGGGAACTGTAACGCCCTCGATGCGACTATATCTCCCACGTGTCGAAGCACGACTTAGAGGCATAACCGCATTGAAAGCAATGTCGCAAGTGAGGTAATATTCACACAACCCATGTAATACATAAGGGAAAGAGATACATAGTTGGCTTACACTCGCCACTTCACACAATTACATGAATAAAGCATTACATCAACCAGATACAATCAAGGTCCGGCTATGGAACCAAAATAAAAGAAGAACCCCAAAAGTGACAAGGCCCCGATCGACCCCAACTGGGCACCACTACTGATCTACTAGAGCGAAACAGCACAAAGGACAAGATCTTCATCGAGCTCCTCCTTGAGCTTGGTTGCGTCATCTACACGGAATCATCGGCACCTGCAAGCTGGTTTTGGAAGTATCTGTGAGTCACGAGGACTCAGCAATCTCACACCCTCGCGATCAAGACTATTAAAGCTTATAGGTAGGGTAAAAGGTATGAGGTGGAGCTGCAGCAAGCGACTAGCATATATGGTGGCTAAACATACGCAAATGAGAGCGAGAAGAGAAGGCAAAGCACGGTCGTGAAACTATGATCAAGAAGTGATCCTAGAACAACCTACGTCAAACATTACTCCAACACCGTGTTCACTTCCCGGACTCCGCCGGAAAGAGACCATCACGGTAACACACGCGGTTGATGTATTTTAATTAAGGTCAACTTCAGGTTTTCTACAACCGGACATTAATAAATTCCCATCTGCCCATAACCGCGGGCACGGCTTTCGAAAGTTCAAAACCCTGCAGGGGTGTCCCAACTTAGCCCATAACAAGCTCTCATGGTCAACGAAGGATATCCCTTCTAGCGGGAAGACCCGATCAGACTCGGAATCCCGGTTACAAGACACTTCGACAAGTTAAAACAAATCCAGCAACACCGCCCGAATGTGTCGACAAATCCCGATAGGAGCTGCACATATCTCTTTCTCAGGGCACACTCAGATTGTCTTAGGTACGGGTTGGCCAGCCCAGAGTTGCCCCTGGTGGCCACCGGCAGCTGACAGGTTGGACCAACACTCAGAGGAGCACTGGCCCAGGGAGGTTAAAATAAAGATGACCCTTGAGTCTGCAGAACCCAATGGAAAGAAAAGGCTAGCTGGCGAATGGTAAAACCAATGTTGGGCATTGCTGGAGGAGTTTTATTCAAGGCGAACTGTCAAGGGGTTCCCATTATTACCCAACCGCGTAAGGAACGCAAAATCCGGGAACATAACACCGATAAGACAGAAACTAGGGCGGCAAGAGTGGAACAAAACACCAGGCATAAGGCCGAGCCTTCCACCCTTTACCAAGTATATAGATGCATTAATTAAATAATATATATTGTGATATCCCAACAAGGAACAACATCTCTATGTTCCAACAAGGAACAAACTTCAATCTTCACCTGCAACTAACAACACTATAAGAGGGGCTGAGCAAAGCGGTAACATAGCCAAACAACGGTTTGCTAGGACAAGGTGGGTTAGAGGCTTGGTTCAACAATATAGGAGGCATGATAAGCAAGTGGTAGGTATCGTTGCATAGGCATAGCAAAAGAGCGAGCAACTAGCAAGCAAAGATAGAAGTGATTTCGAGAGTATGGTCATCTTGCCTGAAAACCCGCAAGGAAGAAGAACGAGTCCATGAAGAAGGCAAACGGACGTAGATGAACGGGTCCTCACAAACGCGACGTTACCGGAACCAACCCAAAGAAGCACACAACATAGTAAACAACCAACACATGAACATGGTATGATATGCGGGATGCGGTATGTGATGCATATGCATGATTTGACAAGGAATGATTTAACCTGGCCTCAACTTGGAAATCCAAGACTTCCACTGGAAAGGTGAGGTGATTTCGGTTGAAATCGATATAAAGATCACCGGAATCGGATGCACGGTTTGGAAATGGCAAGCAAAACAAATATGGCACCGGTCTGCGATAAACAGCAAGTAGCCATCTAAATGCAACAAGATAAATATGCTACAGCACCCAAACATGGCAAAAAAAATAAATGGAAGGGATCCACTCAATATGCTTGACAAAAGATGAACACTGAGCTACGGCTAATTCATCCATTAACAGGTTCAAACAAGCATGGCAAAAGTGCAATTGGTAAACAGGTTTCAGAGTTAGTGAAATTAACACAAGCCTGGAATTTCAGATCAGGTAGCACACTTTGGAGCATGAAAACTATATGCTACAGGAACTTAACATGGCAAAGTAAAGCATAGCATGGAGCTACTCAAAGAGCTTAACAAAAGTTCCTTAGTGACCTTGAGCCAAAAGGGATCATAAAATACAATTGCAAGCATGCGAACATTGCAAAAACATAATCAGATCACAGACTTAGTGAAAAACTGGAACATGCAAAATTGATATCAAGTAGGCATGTTTACGAGCTCGATGCACTCACTACAGAGCAAGGCATGAAAATCTAAGCATACACCCATCAAGAATACACATTATACAAGCTAGGCATGGCAAGTACGACAACATAGCATGCACGGATCAACTACAACATCTTCGGCAAAATCGCTAACAAGTAGACAATCTTCCCAGATTCACGAAATGACCAAAGTAGAGCTCGATTGACTCAAGCTAAGGTGCTCCATATTTGCAAGCAAAGACATGGATGGATAGAGCACCACAAGATTAACAAATAATACTTACTGATCATCCTCAAAAGAGGCACGGATCACTAGGAAACAACCTGAACATAAGGCATATTGATAAAAACAGATCAAGGACTTAGTGAAATTCTAAGTCCCTGAAACCAGCATTAACGAATGCACCACTTTGCAGGCTTGTGCTAGTCACCACACATATCACAAAAATACATGGTTTACACCTCTGGAAAGATGGCAAAGCATATAACAAAACTCATGAAGAGCTCAGGGGCATATCATGCACACAATAATCATGGCAAAAATGACAAATAGCTATTTGGTGCAGCAGATCTGACAATTAACTCAGATAGCTCTCTTCCAATAGCATTTCGGGCATCAAGATGAGCTCAAATGAAAATGATGCAATGAGATGAAATGATGTGCTCTCTGAGACGAACATTCTGATATGCTATACACGCAAAACGGAGCCACGGATGATGAGAAATGATGCTATGAACAGATGCATAAAATTACTGGAAACTCTGGACTTAGTAAAAAAACAGAGTGAGCGATGGATACTAAACACCGCACCGGGCGCGAGATAGAGGCTGGCTCACCATGGGCTTCGGCCCATTAAGGAGGAGGAGGAGGCAGGCCGAGGCGGGCCGGCCGGTACTCGGTTTGGGAGGCCGGGGCACATGCGAGAAGTCAACGGGGGCGCTCGTCCAGATCGAGCCCCTCCCGATCCGTAGCGAGAGCGACGGCTCCGGCGACATTCGAGCACGCCGGCGCGGATCCGGCGGTGGTCGAGGTTGGCCGAGCCAGGCGGCGAGCTGCTGCCGCCGGAGGTTGAAGGGGCGGCAGGATCCGGTGGTGCAGGCGACGGGGCACGGCGCACGGGGCGACGCGGAGCAGCGAGCTGGCGGCTCATGCTCCGGCGAGGTTTGCAGGCGGCGACGGAGGCGAATCGGCGGCGGCGCACGGCTCGGTGATTAACGGCGGCGAGCGCGGCGACGAGGAGATGCGGGCGGGGCGCGGAAGGGCGCTCGGGCGGCGGCGCTGCGGTTCGGGCCCGGGCGGGCTGGATCTGGGCGCCACAGGCCCGCGCAGTGCAGGGAGCAACGGTGGCGACGTGGCCGGCTATGGTTGGCTGCGGCAGGCGGCACTGCTGACGTGGCGACGTCTGATTCGCCGGGGTGAGGTGGAAGGCGCGGTGGACATGTCCGGCCGGCGAGGACGCGTCCGGTGGAGCCCGGAGGAGTAGGTTAGGGTTTGATCTGCGCGGATTTTCGGGGAAGAAGACATATATATAGGTAGAGGGAGCTAGGAGAGTCCAAATGAGGTGCGGTTTTCGGCCACGCGATCGTGATCGAACGACCGAGATGATGGAGTAGGTTTAGGTGGGTTTCGGCCAAATTGGAGGGGTGTTGGGCTGCAACACACACGAGGCCTTTTCGGTCCCTCGGTTAACCGTTGGAGTACCAAACGAAGTCCAAATGGCACGAAACTTGACAGGCGGTCTGCCGGTAGTAAACCAAGGCCGCATGGCAAGTCTCAGTCCAATCCGGAAATGTCTAACCCCCACACATGAAAGAAAGGTAGAAAGGACCACCCGAGGAGATAGGAGCGCCGGAATGCAAAACGGACAACGGGGAAAATGTCGGATGCATGACACGAACATGTGTGCAAATGAAATGCACATGATGACATGATATCCAATGCATGACACGCAAGCAATGACAAAGCAACAACAGCGAATAACTGGAGGACACCTGGCACATCGGTCATGGGGCATTACAACACTCCACCACTACGAGAGGATCTCGTCCCGAGATCTAGAATGGCACCGGAGGAACAACGGAAGAGAAAAGAGGAGAGGTAAAACTAAGTTGCTTCATTGACAAACGAGTGAAACCACGAACCTTGAAAGGTTGAACAAATGAAAGAAAGAAAGCAACAGAGATGAACAAAGTTGAAAGCACTCCGTAAAGAAAGAGGAATAAGAAAGAACTGATTCAGGTAGCATTTCGGTTGAAAGGAGATGAATGGCTTGAAAAATGAAAGAGCTTGAGCAAAAGTGACACAACACTCCGGTTAAGTGGATAGTCATGAAAAGAATAAGGTCCTGACAAAAATAAGAAGAAAGGTTGAAAAGAGCAATATCACAATGCCTCCGGAATGAAAGAATAGAAGTTGGATCATCAGAACATAAGAACGGAGAAGAAAACAATATCTTCTACCTCCGATGAGCTTGAAAAGCATTTTAAGGAGAAGGTTCGCACGGAGTTGTTGGAAAAGCCAACAACGAAAAGAATAAGCTTGATATGGTCTTATGGAATACATCTCAAATTATGAGGTGACAACCTACCACTCACAGGAAAAGAGATGGATTGATAAGAACAAGGATAGGAGAAGCTTATTTCATCGAGAGGATAATGAAGAACTTGGGTCAATTATAAGCACCATAATTAGCAACAATCCTTAGGGAAAGTTTTAGGTGAAATATAACCTAAGATAACTCCAATGAAGAGATTGATGGATTTTAAATAACTCATTCTTAACAACATGTGAATCATGAGACATGAACTCAAATTATCAAGAATGACATAACACCACCTCAAATGATACGGTAGAAGGAATTGCACTCCGGATAGCAAGATGAAGAAAGCTTGAACTCCTCTGAAAAGAATCTCGATGAACACTTCGAGAAGGAATTAAACCCTTGATGAACCACCATGTAGAACCTCCATGAAGAACTCCGGTAAACAAAAGGATGACGAAAAGAAAGAGAAGTTGGAAACACAAGGTGAAACCTTGTAATGATTTAGATGGATCTCCGTGGTGATATAATTGCGAGAGGTAGGAACTCCGGGAAAAAGATAAGATGAACAATTGAGATCAAGAATTTTGATGAACCTCCGGAATAGGGAATTAATCATTTGGATGAAACAAGAATAAGAATTACATTATGCTTATCCTTCACCAATTAAATTGATGAGAATCAACGGATTTAACATATTACTTATTCTCGTAGAAAGGATTAAGAGAGATATAACATAAACTTGGGAAGGTCTTCAACGAACCAGCGGTAGGATTGGAACATCGAATTAAATTGTTACGATAACAAAGGAAAAGAAAATCTTGAATGAACCACCGTAAGAATTGGAGATGCACGAAATAAATGGATGAATCACCGGGTAAGAATTGACAAATGAACGAAGATACATGAGAGAATTCAGATCCATGAGAACGGAGGGATCACGAACTGATTAGAGATCACTTGAATGAAGCACTGGTAAGATTAGGAGATCGATAACTGAAAGCTGGGAATGAATAATTATGAGATGATGGACTCCGGAGAATCAAACTGAAAATACTCTGAATTACTCCGGATGGGTGAAAAGAATTATCACGAACGAAAACAATTATGAGAGGAAGGCAACAAGCTAGAATCACGAGTCTCTGAGAGAACAGACAAGATTTGGAGGAAAAATCTTCTTCGGTCTTCAAATGTTGAGAATGACGACGAGAAACACCAACAAGAGTTGTTGAGATACTCCGGGATGAAAATTATAAAGGTTGAACCAATGATGAAAAGAATTTGAAAGATCTTGGAGAAGGCAATTGACTGATGATAACTCATTCTTATGTCAAACTTTGAAAATAATTTGGGAATAGCTCCGGGAAAATTAGAAGAGTCAGGTAAGATCCTGGAAAAAGACCTGTGGCTTAGGGCCCACTCAAAAGAAATACCGTAGAACGATTTAAGAGAGAAAGCACCGGTTGAACTAAATGGTTTGAATTTGGTAACCACCTCGAAAGAGCTTGAACTAATGCAGAGTGGAGACACGAATCTTCGAGATATCTTTAGTTCTCCGGAACAATAGAATAGCGAGAAATGAATGACTATGAGGAGCACCGGCAAGAGAAGGTGTTTGAAATAAGGAAAAGAATATGATCAAACACCGAAGGCTTGAGTTGAATCCACCGGAGAAGGTAAAAGAACAAGGAATGGTAAACTTGAAGCTCCATTAGAATCTTCATGAGAATCACCGGATAAGAACATTGACGGAAAAGGAATGGAGAGGCTTCACAACAATAAAATGATACTTGAATAAGAAATCTGAGTCCTTGAAGAAAACAAGGGAGGGAGGGCGGGAAAACAAAGGCAACTTGGGAAGGATGAAATAAACACCGTTGAGAGAGCTGACACTTGATCTTACAGATGTTGAAATGATCGGATCCACTTGAAGAGAAACACACCAGTTGAAAAGGATTGACATGACAATCTCGATTATCACGAAGGATTAGTATTCGCATAGAAATGTGAGAGCACCACTTAGGAAAGGTATGGAATCAAAATTTGACTTCGAAGCAACTCGAATACCACAACTCAAAACAAAAACAAAGGATTGGCTTGCAGAATAAGCCAGAACAAACATATGATAGAGATTTCGTCCGAAGTTTTTGTGGTGGGGCCTACATAGGCTCGATCGTAAAACACCATCATGTACAAGGCAGTGCACATGACATACGAAGCGTCCCCGAGTCGGCATAGCCAAGGACTCTTTAAGACACAACAAGACCACTGTAAAACCAACCGTGGATAGGCGGACCACTAGACGTCGAACCCCAATTTCATATCATACCTCTGTGGGAAATATATCCTAAGAGCTACTTGAATTCCCACCTATGAAACTGCCGAACCTTTCCGGTTATGCAATGAGGTGTTGGGGATACAGGGGAAGCATAATATCTCACCCAAAACTAGCAAATCCTACATCCAGCTGTATCCATCCTTCAACACATAACCAAGAAACCTTCAGAAATCGTCTACCTCAACCTTCGAAAAGCATCCGTTATACGAGTTATGGCAATACTCCCGAACTCCCGCCCCAGTACTGGGTGGCGTCGAGGTTATCTCACCAACAACTGCATAAAAGCGATTTTCAATGTCGGTGAAACTAAACTCAGGTATTCCAGAACTGCAATGATAAAATTGTGACGACAACACCTCGGAGCTCAACTCCCCGGGACACTGCCACAACCCCTAAATGACAGGAGGCACCAAGAACAATGTTCTCGTCACAAATCGATCAGAACGATTCCAAGATACACGCGTGATCCTAAAAAATATTTGTGAAATTTGAGAAGAGAAGAGTCAAAACTCTACGTCGGGAGGCCTTACCAGAGCGATGAAGGGAGTGAGGAATAAAAAGAATTCCTAAACTCTCCGATATATAATTCCTAAATGACTCAAAACATTTTTCTAGACTCAACTCGTCTGCTAGTTCGATCAAGCAATGGGGCTCCTAAGGTCGGGGAAGTCTCTGATACCAACTTGTAACGCCCTCGATGCGGCTATATCTCCCACGTGTCGAAGCACGACTTAGAGGCATAACCGCATTGAAAGCAATGTCCCAAGTGAGGTAATCTTCACACAACCCATGTAATACATACGGGAAAGAGATACATAGTTGGCTTACACTCGCCACTTCACACAATTACATGAATAAAGCACTACATCAACCAGATACAATCAAGGTCCGGCTACGGAACCAAAATAAAAGAAGAACCCCAAAAGCGACAAGGCCCCGATCGACCCCAACTGGGCACCACTACTGATCAACAAGAGTGAAACAACACAAAGGACAAGATCTTCATCGAGCTCCTCCTTGAGCTTGGTTGCGTCATCTGCATGGACTCATCGGCACC
Source organism: Triticum urartu (assembly GCF_056163025.1). Taxonomy (NCBI): domain Eukaryota; kingdom Viridiplantae; phylum Streptophyta; class Magnoliopsida; order Poales; family Poaceae; genus Triticum; species Triticum urartu. The sequence continues at coordinate 40,081,858 of NC_141876.1, forward strand.
TGCAAGCTGGTTTTGGAAGTATCTGTGAGTCACGAGGACTCAGCAATCTCACACCCTCGCGATCAAGACTATTTAAGCTTATAGGTAGGGTAAAAGGTATGAGGTGGAGCTGTAGCAAGCGACTAGCATATATGGTGGCTAAACATACACAAAAGAGAGCGAGAAGAGAAGGCAAAGCATGGTCGTGAAACTATGATCAAGAAGTGATCCTAGAACAACCTACGTCAAACATTACTCCAACACCGTGTTCACTTCCCGGACTCCGCCGGAAAGAGACCATCATGGTAACACACGCGGTTGATGTATTTTAATTAAGGTCAACTTCAGGTTTTCTACAACCGGACATTAACAAATTCCCATCTGCCCATAACCGTGGGCACGGCTTTCGAAAGTTCAAAACCCTACAGGGGTGTCCCAACTTAGCCCATAACAAGCTCTCACGGTCAACAAAGGATATTCCTTCTAGCGGGAAGACCCGATCAGACTCGGAATCCCGGTTACAAGACACTTCGACAAGTTAAAACAAATCCAGCAACACCGCCCGAATGTGCAGACAAATCCCGATAGGAGCTGCACATATCTCTTTCTCAGGGCACACTCAGATTGTCTTAGGTACTGGTAGGCCAGCCCAGAGTTGCCCCTGGTGGCCACCGGCAGCTGACAGGTTGGACCAACACTCAGAGGAGAACTGGCCCGGGGGAGTTAAAATAAAGATGACCCTTGAGTCTGCAGAACCCAAGGGAAAGAAAAGGCTAGGTGGCGAATGGTAAAACCAATGTTGGGCATTGCTGGAGGAGTTTTATTCAAGGCGAACTGTCAAGGGGTTCCCATTATTACCCAACCGCGTAAGGAACGCAAAATCCGGGAACATAGCACCGATATAACGGAAACTAGGGCGGCAAGAGTGGAACAAAACACCAAGCATAAGGTCGAGCCTTCCACCCTTTACCAAGTATATAGATGCATTAATTAAATAAGATATATTGTGATATCCCAACAAGTAAACATGTTCCAACAAGGAACAACATCTCCATGTTCCAACAAGGAACAAACTTCAATCTTCACATGCAACTAACAACGCTATAAGAGGGGCTGAGCAAAGCGGTAACATAGCCAAACAAAGGTTTGCTAGGACAAGGTGAGTTAGAGGCTTGGTTCAACAATATAGGAGGCATGATAAGCAAGTGGTAGGTATCGCTGCATAGGCATAGCAAAAGAGCGAGCAACTAGCAAGCAAAGATAGAAGTGATTTCGAGGGTATGGTCATCTTGCCTGAGCAAGGAAGAAGAACGAGTCCATGAAGAAGACAAACGGACATAGACGAATGGGTCCTCACAAACGCAACGTTACCAGAACCAACCCGAAGAAGCAACACCGGAAAAGAAGCACACAACATAGTAAACAACCAACACATGAACATGGTATGATATGCGGGATGCGGTATGTGATGCATATGCATGATTTGACAAAGATTGATTGAACCTGGCCTCAACTTGGAAATCCAAGAGTGCCACTGAAAAGCTGAGGTGATTTCGGTTGAAATCGATATAAAGATCACCGGAATCGGATCCACAGTTTGGAAATGGCAAGCAAAACAAATATGGCACCGGTCTGCGATAAACAGCAAGTAGCCATCTAAATGCAACAAGATAAATATGCTACAGCACCCAAACATGGCAACAAAATACATGGCAGGGATCCACTCAAGATGCTTGACAAAAGATGAACACTGAGCTACAGCTAATTCATCCATTAACAGGTTCAAACAAGCATGGAAAAAGTGCAATTGGTAAACAGGTTTCAAACTTAGTGAAATTAACACAAGCCTGGAATTTCAGATCAGGTAGCACATTTTGGAGCATGAATACTATATGCTACAGGAACTTAACATGGCAAAGTAAAGCATGACATGGAGCTACTCAAAGAGATTAACAAAAGTCCCTTAGTGACCTTGAGCCAAAAGGGATCAGAAAATACAATTGCAAGCATGCGAACATGGCAAAAACATAATCAGATCACAAACTTAGTGAAAAACTGGAATATGCAAAACTGATATCAAGTAGGCATGTTTACGAGCTCGATGCACTCACTACAGAGCAAGTCATGACAATCTAAGCATACACCCATCAATAATACACATTATACAAGCTAGGCATGGCAAGAACGACAACATATCATGCACGAATCAACTACAACATCTTCGGCAAAATCGCTAACAAGTAGACAATCTGCCCAGATTCACGAAATGACCAAAGTAGAGCTCGATTGACTCAAGCTAGGGTGCTCCATAATTGCAAAAAAAGACATGGATGGATAGAGCACCACAAGATTAACAAATCATCCTTACTGATCATCCTCAAAAGAGGATGCACGAATCATGCACGAATCAACTACAACATCTTCGGCAAAATCGCTAACAAGTAGACAATCTGCCCAGATTCACGAAATGACCAAAGTAGAGCTCGATTGACTCAAGCTAGGGTGCTCCATAATTGCAAAAAAAAAGACATGGATGGATAGAGCACCACAAGATTAACAAATCATCCTTACTGATCATCCTCAAAAGAGGCACGGATCACTAGGAAACAACCTGAACATAAGGCATATTGATAAAAACAGATCAAGGACTTAGTGAAATTCTAAGTCCCTGAAACCAGCATTAACGAATGCACCATTTTGCAGGCTTGTGCTAGTCACCACACATATCACAAAAATACATGGTTGACACCTCTGGAAAGATGGCAAAGCATATAACAAAACTCATGAAGAGCTCAGGGGCATATCATGCACACAATAATCATGGCAAAAATGACAAATAGCTATTTGGTGCAGCAGATCTGACAATTAAGTCAAATAGCTCTCTTCCAACAGCATTTCGGGCATCAAGATGAGCTCAAATGAAAATGATGAAATGAGATGAAACAATGTGCTCTCTGAGACGAACATTTTGGTATCCTATACGCACAAAACGGAGCCACGGATGATGAGAAATGATGCTATGAATAGATGCATAAAATTACTGGAAACTCTGGACTTAGTAAAAAACAGAGTGAGCGATGGATACTAAACACCGCACTGGGCGCGAGATAGAGGCTGGCTCACCATGGGCTTCGGCCCATGAAGGAGGAGGAGGCAGGCCGAGGCGGGCCGACCGGTACTCGGCCTGGGAGGCCGGGGCCCATGCGAGAAGTCAACGGGGGCACTCGTCCAGATCGAGCTCCTCCCGATCCGGAGCGAGAGCGACGGCTCCGGCGAGATTCGAGCACGCCGGCTCGGATCCGGCGGTGGTCGAGGTTGGCCGAGCCGGGCGGCGAGCTACTGCCGCCGGAGGTTGAAGGGGCGGCGGGATCCGGTGGTGCAGGCGACGGGGCACAGCGAACGGGGCGACGTGGAGCGGCGAGCTGGCGGCTCATGCTCCGACGAGGTTTGCAGGCGGCGTCGGAGGCGAATCGGCGGTGGCGCGCGGCTCGGTGATGAATGGCGGCGAGCGCGACGACAAGGAGAGGCGGGCGGGGCACGGAAGGGCGCTCGGGCGGCGGCGCTGCGGTTCGGGCCCGGGCAGGCTGAATCTGGGCGCCACGGGCCCGCGTGGTGCAGGGAGCGACGGTGGCGACGTGGCCGGCTGTGGTTGGCTGCGGCGGGCGGCGCTGCTAACGTGGCGACGTCTGATTCGCCGGGGTGAGGTGGAAGGCGCGGTGGACATGTCCAGCCGGTGAGGACGCGTCCGGTGGAGCGCGGAGGAGGAGGTTAGGGTTTGATCTGCGCGGATTTTTGGGGAAGAAGACATATATATAGGTAGAGGGAGCTAGGAGAGTCCAAATGAGGTGCGGTTTTCGGCCACGCGATCGTGATCGAACGACCGAGATGATGGAGTAGGTTTAGGTGGGTTTCGGGCCAAATTGGAGGGGTATTGGGATGCAACACACACGAGGCCTTTTCGGTCCCTCGGTTAACCGTTGGAGTATCAAACGAAGTTCAAATGGCACGAAACTTGACAGGCGGTCTACCGGTAGTAAACCAAGGCCGCATGGCAAGTCTCGGTCTAATCCGGAAATGTCTAACCCCCACACACGAAAGAAAGGTAGAAAGGACCACCGGAGGAGATAGGAGCGCCGGAATGCAAAACGGACAACGGGGAAAATGCTCGGATGCATGAGATGAACATGTGTGCAAATGAAATGCACATGATGACATGATATGCAATGCATGACACGCAAGCAATGACAAAGCAACAACAGCGAATAACTGGAGGACACCTGGCACATCGGTCACGGGGCGTTACAGGAACATCTTTTATTTTCTCTCTATCTTCTGCAGTGGTCGGGCATTGAGTCTTACTCAACTTCACACCTTGTAACACAGGCAAGAATCCTTTCTTTGCTTGATCCATTTTGAACTTTATCAGAACTTTGTCAAGGTATGTGCTTTGTGAAAGTCCAATTAAGCTTCTTGATCTATCTCTATAGATCTTAATGCCCAATATGTAAGCAGCTTCACCGAGGTCTTTCATTGAAAAACTTTTATTCAAGTATCCCTTTATGCTATCCAAAATTCTATATCATTTCCGACTAGTAATATGTCATCCACATATAATATCAGAAATGCTACAGAGCTCCCGCTCACTTTCTTGTAAATACAGTCTTCTCCAAAAGTCTGTATAAAACCAAATGCTTTGATCACACTATCAAAGTGTTTATTCCAACTCCGAGATGCTTGCACCAGTCCATAAATGGATTGCTGGAGCTTGCACACTTTGTTAGCTCCCTTTGGATTGACAAAACCTTCCGGCTGCATCATATACAACCCTTCGTCCAGAAATACATTCAGGAATGCAGTTTTGACATCCATCTGCCAAATTTCATAATCATAAAATGCGGCAATTGTAGACTTAAGCATCGCTACGGGTGAGAAGGTCTCATCATAGTCAATCCCTTGAACTTGTTGAAAACCTTTTGCGACAGGTCGAGCTTTGTAGACAGTAACATTACCGTCAGCGTCAGTCTTCTTCTTGAAGATCCGTTTATTCTCAATTGCTTACCGATTATTGGGCAAGTCAACCAAAGTCCACACTTTGTTCTCATACATGGATCCCATCTCAGATTTCATGGCTTCAAGCCATTTTGCGGAATCTGGGCTCACCATCGCTTCTTCATAGTTCATAGGTTCATCATGATCTAGTAGCATGACTTCCAGAACAGGATTACCGTACCACTCTGGTGCGGATCTTACTCTGGTTGATCTACGAGGTTCAGTAGTAACTTGTTCTGAAGTTTTTTGATCATCATCATTAGCTTCCTCACTAATTGGTGTAGGTGTCACAGAAACCGGTTTCTGTGATGTGCTACTATCCAATAAGGGAGCAGGTACAGTTACCTCATCAAGTTCCACTTTCCTCCCACTCACTTCTTTCGAGAGAAACTCCTTCTCTAGGAAGGATCCATTCTTAACAACAACTGTCTTGCCTTCGGATCTGTGATAGAAGGTGTACCCAACAGTCTCCTTTGGGTATCCTATGAAGACACATTTCTCCGATTTGGGTTCGAGCTTATCTGGTTGAAGCTTTTTCACATAAGCATCGCAGCCCCAAACTTTTAGAAACGACAACTTTGGTTTCTTGCCAAACCATAGTTCATAAGGCGTCATCTCAACGGATTTTGATGGTGCCCTATTTAATGTGAATGCGGCCGTCTCTAAAGCATAACCCCAGAACGATAGCGGTAAATCTGTAAGAGACATCATAGATCGCACCATATTAAGTAAAGTATGATTACGACGTTCGGACACACCATTATGCTGTGGTGTTCCGGGTGGCGTGAGTTGCGAAACTATTCCGTATTGTTTCAAATGTAATCCAAACTCGTAACTCAAATATTCTCCTCCACGATCAGATCGTAGAAACTTTATTTTCTTGTTACGATGATTTTCAACTTCACTCTGAAATTTTTTGAACTTCTCAAATGTTTTAGACTTATGTTTCATTAAGTAGATATACCCATATCTGCTTAACTCATCTGTGAAGGTGAGAAAATAACGATATTTGCCAGGAGCTTCAACATTCATTGGACCACATACATCTGTATGTATGATTTCCAACAAATCTGTTGCTCTCTCCATAGTACCGGAGAACGGCGTTTTAGTCATCTTGCCCATGAGGCACGGTTCGCAAGTACCAAGTGATTCATAATCAAGTGGTTCCAAAAGTCCATCAGTATGGAGTTTCTTCATGCGCTTTACACCGATATGACCTAAACGGCAGTGCCACAAATAATTTGCACTATCATTATCAACTCTGCATCTTTTCGCTTCAACATTATGAATATGTGTATCACTACTATCGAGATTCATCAAAAATAGACCACTCTTCAAGGGTGCATGACCATAAAAGATATTACTCATATAAATAGAACAACCATTATTCTCTGATTTGAATGAATAACCATCTCGCATCAAACAAGATCTAGATATAATATTCATGCTCAACACTGGCACCAAATAACAATTATTTAGGTCTAATACTAATCCTGATGGTAGATGTAGAGGTTGCGTGCCGACCGCGATCACATCGACTTTGGAACCATTTCCCACGCGCATCGTCACCTCGTCCTTTGCCAGTGTTCGCTTAATCCGTAGTGCCTGTTTCGAGTTGCAAATATTAGCAACAGAACCAGTATCAAATACCCAGGTGCTACTGCGATCTCTAGTAAGGTACACATCAATAACATGTATATCACATATACCTTTGTTCACCTTGCCATCCTTCTTATCCGCCAAATACTTGGGGCAGTTCCGCTTCCAGTGACCAGTCTGCTTGCAGTAGAAGCACTCAGTTTCAGGCTTAGGTCCAGACTTGGGTTTCTTCTCCTGAGCAGCAACTTGCTTGCTGTTCTTTTTGAAGTTCCCCTTCTTTTTCCCCTTGCCCTTTTTCTTGAAACTAGTGGTCTTGTTGACCATCAACACTTGATGCTCCTTCTTGATTTCTACCTCCGCAGCTTTTAGCATTGCGAAGAGCTCGGGAATTGTCTTATCCATCCCTTGCATATTATAGTTCATCACGAAGCTCTTGTAGCTAGGTGGAAGTGATTGGAGAATTTTGTCAATGACGCAATCATCCGGAAGATTAACTCCCAGTTGAATTAAGTGACTATTATACCCAGACATTTTGAGTATATGCTCACTGACAGAACTGTTCTCCTCCATCTTGCAGCTATAGAACTTATTGGAGACTTCATATCTCTCAATCCGGGCATTTGCTTGAAATATTAGCTTCAACTCCTGGAACATCTCATATGCTCCATGACGTTCAAAACGTCGTTGAAGTCCCGATTCTAAGCCATAAAGCATGGCACACTGAACTATCGAGTAGTCATCAGCTTTGCTCTGCCAGATGTTCATAACATCTGGTGTTGCTCCAGCAGCAGGCCTGGCACCCAGCGGTGCTTCCAGGACGTAATTCTTCTGTGCAGCAATGAGGATAATCCTCAAGTTACGGACCCAGTCCGTATAATTGCTACCATCATCTTTCAACTTTGCTTTCTCAAGGAACGCAATAAAATTTAACGGAACAACAGCACGGGCCATCTATCTACAATCAAACATAAACAAGCAAGATACTATCATGTACTAAGTTCATGATCAATTTAAGCTCAATTAATCATATTATTTAAGAACTCCCACTTAGAAAGACATCCCTCTAATCTTCGAAGTGATCACGTGATCCAAATCAACTAAACCATAACCGATCATCACATGAAATGGAGTAGTTTTCAATGGTGAACATCACTATGTTGATCATATCTACTATATGATTCATGCTCGACCTTTCGGTCTCAGTGTTCTGAGGCCATATCTGCATATGCTAGGCTCGTCAAGTTTAACCTGAGTATTCTGCGTGTGCAACTGTTTTGCACCCGTTGTATTTGAATGTAGAGCCTATCACACCCGATCATCACGTGGTGTCTCAGCACGAAGAACTTTCGCAACGGTGCATACTCAGGGAGAACACTTATACTTTGATAATTTAGTGAGGGATCATCTTATAATGCTACCGTCAATCAAAGCAAGATAAGATGCATAAAAGATAAACATCACATGCAATCAATATAAGTGATATGATATGGCCATCATCATCTTGTGCCTGTGATCTCCATCTTCGAAGCACCATCATGATCACCATCGTCACCGGCGTGACACCTTGATCTCCATCGTAGCATCATTGTCGTCTCGCCGGTCTTATGCTTCCACGACTATCGCTACCTCTTAGTGATAAAGTAAAGCATTACACCGCGATTGCATTGCATACAATAAAGCGACAACCATATGGCTCCTGCCAGTTGCCGATAACTCGGTTACAAAACATGATCATCTCATACAATAAAATTTAGCATCATGTCTTGACCATATCACATCACAACATGCCCTGCAAAAACAAGTTAGACGTCCTCTACTTTGTTGTTGCAAGTTTTACGTGGCTGCTACGGGCTTAGCAAGAACCGTTCTTACCTACGCATCAAAACCACAACGATAGTTTGTCAAGTTGGTGTTGTTTTAACCTTCGCAAAGCACGTTTGCCAGCCACCTGTGTGCAAAGCACGTCAGTAGAACCAGTCTCATGTAAGCCACCTGTTCAACTAAAATTGGAGAAACTGACACCTGCCAGCCACCTGTGTGCAAAGCACGTCAGTAGAACCAGTCTCGTGTAAGCGTACGCGTAATGTCAGTCCGTGCCGCTTCATCCAACAATACCGCCGAACCAAAGTATGACATGCTGGTAAGCAGTATGACTTATATCGCCACAACTCACTTGTGTTCTACTCGTGCACAATATCAATGCATAAAACCTAGGCTCGGATGCCACTGTTGGGGAACGTAGTAATTTCAAAAAAATTCCTACGCACACGCAAGATCATGGTGATGCATAGCAACGAGAGGGGAGAGTGTTGTCTACGTACCCTCGTAGACCGGAAGCGGAAGCGTTAGCACAACGCGGTTGATGTAGTCGTAAGTCTTCATGGCCCGACCGATCAAGCATCGAAACTACGGCACCTCCGAGTTCTAGCACACGTTCAGCTCGATGACGATCCCCGGACTCCGATCCAGCAAAGTGTCGGGGATGAGTTCCGTCAGCACGATGGCGTGGTGACGATCTTGATGTTTTACCATCGCAGGACTTCGCCTAAGAAGCGCTACAATATTACCAAGGACTATGGTGGAGGGGGGCACCGCACACGGCTAAGAGATCAATGATCAACTGTTGTGTCTATGGGGTGCCCCCTGCCCCCGTATATAAAGGAGTGGAGGAGGGGGCCGGCCAAGGAGGGTGGCGCGCCCAAGGGGGGAGTCCAACTCCCACAGGGAGTAGGACTCCCCTTTTTCCTATTAGGAGTAGGAGAGGGAAGGAAGAGGAAGGAGGGAGGAAGGAAAGGGGGGCCGGCCCCCTCCCAATTCGGATTGGGCTTGGGGGGCGCGCCCCCTCCCTTGCTCCTTTCCCCTCCTTTCCACTAAGGCCCAATAAGGCCCATATACCTCCCGGGGGGTTCCGATAACCTCCCGGTGATCCGGTATTGTCCCAATCTCACCCGGAACCTTTCCGGTGTCCAAATATAGTCGTCCAATATATCGATCTTTATGTCTCGACCATTTCGAGACTCCTCGTCTAGTCCATGATCACATCCAGGACTCCGAACAACCTTCGGTACATCAAAATATATAAACTCATAATGAAACTGTCATCGTAACGTTAAGCGTGCGGACCCTACGGGTTTGAGAACAATGTAGACATGACCGAGACACGTCTCCGGTCAATAACCAATAGCGGAACCTGGATGCTCATATTGGCTCCTACATATTCTACGAAGATCTTTATCGGTCAGACCGCATAACAATATACGTTTGTTCCCTTTGTCATCGGTATGTTACTTGCCCGAGATTCGATCGTCGGTATCTCAATACCTAGTTCAATCTCGCTACTGGCAAGTCTCTTTACTCGTTCTGTAATACATCATCTTGCAACTAACTTATTAGTTGCATTGCTTGCAAGGCTTAAGTGATGTGCATTACCGAGAGGGCCCGGAGATACCTCTCCGACAATCAGAGTCACAAATCCTAATCTCGAAATACGCCAACCCAACATGTACCTTTGGAGACACCTGTAGAGCACCTTTATAATCACCTAGTTACTTGTGACGTTTGGTAGCACACAAAGTGTTCCTCCGGTAAACGGGAGTTGCATAATCTCATAGTCATAGGAACATGTATAAGTCATGAAGAAAGCAATAGCAACATACTAAATGATCGGGTGCTAAGCTAATGGAATGGGTCATGTCAATCACATCATTCTCCTAATGATGTGATCCCGTTAATCAAATGACAACTCATGTCTATGGTTAGGAAACATAACCATCTTTGATTAATGAGCTAGTCAAGTAGAGGCATACTAGTGACACTTTGTTTGTCTATGTATTCACACAAGTATTATGTTTCCGGTTAATACAATTCTAGCATGAATAATAAACATTTATCATGATATAAGGAAATAAATAATAACTTTATTATTGCCTCTAGGGCATATTTCCTTCAACCAGCGCCTCCCATCATCGCTGCTGCCCCGCGTCGCTCGGCAACCTTGCTATCGCGGACGAGCTAGCTGACGGCGACGACCTTCCCCCACATCGGCGCCTCGCTGCCACCTCGTCGGACGCCCCAACCTCGTCCTCCTCCCCCCGGGCCCCCTCGACCCTCGCCGCCCCCGTGCCTCTACCATGCTGGTGAAGCCCCTGTCCTCTCCCCCTCTGCTCCTGTTGTCGGATCCGGCCGCGCCCGTGCTCGCGGTGAGAGAACGCTAACCGCGCCCCCCTTCGTGCGCCACTTGATTCGCCCGCCGACCGCGCTCAACCCACATGCGGTCACCCAGCGCGCGCGGCACCACGCCTCGCCCGGGCCCCGTCCCCGCTCACCACCGTCGCCACCTCGCACTGCTGCCGTGCTGCTCGCCTGTGACGGCCGCGCCTCCCGCCCCTGCTAACTGCCTTTGTTGCCGCTGCTAGCTGCTCCGCTGTCGTCGCCGCTGCTTCGCTTTGCTATTGGTGGTGAAAGTACATGTAGTCCCCATGTGTGGTTTTGGTAATTGATGACAATCCTAATGGACTAATGTTTGCATTGAGTTATACATTTGAAGGAAAGTTCCATTTCCAATGCATGAAGAATATTGGATGAATTGAAGGATGTTTGTTCCATCGTGATGCAAGAAGGAGATAGAATGGATTCGAAATGAATGTCATATACATATTGTTGTGCATGCGTCAACGCTTATGGGTTGAACCATGATGGATCAAGATCTTGAGAGAATGATTAAAGAGAAGAATTCTACATATGCTTGAAGATAGGATCATTATGAGCTCATATGTTGAGTCATGGATTATTATGTCTTGAAGCAAGTAATTCAGGTGAAGAATTCATTGTGCCTCTCAAGATACTATGTTGGAGCATCAGAACGAGCAAATGATGTCCAATATTATATTCAATGAGAAACTTGATATGATCATGGTGAATTGAGATATTGGTTATTATGTCTTGAAGAAATGAAGCATAGTGAAGATATCAATAGGGCCTTCAAGAAATCAATATTAATCATGGAGCAAAGATAAATGTTGACCAAGATGAAGATCAAAGATTGACCTCTAAGATGGTCAACACACAAGCGCATATCATATGCCACATGAGATCTTGTGGTATGGTAAGAATTTATAAATGCTTTGTGTACTAACCCATACTATGTGTTGTCTATGTTATGCGGGTTAGGTAATTCTCATGAGCTTGGTGCTTATAAGAAAGCTTGGTGCTCATCAAAGTATATCATCAAGTAATTAATGTTGATGGACAAGTAAAGATGAATGCAAAGCAAAGCTTCCCACATTGTGTATGGGGGAGCTACTTGAAGACTTCTCCAATGTCTTGCCTTCAACTTGAGCCATGAGTAAACATCAGTATAAAGCTCAGGTGAAAGGCTCTAATCAAAGGTATTAGTTCCTTTGGATTTAGATGTGAGGATCGATGACCATCGAAAATGATATATGCTCAAGAATGAGTTTCCGGAAGCTATCTAGTATAGTTCTTTTATGATTCTTGAGTTATAGGGATCCCGCACTATTAAGAGGGGATCGAAGGGGTTAGTGATGGATTTTCTCAAGTCAACATCATATATTTCTATTCTTCTCATATCATATTCCAACATAGGCATATTTTGTTGGAAATATGCCCTAGAGGCAATAATAAAATGGTTATTATTATATTTCCTTATTCATGATAATTATATATTGTTCATGCTATAATTGTGTTATCCAGAAATCGTAATACATGTGTGAATACATAGACCACAACATGTCCCTAGTGAGCCTCTAGTTGACTAGCTCGTTGATCAATAGATGGTTACGGTTTCCTAACCATGGACATTGGATGTCATTGATAACGGGATCACATCATTAGGAGAATGATGTGATGGACAAGACCCAATCCTAAGTATAGCACAAGAAAGTGTAGTTCGTCTGCTAAAGCTTTTCTAATGTCAAGTATCATTTCCTTAGACCATGAGATTGTGCAACTCCCGGATACCGTAGGAATGCTTTGGGTGTGCCAAACGTCACAATGTAACTGGGTGGCTATAAAGGTGCACTACGGGTATCTCCGAAAGTATCTGTTGGGTTGGCACGAATCGAGACTGGGATTTGTCACTCCATATGACGGAAAGGTGTCTCTAGGCCCACTCGGTAAGACATCATCGTAATGAGCTCAATGTGACTAAGGGGTTGGTCATGGGATGATGTGTTATAGAACGAGTAAAGTGACTTGCCGGCAACGAGATTGAACAAGGTATTGGGATACCGACGATCGAATCTCGGGCAAGTAACATACTGATTGACAAAGGGAATTGTATACGGGATTGATTGAATCCTCGACATCGTGGTTCATCCAATGAGATCATCATGGAACATGTGGGAGCCAACATGGGTATCCAGATCCCGCTGTTGGTTATTGGCTGGAAAGATGTCTCGGTCATGTCTGCATGATTCCCGAACCCGTAGGGTCTACACACTTAAGGTTCGATGACGCTAGGGTTATAGGGAAAGTTTGTACGTGGTTACCGAATGTTGTTCGGAGTCCCGGATGAGATCCCGGACGTAACGGGGAGTTCCGGAATGGTCCAGAGACAAATATTTATATATGGAAAGTCCTTATTCGGTCGCCGGAAGTGTTCGGGGGTTTGTCGGTATTGTACTGGGACCACCGAAAGGGTTCCGGGGGTCCATCGGGAGGGTCCACCTGCCCCGGAGGGCCATATGGGCTGAATATGGAGGGGGAACCAGCCCCAGGGTGGGCTGGGCACCAAACCCCCTAGGGCCCATGCGCCTAGGGTTTGGGAGAACCCTAAAGGGGGCGCCCCCTTGGCTTGGGGGACAAGCATCCCCCCCTTGGCCGCCGCCCCCCTCTAGATCCATCTAGAGGGGGCCGGCCCCCCTCTCCCTTGCTCCTATAAATAGAGGGGAGGTGGGAGGGCAGTCGCACCACATCCAAGGCGCAGCCCTCCTCCTCCCGCAACGCTTGGCGAAGCCCTGCTGGAGTACCACGCTGCTCCAACAACACCACGCCGTCGTGCTGCTGCTGGAGTTGTCTTCCCCAACCTCTCCCTCTCTCCTTGCTAGATCAAGGTGTGGGAGACGTCATCGGGCTGCACGTGTGTTGAACACGAAGGCGCCATTGTTCAGCACTTGGATCGGAATCAACCGTGATCTGAATCGCCACGAGTACGACTCCCTCATCCGCGTTCTTGTAATGCTTCCGTTTCGCGATCTTCAAGGGTATGAAGATACACTCCCCTCTCTCTCGTTGCTAGTCTCTCCATAGATTGATCTTGGTGATACGTAGAAAAATTTTAATTTCTGCAACGATCCCCAACAGTGGCATCATGAGCTAGGTCTATGCGTAGTTTCTATGCACGAGTAGAACACAAGTTGTTGTGGGCGTTGATTTTGTCAATTTACTTGCCGTTACTAGTCTTATCTTGATTCGGCGGCATCGTGGGATGAAGCGGCCCGCACCGACCATACACGTACGCTTACGTGAGACAGGTTCTACTGACTGACATGCACTAGTTGCATAAGGTGGCTAGCGGGTGTCTGTCTCTCCCACCTTAGTCGGATCGGATTCGATGAAAAGGGTCCTTATGAAGGGTAAATAGAAATTGGCATATCACGTTGTGGTTTTGCGTAGGTAAGAAATGTTCTTGCTAGAAACCCATAGCAGCCACGTAAAAACATGCAACAACATTTAGAGGACCTCGAACTTGTTTTTGTAGGGTATGTTATGTGATGTGATATGGCCAAAAGAATGTGATGAATGATATATGTGATGTATGAGATTGATCATGTTCTTGTAATAGGAATCACGACTTGCATGTCGAGTATGACAACCGGCAGGAGCCATAGGAGTTGTCTTAATTTATTTATGACCTGCGTGTCAACATAAACGTCATGTAATTACTTTACTTTATCGCTAACCGTTAGCCATAGTAGTAGAAGTAATAGTTGGCAAGAGAACTTCATGAAGACACGATGATGGAGATCATGATGATGGAGATCATGGTGTCATGCCGGTGACGATGATCATGGCGCCCCGAAGATGGAGATCAAAAGGAGCAAAATGATATTGGCCATATCATGTCACTGTTTGATTGCATGTGATGTTTATCATGTTTTACATCTTATTTGCTTAGAACGACGGTAGCATAAATAAGATGATCCCTCGCAATAATTTCAAGAAAGTGTTCCCCTAACTGTGCACCGTTGCTAAGGTCCGTTGTTCCAAAGCACCACGTGATAATCGGGTGTGATAGGTTCTAACATTCGCATACAACGGGTGTAAGCCAGATTTACACACGCAATACACTTAGGTTGATTTGACGAGCCTAGCATGTACAGACATGGCCTCGGAACACGGAAGGCCGAAAGGTCGAACATGAGTCGTATAGAAGATACGATCAACATGAAGATGTTCACCGATGATGACTAGTCCGTCTCACATGATGATCGGACACGGCCTAGTTGACTCGGATCATGTATCACTTAGATGACTAGAGGGATGTCAATCTGAGTGGGAGTTCATTAAATAATTTGATTAGATGAACCTAATTATCATGAGCATAGTCTAAAACTTTGCAATATGTCTTGTAGATCAAATGGCCCACGCTAATGTTGCCCTCAACTTCAACGCGTTCCTAGAGAAAACCAAGCTGAGAGATGATGGCAGAAACTACACGGACTGGGTCCGTAACCTGAGGATTATCCTCATAGCTGCCAAGAAAGCATATGTCCTTGAAGCACCGCTAGGTGACGCACCTGTTTTCCCAGCAACTCAAGACGTTATAAACGCCTGGCAGTCGCCTAGTGATGATTACTCCCTGGTTTAGTGCGGCATGCTTTACAGCTTAGAACTGGGGCTCCAAAAGCGTTTTGAGCAACACGGAGCATATAAGATGTTCCAAGAGCTGAAAATGGTTTTCCAAGCTCATGCCTGAGTCGAGAGATATGAAGTCTCCGACAAGTTCTACAGTTGTAAGATGGAGGAGAACAGTTCTGTCAGCGAGCACATACTCAAAATGTCTGGGTTGCACAACCACTTGTCTCAGCTGGGAGTCAATCTCCCGGATGACGCGGTCGTTGACAGAATCCTTCGGTCACTTCCACCTAGCTACAAGAGCTTTGTGATGAACTTAAATATGCAGGGGATGGAAAAGACCATTCCTAAGGTATATTCAATGCTGAAATCAGCGGAGGTGGAGATCAAAAAGGAACATCAAGTGTTGATGGTGAATAAAACCACTAAGTTCAAGAAAGGCAAGGGTAAAAAGAACTTCAAGAAGGACGGCAAGGGAGTTCCGCGCCCGGTAAGCAAGCTGCCGGGAAGAAGCCAAAGAATGGACCCAAGCCTGAGACTGAGTGTTTTTATTGCAAGGGAAATGGTCACTGGAAGCGGAACTACCCCCAAGTACTTAGCGGATAAGAAGGCCGGCAATACCAAAGGTATATGTGATATGCATCTTATTGATGTGTACCTAAATAGCGCTCGTAGTAGCTCCTGGGTATTTGATACCGGTGTGGTTGCTCAATTTGTAACTCAAAATAGGAGCTGCGGAATAAGTGGAGACTGGCGAAGGATGAGGTGACGTTGCACGTCGGGAATGGTTCCAAGGTTGATGTGATCGCCGTCGGCACGCTACCTTTACATTTACCTACGGGATTAGTTTTAAACCTCAATAATTGTTATTTAGTGCCAGCTTTGAGCATGAACATTGTATCTGGATCTCGCTTAATGCGAGATGGCTACTCAATTAAATCTGAGAATAATGGTTGTTCTATTTATATGAGAGATATGTTTTATGGTCATGCCCCGCTGGTCAATGGTTTATTCTTATTTAATCTCGAACATGATGGTACACATATTCATAGTGTGAATGCCAAAAGATGTAAGGTTGATAATGATAGTCCCACATACTTGTGGCACTGCCGCCTTGGTCACATTAGTGTCAAACGCATGAAGAAACTCCATGCAGATGGACTTTTGGAGTCTCTTGATTATGAATCATTTGACACGTGCGAACCATGCCTCATGGGCAAAATGACCAAGACTCTGTTCTCCAGGACAACGGAGCGAGCAACCAACTTATTGGAAATCATACATACTGATCTGTGCGGTCCAATGAGCGTTGAGGCTCGCAGTGGTTATCGTAATGTTCTCACCCTCACTGATGACTTAGGTAGATATGGGTATGTCTATTTAATGAAACACAAGTCTGAGACCTTTGAAAAATTCAAGGAATTTCAAAGTGAGGTTGACAATCAACGTGACAGGAAAATAAAGTTCTTACGATCAGATCGTGGGGAGAATATTTGAGTCACGAATTTGGCACACACTTAAGGAAATGTGGAATTGTTTCACAACTCACATCGCCTGGAACACCTCAGCGTAATGGTGTGTCCGAATGTCGCAATCGCACTCTATTGGATATGGTGCGATCTATGATGTCTCTTACCGACCTACCGCTATCATTTTGGGGTTATGCTTTAGAGACTGCCGCATTCACTTTAAATAGGGCTCTGTCGAAATCCATTGAGACGACACCGTATAATTATGGTTTCGTAAGAAACCTAAGCTGTCATTTCTAAAAGTTTGGGGATGCGATGCTTATGTCAAGAAACTTCAACCTGAAAAGCTCGAACCCAAGTCGGAAAAATGCATCTTCATAGGATACCCTAAGGAAACTATTGGGTATACCTTCTACCTCAGATCCGAAGGCAAGATCTTTGTTGCCAAGAATGGATCCTTTCTAGCGAAAGAGTTTATCTCGAAAGAAGTAAGTGGGAGGAAAGTAGAACTTGATGAGGTACTGCCTCTTAAACCGGAAAGTGGCGCAGCTCAAGAAAATGTTTATGTGGTGCCTGCACCGACTAGAGAGGAAGTTAATGATGATGATCATGAAACTTCGGATCAAGTTGCTACTGAACTTCGTAGGTCCACAAGGACACGTTCCGCACCAGAGTGGTACGGCAACCCTGTCCTAGAAATCATGTTATTAGACAACGGTGAACCTTCGAACTATGAAGAAGCGATGGCGGGCCCAGATTTCGACAAATGGCTGGTGTCGGCATTCTGGGAACGGGGGTCCCTAGACCTGCCTGCCTGCGGCCCACGGCGTTGCTGAGCCAGCAGGCCGTACGGCCCATCTTCGTCAACAAGGCACCCAAGACCCTCGCGAGGGTCCAAGCCTCGCGAGGCGGACGACGCAAGACTGCTACCTCTTTTAGCACTGCGTTGGTTTTCCCCGAAGAGGAAGGGATGATGCAACAAAGTAGCGTAAGTATTTCCCTCAGTTTTTGAGAACCAAGGTATCAATCTAGTAGGAGGCTATGCGCGAGTCCCTCGTACCTGCACAAAACAAATAAATCCTTGCAACCAAACAAATAGGGGTTGTCAATCCCTATAGGGCCACTTATGAGAGTGAGATCTGATAGATATGATAAGATAATATTTTTGGTATTTTTTATGATAAAGATGCAAAGTAAAATAAAGGCAAAGTAAATAGCAAAGTAAATAAATAAGTAGTAGGAGATTAATATGATAAAGATAGACCCGGGGACCATAGGTTTCACTAGTGGCTTCTCTCGAGAGCATAAGTATTCTACGGTGGGTGAACAAATTACTGTTGAGCAATTGACAGAATTGAGCATAGTTATGAGAATATCTAGGTATGATCATGTATATAGGCATCACGTCCGAGATAAGTAGACCGACTCCTGCCTGCATCTACTACTATTACTCCACTCATCGACTGCTATCCAGCATGCATCTAGAGTATTAAGTTAAAAACAGAGTAACGCCTTAAGCAATATGACATGATGTAGAGCGATAGACTCATGCAATATGAAGAAAACCCCATCTTGTTATCCTCGATGGCAACAATACAATACGTGCCTTGCTGCCCTTACTGTCACCGGGAAAGGACACCACAAGATTGAACCCAAAGCTAAGAACTTCTCCCATTGCAAGAAAGATCAATCTAGTAGGCCAAACCAAACTAATAATTCGAAGAGACATGCAAAGATAACCAATCATACATAAAAGAATTCAGAGAAGATTCAAATATTATTCATAGATAGACTTGATCATAAACCCACAATTCATCGGTCTCAACAAACACACCGCAAAAATAAGATTACATCGAATAGATCTCCACAAGAGAGGGGGAGAACATTGTATTGAGATCCAAAAAGAGAGAACAAGCCATCTAGCTACTAACTATGGACCCATAGGTCTGAAGTAAACTACTCACACTTCATCGGAGAGGCTATGGTGTTGATGTAGAAGCCCTCCGTGATCGATGCCCCCTCCGGCGGAGCTCCGGAACAGGCCCCAAGATGGGATCTGTGGATACAGAAAGTTACGGTGGTGGAATTAGGGTTTTGGCTCCTCCTCTGATCGTTTGGGGGTACGTGGGTATATATAGGAGGAAGAAGTACGTCGGTGGAGCAACAGGGGGCCCACGAGGGTGGAGGGCGCGCCTGGGGGGCAGGCGCGCCCCCTACCTCATGGCCTCCTATTAGTTGGCTTGACGTAGGGTCGAAGTCTCCTGAGTTGTATTCGGTGAGAAAATCACGTTCCCAAAGGTTTCATTCCGTTTGGACTCCGTTTGATATTCCTTTTCTTTGAAACCCTAAAACAGGCAAAAAACAGCAATTCTGGGTTGGGCCTCCGGTTAATAGGTTAGTCCCAAAAATAATATAAAAGTGGATAATAAATCCCAATAATGTCCAAAATAGTAGATAATATAGCATGGAGCAATCAAAAATTATAGATACGTTGTAGACGTATCAAGCATCCCCAAGCTTAATTCCTGCTCGTCCTCGAGTAGGTAAATGATAAAAACAGAATTTTTGTTGCGAAGTGCTACTTGGCATAATTTTAATGTAATTATTCTTAATTGTGGTATGAATATTCAGATCCAAAAGATTCAAGACAAAAGTTCATATTGACATAAAAATGATAATACTTCAAGCATACTAACTAAGCAATTATGTCTTCTCAAAATAACATGGCCAAAGAAAGTTCATCCCTACAAAATCATATGGTTTAGTCATGTTTAATTTTCGTCACACAAGAATGCTATCATCATGCACAACCCCGATGACAAGCCAAGCAATTGTTTCATACTTTATTAATCTCAAACTTATAAACTTTCACGCAATATATGAGCACGAGCCATGGACATAGCACTATAGGTGGAATAAAATATAATGAGGGGGGTTATGTGGAGAAGACAAAAAAGGAGGAAGTCTCACATCAACGAGGCTAATCAATGGGCTATGGAGATGCCCACCGATTGATGTTAATGCAAGGAGTAGGGATTGCCATGCAACAGATGCACTAGAGCTATAAATGTATGAAAGCTCAACAAAAGAAACTAGTGGGTGTGCATCCAACTTGCTTGCTCATGAAGACCTAGGGCACTTGAGGAGGCCCATTGTTGTAATATACAAGCCAAGTTCTATAATGAAAAATTCCCACTAGTATATGAAAGTGATAACATGAGAGACTCTCTACTATGAAGATCATGGTGCTACTTTGAAGCACAAGTGTGGCAAAGGATAGTAACATTGTCCCTTCTCTCTTTTTCTCTCATTTTCTTTTTTCTTTTTTTGCGGCCTTCTCTTTTTTATGGCCTTTCTCTTTTTTTTATTCCTCACTTGGGACAATGCTCTAGAAAATGATGATCATCACACTTCTATTTATTTACAACTCAATGATTACAACTCGATAATAGAACAAAATATGACTCTATATGAATGCCTCCGGTGGTGTACCAGGATATGCAATGAACCAAGAGTGACATGTATGAAAGAGTTATGAACGGTGGCTTTGCCACAAATACTATGTCAACTACATGATCATGCTAAGCAGTATGACAATGATGAATGTGTCATGATGAATGGAATGATAGAAATTTGCATGGCAATATATCTCGGAATGGCTATGGAAATGCCATAATAGGTAGGTATGGTGGCTGTTTTGAGGAATATATAAGGAGGTTTATGTGTGAAAGAGCGTATCATATCACGGGGTTTGGATGCACCAGCGAAGTTTGCGCCAACTCTCAATGTGAGAAAGGGCAATGCACGGTACCGAAGAGGCTAGCAGGGATGGAAGGGTAAGAGTGTGTATAATCCATGGACTCAATATTAGTCATAAAGAACTCACATGCTTATTTCAAAAATCTACAAGTCATCAAAAAACTCGGTACTACGCGCATGCTCCTAGGGGGATAGATTGGTAGGAAAAGACCATCGCTCGTCCCCGACCGCCACTCATAAGGAAGACAATCAAATAACACCTCATGTTTCAAATTTGTTGCATAACGTTTACCATACGTGCATGCTACGGGACTTGCAAACCTCAACACAAGTATTTCTCAATTTCACAACTACTCAACTAGCACGACTTTGATATTATTACCTCCATGTCTCAAAACAATCATCAAGCATCAAACTTCTCTTAGTATTCAACACACTCATAAGAAAGTTTTATTATTAATCTTGCATACCAAGCATATTAAGATTTTAAGAAAATTACCATGCTATTAAGACTCTCAAAATAATCTAAGTGAAGCATGAGAGATCAATAGTTTCTATAAAACAAATCCACCACCGTGCTCTAAAAGATATAAGTGAAGCACTAGAGCAAAATTATATAACTCAAAAGATATAAGCGAAGCACATAGAGTATTCTAAGAAATTCCAAATCATGTATGGCTCTCTCAAAATATGTGTACATCAAGGATGATTGTGGTAAACTAATAAGCAAAGACTCAAATCATACAAGATGCTCCAAGTAAAACACATATCATGTGGTAAATAAAAATATAGCTCCAAGTAAAGTTACCGATAGAAGTAGACGAAAGAGGGGATGCCTTCCAGGGCAACCCCAAGTTTTGGCTTTTAGGTGTCCTTAGATTATCTTGGGGGTTCCATGGGCATCCCCAAGCTTAGGCTCTTTCCACTCCTTGTTCCATAATCCATCAAATCTTTACCCAAAACTTGAAAACTTCACAACACAAAACTTAAAGTAGAAAATCTCGTGAGCTCCGTTAGCGAAAGAAAACAAAAGACCACTTAAAGGTACTAATGAACTCATTATTTATTTATATGGGTGTTATACCTACTTTATTACAACTTATCTATGGTTTATAAACTAATTTACTAGCCATAGATTCATCAAAATAAGCAAACAACACACGAAAAACAGAATCTGTCAAAAACAGAACAGTCTGTAGTAATATGTAGCTAGCACAAGATCTGGAACCCCAAAAATTCTAAAATAAATTTCTGGACGTGAGTAATTTATCTATTAATCATCTGCAAAAATAATTAACTAAATATAACTTTCCAAATAAAAATTACAGCAGTTCTCGTGAGCGCTAAAGTTTCTGTTTTTTACAGCAAGTTCAACAAGACTTTCCCCAAGTCTTCCCAACGGTTCTACTTGGCACAAACACTAATTAAACACAAAAAACACAACCAAAACAGAGGCTAAATAATTTATTTATTACTAAGAAGGAGCAAAAAGCAAGGAATAAAAATAAAATTGGGTTGCCTCCCAACAAGCGCTATCGTTTAACGCCCTAGCTAGGCATAACAAGCAAGAATAGATCTAGGTATTGCCATCTTTGGTAGGCAATCCATAAGTGGCTCTCATAATAGATTCATAAGGTAATTTAATTTTATTTCTAGGAAAGTGTTCCATGCCTTTCCTTAACGGAAATTAGAATCTAATATTTCCTTCCTTCATATCAATAATTGCACCAATCGTTCTAAGGAAAGGTCTACCAAGAATAATAGGACGTGAAGGATTGCAATCTATGTCAAGAACAATAAAATCTACGGGCAAATAATTCCTATTTGCAACAATAAGAACATCATTAATTCTTCCCATAGGTTTCTTAATAGTGGAATCCGCAAGGTGCAAGTTTAGAGAGCAATCATCAAAATCACGGAAACCTAACAAATCACACAAAGTCTTTGGAATCGTGGAAACACTAGCACCCAAATCACATAAAGAATAGCATTCATGATCTTTAATTTTAATTTTAATAGTTGGTTCACACTCATCATAAAGTTTTCTAGGTATAGAAACTTCCAATTCAAGTTTTTCTTCGTAAGATTGCATCAAGGCATCAACGATATGTTTAGTAAACGCTTTATTTTGACTATAAGCATGAGGAGAATTTAGCACGGATTGCAACAAGGAAATACAATCAATCAAAGAGCAATTTTCATAGTTAAATTCATTGAAATCCATAATAGTGGCTTTAGCAACATCTGGGGTTTTAATTTCTTCAATCCCACTTTTATCAAATTTAGCATCAAGATCAAAAGATTCAGAATTCTTGGAACGCCTTCTAGGAAAAGGTGGATCATATTCAGTCCCATCATTATCAAGATTCATATTGCAAAACAAAGATTTAATAGGGGCCACATCAATAACTTTTAGATCTTCATCATTTTTTCATAGGAACTAGAAGAAAACGCTTTTATAAAGGCATCTTTCTTAGCACGCATCCTAGCGGTTCTTTATTTGCACTCGTCAATGGAATTCTCATGGCTTTGAGAGACTCATTGATATCATGCTTAGGTGGAATAGATCTAAGTTTCAAAGAATCAACATCAAGAGCAATTCTATCAACGTTCCTAGCCAAATCATCAATCTTAAGCAATTTTTCTTCAATCATAGCATTAAAATTCTTTGCGAAGTCATAAATTCTTTAATATTAGAATCAAAATTAGAGGGCATCTTATTATAATTTCCATAGGAATTGTTGTAGGAATTACCATAATTATTAGAGGGATTACTAGGATAAGGCCTAGGATTGAAATTTCCTCTATACGTGTTGTTACCAAAATTGATCCTACCAACAAAATTCACATCCATAGATTCATTATTATTCTCAATGAAAGTAGACAAGGGCATATCATTAGGATCAGAAGAAACACTCTTATTAGCAAATAATTTCATAAGTTCATCCATCTTTCCACTCAAAACATTAATTTCTTCTATCGCATGCACCTTTTTATTAGTAGATCTTTCAGTATGCCATTGAGAATAATTAACCATAATATTATCTAGGAGTTTAGTAGCTTCTCCTAAGGTGATTTCCATAAAAGTGCCTCCTGCAGCCGAATCCAAAAGATTTCTAGAAGCAAAATTCAATCCGGCATAAAAATTGTATAATCATCCACAAATTTAAACCATGAGTAGGGCAATTACGTATCATTAATTTCATTCTATCCCAAGCTTGTGCAACATGTTCATGATCAACTTGCTTAAAGTTCATAATATCGTTTCTAAGAGAGATGATTTTAGCGGGAGGAAAATACTTAGAGATAAAAGCATATTTGCACTTGTTCCATGAATCAATACTATTTTTAGGCAAAGACGAAAACCAAGCTTTAGCACGATCTCTAAGCGAAAAAGGAAATAGCTTCAATTTAACAATATCATTATCCACATCTTTCTTCTTTTGCATGTCACACAAATCAATGAAGCTATTTAGATGGGTAGCGACATCTTCACTAGGAAGGCCGGATAACGGATCTTTCATGACAAGATTCAGCAAAGCAGTATTAATTTCACAAGATTCAGCATCGGTAGAGGAACAATCGGAGTGCTAATAAAATCATTATTGTTGGTATTGGCGAAGTCACACAATTAATCGCGACAAACAAGCAAACTAACACACAAGCAAACAAAAAGCAAGCGGGCAAAAAGAGGCAAATAGAGAAAGAGAGGGAGGATAGAGAGAGAGGGCGAATAAAACGGCAAGGGTGAATTGGGGGGAGATGAAAACGAGAGGCAAATGGCAAATAATGTGATGCGGGAGATAAGGGTATGTGATGGGTACTTGGTATGTTGACTTTTGTGTAGGCCTCCCCGGCAACGGCGCCAGAAATGGCTCATTGTCGGGAGTCAAATATTGACTTGCGCGAACCTCCCTGGCAACGGCGCCAAAAATCCTTCTTGCTACCTCTTTTAGCACTGCGTTGGTTTTCCCCGAAGAGGAAGGGATGATGCAGCAAAGTAGCGTAAGTATTTCCCTCAGGTTTTGAGAACCAAGGTATCAATCCAGTAGGAGGCTACGCGCGAGTCCCTCGTACCTGCACAAAACAAATAAATCCTCGCAACCAACGCAAATAGGGGTTGTCAATCCCTATAGGGCCACTTATGAGAGTGAGATCTGATAGATATGATAAGATAATATTTTTGGTATTTTTTTATGATAAAGATGCAAAGTAAAATAAAGGCAAAGTAAATAACTAAGTAGTAGGAGATTAATATGATAAAGATAGACCCGGGGGGGCATAGGTTTCACTAGTGGCTTCTCTCGAGAGCATAAGTATTCTACGGTGGGTGAACAAATTACTGTTGAGCAATTGACAGAATTGAGCATAGTTATGAGAATATCTAGGTATGATCATGTATATAGGCATCACGTCCGAGACAAGTAGACCGACTCCTGCCTGCATCTACTACTATTACTCCACTCATCGACCGCTATCCAGCATGCATCTAGAGTATTAAGTTAAAAATAGAGTAACGCCTTAAGCAAGATGACATGATGTAGAGGGATGGACTCATGCAATATGAAGAAAACCCCATCTTGTTATCCTCGATGGCCCCAATACAATACGTGCCTTGTTGCCCTTACTGTCACCGGGAAAGGACACCGCAAGATTGAACCCAAAGCTAAGCACTTCTCCCATTGCAAGAAAGATCAATCTAGTAGGCCAAACCAAACTGATAATTCGAAGAGACTTGCAAAGATAACCAATCATACATAAAAGAATTCAGAGAAGATTCAAATATTATTCATAGAAAGACTTGATCATAAACCCACAATTCATCGGTCTCAACAAACACACCGCAAAAAGAAGATTACATCGAATAGATCTCCACAAGAGAGGGGGAGAACATTGTATTGAGATCCAAAAAGAGAGAACAAGCCATCTAGCTACTAACTATGGACCCGTAGGTCGGAAGTAAACTACTCACACTTCATCGGAGAGGCTATGGTGTTGATGTAGAAGCCCTCCGTGATTGATGCCCCCTCCGGCGGAGCTCCGGAATAGGCCCCAAGATGGGATCTCGTGGATACAGAAAGTTACAGCGGTGGAATTAGGGTTTTGGCTCCTCCTCTGATCGTTTGGGGGTACGTGGGTATATATAGGAGGAAGAAGTATGTCGGTGGAGCAACAGGTGGCCCACGAGGGTGGAGGGCGCGCCTGGGGGGGGGCAGGCGTGCCCCCCTACCTCGTGGCCTCCTGTTAGTTGGCTTGACGTAGGGTCTAAGTCTCCTGAGTTGTATTCAATGAGAAAATCACGTTCCCGAAGGTTTCATTCCGTTTGGACTCCGTTTGATATTCCTTTTCTTCGAAACCCTAAAACAGGCAAAAAGCAACAATTCTGGGTTGGGCCTTCGGTTAATAGGTTAGTCCCAAAAATAATATAAAAGTGGATAATAAAGCCCAATAATGTCCAAAACAGTAGATAATATAGCATGGAGCAATCAAAAATTAAAGATACGTTGGAGACGTATCAAAGACCTCCTCTGGAGCGGCCTGGTCAGGCAGGCTCACGAGGAGCGGAGATATCAAGGCGGGGCGAACCTCACGAGACTCTCGTGATGTGAGCCATGACGCACAACACTAGGCGTGCGCCAGGCAGGCGCCAGTGCACGCAGCGTCCTCATTTCCTCTTTGGTGCTAAGGAGGCAAGCGTGGGCGAGGATTACCGAGGCCCCATGCAAAGGTTGCCATTTCGATGCAACGAGACCAAGACCAGAAGGACGGCAAGACGGAGGTCATCGTGTATCCCAAGACGGCGTCACCACCAGAGCCTTTCATAGGCGAAGACCGCTTTTGTCAGGATAACTTGTACTAGCTGTCCCCCTTCAAATTGGCCCGCCATTGTTGGCTCCCTTCCCGCTCGATATTTGGGAAGAGGACCAGGGCCTCTAGAGATAGGACTAGCCACCACCATAGTAGGGGCATCTTATCTTAGCTTGAGGGAATCTACACACCACAAGTTCATACGCACAAGAACATCTCAACCTCAGGAGGCTGTTCTTCCCCTTGTATTGTTCGTCATCAGCCCAAGAGGCAATCCACCACCACCACACTGGAGTAGGGTATTACACCACAACGGTGGCCCGAACCAATATAAACCCCGTGTCTTTCTGTGTTGTGAGTTCGTCGAGTTCGTCCGCAAGATCTTAGCGAGCTAGAGCGTCGATCGGTAGGAGGGAAAGACTTCGCGTGCACCCCAGTGTTCGAACCTTAAGGGTTAGCCGGAACCCCACATCCGACATTTGGTGCGCCTGGTAGGGGTGCGCCGGAGCTCCTCTCCACCAACCTGCGCCCCGCGCCGCCGCACTTCGCTCCCATGGCAGGTGCCCCGCCACCCACCTCTGCGGCCGACACCAGCAACAGGGAGTCTGGGTACCGAGCCCTGGCCCTCGCCCTGCAGCGAGTGCAGTGGCCAACCAAGTTCAAGCCGGAGATGCCGCCGCGTTACGACGGCGCGGCAGACCCGGCGCCGTTCCTGCTAACGTACGAGGAGGCCGTCCTCGAAGCCGGGGGCGACGACAAGATCATGGCCAACTGGTTCCCCATGGCCCTCACCGGCGAGCCGCGCGCCTGGCTGCTCAACCTCCCGGGATCCATGGTGGCATCTTGGGGGGAACTCCGCGACCTCTTCACCACGCGCTATGTGGTGCCGGCGCACCACGCAGTCACGGCACTGCTGGGTGGCTCTCAAGCACCACCTTCAGATCGCCACATCAAACCTTTCTTCCGTCAGATTGGGGCAGCCACCAGGCGCCCGGGGGCTCCGCCGGGTTGGGCCGCGCCGGAGGCTGACCTCACCTTTGGCTCGGAAGACCATCCCGACTCCACCACCGGCTCCGGGATGCTCCCGATGCTCGGCACGCCCACCATTTGCAACGTGGTCGTTACCAAGACCCTCGTCGACGGCGGCGCCGGCCTCAACTTGCTCTCCGTAGAAGCCTTCAGCCTTCTTCAAGTGTCGCTCGAGCGGCTCGGCCTCAGCAAGCCCTTCATGGGAGTGGGTGGTGGAGCTGCCCACTCTCTGGGGCAGATCCGCCTCCTTGTCACCTTTGGCACGCGAGACAACTATCGCACTAAGCTGGTGGACTTTGACATCGCCCGCATCGGTCTCCCGTACAACGCAATCCTCGGGTACCCGGCTCTCGCTCAGTTCATGGTGGCGACTCACCCGACCTACAACCTCATGAAGATGCCAGGGAGCAAGGGTGTCCTCACCATCGAGGGGGACACTAAGGAGGCCGTGACGGTGCTCAGGCTCGCCTTCAAGACCGCGGCAGCGGCACAGCCAGCCGGCGCCGGTGCGCCCGAGGCCAAGGAGACTGCGCCCACCAAGAAGAGGCAGATGTTCACCCAAGACAAGGCAGAGACCAAGCAGGTGTCGGTCAACGAGGACGGGTCTTCAGGAGCCACCTTCACCATAGGAACCGGCCTTGGCCCGGGACAAGAAGAAGCTTTGGTGAGGTTTTTGCGCGCGAACAAGGAGATATTCGCGTGGGAGCCCAATCAGCTGGTAGGGGTCCCGAGAGAGATAATCGAGCATCATCTAAGGGTGTGCCCCAACGTACGCCCCGTGAAGCAGCGAGCAAGACGGCAGTCCACTGATAAGCAGGCCTTCATCATCCAAGAGACACGCAAACTGGAGGCGGCAGGTACCATCCAAGAAGTTCGATACCCCGAATGGCTGGCGAACCCCGTCGTAGTACCGAAGAAAGGTGGGAAGGAACGGATGTGCGTCGACTTCACCAACCTCAACAAAGCCTGCCCCCAAGATCCATTCCCCCTTCCCCGCATCGATCAAATCATCGACTCCACCGCCGAGTGTGATTTGTTATGTTTCCTGGATGCGTTCTCTGGATACCATCAGATCAAGATGGCGGTGGAGGATGTGGAGAAGACGGCCTTCTTGACACCATGTGGGTTGTACTGCTACACCTGCATGCCTTTCGGCCTTCGCAACGCGGGCGCAACCTTTCAGCGGCTGATGCACATCGCCTTGGGGCGGCAGCTCGGCAGGAACACGGAGGCCTACGTTGATGACATAGTGGTCAAATCTCGCGAGGCGAAGACGTTGATTAAAGACTTGGAGGAGACCTTTGAGAGTTTGCGCCGGGTGAACTTGAGGCTTAACCCGGAGAAGTGCGTGTTTGGCGTCCCCTCTGGCAAGCTGCTGGGGTTTCTCGTATCCCACGGAGGGATCGAGGCGAACCCGGAGAAGATCAAGGCCATCGAAGACATAAGCCCACCATAGACCCTCAAGGATATGCAAAAGTTGGCAGGACGGGTGACCGCGTTAGGGCGTTTCATCTCTAAGCTAGGCGAGCGCGCCTTACCCTTATTTAAGCTCATGAAGAAGAAAGGCCCCTTCGAGTGGAGCCCGAAGGCCGACCGGGCCTTCCAAGACCTCAAGAAATACCTCAATAGCCCCCCGGTGATGGTGGCGCCACGGCCTCTCGAGCCTCTGGTACTCTACCTTGCCGCCATCCCGTACTCCGCCAGCGCGGCGCTGGTGGCGGTTCGGGAGGAGCGCAGAGACAAGAGTGTGTCGCGCCAAGCCAGAGCTGATGCGGCGCAGGGTCAGGAAGTCACACCAGAGCCATCAGTGGCGGAAGATCAAGCTCGGCAGGGCAACCTCGCGGAAACTCCTGAGGATGGCCAAGTCTCAGGAAACCCTCCACCTCAGGATATGCCACAATCTCCGCAAGACCCGAGCCTCAACAGTGTGCCAGCCCTCGTCGAGCACCCAATGTACTTCATCAGCATCGTACTGCGGGACGCAAGGGCACGCTACCCCATGCCGCAAAAGCTCCTGCTCTCACTCTTGGTGGCCTCGCGCAAGCTGCGACACTACTTCCAGGGGCACCCCATCAAGGTCGTCTCATCTTACCCATTGGAGAGGGTACTCAGGAGCCCAAACTCAGCCGGAAGGGTCGCTGAATGGAACATCGAGCTGCAAGCATTCCAGCTGGAGTTCAGCACCACCAGGGTCATCAAGGGAGCCATGCTCGCCGATTTTGTGGAAGAATGGACAGATGCCCCGGTTCTTTAGGAAAGAGAAGACCGGTCCACCTCCCCAGGAAGTGAGGCACCAGACGGCTGGATCATGTATTTTGATGGCGCCTTTGCGCACCAGGGCGCGGGGGCTGGAGCAGTGCTCAACTCGCCCACTCAGGACAAGCTTTACTACGCCGTGCAACTCTGCTTCCAGCACGGTGAGAAGGTCTCCAACAATATCGCAGAATACGAAGGCCTCATAGCCGGCCTGAAGGCTGCGGTGGCTCTGGGGGCGAGGCGCCTTACCATCAAGGGCGACTCGCAGCTCCTCATCAACTTCTCCCACAAAGTGTACGAGCCAAAGGACGAGCACATGGAGGCCTACCTTGCGGAGGTGCGCAAGATGGAAAAGCAGTTCTCAGGCTTGGAGCTGCAGCACGTGCCCCGGGGCACCAACAAGGAAACCGACGACATCGCCAAGAGAGCATCCAAGCGGCAACCGCAAGAGCCTGGCGTCTTCGAAGAGCGGCTCTTCAAGCCGTCAGCTACACCACCTCTTTCAAGTACGACTCAGCCTCGGGAGGAGCTCCCACAGCCCCCGGCCACGGGAGCCCCAGCTTGCGGCCCAACCTCAGGAGCTCGGCTACTCTTGGCGCTCGAGCCCAAGGAGGAATGCTGGACCAAGGAGTTCAAGGAGTACCTGATGCACGGGACACTGCCGGAGAAGGAAGAAGACGCGGAGCGCGTGGCCCGACAGGCCACGACATACTGCATTCAAGACGGCGAGTTGTACAGGAAAAGGCCGAACGATGTCACGCTGCGCTGCATCTCCATACACGGCGGGGACTGTGGACATCACTCATCATCACGGACCCTCGTCGACAAGGCCTTCCGCCGCGGATTCTATTGGCCCACAGCACTCAATGATGCAGCCGAGCTGGTGAAGTCCTGTGAAGCTTGCCAATTCCACGCCAAGCAAATCCATCAGCCTGCTCAGGGCCTCCAAACCATCCCGCTCAAGTGGCCATTCGCGGTCTGGGGGCTAGACATCCTAGGCCCATTCCCACAAGCGCCAGGGGGCTACAGTTATCTCTACGTCGCCATCGACAAGTTCACCAAGTGGGCGGAAGTGGAAGCCGTGCGTACCATTCCAGTCGGCTCTGCTGTCAAGTTCATCAAGGGCCTCGTGAGCAGCTTCGGGGTCCCCAACCGCATCATCACAGATAATGGCTCGCAGTTTACTAGTAACCTCTTTAAAACCTACTGTGCTAACCTTGGAACGCAGATCTGCTACGCTTCGGTGGCCCACCCCAGGAGCAATGGTCAGGCTGAGCGCGCCAACACTGAGGTCCTGAGGGGCCTCAAGACCAGGACCTTCAAGAAGAAGCTGGAGGCCTGCGGTAGGGGCTGGCACGACGAGCTCCAGTCCGTGATGTGGTCCATCCGCACCACCGCTACCAAGCCGACGGGCGAGACTCCATTTTTCCTCGTCTACGGAGCTGAAGTAGACCTCCCTCACGAGGTCAAGCATCACTCCGCGCGGGTTCTAGCGTTCGATGAAACGCAGCAGGACGCCATGCGGGGGATGGATCTCGTGCTGGGGGAGGAACATCGTCGCGAAGCTGCATTAAGGGCGGCAAGGTACCAGCAAGCACTGCGGCGTTACCACTGCCGCAACATTCGCTGCAGGATGCTCGAGACGGGCGACCTGGTCCTGAGGCGGGTCCTCTCCAGGGAAGGGTTGCACAAGCTTTCACCCATGTGGGAGGGCCCGTTCAGGGTCGTCCACATCTCCAGGCCTGGCGTTGTGCTCCTAGAGACACAAGAAGGGACACCTATCCAAAACGCCTGGAACATCCAGCACCTCCGGAAGTTCTACCCATGAAGCAAGGCCCAGAGCCTGTGAAGAAAGGCCCAGAGCCTGTGAAGAAAGGCCCAGAGCCTGTGAAGAAGGCCCGGTGCCTGTGAAGAATCGCCGCCCGTGACACTCTCACGTAATAATGAGTTGGGGCTGTACACACCCCGGAGTCTCAGGAGCGCCAGCCTCAGGCCCTGGGGCTCCCTCCCATGCCTAGTGGACAGCACTTAGCTCCGCGCTGGTCAGGAGACTTGAAGACTAGATTAGGTGCCGGACGCAGCTTTTCATTTGCTTTTCGCAGTTGGCTCGCTTCTCCTTAATCAAAGCTTGCCTTTGACGTTCCTTGCTGATTTGGTTCCTTCGCCTTTTACCGCATTTTTCGTCTCTGGTTTGCTCATGATCTCTCTCTCGCATACCTCGCGAGGGGGCTAGGCAGGTGCCCTCGCGAGCATTTTTCTTCTCTCTACCTTCTTGCGAGTCACCCTCGTTCGAGCCTGAAAGCTGGCACATCTCTCCTAATCCGTGCCCCTCGGGTACCGCGATACAAAGCGCCAAGTCAAGGTTTGGGTGAACGGCAAATCCTCTAGCGCACCCGCTAACAATTTTTTGCAGTTTCTGAGCAAACGCTATCATCTCGTGAAGGAAAGGGCATCCCAAACGCGCTAGGTTAAGTTATCTTTGCGCAAAATAACAACATGGCATGGGAATAACATGCACGTTGCATTAACCAAGAACCACAGTTCGATACACACCCCTCTGGGCCCATACTGGTTTCATTTTCTAATGCAGGAAAAAGGAAAAAGCTAAACAAAGCGGTGTTTCAGCAATCCGCGGAGGCAGGCCCTTGGCGACGCCCCGAGCCTAGACCGACCCCTCCTCGCGCTTCACGGAGGCGCAGTGACGAGATGACCCGCTGCCTCCTTCGAAGCGGACGCGGTGGTGCGGCGGCTGGTCGTAGCCACCGCTGCTGGAGCTGTCACCGGAGGAAGAGCCGCCGTAGCTGGAAGAGACGCGGTCGCCGCCGAGGGCAGCCTCGCCCTCATCCTCGTCACGACCGTCACCAAGGTTGAGCACCTCCTCACCGTCGTTCGTCTAGGGGCAGCACCCAGCGCGGCGACCATCTTCCCCGAACACCCTCACATAGAGGGTTGACCCACCATCATACTTGAAGTGGAGCATGCACCGCCTGCCCAGGCCGCGCATGCGGCGAACGTCTGCCAGCCACGGGCCAAGGCTATGTTTCCCGTGGCGGAAGTCTCGACCGTGACCCAGGAGGCCTTGCTGTAGCAACCATCCGCCTGCAACCAGAGCCTGCTGGACCTGGGGCCGGCAGTTCATCGACAAGGAAGCGCGGAAGCTGGAGCCAGTTGCTGGCCGGGTTCTCCGACCAGACAACGAACTCCAGCGACACCTCCGCTGAATGGAAGCGCGGGCGGGGAGGCCGTGCCACCATCACGCGCCTCCCCTCATCAGCTGGACCACCATGGTTGGGACAGTCCCCTCCACGTGCCGCGGCGCCGCCTCGATGGTGGGCCACGACGGGGGTCGCAGCGTGCTTGCACGGACGGCCGCGATCGCGCTTGGGCGCTGGGGAACCGGGGCCCTCGCAAGGGGCCTTCCCCTTCTTGGCGGCAGAGAACTTCCTTCATGGCGCCATCGGCGGCACTACAAGCAATGAAGCAAAGAAGAAGCAAGCAAGCGAGGAAGAGATGGGCGACGGGAGCTCCGCCCTCCCTCATTTATAGCAAGAGAAGGCCAACCGGCGTCTCCCACGATCACAGGTAATGACGGTTTTCCTTGCATGTCGCAGGGACTTGTCAAGTCGTGTAGTCATCCAGGTAGCGTGGGGAAGTGGAGACGCTCACGTCCAATCAACCGCCACGCGTCAACCGAGGCCGCAGGCTTTTGGGGCCCGTAGTGCTCCGAACTTGACCCTTGGCTTCGCCGCGAAGCCAAGCCCGCGTGCACCTTGGGCCCGGGGGCTACTGTCGGTGTTCTGGGAATGGGGGTCCCCAGACCTGCCTGCCTGTGGCCCACGGCGTGGCTGAGCCAGCAGGCCGTACGGCCCATCTTCATCAATAAGGCACCCAAGACCCTCGCGAGGGTCCAAGCCTCGCGAGGCGGATGACGCAAGACCTCCTCTGGAGCCGCCTGGTCAGACAGGCTCACGAGGAGCAGAGATATCAAGGCGGGGCGAACCTCACAAGACTCTCGTGACGTGAGCCATGACACACAACACCAGGCGGGCGCAAGCGCGCGCAGCGTCCTCATTTCCTCTTTGGTGCTAAGGAGGCAAGCGCAGGCGAGGAGTACCGAGGCCCCAGGCAAAGGTTGCCATTTCGGTGCAACGAGACCAAGACCAGAAGGACGGCAAGACGGAGGTCATCGTGGAGCCCAAGACGGCGTCACCACCAGAGCCTTTCACAGGCGAAGACCGCTTTTGTCAGGATAGCTTGTACTAGCTGTCCCCCTTCAAATTGTCCCGCCATTGTTGGCTCCCTTCCCGCTCGATATTTGGGAAGAGGACCGGGGCCTCTATACATAGGACTAGCCACCACCATAGTAGGGGCATCTCATCTTAGCTTGAGGGAATCTACACACTACAAGTTCATACGCACAAGAACACCTCAACCTCACGAGGCTGTTCTTCCCCTTGTATTGTTCATCATCAGCCCAAGAGGCAATCCACCACCACCACACTGGAGTAGGGTATTACACCACAACGGTGGCCCGAACCAGTATAAACTCCGTGTCTTTCTGTGTTGTGAGTTCGTCGAGTTCGTCCGCAAGATCTTAACGAGCTAGAGCGTCGATCGGTAGGAGGGAAAGACTTCGCGCGCACCCCAGTGTTCGAACCTTAAGGGTTAGCCAGAACCCCACATCCGACAGCTGGAAGCCATGAAATCCGAGATAGGATCCATGTATGAAGACGAAGTATGGACTTTGACTGACTTGCCCGATGATCGGTGAGCCATAGAAAATAAATGGATCTTTAAGAAGAAGACAGACGCGGATGGTAATGTGACCATCTATCAGGCTCGGCTTGTCACTAAGGGTTATCGACAAGTTCAAGGGGTTGACTACGATGAGACTTTCTCACCCATAGTGAAGCTGAAGTCCGTCCGAATCATGTTAGCAATTGCCGCATTCTATGATTATGAGATATGGCAAATGGACGTCAAAATGGCATTCCTTAATGGTTTCCTTAAGGAAGAATTGTATATGATGTAGCCAGAAGGTTTTGTCGATCCTAAGAATGCTGACAAGGTGTGCAATCTCCAATGCTCAATCTATGGGCTGGTGCAAGCATCTCGGAGTTGGAACATTCGATTTGATGAGATGATCAAAGCGTTTGGGTTTACGCAGACTTACGGAAGCCTGTGTTTACAAGAAAGTGAGTGGGAGCTCTGTAGTGTTTCTCATATTATATGTGGATGACATACTATTGATGGGAAATGATATAGAATTCTTGGAAAGCAAAAAGGCCTACTTGAATAAGTGTTTTTCAATGAAGGACCTTGGCTAAGCTGCTTATATATTAGGCATCAAGATCTATAGAGATAGATCGAGACGCCTCATTGGTCTTTCACAAAGCACGTACCTTGACAAGATATTGAAGAAGTTCAATATGGATCAGTCCAAGAAGGGTTCTTGCCTGTATCGCAAGGTGTGAGATTGAGCACGGCTCAATGCCCGACCACGGCAGAAGATAGAGAAAAGATGAGTGTCATCCCCTATGCCTCGGCCATAGGGTCTATTATGTATGCCATGTTGTGTACCAGACCTGATGTAAACCTTGCCGTAAGTTTGGTAGGAAGGTACCAAAGTAATCTCGGCATGGAACACTGGACAGCGGTCAAGAATATCCTAAAGTACCTAAAAAGGACTAAGGATATGTTTCTCGTTTATGGAGGTGACAAAGAGCTCGTCGTAAAGGGTTACGTCGATGCTAGCTTCGACACAGATCTGGATGACTCCAGGTCACAAACCAGATACGTGTATATTTTGAATGGTGGGGCATTCAGCTGGTGCAGTTGCAAGCAAAGCGTCGTGGCGGGATCTACATGTGAAGCGGAGTACATGGCAGCCTCGAAGGCAGCACATGAAGCAATCTGGATGAAGGAGTTCATTACCGACCTAGGAGTTATTCCCAATGCGTCAAGGCCCGATGACTCTCTTCTGTGACAACACTGGAGCCATTGCCCTTGCCAAGGAGCCCAGGTTTCACAAGAAGACCAGGCATATCAAGCGTCGCTTCAACTCCATTGGTGAAAATGTTCAAAATGGAGACATAGATATTTGTAAAGTGCATACGGACCTGAATGTCGTAGATTCGTTGACTAAACCTCTTCCACGAGCAAAACATGATCAACACGGGAACTCTATGGGTGTTCGATTCATCACAATGTAACTAGAATATTGACTTTGGTGCAAGTGGGAGACTGCTGGAAATATGCCCTAGAGGCAATAATAAAATGGTTATTATTATATTTCCTTGTTCATGATAATTGTCTATTGTTCATGCTATAATTATGTTATTCGGAAATTGTAATACATGTGTGAATACATAGACCACAACATGTCCCTAGTGAGCCTCTAGTTGACTAGCTCGTTAATCAATAGATGGTTACGGTTTCCTAACCATGGACATTGGATGTCATTGATAACGGGATCACATCATTAGGAGAATGATGTGATGGACAAGACCCAATCCTAAGCATAGCACAAGATCGTGTAGTTCGTCTACTAAAGCTTTTCTAATGTCAAGTATCATTTCCTTAGACCATGAGATTGTGCAACTCCTGGATACCGTAGGAATGCTTTGGGTGTGCCAAACATCACAACGTAACTGGGTGGCTATAAAGGTGCACTACGGGTACCTCCAAAAGTATCTGTTGGGTTGGCACGAACCGAGACTGGGATTTGTCACTCCGTATGACGGAGAGGTATCTCTAGGCCCACTCGGTAAGACATCATCGTAATGAGCTCAATGTGACTAAGGGGTTGGTCACGGGATGATGTGTTATGGAACAAGTAAAGTGACTTGTCGGTAACGAGATTGGACGAGGTATTGGGATACCGACGATCAAATCTCAGGCAAGTAGCATACCGATTGACAAAGGGAATTGTATACGGGATTGATTGAATCCTCGACATCGTGGTTCATCCGATGAGATCATCGTGGAACATGTGGGAGCCAACATGGGTATCCAGATCCCGCTGTTGGTTATTGGCTAGAGAGATGTCTCGGTCATGTCTGCATGATTCCCGAACCCGTAGGGTCTACACACTTAAGGTTCGATGACGCTAGGGTTATAGGGAAAGTTTGTACGTGGTTACCGAATGTTGCTCGGAGTCCCGGATGAGATCCCGGACGTAACGAGGAGTTCCGAAATGGTCCAGAGACAAAGATTTATATATGGCAAGTCCTTATTCGGTCGTCGGAAGTGTTCGGGGGTTTATCGGTAATTGTACCGGGACCACCGAAAGGGTTCCGGGGGTCCACCGGGAGGGTCCACCTCCCCTGGAGGGCCATATGGGCTGAATATGGAGGGGGAACCAGCCCTAGGTGGGTTGGGCGCCAAACCCCCTAGGGCCCATGCGCCTAGGGTTTGGGGGAACCCTAAAGGGGGGCGCCCCCCTTAGCTTGGGGGGCAATCATCCCTCCCTTGGCCGCCGCTCCCCTCTAGATCCATCTGGAGGGAGCGGCCCCCCTCTCCCTTGCCCCTATAAATAGAGGGGAGGTGGGAGGGCAGCCGCACCACATCCAAGGCGCAGCCCTCCCCCTCCCCAACACCTCCTCCTCCCGCAACGCTCGGCAAAGCCCTGCCGGAGTACCACGCTGCTCCAACACCACCACGCCATCGTGCTGCTGCTGGAGTTGTCTTCCCCAACCTCTCCCTCTCTCCTTGCTGGATCAAGGTGTGGGAGACGTCATCGGGCTACACATGTGTTGAACGCGGAGGCGCCGTTGTTCGGCGCTTGGATCGGAATCAACCGCGATCTGAATCGCCACGAGTACGACTCCCTCATCCGCGTTCTTGTAACGCTTTCGTTTCGCGATCATCAAGGGTATGAAGATACACTCCCCTCTCTCTCATTGCTAGTCTCTTCATAGATTGATCTTGGTAATGCATAGAAAAATTTTAATTTTTGCAACGAGCCCCAACATATTTCACTCCTATCCAATACAAATAAAATATGCCTACATATCTCAAAAGAAAATCCAAGGCAAACTAGGTTTTCGAAAGTATATGTATAACCCTTGCATACTTTGCACCCTCCATTTTGGCTTATCTTGGGTGGTTCTCTATGTGAGGACCTGGAGTTTTTCCATAGCTTCAAAACGAGCCCAAGATCATCAAAATCGGAGTCCGGGTGTACAAGTTATGCATGTTTTAGTTTTGGGGTTCCTGCTGTTTTTTTAATGGCCGGACATCCGGGACTTGGCCGGATGTCCAGGCTTCCGGGGCACCCCGGATGTCTGGGATCCTCCCGGAAATCCGGCCCGTAAATTCCAGAACCTGTTTTCAAATGTTGGCTGTGCCCGCCGGATGTCCGGGGCCCCAATTTTGGCCAGAGGTCCGGGCCTTGGCCAGATATCCGGGGCCTATACTTCAGCTTCTGTTTTTCACATGCATGTGTGTGTGCTTTTCTCAGCCATCGGATGTCCGTCCCGGCGCTGTCACTTACTCACAAACGGCTAGTTTTCTAGGCCTTGTATATATACCCCTCTACTAATCCGGTAGAGGGTTGACCACTTCATCCCAAAATCGCCCCAAGAACACAAGTGGTTCCCTCTCACTTCTCCTACACCAAATCTTAGATCCCAGAGAGATTCGTGAGAGTTCTTGAGAGTTTTTCCAATCAAGTGATACATCCACTCCCTCTCCCTCTCTTGACCAAAGGAATTCGTTATTTGAGCAAGTCTTGAGTATTTCCCCTTTGTTCTTGTTACTCTTGGAGGTTGGAGACTCCTAGGCGGTAGGAGTGCTTCGGTGAGGAATCAACTTGTGATTTGTCCCCCAGAAAGTTTGTGAAGGTTTGGAGGCCGCCTCAAGGTCTACCACTAGTGGTTGAGAATCGCATTCATGGTGATATCTCAAGGAGAATAGGGTGAGCCTTCGTGGCATTGGTGTGCCTTTGTGGTAACATCCACCTCTCTAACGGTGATTAGCTTCCCTCCAAGGAAGTGAACATTGGGATACATCCTTGTCTTCATGACTTTGGTTATCCCTACTCGTGGTTTACTTTGGTCACTTGACCGTGCATTCACTATATCTTGTTGTCCTCATTATATTGTGTTGGACATTCCCTTGAAGAGATTATTTAGGCCTACACTTTATATTCGCAATTAATACTTTCTACTTGTTGTCCTCATTATATTGTTTTATCTTATGCTTAGTGTGAATTGCTAGCTTGTAACATTCATTTCCATATCTTGTGACATAACTTGTGTAAGCTTGTAGTGCTTACTTGAGTTTGCTTGTATCATTCAATTCCATATATTCTGATACAATTTGTGTAAGCTTGTATTGCTTACTTGTGGTTGTGTGTATTATTCATTTCCATATCTCGTGATATACATTGAGTAGGTTTGTGTGACTTACTTATGCTTACTCATATCCTCGTTGTTCTCATCTTGTTTAACCTAAGTTGTTGGTGCACTTAGTGAGCCTAGTATATTTAGGATTTGTGCTTGAAAAGTCTCTGCTTAGTTTATTTCCGCATTAGGGTATAGCCAAATCAGTAAAAGATTTTTAAATGCCTATTCACCCCCCCCCTCCTCTAGGTGACATCGTGGTCCTTTCAGCTGGTGTCGTCGCTTGCTGCCGCCCCGCTCCACCCTGCTCGCCACCGCTGCGAGCCCTGCCGGCCTCACCCGCCTGCAACGCGTGCCGCTCTGTGGTGGCCTCGCCAGTGCCGCCTCAAGGGGCCGGCCTCGCCGTGCCCGTGCCCCCCCCCCTCCGATCTGGGCGAATGGCCAATCGGGCTGGGCGCCCGTGCCCGTAACCCGCACGCCCACTAAGGCTCCCCAGAGCCACTGGCAATCGGGCCCCACCCCCTGAGCGTTTAAAAAATGTATAAATGAAAAATAATAATAATAAAATAATTAATTAATTAAGTATATTAATGATGTTTAATTAACCTAATCATTTAGTTAAGTTAATTAACCACGTTTAACTAACTTGAGTCAATGACGGACGGGTCCCACCTGTCAGTTTGATAGGTCAATGGTTACAATTGATCGCTGACGTCATGCTGCTGCAGTAAACCTATTTGTAATTTAAATAAATCTGTTAATTCCTGAAAATGATTAAATCCTTTTTTAGTAAATATAAAATAAACCGTAGATCGGATGAAAATACTTTGTACATGAAAGTTGCTCAGAACGACGAGACGAATTTGAATATGCAACCTGTTCGTCCGCCACACGTCCCTAGCGTAGCGAACATGCAACAATCCCCCTCTAGTTCGTCTGTCCGAAAACGTCAATCACCGGGAATACTTTCCCGGATGTTTCCCCCCTTCGCCGGCATCGCCTAGTACCGCGTTAGGGCATACCTAGCATCGTGTATTGCCTCGTTATGTTTTGCGATGCTTCGTTTGCTCCGTATTTACTATTTCTTCCCCCCTCTTCTTCTTCGGTAGACCCCGAGACTGGTGATGATGCCAGTGAGTACGACTACGTCACCGACGACCCTCCTTGCCAGAGCAACCAGGTAAGCCCCCCCTCCCCTTGATCAACCCGATATCGCCTATGCATTCTCTCTACTGCTTGCATTAGAGTAGTGTAGCATGTTACTACTTTCCGTTAATCCTATTCTGATTCATAGCCTGTCTTTGCTACTACTGTTGTTACATTTACCTGCAATCATAAATGCTTAGTATAGGATGCTAGTATTCCATCAGTGGCCCTACATTCTTGTACGTCTGCCATGCTATACTACCGGGTCGTGATCACTCGGGAGTTGATCACGGGTATATACTTATATACATAATGTATGATACATGTGGTGACTGAAGTCGGGTTGGCTCCTTGAGTACCCGCGCTTGATTCACGGATTGGGGGCTGAAAGGACATACTTCCCCGACGGCCCTATGTGTGGATCTTTGTGGCGGAGCGACAGGGCAGGTTGAGACCACCTAGGAGACAGGTGGGCTTGGCCCTGGTCGGCGTCCACAGTTACATCAATTAACAAGCTTAACGAGATCTTGGTATTTGATCTGAGTCTGGCCACTGGCCTATACGCACTGACCAACTACGCGGGAACAGTTATGGGCACTCGACGTCGTGGTATCAGCCGAAGCCTTCTTGACGTCAGCGACTAAGCGGCGCGCACCGGATTGGACTGAAATGCCTGCTCTTGTATTAGGGAGGCTACGTCTACTTCCGGCCGCCCTCGCAATGTGCAGGTGTGCAATGGGCGATGGGCCCAGACCCCTGCGCGCATAGGATTTAGACCGGCGTGTTGACCTCTCTGTTGTGCCTAGGTAGGGATGCGACATGTTGATCTTCCGAGGCCGGGCATGACCCAGGAAAGTGTGTCCGGCCAGAGGGATCGAGCGTGTTGGGTAATGTGGTGCACCCCTGCAGGGAAGTTTATCTATTCGAATAGCCGTGTCCCTCGGTAAAAGGACGACCTGGAGTTGTACCTTGACCTTATGAAAACTAGAACCGGATACTTAATAAAACACACCCTTTCAAGTGCCAGATACAACCCAGTGATCATTCTCTCACAGGGCGACGAGGAGAGGATCGCCGGGTAGGATTATCCTATACGATGATACTTGGTGAACTTACCATCTACTCTCTTCTATATGCTTCTCTCACAGGGCGACGAGGAGAGGATCGCCGGGTAGGATTATCCTATATGATGATACTTGGTGAACTTACCATCTACTCTCTTCTATATGCTTCAAGATGGAGGCTGCCAGAAGCGTAGTCTTCGATAGGACTAGCTATCCCCCTCTTATTCTGGCATTCTGCAATTCAGTCCACAGATACTACCCTTTTCATTATTACCAATGCATATGTAGTGTAGATCCTTGCTTGCGAGTATTTTGGATGAGTACTCACAGTTGCTTTGTTCCCCCTTTTCCAATTTTCTCGGACGTCGCAACTAGATGTTGGAGCCCAGGAGCCAGATGC
This sequence comes from Triticum urartu, assembly GCF_056163025.1. NCBI lineage: Eukaryota > Viridiplantae > Streptophyta > Magnoliopsida > Poales > Poaceae > Triticum > Triticum urartu. The sequence continues at coordinate 40,123,577 of NC_141876.1, forward strand.
CACCGTCGACGACGGCCCCTACTGCACCGAGGGTGCCTACTACTACGTTCAAGCCACCGACGACCAGGAGTAGTTTAGGAGGATCTCAGGCAGGAGGCTTGCGCCTCTTTCGATCTGTATATATCCCTATTTGTGGTAGCCTTCTTAAGGCAAACTTGTTTAACTTATGTCTGTACTCACATATTATTGCTTTCGCTGACTCTTGTGTTTTCGAGCTTATGTATTCGAGCCCTCAAGGCCACTGACTTGTAATATAAAGCTTGTTTTTTTATTTGTGTCTAGAGTTGTGTGGTGATATCTTCCCGTGAGTCATTGATCTTAATCATACACATTTACGTGTATGATTAGTGTACGATCAAATCGGGGGCGTCACGCACGCTTAGAAGGGAACCTCTTAACTATTGATTTCGCCTATTTGGCAAGCTAGGCGCTTGTGAACGAACCAACGCGCAATCTCCCCCTATGCGCCCTTTTGGGCCGGCCTTTGTGCGGGTCACTTTGTTTCTTTTGTTTCATTTATTTTCTTTTTTTTAATTTGGGATTTTTAAAAACTTTCAAATATTTATATTTTTTTTAAAGAAAATAATGCTCAAGATTGTTCGTTTATTCAAAAAAATGTTTCTGATTATAAAAAATATTTAGGAAATAGAAAAATGTTCATAATATTTAAAAAACGTCCGTCAGTTATAATAAAATATTCCTTCTGAAAATGTCTCTAAATTTAACAAAAAATATTCACAAAATTTAAACAATGTTCATGAAATACAATTTTTTTATGAATTCCAAAATTGATCATGCATTTCAAAATATTCTTCAGAAAAAAGTTTATGAATTTTAAAACTTGTTCCCCAGTTTCAAATTATGTTCCCAAGTTTCAAAAAAATCTTCACAATTTTAGAAAATATCCTTGAATTTGTACAAAAGTTTCACCAATTAAAAATGGTCAAGAGTTTGTACAAAGTACTGGCGTATTTGAAAAATGTTCACGACTTCATAAACAAATTTGCAAATGCGGAAAATCCCCATGGTTTTAAAAACAAAAAAATAAAGTAAAATGGAAATTAAAAATAAAGGAAAAACATGAAATAGAATTAAAAAGCAACGAAAATGGAAAAAAGATAGAAAAGAACCTTCCCAAAAGGAAAGAGCTAATGGGCTGGCCCAAATTGTACGTAGTGGCAGGGGGGCTAGCAACCAAAAACGTACACAGTCCGCGCGCTAATGGACCGACCCAATTGAGTTGTTCGGTTTAGCTTTTTGTTCTTTCCCCACAGATTTTGAAAAGGTTGTAGAACCTTCGCTCGATCGTATTTTTTCTTTTGTTCATTTTATCTTTTTCCTTATGGCCTTCATAAAATATTTTTTTCTCCCTTTTTCAAAATTGATGTAATTTTCAAATTTATGAGCATTTTTGTATTTGGTTTTTTTATGATTCAAGTTTAAAATTAATTATTACTATTAAATTTATGAATATTTTTAAATATGTGATTTTTAAAATAAATCCATGAACACTTTTTTTACAAAAACCTTTTTGACCTGTTAGAAAAAACCAGGTAGCCAGTTTTCTTATGAAGCGAACCATACCCGGTAGACGTCACTAATTGTTTATTTGAATTTTGTACGTTATGATGGTGATGGCATAAAGCCCGACAATTTTTATCTTCGCACTAATGGATTTTTCACGCCAACTTTAAAATGTTGTAGATTTCTGCAAAAATTAAATGTCTGCCATGCTATTAATTAAATGAGGCCCAAGTTTTACACCCCCGGAATGGTTAACAGTATGGGTGTCTTCCCCGCACTTGCAAACAACTTATTGTAGTAATAATTAGCATGCTATTTATAGTTTTAGGTTTGTGCCGGAAGGCAAAAACTCACAATATTAATGCGATGACAATTTTTTCCCACAGGCATGGCTTATATTACTCACAATATATGGTTATGGTCATTCAAGCATATCTCCTTGACACTCCCACTTCGTGATCTAAGCCAAATAACTATCTAGGAATCGGCATGGCCATAGTTCTCCATCAAATGACTTACCTAATTTTGGCTACTAGTAATAGAAATATATATGAGTAGTGCTGCACTCTTCATCATTGTTCAACAATTTCTTGTTTCACCGATGAAAAAGCCTTTCCTTAATGACCTCTGTGCTACCCATTTCAATCGCAATAGCAGCTAACACCATCACGATGGTAATGTGACAACTTACAGGAAGGCGTCTAGTTCGACACGTTGTGGCATGGACATTCCGCTTCGCCCAGCAAACCGCAGCAGGATTCCACTTCGATGTCTCCTCCACATGAAAATTTCCTTTACGATCTTCTCCATAGGCTAAGGAAAAGGAGAGAGAAAGATCCATCTTAGTGGGGACAACCGACTTAGGTTTAGATTACAGATGAACAGACAAAATGCACGTCACAAGTCGTGTAAAGATTTTCACAATGGGTTTCACTCAATTCATCGACGCAAATCAACATCGACTGTATGTGTTACAATCATGTATCGTTCAAAGACACCAACATGCACTACATTATTGCACTTTCACCATGGCAACTTTTAGTTGTCATCCCTGCTAGATGCATATCGTAGCTCATGAACTAGCAAAGCAGGCCAATTCCTTGACACTCATTATAAACAAAAATGTGTGTCAAAGTCGTCCTAGATTTTAACCCAAGATTTTATTCAGTGCACCGACACAAAATCGATATCAGCTATTTTCTGCTACAATTGTGAACCATTCAAGGACACTACATTTTGCACTTCGTCAAGGCAACTTTACGTTGGCGCCCCCGTTAGATGTGCGGTGTATCTTCTAAGCTAGAAAGGCAGGTGAATTATGTGTCACCGGTTGTTTTCGTTGAACAATGCGCTGAATTATCACGTGCTCTTGTCGGTGGACGATGTAACTTTGTTTCATTGTTAAATAAATATTGAAAAACTTTCTCTAGCTGCTAAATCATCAATAGGTTCAACACAACTTTGTCAAAAAAAGAAGTTCAACACAACAATCTGCGGGAACATGCAATCAACTCCTTTTGACAAATCAGGGACTCTGTGCCCTTGATTTGCTCACATTCTTCTTGTCGGCAAGAGAAAAATAGCCCACCTGAGCAGTAGCTTAACTGAGCAAGGTTGGTATCCATTTCTTCCGTAAAAGCAACAACAACCTCCCCCCAAAGAGAAAGAAGTCACAATAACCTCGCGCGTATTAGAAATGGCTTGTTATTATAAACTTGCTAATCCAATGTGGACAATTCCAGACAAAAACCAGGCCGTAGACCGTAGAAACCCCGCCGCGCCCATAACCCGGAGAAAGGTAGTACAAAGTTCGTTAGTTCGGTTGGTCCCAACCCAGCGCAGGCCCACCACAAACCAGGTGTCCGAACTGTCCGCCCCAGCGCGTCGCCTTCGCCGGGCCAAGTCGCCGCCAGATCAGCACGGCCCCCATGCTCCGCCCCCATGGCCGGTCGCCCATGCCGCCCCCATACACTAGCGGGCTACGAACGCAGCAGTCGCACACCCACGCTACGCGCGTAGGCGTAGCTAGCGACGGCGAGTGCGTAGCCCGCGCGATCTACTACGTGCTATCCAAAATCTCATGGGCGGCACGCGCGGCCCCGTGCGTCCCATCCCCTCTCGCTGCTGAGTCGGCGCTGCTGACTCAGCGCCGAGGTGCCACGAGCTTGTCTTGAATGTGCACGTACGCGTCAGGGGTCAAGGCCTCCGGCAGCGTCCCGGCGGTCGAGAGAAGTGGCCAACTTGCTCTTCGATTCTCCGGGTAACAATGGTCAATGCCGCCTCGATGACGTGCGACGCCCAAGTGTTGACCGGGTTGTTAAAGGGGTGAGTCATCGGCGTGCGCGTACGGGTGGTCGGTGGCCGCGCGCGGGCTGGGCTGGACTGGAGCGTTGCTCTGTCCGGGGGCGCGCCGACCATGCCAATGCCATGCCATTTACCTTGGGCGCGCCCACGGGGCGGGGAACCGGCAGCCCGGGCGGTGGCGCCGCGCTGCTGCGTCCTGAGACTGATGCCGATCGCCCGATCTCCGCCCACATGGGGCTGCGGCGTGCAGGATCCAACAATGTGGGACGTACGCCCAACCCCACGTCCGTCCATTGTACCGCAGACAGCGCCGTGTCTCATTGTCTGTGCTGACTGGGAGCCGGCCGGGACGTCGGCCCGGGGCACCCGGGCACGCACCATGCGCAGGCAGGACCATGTTTTCGTCTCAACGCCCCCAAGGCGTTGCGGGACTATAGCTAGCTAGCGAAATGTTAATGGCGATCGACCTCACCTCCTCCGAAGACTCTCCTCACCAGCCCGGATCGTGGGGGCCTGTAGGGTGGGTGCGCAAGGCTCGTGCCGACACGGCGGGCGGCAAGGTGGGGCCGTGGCGGCCGCGCTGTCGGCCGTGCTGTCGCTGGCTAGCTGCATGCATGGGAGCGAGATGGAACCCCCGGAGATAAGGTACGGCCAGCTTCTTGGACCTCCGACGATCTCGCTCCGTCCAGCTGCTCTCTGACCTCAAACTTTGTTTCAACATGGCCATGGGTGGGTACACGCACAAGTTAACGACGGCGCCATGCAAGACATAACACGACTGGCCCCAATCGCAGCGTCAGGAGGCGGCAGCATTTCTCAGGGTTGCCGTGTGATCCAGCCAAAACTTTGGACCGGGCAGGAGCTCTGCCCGCCTTTTGGGATGCCGTTCCTGACAGCCTAGGGTTTATCAGATTGACACGGGCCAGGGTCGCTGTTACCTTGTCTCGCGATTCTCGCGCGTGCTGTTTGCTCGCGATGGTAGCATGACTGATCTGACGGACAAGATTTTGGACCGGGCAACGTGCTGTATATCTGCAGGTTTCAAGAAGTTATCGACACATGAGCAGACAGCCTGGTTGATGGGTTGTAATCACAAGATTATTGGTACGTACGACACGGTTGACGCTTGTATCAGGAAACAGAGCGAACAGCCTCCGGTGCACTTGTGACCAACGGCCCCCATTAGATGCTGCGTTCGCAAAGTAGTTGTTTGTTGCTTTGCCCCGTGATTTTGCTGTGATTAATCACGTGCTCGGCTGGTAGGATGGGCGTTCCTTCGTACTGTACTGGTGCGGTTTTTAGACGCGACGTCATAAGTTTCCAGAACTGGCCGTCAATCAATCGAATCCACTATACTAGGCCAGACAGAGCATGTTCCACGGTACTACCAAGGTAGTACCAATCTAGTTGGACAAAATTACTCGTGGTTTTTCATGACACAGCGTTTTGCGCAACAAGCTTCTAATGGCTAAGATCAGAAGTTGGCACATTGCATTACATATCGTAAAGGATCCCATGTTCAAAAGAGCTATCGATTATCAAAAAAGAAAAAAAAAACATCGACGAGCAGCTTCGTGCCGAAAACCTCCAACTGTAAAGCTGAGGCAACAACGCAATACACACTCCTTGACGATTATCAGTTCCATTTTGTCGGCATTGTGTGCAAGTTGCCCAACCCATCCAACTGCTAAAGGAGTAGGTTTTTTCGGCCCCACGTGTCCTGTTTGTCGGACATGTGTTGCCCATAAAAGTTTGTCTCTACTAAGCATTGTTTCTACGTGCCTATAAAAAGACTTATCCAATTTCTGGAAAGGGAAAAAAATGCTTGCCAAGGGGGTGGAAAACAGAGAAAATAGTGCACACAAACGATCCACAAAGTTCCCGGATCTCAATAAGTTTGCTCCGCTTAGAGAGAGAGAGGGGTCTAGAGAGATCAACGAGTGTTGTTCGGGGCGCATCGCCGATGGATGCAGGAAAAAAACGATTTCTGCACTCCCACACATTTGGACCAACTTTTAATTTCTGTAATGATGTTTTTAAGGGCATGTGCTATTAATACATGGCCTTCGCACTTTTCGCAAAAAATAAAAGGCCATTATGCCTACTTGCTAGTAAGAGCATCTCTAATAGATCGCCAAAAAAAGTTGACCAATACGATCAACTCATCGATGACCAACAAGTATGATCACTACACCACATCACTACATCTCCAACAGACAAGTCGGTACGGAAAACAACGTCCACCGACAGACAATCGATCGGAAAAGACTATTGCCATCGACAGATGATTTCAATGATGAATATGCATGTATTTTGTGTGTATCTCGTAGGTGGATTTAAAAAATCATGTGAATTAACTTGGGTCACAGGTGTGATTTTGGATGTTTTGACTGCATCATTTGGTGTAATTGGTTATTCTTTTCCTTGGGTTCAAATTGGCTATTGTGCTGTCAAAACTATGACGAGCTTCTCTATTTGTCATTATCCCTCAAAAAGTAGAAAGAATAGCGGCTCCATTCCACCCAAAACTTTAGAAATTCCTTAATAGTTGGTATAAATTCGGAAGTTTGGTCGGCCGATACGCTTAAAAAAGGTTTGTCTTCTATACAATCCTTTTCTAGTCGTTCTCTTTTGATGTCGCAAAGTTGAAACCAAGAAATATCGGTTAGGTTCCTCATGTTTTTGAACAATTTCAATAAAACCCTCTCGTAGAAGTATCTTAACAATATTTTTGGTAATATTTGTAGACACTACTGAAATTGTTCCTTTTTTTATCCATGTCGGTGTTTCTTATAGAGGTTAGTAAATTAGCAATATTATCCTTGCTCATAAGACTCTAATTCTAGGTTCCTCCTAATTTTTCTATAATCAACATGTTTTCTATTTTCCCCTCTACAATTGGTTACACTGGCTCTCTCAATAAATCTATAGGGATTTTCATGTGTGATGCTTTGGCATATCTCCAATAAACTCATATCAATATACATCATACGTTGGGTCGATGTGTCATTGGGCCAGCTTTTACTTCTATTTATGTTTTTTCCTTCCGCGTCTATCTCTTCTCCCCAATCTCTTTCTCGCGCCTTCATCTCTCTCTGGTGGGGCAGGGCATATACGGTGGAGCTCGAGGTGGGTGGCAGGCGGTCAAGGCTGGATGACAACCTCGCGTCGGGCTGCGGCGGTGCCTGAGCTTAGTCGGGAGAGGGGCTTTGGGGCGACGCGCGCAAGTGGACGTAGGGGATGTGGGGAGGGTGACTTGGCAAGGGAAGCGCGAGCAAGCGAGAGCCATAGGCCAACGTCCGAGCGCGGGTGGACGATGGCAGTCGCTGGAGGCGGCATGACCGGAGAGAGAGGGTAGCGGGGACGGTGTGGGGGGAGAAGGGCTTGGTATTGTTCACCAATGGCGCAATGGTCGCTGAGGGAGTTCTGGACTAAGGAGTCCTCGGGCGTCCGGCCTGTTGGCCATGGGCCGGACTGATGGGCTATGAAGATACGAAGACCGAAGACCGCACCCATGTCTGGACAGGACTCTCCTTGGCGTGAAAGGTAAGCTTGGTGACTGGATATGTAGATTCCCTTATTTGTAACCGACCTTGTGTAACCCTAGATCCTCCCGGTGTCTATATAAACCGGAGGACTTAGTCCGGATAGGAGACTCATCATCATAGCCATACAAGCTAGACCTCTAGGGTTTAGCCATTACGATCTCGAGGTAGATCAACTCTTGTAATACTCCTATTCATCAATATCAATCAAGCAGGACGTAAGGTATTACCTCCATAGAGCGGGCCCGAACCTGGGTAAACACAATGTCCCCTGTCTCCTGTTATCATCGATCTTAGACGCACAGTTTAGGACCCCCTACCCGAGATCCGCCGGTTTTGACACCGACATTGGTGCTTTCATTGAGAGTTCCACTGTGCTGTCGCTAAAAGGTTTGATGGCCCCTTCAATTGTCCATAATGACGCTATCCAAGGAGAAACTTTCCTCCCGGGACAGATCTTCGTGTTCGGCGGTTTCGCACTGCGGAACAATTCGCTTGGCCATCTGGAGAAGATCGAGAGCTACACCCCTGGCCATCAGGTCAGATTGGGGAGCTTGAACTACGTTGCGGACACCCGTGGAGACTTGATCTTCGCCGGATTCGAGACCGCGGTAACCGCTCCCGGCCGCCCCGATGATCATGACCTAAATCTGTCATTAGGCTGCATCCAGGAGATTGCTCCTATAACCGCTCTGGCCCTAGATCCGGAGTAAGCTGCGCCACCCAAGGACGGGAGGATCAACCCCACCACGAAGGCCACAGATTCCACAGCATTGGAGCCGCATATAGACTTAACCTCTCACGACGTCTGTGTCAGCGGAACTCCGGACTCGTCTTCGGCCGTAAGTTCCGAACCACGTGAGGCCGCGGACGCCGAGCTTGATCGTTTATCGATCTTCGAATTCAGCGCCGCAGACATCTTCCAACGCTCGCCTTTGGGCGATGTGCTAAACTCGTTAAAAAACTGTCCTTGATAGAGGACTCACAACCGAACTATATCCGGCTCGAACTAGGGGCCGGCGGTGGAGAATTTCGCTTCCCACCCGCCACCCACTTCATAGCCACGGTCGAGAATTTGACCGACGAACTTGACTACGACTCCGAGGAAATCGACGGTATGGACGACGATGCCGGAGAAGAAGAGGTCCAGAACCCGCCGTTCACCGGACGCTGGACGGCCACTTCCTCGTATGATGTATGCATGGTGGATGCACCAAAGGAGAACAACGGCGAGGACAAGGAAGATCCAGCTGAGGATAAAACCTTCTGAAATACAGTCCAAGCGCGGCGTCAGCGACGCCGCTCTAAGTAACGCCGCAGTAAAGATAGCAGTACCGGCACAAGAGAAGACAACACTCCAGAAGGCGCCGAAGACAACGAAGACCCCATCGATACAGTTAATGAACAAGATGAACGGAAGGGCGGGCAGGTTAGCCCCGGTAAACAGGCCACGCATGAAGATTCGGAGGACGATAACTACCTTCCGCTCTCCGAGGATGAGGTGAGCCTCGGCACCGAGGATTTCATCGTGCCTGAGGAACCTCTTGAGCAGGACCGCTTCAAGTGCCAGCTAATTGCCACTGCAAGGAGTCTAAAAAAGAAGCAGCATCAACTTCAAACTGACCAAGATCTGCTCAACGATAAATGGACCGATGTCCTAGTAGCCGAAGAGTACGGCCTCAAGCGCCCAACCAAAAGCTACCCAAAGCGCAAATTGCTACCTCAGTTCGACGAGGAGGCGCCGAACTACATACCTCCATTGTACAATGCGGCTGACCGACCACCACGTGGTCGAGACAAAACGGCAACTTACGCCGAACACCAGCCATCCCCGCCTCAACGCACAGGCAGAGGTAAACTAGCCCAGGGGCATACATATGACCTCCGGCAAACCCTGAACAATAAACCAGGACACACTAGATCAATGTACGGATTGCGAGGGCGTGCCTCGACACGCGACGACGGCCACCTATTCGGACGTGACAAACTTAGTCACGCACGGGCCGAAAACCGCAGACGGACTCCATCCGAGCTACATCACGATACGACCCAATATAAAGGCGCCGCACACCCTCATTGCTTCACTAATGAGGTCCTGGATCATGAATTCCCAGAAGCGTTCAAACCTGTGAATATAGAATCATACGATGGAACCACGGACCCCGTGGTGTGGATCAAAGACTTCATTCTCCACATTCATATGGCCCGCGGCGACGACCTCCACGCCATCAAATACCTTCCTTTAAAACTCAAAGGGCCAGCTCGGCACTGGCTCAACGGTCTGCCTGCAAATTCTATTGGAAGCTCGGAGGACTTGGAAGAGGCTTTCCTCGATAACTTTCAAGGTACATATGTTCGACCTTCGGACGCTGATGACTTAAGCCATATAGTTCAACAGCCCGGAGAGTCCGCCAGGAAATTCTGGACTAGGTTCTTAACTAAAAAGAACCAAATCGTCGATTGTCCGGATGCCGGAGCCCTGGCAGCCTTCAAACACAGCATCCGCGACGAATGGCTTGCTCGCCACCTCAGCCAAGAAAAGCCAAAATCCATGGCAGCTCTCACGGCACTCATGACCCGCTTTTGTGCGGGCGAGAACATTTGGTTGGCCCGTAGCAAAAACAATGCAAGCGACGCCGACACCCCTGAAGCTAAAACTAGCAAAGACAAGTCTCGACGCAACAGATACAAGCGTCGAAACAACAGTGATAACACCGAGGACACGACAGTCAATGCCGGATTCAGGGGCCCTAAGTCCGGTCAGCGGAAGAAGTCGTTTCCAAAGAACAATTCTGGCCCATCCAGTTTGGACTGCATACTTGATCGTCCGTGCCAGATTCATGGCATCGCAGACAAGCCACCCAATCATACAAATAGAGATCGCTGGGTTTTTAAACAGGCCGGCAAATTAAATGCCGAGAATAGGGAAAAGGGATCGCAAAGCGATGACGATGACGAAGAGCCCCAGCAAGCGAACACAGGGGGGCAGAAAAAGTTTCCCCCGCAGATCAAAACGGTGAACATGATATACGCTACCCACATTCCCAAGAGGAAGTGCAAGCGTGCACTCAGGGACGTCTACGCGATAGAGCCAGTCGCCCCAAAATTTAATCCATGGTCGTCATGTCGGGTCACCTTTGATCGCCGGGATCATCCGATCAATATCCGTCACGGTGGCTCAGCCGCACTGGTCTTAGACCCGATAATTGACGGGTTCCACCTGAATCGCGTCCTTATGGACGGAGGTAGCAGCCTTAACCTGCTCTATCAGGATACAACGTGAAAAATGGGCATTAACCCATCCCGAATCAAGCCCACGAGGACTACCTTCAAAGGAGTCATACCAGGTGTAGAGGCCCGCTGTACGGGCTCAATCACACTCGAGGTTGTCTTCGGATCTCCGGACAACTTCCGAAGCGAGGAGTTAATCTTCGATATCGCCCCCTTTCACAGCGGCTATACGCACTGCTCGGACGAACTGAGTTCGCTCGATTCAACGCAGTACCACACTATATTTATCTCAAGCTCAAGATGCCCCGGTCCACGCGGCGTCATAACGGTTAATGGAAATACGGAACGCTCCCTCCATACAGGAGAGCACACAGCTGCCTTAGCAGCAGAAGTACAGAGCGGCGGCGGTGCAAGGCCGGGCGAGAGCGAGACCGTGAGTCTGACATGTAGACCTCCATCGAGGAGGAGCGGTGCAAGGCGGCGGAGGAGGAGGCGGCCTAACAAGCCAGGCTGGCGGAGGTCCTCGCGCTAAAAAAATGGGTTGAGGCTAACGATAGGCGACCGATTCAAACGAACGAAAAATGAACAAACCCGCGTTCATCTGGGTCGACGGTTGGGGTCGCCTTTATGACCAGTCACTGAGATGCTCCTATATTTTTGCGAGGCCGGCGACATAAATTTGCCTGCGTTTTCACTACTGACACATGCATGTTATCATACACAGTGACGTCGCGCCGTATAATAACAGGTCAATGCGTAGTTTTATGTCCCGCAGAGTTGTCACCACAAAAGTCGTCGGGGTCCATGGGTCCAAGGCCCCACGGCACGAGTGTGCCTGCATGCCTTGGCTCCAATAATTGGAACGGAAAATACATATACTGAACAGTGAGCATACACATCTCGATCCGGACAGTAAAACAGGACTCGGCACAGTAAAACCATCGTTTTACCACATGATATACCATGCGTAGGTACTCCTAAATCCTAATTCAAAGATCAACCATATATTTACCACATGCGAACTGTCACAAGCCACCTTGCACCAAGCATGCGTCGCTGGGCGCTGTCATGTGCGCATCAACATGAACTGGCGGCGAGCTAAGATCACCGTCGTAGGCCCCGCAAAAAGAAAAAATTGCTCGCAAAGTAAACACAGTGGACGACGTATGGCGCGCGTATGCTTCGACGGACGCGCTAATTAGATTCGCCGCGAGTTGACCTGGTCGATTTCGATTGAAGGCATGGTTAATAGTATAGCCAGGTGATAATTATATGATGTTGTCATGTCATCTATAGCCAAGTCTATAGACAACACATACAATAGCACGTGATGTAGTTGTCTCTTGTTCTGTGGCCGGCTCTTCTTCTCTCCTCCATGTCAGCAGCAATATAACATTTTAACTCTTACAGCTTGTCTACGTAAGCTCATTGTACTTGCTCTGATGGCTACGCCGGCCCGGTGCATCGACAAGTGGACGGGAAAAGGCATTGCCATGTCTGGAGCTCTCCACTCGCAGCTCGATGATGGGCAAGCCTGACCCAACCACGGCCGCATAAACCGGTCCCCAGATGGCCGAAAACAATGCACGGCCAACCATTTTGCTTGCATAGAATTAGGAGGAAAACCGCGTGTTTTTTCGAGTAGGCAGGTGGAGTGTGATGGATGCAAATGGAACAACGGGGCGGGAAGCTTCGAAATATGCGTGCCGGGCTCGGAAAGCCAAGCGGATTGCAGCAACCCATACCCAGAAAGTCGGTCGAGAAAACTATGTGCAGAAAAGGCGCGGACAGGGATCGAGCGTAGTCCCAGTCGGTAGCGGCATGACTCAATCAACGCCGACATGAACAGACGCAGAATTAATTAATTAATTAATCAATAATCTTGCTTAACTACCTATTAACCTTTTTCGTTTGTGCTAATTTCCAACGCAGCGCATCACATCAAAGCACAGCACAATGGCTGAGTGCTGCTGAACAGAGCTGGTAGTACTAATATCTGTCTGTACCGTACAGCCCCCCATTATATGAGGGTACGCGTCGCCTTATCAACATGTACTACGTACGCACGTCCCTCGTCTGAAAGGTCATTCTTTCGCCCCCATCGACCCATTGTTGGTATAGACGAGCGTTCTACGGTTCTGCGCCCAGAACGTGCCGCACTCATCTGGCATCATGGCACGGAAATAGCGACTGAACTCCAGATAAGGAGGACGTGATGTGGTCATGTACGCAGAGCAGTGGGTGGACATAGTTGGGGGAATAATTGGTGTGGATCGGGAGTTCCCGAAGATAAGGGAGGCGGCTGGATCGACCGGGCAGTCCAACAGAGCGGCACGATGTGAAGCAGAAGAAGGAAGAAGATGCAGATGTGTCATGGTGGTGGGTCGAGTGATTTTTCCGACATCTTCTCTCAATCCAGTGCCGAGACCGGGGGCCGGCCGATCCCACTGTTGTGTTGCTGGGTGCTGCGAGCGTGCCCGAATTGCCCGCGCCAGACGGGATGAGGCGGGCCCATGTGCCCTATGCGCCCCCGAGTCACAGACTCACAAATTCATGGCTCAACTCTCTTTTTTCTCGCGGGGGCAATTCCTTGGTTCAGGAGATTCTCTGGTAACCCTAGGAGATTCTCTACTAGATCCTCAAAAATGAATTAAAATTGTTCTAGGATTGCAACCTCCCTTCCATAATCCTTGTCGTGCTTTCAGTTTAAACTAATTAAAACCACCACAAGAATTATTTGCCGCAAAAAAAGAACCACCACCATAATTATGAAACGGAGGGAGTAGCTTGTTAAAACTCTTTCATGTTTTTCTGTAATGATAATCGGTGGGAAACCCCTTTTGCTAAAAAAAAACACCAGAGCACTCTATTTCAAAGAGCACTCTATCAAATTTCACATAATATTTTTAAGTCTTAGAGAACCGCCGCGAGCTAAAAAACAATCATAGGCTCCGGATGTGTGGAATTTTTTAGCACATGTTCCACGTCTGGTTCCACCATGCACAGTATGACCTTTATCTCCTTCTAGAAGTTTCTCCACTTCTCGGTTTTCTCCGCCGCCCATGTAGGTCGGCGCCACCTGACAATGTCGATGCCACTAGTTGACTATTACTGGATTCGGCATGCGGTCCTGGTCAGCGCCTTGTCTGGACACTAGGGTCATGCGGGAAAGGGGGGACGAGCTTCCGACGTATGAAGATAAGCGACAATACACCCATGTCTAAGTCGCGTGGAGAGATGGGGAAGGGCAGGGGATTTGATGCATACAAGGAATATTGCGGAGGAAGCTGCAAATATATGATCAGGGCTAAGCACAATCT